>NW_028233170.1:31403667-32799834 GCF_057557595.1 Rhyacophila brunnea | reverse complement strand
CCCGCTACGAAACCCCTTCTTCCTAATGGGGGGGTCATGCATTCAATACAACGAAACTTGCAGTAGTTAGTCATATGTTTTTGACGTACCTATTAATATTTTCAACACACAAGACGAAAAACTTTAATTGATTTTTTTAATTTTACCGTGAATATTGACAGTAAACAAATATGTGCCCATGAACTACCCAAAAACGACTGTTTGTATTGCCGTTCAACATTATAATGTAACTTATACACGTAACATAAATAATTCCATTCATGCCCGAGTCCCCTTGCAATAATAATACCTAATAGGTTAACAAAATGCACTAAACTTGTAATATTTCTTTAAAACCATCTTAACAATTTTACCAAAACAGCCACAGTAAACAACATTGGTATCCACAATAAATCTCGTTTGAAAATATACTACATCGATCAGCATTTCTAGTAATTAACTTCAATATATTAATATCATAATTCCTTATTATGCATTGCATTAACACACACTACCAATGCTTTTAATCCTATAATAATAATTATAAAATACAATTTCTAATTAATGTTCTTAATCATACTTAACTAAATTACTAACATATTATACCGACTTCCTGTTATAGTATAATTATTACTAATACCTTTCTCCGTGTCAACATTTACGAACAACGCCCGCGAACGATAATAATCAAAAGCAGTCAATAATATCAACGTGGAATTTTCCGGAATTTTCACTCAATTAAAATAACTCACGATTTATTTTCTCCCAGGGAAAAGGAACGCTCAATATTGGCATTCTTGGATATGACAACCGATCGAGAATGTCTGAGGCAATTAATGCATCGCTGAAGTGCCAATGTGTGGGTAACTCGACACGGAAAAGGGAGCCTATTAAATTATTAATTTATAACTCATTAAATTGTTAATGATTCCCTCACCCCAATGTTTAACTATTTTACTACTAAATGTGTAATTTTAGATTTAGTACTCAGATATTGACATGTAATATGTAAATCAGTATAAATTATGCATACTTTTACATTTGCTTGAGTATCAGATATGGTTTTTGTAATCGAATAAAACCAACCATAAAATGTATGATTAATAAGCACATAATTCACAATTTAACGATTTTAGAATCGGTTTTTTTCACATGGTCTAGACTAGATTTGTTTTATAATGGTGTTTATTTATATAGTACAACATTCAATTGTACGCAAATATTATAGTAGAAGTAGAGTAATAGTGTAGTAGTAGCAGAGAAACAAATACCCAGACTTGATAAAATCACAAAGATCTATGTGTATTGTAACTCCATCATTAATCTCGGTACCTATAAGAAGTCGGTGAGACACGAATTAGACTACGAGGGCATGATATTGTGATATTACATTTTGTATTACAACATTATTTGATGATTTAAGTAAAAGTAGTTGATCTTTCAAATACTTTGGTTACTTATGTACTGTTCTTTGCGATTGTATGTGATTTACCCATCTAAATCATACCTAATGGATAACAGATTAAAAATTAATTCATTAATTATGTGAATTTACTTTAAAAAAAAATACTTGATTAGTCATCGGCCAGGTCTCGCAGATTAGATGTCTAAAATACACCTTCAGTTTCTCCCAACTCACGGGAGTCGATTGCCGACAGTAATTAGCGGAAATCCTTTCTACCGTTCGACGAACACTTGCTAATCCCCCTGCTACAGGTAATTGGAAAACAACTTTCAGGCTAGCTTTTCAGATAATTTCATTCTCTTGCGCGTATTATTACTGGAGAAGTGTTGTAATATTTAAAGGTAAAGTGTTAACGTCTTGTAATTTAATTAAATTTGTTTCAAATAATGTTTATTCATTAACTATCGTTACTTACTAATTGGATTTCCTTTACTTAGGTATCCATTAAGTTTTAATTAAAATATTTAGATGAGATGTCCGGTATCAAATGTAGATACTGTACGGTAGGATTTATCACATAACATCATACGTGGAATAGTTCTACTATTGATAGCAGACCATTATCATCTAGAAAAATGCACCATTAACAAATCATACAGTGAAAATTTACGAAAGCTGTGAGAACCTAAGTTGCTTAATTCATTTAATGTACGTTGTTAACAATTATATATTATTTATATACATACATCGTAGGCCCGGCCCCCTGATAAGAGGCATTGAGAGCTTTTGCAAAATAATAAGCTTTGATGTTTGATAATTCTGCGGAAAATATGTAGTGTAGCAACACTACATCTTTCATATTATGACGAAAATTATTTTACTCGTATTTCATTGTTTACATTATTTATTACCTACTTCACAATTGAATATATAGGTGCATCTTAATAATATACAGTTGACGGAATATAATTATTCAGGGTTTTGTATGAAAAATTATTTCATTAAAATAATTAAAAACAGTGCAGTTATTATCTGAATTTACAAAGCACAGTGGGGGCCGAAAATGATGTAATAAAATTTGTTTGTTTTTATAATAATGATAAAACTGTTATTCTTATTTGCCCCTAACCAAGATATACTGCTACAAGAGTAAAAGTAAAGAAAGAAAAATGACCCTTTTAGATAAACAAAGCCTATAGTGACGTCACAGCTGCGAGACTCCGCCATTATTACTTCATCCCCAACAAAGTTTCCATGTTGAAAAAAATAAAAGATTGTGTAGGCTGTCCTGATTAAGTCCTTATAAGCCAGTCTCTACTCCCCCTCAACGTTGTGACGCCCCGGGTGCCAATTATTAACCCGGAATCTTTTTAATTCAACCCTTACGCCGTTGTGATTAATTTTGACATGAAAATAATCTATTGGCTTCGTTGGTACATATTTATAAAAAAAAACATATATAATATGTATATTTTTTTTATAAAGAACTCTAAGAACTATTCAAAGTAAGTATTCTGATTGCCTACCAATTATACCAATTTGTACATGATTACTGAGAAGATTTTTTTAACAAGAAACTGATCTATGAACACATTAAATAGTGAGTATATATTGTTAATTGCATTCCAGAGTACTCAGTATGAGTGGTTCTCAACCTTTAAAAATGATGAACCCATTAAAACTTTCTAAAATCTCGGGGAGTATATGAAGATATAGGGCTGAAAATTACATAATTTTGGATGTTACGTCTGATTTAGTCTGACTTGTAGTTACCTAATTAATAGTAACGCTATTACAATAATCATGTGGACATCTAAATCTAACCGAACCGAGATATGAATTTTTTTAACTGCCGCATTGAATAATATGTCAATCAAAAACCTTCACATTAATGTTAGAACTGTATAATTTAAAAAAAATGGTGTCAAGTTCTTTTTTTTCGTAATTCTGGCGGAATCCCGGTTGGAAGATGACTTACCATGCGGACAATATTTTTTTGTATCCATAATACTATTAGGTTTTTATATCGCTGGTTTGGAGGTAAAACTCATTATGTGCACTTTTGGCCAAAATGAGTTTTTTCGTTATATCCACTAATTTTTACGATATCTATTGCTGGAAAAGGTCACTGTGACGATAGCTATCTTATTAACGGAAAAAAACTGGGGAAGAAATCATTATCAGTACCTATATCAGATTTATGTTCAGGAAAAAGTCATTCCCGCACATAATGATTTTTTCCTGAACTGTAAACATGTATATAAGTAAGTTAGTGAGTGTATTATCTGTGGTTTGCATTGTTTATAACTATCATATTGTGCCAACTGTATATTACTGGATGATTTTTTGTATAAGATGAGAATAAATGATAGGTACTTATACTAAATAATCAGAATGACGGTGTTAATAAGTTTAATGTAAAATACTGCCTGAACGTTAAAAATGTGATGCATTTCAAATGGACCAATTAATACAGCTTTAGCTGGATTAAGCCAAAACTGGATCATTCAGAAACAATGACCGAAGAGGGGAAAAAAGTCCAGCGAATAAAGCTAGTGAGGCAAACATGAAACTGGTTATCGATCACATTAAGAGTTTCCCTTCGTCGACTTAACAGCCGCGTACGATACAGTTAACCATAGAATTCTGCTGAGTAAACTTTACATTTACAACCTCCTAAATGATTTCAAAATAACAGAAGTGATTGAAAAGCTCCTGGCCAACCGAAGATTCTTTGTAACACTGCACGGAAAACGCAGCCGTTGGAGACAACAACGGAACGGCCTTTCACAAGGTACCGTCTCCGCACCCATACTGTTCAACGTTTATACTAATGATCAGCCAATCGGAGTAAACACAAAACATTTCCTCTATGCAGATGATCTAGCCGTGTTATATCAAAGCATTAGCTTCGAAGTGATTGAGAAACAGCTTAAAGATACATTAAGCGAGTTAAAGACATACTACGACCTCAATCAACTTAAGCCAAATCTAGGTAAATCACGGGTAGGAGCGTTCCATCTCCAAAACATGGACGCAGGGAAATTGCTTGATGTTGTTTGGGATGGGGTGCATTTAGAACCCACAAACAGCCAACAAATACCTGGAAATCACCTTAGATCGGACGCTGTCCTATAAGCAACACTGCATTAATACTAAAATGAAGACACCAGCAAAGAACAGTATCTTGAGAAAGTTAAGCAGTAATACGTAGGGAGCTCAACTACATACACTCAGCCCATGCACTATGCACCTCGGTGGCCGAATATGCCTGTCCGGTGTGGCACATGTCTGCGCACACGAGACATGTGGACTGCGTTCAACAAAACCTGCCGGATCGTGACAGGGTGCTTGAAATCCACGCCTGTCATTAAAGTTCACGTGCTTTCAGGAATAGCCTCCCTCTAATCCGACTCCAAACTGCAGCCCTAGTTGAAAAGGCAGCCCAAGAGAGAGTCCGCGACAAGTCATGCATGGGTATCAAATGTGCAAAACAAGGCTAAAATACAGAAAAGGCTTTATGGCGACAACTATAATACGTCTGACCGTCTCACCCGAATAAGATAGACTATCCGCATGGGCGGCCAACCTAGCCTCTGAGGGTTTCAAAGATTGGGTAAAGCCAGCAGAGCACCTCCCGCATGGAGCCAGTCTTGGGTACTGAACATGGAAAGCTCTAAACAGACTGAAAACCATGGCAGGGCGCACCCGAGATAACATGGTGAAGTGGGGGTTCTCTGAGGACCAAACCTGCGAGTGTGGTGAAATGCAAAGCATGGAGCACCTATTTTCATGCAAGGCTTGTCTAGTAAGCTTCAACTTCGACTTGATCTTACAAGCCGAGGAAAATGGTATTACCTTCGCTAACTTCTGGAGTTGTAGCACATTGTAGGTATTGAAGACCCAATATGACGAAGAAATTTAAAATTAATAAGCAATAGGAACATAGATGAAAATGTAGAGCTAGTAATGTGGCTCCAAATTAAATGTCTACGTTATGAGAAAAAATTACCTGGAATTATCCAATATCGGTATAACCATACAGGACCTTACAGAAAAATTTATGCAGCGGGAAAAGGGAGACGGAGTAATGTTATTCCACAATTAGTAGGTGCATATCAATCCATATTACCAATATCTAATTTGAAAAAAAAGATCTTATGAAGTTTTGTAAAAACGGTGACATTCCGGAAGGGCTAAGATATTGGTATGAAAATTTACCATCTATATAGATCGCAACACATTAGACACATTACCAGAGCCAGACGTTTTGGAAGACATTGTTGAGGAATAAAGAATATTTTTTATTGCTGTTTATCTTACCTCAATTTATTATAATTATTGGTTTATCCTTATTACCATCACCAGTGTATTATTATTGTGAAATAATTATTATTAATCTCAGTGTATGTTTAATTGTTTTCAATTTGAATTGTTACTAATTCCTATTTTGGTTAAAATAAATATTTTTTATTCTTTAGTACTTAGTAGTAGTCTTAAGTACCTACTAAAAAAAAATCCAAAACAATAAAAAACATTGCGAAACCCTTGCCAAAGTATTGACATACTATCACTTTACTAACAAACATGTGTGTGGAAAAACTCATTATGTACAAAAACTCATTTTTTTAAATGTTCCTAATTTTTTTATAGAATCTGATTACCTTCAATGTATT
Source organism: Rhyacophila brunnea (assembly GCF_057557595.1). Lineage (NCBI taxonomy): Eukaryota > Metazoa > Arthropoda > Insecta > Trichoptera > Rhyacophilidae > Rhyacophila > Rhyacophila brunnea. Next base: position 32,793,774 of record NW_028233170.1, on the reverse strand, counting down.
CTCTGATTTTTTATACATTTTATACAAAAAGAAGAAAAAATGTTAATTTGAAATTGGATTTTTAATCGCAAAAAATATGTTCAAACCTCATTATCTCAGAACATCAAAATGTAACATAATGAGTTTTACCTTTAAACCAGCGATATATCAGTGGCGAAGCGAGGAGGTGGCCTGTTCAGAGTCAGTCATACGTATGACTGACACACTGTAGTCTGCACTATTTATGTCTGATCTCAAAACCCTACCGTCACCCCTCGTCACTGATATATATATATATTGGGAAACAAGTGTGATTGTTACAACAGCTCAATACTTTCGTATAGATCTTTATAACATAGGATTATTCCACGTACAACAATTAAAAACAAAATTCGAACCCATTACAAACACATGAATTATATTTATACGAGATGAATACGTGAGAAGTTCCGAACAATATTACATACTATGCTCCATTCTGGAATACCGTGATTATTTCCAACCGTATAATCAAATCCATGCGGCATACATATAAAATTATCGCGCACCATTGTCATCGGATATGGCTATTAGCGAAAGGCCTTTGAAGTCGCGGGACCGGAATTAGATAATAATATAAGAAACCTGAATATGTATATTCAACCCACACTGTTTTACGACCGCATCACACTGCGGCTAAACACGGCGGAGAATATAACCTTTCGTTTCGAGAACGTAACCTTTTCGCTGGCTGTTGTCCTACCCTCGCCGAAAGATACGCCTCGGGCGTCGGTGCAACGGGCGTCTCTCTTGTGAATACAATACACAATGCTTTATGTTTATTATATCGGCAACTACTATTTCAAGTACATATCACAGAAATTATATTTGACAGCGGAATAATTATGTTATGTTTGATTATATAGTCTATAATGAGAATTTAAAACAGTTTGATAGCATTTTTCGCTCTATATACATACGAGAAAAATAATATGCAAGTCATTGGTAAAATGTTAAACATCTATACGTATGGCAAAACTGCATAATTAAAACATAACTGTTTTCACGTTAAACATATTTTAGTTTGTGTTATATTATGCATGTACAGGTGTATTTAATTTAGTTTTAAATTGCATCCAACATTAACATTTTTAAGAGTTGCTCAGGTATTTTTAAAACGTAGTTTTTTATGTCTGCAGAAAAAATATTATTTTTTATAAATCTACACACGCTTGTATAGAATAAGTTTATTTACATTTTTTATAAGTGACTAAGTACGTTCTGTTTTATAGTTAAAAAATACGTGCAAATTATAGAATAGACTTTAACCGCAGAATACCTGCTTTAATAATTATTGTTATTAATCTCTTCCAAATGGACCTTTATGAATAAATAAAAGAAGTGTGTTCCGCAGAGATAATTAAGTAATTGAAAATCAATCATTATAATATGGCTCCCTACATTTCACTTAGTTTTATTAAGTGTACCTAAGATGTTATCTAAACTGAAGACACGCGGCGTTAAAGGATAGAAGGCGTCGATTTTTCCCGCGCAAAAGTTTCGGCGCGAAATTTTCTCGCGCGTGCGGTACGTGACGCGGGTACCTCTACCCGCGGTCGTCATGACAACACCCTAGCGCGCGGTAAACACGACTCCCCGTGGATGTGTGACCCTCCTCGTTTCTCCCGCGGATGCACGAACTGTGCACTGTTTTCTTTGATTGCTCGGAAAATGGCCCGTCTGTGTGCGCTAATGCGGCAATCGATATGCGCACACTTCCGCTCATGATTCTAATCAGACTTTCGGAATGACGTTCGAGTTCTCTCAGATGGCGTTCAAATATTTTTAACACGTTTACTTTCTTAAAATGATTTCGATTTCACTTAAAGTGGACACCACTACAATAATATAATAGATTTCACGAACGCACTGCAAAGTTTTGACACATTTTTTGTTGTTTGTAGAATCGTTTTTACCGACATGTAATTTATGCTTTTCCATTTAAATATTCGTACCCATAGAATACATAGTAAAAACAAATATACCATAGTTTACATAATGAAACATGACGAAGCGTACAATCAGTCCAAACACTCTAAAGCTAAACAAACCTGAAAATAAATACTCAAAACTTTCACAAATCGTCGTGGTTTAAAGAGATAGTAACAAACAGCATGAGTAAGAGAAAACGCAGATGTCGACCAAAGATTCAATTATTTATCGGTTGACAAAACCTAATAATATGTTGGTCAAGTACAGTATTTACCTACTTTGTTATATTTGGATTACTATGGTGTCTTTCTATCATGAATTGATAATTCCATCCGATTGAGAAAATATTTTAAATATTATCCTTCATAATAATTATATTCGTATGTATAAATCATAGAGGTATAACCCAATGCTTACGGGCCCTTTTAATTATTTTTGTAATTAACGTGTTAATTTGCATTTGAAAAGCAATTAGCAAAAACACAATTTTGTGCGGAGCGTAAGCATTGGGTTAAGTGAAAAGAGGGGCAAGCAATCAGCTTTCTCATACACCTGAATGAAGCAGGCCAACAATAGCCGACAATTTACGAGAAATAGCGACGCGATAAAAAAAATACAGGGCATCAGGGAGAATTTACTTTGTCATTATAACGTACCCATATAATATAATGTTAAGGTGGAAATTTTACCGCAAATTGATTACCAGCCTGCCTCACCATACTTTTTCACCATACTTTCATATAACCCTAGGTATAAATTGTAAAATAGTTGCTCGTGTTTGATATATATCAGTGGCAACATGCATTAACAAAATAATATAAGTATCAGAATCCCTTCACGATAGAAATAATGTACCTATGCATAATTTTTAATGTACCTAATATGATGGAAATACTGAAATAAATTTCTACTTGCAATAAGGATACAAATTTATTAGATTAAAAAAAAATGTTAGAAATCGCTGTTTTGAACATTGTTATCATAGAGACCAAGTACGAATGAAATAATTAATGTAGATACTTACGACCTTTTTACGTTGTTTAAATGTAATTTTTGGTTGAAACATCAAAATTTTTGTATTTTTATGAGACATTTTAATCTTTTTGAGATGTCAAAAAATACTAGATTAAACAAAATACTAAAACTGGGAAAAACAGCAGTCGGCAATTCAATTCTCAATGGATGGTCGTAAAATATTTATGTTCTTTCGTCGAAAGTCGGCGGTAATAAAACAACACAATAATATTATTTAATGTTTGCGAAGCATGGCGACAAACTTTAAACGGAGTAAAATATTAAATTTAAAATGAAATGTCCATCGTTTTGGCACAAAAGGCGCGCTCGAAGCCACCCCGAGTGCGCCCTTTTTATGGTCATATTTACAAAAGACACATTTGCGCAACGGCCGGTGTGCGACGACACTAAGCAAGCGTTTCCCGTGGAAAAAGAAAAACTGTGCACTTGCCTTTTCATAGTTTGACAAAGTATTACATTACCGTGTAAATATTTTCTTCAGTTTGCTGTCTGAGCTGCTAATTGATGATGCAAAGATCAATGTACTGACAATGAAGGCGGCTACAAAAATAATATATTCCCCTATTATTGGCGAAAAGGTCATACTTTTTTTCAAGTAAGTACCTACCTAACTGAAATGTTATTATTAGGCCTTAATTTTACCGCCCATCTTGGAGTAGAAGTCAATACTACAAATTTATATTGCATTATTAAATTAAAACAACGTATTAGATCCGTTTATCGGTGTCCAATTTTTCTCCCATTTCCCTTTCTCTTGAATATCTTTATTACCTACAGTCTACACCTAAGTATTTCTATTAGATTTCCTAGTCGGAAATAGTACTTTTTTCCTGTGTCAGAACTTTTTCTTAAAATATTTTCCACGCAGAATGCAGAATGTTGATGTTTTATAGCTCTCGATCGGCAAAAAATAAAGGAGAAAAGTGAATTTTCAGAATAAAACCTAAAGGACACCGATGTCCTAAATAACGTAGGGTACTGTAATTAGGTATAGATAAAAAAAATATCATCAAAAGTCACTAAGTACTATAAATACATACTTACAACAAGTACATAATATTACTCCTCTATACTTTTAGCTGAATTATTACTTATTGCACTTAATATGTATATTTATCGAAGTATTTAAAACCTCAGTTGTTTCTGGACATATATATATATAGATCTACCCGTCTGGCCACCTTTATTTAAAAATAGCACAACCTTTTTGAAACACGGTATTCATAGATTTATTTCATCATAATATGTGTAGATAATATTTTTGTATTCAAACATCTATCTACAAAGGACCCTTAATGTTATATTCTTAATATACTTTTTAGTCATTTATTTCGTCGCCTTTTATGTTTTTTAATTCAATTATTCGTCACTCCGACTGTAATGCAATCGATTAGATAAATACAAAACAATATAATCAATTATTCTAAAAGCTTAGCCGTACATGTGCGTCCTAATGGAAATGGAAAATTGATTTCTCGTTCACTCAGGTAGACGAGATGGAATTATTCGGTTACCTGTACAAGCAGAAAATACCATTGAAAAAGATCCCCCACTTGTTAATGCAACCTCTCTACTTGCGCATCCCGCGTGTTCCCCTTCAAGTTTTATTGATGTTCTTTTAGATTCCATTGGATGCATTAAATGGATATTACGACTTGTTTTGAACCTCAGAGATGCAGTCTTGAATAGCTTTTGCTTACGAAAGCTACTAGCATTAATTTTCATTCAAAAATATTCCAGTGAGTCATGTTCACTTAGCAAACAGAATGAAAAGCTTTACTGCCACTATAAAAAATAATATCTGTCCAGTATTACTTACTTAGGTACCTATTTTATTCTGTATTTCATTGTAGGTGTGTATATTAAGACATGCAATATACGGCCATCTATTTCGGATACAACAACTCACGATCAACTGTGATACGGCCAACTGCATACGTACAATCTTCCAACCTTGCTGAGGTCTACGAGCCTCGAAATACGAATTGTTTTGGCCAGTGTAGCAGGTAAATAATGTGATGATTTCAAGGAATGCACTGAAAATCCCATAGCATTCGGCACATGGTTAGCAGAGGATAGATACGCCGATCTAGAATTTGGCAGTATTTCCGATTGCTCAAAATCCTAACTCGAGATAGTTATGTAGATAGCGGATAATAATAATTTATATTATATTCATCAAAATAACCAATAAAATAATTACTTTCCCCAAGACTGATTAAATAAACTTATTAACTTTGTCCGTTTGAAATATCATTAAATGACGTTGCTAAATTCATATAGGAAAATAAGATAGATATACATATGTATCCATATAAGTCGGCAGAAGTAATAAAAATGAGTCATAATATGTATGGTTTATGATAATATAATATATGGACTCGGCCTAGACATATTTATAACTCAAATATCTAAATAATGATATAAACATTTTAAGGCAATATTATAATAACCTCCAATTAATAAATCATTTACGATACAAAGTTCATAATATTATATCAGTAATTAAATTAGAAACAGGCTGTGCAAATTTCTAAACCCATTTGACTAATACAATTTCGTCATTTTCCCGTTTGGCGAAACAAAATTCAATTACCGTCATGACAACGGGAACTGTTTACTTCCATTCTCAAGCGGTTGACTGCATACTTCCATATTATATTTTGTTTCCTACTTCCATTCTTGAGGTATGTCTCCAGCTCTCTGGTCTGTTGCCGAGGTTCCGACAATTACCTAATTACACGTCGACTCGCCGCACCGCGGTTTCCTATAATATTTCTCTGGTATTTATACATTTTTTTTTCGAAATCTGATATCATTATGGGTACAAGTGCGTTGAACCGAGAGAGCACATTAAAATTTTGTTTTATAAAGAGCGTTCCGGTAAATTGGCTGTTTAACCAATCATAAATTTTCATATTGTGCCGGTTTTAATTTTTACGATTCCACATACGGGTATAGTTTAGTAAGCGCGTAAACTATCGCCGTAAAAATAGTTAGTAAGGCACTAAAATCTCAAATCGAACAATAACATTAGTACCTACTTACTGACACCTCCGTGTTGGGGTTTACTTAAAAATGTATGGCAGAAAGCTAGGATTGCCTTACAAGAGATTTGGGTGATGAAATAAAACACTCATTACAATACTTCGCGTACATAAGTGAAACGGCAAATAATTTTCAACTGTATGTGGAACGAAATTACGGACGCGTTGCCATTCGGAGAGCGACAGTCGAGGCGTCTGCAGCCCTATGTTCTAACTAGTGATATCAAGTCACCCGACGACATGACGTAATTGTGACGTCAGCCAATACACGCTCGAGGCAAGCCGCCCAACACACACTGCTCACCATAGATATTATTACGCTGAAACACCTATTTGTGTATGGGGACAATGAATAACGCCAGCATTTGACTAGCGCTATTTTCTCGAATGCTATTATCACTCAGGTAGTACGTCACAATGATGTCATATGACGTCATGTCGACCGGGCGACTACAACTCCTAAGTTCTAACATAAGGCCCCTGCACGTCGATTCATTTTGTCATGGCGTCGGGTGAAAACATTCTTAAATCGTGTAAAGATGACTAAAAAACTTTACGTATGTACTTAAAAAAGAAAACATGTCAATGAATATACTATTATTATTACGAATATAATACGTTAAAGTGCCCACCACCACCCGTCATATATGCACAACCGTGGATATGCACGGCCGCTTTCTATGACGCTTTAAACGTGTCTGAAAGAAGTGATTTTAAGTGCTCATTCCGTCCCGAGACGGAGCCGCACGGGACTGATGCTGCAACCATGCACCGTAGTGCTGAAAGAAGAAAGTTAAGAAAGAAAATGTTTGTTTTTGGACTGGCTCTGCTGTCCGCTGACGTTAAGCGCTTTGTGTACCCGCGTACTGAGTGTCACGAATTGAAATGGATGAGTCTACAGAAGAGTCGGGACTATCCCGCTCCCCATACGACGCTGCAAATTTCTCAAATGCCGCAAAGTTGGCCTCGGTTGCTACCAGATCTCCATGACCAATTGGGCCCGTGTGAGGACGGACCCTGGCAAACAGCTCCGCTCGTTCGAATTCCATAAGCGGGCAATCCCAGAGGATGTGTTCAACATCTTGGTGGTCATGCCCGCAGGTACAACCCGGCCCATCTACTATCAAGCCAAACTCGTGGAGTCTGGCGGCGAAGTTGCCATGGCCGGTGAGGAACTGGCTAATCCAGTGCGAAGGTTGGAGTCTTCTAGTTTGGTGCCTGCAGAATACGTCTGGAAAAAAACGGTAAGTGTGCCGCCCCTTGGGGGAGGCGGTCCACCTCGCCTGCCATGCCGCAAATGCGGTCTTGTACACAATGTCACTTACAGTCTTCCTGTAAGGAACGTCCTCGGATCTCTGCGGTGGTGTCAGATGGACACCGGCGAGTATTGTGCTGATCCCCCTCAAGAGGAGGGTGATCGATCCTCTGACTTGGACGTGCAGATCGAGGGGTAGCACCCCCGCGAGTACGGCAAGCGCGTCAGTAGAAGTTGTGCGGTAGGCTTTGGTAAGCGAGATCAGCGCAAGTCGCTGCCCGCTTAATAGTGCGCGTCTCACGAGAGTTAAGGAGTACGAATATAATAATAAACATAACATAAAAAGGACGCATGTTGAACTTTTATGACAATTTATATTTCGTTCGGCTTGCGTCATTTGCACCCGCGACCCGCATTCCGCGCATCGCCTAGTCACGATCTTTTTAGACCATGCCTCAGCTGAGGTACCTATAGCCTTAAATGCTACAGCTTTACTGAATGAATGAATAAAGTAATAAAATAAGATGGAGCTGATATAATTTTGAAAATTTTATATTGATAAGAACTTCGGAGCCGAATCACGTGAATATAAAGATACCAATATAAAATGCATGTATTGTAAGTTGTACACTTGTACAGAAATTTGATAGAATAGGTATATCAAGTAAAATAGAGAATAAAGACAAATTCAATACATTTTTAAATTGTTAATAAATTCCTCTTGGTAGGTTTTGACATTGGGCATTTAATCTGACTATGTTTAATAGGTCTATGACATTTACGACCCATTGAAATTGATTAGCGCAAACAACGCGAAAATGTATTTAGTGTTAAACACTGTTTCTCACTTTGCAACACGTACAACTAAACAAAATTAAATGCGTACTGTTGTGTGTCTACCCGCATAAAAACCTCTCTAAAATAACCTTACAGGCCTTACTTACAGGTTTACGTAAACCACAAACAGTAAATACTAAAGAGAAATATGTAATTAACGTGTTTTGTCTTGCGGCCAACCAACATAGAAAATAATGTCCAGGAATTTTACAATCTTTTACCGAGTTATGGATTACGTAAAAGTCGTAAACGTTAAACATACACTCTACAGTTAGTGCGCATTGTTTCATAAAGTATTAATAGTTTAATTGCATACACATTTACCTTGAAATACTCAATACATTTTATGGTTTTCGCTCGTAGCTAAGTAATTAAACACTTTGGTACCTACAGTTCAAAAATATCCGCTGAAATTTGAATTACCCGAAGATAACGGCTTGTTTTTACAACGTGCGCTGAAATAAATGTGATAATTCAATAATCATTTCCACCAATATTTATTTTGTCTTCAGTGTTTTGTTATTTACTGTGTAAATATTACTTTCAATACATTTTCGTTTTGAAGAAAACCGATGAGGATGTCTGATGTTATTAATTTATAGAGTAATTGTTTTAGTTTTGTTTACTCTGTTCTCATTTTTTATCACCCATTTAATCGCATATTGCTATACAAACCACCCGTTATAAGCTTCGTATGTGTATAGTGAACTTGTCCTTTATGAAAAACCTAGGACGGATTATACCTATACCATATACATGCTTAAATATTGACACGGATTAAAAACCCATAAATATCGTAAATCTCATTCTGAACTAAATAAAATCAATTGGTTTCTAAGTACATAATAAATGACTCTCCTTCGACACACATGCGTAACCATAATAATGTTCACTCTCCATGGATAGATATAGTAAATATTCAGATGGAGTGTTTATATACAGAAATGCTACGAAATAGTTGACCATGAAATCTAAGCTAATCCGGGTGAAGAAAATCGCTGAGAACGTCGGACACACCATAGTTCTAGTTTTACATAACGGTGATTCGTCATACTACTATACCAGTCAATGCAATCGGCATACTAAAACATACCTAATTTTTAATCGATCAATGCTTTGTGCTTGTCACTCTTTTAAAATGTGTACATATGAAAAAATGTGTACAGCAATTCATGTCAAATTATCTCCTTCATGAATATTGTTCCAAAACCCTTTAAATTAATAAATTGTACCCACACGTTCATTAATAACATTATCCTTCCAATTCGTTTTGTGTTATTATTGAATTTGACACAGGTTCAATTAGGGAAGCAGTTAATATAAATCGTATCCTTGTTTTTCATTTAAAACGGTAATTTTGTAGCTTCCGTTACGAATTTACAAAATAAATGACGAGCTCTCGCTGGTCGTTAGTCGTTAAACTAGATAAATGGATCCGCGGATGGGTGTTCGGGGCAGATGACTGGTTTGCCATCATCCATCTACTCAGTTTATTTACAAAGTGAGTTCAGTTCATTCAGGCTCCGAGGTGGATGGTGAATATACCTACTCCATAACGAGCCGTTCAACTGATACCGACAGCGTAGGTTGTCTAGTAAAGTTGTGTGTTTGACTGGGTACATCAGACATCAAGCTAGAAGTGTTTACTAACAAGCCATATAAACGCCTCTACGTCTTACACAGCTGACAGTGAAAAATGTGTGGGATTTATGTATTATTTGTCATTCATTCATTAATATCAAAATCTGTCATAAATTATATTACAACGAAGAAAGACTTCACTACTGGATGATATTTTATAACCATACACAGATTTGGAATAATATTATGGTCCTTCTTACATAAGGACATTTATTTTTTTTTAATTATTAATAACCATGTCCTTGCTTTTTCGTACAAGGTGGTTGTTAGTAATTTTGAACAATCACAAACACCCAGGCTTTGAGAAAAACACATAAATGTTTTTGTCATGACCGGGAATCGAACCCAGAACTCTCGGGTGGAAGGCCAGCGCCTTACCCACTGCACCACGACAGCCGCCTACATAAGGACATTATAAACAGTTATCATTTATTTGACTGGGGCCCTTGAAGCACCAAGTTACTGAAAGGAATTGGGAGCCACGACTAATCCTGGAGGAGCTGGTTACCATTGCTTGTCGTGTCGGTACACTATCGTCTCAGGTAGACGTATCACACAAAAAACTTCGTCCCACATTTTATGCATACTATAATTATTTATTATTATGGATGTTGGTCCTGAGCAACTAACTAACTAACTACCTACCTACCTACCAGTGTAAGTAAAGTTTAATATTATGGACTGTATACACTCATACAGTGACATATAAGCCAGCCATTTAAAATATTACATAGTTATCCACTTGCCTAATAGTAATAAAATAATATTATATTGACTTATTTACGACTATCAACTGTCAATATTATTAGTTGGGTGAGGCATGTTTTAGTAAAATAATTACTAATAATATTGGTGACTTTTAAATGTTACGTCATTATGGAAATTATAGCTCTCTAACCTAGTATGTTAAGTATATTGTTGAATGCGTAATATTCTAGTGACCAGTATATATATTATAAAAATAATACTTTTTATGCAAATAAAACCAGAATTGGTAAATCATGAGCAGCACCTAATCAACCTGTTTCTAGGCCGACTGGATGACTATTATTAAAAATACTTTCCATTAGAAAAAAATAAGATATACTTAGGTACATTCACAATTTATCGTTATTCGATTAAAACTAGGTATCGTAACTTTTCTTAAAAAACTTTTAATTAAAATAAAAAACGGTAGAAGGTAGGTAAGTATAACAAAAACTCGTTGCTTTATAAATGTTCAGTCCAGACCAAGATACATATTATGTCCGTAAACAAATACACTGTTTTGCAAACATTTGTGTAAATAAATACATTTGAAATGTTTTTTTACATGAATGACACATTTTTTTTGTATTTCACAATACGTATATGAAAATTGTGCAAATGTATTATCAAACAAGGAAATGTGCCCGTATTTGGATGATTTTTTTACTGTTTCATCGGAAGTAGCGACGCGTGGTCTTGTGGAATGTTATTTGTTTATTTAAGTGCGCAAAATTTATGATATTTACTTACACTACATTGAATTGACAGCAAAGTTTGATGGTGTAGGTATATGCACGTTGAGTCGCGAACAAATAATAATGCAGGCGCAAGATTTTATAAACCATTGTATAATTCGTATGCGGACATAATAATTATTATGTATCTCGGTCTGAACTAGGCAAGTTTTCTAGATTTTTTATCACATTGATAACTTCGTTTTATTTCGTAGAAATCGTATAGATAATAGAACATGCCGTGCAATGCAACTATATAACAGTATAAGCTAGTAGTTTCTCTAGTCAATGAATAAGATAATGACCTCTGCACCTACATAATATTATTCTATTAATTCATTTCAATTGGAATGTAACCGCTGTGGTGTAGTATTTGAGACAACCTGTTAATTTTAATTTAGGTTGTAATGTTTGATTCTTAATACTTCGTATCCCGTGTGCTAGTTTACGGCATGATGCCACCGCGTCCTATATTTTCATTACAATCATCATCATCAGCATCACTTTAGATCACGTCGGGCCGAAGATGATTGCGTTATTTGTCTTGTGCCATTCTTTCCACTTAACCAGAATTCGTCAATTAAAACCGATGCTTTGTTTGCGCGCAAGCTTTTTAATACAATTGTTTTATTAGATGTGTCCCACTTAACACTAACAATGTATTTAGTTTAGTAGTAAAGTTTTCATTCAGAACGTACATTCGAAGAAGAATAACACAACACAACTGATTGCTAAAAAGCTCCTTGAAACAATAGAGTGGAATTGAATATTTTTCATTCTAAAATGGACGACGTTTGTATTAGAAAACAACTCTACCAACATCCATTCACAAAAAAATAGAATACAAATAAGATATTTGGAATCTTGCATTTCAAAAGTATGTCATATGTATTATCAATAGAACACAATATTAAAGAAGAACGTCTAATGAATAAACTATACTAAAATATTAGAAGTACCTAGGTAACATTTTATTTTATTGTTAAGATATTATAAGGAACACAAATAGAGCATGTTAATTATTGTAGAGAATATCCGGTGTGATAAACTAGCTTTTTATGATTTTTTTTAACCTGTTTTCTGTGTCAAAAATCGCTTGATTTAAAGCCATACGCCAAATGCTTATTTTGCGAGTTATGATACATATTCGAAAATACTAGATCTGGCAATAAAAACACTTGCCCTGCTGTGTTTAATTATAATAAAAAATGTCAATAAAATATACTATTAAATGATGGTCAATGTTATTGGCTTACCGTGATTTGGATTGTTAAATTGATAAAAATTGTATAGGTACATCAGCGATGTGGATCCTCAGTTGCTAACTATAAAATAATTTTCAATGTAAGTATTTATATTTGGATTGTGACCAAAAATTATTTTCGCCGATTCTGAATCAAACTTTTTTTATTAAATATATTATTTTATTCTGCTCAACGCGAACAAGTTCACTGAACCATTTATATTACTCGGTATTTTTTACATGTGAAACATATTTTTTCCTCTATGTAGTCGTAATTAACGACCATATGTACATATGAGTATGACATTGAAAGTCCTGTCCCAAAATAGACTTATTAATGTCATTGAAATAAATACTCGTGTCCTAACCTTCAAAACTGAATATTGTTTCACGTGTTTATGCAATATTACAAAGCATTCAAATCTTTTTTTCAGGTTATTTTTTTGCTAAATGTATTTACAATTTTAAGTCTGTTTCTTTCCCCTATATCGAATTATGTACCTAGGTGGTACGTATGAAAAAAAAACGCAAATACAAAAACGTACGCGTAAAAAATGGAGCCCATCTTCCCCAAGGCGTTTTTCCACGTAATTGAATATTCACGTAGGTACCTACGGAATATAAGCGTCCCCCGCCCCAAACATATTGTATTGGCGTTAAAAATACACGTATTTCAATGATATCCTGTGGAAATCCCCTGAATATACATCACGCGAGTACGTATTAACGAACGCCATTTTTCATTATTTTCAGAAACGTTTGGAACAGGTTGTATTTAATTTTATTTACTGCGACCCTTTGGCATTTTTGCACGCGGCGCCATACTTTCCAGCGTCGATAAATTTAATACACTTGGCAATAGAAAAATAATGACTTATGTTTTCCTGCGTTAAATCTAAATTATAAGCAAGTTTTCAATTTTAATATTGTTACATTTTGCCCGCTAGGGAATTTAGCTGTGATAAATTGCATGTCTGAATACTGGCAGCTTAGATAATTTAATAATGCAACCATAACTTCTAAGTTGTGCGATTTAAATTTTTATAGTTAACTAGAAAATAAATTTATACGTGTAAAATCTTAATGTCCACATGGCATCGCAACACGATTTTCCCGCTAGATGATTTATAAATAGGGCAGTCAAAGAAGTATTGTTATTTTTCTTTCGATATGCAGCCAGCCCTAGTTGTAAGTTGTAATAATAATATTTTATGCCTGAATATTAGTGAGCTTATCTTACAAACATAATACAATTATGGCATTCTAATTTGTATACTTTACGTTGCTAAAGATGCATACATAATATGAATATTTGTGTAGAAAATTATGTATTTAGACGTTTATTGAACACCTGTTTAACCAAGAAAATACACTTTTAATGTAGCGGTCTAGTAAGTTTCAATTTATTTAAATTTAACCTATTCCTAACACTTTATGAAAAGAAACTAGTACCCGGTCAATTGATAGAATCTAGTTTGTGCGATGTGACTAATAATCGTATTTATGGAAATATTAAACTAAATTTGTGTTACATTACTATACATAAATATTAAAACATCCTTGATAACCTTGCCTTGGTATTGAATAAAATTATTATGAAACAAGTTTCGATAATTAATACTAGTTACATAATAATAATTAAATCCTTATTTATCTAAACCGGTTACAGTTTTATTCAATAAATGAATAGTTAACAATGCGAACTAGCAGTCCGATCGTTAACCAAATAATATAGCGTTTTAAAACCTCAGCTAATAAAATAATTGTAGGTAGGTTTAAACAAACTGAATATTATAATATTTTATTGCCGTTTATTTGATATCATATTTGCATACGTTGTTTGTTCGTTCAAGATGCAGAACTAACCTGCCATTGGTAATGCCAATTGGGAGGGGGAAAACTGTGTTAAATCAAATCGCTTTGAATATTGATATATTCAAATTACCTATGTGAGGTGGGTGAGTTTATGTGGACGTTGTTTTAAAGATAGGGTTGGCTCTACTTAGTTCACTCGGTGTACTTTGTAATTTTTAATCATATTAATTAACCTGTATTTTAATATTGTTAACACTTGTTTTTCGTTATTTTTGTGTCATGTCATGGACGCTTTAAATTTGTAATTTGTAAAATAAATAAATTTGAATTTGAAATCCTGTGACTGGATAAGACTAGATTTTGTTGGACTAGGTTAACAATACAGCAAGAACCAAATGGGTTGAGCGAATGGAAGCCGACATGCTCCAATGTAGTCAAACTTATGTTATAAGAGATTAAAATTGTAATTTTGTAATATTGATTGGGCTGACGTTAATATGTGTTATAATTCCATTATACAGTTAGTGATGCTGACAGTTTGTTTCAAGCTTAAATCCATCATTATAACGCGTAGTTCTACATTGTACACTAAAGCCCTGATGCAGAGATATCGCCGTTGAATTAACAAAACTAACATTAAAAACAACAAATGGCATCTGTTCAAAATAGTCATATCTACACAGAATTGAATTGATAAGATTAACCTGATTTTCGATTGAAATTCAGACAAAATATAATACAATGTTTGTTTGAATTCTGTGTACGATATCTATACTTTAATATTTTGATACCTGTCACTAACTTAGATTTCGGCCGTTTAACATTAAGCTAACAATATTTCCATGTCCAATATAATATTGTTCATTGATTTCAGATTTTAAGTGAATGTTCACGAACTGACTAGGTTCCACAAACGATAATTCACATAAATATGTAGAAATATAGCTTCGGCTGTATGACAAGAGAAGATAAATTGTACCAGTAACGTTCTTTAGGCATGCTGTAAACTATTTTTTATTGTTTCGCGTGCACTTTAATTCACACACCTGTAATTAATTTGTTGGTTTACAAAATATCACGAGGAGTATAAAGAACACCTGAGGGTATTTAAGGCGCGACCATGAGAAAATGATTTACTTAATTTCATTACAAAATTATATCTAACAAGAATAAATTGAAAGCATTTCGTTAGGTGTTGATAAAATAATGCTGCACCTTGATTTTAGACTATAAATTTGAATCAGCTTCAATATTATTAATTTATTTTGGTTGCAAGACTTTGTCGATACTAGCGATCGCGAACCTACGTTGCTCGGAGAAACCCTACATAATATATATGAAAATCAAAGTGTGGTTTGTATCTGATTGGCCAAGTTCAATATTGTGTGTCATATTCAAAGAGCATATTTTACTGAATTAACTTATTTAACTCGAAACTGCCTTTTATGCCGATATTTGACATATTAGATAATGATCTATAAAAGACAGTGTTACTGCAGCCATTTAAACTACATCCAAAGCACACTTGTGTGACAACGTCATATTTAATGCAGGCGAAGATGAACTTTAGATCCAAACAGTGGTAAAGGGTGGAGGTAGGCTGTGGAGATATAAATAGGACACACTAAACAGTGTCAATCATATTTTTTTAAAGTTGAATTGAATTTTAAAAACCAACCAATGCCGTCTGCGACTTGTATTATTAGTTCAATGAAAACAAATAAGTATGACTGACAAAGTTAAGTGTACAATTCTTTTGTCGGATATCCACGGCCTACCTCCACCCTTCGCCACTGGTTCCCACTATTATAGGTAATCTGCGTGTCCAGAAATTTGCAGTATAGCATAGTATCAGACTTCATCGTGACCTGTTGTATCGGAAACCAATGACCAGTACGATAGCGGATAACTGACGGCGAAATGTAATACGTACAATTTACATGTAAGAAAAGTTCTCAATATTAACATGTAGAAAATATAGATAAAACACGCAGACCGTTCACTCTCAACAAAACAAACCAGTCAACAACGTAGATTTTTCGATCTTCGTTTACTTATGCAAATGCATTTCGTTTGCCGAGTCAACAGTGCGGTCTCGTGTCAAAAAAAAAACTCACAAAGGCTTTGAAAGTCAACACCAATTCTGGCTTGCTTCAATTTAAAATAACATGAATGGAAAATCGAAACAAACAACTGACAGGTAAGTATGTGATAAAGAGATAAACTAACACATTGTATATATACGGCCCCCACCTGTTGGTTATGAAAATTAGTGAATCTTTTAGGTGTATAATATTGTACGGTCTTACTGATTATTGTAATATTGTTACCGTTGGAAAAATATGTTTTGAATAGTCAAACATCGTAGGTATCGACTCAATCTCTATATATATAAAAATCTCGTGTCACGATGTTTGTGGTCGAACTCCTCCGAAATGGCTCGACCGATTTTTATGATTTTTTTTATGTATATTTTTTAGGTATGAGAATAGGTCAACAAGTATATTTCATACCGCTGGGTGATTAGGGTATCTCTATCCAGAAAAATTTTCTTTTATTTTTTTTGACAATTTTTTTTTTGTATTTTTTTTATTATTTGGCATAAAAAATACCTATAACCTCAAATTTTCACTTTCCTACCCCCCCCCCCCATCCTCCCATTTTTTAATCGCGATTTTATTATTTTTGTATGAACAAATTTAACCGTCGTTCGTATTTCAAACAGAACGAAATTATTTATATTGTTGAATGACAGATGGCACTACGTCAGAGAAGAATTCAAGAGAAGCGTCGCGTCATTTTGACATTTCATTCGGCAAATCACAACGCAGTGCGTGCAAAATTTTGTACGATTTATTGGCCGTCGAACGAATAAAGCAACAAACATGCAAAATAGTAGAGTAGAAAGAACAGACGAACAAATCCAACAAGATAACAAAAACGTGCGTGTAAGCATGTCGCAATTGCGTGCATCTCAATCACAAGAGGCACGAGCTGAACGAAATCAACAACGACAATTGGAACGGAGCCAAGCGCGCCAGTTCGTAGTTAACACACGCAGAGCAAATGACTGACAACGCCAACAAGTACATCGAACATTTACATCCGCTTCGTTCCTTCGTCTCGCATTCGAGTACGAGCCAGATATTGAATATTCCGCTCATCCGAAAGTGTTGATTGGTGCTATGGACAAAGAATGTCCCCATTGTCATGCGCTCAAATTCAAACATGAGTCAGCCGGGATGTGTTGCGCATCAGGAAAAGTGCAACTACCAGAAATTGAGATACCACCAGAACCATTGAACAGCTTGCTCATTAGCACGGTTCCAGATTCAAACCTGTTCCTGAAGTCCATTCGCACATTCAATTCATGCTTCCAAATGACTTCGTCCGGAGCAACAGAAATAGTTCACAATACTGCGGCAAATGGTCAACAATTCCATTCTACGTTCAAAATCAAAGGTCAAGTATACCACAAAGTAGGCTCATTGCTGCTAATGCCAAACGAACCACATACATTTTTACAAATCTACTTCATGGGCGCGGCGGTGAGGACATCAATCATGTGGATGCACGTTGCGGCTACAATAGCCTCAATTTGCCTAATGCCAGGCGCATCGTCGGCGAACTGGACGCCCTGTTGAATGAGCACAATGAATTATTGAAATTATTCAAAGCACACATGCACGAATTGCAAAGTGACAATCACGCTATTGTCATCAATCCTGATAAAACACCAGCTGGAGAGCACGTACGTCGATTCAATGCGACTGTTGTTGACGACATTACTGGAATCATGGTTGACGACCGCACATCGACGCGAGAAATCGTGATTCGAAGAAGAAACAATAATCTGGAGTTCATCGCTGACACACACCGTTCATACGACGCTCTCCAATATCCGCTAATTTTCTGGAAGGGACAAGACGGATATTGCATAAACATTAAACAACGAGATCCTGTCACAGGTAATTCATTCATTATGAACATCATTACTCATTTTGAATTGAGAAAATGAATGGTTGATGTTTTTTTGTTTTTATCAGCGGTCATCGTCTACAGTGCTCTATTCCTCTTTCTGTCATAGATTCCATCCCCACACTTACGATACATTCGTTACTTTTTATTTAACAACCAAAATATTCACTAGAAATAATTTATATGGCAGAACAACGTTTGCCTGGTCAGCTAGTAATAATATAGAAATGGAACAAACCAAATATTTGAATCACAAACTTCATTAATTTGTACATAGGTGTCACCGCGCACGTATTTGATTTAATTAATTATTTTATAACCACAATAATGACGTTACTGCATAAATTATAACAATTTCCTTTATTTTATAATAATAATATGTATAAAATATATCAGACGTGTATATTTGACACAATTGGGATTAAAAAGGTAGAGCCATCCTAGATTATGTTATGACAATGTAGTTCATAATATTTTATGTGAGAATTATCAGCTATAAATGTGTTTAAAAATGAAAACGTTACATTAATAAGATAAAATAGGTCAACAATAAAAACTGTGTAAACTGAAGAATAAAATATGTACTTTGCAAATGATATAACAGCTGCTTTTATATCATGATTGTACATTATATCAATAAATATAAATAGTTTATTTCGTAGGTGAATAAAATATCGATGTTAGTGTTTTTTTATGTCATGGATAATGTTCCAGATTCAATTCGCCATGCACTGAACATGACTAAAGGATGAAGAGAAGGCATGTTTTGATTCTCAAAGATACAGTGTACCTAGTCAATGTAATCTTAAAATAACCTGCGAAGGTACGCAGCCACTCCTCCGTAACACTAGAACGTGATGCGTTGAAATCAATTGTATGCACTTGACGCAATATTATGCTGGGATGTCATCAAGCCCATACGCAATGTAATATAGCCGCGGTGGTAAATTGCGATTTCCGATGGGTTACATGTTTACAGTAAATAAATATTTTATATTATCTTCTTCATATTAAATTAACGTATTGTCATTTTTTTTAATATGAAAATAATCATCATTTTCTACAAACCATATTGCATTCGAAGTTGTGTCTATGAGACTTTTATTTAGTACTGCCCTATAGAATTAGAAGTAGGTATTGATAATTTCGATATCCCCAGAGAAACGGAAGCTTTCGAAAAATATGAACTACAGCGAAACGGTAGTTTGGCATTTAATTCACCATACTATAAATAAGGTAACAAATTCAGTAGATAATATGGATATAATAATATTTTATGATTATTGTTTACATAGGTATTTGGAGAAGTTATAATTTAAAAAAAAAACACACATGTTAAGTACCTAATACAAAGTTCGGTGATAAACAAATATTGGAATAATTTATTAGTAGTGTGACAATTTTATTAGTCTTCCTCTCGGCGATTGCGTGACTTTGACATTAATAATAATGTATTTATTATTAAATGGCAGCGATGTATGTACTTTCAAAAAACATCGACCATGCGCGATAACCCTGCCGAATTTCATCAATTATTATATCACCTTTACAAGTTGTACGGGTTAATTACAATATAAATAAAACATGGCTATCAAAAAAACCTAATTTAATGTAGTTACTTAATTCAACAATTCGTTTTATCGCTATTAAAGTGCTAATAGCTACTACAGTATTTTCATTCGTACAAATATAATTAATTACAAATTATCTCCATTCGCAATCCCTTGGCGTATCTACTTATTCTAAAGCGGCAAAACGTGATAATCCGTTCCGCTCGAGTTATTAAGTTGCGATCGGTGCGAATCCGCCAAGAAACGCGAAACGCACCTGTTTTTATGGCAAAGTAACTAATTCTAACAAGTCAACTTGTCATGGTTTGTATTATAATGCGACCCCTGATAGGCAGGCAGTCGCCACGAGTGGCAGCCATTACATGGATACACTTTAATTGCACTAATTAAAATGAGATTGCGTTTATCCGCGATACTGATCGATGATTAATAATGCAGGAATGTCAATATTATTCCGCGATCTGTACATGCATTGGACATCGTATACAAAACAAAGTCATTTAATAGACCTATCACACGTCATATAATGTTTAGGATAGTATGTACTTCAAAGCCTTCGGGTTACGTGGAAATTTGGATTATTGCGCTATAAAAACGCCGCACTTCAACTCTATTATTTTATATTTCTCAGCGGTTTTTATGACGGTTTTGTTAGATATTACGTTGTGATATTATATAAATTAATTTGATCGAATCGCACGTTCTATGTTTGATCACCAAAAACGAAATTACCCGCAGAATCTAGAAAAATGATATGGGAAGAGTAAAGGGATGCATTCATCCAGCTGATGACTGATGAATGATACAAAAAATAATGATCATCTACTAAAGTTAAGACACCAACATATCCGTAGTGTTTTCGAAGGAGTAAAAAACGACTTGTTTTAGTGTCTTTTACCAGAAAGATCTACAGATTATGCAAATTGACCAAATTAGAAATAACCAATGTTTACTTTGGCTGAATGGCCAACGTTCAAGTTTTTCCTGCACATCTTGACAAACAGCGATTCTGGATACAAAACGAACTGTATAGCTTTTGAGTAGGTGTAAGTAGATAGTATATTTCAAATAATATACTTTGTTAGGATAGATAAACAGTAACTGCTAGACATTAACCCTACTTAGTGACAGATATAAATTGTTAAAAAAATATATATTTAACCAATGATAGAATGAATTACGATATGTATATTTATATTGGTTGACGACAGTTTTAAAACTAACCCTTATTCCGATGACTAAGTTATTACCCTTATAAGTTTTCTTTTCACATCTGCTTATGCCATCAATGAATGCTATTATAATAATATCAACACGAATTTGTCCTGTCATAAATTATCTGCTTACGATATAGATTCAAACAAGTTGTTTGAAACCATGCCACTGCGTTGTGAGATCGATCAAAATCATGTAAATAATCACAGTAATACAAGATTTGAAAGTTATTGGTAAAAGTGTATAAGATGTACACAAAATTCTAGTGTAAACTAAACATAATTTCTGCAGGCAATAATTGAATAGGTATAGGTACCTACTTACAACTTACACCGGATTTTTTACATATTTTCCATGTACCGAGACACTTGAAATTCGGTACACAATGCATTCTATTAAAATTTGAGGACAGTCCGGTGTTACATTTTAAAATGTAAGACATCAAATAAACACATCGTCATGGAGGACACTGCCTTTCTTTGCTCATTGCATTGGTCGACTAAATAAATTATTCTAATGCATTAAGTTTTGTACTATTTGTGTTTGCCTTTGGTGAGTGTACACGACGCCTGAAGATGCTGAAAGGCGAAACCCGGGTCGCAAAAAACGACATAAATGTAATAAATAGTATAAAACTTAAATCCATTAGAATTTAAATTCAAATTCCATCAAGTAGGTACCTTCGGTCGATAGTATTAATAAAATCAATTATTGTTTTAAATTAAAAATGTATTAATTAACCTATTCTGTCATCGTAATCATATCAGTTGATCCAATGAACAATTTCTTAATAATAGAGAAACTATGATTTTTTGTCGTCAAATAAAGACAGTTTTTTGAAAACTTGTTTATTTTAAAAAGAAATCCTTTTAAAATAGGGCAATGTGTTTATACCTACTTTCATACGAAACTGCATTCCACGTCCAACGACCTTTTCATATTGAATATGTACATATCTGGGATGTTTTAAGTGATTTGAAAGCCGGCCGACGAGTTTACTGAAGCATCTTCGTCAATAAATAAAATTGTAGGGCAGCAGCGGTCCAGTTTTTTTTTGTTGATCCGTGGAATGAAGCTAAGGTAAAAAGCATGGAGGTAGATAGGGGATACTATGGTGGCGAGACGCTATTGTCTGCGTTTTGGCTGCCAAGTAACACGGATGCGGACAATTCACGCACACCGGTTGGCAATTTCAAATATTCATTCTTATCTCGCAAAGTTGTCAGAATTTTTGACGTTTTTTTCATGTTACGTACATTAATCTCATTTATTTCTTCCCATCACTATCTGTCAAAATTCAAACGAATTTAAAAATTCTTTGAATACCTTGAGATCTCTAGTATAGATCTAATAAATCTAACGATAAAAAACATAAGTGTCAAAAACACATACATATAAGAAAATTCATAATTTCTCTGGCCGAATGGGATTGAATGCCACACCTTTCATTTTTCGGGTGAATCTTGACTTGACAACCAGTGACTCTTGTAGTCAAATCCACAAAGCACTGGCTTCTCATACTGAAAATTCCGGGTTCGATCCCAGTTAGGTCACAATACCTTTTTTCTCAAGCAAGCCTAGGTATTTCTGTGGT
The DNA here is from genome assembly GCF_057557595.1 of Rhyacophila brunnea. NCBI lineage: Eukaryota > Metazoa > Arthropoda > Insecta > Trichoptera > Rhyacophilidae > Rhyacophila > Rhyacophila brunnea. Next base: position 32,771,112 of record NW_028233170.1, on the reverse strand, counting down.
TGTTACTCCAATTCAGCACTACTGCAGTCATTAATTCCTAATAAGTACACTACCTGAGTTAATTCAAATTCCGTCAAGAAATGGTTACTATACTTTGAATGGAAATCACGGTACTTAATGATAATAGGAATATGATTATTTATGTCATAATATGAACATTTGAGATGAAGGTTTGAATTGTTCCAACCCACTGGACAGCGACATGGCACGAAACGAGGGGATGTGAAAAAAGCTAGCAAAAGTAACACCGGTCTTATCTTTTTTTGAATACACAATCTGTTTTCAAGTGTCTTTAAGAATAAACACGTACGTACACATTCGTAAGTTTAACTTGATCAATAGCCATTCCCATAGAACAAACAGTAAAAACGAATACGCTGATTTACTGTAGTGGAAATATACTTGTCTAGTTAAGTAAACTTTGGCGTAACAAATAATTTCTTGTAGCAAATAAATTAAAAACAATTTATATTATAATAAATAACGTGTTCATACGTTCTCGACGACTATAACTCTCGAATTATTTTTAATTTAATAGCTTATTATACTTTATACCATTTCTGTATACAACACTCCATCTTTTTATTTACTATCTCTATATATATAAAAATCTCGTGTCACGATGTTTGTGGTCGAACTCCTCCGAAATGGCTCGACCGATTTTTATGAATTTTTTTATGTATATTTGTTAGGTATGAGAATAGGTCAACAAGTATATTTCATACCGCTAGATGATTAGGGTATCTCTATCCAGAATTTTTTATTTTTATTTTTTTGACAATTTTTTTTTTGTGTTTTTTTATTATATGGCATATAAAAATACCTATAACCCCAAATTTTCACTCTCCTACCCCCACCCTCCCATTTTTTAATCGCGATTTTATTATTTTTGTATGAACAAATTTAACCGTCGTTCGTATTTCAAATAGAACGAAATTATTTATGTTGTTGAATGACAGATGGCGCTACGTCCGAGAAGAATTCAAGAGAAGCGTCGCGTCATTTTGACATTTCATTCGGCAAATCACAACGCAGTGCGTGCAAAATTTTGTACGATTTATTTTGATTTATCTATTTTTTATGTGCGTGTATTACAGTACACAATGCCAGCAAGACGCAATGGGGGCCATTTGGGCCATCGAACGAATAAAGCAACAAACATGCGAAATAGTAGAGCAGAAAGAACAGACGAACAAATCCAACAAGATAACAAAAACGTGCGTGTAAGCATGTCGCAATTGCGTGCATCCCAATCACAAGAGGCACAAGCTGAACGAAATCAACAACGATAATTGGAACGGAGCCAAGCGCGCCAGTTCGTAGTTAACACACGCAGAGCAAATGGCCGACAACGCCAACAAGTACATCGAACATTTACATCCGCTTCGTTCCTTCGTCTCGCATTCGAGTACGAGCCAGATATTGAATATTCCGCTCATCCGAAAGTGCTGATTGGTGCGGTGCTATGGAGAAAGAATGTCCCCATTGTCATGCGCTCAAATTCAAACATGAGTCAGCCGGGATGTGTTGCGCATCAGGAAAAGTGCAACTAGCAGAAATTGAGATACCACCAGAACCATTGAACGGCTTGCTCATCGGCACGGTTCCAGATTCAAACCTGTCCTTAAGTCCATTCGCACATTCAATTCATGCTTCCAAATGACTTCGTTCGGAGCAACAGAAATAATTCACAATACTGCGGCAAATGGTCAACAATTCCACTCTACGTTCAAAATCAAAGGTCAAGTATACCACAAAGTAGGCTCATTGCTGCCAATGTCAAACGAACCACATAAATTTTTACAAATCTACTTCATGGGCGGTGAGGACATCAATCATGTGGATGCACGTTGCGGCTACAATAGCCTCAATTTGCCTAATGCCAGGCGCATCGTCGGCGAACTGGACGCCCTGTTGAATGAGCACAATGAATTATTGAAATTCTTCAAAGCACACATGCACGAATTGCAAAGTGACAATCACGCTATTGTCATCAATCCTGATAAAACACCAGCTGGAGAGCACGTGCGTCGATTCAATGCGCCTGTTGTTGACGACATTGCTGGAATCATGGTTGGCGACCACACATCGACGCGAGAAATCGTGATTCGAAGAAGAAACAATAATCTGGAGTTCATCGCTGACACACACCGTTCATACGACGCTCTCCAATATCCGCTAATTTTCTGGAAGGGACAAGACGGATATTGCATAAACATTAAACAACGAGATCCTGTCACAGGTAATTCATTCATTATGAACATCATTACTCATTTTGAATTGAGAAAATGAATGGTTGATGTTTTTTTGTTTTTATCGGCGGTCATCGTCTACAGCGCTCCATTCCTCTTTCTGTCATATATCCCATCCCCACACACTTACGATACATTCGTTATTTTTTATTTAACAACCGAAATATTCACTAGAAATAATTTATATGGCAGAACAACGTTTGCCGGGTCAGCTAGTATATTATATGATCAATGTACTTATAATAAGTTAATTTCCTCGTGGTTATGTATGGCACGGCTGGCTTAATTGGAAAAACATGTTGGATTTACAATAAATGCAGGTATAAATTATGTACAGGTAAATCCAGCAGTAATTTTGGCTAAAAAGGACTTGAAAGGTTCAAAAATTTTCGCTACGCGTTTCATGCAATCATTTTTAAATAGCTGTTGAATTAAATATCAGTCACGCACCTGGAAACAACTTGTGCAGGAACGTATTATTCCCGTAAAGCTCTACCAATATCCGGAGAGTTGGCTCTAACTAAGAGCATCGACCGCATCTCCATTTACCATCGAAGATTACACATTTTGTGTTTTTACCTATTTTTCAATGATTTATTGAAGTCAATTCCAATTGCATTCCTCTGCCGCACGATTTTACCACAAACCTAATCTAAATCTCACATTGATTGTTCATAAGCCTCTCATATTATTATTCCACCACTCCCATTTTCTAAAGTTTACACTATTATATTTTATGAAATCCTCTTACCCGACTATAAGTTCTTATTAGGTATTGTAACGCTGATTTCTCTTGCGACACAATGGATGGACCCTTTTCCAGTTCATTATTCAATTGTGTCAAGTAAATACCTCTTTGGTTATGCTAAGTACCCATCTCTCTCGATCGTGCGGCGCAATGGACTTAAAAGAACTACTTTCAATAGACTGTTTTAATAATCACCAAGCTGTATTCTTTGGCAACAGTAATCCTCATAAACGTTGAGATTAGTTTTGAAGACAAGTTTAAATATAGAATATTGTTTAGTAGGTAACTTTTATTATCTACTAGGTACGAGTACTATGGTTAAAATAATAATATGTAGGTTGATTTTTAAACGCCAGTTAAGTCCATCGCTATGACATGCAATAAATATGTACTTATCGTAAATTAACAACGAAATAAAAGATTGTTTTGCTTTTCAAATTAACAACAAAATTTGGTGTAAATTTGTCAATGAGACCCATCAAAGTTTCAAATAAACCCGCCGTGGGTGCAATTAATTACGACCATGAAATGCATTTTTAACTTGTTTCATTTCACAGCCATTTGTTCAAACCATTTGACACAGTTAAGAAGGATTGAAATTAAAATTTCTAGTAAGTATCTATTTTGTCTTGGAGCGGAAGCGTTTGGTTTACTTATTTTAATATCATTAATAATTTTAACTGTTTTATTTATGGAAAAAAATGCATTAATAAATAACTAACAAAATTGAGTATTTATTATTTCTTGTTTACGTATTTAAATTTAGAAGTTGTATGGAAACATTCACTCTTTTGGCTGTCTCAACCGAAGTGTCCAACTGTCCCACAGAGAAAATCATGAGCCGATCTCTGATGAATAAGGCATAATATCTGCTAAATTGCAACTTCAATAAGATTCTATAAGCTAAGAAATATTGTGTTGTTCTCTTGCATTTGCCAATCTCTGGAGCTACGCTACATACTGAATCATTGACACAAAAAATAATTATTTAAAATGTCATTATTACAATATTTGTGATTTATTATTATATTAACAACACTGACATAAGTATTTCGACCTGTACATATTTTGCATGATTCGAAATTAAATTTGAACTCTGACATTGAAATATGTTAGATTTACTAAGTACAATTTCGTAAATAATAATCATCCTAATCCGCCCATTTTGAGTCATATTGCATGAAATCTTGGCCGTACATGGTCACGATTTACTCATTCCAACGACCGATTTGCATCATCTCCACGTTAGTTAAATCCATTGTACAGTTTTTTCGTGTACTAATCTAACGCCACTATCGCATCAGACATCAAAAAAATCCAACCGTTCAGTCAATAACCTCTCAATTGGAATCAATAGGATTTATCAGACCCCGGATGGCATACCGATTATTTAATTCGATTAAGCAGATCATCTGCGGGGCTCGGTGGACCGGCATTTTATTGGATTTTACGAGCTTAGATGCGTAAGAATGATTTATGTTATAGATAGACTGACTTTCCCTGCACGATGACCCTGCCACAAATTAAATCACGGATCGCATACAATGCAGGAGATGCGTTTTGGACAAGTGCTTTTTATTCCTACGGCGAGACAATCAATGATCCCGACTCACTCACAATTTACGAGTTACCAATTGATTATAACAATAGAGTACAAATTAAAAAAAACTTTATATATTGAGGTATTAGTATAGCCTAAATATAATATGGAAGGATGAAAACATGTTACCAAGACTAATTAATTTAATTAGTTGCAAATCAATACGTATTGCAGATTCGTATGAGGCGTGATTCACATGTTGGTTCTCTGAGATTTATTAGTCAGAGCTGCACTGACATAAAACACTTTGTAGTACTGTCAAAAACGTGATTCATTATTTAGATGAACTTACAAAAATCACACATGACAGTACGTAAGTAAGTAACCAATGCAAAAATATGTCGTCACATTGTTTATTTGTTCACAAACAACTATTGTACTGCCAACGTATATATAGTATTAATTTTCGCATAACTACAATGCAACTAAATTAAAATTATAAAATATAAACTTTCATTAGACATCCTTTTAGATTTCAAATTGTCAACAATTCAGACATCACTAAAATTTTAAAATACAATCACTTCAGTGGTGTTACGTGTATGTATTTTTAGTGAACAAAACATACTTACAATATTATATCAATTCAAATTTACAAGTATCTACATTAATCCATATTAGGTAGGTATATTACTTTTAAAAGGGTCAGGACCGATGTTGTCGCTAGACATTGTCAAATAGACTGAACTGGATATGCTGTGGTGTATTTTAGTTGATGAATTATTTATACAAAATGGTTTACTTTAGGTAGGAAATTTTATTATTACACATTAAAAGAAAAGCTTCATTTTCGAAAACAACTTCTGACGTCTGAAGAACACCCCCCTTTCGAAGCCCCAGATATGAAATCTTAAGACACCATACGATGTACCTACTTAGCTACCTGTTTCCGCGCCAATCCCAGTAGATCCGTACTAGTCATACACATCGTAAATATTTACTTATAAAATATATAATTATAAGCAAAACTTGTTAGTAGTTACCAGCCCTCACTAGAACCTGATGACGTGATGACTGACTTATTATGTGTGACTGAATAATATGTTCCTGCACCTAGGGTCGCAAGCTTCAGTTAACTTGTAACTAGTTACCAGTAGATCGATCTGTGGCGTGAAGCCTATGATTCATTCCCAAGATGGTTATGCACTGATGGATTCAGGTCTGTTGAACCTAACTGTTCTGTTCATTTCTTCTCGCTTCGGTTTCGTTAAGAGGAAGAGGAAGCGACTCCGGCAAACCGCGGAGATATAATTCCGATGTGATTTTTTATTATTACTCTATTTCCATTCGATTATTCACCGTCCATCGAGACTATTCCAAAAGGGAAAAAAATACTTAACGCCTCGGCAGTGACAATCACAACAAGATGTATATTTTAGGTAAAAAGTATACCTAATATAAAACTATTCTTACGGTTGAAAACCGCGAAAACTAGTCAAGTGAGAACCTATTAGTTTGTAAATAATTGGTATCTATATAAAACGTATTGTTTTAAATATTGCTTTTTCCTATGTGGCATATAGACGAACACTAGACGTCCTTTCGCTCAGACTATCCTAGGAGCTAGCTAACAAGTCCCTGTTTGGCGTTGACAAGAGTGTACGTGAGACATTTTTTCGCCAACTGTGAGACGCAGCAAAATTTTTGAAACGCTTAAACGGTCCAGCTCGCACCGACCTGCGAAGCTCTTCCGTTTCAATTGACATAATATAGGGACACTAGCAGAAAATGTGGTTGGCATCAGTGTGTCCGGATAATAACTTTATACTTTTTCATGACTACTTATGTAGTCTTTTAAATTATCATCAGTCATCAGTATTGCAACCAGGGAACTCAGAAATAATGGGAACTGAAATACATAACGGGTAAGGCGAAGCAGGTAACCGACTCGAGTAAGGAAGAATCCGGGTTAAACTTACACACGTGTTAAGAATACGTTTTACGTCGAATACTAAAAACTGCTCTCGGTTTATGCATTTACGCTCATTTAATGTTGGTGTATTACACACACTATTGCACGTGCATGATGCGTGCTTCATTTTCGTAGGACACTCACACATTCAAAACCCTGCATCAAGATGCGGCGTATTGAATATAGACTATCGGTATTCTATTTATCTGTTCTGTGATTGCAACCTACCGGTAGACATCTAAACTACGTAGTAATTAATGTTACTATATCCAACACAATTTTTAGTTATTGATTTGGTACATATAATATTGACAGTTGGAATCCTATAGCAGTGAATCGAATGCTATCTGGCGCGAACTAATTGAACTCTACAATCCGCAGAATAGGATTATTATGATTGGCGTGCATATCAGACCGCAAATTCTTGGAGCAGCACTATAACTGTGTCAAATGAGTTATAACTGCAGCCACCTGTATATTGTCGCGTGTAAATAAATATTAATAATTTATTGTTTGTAAAACGTGGCATTTATGCATGCGGTTTTTTTAATTCCTTGACTGAGCAGCGTGAGATAATAATGACAGTGTATTTTCGCAGATGATGCAGTCATTCAACACATATTACGGCTAGAGCGCCGGAGGCAATACTTATATTAAAACATGTTCAACTTTCCAAGGTAAATAATGCATCGGTGATAAATGCGTTAAGAATTTAAATTCAGATTCTACTGCGAGATACTATCATGGTGAATCATTTTCTTAAATTATATATAAATAAGTATTGATACCAACTTATTTCGGCATTCAACTTTTTTGAATTTCATAATAATATAACGTCAGACGCGAGCTTATATGTAAAATAATATGTAAATAAATGCATTGTGAATTTGATTTGGGTAGTACTACGAACCACCATCAACTTGAATCATTTTTTAAGTAGATGAGTCCATTCTGTGATCATGTCACCTTTTAAATTACATAATAAACAAAAAAAAACTACTCGTTCGTTGAAGTCAGGCGCGAGCTTGTATGTAAATTATTCTTCCAAATATATATATCCTCATGCTGTGTTTTTCGTTGAAAATCTTTCTCAACGGCCAAGAAAGAGATCGCGCACCCGTATCAAAGCCTTGCAGCAATGAAAAGTAACATTATTTCTTTCACCAGACTACCACATAAGCCTCGGACGTGCAGACAATACAGACGTTTTTGTCTAGGTACCTATAATCATTTTTTCTCATAAATAAAGTGGCTGCTGCCGCGTCATTTAGCCGACTTTCAGTATCTACTAAATTTGTATGACGTATTTGCGTCAGGGCATAAGATAAGGTTTATGTATCTTACAACAAATTAGTCCTAAATGATTTCTGGATACTTGTACTAAAAATGTATCTTTGGTGGATTTATCTCTGGTGCTTTAGTCTGTTGAAGACTTCAAATTTGTGACGTTATGTGAGTATTCTCATTTCAAACGAAATTAAAAACACCGGTTGATAGTAATTGTATGAGTAGTGTGAAAAATAATATCGCGGAACGAACTAGGTGCGCTTAGTGTTCATAATACTTTGTGTGAAACTATCCAAATGATCATATTACAGTTTGTACTTAAATATGTATCAAACATCAAAGTCCAAGAGGATTGGTTCTAACCATGTAGGTGTCAAAATTCACGTCAGAATATTGAAGCAACAGGTGTAAAAAGAGCCAAAAATGAACAATCATTTACCTTGATAACAGATTTAATGTCAAAGATTATGTTACTTATATATTGTAAAATATTTTACACAATAAGTCGCTACTTTTCATTAATGAAATAATGTTCTACTCTTCATGACAAAATTTTGTCAATTGTAACTTGTAACAAAATAAATGGAAGCTTTTACGCAAAGCTAAGCTAATTTTGTTTTGACAATATTGAATAAAGTATTGCATAGGTATTCTCAATGCATGTGTATTTTGTGTCTCATTACATTTTTTATTGAAATATGGTGTTTAAGTATGATTACTTAATACCTATCAATTAAGTAAAATGAATATAATGCATATGGCCAATATTACTCACTCAAATGGGGACAGCCGTAACTGTTGTCCCCATATTATGAGACAGGTGACAGACACTACGGTCCAGGTGGTTCGACCACAAAGCATGGTTTTTTTTTCAATCAATAATAAGAAGTGTATAATATTCGTCTTATATTAAGATCTTGAAACTGCGTTTGATCTTGCAAGACAATTATTATTGGAACATCTAGCAGTACTTGGCGATAAATTAGTAGGAAGCCACTATATCCAATTCATTAGATAGATATTAATATAATATATATTAAATAAGCATCGTAAATCAACAATCATAACGGTTAAAGATTGTCTGCAGTGCTGATGATAGACAGCCATTATGCAATGCATAAAAGCAATCAATGAAAATCAATTATCTATACTAACACCTAAGCTTGAGTGATTAATACCACATACAAACTTTCTAATTATTAATACACACATTAGAGTAGATATCTACATATTATAATCATCATTTTTAATTTAGTTATCAGATTGCCCGTTGTTTAATATCCGGTAAATTGAATGCTGGAAAGAACCGAGGCGTGAATAAGACAAAACATTAAAAAAGTGATTCCTAACCTTTTCTGGTCGGGGGAACAATTAATTCTTCGTTGAAAATCAAAATTATTTCACCTAGTTAGTAGACTTAAGGATTAATTATGTGGTCATTTAAATGTTTTATTTTTTTCCGTAACCCCTTATAATCATCACATGATTACCATAAATATATCCTCTTTTTGCTGTACGTCAACTAAAATAATATTAACCGACATTATTATTTAGCTACCATACTTAGATATTTACAAAAAAAAATCATAAAACTGCAGCTGTTAGATTAAAGTTACGAAATACGATTAAGGAAAGTATATTGGGTGGTGCGCTCCAATTGGCACTTGGTACTATAATAAATACCTAGATACTGCAGGGCTAGAGGGGAGCAGCACAGGGGCTAAAAAGTCCAGGTGTATCCTTACCGACGCAGGTAAACGCGTGGCCATAATCAGAGATCACCCAATGATAACGCGGCACACAATAACCTCTCTATGTTACAAACGTGCGAATATAATATCCTTGGTTAAAATAGACTGAGATTGAAACGTAGACTGCAGTTGATAAGAAATGAGTGCACACACGACATAAATATCTGGGGTATATCACGCAATTTTAATAAAAATATTCTTGTTTGTGTATTATAGACGTTATTATATTAATTCTATTGAACACATGTCTGCAATGTGACCTTACCCTTTGGGCCAGAATTGTGTGCACAAGTAGAATAAAATATTATTGTAATACTGATTTACGAATTTTCATACGATCCCTGGCTGATAATTTTAAATAAAATATCGTCCATCTTAGTCAAACCCTTGTAAATAAAATCATGATGGCGGACTGTTTTGACGCTTTGCTTTGATTACTATTATTTGCGATTTTAATTAAAATTTTAATCATTTTTGAAAAAAAAAACCTTTTGTACCTACCGATTGGGTAAAACTATAATTGGTAATATCATAGTAGGACATAATAAAATATACCTAGTGACCTTAGTAATACAGTAATACGATTCTAAATAGGTATGCCAATTGAAAGGCGCTGTGCAAGGTAACAAAAATGGGTTCTTGTCGATTTACGGGAAGCCAGCGGCAAACAAATTTTGAAAATAGTCGATATATTGGATTAATTGTGAGGTTAGGTTAGGTTTTCATTTTTGAATTCATGAATTTTGCCAAAATCGACCGGCTTCCCGTAAACCGAGCCGCACCCAAAAATGTTATGAATGGAAACTGCTGTTAAAACTATTAATTAGATAGATATTTAAAAAAAATGCTAATATAGACACCAAGTACGCCGCGAGGGCTACAGGCGCTAGTATGTAAAAAATGCATCCCAATCAAGGCCTGAACAAAAACGATGCATAAGTGCGGTGAGAAAGTATTCGGCACCCTTATAATCTCTGCGACACGCGCTAGAGTAAGATAAAAGGTTTACAGATCCTGGAGATGGTTTGCTACGATGTAGCCGGCAAATCTTAGCTTATTGCATAACTAAGTGTCGATAACCGTGTTGCTAAAATTGCTATTTCTATAGTCTTATATAGTATATTCTATAGTCTATGATCCCAACAATCATAAATTACTGAACATTAATGTAGCGCACTTCAATTATTCAAATTGTGTTAATAAGATTGCGTATAAAGATGCGGCGTGCCTGACGAGAGTTTTTATTGAAGCAACATTGCACTGGTATAATCCATTTTTTTTAAGAAAGAAAATACACAACTTACTGTTCGCCTAATTACCTATCTTAATTTTGCAAAAACATTACTTCATCTACATAATATTATGATTATTATGTAACCCAGTTTAACTGCATATAACTGCTTCAATACAGAACCAGTCAAAGACCAAAGTAAGAAGACACCTAATGTAAGATATAAGTATGCTTGAACGATGATTTTACATTACATCTTTACTTTTTACATGTATGACGTATCTAAATCGATTCCTTTGAACGGTAGTTGATAATATTAAAATCGCTTACACACTGGTCTAGATAGAACATTAGATTAAAAATATTATAGATGAATAAGAGGAACATAGAGCGAACACAATGCAACAAAACGTCTTTCAATTCATGAAGCTTTTCATTTGTCACTTTTGAATAACGGTTTTATTTCTAAGAACCGACGTCTGTTGTATTAGTTACCGGTAACAAATGAACCAGCGCACAATGAAACAATTTGAATCGCCATTTTAGTATACCGGCGAGTCTGTGACGTTCCCCCGAGATTAATCGAAACGAAAGCTCAAAATGTAACAATGATTGAGAATTGTAACAAATTCTTGTGACGTTCCCTTCTCGTGATAATAATATAAAATCATACATTTCCGAGTGTTGATGTCGCGTAATGGAATCGTGCTGCACGCTCGTCTACCTCCCCACAATGCTGTGTCATTCTAGGATTTTTTTATTATTATTTGAAAAATAAACATTAAATTCTTTTCTTTCAATCATGTCGCTCCAATCAATACAAAATAAAAAGTATACGTATAGATAGAATTCCGTATCTTTTATTAGGTTTATACAATAAATAATACTATGTAGCTCTAGATTTACATAGACTTTCTCTACAGAGATCAGTTGCGATGGGTGGAGGTAGGCTGTTAAAATCCGCCATAAATAGCGTACACTAAACTTTGTCAGTCATACGTATTTGTTTTCATTGAAATAATACTACAATTTACAGTGGTGTTGGTCAGTTTTTAAAATTTAATTAAACCCTGCGAAAACGAAGCCATAATAGATAATTGTCAAAAAATACGAGTCTATCTACAAACTATCTAAAATTATCCAATTAAATCGTACATAACTTTGAATATTTTATAGATAGTATGTTCTATCTATTATAGTTTGGTTAAGGGAGGGCTTAATGAATTTAAAAAAATGAATCAACAATATAATATTATGTATCCTCATCCAACGAAAACAAATAAGTATGAATGACAAAGTGTGCACAATTTTGTCGTATCACCCAAAATCAATGACATTAATATGGACGAATCATCTGGAAAAAAAATGACACTCACTTTATTGTCGGGTCTGCCGAATGGCATAATCTGTTCTAACGCCATTACAATAAAGGTCATATTGCTATAAATTCCCGATGCGTGATATCGCATAATGGAAATTGCGTGACGTCTACCTATAGGTACATGCGAATGCGCGAATTTACTTGCTAGCTACTGTATTGAGTGCGTCGTCCATTAATAATGTCATTGCCCAAAATATACCAAAAAAATTATGGTTTGGTTAGGTAGGTATTAATTGACTTTTAAACACTAACCGAATTCAATAAAAACAAATACGTATGACTAACAAAGTTTAATGTGCACTATTTATGGTGGATCTTAACAGCCTACCTCCACCCTTTGCTACTGATAGAGATACCTAGTATTGGAAATGGTAGATTTTTACATAGGCCCTCCTCCCACGGCGCAACTGAAATCTGGCGGAACTGGTTGGTGATGGTACTCATAAACTGACCAATGTGATGCTTCGCACACGGCGCTACTGAAGTCACTTGAAATAAAAATCACATAACCTCAAACTGTCAAATCGGACCATCAGTAATTGTACAAAACCGACAACACGCACGCTGCTGCGTTTACTCGAATACAATTAGGTTAGTCTTGGGTTGTTAAATGGTTTTTATATCATGACACTTGTTCGCAGTGCTACCAAATTTTGGTAAGAAAATATGATTTTTCCCCGAATCTAATGATGTTGGTACCACTGTTTTACGGTGACCGGAAACTTCATAGAGACCGCGCGACTAGCACGTCGCGTCTCTTCGCGACCGTTTTGAAGCTGAGAGATTTCAGTCTCGCCGTCAGCGAGCCGCCATTGAAATACATTGGCTAGATACTGGTTGGAATTTTAGTTTCAGTTCCGCCAGATTTCAGTTGCGCCGTGGGAGGAGGGCCATAGTTAGTAAAACGATCCATCCACCTAGCGTGAATCACCAGGTCAGACGCCAGATTTCATTTGCAATCAATCGTTAAAGCCAGAAAATTTGGGGCGAAGCCTAATCCGCGGGAGGCAAATTCGCCGAAGATGCAAAAAATTACCTTATAAAACTGTCTTATCATATGGTACTTACTATGGTAAAACAAGAAAACAGAAATAATTACGGTGCACGGAAATTTTACACATTTCCATAAATAATCAGCTTATTTGTAGGTAAAATATCACGACTGCATTTTTGGTAACATTGTCTTCATGTTGGGTTTATGTGTAAATGAGCTATTTGAAACGCAGGTACAGGATATAATCATCCATCACAGTTATTCATCTCGATAGATACAACAAAATATCTAATATACCTCAGTTGAGGCATGGTCTAACTAAAAAGATCGTGGCTAGGCGATGCGCGGATTGTGCAAATTACGCGTGCCGAACGAAATATAATTTGTCATATAAATCCAACATGCGTCCATTTAATGTTCTGTTTATTGTTCTATTAGTAACAATAATAATATATTCATTGACATGTTTTCTTTTTCAAGCAAATGGGTAACGTTTTTAAGTCATCTTTACACAATTTAAGAATTAATAGCCCCGTCGCCATCATAAAACAAATTGATGTGTTCACAGCTCGACTTTCGCTCTCCGATTGCCAGCGAGTCCAAAACTTCGTCGCACCTATAGTTGAAAATTATTTGACGTTTCACTGAAGTATGCTCTTAAATCTTTAGAATCTAATGATGTTTTTTTTATCTACATTATGCTCTTGCAATATTTTAGAAAGTTTGCATCTGTGTTATTATATCGTTAGTCACGAATCCTTGTTTTTGATAAAGCACTCAGACTTTGTGTTACATTATTCTATACATCGTACCAATTACAACAGTCTGAGCGCAAAGCGTTGCGTGCAATTCAAATTGTAATCCATTTTACAGCGATCCTCATCGCTTTAATTACTCGAAAGACGTTGTGCTAGTACGCTGCTCCTATGTTTAATTCGTTAATCCTCCCTTCCCACGGGCGGCGGGGCATGGGAGCGAGTCCTAAACGCCCGACCAATTATTTTCTGCCTTCCCGAGCCGCGGATGTTCAAATACGGGGGATCAAATCCAATTCGATTACTGTGCGGAGATTTACTCTGGGATTCTTGCGTAATCGTCTGCATTGACAGTTGCATGCCGTCAGGCGTGTCTCAGACGTGACACAGCGAGAGAAAATACCAGTCGGCCATTGCTAGGTCTTCCTCCGCATTACCACCACAGACCGAAAAGGAATGCCCTATCTATATACGAAAGCAATCATTATTATTTTCCAAGAAATCGTTTATCGAGATGTAACTGATGTCTTATTTTAAAGTGGCGTATCCAGATTCAAACGGAAGATAGATAAAATAATACTGAATGCCTAAATAAGTGGATAACGAACGATTCACAGCACAGACAGTTAGAGATTATGAAGGATGCTAATACATTGTATCCATTTGAAGTTTAACGATAACGTCGAAAAAAGATAAAATATTCAAAGCCGGCATATTATATTAAAACTAATGATACGATTTCATTCTCAGAATAACATAAAATAAAAAATAAGATACTTATTTCAAATTGAATGCAAAAAAAATGATAAGAATATCAAAAATATCGTCAAATAACAGGACTTTTATTTATCCACTGTAGGTATGTACTAGTGTCATCATCAACTACATAATAGCATATGTGATACAAAATTGAGGCATTTATATTAAATTCTGAATTAAATTTAATCGTGGTAGGTACTTAAAATCAAATTAGGTCCTTAAGTACATTAAAGATTTTCAATCAATATATGGACACATGACATGGATGTTTTAAATGAGCTCCGTTTATTCCCACTATTCCCACCTTCCAAATAGAACTCGAGCGAATGATTGCCCACCAATCGTTAAAAAAAATTGTGAGGATCCCATATGCTCCGTCTGTAGTGGTAATGGCGATGAAAAAATATTGAAGAAGAATAAACATGACTTCCATACACTTACATTGTCTATATTATTACAAATTAAATGTATTCATTGCATTATTTTGTAGACGCCACTGCATCTATCGTATATGTATGTGGTTATACATCAATTATTGTTATAAGAAAATTATAGAAACCGTTATCTATTGCCTTTTATAATAAATAATAGCTTATGTATTAAAAAAATATGTAAGAACCGTTTTATTTCTATCGATTCGGACTCTTGGGAGAAAATATAACGTGACCTTCGAGGCCGACACGAACCCTTATTTATTTTATTTTCTATTATTATTTCTTGCCATTAGGTTAATGAACTTGCCCACTTCCGCGTGTGGTTTTTATCATATCGATATAAGTAGGTAGGTATAAGTAATTATACCAATTTATTCTCCACACTATCGTTAACGTCTCACGTCTGGTGAAATTTTCTCTGGATAGAATACAATAATTTGATATCAAGAGACGTATTTTTTTGCCAAATAAATGTTATGAATAAAAACTGCTAGCAAATCCTTTGAATGAAATTAACTATTAATGATATAATATATACACTTACAATATTAATAAAATACTTACCATTGAATAGTAATACCATAAACCTCTTTGTTCTAGAAGTAAGTTATATTTCGTTTCATAAAATATCTTTAGAAACAGTATTTAGTAAAATATATTCGAGAAAGAATTTTCCAGCGTTTGTAATTAACTCGTTATTTTATCGAAATAAAAATGCAATATGTTACGATCTATAATAAGTCGTGAAGCTTGTGTAGGTATGTATTCATCAGTGCGTCGGTGGCGTACAGGTGAGGAGCATCAATAGAAAATAATCTATAAAGTACTTGTCATAATATTATGTAGGTACTTACTGATTGTATAATCGTATGATTGATTTTAACTTGATTTCTCCTAAAGGTTATATGCCATCAATATTAAATAAAAATGTTTGGAATATATCAGAACTATCACAATACAATCTATATTACTTCATCGGCTGCCCATTAAGATTCAATTAGTTACAAAACCGAAATAAATAATTTGTAGCAAATAGTTTTTTTTCAACAGCATCCCTTTATGTAAAAGTCACTGCATGCAACTGGTATTCATGTATGACCAACGCTTATTTTACATGTATATTTACATCATTATGTATATTTTACATCATTCGATTAAGAGAAAAATAATTTTAAAATGACATACTGTGATTTTTCGTCGACAAATTACTGGAGACAACTGCAAGCTATGCAGAGGTCTAGCTCCCTTGAAATAGCATATTGGTCAAACAAAATTTAATGTAATAATAATCGGCTCACAATTTGAACAGATGTCTACATCTTATTACGGTAAATAAATACGAGTAGAACATCAACTTTATACGTATACATCAAATCCGTTCGATCCCCGTTCCCCCTAAGTATCAAATTTCCACGAAATGGAAGTACCGATGCAAATGCATCCAACCTCCCTTATTCACCTCACCCCTGGGCAGGGGGCGGCGGGCAGTTTGTGAAACGTGAAATATTTTTACCGGCGGAAACGCATTTGAACCGGAACCGGTCTCGAATGGGGGGCTACCGGTTACCGGCTGGTAGCTGTCCGGTCCACAATGAGACTGCAAGTGTGCGCGATTTGTCGGAATATTCTGTCAGATACGTATCTAGTTTTACGGTTTTCATGACAGTGACCACAGATGGCATAATATTACTTTTATAATAATACGGTTGAACGAACGCACTCCTAATTTATAATTATTAGTTAAATCTCGGCAACAGTGATCAAGAGATTATGATTAGATATCAGTTGTTTTACATTTTCTGTTATAGAATGTCAATTATCGATATAAATGCCTAAATCTTCTAATCGACAGAGTTAAGTAGTAAAATATTCAACTCGTAGTTAGGTCAATCCGTTCGACAACAAAACAAAAATGATTCTGGGAGTGAATTTTGGCATAACGGCAAAAGTACAGTTATTCCATCCCCGCGTGCTTGGAACATGGAAAGATATCAAGCAATCATCATTGAGGGCACGATTCGCTACCTAGGCGCGTGTCAAACCTAGATACGCCACATTTCAGCCAAGTGCACATAGCCGCCGATATTGAATAATAATTCGTTACCCAAATGTAAATTAAAGTAAATAAACAGGTTTTCATCCCTTACGACAAAGTGCCCGTGCCATCTTGACAATTATTAGATAATATTTTATATATTATGCAATGCTTGTAATTTCAGTTATCTTATCACCATCATCAGTAATGAGGCAAAGGACATGGAGGAAATAAGACATTATAATAATAAGTATCGTCATGGTACTGTGACTGTCATAGACCGTTGTACTTTGAAAAATATTCGTCTTGATCAGGAAACACAAAAACAATGATAAATGCGTTACGTACTGTGTGTGGTTGTGAGTAGGGAATCCAATCCCGAACCAAAATTCTGATCCCGGGATTTCGGGATTACAATTTGACAATCCCGGGATCCCGGGACTGGTCCCGGGATTGGGATTTTTTTCCATTGTTAATATAAAATTTTTATATTTACAAATAACTGATAAAATCGGTCAAAAATAAATCTAGTATAATTTATACTATTTAAGACATTTATTGTTAATATTGTATACGTTAAATCTTGGAAATACACAAGTTTAATGGAGTAAATAATATTATAATATAAATAATAATGTGAATTTAATATGAGATTGCTATTTCTGATAGTAAAGACATAATGAATAGATCAGCGAGATTTAAAATAGTAAAGCAAATAATCATGGCGTACTTATGGCCTTTCCGCTTCATAAATCTAATTAGTCAGCCAAATATGAAACTGCCGTAAAACGTATAATATCATGGTGGAATTACTTTGTTAAAAGTGCGAAGCATTGTTTTTTTACCAATCTTTCTCATTTTTAATAATCTATGTGAAAAAATAAAATGAATCGGCAACCTACACATCAAACTTCATTCAAACTCAGTTTATTTCTAATGTAGTTATTTTGTATTAAAAGTATTTTTTCTGTTATATTTTCCATAAAAATTGATAAAAAAATCAATTCCGAAATCCCGGGATTATGTTTATCAATCCCGGGATTCATAGGTATCGAAAATAGCTCGGGATCCCGGGATCCCGGGATTCGGGATCCCGGGATTGGATTCCCTAGTTGTGAGAAGTTACAATACTTGATTGGGGAGAAATATGAGTTAAGCATAAACATGAAAAACGTAATGAATATGCTAATTACGTCTGTATCATTCATAATATGCATTACAGTTTTCCACATAAATCCAACGCGCATTCATTATTGGTAACATTTTTTGATGACATTCAGGGGCTTAGATGATTACTTAATAATACACATTATTGTGTATAAAACCAATATAATATATCTACCAGAATGAGTATGCAGTACCATCTGAATTTTAGTTAGGGGATGCTATTAAAAAAATGCATATATTATTTATAAAAAAATATTAATAACAGCAGTCGGTTAGCTATCGATAATGATATTAATATAGCTCTTATTCAACGTAGATATAATATTTTCGCATGGAAGACACTATAAAGTATAAACTATGTATTATTAAATTCGTAAATACAGCAATAGTTACATTTTATTATTTATTTTGTCGTTAAAAGTAATATGAATTTTAAATTGCGATGGTTATGTAACATTCAATATGTTGCGTATTAATTTGAATCCAAGTTGACAACTTCACCACATTATTACTTTTCGCACATATTAGAAACGTTCGCTTAACGAATATGTCCCGTTCGGCCCCATAAGGCTGGGGATGACGTGTATCCTTCCGGAGCGGCCTTCCGCTGGATAATATGGCACCGCTAGCGAAGGCCAAGCACCCCCACGCGCCCCCTCGATCGATAGCTCCGGTGCAAAGCAACCCCCACCCTCAATGCCAGCCACTTGCACCCTCTTGCCACTTTCGCCGAAGTCTTTGCGACGTCTCCTCTCGGGTCTGGCTACGCACCGAATGTTTTCCTCCTCCGTATACAAAAAATAAATAAAACTCATTTGAATGGGCGGTAAAACACTGCAATTTGTATCAATTAGTTGTATAGTAATAAATTAATATTCCAAGCAATGCTATTAGATTACTTTCTGTTTCATATTTTTGTCAATTAGATTATTTTATTGTGAAATACTTTTTTACCGTCTGTATTTTCCATTCCTCTGCCTAATATGACGAAAGTTGAGCACAGAGAACTCAGAAATAATGGGAACTGAAATACCTAACGAGTGTGGAGAAACAGGCAACCGATTTCGAGTGTGGAAGAATATGGGATAAACTTAAACACGTATTAAGAATACGCTTGTATTTCGTTCTGACAACTGCTCTCGTTTTATGCACTGACGCTCACTGACGGACACTGATGTATTTGAAGTTGCAACACACAATATTGGACGTATATAATGTGTGGTTAATTTTCGTGGGACACTCAAAAATCGAATGTAGTGTATTGGGTTATTATATAGCCTACCGGAATTATATTTATTTCTGTTCTGTGGGTGGACATTTGCAAATCTGCATTGATTTACCTATTGAAATGATGGAAAGTGGGTTACTTGCTGGGTGAGGCTGTAAGCAGGTTTAACTCTCCAATGTGGAAAAACATAAGGTAAACTTAAATACGAGTTTAAAAAAATGCTATTTTCAATAGTAACGTCTGTATAATATGCATCAAAGTGTGTGACGTCAACGAAACGAGCATTCAATATTGATAAAATTTGAGAATATTCAGGTGGCCTTTGCATTTTTTGCGTGCTATGGTCTGACCGTCATTCAGTCGTAAACCGAAACTGGCTTCAAAGCTCTCTGTATCCACATGTTGTTGAAGTGGGATCATCACATCATTTTTTTTATTGTATACTATTAGTAGTTTATAATGTATCACTAGTGAATAGATTAGATACCTCTGCAAATTGTCCTGAAAGTTGACCTTCACTAAAATATAAACGCTTGCAAATAGATTAGCCGTGAGAGATCACGATCCTGGGCATGCAAGGAATGTAAAGAATATGTATTTTTTTAATATATAAAAGGTCAGTGAATAATATATTCAAATTATTTATATATTATTTATTTGTTGTATAAAATATAAATGGGGAAATAGGGAAACAATTACATATAATTTTTGGATGGTTGGTCTATTTTGACGGATGTCAATTGAAATAACCACTTTTCCGTACTTCCTCCGCGCGTTTCAATTCTTTTCAAAACCTGTTTCATCTGTTTGGACATTTTCAACTGTGAATCGAACGTGCAAGCTAACATCACTGTCATTCTAGCAAAATTAGTATAATAAATCTCATGTCATTATATGCTTAGTAATTGCGTACGTCCAGGAAACTTCTACTAATAAATAATGACTACGCGCCTTCCCTTCTCGGGTTTGATTAGGGGACAGTTTGTTTTTCTAGGAGGGTAAAACAGTCTGCTACATTTACCCTCGGAGGGCACCTTATCACAGTTGTTAGCCTAGCGCGTGAGAGTGGACATAGTCCATTTACTGTCGACGAGACATTTATCCTTGTACCCGGCGCAGACTGGAGGCCACAGACTTTCTAGAATCTAGGGAATATAATGTTGCACCCATTAGAACTGAGTGCTAGCGACACCCAGAGGCGTCCAAAATCTAGTAAAATGTGTTAGTAAGATACTTAACTACAGAAAGATAATAAAAAAAAAAACGTATTTACATTATTTGATACCGCGTTTCAGTAAGGGAGAGTTTACTAATTGACGTTTTTATTACTTCCAAATAAAAATCATTACGTGAATACTTAACATAATATTATATTATAAAGACGCTATTTAAGTAACAATAAATTATCTTTTTTTATCATCAAACATTAATAAAAAGAAATAGAACCAAAGCAAATATAATAGGATTAAAAACCTCCCGAAACGAAAATATGACTGTACCTACCTAAGTATTGTACGACTTAGTATAATATATAGTGATGATCTTACGTTTTTAATCAGAGTCTTTATATATTTAGGAGTCAGAATATATAGGAGTTTAATTATTTTTACTCTCTTATATTGTGTTTAATTAGGACACTTTATTGTTAGGAAATGTAATACTTACTAGGATTTTTTATTCCAACTGTGACTATAATAATATGGTACTAAGCCAATTTGATTTTATCAGTATGCATTAAAAGTCATATTAGGACCAGGACACAGTGGTACGCGGTATAGCCAGAGTGGGCACTCATTTTATCACTTTTTTTCTTCTTCTTCTTTCGACCATGTCCGATCCTAATAGAATCATATGGGCCTCCACAGAGTAGAGGTTTGTATTGACAGATTTTGTTTTTTACGAAAAATGGATGTCAGCCACTTGCTCAACCTATTAGGTCCATACCCTGACACCCACAAATTGAAAAACAATATGTGTACTTGCCAGATCCAGGATTCGAACCTGGGACCCACGGCGTTATAGTCCAACGCTATCTCCACTCAATGTTGCTGGTCATAGGCGAAGCAGTTTAGTCGATATGCTAAAATAATTAGCCAATATATATATTTGATTGATTGCCATTGACCGACCGTTGGCACCGCACTGCAAATGTGGCGAAATACATCGCTTTTCCGGAAACCTTCTAATTTTCTCTAATGGACTTTGTCACTTACCAGAAGGTTAACTTACTCTTCCTTCGGATGGAGCTTTTGATGGTATAATAAAGACAAACACCTGATACACGTCACAAGACGTGAGAAATATATATGTGCTTTTTATATAGGTACTATAATACAATAGTATAGCTCTGCTTTCTCGAAGCTTTGCATGACTAGAATGAGAGATAAAATATGTAGGACATTTATGTGTTCAATGGGTAATCAAAAATAACAACTTCTAATAAAAATTAGCATCTAAAAATAAGTACATCACAATCACATACAACCCTGTTCTCAGCTCTTTTGTATTTTATATATTTGAATGGATAGATTAAATATAAACCAATAAGTATTTATGCTCGAAGTTAAATTGGTTATATTAGTGTTAGGTAGTATTTCAAACTGATTTTTAACAATTTAATATTTACTGATGACTTACCTACTTTTATCTAACGTGAACCAAAAAATTAGATGATCTTCAAAACTAATTTACGACAAAAATCAAGTTAGGTAACGTATTAATTATGACTCGAACACCATAAATTATATTTATTCAATGTCGGATACATTTAAGCGATATCAACTTCCAAAGAAAACTGTATCTGTATGTATTCCAAATTCAAAAATCTATTAAAGTAAATAGCGAAATGATGATATTTCAAAATATGTATAAGCTCAAGATGATTACATAAATGTACTGATACCGCATCGTAAATGAAATTATAATATAATAATAACATATGTATGGCTTCTTGTGGGTATTTTTCGCCAATTCAATTAATTAATTGCTTACACAAAAAAAAACAGGCGGTATATTCCGTTCTGGGGGGCAATGGTGTCCGGCCGGACACGTGCTTCTTCTGTTTTGTTCGGAAAATGTACGGTAAAAAAATTAAGACGTTATGTACACGTTTCATGATGCCTCTGCAGTGTGCTAAGAGTTTTGAATTAAATTACAATTGAACTTAATTACGTCAGCTTATTACTATCGTGTATTTTGTTCTTCGGATGCGTGTGTAAATATATGTTACGAGAATCCAATTAATACATTGAATTACACAGGCGCTAAGATGCGTTAGGAATTTTTATGTAATCACAAAATAATATCAGACATTAATTTGTAATTTATATTATTGTTATTAAGTCGCCCACTTCATGTATTCTTAATTGAGTTCAGTGTGTATAGGTACCGAATTAATGTTCGCAGTCTCTCTTCAAGAGATTCACTTTTTACATGGTGTTTAATGGTATAATTTTAATAAGTATTGCTTTTATTTACATATCACACAGTGGTGGATACTGAAATTACAAATGTTTTTTTTAATAATAAAAATGTATCATTCTTAATAATTACATTTATTATTTGAACCGACGTTGACGTGGTGAAACACTAGTATATTATTGTTTTTACACGTGTTTAAAAAAAATACAAAATAAATAAATATCAATATCAATAACTAAAAAAACAAAATTTCGGGTTTCTGTTATGAATAGACTCAAAATTTGAATTGTCCATTATAGATATGATTAGTTACGGGTTGACTAGAGTAGAGGTACAATACTTATAGACAGGTACGTAAAATATAATATAGACATTTCTATTGATATGATTAATGTATAACGTTTTTATTGTTGAAGTAGTTCATAAATCTCCGAGATGTAAGCATAAAAAATCTTTCTGTACGAATAATAATAAAAATCAAATATTTTATTCACTGGTCAGCCGTGCATGCCAAAATGGAAATGGCCTGCTTTATATTTTGACCCCATCATTTACTTCTACATACAGTAAGTATAATACAATAATACGAATGGCTTTTGTTTTTAAGAGATAGTCCTTTTCGAGTTCGCGTTTCATCTTTTATACTTGGCCCATGTGGATGTGTCTCGAATTTCATATTATGAAATAGCACGTATTATCTTCCTTCCTATTGTGTACATTGTTACTTTATTATAAGCACTAAAACGAGGTAGAATTGGTTTTGTAATGTGAATTAAAACAAAACGAAATTTAGTATTTTTATATAAACCAGATATGGACGCTTTTTTGAATCAGCATCGCATTTCTTTTGTTTTTAGAATCCAAATTTGGGCGCGCTTTAGTGAATTTAGTGAACATGGACCAAATTACGTTAAAATTCCGTATAACACATTATAATATATTGTAAGTAATATATTAAGAAATTTACATATAAAATATTATACTTATTGTATTTTAATATAATTATCCTTCTTTATGGTCACAATACCGAGATCAGATTCAATATACTTAGATAGGTCTGTATATGAATAAAAAAAATAAGTTATGACATTTTTAGTTTATTGAAAAATCGATGAGTAAATTTCATGAAAACTATAAATTGTTGAAAAAATTCTTCAATCATTTTAGAGAACTTACGTCGGCTAAGACGGGGATAGCAGATAGGGACCTTTTGTTAGTACCTTGATTCAAACCATAAAAGTTGGTAGCCAATATTTACGACATTTTGAGAACTGATTCGGTTGTATGACCTTGGGTTAATTTCGTCCTAATTAGGTGGTTAAATTGGTAAATCACATTGACCGCAAAATAGAATAGTAGATAGGGACCTTTTATCATTATAAATTGTTCAAAAAATTCTTCAATCATTTTAGAGAACTTACGTCGGCTAAGACGATAGGATTGCAGATAGGGACCTTTTGTTAGTACCTTGATTCAAACCACAAAAGTTGGTAGCTAATATTTACGACATTTGAGAATTGATTCGGTTGCATGACCATGGGTTAATTTCGTCCTAATTAGGTGGCTAAATTGGTAAATCACATTGACCGGAATCCGACGAATGCAGCTATATTTTATCAATAAAAATAACAATAAAACAATATAATTAGATGAAAGTTTGTTGTATTTTGGAATTTGAAAAATATAAGTATATTTTTCTTTTGCAATGTTTTAGATGTGTATTGTTTATTCAAATACAAAAAAATGTTGATAATCCGTATGTCGCTAAATGCACGTCATCTTGAAGAAAAATATCAATACACAAAAGCGAATACTGATTTTGTAACTAATACCCTCATATAATATACGTTAATTGAACATTCAAACTGGCCAGGAATCGATCCCGAGGCGCTAGTCAGGTGTTTAGGTCAGTAGCAGCAATAAAAATTACTTAGTCATATAATTAAACATGTTTGTATGAGCACTCCATCTGAGTGAAATTTATAGTTCAGTCTAGTTTATCTGCTTGTGACTGAGTGATATTAATTTGGCCCGAAGGTTTAGCTAAATCCATTGAAATAGATTGCTTTAATCTTGCGATTGCGTAACTCCGCGTAGACCAAATGAAATTGAATGATATCATTTTGCACGTATGTAACTAGACTAGGGTGCTCGTATACATTTAGACAGCACTTCAAAGCTTTAATCGTGATCACGTTATCACATCAATACGTACCCGATACATTGTAAATATGTATATACATGATTATTATAGTAATATAGTCCGGGCAATAAATCACACCCAACTATTGTATAGGCTGCTCATATTATAGCAAATATGTAAATTTATATTTTATAGAATAGCATCCTTACAAGCAAAAATAACCACACACTAATGGTAATGATGCAAGTGGCTGCCAGTACCCATGTTTAACAAATTCACCAAAGTAATTGATCTTTAATACACATTTTTTGGTTATCATAATATATTATTATATATTGAAAACAGTAAGGATATAATAAATACCAGCTTGTCTGAAATTTCTAAATTAAGCATTCAAACAGCACAGAAACATCTCGTGATTGTTTTGTATTAATTAGTTTGTACAGTAGATTACGATATGTATAAAAAATCATTTAAATATTGCATATTATTGGAAAATGGTAAATCACGATTTACAAACTTTCACTGTAAAGAATTATTAGGTACTTCGAATTCTCTGCGATGTGATTACTCTTGTATGGGATGGATATAGCCAAAAAAGATCATTCGACGACTAGAATCCATAGCGTATTATGTGAAAACAATAAACGTTTTGGCAATTTTGTTAAAAATGATATCGCGGAGTTGTGTGTTTTTGACAGCGGTCATTATTCACGTAGTGCTTGTGTCAAGCCTTCCCAGGCTGTTTAAAATTATGTAATACAACGGAGCGAGCTATGACCCCAGCAAAAATATGTGGAAAACTACCGCAGCACTACACTCGTGGTAATTCATTGTATAGATAAATTCATTAATTATTATCACTTATTAGGAAAAAATAATCAACAAAATATATTTCACGTCAAGGCTAAACTTTTACAATATCATTGAATTAAATTACTAGAATAATCTATAGCATCAGCAACTACATTTTTTGGTGTAAGATATTTTTTAAGTAATGTGAAATTGTTTAGCATTATAATTTTGATAATAGTGTAAAAACTGAAACACTTAACCTTCCGAACATAATATGATTCACAATTAATTATCCAATTAATATAATACTGTAAATTAATGATAATCAATGCAGTTCTACTACCCCAGTAAGAGGCTATCCACATTTTAATAATACGTATATTGATTTCCTCGTCAATAAATGGTAATCACATTATACCCATAAGCTTTTTTTGAAAGAAAACTTTCTTTGTGCGGCTATTATCAAATTCCTTCAATTTTATAAACTCAGAGACCTTATTTTAGGTATCGTATCTCACCTATCGTCAACAAGCTTTGAAAAAAGCTCACAGAGAGCGAACCACAGACGGAGACACTCATTCGTTATTCATGAGGAGGTTGCTGGTAGACACTCTCCCTCACTCTCGCGTCAGAGGACTCGGAGGAGGCAGGCATGGCTAAAAAGCCGCGGGAGACATGACGTCACGCTGACGCAGCTTCGCCAATTTCGGTGAGTCGGTTACCAACACAATGTGACTCAGGATTGCTGTCAATTGTTGCCATACAATCCAGAACGTTGTCTTTTGATTGTGGCCTTGTGCTGCGAATTCCATTGGCGAGGTCGTAACAAAAGCATCGCTGATGAGACAGATGATCAACCAGTCTACCTCAGGGATATTCTGGTTTCGCAGTCTTCTCGAATGTTAGGTCAGTGAACGAAATTCGGCGGTGTTGAATAATGAACTGATATTTCAATTAAGTATACCTAACATAATATTTTTTCTAAGAATCCTAGATGGATTACTTTGAAAATTTTGGCAACAAATTCAAAAGAATCTGTTTTGTACTGTGCGCGCGTTCCTGTAAATTGAATATTATATACCAAAGTATATTTTTTAACTGTAGGCATTTTAGGGCAAGTAAGATAACATGAACTTTTTACTATCTATTAGAAATATCTATATTCGTACCATAGTTTGATAATACTGAAAAATAATTCAGATTTACAAATTGCTGTATCGTTAAAAATAAATTTGACAGTTAATTAATGTCTTCTGATTTATCAACTCTAAAGATAAATTCTAACCAAGAGAAAGTGTAAGTACGTAGCTATCTTATACCTACCTACCAGTAAAGAAAACGAAAAACTGCGTACACTAATTATTATAAAAATATAAATAATTTTCAACGAGTCAAATCGGAAAACAAATCTCTACCTTTTACGCGTATTTGATTCATAGTTTTTGTAAGTTAGACCAGTGACTTTTTATCGAAGGAAACGTTGAAATAGTTTGTACAATCTCTTGAGAACCATTTTCAGATTTTTATTAGGTTTTTTTAAACACATCTGTTAATTAATTTAATTAATACGTTAACCTGTACAGTACATAATATTTTGTAAAGATTCTGTATTAGTGTTTTTATATGTGTTATAAAAATAACCATCATGCAGAATTCTCAAACAAACTAAACTTTAAAAATACTTTATTGTTGCATTCATTATAGGTTAGGTAAATTACAAAAGAGGTGGCAGTTACATTTTGACGCGAGCTTTTGTGAAGTCTCGCTTAACCCGAGGGTTTTGCGGAACCTTTCTTCGGAATCACTGAAATTAGTCTAAATTAATCTAGTGACGTTCACTAATAATTTTACTTAGATATTATGTATTATCATTACCAGTTGGCCGATTCCTCGTGGACTTCGCAACACATAATCAGTGTTGTATCTCATTATAAAAATATGTTTATAGTAAACCAGCATCATCACAAAAACAACAATAATCAAAAAGGTATTAGAATAAAAAAAATACGTTATATTGTAATGCAATGCACCAAGTGTCGAGTTACGTGTTACACTATTATGAAACACATTAAAATAAATGCCTTCGGAGATTATGCTTTCTAATACCTACCTACCATATGCACAACACTTCATAATAATTCAGATTATGTTATTTACAGTCAGCGTGAGAATTGGATTTGTAATCGTGGCGATAGAAAAAAAGTCGCCAACTATAATTATCACGGATAAAAAAAAACACGAATATAATATGGGGAACTTCCAACAATACGTAATATAATATTATTATATTGTTAGCACGCATTCTAATAAGCACGCAATGTTAGTTTGTTAGAAATTAAGAGAGGATTTTTGTCGCAATGAAATGCATATTATGAAAAAGCGCATAGTGATCACGCATACGAGATGAAAATGGAACAATTTTATTGATCAAACAGTGGCCTATATTATGTGGGTATAATATTCCGTAACTACTAAAACGTCGCACACACGTACCTACGTAGACTTTGAATTTTGGGGATGTTTATTGTCTATGTTCTTAATTTTATGCAGACTTCATTTCATGCAATCGCATACATATTATAATATACAGTCGAACTTGGTTACGTGGGAGATGGGAACGACTGAATTCGTTATAAGTTAAAAATAATTAATCGTTATAAGCATTACTCGTTGTATAACATTTTTCGCGCCACGTTCTATATAAGAATTTAAGCATAGAACATAAAAAATCTGAAAACCATCGTAAAAATCCCCGAAACAAACATGGAATTCATAAACTACAAAAGGAGTTATTTATTGTAATGAAGTGCTGAGCCGCCGGCGCAGGTAGGTACCTACTGACTTCACAAAGCTTGGATTTTACATGCAATTTCAACCATATGCGTGGATACTTTTTCAATGTTGTCGGCGAAAACACCAATTAGGCACCGATCCCGGCTACATCGGTCTAGTTAACTGCCCGGTCGGATTTTATAGCTTAGGGTCGAAAATGTTGTTTTTAAACTATCGACACATTAACAGTTTTTCTCGTTATACCCGAGAAGTAGCTCGTTATAAAAGTGAATAAATGTATGGAGAAAATCATAAACTAAAATGTCAACGAATGTTTCTTCATTACATCTGAAATCTCGCTATATCCGTGATCGTGATAACTAAGTTCGACTATTTGTGAGATAATAAATAGAGGTAGTACCCGAAAAAAGACAAATAAAATTATAATATCATCATTCGTCACCGTTAATCACACGATACACAGCAGCATCATGAAAAATATCACACTGCGATGGGGTTTCATTATAGGTATGTATGGTTGTCAGCCATTTGTCCAAACCCATTCGGTCCTTGTTCTGAATCAAACACAATGAAAAAAAACAACATAAACTTTGCATAGTTCAGAAACGTGCGCTATACATACTAAAATTTATATGGGCTGCTGGTTATATTTACCTGTAATTCACAGTAACACATTACTCATTAGACTTATGTACAGCCTTTTTATGCTTCATAATAATGAACGTTGTATCGATTTTTGGATGTCTCGTAAGTCGTAATATATTTTAATCGCTAAGATCCATCCGGCGGAATGAGTTGACGCTTTTTATATGAATATAAATCGCTGAAACGCATTACGTTTCCACCCTCCGTATGTTTCCTCGGACGTATGAAATAGTCGAGCGGTTTCCCCGCCTCAAAAATCAGATGAGTGGATATTTTGCTATAGCCTCTTTTCGCCATGTTTTATTTTCTTTGCAAAGGAAATTCACTGACCATTGTTTTGTTCCGCACCCTCGTCTGGGAAGAAGGCATGCGGGGAGATAAATGTACCTATTTATATTTTTCAAATACATTTAGCGTGGCGAATAAAAAAAATAAAATGTGACGCAAAAATGACGTCAGACATCGTCATATCGTATATAAATAGAAAGTGTGTTATATAGATACGTCATTATTAAGTCACATTTCTATGACTGTGCAGTGATGACTAATCGCGGAAGCTTAAAAGCGTTTATATCTAACTTTGTGAACAATGTTTTCAATCCTTATTGAAATACAAAAAAATTTGAATAGTTTGTGTACAATCTTTATTTGTCCACGAACCGGTGTATTTTGATCTGGACCAGTTGCTAAATGAATTAACACAGAAAATATGCTTGGGACAGACTATAATAATAATAATATACCTACCCTTGTCTCTAATCGCACATAATATAAAAAAGAAACTTCATAAATTATGACTTGTTTTTATAAAGTAAATAAGTAGTATCCTTTCTCAGGTTGGCAACATCATAAGATCGGAAACTCGGTTCCACTCGCTCATTAAATTTTGGAAACCCGCATTAAAATTAAGCACAGTAGCAACAAATTTGCCAAATTTAGCTGAGAAATCCAAGTATTTTATTAAGTTGGTAACTGTGTTCTGTGCGCATATAATGTCTTTAAATTGTATTAAAGAATTATTATTTGCCGTGTCTGGCACGTTGAATAGATATGAATTAACTTAAACGTTACTAATCATTAATCAATGATCATGCTCATAATTTTATTACACCAGTCTACATCGTTAATTTAAATAAATTACAATTTACTTCCAATAAATATTGTATTCATTATGGTTTCATTAGGATGATTAAAACTTTCGCTATTACACAATAATAAAAACCTATGTAAAATGTATTATATATTTTTGTAATAATTAATAATAATATACAGGTTATCCGACACCAAAAATGACTCTTTGAAAGTAGGCAGTTAAAACAAGTATGCTGTCGAGGCGAATGTTTTCGAAAACCTAAATCGACAATTTTCCCTGCCCACTCTGCACAGTGCGGACGTTTTATGGGTTTCGTTATTGCAGAGCGAATACCAGACAGGGAAAAAAGGAGGTTTATAATAAAATTCGCGGGACGCGCAACAGAGTTGCAGTCCAAAATAACCTTAGGGCTTCTGAATTATAACTTACTCAAGTTCAACGAATTTAAAAGCTCGGTTTTGATTTGAAATTTGATATTAGAATTCACCCTAGTTTGGTTGTTCATCTCAAATTAAAATTGCAACCGTTTTTAAGCACAAAGGTAACAAGGAAAGAAATCTTGATAAATATTTAAGTAGATTACTGAAACTCAAAAAAACTCAAACTTTTAATAGCATGATACATATTATATAGGACAACCCTTTACTCTTGGGTACTAGCACAACCCGTCTAGTGGTATTACAACATGCCATTGTAAAAAGATCATACATAATAAATTATAGTAGTTATTAGAATTGAGCTTAGTTGATGCATGTTCTATGCTTACGTTTGAAGCATAAGGTTTGAAAAAACCAACGTGTTCGTAACTAGGACCTGTAGCAAGGCCAAATATATTCAAGCTGTGGCACTGCAATTCGGTCGTAGTGCTTATTGATTATCATTGGATGCAATGCGTTAACTTGTTTGCGATAAATGCAGATTTTCGATTATATCATATTTCGTTCAAAGTATTACCATTTATTTAAATATGCAACAATCACCATTTTATACAAACAATTTACCATATAGTAATCGAAGTATGAACAATAACTAGCACTATGCGCATCACGGTCTGGCTATGATTCTGGCCTTGATTGTAAAATCAAATGATGAATAGATTTTTTCAGAAAACGATGGTGTCATAAATAGTGGCAGAACCGAACACCAAAACGTTAAAGGGTTGATGGTTGATGTTAAGACTTCAACCTTTTCACTTTTTTCAGGACGCATCCCGTCAAAATAAGTTCAGTTCGGCTCCAGACAACCACTTTTCAAACGTGTTCTATTTTTTTTATCTGTGAAACCATGGTCTCCGTAAAATAATTGAAAGGCTTTCCCAATTTTATTAAGTTATTAGAATCCTAATAGAGAAGCCCTAGTGTGACAGGGTGCCCCGGCCCACGGGCTATATAGGGATACCGCCGAGTTAACCCAGTCTCGCGGGCGCCCGCGACGGTGAGTATTGATCTGCGGAGGCTCCTTTCACCGCGACACACCGCCGATAACTTGCCAACCCGCCCGTGCACGGAATTCTAATTTACCCCATTCCTGGCTGTCTTACGAGTGTTCACCCCGTGTCCTTTCACCTTAGCAATGCTGGAATTTTATTCGTCTATTCCGGAGTACATTTGGTACTAACACTGAGTATATTCACCCCACGTTTTTCGACCCACAGAAAGATACGAAGTCCTCACTATTTCTTTCTTTGTTTGGCCTATTAGCGATCGAGTCGCCGCCAATTAGTAAGCCCGCCTTCGCAAAAGTCTGACCGCATACCGCTATTTTATAAAGTAGACCACAAATAATCCGTCTTCATTCATAAAATTATAGAATGGAACAAAAGTCAGGTAAGTGATACTTTTGAAACAAAACAATAAACTATCTACTAATAATATAGTTAATATAGCACTTCTTAAATTAGTGTTTCAGGGACAGCATTCTTCACATCATTCGAATTTTCACGTATTCAAATGAGAAAAAAGACAATCATACAACTGTTTTGTAGTGGTTATTAAGTGTGCAAATAGTTAGGAATACTTGTGGGAATAGTGTAGTGTGCGCATGGTCAGTCACGCTACTAAAATATATAATATACAACCCTCGAAAAAAACACCACAAAGAACACTGGCCAGCTGAATAATTTGCACTTCCTACAAGTTTGGTGTGTAGAGAAAGGATTTGAGACGAAGCGCTCGCGGAAGGTAAATTTTATTGACCGAAGGTGAAAACACATTTTTGGACCCACAGTTAAATGCCAATAATCGTATTTTACTGCAAATTTCTGGCAATATAAACAAAAATTGAATAAACGCCATTTATATAATATTATTGATGCTAGAAGTTGGTCATTTTCCCGTGGAAGTGCAGTCTATTATAGCACTATAGCAAGTCACGATATATTTTCTGTGAGCAGTTGAAACACCAACAATTAAATTTACACATTTAAGAACCAGTCTTAATTGTATTATGGAGTAATTCACTCGCCAAGGGACTTTTGTTACTCGCCGGCGGAGTGTAATTTTCCAGGGATGCGAATATGTATGACAATTTTCATGAAAATGCTTTTATGTGACAAGTTAATGCAACTGAGTCGTTAATGTAAAACACTTCATAAAAAAATATTTATTTAATTGAATTAATCATATTACCTACCTAATTTATTTGTATTTTAAAAACTTACGTTAAACAAACCTTAATAGCTAGTCTTTTTTTTTTACTTACCTTTTGTTCTCTAAACAAACATGCAAGTTCTCATTCATTGATTATTAATATTATTATTACGAATAGTATAGTATGACTTTCTTCAAATCACTTGAATTATGCATTCATTGCCACGAATGCGTCATAAATTAATGGTGATAAGAGGGAATCGTTCTTGAGGTTAATGCATTATTCATTTAATACTCTGTTCACAATCAGAGTGAATCATTAGAATCCTTATGTGAATAATGTTCCATCTACCAAGTATTGATTGTATTCATTGGCAAGTAACCTAGCTTCATAAATGTAACAGAATCTGTTTTCTCGACATATAAATCGATTAATCATGTTGATTTATTGTTTCCCGGTGGAATAATTTTTGTTTCGTATCGATTTCCTAGTTCGTATCGTATCATGCATTATTTATTAAATTTTAACGTTCTTTAACAACGAGTCCAATTCATATTAGTGTTTACAATTTATGACCCATACATCGGACGTTGAAGAAATTAGATGGAAATAATAAAATAACATAATAAAATAAATCTTACTAATATCTTTAACTTTGTATCGTTGGTGGTTAGCCATTGTAATTCTTATGACGTACGATACGAGGTCATATAGTCATAGATTTCCCTAACAACCTGGCATCTTCAACCGATGATGGGTAGTTACTGAATGAATAGCTAAAATTTTGAATGACAGTTTTGCTAATTTTAAATTTCGCTCCATCCATATTGCAAAATAATGCTACTCGACAAGATATTAAATTTTGTTTTCTCAGTATCATAAAATACATTGATGCACAACCGCTGTCTCGGTTCGTAATTCTTGTTAAGTAGGTATATACAATAAGTAACAACGAGGACAAAAAATCGTTAGGTACCCATATGTGTTTTGTCCCTTACAATCTAAGGACCTCTATAGTCAAGCCGCGGCCCAAAATATTGTGAAATTTCGTCATGGTACTATGACTTATTCTTTGGAGAAAATGATTATTACTTCACATTGAAAAAATCTTAACACGTTATTGATTAGTATGAAAGTAATATGCAATCGTAAATCTCCATTTAAGTACTGCGAACAGGTTACTGTCACGAACACGTTTAGTGTGCCCCTGAGAGGACGCTCCCATAAGGAGTGGTACCATCCAACCGCTCGATCTGATCAAAATAGTCAATGTACCACCGGTTATATAGCGAGAAGCTCACGACCCCCGACAAAGACGAGCCATATATGATGTATGAGGAAGTCCTACAGTTGCCCCAGCAGGTTCCACTGCTCCTCAGGGTGAACTGTAGAAGAGATAAGTCGGTCATAAGGACCATGAAGAGTGATGGTAGGAATGTAAATGGCGACGGAGTAATAATGAGGTAGTAATTAAAATTCAATTAAATAAATAATTGATGGGTGTATGAATGTTGAATTGGCATAGTGCTGTATTGGACTTCGAGTAGATATAATAATGTAATTAAGATAAATGGATCTAATATTGTATAATTGCGATGATTAGGTATTGTCAGCGTGTGTAATTGTGAACCGACATTAATATATGAATCTGTACCTATAATTAGAATGTAATGTTGACATAGTTCGATCCACGAAGTTAGGCTAGATAATAATTAATCAATATTTTGATTAATTTAATTAGACGAGAATCGGTCCAGACCTGGGCTCTGTGCGTAGCATCTGCATAGCATCTAAGCCACTCACGAGGTACTGTATACCTCTGGCATCTAATTTTCATCACTCTCATATTAATACCATACGCGTGATCCGCACATCCAGCGCGAGATTGCCCCGCGGGATTTCTCGCGGATCATGTGTGTCATATGAGCAGCCTTGGCGCGGCGTTCGCTGGTCGGTAACCGGACAGTTGTCTCCCTCGCACAACTGGATCAATTCCCTATCCCGACCGCGGCCGCAGCCGATTGGCTCGTGTGTGGAGCGAAAACCCGGTTACGCAATCCATGACAGCCGCGAGATCTCCATACAAACACATTATTAATGATAGCTAGAGCTGCGCGTGTCCGATCAACGTAAAACTTGAATGACATATGCGTCTATGGACCGCGGAGATTTTAGTTATTTTATAGTACGCGTAACCATAAAGGTTCGCGAGATATAGAGCTCAGAGGCTGGTCAGATTCCATTAATTTTAGCGCCTTAAATATAAGTTAATTAGATATAACATTTATATGTATACGTAGAGAATAAGACCTAGTATTTTAATAATTTTTATTTTTATCATAAATATACACGTAGCGCGTGGGCGGCCCGCTTATAGGTCCGGACTTGTGGCTCCCGCCATTCAATCATGAGGAGACTCACATCACGGGGTGCATACTCAAATGCTAGCGTAAGCGGTAACGAGCAGATTGACGTATCACACTCTTTGATACACTGAGTTTTCGCTTGGTTAATTAAAATCTAAAAGTACAATACCAGCTAAAAAACACATTCATTGTAAGGAGAGCTATATGAAATCGCGCTCTCAGCGGGATGTCGCGAACGAGATTTCATGCCAGCGGCCCGCGCCTACCGAACTCCGTTGATTTCAGCTCGCTCGCGGCTTGCGGTTCCGCGGGGCAATCAATTAAGTCCAAATCTCATAGTGAAAATGATATGTGGATTTTTGACCCGTAGAACGCTCGCCGAGGGGATGAAATCTCCCGATTCGAATAAAAACCCAGGATTTCCGAATTCTGTATCCAGTTTTCTCACTGCTTCCGAGGACGTCACCACGCCGGTGGACGATCCAAATTCGCATCTATTTTCATACATTTGTGCAGTTGCACAGGAGTTTGGGACCACCCAACTCCCCCTTTCCTCCTGCGGGTAAAATACCCTAAGTTGGACTTAGCGTTTCGGCGCGAAAAATCGTTTAGAAGTACCTAACCGGGACTTATAAAAATTTCGTGAATAATTTTCGGGAATAAATACCTATCTGGTACTTTAATATTTTCGGTGTGAGAAATAAATTATAAATACCTAACTGGGACTTATAAAAATTTCGTGAATAATTTTCTGTCATAAATACCTATCTGGTACTTTAATATTTTTGGAACAAATTGTGAAGTTTCTCTCTCGAATCAATATCTTTTTTTTTGTGTTGCGAGTGTTAATGTACTTTATCATCTGACGGATGACCGTATACTGTGCTTCGAACATTTATGTGAATAATATTAACTTTTTTTTGAACACTAATAATTATAATATGATGAACCATTGTGAACTTTGTGAACTTTTGTGAACTTGAACAATATATGGACCATCTACCAACTATGAGTTTTTATTCTGACTTCCAACCATACGAAGACCTTGGCCTGTGACTCCTCTTGGCATTGACAACCTTCACTTCCATACCCTTGGAACTAGCCGCGGCAGTGGAGGGCCCCGTCATTACCTACCGCATTACATTCGAAGTATAAACAATAACTAACACTACAATCGGAATGTTCATGCCACGGCCATGGCCTTGATCCATCAATCATAACATAATATATTATACAGTATACAGAATTAGTAATCGATTATTCAATTATCAATGTATAGTACTGTTCGTAGTTACAGCGAATTTACTATAAGAAAGCTCAATGTACATATTATTACTTAATATGTCTGAAACAACATATTATTATTCATAATAATAAAATGGAAGTTTTAGATTTAGTATGTACGATCACATAATATTTTTAATTATTAAGACATTGCCCATATTATTATAAGTACTTAGTTAAAGTTTACGGTCGATTTGACATAAGAAGCCCCTCCCCTCACACTGTCAAAAGCTTAGCAAGGAACGGATGAAGCAACTTGCCGAATATTATTCATGGCTCGCCGGTCAAAGCGACAGGTGTGATTGTTTAACCGTAAACGATTTCATACGATTCTGAATTTAATCCCGACGATGCTAGTGGTGCAAACTACCTCTATTAGTCTATTACAACTAAATAAAATTTTCTATTATCTAACATTTTCAATGGAATCTTAAAATGTAAATATTTACTTACTACAATTGACCGAACATTTTGTTATAGGTACTTTTTACATTCGCCACTTCACCTGTCTATTTTTTTTCTTTTTCTAACTCTAGCAAGCAACAGCTGGCATTTTATTTTGCCTTGTGATCGATAACATAATTTTGGTTTCATATAATATATTTAAAAAGTCAAACCACATAACTTTTTTCCCCGGAAAATTTGACAAACGTATTTACCCAGCGTTAAATTTAATAATATATCTCTAGTTGTCTATTGGTAAGATTGTTTTGTTTTGTTTATAAAACCGCTTATTACGATATCAGTTATCGCCTATTAATTTTTTCATAACGACATTTTATTTAAGTATTTAATTGTTGTGATAATAAAATTTTGCGTTTTATTAAATTAAATTATTAATAAAATTATCTGTACCTATTATTTAAGTCAAAATAGTGAGTATACTTTCGTATGGAGATGCCAATTGATAATTAGTCAAATCAAAACTGATGTTCGCAGTTACGTCTCGTTGGAGTATAAGTAGATCTTGCATCCCTCGGAAGGGGGCATATTCTAATCGGCGGCAAGCAAAGGATGGAAAAAGAATAATACAAGTTTTGTAAGTAGATTTCGTGGAAATGAGAGTATTTCGTTGCCTGCTGCACCGACAGGATATTCCTTATCTCAATGCCAATAGATTTTCACATGAAAAGTTTAAAGATGTATCTTATAGCATTTTCCCGAATGGCCGATAAGAAATAATTAAATACAGTAGATAATTAATTGCCTAGGGATGTAGAATGGTGTCAAATTGTTCTGGAATTACGAGCAACTCGTTTAGGTGTTGGTAGCGTTACTTTCAAATGACAC
This sequence comes from Rhyacophila brunnea, assembly GCF_057557595.1. NCBI lineage: Eukaryota > Metazoa > Arthropoda > Insecta > Trichoptera > Rhyacophilidae > Rhyacophila > Rhyacophila brunnea. The sequence continues at coordinate 32,733,160 of NW_028233170.1, read as the reverse complement.
CAACAACGTTGGTTGCAAAGTGATTTCGTCCGCAATGCCCGAAGAATAATATTATGTTCTTCCTCTACTTGTCTACTTAACTGTATAGTACCTATCTACCTTAACATTTTTTTCGCTGTTATGAAAAGTTTGGCAGTTGTTCCTACATACGGAATTTCAACACTTATATCGCATTTACAAAAAAATACTTGCTAACAATATTTAAAAGGTGTTACTTACATATATTTCATCGACAGTCAATACCGTCAGCAAGTAAAAAGGTGTGTATAATAATAATTGTATACCAGGTATCATGAATACATTTCGTATTTTGAATCTATATGGATAAATAAATACGAATTTTGACAATTTATTCAGATATCGTTTGAAATTTGAAAAACAAATATTTGCTTCCCTGTTTTCAGTAATGTCATTATTGCCCCTGGTGAATTATTATTTAAATTTACAGTTGTGTTTTGTACGGGATAATTTATTCATTCGTCCATTGGCGTATGACAAAAGTTTTATTATCGTTGAATGTATAACAACGCTTTATTCATGTCGGCGGCAGTGGTGCCCCCGAGGGAATGGCACCAATTTGCGCAAACCAAATAACAATATTCTGTATTTCTTCCGAACCGATAGGAAGTAGCATCGATTCAAAAAATAATCTTCACACTCAACGTAAACATCTTTCAAGAAACAAAATTGTTTGTATCTGAAACTAGATTATTTTAGCTGTCGTGGGTTAAAGTTATATTCAATCAGACAAGTGATACTTAAAAATGTTTTAAAAAGTTGTTATTCATCGCACTGATTTCGTCGTTCGGCATCGTCCAACTTTATTGTGAAGCTACGATATTATTGTAGTCAAATCGATTGGCATAGCGATAGTGACAGCATATTACACGACCCCTTGTAGCCCAGTCCGTAAGGCGCTGGCCTTCATCAAGAGGTACCCCAGGTTTGATCCCGGTGAAGTCACAATATATTTATGAGATTTTCTTGAATTCCGGGTTCCCTGGTGTTAGCCATTGTTTGTATCTGTTACTACACTACATTCATTGTGACTGGCGGCCTGTTGTAGTGCTAAAAAGGAAAAAAGCAGACCTCAGCAATCCCCAACGCATATGGACTATGATTTGAACACAATAAAGATAGAGAATTGATAAGCTAAAAACATTATACGGGCATTAGGTCACGGCGATTTTTTTTAAACGTCATTCAGCGAACCGGTTGATGGTTATTATTTTGAGGGGTTGCACTGGTTGGCTGGAATGAATGTGTCTGGTTGATTCGCACTGCCATTATTGTTTGTTCTGCTCTGAATCACCTGTCAGAATTTACACGTTGAATAAACAAAAATAACAAAAATAACACATATATACACCATTACAGACCGCACAATGCTTTCAATGTTGGACACATTGACTATGGGAAAACTTTCATCTGCATACCTACTACCCGTACGGTGTTTTTCTGTTTAAAAATAACCCGATCCTTTCACCTTTCCAGCAATGCCAACGTAATAATAAAAACGCACCAGCATAGAAATATTTTACCATGAATGAAAAGTGTATTTTGTTTGCATAATATTATGATGTAATATTGTTTTCATTCATTTTTATAGGAGCAATTTTTACCAGCATTCATCAAATTCCGATTGATGAAATGGCCTTAATAATGGGAAATAAAATTCTGAATTATCACTAAAATAGTTAGAAAATAAACTTGCAGTTTAAACAACACTAAGTGAGTACTACCTATGTGAAATGTGCGTTTTCAGAAAGTCCGATTTTATTAATACAACTATTTTATGTTTATTTTATCATTAAAATAATATTTGATTATGTCTTTTAGCTTTAGAAGGTGACAAAACAATGTTCGAAAAAATAATTAAGTACATTATATAAAAAAATATAAATACTTAAATTTTATATAAAAAGTATATAAAAGCAATGTATTTCCCCACAAGATATCACTGAGTTTCATAATAACGATTATCTATAATTAATTGGTCTTTCAATATTTTTATAAATTATTGATGTAATCTTAAAATAATAGGGTTGTCACACAGCCGCGAGCAATCACAAAATTGCGACTACTTGCGGATGTTTGCGTTTGAATGTAAGCGCTGCGAAGTACCTACATAATAATAGTATACACCAGCCATACTCGGCCGCAGGGGTCGTTTAAAATCAATATTTTTGGAGATAAAATAGTACTGTTTTCCTGCTTTGCTCCAGTTTTTGATTGTTAGTTGACGGCGTTAAAAAAGCGGTCCTGGAGTTAGTGCCCGCGATCCGGAACCGCTGAAGCCGCCGCGCTTCCGTTTGTCATTAATATCATTAGCATTTTATCTCCATCCCGTGCCACGTACCTGTCTGAAAAAACCGTGTTTTCCGGTTCGGAAAGTTCAACGGAGAGAGAGAGAAAAAACTCCCCGCCATTTCATCGGAGTCAGTGTTTAAAAGACTCGAATTATTGCGTGTCGCGCAACTACTTCACCGAATTGTTATCCATTATTCATCAAAATGGCCCGGCACAGTTCCACCTGGCCGACTCACTGATATCAATTTGATAATGAAATAGAAAATAATAATAAAAACACACTCCTGCCGTGCCACTGCTTACTAACAAAGCTTTCTTTGACTTTGTCGCGAAGTATCTATCCATACAACGATAAATTTTCTTTCTCACACTATCGCCAACCAAAAAGATTAGAAAGTATTCTGTCAATCTTTTAATCATAATTTCGGATATCGGATTTGAAAATAGAATATTACGGCTGTAAGTTAATGAATCTAAATTTCGATTCAACGGAAAGAATAATATAGAATGGAATACTTGATCAAGCTTTTACTTAATTCTTTTGTAAGAATAATCAGTCTTTTTCTACTTCACCACATAAAGTTGGAAATTGTGCATTTGAATAATAATTATATTGATGGCAATAATTTTATTAAAATTTTGATGTTTACTACAATCTATCCTCGCACTTTCGTAGTATCCATACTTAATCAGTGTCGAAAAGAATAGCAACATTGCCTTGAAGATTGTTATTTTAAACCTTTCGTACTTATGTACCTTATATGGTTACCGATTCCCCCTGATAAAATCAGTACTCGTCTTACTTTCAATAAGTAGTGATAAATTACTGATAATCGTCGAAGGTTGAAAATATAGATAGGTATGTTATTGAATTATGACGTGATCGTTTTTTTTTGCAATCGCGAATGAGTAACAAACGACTCATAATAAATACTTAAATCTATGGAAAAAATTCTAATTTAGTTACACCTTTTTGTTACGCAATTTCAGCCTTTCAATCCTGCATTATTTCGTGTATACTTATTGACCGCAAATGCATGTATTTCTTGTAAATGACAGCTTCACACAGTATTAATTATACTATAATATAAAATTATAATTACTAGGTACTATGAGTGCATATTATAATTATGGATATAATTATAAATTATTATAATATCAACATTATTCTATACTGTTTAATTATTGAATTGATAAAAAAAAATTATGAGCCATACTTTGTAATAATATACTAATTAAAGTAAACATACTGATAAACAAAAGTATAAAGTGTCGTATAGGTATTACGACACAGCTATTATAGGGCAGTGTTACATTTGACTAGTCACTAGAATGTCCCGAATAATTTTGTAACGCCCTAGGTACCTGTTTCACATTCAAGGAATTTTATTGGTAGGTATTTGGATACTTAATTTGCTTTGATGTCATTTCTTGGAGAAAGTAAATAAATAATCACAAAAGTTTTGTTATTTATTATTATATTATAATAATACGTAATTTATTGTTATTTTATTTATCAATTATTATTTTTGTAAATAAGAAATATTAATGCAAATGTGTTTCAAGGCGCCAGAAGACTACACGTATAATCAATCATTATACAGTAATATCGATTTTAAAGTTTCGTATAAAAAAACGGAGCGTATTATTTATTATATGTCACACATCACTTTAATATCTATCTAAACCTAGGTAAAAAGTATCACATTGCAAATATTAAGTATGATAAGGACTGCTTCAAAAATAACAGTAGGTTTTGAGTGTTTTGACATTTACCTACAATCTAAATTCTAACGTGAACTGTGTCTAAATCAAAGAATAAAAAAAATCTTCAGCCACATTTATGAGTAACTCACCAACGGTGGCCGCGCGGCTTAAGCGTTGGACCCAGGTTCGAACCCTGGGTCTGGCAAGTACACATATTGTTTTTCAATTTGTGTATGAGTGAGCGTATGAACCTAATAGGTTGAGCAAGTGGCTGACATCCATTTCTCGTAAAAAACAAAATCTGTTAATACAAACCTCTACTCTGTGGAGGCCCATATGATCCTATTAGGATCGGACATGGTCGGATTAATTATTAACTATTTACATTTAATAGGTATTCATACCACAAACAATTTTTTCCATGTAGGTATAATGTACCCATAAACATAAATATAGCACCACAATGCCCTAAATATGAACTTCACAGAGTACAGCTGCGAATTGCGGATATCTATGAGAATGTCGACGAATTGAAAGGTGTCCTGGCGGTGGGTAAGACGGAAGAGCTAGGCAAAATTGTAAAGTTATTTAACAGAATAGGAGTCAGGACCTGATCGACGGATCCCCTTCTAGAAGAGAAGAGGCGATATGACAGCGAGTCGCAGTCAAAGCCTCGGTAAAATCACAAAAAAAGTAAGTATAAGACGTAATTTTTCATTTATTTCATACAGCTGAGACTTACATAACTTGTTGACTATTTTATTGTATTTTTTTTTCTTTTAATATAAGTGCCTATTATAATTATTACAATACGAAGTGGAGACATTCAAACGTTGCAATTTTCTTTTGTACAATATGCATACGGCGTAAGGACGTGTTTTCTTTTTATACCAGTTTGTATTGAAGACGGAAAAAAATCAGCCGCAGTCTTATCACCAGTGACGTCCCGTGGGGGTAGGCAGATTGAGCGTCGCTTGGGGGCGGCAGATACTCGAAGGGCGGCAAATCGAGTAGAATTATTTGGTATTATATAGAAATAGCTACCTATATTAGTTATATTATAACCAGAGCGTTGGAGATGTTTTTTTCCGGATGTTTTTTTTATCCAGTACTTACTATATTTTAGTATGATGTCACCACGCTTCGCGAGGAATTTTTGTTTTATTTTTGACTGCTCGGTTTCGTATACAAATGACAATAAAAAATATTTTTACTACTCTTGCTACGTAGACACATTATAAATGATAAATGTAAAACACCAAAAAACCATAATAAATCAGTCATAATACTCATAAATAATATAATAATATAATGTCATTTGCTCAGATTAAAGAGTTCCTTTCATAACAGTGATATTATGTAGGTATACGCGCAAAAGCCGTCGCGCCATAGCTGGCGCCGAACAAGCGACGTAGGTAGGTATTGAAACAAAATAATACTACCTATATAGATTTCAACGTTGGTGACGAAACAAGGAACATTATGGTAGAGATTTATAGGTAGGTACATACCTCCGTATTTTTTAATTTATCCAAATAATTTTGCTAGTCACTCCCGAGATTTAAAAGTTGCTGGATGTCTATTGCAAAATAGATATTCATAATGATTATTAATCCATTGACATTTGTCATAACAAGTCATAAGTCATAATCAATTAGTATTCGTGCATACTATATTAAGTACCAGCAATTGTAATAAAAATGTACACTAGTAGGTACTAGGTACCTATCTAGATTATATCGTATTTATCGTGCTGTGAATAACAATATCTTCTTTAAGTCATTTTTTGTAAACATATTTTGTGTTGATAATAGTGTGGATTTGGGTATTTTATTTCAATCATCAACGGTTGAGTGTTGAGACTATTAATTAATAGTATATTTATGATTAAAATTAGGTTTATATTAAAAAAATAACGAGGAAAATTATTGTGTTTACATATTGTAGGGTACAATAATGGCATAGAAAAAATGGTGTAAAAATATTACGTCTGCGTAGGTATTACTAAATGGTACAGACCAAATGTGTCAGACATAGGTATCAACCAAATGGCATCTCAGACTCTGGTGATTTGGGTAAGTGTTTAACTAATATTATATTTATTTGATAATTTATTTATTAATATCTAAGTTTAATTTTTTATGATTCAGCTTAGTGGTAGGTATATATTTTGTTAGTAATGTATCCATCCATACCATGCCCCCCACAAGAGGGGGCTGACAGGGCTCTAGCCTGGGTCCCGGGCTCGATAAGTGAAATAAACACATATCTCAAATTCGCTCTAATAGCAAAAAATTCGCCTGCGGCGCTATTTTCTTCAATATTATTAATATTTATAATTATGTGGTTGTACGATACAATTTAAAATTGTGTAGCGATACTTAAAAACTCCATAATTCAAATGGGTGTATTAAAATATACAAAAAACACTAAATATACACATCAATTTTAACGCGTACACCATTTGGAAAACATTACTGTAGAGCGTCACACTGCCTTTATCCTTAGCGATAGGTAGGGGGGCTGCCAAAGATCCTAGCCTGGGGGCCCGCTTCTGGATACGGGAGCCATGCTTCATACAACACATTTCTTAGATATTGGAGTAATGAAAGGATGATAAAAAAAATGGGGCGGCATTTTGACGCTGCCTAGGGGCGGCATTTTGTCTAGGGACGTCACTGCTTATCACTATCAGGTTCCTTTAGAAATGTGAATAAAACCGTGTATCCCACGATGCCTTATCGTTGTTATCCTTGGGCCAATGTACATACCTATTATCTAGTCATTATATTTTTAAGATAGGTACTTATCTAATTAATTGGGTTCCTACCCTTTACATAGATTTTTTTGCGTATTACTTTGGTGACCTTTAGCCTCCTTGGCGCGATAGCAAGTACATATCCTCGAAATTTTTCATCTTTTTTGGAAACTTATATTATAAATAATAATGATTACCATAGTAAATCTATTTCTTATATCTAAACTTTTTTTTTGAAAATCAATGTTTTTTTTTTATTTAATAAAAATGTCATGCAAATAAATGGTGTGATTATTTCTTGCATAATTTTCTTATCATTCTTCTTGTATGTGGTAACCTTACCTTTTTTAACCTTTTCTCATGAATCGCGCAAGGATTCAAGGGCAAACAAATCCAAATATCCAGGTAATATTTTTACACGGCACAATTTTTTCTTTCAACACAAAACACTGAAATGCCCTCGGGCGCTTTTGCACTATGGCAAAGATAATCTTTGCGGGAATAGGTATAATTAAATAAATTTTCAAAAAGAACACACTGATCAACCGTTTCACTCGGTTTGAATTTGGAACGAGCGACAAGGATGATGACGTGCAGCCTCAACGGCCAGTAAAACAAGAATGGCGGAGGGCGGGAGAAGCAAGACGGCTGAGCGCGTCATTCGCCATTCGCCGTCAGCGTCAAGTTACCCGCGTTTTTTCAGACGCCGCCGTTGGACGGGTGCGTCATCTGTTGGCGCTACGCCGAAGCTATATCGACTGAAAAATACCCCTAAATTTTCATTCGTTTTTCACAGCTCGTTATAATATTTGAGTAGGCAAAAAGCAAAAGGACTTCTATCTGTTTTTAAAATGCACAACTGTCACTGTTTGAAATATTAGAATTAGACCAAATAAATATACCTATTATTTTCAATTTAAGTTTAATTTGTGGGCCTCTATAAGAAGATGGCTTTTTCAACACCTTTGTCTGAACTCCATAGATCCCCGAACTTATTTGGCGTACCGCTAGCTTTTCAGAAAACGCCCTCCTGGAAATCTACATACTTCGACAACAATCAAACAAACAAAAAGATGCATCGACAAATTGACGTTTCTTTGTGTTGTGACAAAGGGGGGGGCTAACAGGGCTCTACCCTGGGGGCCCGGGCACAGCTAGGGCCCGGCGTGGCGAGTCGACCAGATAAGTGATATAAACACACATCACAAATTCTCTCTAATAGTAAAAAAAGTCGTCTGCGGCGTTATTTTTCTTCAATAATGTTATTATTTAAAATTATGTGGCTATACGATATAATTTTTAATTGTGTATCGATAGTCGACAACTCCATAATTCAAATACGTAGATGTATTAAATTAAAATATACTAACATTATATTAACATTATAAAAACACTAAATACACATTAATTTTACCGCGTACACCATTTGGAAAACGCTACTGTAGAGCGTCACACTGCCTTTATCTATAGCGATGGGTAGGGGATCCAGCCAAATATCCTGGCCTGGGGGCCCGCTTCAGGATGTGGGGGCCATGGACATAACCCAACACAATTAGTAATTAAATCAGTAACCAGTGATAATAGTAATATAAGTATTATACCCAAGTAAAGTGCCGACCATAAGCTGACTCAAATTACCGTAACTTAGGTACTACCTGCAGCCTCTATTTTAAAGTAGTTTTAATGCCTTCTACATCTTAAATGGATAGGTACAACAAAACAAATCTGATATTATACCTACGCAAATAGTAGAACATTTTGTAATTTGGATCGCTCCAGCCCTAGAGGGCTATATCATTTTTTGCCCGGAACAATTCGGTGGAGATTCAAATGCACAGTGATTTCGTTCTAAATATAAGGTTATCTCGCTTTATTAAATTTTGATGACGTAAAAGTCGTAAAACATACAAAAATATATAAAATTATATCTCATAATTATTACATTTAATTTTAGCCTTAGTTCATAATCTGACCCTGTACATATGTCATATACCTATACAATTGTTACTAAGAATATATTATTATTATAGCACCTAAGATAAATTAACACTGTTTATGTATTGAGGTAGAGTTTAGGCTTACATAATTTACACTGGCATTGTTATACATATACAGACTGACAGCCTCATTCACAGTGGCGTACCTGTGGGTATCTATAATAGAATACGTCATATTATTAGAATGCTGAATTAGAATCCGTAGAGAAGTAGTAGCCGCCGATGTACCTACATCACAAGACCAGCAGCCCTATGTTGTAACTTGTGACATGACCCAATGCACACGGCTCACCATAGATATTATTATGCTGAAACACCTATTTGTGTATGGGAACAATGAATAACGCCAGTATTAGAGTAGCGTTAATTTCTCGAAGACTATTGACTCACTCCGGTAATACGTCACAATGATGTCATATGACGTCATGTCGCCGGGTGACTTCAACTCACAAGTTACAACATAAGGCCCCAGATATGTGATGAAAGACATCCACTATAATCTATATGGACATACACCGGCGCAATTTCGCCGAAAAATTTAGGAAATTAAAGTTTTTTTTTACTATTGGAGCAAATTTGTGGTGTGTTTATTTCACATAACAGGTCGACCCGCCACGCCGGGCCCCCCTTAAACCCCGACCTTGTAATAAAATCGCATTCGGTATACGGCGTTAAATCTAACGGTTTTTTTTCATATCGCGATCTGTTTTAATTTATTAATAAAATTAAAAAAATATTGCAAGATAAAAAGAACTTTTTATATCTCACAACGTTTTTAAATTTTCTGTTAAATCATATAAACTTGACTTGACTAGCTTAAACGATCAAAAAAAATGTATTTGATAGAAATAATACTGAAATGTCATTTTGACACTCATATTGATTTCCATAGTAACGCACGTATATATTTAATTTCCTAACAACCAATAATAGTGGATTGGATTATGGATTTCTTCCGAAATTACTTTTCATACAAAACATAATTAACTGAAAATGAATTTAATTCTACTTAAAAATGGCTAAAAGTATTAAAAAAATGCATTGGCATCGTGTTATGATTTATTTTAAAGTTTAAAATATCTAGCTATTCGGGAAGCTAGTTAAAAATCGATTGCAAGATTTGTACCGGACTAACAACCACCGTACAAATAAGAATACGACCTAATAAAACGTTGTAAAATACTAGATTTTGTCGATAAATATGCGTTTTCACATAAATTTAAATAGTATTAGATTTTTATCGCTGCTTATGTGTACCCCTACAAGGAAAAAAATGTTTTCATAGATTTTCCTCGGAAGAAAATAAAGAAGACTCTCACATTTCACATTGTCGCATCTGCGCTGTGTTACATTTTTTTTATATTCATAATAATTATTATCATCTGTTCTCATTATACTTATCTGTGGGTCTATTCTATACTTATCGAACACTAAAGTGATAAATAGTATCAAACTTAGGGTAGGTTTGTATCAAAATATTAGCACTTATTGTAACAATTACACGAAGTTGGTTTTTATTGTTGCAATAAGTGCGATATTTCAACAGCAGCAAGATAGGTGCTGTTAAAATATAGCACTTATTTCAACAATAAAAACCAACTTCGTGTAATTGTTACAATAAGTGCTAATATTTTGATACAAACCTACCCTAAGTATGATAATATTTATTACTTTATCACTTTAGCGGTCGATAAGTATAGAATAGACCCACTGATGTTTAAAGCCTAGCTATCGGAGTGTATTGTTCGTCTTTTTTTTTCACTTCCACGCCACTGAGTAAACAAGAGATACAAAAATGAAATCATAAACCTTTACCGGCGAAGAATAGAATGGAAATGTCAGTGGAGTGGAGTGGGCGTTCCATTAACATCAGAAGGTCGGCGTGAAAGAAAGTCAAGTTCAAATTATGAAGGTGCCTAACCGCCATAATCAACATCGGCGTTACCAACACTGTGGCTCGCAATTACTTACGACGGTACTTCAGTGAAACGGCAAATAATTTTCAACTATAGGTGCGACGAAATTTTGAACTCGCTGGCAAACGGAGGGCGAACGTCGAGCTGTCAACACGTCAATTTGTTTAGTGATGGCGACGGGGGTATTAATTCTTAAATCGTGTAAAGGTGACTAAAAAACGTTACCTATTTACTTGAAAAGAAAACATGTCAATGAATATATTATTATTGTTACTAATAGAACAATAAACAAAACATTAAATGGACGCATGTTGGATTTATATGACAAATTATATTTCGTTCGGCACGCGTCATTTGCATAATCCGCGCATCCCGCCAGTGAGATCTGCAGCACGTAGATCGCTTGTATAGTACCGCTGTAGGGTTAGGGAGGGTTGGCGACGGAACCCTCGAAGTTGTGCCACAAGGGTACGAAGTGTCGCACTCTCTGGCGGCATTTGGAACACATTTCCAATGTAAATCGACGATATATCTTTTTAGATTTCTATCTTGTAACCGACCACCAAGAATCGAAATTAGGATCAATAACAAAATATATAGACTAGTGCAGTAGCGCACCCAGGGGGGGGGCCAGGGGGCCTTGGCCCCCCCCAAAATATGCAAATCATCATAATGATTTTACACATTGAAATCGAAAGTCAATAAACTATACCTTGGGCTTAGACAAACAACACGGCAAAAAATAATTTGTAATTCTCCAGCACCCTTTTTAGTAAAATTTCTTAGATTTTAATTTCTAACACAAAAATTTCGAAACACTGATGTCAGGTTTTTTTAGAAACCCGTTCCCTAATGAAATTCTCGGTGTCCATCGAATTCTGGAGAGGTATAGGTGATTGTTTGGGAGGGTTGACAGGGCTCTAACCTGGGGGCCCGGGCTGTGGGGGGCTGGCGTGTCGGGTTGACCAGATAAGTGAGATAAACACACACCATAAATTATCTTTAATAGTAAAAAAAGTCGTCTGCGGCGCTATTACACTTCATGACTATGAACATTTTAAATTATATAATTGTCCAATATATTTTCAGATTATTATGTGTCGATACTCGACAGCTCCATTATTAAAGTAGATGTATTGAAAATTGCCAATAATTCACTGTATAAGTACCCTCAATTTTAACTAAAACACAATTTGAAAAACGTTAATGTACTATTTCACACTGTCTTTGATCTAAGCGGTGGATAGGGGGCCCGTAAAATACCCTAGCCCAGTGGTCGGCAAACTCATTAGTCAATAGAGCCAAATATCAACTGTACAACGATTGAGATTTCTTTTGAAAGCCAAATTTCTTATATGCGTAGGTAGTAAGTAGGTACACTGCTAATTTACTTAATGAACTTTAGTTAAAGTTTTAAGTCCTAATTAAATTATAGGTAGGTACACTGAATAAAACTGAATATCATACGTAATAATGATCTTATTTATTAATAAAAATTAAATTGTAAGTCAGGTATACATAAAATTGAACCATGACAATGACTGACAAACTCAATGTGAATAATGGCCTTGCATCTCCTTGTAAAGTTTGGGTAAGTCAGGTTCGTATGTTGTTGATTTAATTTTAAGCACGATTCCAGGTTCTCATCAGTAAATCGATTTCTCAATTTACTCTTGATTTCCTCTCTTGGAAATCTTTTTACTAACCACAAAACTTGCAATATTAACATTGTTGAAAGATTTTATTCAGTACCTAATTAAATTCAGAACTTTATTTTTCTTGACTCTTCTTCTCAGCTGCTTTCTTCCTTGCATCATCGACAGAATATTTAGCGCAAAATTACGAGTTTTTAGTTGTAGTATCTCTCTAAATTTGAATGCGCTAATTTTTCCCGACACATAAATAAAGGTCGGTAAGCCATTTAAGTTTTGAATAAACGCGAAGTCTCGGTCTATTCAACATTACATTTGCGGTTATCCTCTTCCATTTTCTTTGCTTCTTCTTTTTAGCCATGTCAAATATGGCAGAGAGCATCTGTGGCAGAGCCGCACTCAAGGGGCCAAGGAGCCGTAGTTTGCCGACCACTGCCCTAGCCTGAGGGCCCGTTTCAGGATGTGGGGGCCATGGTGTAGGTACACCGAGTGCAATAGACAAAAGACCGATAAACGAGATATTAGGCTGTGTTGTATTGAGTAGGTTGTGTATAATTTAAAAGCAATAATACTTTTTTTGTCCATTTTCAATTAATATTTTGAAACCAAAATATTAAAAAACCAAAAATCTGCGATAAACATTCGGCGAAAAGAACGACTACACCCACTACGGTGGTGATGTAAATCAAAAGAACATTTTTTCGGTGGAATTCGGCATAAATATTGTAGCTCTCTAGACCAGTGTTCCCCAAACTTTCGACATCTGTGTACCCCTTCTATAATTTTCGTAACACTGAGTACTCCTCATCAAAGAAAAATGCATATAAGTACTTTAATAACAATCAAAATATATTCCTTTTGTAGTACATGAACAAAATAATAATAAACGAAAAATAAAATTCATTCATAATAAAATCTGTACCTCAGAGGCAGACGGATGCAACTCCGTTTTTGGGGAAAATGAGTTTTTTTAAGAATCGTCAGCATAAAGGCTTTATTTATTAGAGGCAGAGAGATTAAAGTCCTAGTTGCTATAATAAAAAAGATATAAAGAATAGCATAAACATGCAAATGCCATACCTACCTTAGAAGCAGAAAAATGCAAATCCAATAATCTGCAATATGTACTAAACGAGAACCAGCCGGGAGAAGAAGCCGGCTTTAGAAGACGATACAGAACTATGGACCATATCCAAGTCATCAGAGAAATCAGAGCGGTAACAGGAATACAAGCTGCGCTATCCATGGGTTTTATAGACTATGAGAAAGCGTTCGATTCTATAAAGAAATTATTTTCAATACTCGATGCACTCATAAATCAAGGAGTCCCCGGGTGATATATAAATATTTTCTCCATAAACCATCAGCAAAGGAATCCGACAAGGTGATACGATCTCACCTAAACTATTTACAGCTACCCTTGAAGACTTTTAAGGCAACTTGACTGGAATGGCAATGGTCCCCATAAATGGAGAATACGTGAGTCATCTGCGCTTTGCCGATGACAATACATAGTAGTTTGCAAGACTCAGAAAACCTCCAAAGCAGAATGCAGGAACTCGCTGAAGTAAGCAACAAAGTAGGCTTGAAAATAAATGTATCAAAGAAGAAAGTCATGTTCAACTGCTTTGCGGGTCAAAAAGAGATCCTCATCAATGCCATTCAGCTCTAACAGGTGAAAAACTACATCAATCTGGGACAAGTGTCTATAGATGGGTGTATATTTGATGAAATTGTTCGCAGAGTAAAGCTAGGCTGGAGTGTTTTTGGGCGCCTGAATAATGTCTTCAAAAGTGACCTTCCACTGTGCCTAAAGCGCAAAGTTTTCAACCACTGTGTGCTTCCCGTGATCACAGAAAACAAGATCAAAGAGAGATCCAGAAACATACGAGTAGCACAACGTGGTATGGAGAGGTGCATCCTGGGCATAACGCGAAAGGACAAAAAGAGGAATGAGTGGATAAGGAAGTAGACAAGGGTTTGCGATGTAATAGAGTTTATTAAAAGCTTTAAATGGAGATGGGCTAGACACATAGCTCGAAGAAGAGACAATCGTTGGACAAATCTAGTCATCCAGTGGTATTTAAGAAGTACAAAACGTCCGCAAGGTAGACCCAGAGGCCGCTGGATTGATGAAATGATAAAGTTCTGCGGAAGTACATGGCAACGCAATGCACACGACCGAGAGAAGTAGAATCAGCTTGGAGAGTAGCGAGGCCTTCATCCAGCAGTGAATAGATTCAGGCTGATGATGATGACATAATAAAATTTAAAAAAAAAATGTTTTTTGCTTTGTTATATTTATACCTATAAGTTTTTCTAACTTACAAATTGTTTTATTTTGGCTAGATAAGTAAGACACAAGTCCACATTAACAAAATATCTTTAGACGCAGAAGGATGCAAATCCATACTACGTTTTTTATTTTATTTTTTAGATATACAATTGTATTATATTTCTTCCTTTCTTACATATTCCAGAAGTACTTTAATTGAATTCGAATTTAAAAAATAATGATCAATCTATGTATATTTTCTTGGGAGTTATGAGTATTCGTTTAAAATAAAAATAGTTTTTGTTTGTTTTCTGGCTTTCCTGAACAATTGGGTATTTGGCACTTGCATCCGTCTGCCTCTGAGGTACAGAAATATAAATAAAAGTTATATTATAAAAAATAACATTCATTATAAACCATGAGAAGGATGAAATTATTTTTGTTGAAATGACAGATCATCATAATTTGGTTCCCTGGTTATTAATTTTAATCTGAGATGCGGTTCCACACCCAAAGGCTGTTCCTTTTTTTGACTTAATGTCTACAAATGCTGAAAAAGCAACTTCACATAGATATGAAGTTGAAAAATGCAATGTATTTCAGGAATTTCTCTGTTAAAACTGGATACACATGTTTCATTTGCAACCTTAATGATGTTTAAGTACACTCCTTATATTTATTTTGCAAGAATCCGTCTGAAGCTAATAATTCCAACAATTGCTTTTCTTCCGCATGCGATAAACCTTCTAGCAACATCCATGTATTAATGCTTGTTGCACCAGGCGTAGCCATAACCCGGTGCAGCGCGTACCCCCACCAAACTCTTCCCGTACCCCAGGGTGTATGCGTACCACAGTTTGGGAAACACTGCTCTAGACCAAGCGGGTAGCACAGCCGATATTATTTAAGTAATGTTTAAGCATACTAGGTACACATGTCCAGCATGGTCGCTGTTCACTTCCAATCCGCCAGTCGCTGATGACACGCTCAACGGTTACCGCCACTATGCCTCCAATTTAATAAAAACTAGGAGAAACTGTACAAATTTATCGCCGTGTATTGTGAAATTATGTAAAAATATTAATATGAAGAAGAAAAAGAGCCTATGGGACATGTCCATTCTCCTCCTTCGGCCCCCCCCAATAATAAATCCTGGGTGCGCCACTGGACTAGTGGCGTTAGAAGCTTCGCCGTTAATCCATACAATATTTAGTAGGTAATATTATTTTACTCTGCCAGCAGTTTATATTTTCTAGATTATATTATGAAAACGTTTCAAATTCACTGTATGTAGGTACCTACTTACCTACACAATTTTCTTGCACAGTTTAGGAATCGCTGAGTTCACTGAACACAAAAAAATGTGTACACTAACTATCACTATTTTATAATAGTTATGAGAAGTTATGAACCAACGAAGGGCATGGATGAGTCATTCGATTGAAATACATGATTCAGACATTGTTAATTCTAAACTTTGCTAAAATAATCATGTACTTATAACAAAGTGTAACAACATCAAACATATTTTAATGATTCAATAATTCGTAAAACATTTTCAAATTCTGTCGTTTCTCGGAATTCACGCCAAATAACATGCTATGCGCAATGACGTTCTGTGGGGGAAGGCAGGTTATGCGGTGCTATGGGGTGGTACATTCTATAGGGTGATAATATAGGACCAAAAGAAAATTTGAGATTAGATGTGGCTGTAAGGAGTGTTGCCTACAACACCGATAACGTAATCCTGCTCGACGTCATAATGTTGATGTTTTTTATTCCATTTTCCGTTTAAGATAGTTGAGGTTTGTTAATACCTAACAGATTTAGCAAGTGCCTAACATCCATTTCTCGTGAAAAAATGTGTTAAGAAACTGGCCAAGATCCACATCGGATTAAGTATAGACTATAGAGCCAATGGAAAAAAAAATATATGACATACAAATTGAAGCTAAACGTGGAAGGAGGTGGCATTTTAATACATATTACTTATATGCTCAGTGACGTCCCTATGCAGTCTCAAATCGCTGCACCCAACTTTTTTTGTCTAAATGCTTACGTAAATTCTCTCCCCATTAAACCGTATTATCGTAATGAATAAATTCAATATTAAAATCTGATCGAAAATAATCATGAAAATTAGTGGTTGCTGTCAGCGCCGCAGGCAAAATACTCTCGCCTACACAGAATAGAATCTATATCTTCCTTAATTTGTCACCCTTTAAGATTTTCCGCCCCGTAACCAAAGTACGACCTGTCTGCTCACACGGGACGTCACTGCTTATGTACAGCACTGTCTTTTGTTGCACGTACTGTGACATATTCCACTAATCATGGCTATAGACGACCACCTTATAATCGCATTAACCATATCAATAAACCAATAATATGTCATAATATTCATATTTTCAAAATATTCTTAATTTGATTATTGATTCGTTTCATCGTGTTTTTACTAATTAGCAGTGTAATTTAAAAAAAAAAAAAACAACTATAATTGATCAAACAATAATTAGATTAAATGATGTTATGCAGATTTCGCTTTTTACGGGGTCTTTGCGGAAGGAGCTAGCTGACGTTGACAGTAGCAAAGTCTGTTTGCACGAAATTAGGTATATTATTTATTAAAGAATGAATAAAACTCCGCCGGCGATTTAAATAATGTTACAAGCGTTGTTACACAAGAGCACGCCATGGTAATGAATGTGTTCGTCTTCCAACTTTGAAATTGTATATTGTGTTTGCGTATATGAGGATTATTTTATTATGATTACGTGTTATAGGGTTCATATTGTACCTAACTGCCCGCACCCGGTTTTCTTCGTGACATTACGGATATAGGGAACCTTTATTATTTATTACCATTGCAGATATTACATAATCAAATTATGTGTTAAAAAAAACCTTAAAATAAGATAAGAGAGATAGTGCAAGCAGTAACTTTAAAACGAGGGAGATTAGCAATTTGCTATTTAGATGTTTTCGACGGATACTAGATGTGCGGTGGTTAGGAGTATCGCGGAGATAAGAGAACTCACCAAGCAGCCTCTTATCACGCTGAGAGTGAAGAGGCGACGTTGGACCTGGCTCGGATGCCAGAAGGAAACCTTAACATGGCAAGCCGCTAAATACTATCTATACCTATAGTGTAAACGACGGAGCTACGGGACAGGGATTCTTGGAGTCGCCGTGTGATGTCCATATGCTTAAGCTAAGGGGTGGATATGGCCGAAGAAAAATAAGATTTAGACTAGTTTTGCATTGGGGTACCCGATAGTGCAATGTTGTTGTATTTTGTGTAAAATTGAAAGTAAGTTCAATAAATAAATGACTCTTTACTTTTACAAATCGTACATTTTCTTATTTGACACTGTAGCACTGAGGTAAGAAACAACCCTCGTCTATGACGATAACGTATTTACGATGTGTTTATATTTAAAATGTATTTGAAACTTTATCCAAATAATCTATATTCATAATCGATTTAATTAGCAGCGACTACTTTATCTTCCTACTTGAAACTTTCTTGTGTGTTTCGTTTTTTAATTTACGAACGTTCCCAGACCTAATTTTCTAGGATGATCCTTTGAACCAGTGGCGCACCCAGGGGGGTGGGGGGGGCAAGAGGCCCTGGCACCCCCAATCATGAAAATTATCAGAATGATTTTAAACATTGAAATTGAAAGCCAATACACTATACCTTTGGGCTTAGACAAATAAAAACACGGCAAAAAATGATTTGTAATTCTCCAGCACCCTTTTTAGAAAAATATCTTAGATTTTAATTTCTAACACAAAAATTTCGATTTTTTAGAAACCCAATCCCTAATCGAACTCTCAAAAATTCTCGGTGTCCACCTGAATTCCGGAGTAGATATAGGTCATGGCTGGGGAGGGCTGACAGGGCTCTAGCCTGGGGGCCCGGGCTGTGGGGGGTCCGGCGTGTCGGGTTGACCAGATAAGTGAAATAAACACACATAATAAATTAGCTTTAATAGCAAAAAAGTCGCCTGCGGCGCTATTATACTTAATGGCCATGAACATTTTCAATTATATAATTGTGCAATATATTTTGTGATTATTATGTGTCGATACTCGACAGCTCCATTATTAAAGTAGATGTATTAAAAATCGCCAACAATTCACTGTATAACTACCCTTAATTTGAACTGAAACACAATTTGAAGAACGTTAATGTAGTGTTTCACACTGCCTTTAATCTTAGCGGTAGGTAGGGGGCCCGCCAAATATCCTAGCTTGAGGGCCCGTTTTAGGATGTGGGGACCATGGTGTAGGTACACCGAGTGCAATAGACAAAATGGCGATAAACGAGAAATTAGGCTGTGAAGAAGAAAAAGAGCCTATGGGACTAATTTACATTCTCCGCCTTGCCCCCCCCCCCCCCCAATATTAAATCCTGGGTGCGCCACTGCTTTGAACTCTGTGCTTTTTTTATTTTTGCAAGTATCTATCACATTGACACATTTCCGTTTATTAATCATTTTATACTGAGTAATAGACAAGTACTCACCTATCGAATTAGTACTACATTTCGCAATGACATCATTTTGATACTGATGTCTAATCTGATTAAGATTGCAATTGCAATGATTCTCATCCTGCTTGCATCGATATTGTACTCCTGTAATGACTCATCGAGCAATTGGATGACTCTCAGATCCGAATTTATAAACATGGACTACCTATTCAATAGGCATCTCGATTATCTTACATTAAGTCCAATTTAATGAGTCATAAAATTATTAACTTTCTTATACTTACCCTTTTAGTAAGTCCCTTGGCGACACGACATTTTGCGAAAACCACAGCAAAAATAATATCTCAAAAAACAATTGAGCGAATTTCGTATTTTTTTTTCATTGTCTGGCCGACAACTTAGGTAATATCAACACCTGGGAAGTATATTTAAATAATTACAAGATAAAAAGAACTTTTTATATAGGTACTTACAACGTTTTTAAATTTTCTGTTGATTTATTATGCTCAATATGCTCAAACTTGTACTTGATAATAATATGAAGTAAATAAAAAACAAACAAACAAATAAATATAGAATACTGAAATGTCATCTTGATTCCCATAGTAACGCACGTAGGTATATATTGATAATTTAGTTGCTAGGACCACCCCCTTAGCAACCAATAATAGTCTTTTACTTTTTACGGATTTTTCTGAAATAACTTTCCATACAAAACAGAATTCACTGAAAATGAATTGAATTCTGCTTAAAGATGGCTAAAATTATTAAAAGAATGCATTGGCATCGTGTTCTGATATATTCTAAAAGTTTCAAATGTCTAGCTAGTCGGGAAGTTAGTTAAAAATCGATTGCAAGATTTGTGCTGGACAAACAACCACCGGACAAATAAGAATATGAGCTAATAAAAACGTTGTAAAAATGTACACTGTTGATTGGCGTTTCTCGGTGGCATTTCAAACACCTCAGATAGCATAGCTATTAGCAATCATTCAACATGATAAAAGGATAGGTCGGCTAATAAATAAGAGCATTGATCTGGAAAGTGAAAGATATGAATTCGACTCACTCACTCAATCAAAATATATTTCCAAGATTTTTCCCATAGGTATGTTTCGAGGATTTTAAGTATTTTATTTCCAATAAAATGATTCTTATATGTTGTGTAAATGTATTGAGTATTGAATAAAAATAATTTAATTCAAACTATAATCTTTTATTTTATGTAAGATTATAGTTTATGTAAGGTTGTTCCTTCCAATTATATTAATTAATATACTTACCTATTTCATCTTCATATTACTATCAAAACGTAAACCTACTTTCATATAAATAATTACAAGATAAAAAGAACCTTTTATATACAACGTTTTTAAATTTTCTGTTGAATTATTATGCTCAATATGCTCAAACTTGTACTTGATATGAAGTAAATAAAAAACAAACAAACAAACAAATATAGAATATTTACTGAAAGGTCATTTTGATTTCCATAGTAACGCACGTATATATTAATAATGTAGTTGCTAGGACCACCCGCTTAGCAACAAATAATACTGGATTGGATTACGGATTTCTTCGGAAATAACTTTTCATACAAAACAGAATTAACTGAAAATGAATTAAATTTTACTTAAAGATGGCTAAAAGTTTTAAAAGAATGCATTGGCATCGTGTTCTGATGCTAGTTGGGAAGTTAGTTAAAAATCGATTGCAAGATTTGTACTGGATAAACAACCACCGGACAAATAAGAATACGACCTAACAAAAACGTAAAAATAAATATATCGTCAGCATCGCTTCGCATCGCATACTAGAACTAGAGTCAGCACAATCGATAGTAAGGTCATTTTTCGATAAATCGTCTCAAAAACTTTTCCCATTGGACATATTATGAAAGTAGTCCCCAACAACCACGTTATAAAACTCCATATTAGCTCGTAGCTCGGACAGACGTAATCTCCACGGGTCTATAATATTATGGCGTCCAGTGCATCCCTACTGGCACTGGGCCAACAATTTCTATGCTGAATGAGTCCCACGGGCTACATTAAATTCACAGTGTGTGGAAGAGGGAGCGCAACTCTGAGATAATCGCACATCTACCTAGTTACATTACAATCAAGGTACCTACAATACTATATGAGTCATTCATTAATGGCTTTATTCAAAGGGGTGTCTAGAAAAGTAGATACGTGATTTCATCCGAATATACGATTCGCGTGATGCCTTATTCTTTATAGGCCACACACATGTACATCGACGAAACCGGCGTTCGAAATAGAAAAAAAAATATGAACAGTGCTCAGCGTACGTCAAAATGGAGCTTTTATGCTATTTTCAAAGCATGATCCTGGACATTCCTTAAACGTTGTATATAATCTATTTACAAAATTTTGAAGCCTTATTATCCTTTATATTTATTTTAAACATTTGATGACCTGCATAAAGTATTTTTATTACATAAAATAGTATTCTTTTAAACCTCTCGCTCTAATGTTTTAGAATATAGTCATATTTCAGTACGTCCATGTGAAGTGGTGTTAAGATTTTTCATATTTATTATTTTTTAAAAGCATATATAAAACCATTAGTAAAATTTATGTCGACATTATTATAGTGAAATATTTACAATAAAAAAATTATGTTGATAATCTCTGTGATCCCAAATTTTACAAGAATTAGGCATTTTATTATTCAAAAAATGGGCAAGATTTACACATTTAAAGATAATTTTAAAGATACTGATTATAAGTTACATAATATATCTTTGACCATTCAAATGTGATAAACATTCTAAGAATAATGTTTGCTTTATAATAATTATTGACCTAAGAATAAGGTAGTATTATTTTGAAATACGCCATTTCTATTGGCATTTCCCAGTGGCTAAGCTACAACATACGGCCGTAGCCATAAATTGACAAACGATAAATGAAGTAGGGAGTAAGATCATGTTAACGCGCGTGTTTGAACATGTAACTAACCTATTGTACCTAACCGAAACGGTTCCTCATATAAATAGTGCATGGTGTTTCTACCCCTGACGGACGTCACCGTTTTGTGCTTGTAATTCAAATAAATAAAAAGGATTTCAAGTTACTTACACATTTTTATTTTTTTGTAAAAATCGATGTTTTTTAAAATAATTATAAAAAATATTAAAACTATGAATTAGTCAAAAATCTTTAGGTACAATATAGAAAACTCAATAAACTAAATTTTAATATTAAATATAGCCATAATATAATATGTAATAATAAGATGGGATCCTTTAACAAATTCACATTTTTTAAACTGTAAGTTTATGTTTGACCTAAAATAAAAAAATATTTTTCTTTTTAATGTTTTCATATAAGTACATATTTATTAGTTACTTTATACAGGGTTGAATCTTAAATTATCAAAAAAATGTCTCAAATAGGAAGCTTCGTATTTTTCCGCTATGTGCCTTGGAAACCACCGGCCACCACACCATTGTGATTTTATTCAGTACCCGACTATGCCCATCCTAATGTGAAGGGGCGTTTGCATGACCTGTTTGTACTGTATGTATCTGTTTGCTTATCAGTCTTACACTGTCACCCCATATTAACACAGTAGTCATCTTCAAAAATGGAAGCTTCAGCGGGTCTATTCTATGCTTATCGACCGCTAAAGTGATAAAGTGAAAAATATTATCAAACTTAGGGTAGGTTTGTATCAAAATATTAGCACTTATTGTAACAATTACACGAAGCCGGTTTTTATTGTTGCAATAAGTGCTATATTTTAACAGCACCTATCTTGCTGCTGTTAAAATATCGCACTTATTGCAACAATAAAAACCGGCTACGTGTAATTGTTACAATAAGTGCTAATATTTTGATACAAACCTACCCTAAGTTTGATACTATTTATCAATTTAGTGTTCGATAAGTATAGAATAGACCCACAGGTCGGGTGAATAAAAAATTCTGTAATATAAAGAAAATCTCGACGATGCTGGTGCAAGGGCCTAAAACCGACACACAAGGACGACAAAATAACACCGCTGTCGGAAAATTGTCACGTACCTACATACGGCATTCCCTTTGATAACATTATAATCGTGTTTTGAGACTGGTATCTCGCGAGTCTCAGCCCTAGATATTATGTACTCGTATTTCATAGAGCCCGTGAAAACAAGCTTTTAAGCTATACCTACTGTGTTAAACCATCACTAGTGTCATATTTAGAGTTGGATATTTCCCGAGAAAATCTCAATCTCGAGATTCGGGATTTCCCGAAATGATGAAATTTTGAATTCTCGAGACTCGGGATTTCCAGAAAAGAATTCTCGACAATTTTCGAGATATCGGCGAAATTAAAAAAACCCTGTAAAAATCCTAAAATCATTGTAAAAACAGACAAATTCCAAAAAAATATGATAATATTTTTTATTTATGTAAGAAGACAAACAAAATAGAAGTAGGAAAACAAAAATAATTAAAAACATTACTTATTAAAATGGAATTTCAAAAAACACAGACTGTCAATCGCTGCGTTTGCCAAAATTGCGCTCATTTAGAGTGGACGTTGGCTTTATTGTGTGAAATGCCCCGATCAGTCTTTGAACGTTTTGTATTTTCTGTCCACTTTTTTCATATAGAAAATCGTTTTTTCAATTAATATGTGATAATAAAGAAATCCCGAATCCCGAGAAAAGATTCTCGAGATCCGGGATTTCCCGAAAAGTTAAAAATTTCAATTCTCGAGATTCGGGATGGAAAATCTCGAAAATTTCTCGAGAATTCCCGAAACCCAACTCTAGTCATATTGAATGTTTAGACCATTTAACCTTCATGCATAGTGATTTATGAAAACGAAGTATTCGTTAATTAACGGAACGATTAATAGGAAACTATAAAAACAATAAACAAATAAATTTTCCTTTCTCGTATTGCAGGCATGGAGGCTCTCGAGACAAGCATAAACTACTGGGAAGATGCTCTGTCAGCGTTCTCCTCGCAAGGCTCTGGCGCTGGGTCGATGAATTTCACTCCAGAAGAAGCTGAATTTTGCAGGGAGATTCAACAACTATTGGATGCTGCATACTTGCTCCAGGTTTGTTGATTGTATCTTAATAACTATATGATTTGATGTAATATTCTTCAAAACCAAATCGATTCCGAAGCGGTTTATCATTATTGTATCTTATGGGGATGGAATATATTCGATTCACATGTTTTCATACATAGACGCGAGTTAACACTATTTGCATACCTACCCAATACATATTAGTAGTACGCAATCGAAATAGTACTAAATAGCCAATGTTATACGAATAAAGAATATTCAACATACAGATTTGTTCACCGAATTTATAATTGAATACATACCTTTTGTAAGCTCAACAGGGTCGGATTTAGTACTCTGAATGCGTGCAGGAGTAGGGCCACACGCTGACAAGTTGTCCCCAAATTCGACAATTAAAAAAGCAAGCCTCGATGCATTATTGATTTAGTCCGTCCATTTGGACCTGGAGAGAGTTTTTTTTCTGGTTCTCTCTGACCTTCGACCTGACCGAATATTATGAAGGCTATATGACAAAATCAATTGTGGTGTCCAATACAGGCAAACCGAGGAGGGATAATGATGAAAAATTACTTATAAAATCTTGCTAAAACCAGCAATGTTTTCAAACACATATTATTTATTAATTAATACAGTTGAAATTGTAAATTATCAAAAAAATGTCTCAAATTGCAAGCTTCGTATTTTTCCGGTAGGTGCCTCTGCGGGTATAAGCATCCCCCCTTAATTATTCTAGAATTTCTCCCCGTGTGTCTTAATCGCCCACTATTTTCTTTTCAGGAACAAAGCGAGCTACTTTTCCTCGACCAAAGGTCCGTGCTGTTCCGTTGCGAAAGTGGAAGTGGTGCAGAGGGCGTGATCGCGAGACCAGCAACCGCACTGCAGCTGGACTGCAATCACTCCTCAGCTGAATCGTTTGCTTCGGCTCAGGATGAGGTATGTTCCGGATAGTTTGGAATAATTATTGTGTCTAATCCACAGCAGACATTCGTCGTTTATGTACGACTGACTTGAAATGTGTGAGTCAGAGGTTGCCCGCAAAACAGTCGTACACCAGGTCTTGTGCGCTTGCGTCAAGACTGATTAGTATGCCATGGCTAAAAACTATGATTACATCCATCCAACGTATTTCGTGAACACTCTGGACTCTGGAGATAGGAGGATTTTTTATCAGTAATATTGGGTGTAGTGGGTACCTATTTAAACTGCATATTTCTTTGGTTTTAGTGCATATTTTAATGATTTTAAGTGCATATGTGCATGCATATATTCATATTTTTTGTTGCATATAAATCCGCTCCCTAGTGATCACCTAATTAAAATAATGTTAGCTAACAATTATTAACATTATAATTTTGATATTTAGTAACAATATTTATTATGACATGACATTTTCTAATTCAACTTATACCCATTGTAATCGCCTTCATCGGTGTTTTCTATTTTATTTAACATTTTATTAAATTATAATATTAACCGATTTCAAATATTATTTCCAGGTCGCAGATCTCAGGGAGTTTGAAGAATTTTCAGAATACTTCCCGGATATAGAAAATTTATCTCTCTACCAGTCTGCCCTGAAACAATTCGAAACTGGCATCCCATACAGGTATTTCTTTGTCATTTACATCATTCATGGAACGTTCCGTGGAGGCAACAACCCTTTAGATTCTGCTACTAACCAGTATTGCAACAGGTCCGACAAATGATGCAATTTTTCCATAGAGAAAGGAGAGATGTATGTATGATGTGTAATACCCATTGTACTGGATACATTTACAACATCTAGGTAGCACAAATAAATGACGTGTTGAAACGTCATGCTAAACACCTCTTTTGGTTGAAACAAAGAATACCATAAATGAGTAAAAAGGTAATTTACAAATTTGGTCAACACTTTTTGACAAAGTGATTAAATAGGTGGCCATATACGTACAGTTTTCGTAACAGGTTGAACATGGCACAGACAATAACTGTTCAATAACTGTACGTTAGTGGCCACACCACAGATCAGCTTAAGGGCCCGCTGAAGAGCCCGCCGTTCAAATATAATTCAGTATAAAAAGGACCTCGGCGTCGTAACTACGTCAATTTAAATCGATCTTTTCGCAAAAATCACTAATCATCGGAGATTTTATTTCAAGAAATATTATTATTATTACTGATAATTTCTGCCGCGCGGAGAATTATTATTATTTTATGAACACCTGCGAGATGAAGCCGATCAGAAAACAGGGCTGTCAAAATAATATTAAGCATTCATATTTTTTAAATGTTAATTTCATCATGGTTTTTAATCAAACCTGTGCAAGTACGTACTGATAACTTGGGTGGATTTTGTAGCAAACATACTATTGATATATATACGGGTATATTATTATTATAACCCAATTCAAATTGAACATAGGTTGATACTCAAATACTATTATAGTATGTTTATGATTTCGAGAAAATAATATGATGGTATAATTAATCCATATCAATTATTTGAAAACATTACATTCGCACTTTGCACAAAATTACAAACACATTCGAAGTTTGCCGCACACGTACAGACCACGTGATATTTGTTTACGCAAAATCGTCGCTTTTCAAAATGGCGAATTTGATTACCAGATTTTACTGCGATGAAGCAGTATGTTCCTTTTTGTCTTTTTTTATTCATAGGTTTGTTTACTATGTACACCGAGAAATTTCCATTTATAAACTCGGAAACGATTTTTACAGAAGAGTTTTGGAATATAATGCAACCAAAACTGGAAAAAATTCTATCATGGGTGTTGACTTCCTGAATTAGCTAACCCCAGGTCCATGCCACTACGTGAACCACAGTGGATATTAAGCCATTTCCACACTGGCAACAAGTTGCTGGCAACCTCATTAAATTTTACGATACTTACCATAATTGCTTAAGAAATTTTACAATAATTATCGTAAAATCTAACGAGGTTGCCAGCAAATTAACTTGTTGCCAGTGTGGACCCGGCATTAGGTGCACAAAACTTAAATAATATATATTATAAATAAAAATTTAAAATTATAAATATATATTATGATTTATGTCTTCGACAGCCCTGATGAAATAAATGTGAAATATGAGTCAGATCAGTCACAGAGCAAATTTATTAACACAAACAACTTTGACACGACCTTTTTATATTAACTAGTAGACCAGATATTATGGACCACATGTTAAAAAATCATATTTTCAATTCTCAAGGCCAATTCTGTAGAACGTCCTCTTAACTACCCCATTTAAATCTGTCGAACTGTCAACAGACGTGCCCATATACGTACAGTTATTGTCTGTGACAGAGCAAGTGTCAAAAACTATGGAGGTTAGGTTCGCGGAGATATTACACAGGGGTATTGTTTCAATTAGTTTTAGGTAGAGTATACTTCAACGATATTGATGCACGAATAATTTTACTTTGAATTTATTATGGTTATAATTGTTTTTATTAGAAACAAATTGACATAAAATACACACCTATGACGTTGGTAAAATAAATCATGATTTCGCTAGTGGATTGTGTATTTTATCGATGCACCGAAACAATATTATACACATTCGTGTAAATATAAAATATAATCTTTTCTTTTGAATAAATTATTCCCTACTTAACGGTAATATTTATAAAGGTATTGATTTTATATACAATAAATTTAAACATGCCACAAAATTATATTTAAGTACATCAATCATCAGTATAATAATTAATTACTATGATATTATTAAAATATATACTTAAATTTTATTTAGATTTAGCGACATTGTCAGGTATATTAATTTGTGTTGTGAACGTCTTAAATTAATAATAAACCTGCTAGATTTATCAACTATTGAAAATAAGTCCCATATTAGTAGATTTTTAACGCCATTTGATCTTGAATTTTATGACTTCTGAAAATCACATATGTTCTAGTAGGTACTTATAGAGTGATCTAGCATTGCCAGTAAAAAATTGTGGTTTTGAAAATTATTACCTCCTGAAATTATGACAATCACATTAGGTATGTACCAAAATACATTTTCTGTCCCAATTTTGACATATTTGTGACTGAAAAAGCTTGGTTGTCGGTTGATCGACAGAACAGGTGAAACAACGAATAACACTAGCAATTCAAAGAAGTAATGCGGTTGCTGTTTTGGGTGCACTTTAGGTATCCAGCGGACTAGATGAGATAGTTAATCCATATTATATTGAAGGCTACTTGTGGTATTATAATATTATTATATATGTGGTCTTCGGTCGATTGCGATGTGCAGAAATATATTGTGATATGTGGATAAAAACAGCTGGTGTCGCAAGCAACAAATTTCACTCGATATGGGGCGCAGGTATAAATCCAAAATGTCGCATCAGCACATGTGCAGGAGCTGCTTTTTCAGCCAGCCGCGTGACATCACTGTCCCGGCATGGCATTGCCTATGCGCATGGAAGAAAGTTGCAATATTGCCCCCAGTTTTGATATATGACTATATCCCAATTGAGATGATTTTCAATGTGCGACCGGATTAAGTCTCTTTACTTTAAGAACAAACGAAAAAGCTTCCGTATCACTAAATAACCAATTGTATAAAAATATGTACATTTGTGATATGCATTAGAGTTTTATTGATATTATCTTTTTATTTTAGCTTTTGAGTATTATTTTGTATTCCTTATCGTTTTTTCGCAATAATTATCTACAATACACTATTAAACAATAAATTTATTACATAGTCGGTACATATTTAAAATATATATATACCTAACCTAACCTAACTATCATTAAAAAATTCTGGCGTACATTTGTTAAATAATATTTATCAGATATGTCATGCCAACGATATGTTTCCAGGACATTCCGAACTGAAGCTGTCCAGTGCGGCTCCGACGTGGAATATCTTTGCAAACTTCACTGCATCCGACTTGCGTTCCAATTTATGTTCAGGGATGCCAGTACCTGGTCGTGGTTCGCCGACACCGGCAGACAAATGCTCACTGATTTATTGCTATTTGCTGATAAGGTAAAACACATTTAATTCTTTTATCAATCATTTATATTGTAAAACTCCAGAAAGTTGCAAAACATATTTTTAGAGATGGGTATTTATCACAAAGTGAGGTTTTAAGTCATTGGTGCACATCCTAGTTGACAGAAAGGTGAATTTATCCATTTTCTAATTGTCCGGGATAAAAATGTTGAAAGAAGTACAAACCTTGAATTTTTTATATATATTGAAACAGTGATAAAGTACTTGTCATTTTGACCCGGTCCCAATGACATTAATAAGGACGAAGCATCTGGAAAAAAAAATGACACTCATTTTTTGTCGGGTCTGCCGAATGGCATAATCTGTTCTAAGTTCTAACGCCATTACAATAAAGGTGGATATTACTATAGATTCCCGATGCTTTTTGTCGGGTCTGCCGAATGGATCGGTTCGAACGGGTTCGCTCAAATGAACATTGACACTAGAAACACTGTTCTAACGCCATTACAATAAAGGTGATCATGCTATAAATTCCCGATGCGTGATATCCATTGATATACTACTAGATGAGTAGTTCCCATACAAGTGTCATTTTAAAAATGTACCACAAAAGATATTACGAATATCGTCTTATAATATTTCCTTGTAGGTATAATGCGTTAAGACCGTTAACATGGATTCCCGAATTTCACCCGTATTGCCCTGGCTGTAAAACTAAATTTGCGTTCTTGGAATAGTGAACCTAAGGGTGCTGCAACCCAAAGCAGACAGAGCAAGTCGTCATGCGCTGACTATTAGTTAACGTAAGATGCAAGCTAGATCGGGCTTACTCAGTAAGTTTTAACATTGGCCGAGTCGCTGAAAGTCCTTAAATTCTCCATGCCAAAGTCCAGCTATCTCAGTTTCAGCTGTCCAGGTTTTCTCTTACCTTCAGGGGATACTTACACAACCTGCTTTCCTCTGGCATTATAATATGCATGTGGCCAATCCAGTGCAGTTTCTGCAAATCCATATGTCACGTGACCTTTCCACTTCCATAAAGTGAGCACAACTCTATCAGGTACTGCATTAAACAGTCACTGGGTAGAGGGGGGGTGTGTTATTGCAAGACGAAATTACACAAGAGCCCTCCAAACCCGACATAAAATATGTCTTGAGTTCGATAGGTACATATATATAAGTCGATCTATTTGAATAAACGCAATGAAACTCACATTGTAAATTTTAATGGTATTATAGGTTACCTCAAAAACAATAAACGCCTGCGGCCTCCAGGTACCTTAGACTGCTACTGTCTATAATGTATATTATGAAACGTGAAAACACCTGATGCTTTGTCTAATCTCGTACTTGAATTTACCTAACTGAACAAATCAACATAGGAATATTGATGCTTTTTCAAGAAATCAAAAACTTACTTTTTATACTTTAATGACCATCCCATTGTTACTGGAACTGTAGAAAAAGTAGAATGAGACATTAATTTCTATGGTTCAGCACAATGTGTGTATATTTAGCACTCCTGCAAGGTCTGGAAACGCTGACTAGTAGTCAATTAAATAAATATTTTTTTTTTTTATTACGACAGGATCCTAAAGAATTTTTAGTTGCTTACGAAGAAATGCTCTCATGGGTCAGCGACGATGAGAATTGGGAATATTTGGAAACAGAATTATCCACCAAAGGAGTGAAGGCACTAACCTTCTATGATGTGGTGTTGGATTACATTTTGCTAGATGCTTTCGAAGACTTAGCTTCGCCTCCATCATCCGTTACGGCAGTTGTACAAAACCGGTGGTTATCTAATGGATTTAAAGAAACAGTAAGTTGCATTTAAAATTATTGTTGTTTTAATTTGTATTTTATTGTATTTAATTGTATCAAATGACATAATACAATGACACTAATACAATTTTGAAAAATCGCAGAAACATACATATTAGAAAATATTCTAGAAAAATAAAGTTCAATCGAGTGGGACTCGAACTCACGTCTTTCATTTTCCGGGTGAGTGCTTTCACCTTTAAACTATCAATCTTGAGCTTTGATTGATCGGTAGCTTATAGGCGAAAGCACTCACCCAGAAAGTGAAAGATGTGAGTGGAAGCCCATATTATGATCTTCTTAGGATCGGACATGGGAAAATAATAACATACTAAACATTTATAATGCTCCATTTTACTCAATAGCAAAACACGATTTTTCAAAATTCTCACAGAACCCCAGCGCTGAGGAGGTTGTCAAACCTGCTATAAGTAAACAAATCCAGTCCTGTTAGTTTATAATATTTACTTACTTACATTCTCATTTGGACATCAGGATGAAACGGGTCATGGATTTATTTAATATAATGTGGAATATGTACAAAAAAAAATATGACTGATTCGTCTGGTCCTACACCACTGCCTTTCACATTGAGGAAGATTTTCCCATTTTGTTTTTTTAGACTGACAGAGAAAAGAACCCTTTTTGGCTATTTGATATATTATAAATTATTACACAAATATTTAATATTATTTTCCAGGCCCTGACAACAGCGGTGTGGTCAGTATTAAAAGCAAAGCGGCGCATGCTGAAATATCCCGATGGCTTCATGGCGCACTTCTACATGATATCGGAGCAGATGTCGCCGCTGATGGCATGGGGCTTCTTAGGACCTGACGACAACTTGAGGGACACCTGCCAATACTTCAAAGAACAAATAATGTTATTCCTCGTAGATATATTCAACTTTCAAAGGACTCGCTTCAATAGCGTTGAAGAATTGTCTCTGGATCTAATGCAACATCTACGTGCAAGAATCAACAACATCAGTCAAAAGCTCTGTCCTCAGTAATAATATGTCCATTAAAAGATTATTAAAATTAAGAATCTTTTAAGCTAGTGGATATAGTAGGCAACTGCTTGACTACTATAAACAATATTCTTCACATACATACAGTGTTGCCACTATCTTAATTATTATTCTCCAACCGCAAGGTTGTTACCAGAGGGTAATATTAGAATATCGTGGAGTTGTTGCTAAAAATTGGTAATTCGATAAATTAAGTATGTATTTAGAGTTAACAACGGGTGTCTATATATTATAAATATGTGTGCTAGAAAAAGAATTCAAGGTTATCCGATATATAAGACTATGCACACAAAGCACAAAGAAATTAGCATTATGCCTGATTTTAGCGGGCATGTCAAACTTCAAATTGCAATTACTCCATAACATGACTTACCAATTTCTGGCAGTAACCTCACGAATTATGAATTCAAAATTCTTACACCTAATAGGAAAATATAGTGATCAAATATACATGATTCACTGATAAAAATCCACATAATAAAATAATGAAGCTGTCTGTAATAGTAATTGAAGTTTGTTAATGTGTATTGTATATCTTGTATGTATACTAACATTAACTTTTGGTGAAAGGATTCCCAGCTTTAGCTGGCATGTTTAAAAAATTGAAGTTAGAAATGAATATATTACTGATCGATTAAATAAAAAGTGCCAAGATGTATTCTAGTGTTGGAATTTCGATTGATTTCACATCATTACCTACAGTCAAGATAGGAAATGAAAGTAGGATAGAATACCAAGAGTTCCACAGTGTTTTACTTGTATACTGAAAAAAAGGTACCTACTTAGATAGGTACCTATTACATTAAATTTGCAATGATATGCGCAAACCGATTGATAAAACTTTATAATTTTAACAATAACATTCTCTTTCAAAGATGTAATAGAAAAGAATCTGATATTATGGAGTATTGGAAATATGGAATATGTTCTGTTCTGTTCTAGTTTTGCCAGTTTGTAAGCAGTATACTTATCAAGATATTGTATGTTACATTTGGTCGCAAGCACCTATTATAATTTGATGCAAAAATTTGGCCCTGCACTGTAACAACGCATCTTTTATTGAATGTAACATTTCCGTGATTGAGGTGCGACATACATTTGCCTGCAATGTATGGATGTTTGATGCAAAAATGGACAATATGCTGTTATTATCCATCTTTTCCTCTATAGATGACTTTAGAGACATAAGTGTTACGCCTGTAATGTAAAATGGTTTAAAATATTGTATTCAAAGACATCACTAAAATATAATATAAAATTATGTCTTTATATTATGCAATAGCAGCATATTTCTAATACTCCATCCAACTTTTAAAAAATCACTGGCTTTGGCAATTAATTTGTCCCATTGTCAATTAATTAAAAAGCCTTGATTAATCAAAAAATGTGTATTTATGAATTTTGAATAAAATATTATAGCATCTTTTGTATATTAATTATATTTGTAGGTATTTTATGTAACATACCTAAATATTATGTATTTTATTATTAAGCTTTGTGCATTTTAAAATATTATTCCAATTACCTACATACCTAATAGACATTTTATTATTATAATGTACTCTGTAGATTTCCAATATATTGACAAAAACTGTGTGACTATATATAACCTAAATAATTATTGAAAAAAAAAAAACAAATAATTCATTACAGTGCTCTCGATTTATTTTATAAGAAAAAATCAGTGTAATCGTGCTTCATGTGGAAGCATTTTCCTTTATTCTATATTTGTAGTTATTTTATGCTCACATAAAACACTCCTCTGATGTTTTAAATCATTTTCCAGCTGCATTATTTCAATATTACATTAGAATTAGGGCTCGAAATGACCGTAATGAAATTAGATAACTATGTAAATATTTTCAGAAAATTAACGAGCGCTCCGGTTCGTAAAATTTTCCATTTCGAGTACTGATTAGAATGTCACATTCATTTCAAACAAACTAACTGCAGTAAAACCTTGATTATTTGAACTAATTGAGGATCATAATATTAATTTTATTTACTGATTATAATGATATAATAGGATTGAGATTGCAGGTAGTCAGAATAGTCGAAAGAACAAAAAATCATTTTTACTTCCGAAATATATAATTTTGCAATCCATTCTTTGATAATTTTACTATTAATAATTCATGGAAGCCAAATGAAAATGAGTAAAATCCGAATAATCGAGGCTGATATAATAAGTTCTGTACCTATTACAAGAGGAGTAAATTATTTACTCGAAATGAATCATAATAATTGTGTATGGTCTTGGTGATTCATTTTCATGAAATTTTAACAAATTGTGTAGTTCTGTCATGATAGCTTATTTAATTTTACACCAGTCAAATTAAGTCAATTAAATTTAAATACTCTGTCAAATAATTTAACCATGTTATAGACCTACAAACTTATCTGGAGAATGAGATGGGGGAGCCAGTGTCGAAAACTGCCCAACCACGACTCGTAACTGGCAAAATCTGACATTCGGATGACGTTTTTCAATATGGCGTCCTATGGTAGTTCATAGATCCATTTTTGGCCATTCTCCAGATAAGTTTGTAGGTCTGTAGGTATGTATTTCTAGATCAGGCGACGTATTCAAAAAAATATAAACTCCTTAAATTTAATAGGTTATAAAATTTGATTAGTTAAAATTGCGATCCAATGAGAGTTTTGAACTATATGCCATTGCGCTAATTTTGTACGTATTTAAGAGAAAACACAAAACACCACTTCTTGATCAATTGTTTATCGATCAGAGGAATATTTTATGTGAGCATGAGATAACTGAAATTCTCCCCAGCTCTTTCACGTAGATTTTGATGCCTCTACGCCCCACCCTTGCTTCTGTCATTTCACATTGCATTCCCTGACTTATCGGTCAGAATATAAAAGTTACACTTCACATAAAACTGTCCCACGCTAATATAATATGTTACAATATGTCAAATTAAATTATAGCATGGAAACATTTACTAAATATGCAATCATGATATTATGATAAATAAACTGAATGATCGAGAGCACAGTTGCGATAAAAAAAAATCACTCACATTTTGCTTGTCTACTTACATTATACACAATAATAGATATTTTGATACTACATTTTATAGTAGTATAATCGTATAATCTGATTCGTAGTATAGTAAAATGTATAGTGTAAAACTACATAATTAATTTATGTCCATAAATGACGTCACACTATTTTCGATTTTATTAACTCACAAAATCTTTTACCTGCGTGTCGTATTGACACATTTTTTAACTTCTCCCCACTCGTTAAAAATAAATTCGTTGAAAATTATCAATCAGTCATAGAATTTTATATTATTATCTGAAAAAATATTTTTTATTTATTATTGGTTTTGTGATACGTACCACAATATTATTTTCTACAACCGCCTCCATCCCCTTTGTAACACATTAAATTATATCTGATCCCCTCTTCTCCTTAGTGTGTCACCTCATATATGGACGACCCCTTAACCATTCTGCATCATTATAATACAAATAGCTGAAAGCTTGATGTCATAAGACTTCTATATAAATAATATGTTACACTAGGTACTACTTTACTGCCTTTAATGACTTTTTATATATTTTTATTTTATTTGATTTTCCTACCTACTAAATAATGTATTTTAATGTTTTGTGCATTTAGTTGGTTATAGTTCACGTTTGAATGACTTGATATTAGCATGTGTGGTGTCAAAAGTGTCAATCAGTGGTGAAATGCCACTTCTGTATTTATTAGTCTCTCACCCGGTATCAACCACCTCTTCTCCTACTATTTGTCATCATGATAGCCAATAATATGTGGCTGTTTGTGGAACCCTACTGCTCAAAAAATTATAATTTCTATATTGACAAGAAAGATAGTGCATGTATGTAGTGGCACCAGATTTATAGGGCGAACACATTACCATCATGTCACATGCTGTCATGCTGATAATTTTAGTCTTATGGTTTCGTCATTCCATAATATAATATTATGCATGGTCATTATCTTTATAAATTCAAGTGCCAACTGTAATTTATTAATATTTTGAATTAATATTCACAATGCATAGTAATTTCAAATAATTTTAACAGTTTCAACATGTGCGTATGTCAAAATTACTTGCGATATTGTATGCATAGAAAATATTTTGAACAGAACCCAACCAGCAGACCATAGATAATATACATAAATACCAGACAATAGATAATAAACTAATAAAAAATCCATAGAGAAAACCAATAAAAACAAAGGGCACGTGGTTTTGACGTGAGTGGAAGATGTTTAGACCTGCTGGAAATTAAAAAAATATTCACTGAGTGTTGCGGTTGATGATGTAGCGTGATACACGTGAGGTGATGTCATTGCTGTTTTGGCCATTTCGGCATAATTTACTAACTGACAATATTAGTTTTTGGTTCAAAATATGGTGTTGGATAGGAACATCAGTCTGATAACATCTTAAATACCATGAAAGACGACATTGCACACTTTTTCCTGTCGTGCAAGCTTATCGTAACAGCACTTGACGTGACGGTAATTTGCTCACCCCATTACAGTGCCAAAAAATTATCTTTAGAATAACAATTTATGAGCTATTCTAGATACAGCAATAGAATCTGATAACGGAATGATGTATTCCATATGGCATCGTTAGACTTATTTATATAGTTATATTTTTATTTGCTCTACCAGTGGCAAAGGGTGAAGGTAAAAGCTGTGAAGACCCAACATTATTATAGTGCACACTAAAATTTGGCAGTCATGCCTATTTCATTTCATTGAACTCAGAATACAAATTGCAGATTTTTTAAATTCAATTAAATCCTGCCCAACCAAACCATAAAAATATAGAAGAAGGATCCTACTTCCACCACCCGCCATTGTCATCTATACAAGATAGTTTTCTTCAACATTTTTCAGAAAAGTGCTTTTCTAAAACCACAGAAAAAATGTTTACTTTTGAATAATTCCACAGAAAACAATTAAGTAATCAGAAAATTTATAAAACTAATTAATATATTATCCGTATCCATGTTTATTGGTTATTTTATGAATCTTATTTGAACTCTCCTTTACATAGTATTATTATATTTTTTATTGAATTAAGTTTAGCACATTCCATGTTGATACTCTGTTAATAATTTTTAGGATAATAATACTGAAAACGATTTTTTTTATATGCATCTGTGAAATATATTAATTATTATTGAGTAAAAATTGTTTTAAATAAAATTCAACCGTTGTTTTATTTTTAAATATTTTACATCAGATTCCGCAGTAAGTTATAATACTCTCCGACAACAAGAAATCTGCGATAACAGAATGTCGCTGTAGTCGCATAATATAGAAAACTTCTCAGTGACGTCCCTGTCATGGCGGCAACACATACTAGAGGCGTTTTTAAATAATGTATCGGCTTTCCTTTTAGATGCGACTATTTTTCTTCTTCCCAATAATAATTCTAACAACATTCCTGATTGTTTTATACATATTTTACAACATTTTTATTAGGTCGTATTCTTATTTGTTCCGGTAGTTGTTTATCCAGTACAAATCTTGCAATGGATTTTTAACTAACTTCCCGACTAGCTAGACATTTGAAATTTTTAGAATATATCAGAACACGATGCCAATGTATTCTTTTGATACTTTTAGCCATCTTTAAGTAGAATTGAATTCATTTTCAGTTAATTCTGTTTTGTATGAAAAGTTATTTCGGAAGAAATCCGTAATCCAATCCACTATTATTGGTTGCTAGGGGTCTGGGGTCCTAGCAACTAAATTATTAATACATACATGCGTTACTATGGAAATCAATATGAAATTTCAAAATGACATTTCAGTATTATTTCTATCAAGTACAATTTTTTTTGATCGTTTAAGCTAGTCAAGTCAAGTTTATACGATTCAACAGAAAATTTAAAAATGTTGTGTATAAAAAGTTCTTTTTATCTTGTAATTATTTATTATAAAAAGCTTCAAATTACAGTACAAAGTACAAATTAAATCACAGTTGATAGATCCATACACCACGGGAGCGTAAAATGAAATGATAAATTTGGGAGCATTCCTCATTTAAAAATGGAAGTGCGATTAGCTGCACTGAGGGGATCGTTAGTTCACAGTTTTAACACTTGGACAAGAAATTCTTGTTCGACAATAGATCTAATGATAATTATAAAATGTTTGAAACCCCGTGCTTGAAAGATTGGGAGCATTTTTATTCAGTAATTATTACTGCTCATAAAATAGAAATGGCCTACGGTGGCCACTCAGTAACATGTCAGCTTATGTAGTCAAGAGTCTCGGGTTTGAATCCCAGCTCTAGCAAAATCACCCGTTGTAAGCATGAACCGAATTGAATGAGCAAGTGGCAAACATCCATTTCTGACAAAACAAGAATTTATTACAAAACCTATTCATGAGGCGGCCATGACCCATATTGGATTTTAGAATCAATAGAAACTTGAATATATTATAATATCTTTGACCAACCCTCAGTAGTTCTTTTAATCTGTGATGATATGGGGGGGTCCATTTTGAAAGAAATATCCGTACTTAATATGATGAATGATTGATTTTTTTTTATCCAAAATTAGTAGTAGGCACTGATCATTCTCACTCTACATACTGCACCTCTATGCTTCAATGGTGGGATCTCCGCACTTTCCTGGGAATATTCTCCGTACCCAGACATTCCATGATTTAATTATAGTGATGAACACCTAGCTTGTATCTTCTATTGCTGTAACCTGTCACGTCCACAAATGGTTATCGAGTATACGTGGCCTTAACAATCCTAATTATTAGGACCGGTATCATCTGTTTGTGTCCTTCGTACCGCTCTGTCCTGTCTCTTGATATGAAACTGATGTTTTTAAACCGTAATAATAGTGTTTGGTAACCCAGTCTTCTGCTGAAAGAGAAAGAAGAAAATAGAGGTGGTCGGCGAATATGTTTTTCTCGGAACTAGAATCTCTAGTAAAGGTAGATAAGAAGTCAACATCAAAAGAAGAATAGTATATTATAATGGAAAAAATTATGTCGAAACTAGAACCAATAATATGAAAAACGAAAACATTAACAATGCATCTAATAAGATCTCTTGTCTTCCCAATGTGTATATATTATGGAGACAAAGACTAGACATATTTGAAATGTCATGCTGAAAGCGGATGTGGTGGAGTGTCTCGTGGATGGCCAGAAGAACAAACAATTCAATCATCGCTGAAGATTTGAGACAGACCCTTCTTGGATTGCTAAACAATTTTAAATATTTGCAAGTGCAGATACCTCAATTAACAAAGAACGAGACTTATCTACCTACTAATAT
The DNA here is from genome assembly GCF_057557595.1 of Rhyacophila brunnea. NCBI lineage: Eukaryota > Metazoa > Arthropoda > Insecta > Trichoptera > Rhyacophilidae > Rhyacophila > Rhyacophila brunnea. Next base: position 32,693,835 of record NW_028233170.1, on the reverse strand, counting down.
AGTATATTAGTAGGTATATTATGAAAAAATTATTTAAAATTCAAAACTTATTATACATTTTACATTTTTCGCAGAATTAAAATTATGGTATTGTACTATAATTATAGTACGGTTGGCATCACTGATTCCAAGCCATTCAATGTCTAATGTATTTAGTTTAAAATTATGTAGGTATATTAAGATTTTATTTATAAGAATATGAGTAAGTTCATTTTGTAGGTCAGATATTTCAAAATATGTACCTATCAAGCAGTGGCGCACCCAGGATTTAATATTGGGGGGGGCCAAGGAGGAGAATGTAAATTAGTCCCATAGGCTCTTTTTCTTCTTCACAGCCTAATTTCTTGTTGTCTATTGCACTCGGTGTACCTACACCATGATCCCCACATCCTGTAACGGGCCCTCAGGCTAGGATATTTGGCGGGGCCCCTACCTACCGCTAAGATTAAAGGCAGTGTGAAACACTACATTAACGTTTTTCAAATTGTGTTTTAGTTCAAATTAAGGGTACTTAAACAGTGAATTATTGTCGATTTTCAATACATCCACTTTAATAATAAAAAAATAATAATAAATAATAAAATAAAAATAATAATAAAATTTAAAAAATATATTGCACAATTATATAAATAATTGAAAATTTTCATGGGCATGAAGTATAATAGCGCCGCAGGCGACTTTTTTTACTATTACAGCTAATTTATGATGTGTGTTTATCTCACTTATCTGGTCAACCTGACACGCCGGGCCCCCCACAGCCCGGGCCCCCAGACTAGAGCCCTGTCAGCCCTCCCCAGCCATGACCTACACCACTCCGGAATTCGGGTGGACACCGAGAATTTTTTGACAGTTCCATTAGGGATTGGGTTTCTAAAAAAACCTGACATTAGTGTTTCGAAATTTTTGTGTTAGAAATTAAAATCTAAGAAATTGTTCTAAAAAGGGTGCTGGAGAATTACAAATCATTTTTTTGCGAGTGTTTTTATTTGTCTAACCCCAAAGGTTTATTGGCTTTTAATTTCAATGGTTAAAATCATTCTGATAATTTTCATGTTTGGAGGGTGTCAGGGAACCCTTGCCCCCCCTGGGTGCGCCACTGTAACCACCTCACTTCAGTGTGAAAAAGCAAACATTCGTACTTAGCTTCCATAGAAATGCAAAGCTTTTTTTTGAAAATGCCTGTTTTAAAGGTATGGATTTGATGAAATTTACCATATTGGTCTAGTACAGGTTTTAGCACTGCGGTAATGTTTTCGAAACTGTAGATTCCCTGTGTAAATAAAACAGTGCGTAGATATAATGTTAGGGTTTCTTGTGTTTGCGAGGGTAAGAAATCCTTTAAATGAGCATAACATTGACGGAGCACCATCCATACAAATTCCTCCATGATATTTTAGATTTTTCTAAATATGAAGAAATAGAATCAAAAACATCTTGTCATGTCGTACGCTCGGTGAGTTCTTTGCAGCATAGATATTGATCCACTATTTTGATTTCATTTATGAAACGAAAACCTGTGAGGTCAACGGTAGACGCGTGCGATCGATTCGGCAACATCGAAATCACATTAGATCTTTCATCGGCTTTCATAATTTCACGAGGGACTTTTTCGGTTTTCGCTATTTCGCGGATTTTTCTGCTTTTATCATTATTTTCGCCACAATATTTATGCTGAATTCCACCGAAAAAAATGTTTTTTTTTTAATTTACACCACCACCGACTGTGATGGGCATGCCCCCCACATCATGAATGTTTGGCGGGCCAACTTACATATCACCAGGGTTAAGGGGAATGTGATGTTCTACAGTAGTGTTCCCAAATGGTATTCCGTGGATTTATCTATATTGTTAAATAATTCCCTTGAATTCTTGATTTGTCGGACCTCATATCATATTATCGATCGTTATCATACTATGAACCACTGGTCGCGACTCCCTCTTGTGTTAGCCAAGTAGCATTCGACCCTTAGATATTGGATAAATAACCATTTTTATTTTTCTAGAAACACTAAAAATAATTGTAATATAAAATGATACACGTGAATTATTATCATGTAGTTACGTATATCATATTTTCATCATACTTCATATGTTTTATGTTAATTTTGATGAAGTAGTATAGCACCACATGCGATTTTTTTTTAGAATATAACAAATTTCTGGTGTGTGTTTATCTCACAATTAGACGAGCCGCCACGCCGGGCCCTCTTAAGCCCGGGCCCCCAGGCTGTAGCCCTGTCAGCCCATGGTGGTGGGTGTAGTCATACTTTTCGCCGAATTTTTATCGTCGATTTTGGGTTTTTTAATAGTGAAGTTCCAAAATATTAATTGAAAATGGAAAAAAAAAGTATTATTGCATTTAACTTATAGGTACACAAACCTACCCAACAGAACACAGCATAATTTCTCGTTTATCGGACTTTTGTCTATTGCACTCGGTGTACACCACTCCGGAATTCGGGTGGACACCGAGAATTTTTTGACATTTCCATTAGAGATTGAGTTTCTAAAAAAAACCCGACATTAGTGTTTCGAAATTTTTGTGTTAGAAATTAAAATCTAAGAAATTTTTCTAGAGCGTGCTGGAGAATTTCAAATCATTTTTTTGCCGTGTTTTTATTTGTCTAATCTATTGGCTTTCAATTTCAATGTTTTTGGGAGGGGCAAGGCCCCTTGCCCCCCCCCCCCCTGGATGCGCCACTGCTATCAAGCAAAGAAATGCAGTCAATAATAATCCCAACAAATGCACAACCCCTTTCAAAGCATGTACCTAGAAAAGGTTTGGTTGACTATTTCTGTGGTGAGCCGAAATTCTCAGAAATAAGAGACCCAATTTTGACAGAATTTGTAGGTAATATTTTTAATTCTTGCTTAGAGTTGACCTGCTCTCCAAAAAGGTTGAGATTGATTCGGGTTTCGGACTCTCGAGCGTGACGTCGGCCGCGGCGTCGCGCTCGCCGACGTCTCCGCCAATTTAAATTAATTTATTTTTATAAATATTTTCTACGCTGTAACTTGACTGTAAATGTATTCCGAACAATAAAATGCCCTGTTTTCGCCTGTAATTCCGCGTTGTCAATCAATAAGCATGTCCCCGAAAGAAGAAGCCGGCAGACGATCACCGTGACCTAACATCATCATCAGGGGGGTCCAGCGCTACTCCTACACCCCCCCTTCCATCCTTTCGGAGGTGACAACCTTTTCATTGCTCTCGAGAGCTGTTGTAGCGCTCAGAGCCACTGCACTCTCACGCAACACGATATACTGCCAGAGTGGCAGTACCAGACCAAGCTGCGAGCCCCGCTCTCCGCGCCCCTCCTTTGCCCACTCGAGCATATTCCATCGATAAGTGCGTCACTTTCTGATATTAGTACTGCGGTGTATGAAAATTATTGGATGTATCGATGCGTGGGCGAGCTTAATACACGCTTAAATAATATTGATATATTCATATAATATACATAAATTTATTATTATAATATTATTATAATATTACATTTTTCTCAATTTGCTTGTGAGTGATGCAGTTCCGCAGTGCATATGGATGAGCCGCCACTGGATATAATATATAAATTAGGTACTATCTATTGTAATAACTGGCTACAACATGAGTGAATGGTGAAAATAATGGAATAATAGAACGTCCGGAACTGGTCAAGACCGGGTTCCGGTTCAGAACCATGGGTCTCGGTTCCAGTCCTGGTTCAAAAATAATGAAGGGGTTCTAAGGTTCCAGGGCTGGAGTGGGGTTTGATTCCATTTCAAGCTATGCTGTACCTATATGTACGTTTCTTAGATATTCCAAATTATGTAAGTATGTATATCAAACAATAGATACGATGGTATGTCAAATATTAGCATATTGTGGCGCCCTCACTCAGTGGACAATTTTATACAGGTAGAGTTATAGCGTTACTTTCAAATTACATTAGCACGTATCTATTGTCTAAGATTAGCACCCTTACAAAGTAATATCGTCGCCTCAGTAATGGCTAGAAGAATAATTTGTCCTTCATGTAGGTACATACCTATAATGTATTATTTTCATTATTGGGTGACTCCGGATCTGAGTAGCTTCTCTTGTGTACACTCAATCAGTGGCGCACCCAGGATATAATATTGGGGGGGGGCCCAAGGAGGAGAATGTAAATTAGTCCCATAGGCTCTTTTTCTTCTTCACAGCCTAATTTCTCGTTTATCGGTCTTTTGTCTATTGCACTCGGTGTACCTACACCATGGTCCTAACATCCTGAAACGGGCCCTCAGGCTAGGATATTTGGTGGTCCCCCTACCTACCGCTAAGATTAAAGGCAGTGTGAAACACTAAATTAACGTTTTCCAAATTGTGTTTTAGTTCAAATTAAGGGTACTTACACGGTGAATTATTGGCGATTTTTAATACATCTACTTTAATAATGGAGCTGTCGAGTATCGACATATAATAATAAAAAAATATATTGCACAATTATACAAGTAATTGAAAATGGTCATGGCCATGAAGAATAATAGCGCCGCAGGCGACTTTTTTACTATTAAAGTTAATTTATGATGTGTGTTTATCTCACTTATCTGGTCAACCCGACACGCCGGGCCCCCCATAACCCGGGCCCCCAGGCTAGAGCCCTGTCAGCCCTCCCAAGCTATGACCTACACCACTCCGGAATTCGGGTGGACACGGAGAATTTTTTGACAGTTCCATAAGGGATTGGGTTTCTAAAAAACCCGACATTAGTATTTCGAAATTTTGTGTTAGAAATTAAAATCTAAGAATTTTTTATTTGTCTAAGCCCAAAGGTATAGTTTATTGGCTTTAAATTTCAATGTTTAAAACGGGGGTTTGTTAAAGTTTGGTAAAAGTTTAAAATGTTTTAAAATGGGGTGCCAGGGCCCCTTGCCCCCCCTGGGTGCGCCACTGACTGTTGGTCACTAAAGACTAAAATTTTTGGGGAGGTGAGCCTTGAATTTTTATTTTCTGATTTCGGGGGCCCGTGGTATGAAAAAGTTTGACAAGCACTGGTCTAGACTCAAGAGCTACAATATGTATGCCAAATTCAAAAAAAAATGTTCTTTTGATTTACACCACCGCCGACTGTGGTGGTTTTAGTCGTTCTTTTCGCCGAATTTTTATTGTCGATTTTTTAATATTGAGGTTCCAAAATATTAATTGACAATGGACAAAAAAAAGTATTATTGCATTTAACTTATACACAAACCTCTTCAACACAATACAGCCTAATTTCTCGTTTATCGGTCTTTTGTCTATTGTACTCGGTGTACACCAGTCCGGAATTCGAGTGGACACCGAGAATTTTTTGACAGTTCCATTAGGGATTGGGTTTCTAAAAAAACCCGACATTTTCGAAATTTTTGTGTTAGAAATTAAAATCTAAGAAATTTTTCTATAAGTGTGCTGGTAAATTACATTCTGATAATTTTTATTTTGGGGGGTGCCAGGGCCCCCTGGCCCACCCCCTGGGTGCGCCACTGCACTCAATAATAGGTACTTTATGATAATGAATATAATACATAGAAAATACACCTGTAGATACGTAAATAAATGAAAGTTGTATTAAATCTGTTTTCAAACATTTAAAATGTTCTGATACGAATTTATGGTCCATACATTGTTTGTATTCCGCCGAGGATGGAAAACATTGTGTACATGTCGATGTTTTTGGTCTGGAATAAGCATTAACTTCAGATCAAAATAATCCATTGGACAATTGGACATTAGAGGACCGAGGGTGGTACGGGGCGGGTTTTGGTGGAGGGAATTTAACTTCAATGGACATTAAAGTAAGCCCCGATAAATGAGTCATCATAGAAATCTCAGCAGATGAGTCAGCGGCCTGCACACACACAATCTTGCCTGCGTGAAAGCCTCGTGTGCGCGATATCGCACGGAATGATCGTGTGTCTAAAGTCGCGTAGCGAACATCGGAAAGAGTGGGGTTGGTCGCGTCTAATCTTTCACGCGTGCCGTACGTCAAGTCGTTTTTTAACACATTTTACCACGTTTAATCTTTCACGTGTGCCGTACATCAAATCGTTTTACTACGTTCGTCACAAATGAACGTTCGCAATTTCTCTCGCCAATTTATTACGGACCTTATGGACATGTATAAAATATTCACATGTTTGTGGAGAATCAAATCGGCGGCATATGAAAATAGAAATTTACGCGATGTGGCGTATGCAAAAATAATCAATTTCTTCAAAGAGAGAGGATTTCCCGAGGTTAATAGAGACTTTGTAGTAAAAAAAATTCAAAGCCTTAGGAATTATTTTCGGAAAGAGTTAAAAAAAAGTAGAGGAAAGTCGACGTAGCGGTAACAGAAGAGATGACGTAGGTATATGAGACATCATTGTGGTATTACGATCTGCTGATCTTCACGAAGGACCAAGAGCTTTCAACGGCAAACGTGTCAAATATGGATAAGGAGTCGGGGATGTTGAGAATGAATCTGTAATCAAATGATGAACTACTGTTCACTATTAAATATTTTTTTAAATCATTGGGATAGTTTTGACATAATTCACGAATTAAGGGTAGGTGACCAAAATACCGTCTATCACTGTCACCGCTATTAGCGGCCTTTACTCAGATATTCTTTACCGCATGCTCAGAAGCGTACACGCCGGAACCCGTTATTGAGCGCGTAATATCACAGTGTCAGATGTCTGCTGTTACAATCCGCGAAATCCTAATCCAAAGTAGATGGATTAGCGAGTTACAAGACTTAGTTAAAGGCAGCCAACCCTTCTGGTCACTCACCAAAATTCTAAGGCTTACAAAATGCCCAATAACCCCACTAACTGGACCCAAAGGGCCAGTATTCACCAATACAGACAAAGGAACACTATTCGCGGACAGCGCTCAAGAACAATTTTCACCAAACCCCATAGAATACTCGGACACTGAAACCAGAAGACACGTAAACGCAATTTTAAGAGAAGCCGGTGCTATTCTATACTCAACACCTAGTCCTCCACCAACACCACTAACAGCTGTCACCAAAGATGAGACAGACTATCTGATCAAGCGATTAAAAAATCGCAAAGCACCGGGCAATGATGGGATTAGTAATCTCATCTTAAAAAAGCTCCCAGATAAAGGCACTGAGGCTCTAACAAACATCCTCAATGCTTGTCTAAACCTACAGTATTTCCCAGATGCCTGGAAATCAGCCGACATAATACTTCTGCCTAAACCAGGTAAGAATCTCAAGCTCCCACAGAATCACAGACCGATTAGCCAGCTCCCTACTATGAGCAATATATTGGAAAGAGCCATAATATCAAGAGGGCCATTCCACCTACCATCAGTTACTACGCACCACGGAATACATCACAGATGCCCTCAACCAGCACACATTCACGATAAGACTATTTCTAGACATAGCCAAGGCTTTCGACAAAGTCTGGATCGACGGCCTCATAGTTAAACTCGCCAGAGCAGAGATCGACCTCCCCATGATTAAAATCTTAAATTCATTCCTCACAGATAGACAATGTTCGGTCAAATATCACGGCACCAGATCAACCACACGGACTCCCACCGCCGGAGTTCCTCAAGGCTCAGTATTAGCCCCAACACTTTATTACCTACTTACTAGAGACATACCCATTCCCCATAACTCTACCGCAAAATCTTGCATAATAGCCCAATACGCCGACGATACTGCAATTTCTAGCCAAGTCCATTAACAGAAATCGCGCCACAAAACCAGTACAGGAAGCAGCAGACAGTATCTCCACATGGTGCAAGAGATGGTGCATCACAGTCAACGCTGAAAAAAGTGCGGTAATCGTATTCTCACACCGCCCTAACCCACACAGCAGACACGCAAAATCTCTTCGCATGAACAGCACGCGCATCCCCTGGACCGACACAGTTAAATACCTAGGCCTCCACTTGGATAAGCATCTTACATTCTTCAAACACATACATATCAAAGATAATACAAGCTAGAATAGCCAAGGCAAGACTCAACCCAATGATAGGTAAACGCAGCAAGCTCTCCCTCAGAGGAAAACGTTTCCTATACACGGCAATTATAAGACCAATTATGACTTACGACTGCCCCATCTGGGAACACGGAAACCCTAATTTGATAAAAAAAAAATTACAGACAGTACAAAATGTATCCTTACGTTCGATCACCGGCGCTCCTAACTACGTCAGAGGAACGACTCTCCACAACGACCTAGAAATACCGACCTAGAACCCTTAGCAGACCACATACAAAAACTAGCAATAAAATTCTACTCCTCCATGACAAACCACCCCAATCCATCAATCAGGAACCTAAACGACTATGACGTAAACGACATCACTGAATACAACAGACCACGAACCATACTAAAACGCAACCCTCCACAACCGTAAAATCAATGAACGAACCATTAAAAATCTTTTCTAATTACAGATCTACAAACCCAAAGCAGCAGCATTAGACGCCAACAATCCCCGAAGACCAAAAACATCCAGGACCTTCCGACACCTCTTATGCTTTCAGATCCTCAGCAGACAAGGACGACATACCTGACCATGGACCACCAACAATCAGGATCTACCAACACTACCTCTACCATCAGAGCCTAGCAGTCCAAGACGATCAACGCAGCTACGGACTACTAATACAACTTTCCCTTTCAGAAAAAATCACAGCGGTAAGGGTTTTGATGAACGAACAGGTTTTAACTGGTTACCTAACAAAGTTATCTTCTTCTTTTCATTCGTCTCCGCTTTGAACTGGTGGATTGGTGTACGCCTGAACTCCAAAAACTCGCAACAACCTTCCCAACCCTCATGTCGAAGTCAAAGGACCCAGATGCATCACCAAGGGCTCGGCCGGGCGGCATGGCGACTGTCACGATGGGAACAAACGCGGAAGCGCGGTCATTGCGATGTCGGGAGAGGGTGGCTCGAGACCGAGAGGATGTGAAACGAAATTAGCATATAAAATCAATTCTAAAACAACACCCTTGCAGTTGGAGGAATGAACCTCTCACGGTCCTACTCAAGAACCGTGAAAAACAAAACTAAAATCACACACGTAAATTCATATAAACCTATATTTCAGATAAAAATACAGATGAAGGGGATGCGGGACTAGCCCAGGTGCTCTGAAACCGAGGAATATTAAAAGTCAAGTGCTGTTACAATTTACATGGCAACTATATCCTGTGCGATAGCGCAACGTTTTGCGCATGTTTTGAGGAGCGCGCGCCGGGATTGAGCGTCTAAAGGCATATCTCGCGTTCATTACGGCGTGATCGTGGAAGTCGTTGGAGCGTACAACAATTCAACGGTTTTAGTAAGAGTGTGTTATTTTGACACACTGCATTTTGACATTTAGCTAAAACATAGTTTCGTAAACAAACTATTCTTGAGATAAAACAATTCAATCAAATCCTTCGCACACAACATAACCAAAATATAATGCGTGAACAAGTTTATTAATATAATAACATACATGAAGGCATCTGTACACACTTAATGTGTACACTATAAATATGGATATACAAAGAAGAAATATTATACTACCTGAACTTGTGCAGGCGCAAGTATAAGTTTAAGTCAAAACAAAAAAACAAAAAGTCTAGGTTAAAGACTATAGACGGTGTTTTGGTCACCTACCCTTAATTCGTGAATTACGTCACAACTATCCCAATGAAAAATTATTTAAGAATGAACAGTAGTTCATCATTTGATTACAGATTCATCCTCAATATCCCCGACTTCTAATTCATATTTGACATGTTTGCCGTTGGAAGCTCTTGGTCCTTCGCAGATCGTAATACCACAGTGATGGCTCATATACCTACGTCATCTCTTCCGCTACCGCTACGTCGACTGTCCTCTACTTTTTTTAAGCCGCCTTTTTCATATGCCGCCGATTTGATTCTCCACAAACATGGGAATATTTTACACATGTCCATAAGGTCCGTAATAAATTGGCGAGAGAAATTGCGAACGTTCATTTGTGACGAACGTAGTAAAACGATTTGACGTACGGCACACGTGAAAGATTAAATGTGTTAAAAAAACGACTTGACGTTCGGCACAGGTGAAAGATTAGACTTTAGACACACGATCATTCCCGTGCGATATCGCGCACACGAGGCTTTCACGCAGACAAGATTGTGTGTGTGCAGAGCGCTAATTAAAAGTTTTTAATAGCTTAATAGAAAAATAACTATTAATAAAAAAAAGTAACTTCATTATCTTACAAAAAAGATATCTGCAAAAAAATCCGTGGCAATTTTGTTGGTGCCGTGATGTCCATGTATCCCAGGTAGGGATATCATGACTTCTTTAATACTTTGGCAACATTAATCTTCGCTCTATCCCTCCGTTCTTTCTACAAAACTAATTAGAAATTTATTGGTGTGCGATTGGTGGGCTTTGTCATACATTTTGTTTTATGGCGTAGCGAGAGGTGTGATATTATTTTGTGTGTTCTTTATCTGTTTTCATTAAAAATATGCCATTAGTGACGATGTTAGACTACTCGTGAAATAAAATTACCATAGTAATATCATATCTGAAACGTCACACTAATATTGGTAACAATGAGAGGAAATATGTCAAAGATTTACACAACTTTTTTTGTTTTTTTTACTTTCACCTACATACGTCACTTATTCAATATTATAGCAAATTTCTTCATTTCTTAATGTTTGAATTTATACGTATGCATTCCGTCGAATAAACCTAAATTTGCCGTTTGTTATTTTTTAACCTATCCCTAATTATTTTGACATTCCGACAATTCTTCTTTCAAATTTTAAGCCAACATTCATTTGTCTTGTATTGTTTTTAGCAGGGAAATAGTGATGTCGACCCTAACGAAAATGACGCGTACAGTTAAAAAATTGGAGGTTCCCAGACCCTTGAAATCAACATCCAGTGTGATACATACCCGTAACTCAGTTATGGACCTAAAAATTAATTCCGGTAGGTGGATTATAATATACCTATATGGTGGTGACATTATTATTGATTATTCATCTATTTATGAAAGAATATGTGTTTATTTGCAGTTGATGATTTAATTGTACTGACGGAAACTGTTGCCTGCGAAATATCATTGGGCCAATATGACAGATGTTTTCATTCTAATGTTTCAACAATGTATCACAACTTGAAACTTCACGGGGCGCAACTGGAAGCCATGTACAAGGATCTACTAGACAGATTTTTCGTCCTCTTCAGGAATGGATCACAAGATGAAAATCTGGATAAGAGATCTCGACTCCACTTACTAGAACTGATTGAACTGAGAGCCAAAATGTGGCAAGAAACCGATAACATGAGTCACTATTATAAACATAGGGTGACAAACACGGAGGTAAGACTATTCAATTATTGTTACAATTGGTTACATCAATTGGTAAACAGTTATGCTACATAAAACAGTGCCGGGTATTTAAAATCCATATCGTCCACCACCCATAAGCATTTTCTTCAATATTTCAATGTTATCACATAAACTTGAATTTGAATTTCACCGCACTTAGTAAAAAGACAACAAATTTTATCATTATCACTTCGGAATTGGAATGACTAACCTCTGGAATTTTTTCATTCAGTTTATAAAATATGGTTTGAATATTGATTTGATTATATAATTTTTTTAACCATGTTATTGGTTTCTATAATATTTAATATGTTCTGATACAAATGACCTTGTATTTTGGTTTTCCGGCACGCATGGGAAACATTAAACATACAGTAGGCGCTCGGTAATCCGGCACCCATATTTTTTCACCTAGGCGGGATTGTCGGAAATGGCGGATTATTGGGTTTCTATAGGAAATAATAAATAATCTGTCAAGATCGGGCACCGGGCGGCTTTCCGCTCTGTAATCTGGCAGTTTAATGTGAAATCTACTGGATTATAGAGCAGGAGAGCTGAGTTGCAAAATGCCGGACTATTGGACGTGCCGGATTGGTGAACGCCGGATTACCGAGCGCCTACTGTATTTAGATGTTCTTGGTCTAGACTAGGCTTCATAATACTTTCATTAAAACAAACTGTTCTCATAATTTATGACATGCATATTCAACATGCGGCAGTAATCTGTGACTTTACCGGGAAAAACAAATTGTCACCTTTGATCGTTAGCTTGGAAAATAATATTGACATGACGGTGAACTGTTTGTTCCAGCCCTTACCAATCAACAATGTAGAATGCTTGGTAAGTGGAGATTCCGTCCCTCTCTCGCTCGCCGCGCCACCCTCCCCAATTGAAGTGCCAGCCCCTCTCCTGTTAGCTCCTGGAGAGATCATGAAAAACTCGGGGAAATTCGTAAAACCGACCAAGATACCTGGTAAAAACTATTCCAAGGATGAGGTGGTCATTAGAAATGCAGATTCTGGAAAAGGTAGTTGATTAAATAGTATATGCCTTATTTTATTGTATGTCAACATTATATTTTAATTAATAATTTATCGCAACAAAAAACTATGTTTTACTTAGTGTATTTTATGAATATAAGGCGCCTGTGGTGGACTAAAGGCAAAATGTCTGCTTCTGAAGCCAAGAGGTTGAATCCTGTGTTTGACAAATTCACATGATGTTTTTACAGTGTGTTTGGATAATTGACTAACAACCAATTCTCTAAAAAAATCTGTTTATTCTCCTCAGGAGGTGAATAGAGTAAGAATACAAATACATGAAAATCGGGCATTGCAGGAGTGTGATTTATCATATTTAATATTCAACAGGCATGCTTTTGTTTCCATATTCAAAAATTGGTTTCTTTTGAAATTCAATTATCTCAAAAAGTAAATTGACGATACCCATGTTTATTGCATTTCTATGTGGAAGCTGACCGTAAGAAATCTATGGGTGAATGTTTCGGATTGCTAGTATCATTAACTTTAAAGTTAGTTTTTTTCGAAGAAGGTTGTAGGTCATCTCATGTTGGAACTCCAAAAGATGAAACTTTAAATACTTAATTTGTATTAACAACTTAGTCTATCTACAAGCTGTGCAAGTTTCATCAATATTGGTCTATTCATTTTTGAGTTATAATCTAAACAATTTTCAAATTTGTTTAAATAATATATACCTATATGATAATAGCGTTGAAATTATTAGGTTGTCATTAGCATTCATGAATTAATAATTTTCTCAATTATAAATAACTGACAATATTTCGCATTTAGTCAACACACAGGATAATGAAATATTAATTTTCCAGAAATGGTGTAGCAAAATTATTTTTACTTCCTTTCACCAGGCTGAAGAGTATACAGGAGGACCTCGACTTTCGCACATAATTGGTTCCTGAAAGTGTGTGAAAATTTAAAAAAAAAATTTAATTGTGTGTATTTAAAAATATTTATTTATCACGTAAAAATTATAAGATCTTTAAGAGGCGTTTAAGGGACATATTTAAGTGAGGTTTGCCGTTGTTTCCCTTAAAAAGTTATCAAGAGTTAACTGGTTGCCACTCTTCTTTTTCTTATTTTAAATAAAAAAATTTAAATGGTAAATTATTAACTTTACGATATTGCTTAATTGCTGGCACGAAATGTAAAGTGAACCAATCTTTAAATATTAACGCAGTAAACCCAGGCTTTTTTTATTTGATTTCCAAATAACTGGAAGCAATTCTTTATCTTTCCCTTTCAATGCTCTGGGATTTTCTGTTTGATAAATAATTAACATTGGCATCAATTTTAAATCACCAGCTAAGTTTCCACCAAGAAACAATGTCAATCGGTTTTTAGAAGGTTTATGCCCAGGGGCAACTGATTCTTCCTTAGATAGGAATGTACGACTAGGCATTTTTTCCAAAATAAACCTGTCTCATCTACATTAAATATTTGGCTAGAGGAATATTCTCCATCTTCAATAATTTTGGATAATGAGGAAATAAATTCTTTTGCAGCATCGTTATCCGCATCAGCCGATTCTTCAGTGAATTTAATATAAACCAACCGTTACTTGCTTGAAAAATTGTATTAGAATCTTCTTTTAATCTAGCCTTCCGATCTTTGTGCAAACTAAGAGCCTTCGCTTGAATAATTGAAATACTCAGAGGGACATCTTTTTGATGTTGGTCATCGATCCATGATGACAAAGATTTTTTCATTTCATCCATAACTATGCCGTGTTTTTTAGAAACAATCTTTAAAGATACATTATCACAACATATCGTAGACCTGTTTGTATCATACGAACGTCCGATTGATGTAAAAGATTCACCGCTATCAGAACGTCTAATAATTTCCATCTTTGTCTCGATCGTGTGAAGTTTATGTGTCCTTGATTTCTTTTTGTTCGTATCAACACTGCAGTTTTTCCATTTTTCACTCACTAAACCTTTCCTAGGTAGCTCACAAGCAAAGTGGCAGGTGTGAGCAGGATGCAAGTGATGCAAGAAATGCATTTGCTTGTGAGCGAGCAAGAGGGGATATCTTTACCCCACAGCGCGACGTTTAAAAAAAACGATTTTTTTAAATGTGCGAAAGTCGAGGTCCACCTGTACTGATTTAAATTGGACTACACATAAGTCAAAATATTTCAACATATCTACATACCGACATTTTATTTCTTACCCATTTTAAAATTAGAAAACAACCAATTTTATTGTTTTTAGTTTTCACATGTATTTTACATACAAGGCTTAATCTGATACCAAACATCATTTTGATGCGTGAAGAGTAAAATATGACCATAATTGAGCCATAATTCATAATATCTGTAATTATTCTGTACTCGGACCGATATGATAAAATTCTCTGTGGTCGGTGCACAATATTTAGTATCTTACTCATGGCGAAAACGATTAGCACAGTTTCTGTTGTTTTATAATGGCTTTCGGTCATAGTGAGCTTTGGGTTCATTTTAAGTAAACTAAATATATTGTCGGGGCGCAAATGATTCGAGTGAAGATGACGTATACGGTGCATGTTGTCTGTGGCAACATGGGCATATCAGTTTATGGTTTGCTTTACAATAAGTAAATGATAAAATTGAAAACCTATGAGGAAAAAATATGATTCACGTTGTTGAGCGATGTTTCAAAAAAGTGCAAGCAATATGATGTTAGGCCAACCGCCGCTGTCCATGACACATCAATGTTTGTTTTCTATTGCAAAATAAAAATTGTGAAATTGGATGTCTTTATTGTTTTAATATTATTTTATGTAGGTATACTCTTTTCATCATATTTACAGTAAGTTGTATTATGTATGTTGTAATAATTATTATTTTAAAGGTTTTTATCTTTCACGAAATAAGTGCGGATCGTATAACAATTATTTATTTTTCAGTAATGGGTATCAAAGGTCGCCGAGTGCATATGATTGAAGAGCTCAGCGACACAATTATTTCATTTCAGAGAGGTACGAAATATATCTGGCAACGAGAACCAGTTACTTCATGAAACGGTGCATGGTACTAAACGCTTGCTCTGTTGCCTGACAATACTTTCAATCCTCACAAATTAAACAGTTTTATCATGCTCTTATTAACAACAAACAATATAATATATCAAAAAGTATTTTTGATATACCTGCAACAGACATAATTCATTTAATATGTTTCCTGATATAACATAATAAAAAAATTATTACCACTACAAATACCTATTTGCATAGATTTCGCAGCATAACATTAATGTTGTGTTATGTTTATTTTTACATAAATCATAATATGTGTGACCTTTCTAAATTTACTGATAATTAAAATTGTGCTTTCTTCGTAATTGAATCCAGTTTTATTTTTATTTCTGTTAAAATTTTTCTTTCCGAGAATCTTAAAATTTTTAAAGTATTTTGCATTTAATGGATAGCTTACAAATGCTATGTTATTATGATATGCCTCATTTTAATATTCGTAATACCAACCAGCCAAAGTGCTGGTTGATATTTCATGTAAAATAATTCTTAATATATGTATATATTTTATGTGAAGTTCTGTTGAAAATTAAAGTAATCTACTCACTGAATATTCTGCATTGCACCTTTTCTATTAACATTTTTAATCCATGACATAATATTATGGATGACCACGCTTTCTATCTATATCAATGTGTAAACATATTCTGCACATTCTGTATCAGTCGTTTCACCTATATGATCAAATAAAATAATATTATATAATACAAAAACTATATTCGAAAATGATACGCTTTTTTTAAAATGCAATCTACTAATGAAACTAAAGATTTGGATGTCTTTTATGTGCCTTAATAATTTATCTGTTCATAATAATGGCATTGTGTTGAATAACAAAAATTTACGCTTATTACTGTGTTTGATATTTGCAATCAAATAATAATTATAGTCTACCACACCAATAAGTAAATTAATTGCATAATTGCTAACCAGATAAAGTTATGATATTCCTAATTACGTTTTATTCACGTAGGCTATAATTATTGAGTTAATATTGTTTTCAAATTTAAATTGCAATCGATTAACAACAGTGTTGAATTTTCTACATAAATTATGGTTTCTTTATACCACTTGCAAAATTTTTTCAGATTTAATAAATTATTTGAATTATCGCATATTACTATAAAAATAATGTATCAAGAGGAATGCATTTCGGAAATACTAAAAGTTTCTTCATGTTTTCTAATGATGATAATATATGATCCTAAAGTAACACTTTTTGTTACAGTCAGTCCTGGAGCAAAAGAGAGACTGGTACAAATTACCGGTCCCAACGAAGAGAATGTCAAGTAAGTTTTATGGCACTTTTAATGTCTTAGTAATTAATAATATCGGAAAGGAAAAAAGCTATGATTTTTTTTATAGTATTCTTAAATGGGGGATAATTATTTGTTCAGTCACGCCAAGCACCTGATTGGCGACACAATAAGACGAAATGCATCCCCCGTCAGACTGGAAGGCACGACTGGAAATCTGAGGGACTCTACGAGCTCCCTTAATTCGTCAGGTTCCGAAGAGAGCGGCAAACCTTCTCTGCGATCTCACACTCCGTCGTCGGCGTCGAGACCGCTCCCCAGCACTAATGATGTCGCCTCCGGAGACTTCCGCTACACGGTCATCATCGGTTCATCCAACTTTATCATGCTGAGCGGGAATAATCTTCAAATATTAAATGTCAGTGCCATATACTACAATTTTATTTTTCTCTCTTAAGTATAATGTTTGAGGCTTTCACGGTTGTTTTTTATCGTAGTATATTCTTGGGCTTCCACCCTGTCTCCTTCCTTCTTTACTCGACGTTTCGGGCTCGTTGCAGAGGCCATTATCAAGAGATGATATGTTTTATGATGAAAATGTAGTGTACGTATCGTCGGTGTTTTGTAAAAAGGGCGAATTAACCAAAATGCTACTTTACAGGAGGAGGATTTTTAACTTTTGACATTTATTTGTTTTTTACCTGTAGATGGTTATAAATATCTAACAAGTTTATAATAAAGCTTAGAAAGAATACTGTCATTATAATGGGTATTATTTTTTAAAAGGCCTAATATGTCACATTTGCTTTTTATTTCGTAATTTTAATTAATTTTAGTCGATTATCGTTTTTAAGTACTTTCCTGTGGAGATAAAAATTCGCCGTTTTTACACAACAAAGCTAGTGGGGTACATATTGTATTTTCATTAAAATCTCGATTTCGCCAAAATGGTTGATTCGCCCTTTTTACAAAACACCGACGGACGGTATGTGAATGTAAACGTTGCTCTAAGAATATCAAAAGGAATCTGATTAGCTAAGAGCAAACGTTGCTCAGAGTAATCTGTCAATCGTTACGACCAGGGATACCGGCTCGAATATTAGATTTTGCTGATAATATTTGCAGGAAGCCATGACATTTTTAACCGTAATCCATAATCCCTATTAATATTTTCAGGGTTTCTATGGATTTCAATGGCCTCTCTTAAGTATTTTATTAAATGTATGACTTCCCATTTAAAAATGTGTTGTATATATAGTATACCGGCCACTGCAGTTGGTCAACGAGTAATATGTTGCAGTGGAACCTCAATCTAATGTAAAATCAGGGTTTCACTATTATGCGTTTATTTCTAGCTGAAAATGATAAATTAAATGTCAAAAGGGGTGTGTACTATGTATATTATGATGTTATTAAATCAATCATATATTTCTGCAGGAAGCGAAAGTTATTCTGGATGAAAGATTTTCAAACTTCAATGAAGTAGATCTGATGTGTAATCAAACTGGAGACTTCTTCCGACTAGAGATGGATAATTCTTCAGGAGGCAATCCTCTTCCTTCACAAAGCCTCGGCTTAAACGGCTCCGATGACACGTTTAAAGCTAACGGCCTACCTTCTCCCACTGATGATGACGTGTTCATCAAAAACTCATCAGGTTTGTTGAATTTTTTAAATATACATATTAACTACTGCATTTACCTTTTAATTTTTACCTTCACGTTTTTTTTCTCAACTCTAATTATATATTTACATTTGTTAGTAAAATAACGTTGGATCACTTTTCTCTTTGTCTTCAGTTTCATGTCTACTTCTCAGATGAACTCCACGTGGCACCTACAAAAATCTGTTTTTCACACCAGTTTTCTATCGTCCTCCTAGACCATGCTAGCATCTCTCAGATCTGCTGTATACACAATACGGATGCTGTTCAGCTGGTGGTTCAATGTTACATCTTCATCTAAGATTTCACGAGAGGCTGAATGATTTGATCGCTTTCGTTTCAGAAAAGTCATACCATTACACACTCAGTATTCATTGCAAACATTTGTTCTCAAAACTCATTATATAACCTTTGTAAGGTGCCATGGCTCACTACTACAACGCAAGCGGTGAACGGGGGACACTGGATAGTGACAGAATACAACGGAAAGTCAAAGAAGTTCCGTGGTGAACTTAATTTTTTGTTACAATATTTTATTTCAGAAGAGAGCAATGGCACCAGGGAAATTACACGCAGAACAAGATTTCCACGATCAATGAGTCTTAGTGACAAAAAAGAAGGCAAGTGACACTAAATTATTGTTATACTTATTAATTGTGCAACACTTTTTCATAAATAAGTACCAATGATGGACGTGTGCACATGATTACTTATTTCACAATTATATTGCTCACAAATTTCTTGCATTATTTTTTAAAGTAAGCGACAACACTGTATTTACCAAAAAATAATCAAATTAAGTACATGGTGTTATGTACTAGTTTTAAAAATTTACCCATAAGAATGAAACCAGTAAAATTTAATTGATTATATAAATTTACCGTGAGGAACCTGATCTGTGCCGGGAGGTTTTGTATGATGGCAAATGAGAGGCTGCGATTTTTTTAGCAAAAATAAACCTTATTATGTTTTTTTCTTTTTTAAATATTGAAAGTTTATCATAAACACTTGCCAATCATAATATGCTAAATGTCTTATTATTTTGACTGATATTCTTCTGAATTTTAAATTATTCAAAACAAACGCCTGAGACTGGCATTCTGTCTTCAAAGACAGGTGAATAAGTTCGCGTTTTTTGTATGCCCGGCCATATCCGCGAACGTGTTCGCAGAAATCTCTTGCTCTTGAAAAAAAATTGTAGCTGCCATGTTCTTATGGTAATATATTTTATTTTCAGCAGCCGAACGTTCTCTAGGCAAGTTATCTTACTCATTCGAGATGATTTTGCATTATGCTTCTTCACCGCTAAGCAAGATGCCGCCTAACTTCCAAGTGCCGCCGGAATTGTCACGGAAGGTAAACGGAGAACAATGCTTTGGCTTAAGGCGCTTTCCTTTGTACTCTTACCCCCCACCACCCATCATGAGCATGTCTTATTTTCAACCTAACCTGAGCCTCCGTAGTGCTCACTTTAGAAGTGCCTGCTAATGGAAACTGACCTTCTCTTTATGTTTTCTATAATTATGATATTGTTATTTTTGTATACCTACCTACCTAATGAATCTCATATTTATACTGAACGCATTAACTTGCACCATGACATACTCATTTTTGCTTTCCATTGCCTTTCAAATATTAATCCCAGTGATAGGGTTATTTTAAAATTGTATTTTTTTTTTTAATTACGTGAGTTACATTCACATTTTTGTTTGAAATTGACAAGTAAAATAAATACATGACATCTTTTCATCACTGTTTATTATAAAATTGCTGACATCAAATACAGAAACGTACTGTATTACGTCTGATTTTTTGATTGTGTGTAGATATGTATACTATTAATTATTCTTATGTATTTTGACCATTGATCGATAAGTATCATGAATGGTCTTATGCCAAATTTAGTTTAACCAAAGATATGGTAGATTTGAGTTAATATTTTGTAATGATGGAAACTTGCTAAAAGTTATACATACAATGCTTTCAAATCGCATGTATCTATTTTAAGTCTAACCTTACCCACCAAGGGATTCACATCTGATGTTACGTATAAACACAAACATAACTGATAGAATAAAATTTATCAAAGCAATATGTGAAGGCTTCTAATTATTTAGTAAATATATATATGACTAAATGGTATTGTATTGTATCAATATGTGACGAGTATTAAACAGTCATACTAAATACCGGCTGGAGAGTCTAATAGCACATTCTGATAGTAGACATCTATTTTATGAGATTTTTCATTTTGAACTTCAAATGCAACCTGTTATACAATTCGCCGTAAATGAAAATTTGCAATAAAATTACCTACATATTATTTTCGTTTTTATTAAATTATTAGAAAATGTTTTTTATATAAAGAAATACTTGAAATATATCTTTATGAAAAAAACACTTCATTAAAAATGAAAATAATAATTTTAAAATTTTCATATTCGGCAAATTGTATACCTGGTGGAATTAGAAGTTAGCAATGAAAATACCCTCAAAATAGATGGCACTATCATTGGGATGCGCTATTTAGCACCCTGGCCGGTATGTAGTATGGCTGTGCAAGTATTATAATAAAATAATGGCAAGTATGTATTACATTTTAAATTGTAAATATAATTGTCAAAAAGTGACAAAATACATAATATAGAGACAACATCAATACTAAACTGCATATTTTGACATAATAATGTCAAATATGACAACACATACCATTCACTGTGAATACTTTTGTGTTTATAATACTTGCCAAAAACTTACCCAAAACATGCATATCTCATGTAAATGGGAATCCACATTGTGTCCACAATACTTACATTGATATGCCTACCATGAAATCACTATTCATCGTTATGAATATTGCAAGTGTCCATTATTTCAATATAATATATTGTAATATCTTGAAAGCATTTACATATAATCTGTATATGTACATATTTAGCTTTTTGATATGAAATAAAATTGTTTTCTCACTTTATATTACCTACTTAAAAAATAGTTAGCGTTCAATATTCAATATGTAATTATTACTGTAAACCCTAACATAATGTATACTTTGCAACACTTTAAGTCAAGTCACATCAATGTTTTTATTTTTCTAATTTTCCCAATCTTATTCTGTTGTTGATCCATTCCGAATTCTCAAAATTATTTCAATACATTGTGGCTTCATAATACTTTTTCTCTTTACTAATAATATGGTGTGGTTTCTTGCTATGTCCCTGTCAAACATGTATCCGGTAGAATTTATGTATGTATTATTATATATTATGAAAGATACAATGTTATAGAATATGTTTATTTTTATTGTTTGTTAATTTTATAATTAACCTAAGCTGTAATTTCATCATAACACGCTAACTTGCTGTGACTAATTTTATTAACATGTTTTTAGTATCAAAGAGTATTTTCATAACTCAGCCAATTTAATGTTTAAAAAGTAATACATATTATTATTATCAATGGTCTCGCTCATTGAATATATTTAGGGTATAATGATTATTTGAAGCGCCTAGTTTCAAAACCCGATAAAATGATTTTAGGTAGTTTTCAGAAAAACTCAAATCTATTAAATCTGTGAACTGTATTTATTAGTTAATTCGTACATTCTAAAGAGTATTTTGGCTTATCCATTTTAGGACTACATGTTTCACACCCAACCATTTTAGCGGGTTTTGAAATTCACCCTAATTTTTGATCATACGTATTGATGGTTTTTGGCATCTTTTAAAGTTCAATCTTTGGCCATCATATAGGTAACAAAAATATCCATCTAATTCTAAATACATATCTAACTCAAAATTTTTCAAAAACCGTTTTAGGGGATTTGAAACTAGCCGCTTCATTTACAAAAATATTAATTTTATGCTTTCTTATAGTCATCATTAAATATTTAGTATGCTTCGTCAATTTAGATTTTAAATTTACTCAATATTATATCCTCATTAAGCTATTTTGACAAATTCTGTTTGTATAAATTAATATGTTTTTTTTTTTGCATACCTGAGTTTAATATAATTTTCTACTCGTTCTAATTACGATTCAGTATTTTTTTTTTGTCAATTTTCCAATAATTACATTCCAAACAAGGTTAGCAATAAACATTAGCCCATTAAATGTTTACTTTAATAACTATAAATCTACCAGTATAAATTGTCCACCGAGTGAGGGAACTGCATGCTGACAAATGGCATATCATAAAATGGTAGTTTTTATACTGTGATACAACGTTTCCTCTAATTTTTCTATCGTGTGTGTGGATGGATCATAAATAAATTCATCTGAACAGTAAATTTGTACAAAAAAAATATCTGCAAATTATATTTACCATTTTTTTGCATACATGAGAATGAATTCTTCAAATTATTTTCACCACAAAAGAAAATACCTACCTAATTTGGCTGTAATTATTTTTATGGAAATTGCACAATATTCTTACCCGATTTTGAAGCTTTATCTCGGGTCCAATAGGTCAGCCGGTTATGCATATTTTTTGGGTGTAATAAAAAGCTAGTCCATTGTTCAGTCTATTTAGGCAATTGAAAAATCTGGTATTGCATACTACTTTCCACTGAATTTCTGTATGCGGAGGTTGGAAACATTTCTGCGAACAAATCATTACAAGTGTGCGAGCACACCTTAGAGCAAACGTTGCTGTGAATAAACCTAGTTCCAAATTTGAATAGCGGATGATTTATGTTGGTATTTTTATATGCATTTACTATTGTATTTAGCATAGACATAAGTTTTGTTTAATTGTGTGGAACATACATTCATAATTTTTGCACTAAAGACTAACAACTATAATTTGAAGTGCGGCGGCTTTGATAACTAATAACTAGTAATTAATACACCTGCAATACTCACACCGCGACACCGCTTCTCCAGTTATTGTAGTTGTCGGTCTTTAATAGGCTCTTCTTAATCATAACATTTTCTTTATTTATAACTGCATTAGTCTTTTCAAATAGGGCAAAACTACAATAAATTTTGTTGTTAATATTTTTTTGTTTTCTATTTTATTTTAAAAGATTGTTCATATTTAGATAAACCAATATAAATAAGCAATAAAGGTGGGAACAGATTGGGAACACGCCACGTCACGCGATCAAATGTCACGTGAGTGGAGTGCCATCATATCGCCGCGTCGCGTCGGGTGTTACTAGTATGTTTCCGTTCCATAATGTACAATAGAAAATGGTAAGATATCACGTCACTCCTCGCATGTGGGATTTCATCGTGTGGTGTGGCATATTCCTAATCTGTTCCTACCTTTTGTGGTTTAAGCCCTATTTGAAATTATTAATTCAATTGCAATACATATTATGAAAAGTGTAATTGCTACTAATAAAGTACCTATGTTACAAATGGATAAGGTAATAAATACAATACATATAACTCTACATTACTAAATTCATCCCTTAACAAGCACAAACTAACAATAATTGTAAATGTTTTCTACACATAACTGTTCAATATTATGCTAATAAAATAATGTGCTCAATTTTTTTCCTGCAATATCCTTTAAATAGCCTAAACAACCAGTAAAGTAGCATTATGTACATACATATTATCATTATATTCTGTTTTTTTTTCAATATGCTTTAACTATTCTCATTTTGACATCTAGAATAGTGTTTATTGTATAGCAATAATATTATGATTAACTAAATATATATAATTTTTGTTTTTCTGGATTACCGATTTACTATGTGGTTTTAAAACTTGTTAGTGAGTATAAGTCCATTGTGGTGCTCACAAAAATGTCAATGTAAAATAAATATTGTGAGGAAACTTTGGATCTCTGGAATCGGTGTATATATGTTAAACTCACTGTTTTGTGTATTTCTTAGACAAGCTTGGATTTTGACGGAGAATTGTACCTTCAAAAAATGAATGCGGAAGTTCAATCGGCAGCTGGTGGTACTTCCGAAGAAGTCCAAGAATCTACAGAGGCTCAATAACTATGTACCATTATCAAGCACGAGTCTTCACCTACTACCCGATTTGAAACGGTAGTGAATTGTATTAATGACTAACGCAAAGATAATTTAACTAGTATAAACTTCCTAAAATAAAACGAAAAAAAATGAAAATTGGAGAAACGGTTAGTGTTAATTATCTTGACTGATAACTAAATGTTATTACGATAATAATATATTTGTTCGTCATTTATTTTTAAATGTCTGCGGCAACTAAAATATTTTTAAAGTTGTTGCATACTTCGAAAACGAGCTTCCAAATATATTGTATGTATGTAAACATATGGTCGCTACGTGAACACTTTTGTATTACTATTTTTATTACCAATACAGTGATTGTATTCTAAATATATTTTTCCTTCGGTTTTTTTTAATATTTTACTGAAGAAAATACACTATTTGCTAACCACTATCCGACGACCCCCACACCGGGTTGTTCATGTGCTAAAATATTAATCCTAGTCTGAATACCATTGTCAATATTGTATCAATCATTTTCTGGATACATGGAACTTCGTGTAACAAGCATTTTTGATTGATTACATATTGCCATGTTAGAAATATTGTAACATGTGATCTGTTAACGACTTCATTAAATATTTATTCAAACATTATTTAAGTTTGCTTAACCATTATTTTGACATTAAATATTTATAAAAAATAAAAAACTTTAAAAAACAAAATTTATTGTTTTATTATTTTATATTTTTACTTTATTCCAATATAAAAAAGTGACTAAATTACCACATATGTAGGGATTGCAATACCGGTATTCCAGTATTTATCAATACCGAAATACTGGTTTTAAAAATCCAAAATACCGTAATTTTCGGTATTAAGAAAGCACAACTCCTTTACGTTTTTGAAAATGAATCATACGTGCTGCTAAAATGCAAATATATTGAGTGAATCCAACAGAGGTGAAAAAACAATAAAACAAATTTCATCAAATATATTTATATTATATTAGTATACTAGCTGACCCGCCTTCGTACCGCCTCAGAATCAAGAAATCTTGTGTTAACTTATTAGCTGAATTAAATTCAGTTTTTTATTAAGTTAAAATGAATTAAGTTCAATAAATGTGCAAAAATCACATCAAAATGAAAAGTATTTTAATTACATTGAAATGAATGTAATTCACGTAGCAGCAAGGCATTTGCTTTATTGAAGGGAATCGAAATGATTTGCGTAGCATTGTTGCACTACTTTCTGTTAAACTATTTGCTGGATGGGTTGCACTCGGGTCGATTCCCTTCATTGAAGCACCTTGTGATATGAAATTTTTCGTTTTGTTGTCAGGTGCGAGAATGAACAAAGCGGATGGTTTGCCGACACGTGAACATGCTACGTACAATTGACCATGAGAGAAACATTCATTTTCTAGATTCAGGCCACACACACTCAAGGATTGGCCTTGTGATTTGTTGATCGTCATGGCAAATGCAAGACGAATCGGAAATTGAATCCGTTTGAACTCGAAAGGCATATCGGTTAGGATCATCGGAAATCTCGGAATGAGAACTTTTTCACCTTTGAACATTCCTTTGATTATCGTCGCGTGAATCACATTGCCCATGAGTTTTCTCACCACCAAACGCGTTCCGTTACATAGTTTTGGTTGGTTCAGATTTCGAAGCAGGAGCCAACCTTCAGTTGTAAATTGTGCGGTGGCAAGCCAGGCAGATCCAATGAGGTTAAAAAGTCAGTTGGATAGTTGGTTGCTTCGTCTTCGTTTGTTACACAGTCGATAGATTTGAAGGAATGCATTGGACCAACGATTTGATTTTGAATTGTGAAGTTTAAGTGATCCACATCTTTGTTCTTTGCCGCAAGAATTGCTCGTTCACTCAACCAATTGTGATTTTTGTGGTTAGCAATGATGTTCGGGAACACTTTGTTGATAAGGTCGTTCTTCGTTGAGACGAAATTGAAAAAATTCAGCGGAAACGAAATCAATCCGTTTGATTCATCGACAGGAACACGGCCGTTACCGGTACTCAGCAATTGCTTGGAGATATCTTCGGCAGATGGATCGTTTAGCAATGCAACTCGCATGTTTGTGGTCAGCTGAAGTTTCTTCACATAGCGCCACAGAGTCGATGGTTTGTAGAGTAGGTAGAATCATTGCGCCTCCAAAACATCTTGAGTCATTGTGCAGATCTTTCATAATTAGATTGAGTGCTTCCAATGTGCGTTTGTGCGCCATTGTGCATTCATCCCAGGTGATGATTTTACTTGCTACCAAAACTTTGGCCATTGCTGAGTGTTTCGCAATGTTGTATGTCGGTTATCAATTGGCTTCATTAACATATCGTACACTTCCTTCTGTTGGGGGTTCAACAGTGGTACATTCATTCAAACTGATTGGTTCAATGCATCTCGATCATATTCACGTTCCAATTCCCGATTGAAAGCGTCGTTCATTCCATGATGTGGCGTTGGCATTCCTAACTTGACTTACAAACTGCCGCACATGAGGTAACACATGTTTTCGATCAAAAGCAAAGCCTGGTTATGTATCTCCTCATTCACCTCGAGATCGGGATTCCCTGAACTGACACGAATTCGATGTAAAATGTCTTCTGACATGTTATCCTTGTACTTGTTCCACAGTTCAGGTGGATTCGATGGGAAGCATGTCGAAATAATGTGCGTATTTGACTTGGAGATGCAGAAACAATTGCTTCAGCGATTGTCATGTCCCAACTAGTATCGTTTTCAAGCAAATTGAGCTGTTGACATGCAGCACGAAATGTTGGGCACATTACACCATTGACAGTTCGAAGTGATTCAAATGATGTCGGCCCACGAACATTCACCAGCAACAACCGCAAGTAGAAGCATTCTTAGGATGAACTGTGTAAATGCGACTAAGAGCATCAGTAAAACGTACATCCGGATGATCAGGAACCGCATCGCCTTGCTTCCGACGTTGAAATTTCTTCGATGAAGCGTATCAACTGTTAATACGTGGCATCTCAGAGTAGAGCAACATTCGTGCAAACGGATTGCTTTGGCAAATCGAAAAGAAACTGGTCATTGTCGCTGGAGGTGTTTCAGCACGTTGAGCAACATTCGATGCGTTAAAATAAACTCGTTGACCATTCTCCAGATGCACCGCCAAATGTACAACAGTGGGTTGACGTCCATGAATGGGGAATGAGAAAATACACCAAATCGCTTCATTGCAGCTCACATATCGACCAACTTGATAGTGCGTGATTTCATCGTTGGTATTGTGAGTTTGAACGTCAAAAACCGCCATATCGCTGCCTTTGGTGACATATTTGCAGATGTATTTGATGGACTTCACTGAATTGAAATACTCCACGTTGCAATGCGCCTTGAATGTTTTGGATTTTGTTTTTTTTGTGATTTTCTTACTTTTCCAATGCGCGAGCAAACTTCTCGAGGCCGAGACAAACAAAAAAAATTCATCAAAATCAGTCAATCAGTTCTCGAGATATGGATTGGAAATTGGATATGGAAAAATGGATTTTCTTCATATTTTTTTTCCCGTGATTTTTTCCGATGTTTTAATAGTAATTCTGCTATTCGGGGCGGAGACAAATCCAACAAATCAAAGATCATAAAAATCGGTCCAGCCGTTCTTGAGTTATAAATGGTGTAACTAACCCGACTTTGTTTTATATAGATAGATAGATATTAGTACACTGCTTAAACTTTAATTAAAGTTTTAATTAACCCTTAAGCGCCCAAATTAATTTTTTCGCATTTTTCTTGAATAACTGATATTGCATTCTTTCGTAACGTATAATAATAAATAATCAATAATTATTTTAGTTATATTTTGTTTTTTAGTTTTTCTATGGTTCCATATGTAACCGTTAAACGTTTAGGGTATTGACTTCTTTTGAATTGGTAATACTATTTATTCATATAAAATTGAAACAAAATACATATAGTCCAGTCAATCTGTACTTTATGGTTGCAAAAGGTCGGGTAGAAGATTTTTTTTTTTAATTTGTATATATGGTAATGAGTGACAAGAAAACGAATTTTGCCAATTCGGATGACTTCGGCACAACTTTTGGCGGGCAAAAAACCGCAAACTTTTGGGTGTTTTTTTGGTTTTTCGCTTATATCTCAAAAACGGTTGGTCGTAGAAAAATATTGTTTTACACAAATTAAAGCTTATTAACTTTCCTAAAAATATTTATATAACACGTTTTTTTCTATCTTTAACCATTTATGAGATATTTGCTGTTGAAAACACGTTTTAGTAAAAATCAAAAACTTAAATGAGAAGAAATACTAATCTAAACTTAAGATCTTACAAATAAAGTATATTCATAATTTTAGTAATGATTGCAAAACAAATTTTAATATGTACAGAATAATAATATTCACCAAACATCTTAATTTTTTAACCGTTTCTGCCGCTTTGGTGAGGTGGAGTAGGCAAAGGTTTTACGTCGTCAAAGTCTTGCAATGCAGCTCCCACGTCGGGATCATTATCCTACGAAACTATATATATTTCATTAATTTGAAAAGAATGGAGTGATATTATATATATATATATATTAATTTCATATCATCCATTACCTGTACATTACTGGGAAGTTCTGCTTGAGTATAAAAGTCATCTTCTTCAGCGTTCTCTTCCTCCAATCCAGAAATATCTGCTACATTTTCACAATTTACTCCACTGCAGTTCTTGCAAATTGACGAACAGTTCATCCCTGATTTTCGACAGGTACATGCTTTACTGCACCCCTTCTTGCATGCACAAGAAAGTACTTTCAGTATTTTTTCAGGCACTGGATCTTTAATGATCTCCATGGGTATTAGGCCATTGCTGGTTCGCTGCCACCCCCAATCTTCTGGTTTTTTAACATTGCCAAGCCAAGTTTGTATTTGGTAGTTCTCAGCGAATGGTGTCGCGCTGCGTCTCGAGTAGGTGGTAGTCTTGATAGATTAAATTTAATCTGTTTGGCCGATTTCATGAATAGCCGATAACGCAGTGTCCAGTGTTTCCTCAGGTCTACAGGCATCACTGTACAACCCCATAAGTACCTGTTCTCCTGCTACAGCTATTTCATCAGTGCTGGCGTCTGGATTGTTGAATACTGTGACCACTTCCTTCAACTGAATATTCTTCTCCAAAATACCACACAATTTAATCTTTCCATGGCCAAATAGAGAGGATGTTGTATCACACCCGCTGAACGCGTGTGTGAAAAGAATGGTACGTGCGTCATATTTAAACGATTTTAAAATATAGTACAATACAACCCCATGAAAGTTGCGATATTGATAGTAATTGAGTACTTTAGCATTCAATTGATGTCATAACTAACAAAAAAACACCATTTCTTAGCGGATATTTTGAGAACTTTTCCGATCCCAAATATTATGAGTAAAAATAAAATATATTTATGATAGTATACTATATTCACAATAAAATATAACTATACACAACTGCCTAAGCCGCTATTTTATGTTTAAAATAATTCTAGAAGTCAGCCGTGCGAATTGTAAATTTGAGGTTATGTACTTCCCGCTTGGCAATAGAATGATGAAACAAGTACTCTGTCACAATCAGCGGCGGCTGGTCTAACATCATGCAAGTGCACTGCACTGCTTGCATTGCTATAAAACATCGTTCAACATCGTAAATCATATTTTTTCTTCATAGGTTTTTAATATTATCGCTCACTTATTGTAATGCAAACCATAAACCGATGTGTCCACATTCCCAATCGGTGATAATACATGCACTATATACCGTATACGTCATCCTCACTGAAATCGTTTGCGCCCCGGCAATATATTTTGTTTACTTAAAATGAACCCAAAGCTTAGTATGAACTAAAGCCATTAAAAAACAACTTAAGCCGTGCTAATAGTTTTCGCCATGCGTAAGTTCCAGAATATCGTGCGCCGACCGGGTAAAATGACATCATATTGGTCTGAGTAGAGAGCAATTACAGATTTGAATTATGGTTTGTTATTATAGACGCTGCGACTTACTGTTCACGCTCAAATTATGTTTAGTATCATATTTAGCAATCTCGTATGTAAAATGCCTGTTAAACTAAATACAATAGAATTCATTATTTTCTAAATTTAAAATGGGTAAGAAATTTCAGTGAAGGACACCTTCACTCGGGAGGCACTATCAAGAATTCCTCCGAGCTCAGAGTCCCGGAAGGCCCTCGAACTCACATTATGGCCAGGGTACTCCCAATGGACGACGTCCCGTGGGGAGGGAGTTCTCCATCGGAGGTACGGGCTCCACCTCGAGGACTTAAGGAACTCAGGGGCTCTAGAAGAAGCGGGTCCAACCCCCAGTTTTCTCTCAACCCTGTTTCTGATCAAGAAACAAGACGGGACCCTATGCCCTGTTTTCAACCGAAAGCGTTTGAATGAGTTCCTACAGCCAAAGCCATTCAAACTAATTCACCATTACAAGGTTCCAGCCGTCTTACAAAAAGAAGACTGGCTAGTAATAATAGATCTAAGCCAGGCGTACCTCCAGGTACCCATGCCTTCTCAACATCGTCGATTCGTTCGACGAGCCTACCGAGGGGAGCTCCTACAATTCACGTGTCTCCAGTTCGTGCTGTCAGCCGCTCCGATTATGTTTGCATCCCTGACCAATTGGGTCGCCGAACGCCTACGAAAGAATGGCTGAGAATATTCACTTTCTTAGACGACTTCTTAGTAGCCAACCAATCCGAGAAACAGTCTCGGTTCAGGTGGAATACAGGATAACCTTCCTACAGTCTTTAGGGTGGTTAATAAATATAAAAAGATCCTGTCTGATCCCAAGCGAACAATGAGGGTTCCTGGACATCACGTGGGACACACACAACAAGCGGAGGTTTCTGTCGCCGGATAAGTGTGTAGCACTCCGTCACCATCTGCTAACGCAGGTACAAAAAGGCAGTTGGTCCCTCAGACAGGCACATATCCGATCCCTTCTGGGGCGACTCAACTTCATATCCTACCTCCACGAGAAAGGTTGCATTGCCGACGGCTACAACGCTCCAGTCATCAATATGGCCGAGGTCCCATCCTCGCCAATTGATGACAATCCCACCATAGGCCCAACATTGAAGTTAATCCCTCCAAACCAAAACCCGCCACGCACCACACCCGGTCTTAATCGGGCGTATCACGTGGCCCTACATTGGCGATGTGAAGCATCTAGTTAAGTTTTAGGCCGGGAATGCCCTAGGAGGAGATACCCAGGACTAAGGTTGCTACGCTCAGAGTGAGTTCTAACTGAGTTTAAAGTTACTTTCTAATGCAAAGTGCCGGGGAGAGAAGAGCACAGGGAAATTATGAAAATAAAAATGATTCTAGTGTATATAAAACAAAATAATGAAGCTAATCATACGGACAGCAAAAATTATGTTAAGAGATCTTCACGCCCGCAGTAAGACGCCGCAAATTTTTTAAATGCAAGATAATTGGCCTTAGTAGCAACCAAGTCGGACGGCCCGATGGGCCCAACAACTGGTTGGACCGACCTGAGCATCTCCTCCCGTTCGGAGTACATTCTAAGACATTCCCAGAGGATGTGGTTGGCATCCTGATCTCCCCTCCGCATGGACATGTCGGACGGTTTACAAGTCCAAGCTCAAAGAGCTTGCCAGCGAACCCACCGTGTCCAGTCACAAATTGACTGGTGTGATGGTCAGGAGTCAGATATTTGGTTATCTCCAATCGCCATTTAATATTTGGAAAAAACATATATGTGTGCCGGCCCTTGGTTGATTCATCCCACCGTCGCTGCCAGGTCTTCCAGGACATCATGTGGTGGCTCCAGGTGATAGGATCCTCAGAGTTGACACACAGAACGACATTCAATCACTTCCTGACGATAGACGCAGCCGACACAGGCTGGGGAGCCAAACTGAATGAACACCACCTATCAGGTACGTGGAAACAAGACCAGTTAGCATGGCATGGCATTCCAACAGGAAGGAAATGTTTGCAATTCAATCTCAGGTACAAGCAATCATAGGATCAGATCGGCTTCTGCAGAGAGACAACAAAATAGTGGTGGCATACATCAACAACGAGGGCGGCACAAAATCTGTCACCCTCCTAAACCAATGCCGACAGATACCAGTATTTGCCAGTCGAGCCAACATCACGTTTATTGCACAATACATCCGCAGAAATTACAACTGCGTAGCAGATCTTCTCTCTCGCAGACAACTCATTCCCGAATGGCACCTGTTCAACACCGCAACCACCCCCCTGTTTCAAAGATGGAGAGTTACCGAGGTGGATTTATTCGCAAGCGAAACAGCACATAACGACATGTGAACAACAACAACATACGTTTCACGAGACTTTACAGACAGTGGCGCGCTGTTACACGACGCCTTCAGCCGAGTATAGGATTTCAGACTGGCGAGGATATTTCCCCCACCAAACTTGCTTCCACGAGTCCTAGCGCACCTGAACTCCACCGAGCTAGAAACAATGTTTTTGGGGAGCGGACTTACGAAAAAGGGCGATAGTACCTCCTTATACAATACCTCACCTACATAATATTATGACACTAGTAGGTATGGAGACCAACCGTCCACCTCCAAGGACCCAGGACCTATCCCTTTAACTATGGATAATTTCGGGTTGGGTAAAATAACATCAAATTGAATGGTGAAAGAAAGGGCACTCCTTACTTCCAGATGGCGGCCTTCGACTCTAAAACTTACAAACCAGCTTGGAACAAATGGAAGACAATGACATGGGTAACACGATCCTAATGGATCATAATAGCCCTCAACCAATGGAATTGGTCAGATACCTAGGCTACTTGCAAAACACGGAGGGTTTGTCGTACAACACCATCCTGGTGCATAAGTCAGCCATAGCCACATTTTGCAAACCGATGATCATTGGAGATATCAGCATCAACGTGGTAGTACAACACAATATGTTAAAGGCAATTTCGGTACATAAAACCAAACCCGTCAAACCAACGGTTTGGGATCCAGGACGAGTGGTACCTAGATCATCTTAGGAAAACAACACCGGTGTAGTACAACATATACGAAACGGCTCGCAGGACAGCTACTCGGCTGTTTCTCGCATCGGGACGAAGGGTTCATGACCTCACACTACTCAGTAATAGTAGACAAGGATTAGTGGATAAAGGTGACCACATAATTGTAGTGCCAATGTTTGGCGCAAAGACAGATACCGCCAAGCAGCGTCAATCGGAATGGAAGCTAAGCGCTTCCACGTGTCAGAACATCGACCCAGTATTCTGGTTACGGAAACTCGTCTGCATGTCAAACCCAAGGAGAGAGGAAGGTGGGGATATTTCGGAATTATTTATATCTTCAAGGGGACCACCAAAACCAGCCACCAGGACAGTTATAGGGAATCGGATAAGGTCAGTACTGTTGGAAGCAGGGGTACAAGAACCACCAGGCAGTGTCCGCTCAGTGGTGGCTTCCTTAAACTGTAAATATACCCAATAGATGATATTATCTTAAAGATAGGTAACTGGCGTAGTGAGTTGACATTTTTCACTACAACTACCAGAGAACGATGGACACACCACCATCAGAAGGGGAAAAGAACCAATTAACTTCTTTATTCAACCCTATACATTGAACGTCACGATGGTCTATACCTCGTCAATGAATCATTGTCTCATACAGGAATTTGGCATACCCAACACCAGGTGATAACTAGGGTCCGGATTTGTATGCAACAAAAAACATCGTTATATGCATGCACGTATGCACTTAAAATCAATAAAATATGCACTAAAACCGAAGAAATATGCAGTTAAAAATTGTCATTTTTCGTGGGAAAAAATTGTAAATACCCACTTTACCCAATTTACTGACAAAAAATCGAATAACTAGTTAATAATTTTTCAACATAATACGATATCAGAACAAAAAACACAAACAAAGAATATGAAGTTAATCAATTACAATTATTTTCAAAATAGTTTTTTCACAAGTCCCTGCAAATAAATGAATAATAAATGCAATGTAAACCAAACATAACTTAAAAAACAAAAACGACACACTTAACTATTCCTAAATACTGTTTTCTGTTTTTTGTCTGAAAAAAAATTACATAATTTTTTTCAATATTATGCTCTGGCATTAAATTTTTCCGCATAGGTATCTGTCAGTATTTTGTTTATATGCGGAAAACTACCTTTCAACGTCCACTTGGGCAAACTTTAAATAATAGTGCCCGAGTTGACTTCACTTTTTCTACTGATAAATCCACAGCTCGGAGATGGCATTAAAAATGCAAGTGCATCTAAACTATCTTCCTTCCTAACTTAGTTATATTTCGATAAAATAATTTAAAAAAAACTAAAATTATACATTCAAAAGCTCTAAAATATGCATTTATTTATGAAATATGCACTAATGTCTCAAATATGCTCTAACGTCTCAAATATGCATTTATATGCACAATAAAATTTTATTTTTGGATTCTGTGTCTTTCAAAACAGATTTCTGTGCAAATCTCATA
The DNA here is from genome assembly GCF_057557595.1 of Rhyacophila brunnea. Lineage (NCBI taxonomy): Eukaryota > Metazoa > Arthropoda > Insecta > Trichoptera > Rhyacophilidae > Rhyacophila > Rhyacophila brunnea. The sequence continues at coordinate 32,659,019 of NW_028233170.1, read as the reverse complement.
GCTGTGCATACACCCTAACAAAACATGCACTAGCATATAAATCCGGGCCCTAGTGATAATAAACAGATATCTCAAGGACTTCAAAGTCAAATTCGAATATTGAAAGGAGTTTTACCTACCAATAAAACTCTTATTATTCATGTTGACTTTGAAGTCCAGGTAACTTCTACCTGGTTCCTTGAGCCATATCATAATGAAGACAAAGGAGTCCCAAACTCCCTACATAAAAAAGGGACACGCGGGTTTGACCAGTAAATAAAAAGGGAGAAATGACCAACGACAAGAAAAAGGAAATTAAATTAGTAGAATAACACCTCACGCGAAGAAGGAAGAGCAAACCCTATCTCAAGGACTTCAAAGTCAACATGAATAATAAGAGTTTTATTGGTAGGTAAAACTCCTTTCATTATGACTGATCATTTGAGTCGACCTGTCAAACAGTAAATTTTAAAAGATCACAATAAATATTACTATTGGCCAATGACACACAGGATAGAATTGAGCTACCATTTCTTGGAATTATAGTATTTTTAAATATTGTTAACATATTTTTTCGGGATAAGTTAGACCTGGATAAGGTTTTACATTTATCCACCTACATATTTTAATAATAGTAAAATTTATAATTAGACAATAATATCTCCAGTATTTTTAAAAATAGTAATATGAAGCATTCAAAATTATTTATTACCTACATTGTAAGATATTTGAGTATCACGACTATAGAAAATATTATTATCGTAAAGAAATAATTTCTTGCCATTACAATTATTGTAATGGCACTATGGCACTATGGCTATGGCAGCTGGCAGCACCGAGCGGCGAGCGTTTTGACATTTGCATTTATTTTCAATTTAGTGCTTGTTGTGTGATGGTGTCTTTGAGTGCGCGTCAAAAAATGTGTTTTAACTTTCGTAATTTTGTTCTATGAAAGTTACAGTATTCAATAATGTAGCGCTCATAAAATGTGTTGAATGTAGTGCATAGTTTCATACATTATTTTAATACGGTGTGTGTAGTAAACCGGCTTAGTTCCCGCTATTTTATCAGGTATGTTATTGTTATTATTAGTGATTGGTGATAGCTGATAGCGATTACCCACTGATAGTTTGTTTTTTTCATATAATTATGACATCATATTTAAAGTTTTTAGAAATTTTATTTTCACCGCATACCTAAGATTATATGTACCATTTTACTTTTTTTTTTTTTACAAAAATGTAGGTACTTACGATAAAATAAATCTAGGGACATAAATTCCTTGTGTTTAGTAGATCCTACATACTTACCTATCATATTTGAGAAGTGTTTATTATCGGTACCTACTACTATCATAATTACAAATCAAAATCATTAAATAGGTACTCGCGGAAAAGGTGGCGTAAGTATTTATGTTTTAGGTTTATTTATATTCCGTTTAGCATTCTTCACACACAAAATGTGTTTCGTTCACTTGGGTGGACACCAAGATGTGTTTTACGAAAATCGTAATCTTGAGCTCATATATTGTATAATATTATAATTTATTTTTGATAATATACAAAGAAAAAACGTAATAATAGAAAGTGATTTAAAAAAACCTCAGATCTACGGTACGCATTATTTTACAGATGACCAACATAGTCCAGACTAGGGAATCCAATCCCGATCCAAAATTCTGATCCCGGGATTTCGGGATTACAATTTGACAATCCCGGGACTGGTCCCAGGATTGGCATTTTTTTCCATTGTTAATATAAAAATTTTATATTTACAAATAACAATGATAAAATCGGTCAAAAATAAATCTAGTATAATTTATACTATTTAAGACATTTATTGTTTATATTGTATACGTTCAATCTTGGAAATACATAAGTTTAATGGAGTAAACAATATTGTAATATAAATAATAATGTGAATTTAATATGAGATTGCTGTTTCTGATAGTAAAGACTTAAAATAGTAAAGCAAATCATGGTGTACTTATGGCCTTTCCGCTTCATAAATCTAATTAGACAGCCAAATATTAAACTACCGTAAAACGTATGATATCATGGTGGAATTACTTTGTTAATAGTGCTAAGTATTGTATTTTTCCAATCTTTCTCATTTTTATTAATTTATGTGAAAAAATAAAATGAATCGGCAACTTACACATGGGTATAAATCAAACTCATTTTATTTCTAATGTAGTTATTTGTTATTAAATGTATTTTTTCTGTAATAACTTTAATAATATTATGTAAGTATGTAGGTACACGTTTTGTATTTCGGTTGACTATCAAAAATGTCCGATTATATTATGTGTAATAAATGGTTTATCTCATTCAGAAAAAAATCAGCAAAAACTGTCGTGTAAATCATTTTATTAATAGAGTGTGACATTTTAACTAATTACGATTTTCTTTTCCAGGGGAACGGAATCATGGCCAATGTTTTAGGATTTGTTTTACTGCGGATAGCTCTTCCAATATGTCTAATATCAAGTAAGTAATTATGATTTAATTTTCCATTACATATAAAGGTGGTACCAATCGTATTGACATTGAAATTTAAATGAAACTTATTTCAGGCACTATAAATGGTTCTAAAGTAATGGCGATAGCAAAACGTCTCACTGTTGCTTTCTCGCCTCCTTTGCACTCGATCGCTAACCATTGGATCGGAATAAAAATCCGCAAGAAGTATTAATAAACTCAAAAAGACCATCATTTGTTTTAACCAAGGCCAAGAAACTTTTACTGAATACGTACCATTAATAGATACTAACGAATCACCTATTATAATGTCTATAATATATATCTAATCTGACAGAGTTTTATATGCACTGATGCGCCGATTGCATATAGGTATTTATAGCAGTAGGTAGAATAGCGTATGGTTTATGTTTATAGCATATTATGTGGAACATCCCCAGAAATAATTGATAATAATTATGTATTTCTCGTGCAATTACAGGAGATTATTTTTATTCTTATCCGAATGGTTCCGTAGTTGTAATAGACAATAGCACATACGTTAATATTTTTTAGAATATGGCAGGGCTACCACTCCGCAATATCACACATTTTACATAGGTACTGCTCAGTGACGTCCCTAGAAAATGCCGCCCCATTTTTATTCAGTATTTTTTATCATCCTTACATGACCACAATATTTAAGAAATGTGTTGTGTGGATACATTACAACAAAATGTATACCACTAAATCCAATTTAAATGCCATCTATACTTCAATAAACAATATTGCGAGTCCACGGTTTCAGGTACTTACATTAAAAAATACACCTGACAACTTTCAAAACAACCGAGCTAGGTAAGTACATATGTACCTATACTATAGTTCAAAATATAATTCGCAAATCTTCACGTGTCATTGCTGGTCATCAAGGACGTGACGTCCAAGGACAACAGAAGTAAACTAGGCATCGCGAAACCGACAAAAAATACAGTCCTATTAAACCTTTTTAAAACTTAGTTGAAAACGTCCCTCTGAGGCGGACGAAACCGGTCCTAATCTATTGATTAAAAGTGGAATAAGTACTACAAAAAATGCGTTTTATTAAATAAAAACAACAATAAACCTTTTATGTTAATTCTTAATACATTTTGTTTCCAACAGTGAGCTGATTTTTTTAATCGAAGGATATTTTCATTATTAGGTACTTACTAAGTTTAGGTACCTATTTCTATATAGTATACCTAATGATTCTCCTCTAATTGCCGCCCTTCAAGTGACTGCCGCCCCTAAGCGATGCTCAATCTTCCTACCCCCACGGGACGTCACTGGTACTGCTTCATTATTAAATCACCCACCCGTCATGACGAAATTTCTTACAAAGACCTCAATAGATAATAACAAAATAGTGGGTATATAGATACTATAATATGTTATGTGTTTTTCAACACTATTCGTAAAAGTAAACCACTGCACGTTTGCACGCCACTGATGGATAATGTCTAGGCAGGTTTGGGTGACAAATTGAAATCCTAATAGGTACCTATATCAGCTATACAAATCCAGGAGGCACGCGGTTGGTTACATTAAATATTATAGTTTTTTATACCAATTTTGACTGCCTATGTATTATGCCAGTGGTTAAGGGTGGATATAGGCTGTTAAAATCCGACATAAATAGTACATACTAAAATTTGTCAGTCAAACGTAGGTATTTGTTTTCATTGAACGAATACTACAATGTTTTTGTAGTGTTTGTTAGTATTTAAAATTCAATCAAACCCTGCCTGATTCACGCCATAGTTGATAATAGTCAAAAACATATTCGTTTATCTATAAGATATCTAAAATTATGCCGTTAAACCATACATAATTTTAGATATTTTATAGATACAAGAATATTTTTTATCGATTATGGTTTGGTTCTGTATCCCCATCTGTAATATTATGTACCTATTCTTAATTCAACGAAAACAAATATGTATGATTGAAAAAGTTTGCACTGTTTTGTCGGATCGCCCATAGCATACCTAAACTATTATGGTTTGGTTTAGGCAGGGTTCAATTGAATTTTAAAAATTAACCAGCACCATCTGCAGATTATATTCTTAGTTCAATGAAACGAATAAGTATGACTTACAAAGTTTAATGTGCACTATTTATGTCAGATCTTAGCAGCCTACCTCCACATCTACACAAAACAAAACGAATCACAAAAATAATGGGAAGTAGGTTGCTTTCTGGATTGTAACAATGTTTAAATCTTGACTATAGATAAATATGGGATAACTTAGATTAGGATCGGACATGGTCAAATGAATCTATTCTGTGGTAGCACGCGACAAATATGTGAGTGATATGGAGTGTGTTTGGACGTATTAAGTAAATCCAACCTAAAATATCCTAACCGATGTTTCGGGGATTTTTATCGCCACCTATTTTAAGAAAACTTTAAAGCCAGTTATCTGATCTACAAAATATTATGCAGGTCGAATTCATTACTCTGCTACAACGAGATTTCAATGTGGAACCTGAAATTCTCCGTTTACGCCTCAGATACACGACACCGCAGGTAGCGTGCTTCGATGCAAGGCTTACTTGATTCCAAATGCATCCGATTAGAATATTAAATTGCGTAAAAAAATACAATTGGAGATTCCAATCGGATGCACTTAGAATCAAGTAAGACTTGCGCGACGCACGCTAACGCTGCAGTGTTGTATGTCTGAGCCACAGAACAGATAATAAATAGAATACCAATAGGCTATATTCGCATGGTGAAGCAGGCTTTTGAATGTGTGAGTGTCCTACGAAAATGAAACACGCATTATGCACGTGCAATAGTGTGTGTAATACGCCAACATTAAAGGAGCGTAAATGCATATACCGAGAGCAGTTTTCAGTATTCGACTTTAAACGTATTCTAGACACGTGTGTAAGTTTAACACGGATTCATCCTTACTCGAGTCGATTACCTGCTATCGTCTTACCCGTTGTGTATTTCAGTTCCCATTATTTCTGAGTTCCCTGGTCTGAGCCCTTGGGTCGTCTGCGTACATCTAAAATTAATCCTGTATTTTGTACTAAAATACTTGTACGAAGGAGAATTATTGTCCGAAACCATCACGCATATTAAAAAATGTCAGAAAACATGAACGGAATGTTTAGCCGCATTATTAGCACTTTGCCGAAGTGGTAATTTGTGCGTTTTTTTTTATTTATTATTAATTAATAGTCAAAGAGTATAAATGAAGGTAACCCTATTAATCTGGTCGAAAATAAAAGTGGCGTTTCGAATGGGCGTGCGTAATTCGGCGTTATCTGTTGGTTTGTCCCACTCATAATTACCGAGCAAATAAATGTACTGTGGCGCCTGCCCACTGAATAGAAGGCGCGTGCATCATCACCAGGGTTGGGGGCTTATTGCGTGCGTGATGTCCTGGTGCCGCACCCTGCCGCTCCACCACCACCCACCACATCGCTCCCGAAAATCGCATTCATTTTCCTCGCGTAGTATTCCGCTAATTACCTCGCCGACAATAAAGTTTTTATTTAATTCCATTATCGGGGCGAGTTCATGGCAAGATTTTAATGAGATGATTCTGTAATACAGAATCCGTAAGTATTGAATTATATAAGTTAGATTTTGAATGACTGACTTTTTAATTAATTTTAATCCAAAACAGATTGTTTACAAGGCAAAGTTGTTGTGAGCAATTTTAATTACAAATGAAAGTAATCAAATAATATAAACTTTTGACATCTACCGAAATGATTATATTACATTATCTACAATCTCGGGGATTTTGCTTCGTAGTATGGGCCAACGAAAGTTTAACAGCACCTGCAAAAAAAATGAATAAATATAGCTTATTATTTTTTTTTTATGCAACGAATAATTCACAAGATTTAAGAATGTAATATTCTAATTATTGAACAAATATATTATAACCAATAGAAAAAAATCTTCGATTCGAAAAAAAAACCCCGCAGGATCGAACCTGCATCTCTTGGGTGTCGCGCCCACGCACAGAGATCACTATGCTAAATGAGTCATACTTAATTTGATTTAGGTGGTTTTCAAACCAACGCGAGACGAGTTGCCAATGCCCTCGATTGAGTTGTCGAATAGGACAGCGTCAGCGGCGTATTCCAGGTCGCATAGCTGCACCGTGGGGGTAACAAATATGCCTCGGTCAGGTGGCACAGTCATGGCCCCCACATCCTGAAGCGGGCCCCCTACCTATTGCTAGGATAGGTAGTGTGTCGGCTTACAGTAGCGTCATCCAATAAGATTAAGGGTATTCGGTGTATTTTTTAATAAATACAGTTGACGTTGTCGAGTATCGACACACAATGACTAAAAATTGCACTGAAAAACCACGTGCTTTAAATTGATAAAGTCTTTCAAGAGAAATAGCGCATTTTTTGTTAGTGTGTCTCTCACGTATCTGGTCGAACCGCCACGCCGGGCCTCCAGGCTAAAGCCCTGTTAGCCCCCCCCCCTAGCACAATCAATAATTAATGCTAACTATTGAGAATAACAATGTTATGCTTTTCAGTTTTGAAATATCTTCCTGAGCGGAAGTGAAATTACAGTTGTCTTTTTTAAATAAAATTAATCTTATTCTTTTGATATAATATTTTATATCACCGTTGTCAGTTAAAAACAATATTTTCATAAAATTTCATCAATTAAAATTTATTGTTGGAAAATATCTACGTTAATGTATTTTTGATATCAGATGATAAAGTCTTTTGAAATACGATAGTCTTTTTCTCACATATTTAAGTTACTGTTGACACAACACAGTGTAGCAAGCACTTAAACGCTTTGAGCATAGAGAGAATAAAAAGAATAGAGCGTCTGTAGGGCGTCGTTGGAGTAAAGTAAACTGTAGGTATTTATAATATTTAGGTGAATGGAAATATTATGCATACGTTATTTATTATAAAACTTCGTTTATGTAAACTAAATCATCTATCAAGAAAGAGCTGCTGATGTGGGGTTTTTGTTTCTAGTAAATACCTACGAGAAGTATGAGTTTTTGTTAATATAAATCCATATTATGTCTGCACAAGACTATTGGCATTTTACCAGGATATTCTATCACCTACAAAATCTACAATAATCGCATTTATTGGATTTTTAACTGCATACCAGTAAGAATGCTGTATTACCGTAACTACTTGTAAATACATTTCGACCCTGTTTAGGAAAAAGGGAGTAACCTTCACAGAACAAATTTTACAGGAGAGGCAAAAAACGTTTTGTGAGAGATGTTAGTTTAATACTTTTTTAAAAATTGGCACAGACATTAAGTGCATGATTATTGATGATTTGGTGTAATATCGTCACTGTTCTGGCAGAAGACACTAATTCGAAAAAATGACATATTGAGTTAGTTATACCAAAATGTTCCTTATTTCAAACTTTACCGTCTGGAAACCTTCTTAATAAATAAACAGTCTTTATTTTAAAGTCATTCTTTTTACGATTACTTAATAAACTCACATGATAGACCATTTCAAACATTTTAACAACTTCAAAGTCAAATTACTCAAAACTAGTATTCTCCAGTTAGTGTGTTCTGCCAGAACAGAGACGATATATTTTCGATCTAATAATAATTAAAGAAGTTATAACAGAAAAATCATTAAAACTGAGATAAATGCTTTTTTCCATAAATTAAAAATTAACTAATCTCAATTAAAACCTGAATTTAGATCATAATTCGGCATTTGCGGCTTACTTCCTTTTTATAGAACGTGTATTTAGTTGTATACATTGTTAATATCTAATAAAAGCACTTTTCGAAAAATCGAGTCGATAAACACAGTCGATTTTAATACCCACATTTAATGTGGGTATTAAAATGCAATCATCTCATACTGCTGTAGAAACTTTGGCAGTCCATGACAAACACAAACAAACGCAAACAAAACACAAACGCAGATTTGCAACAATAACATTGCATTGTAAGTAGAATGCATTTTAACCATTTACGAAAACATGAAATTTATTTTGGAATACTCTGACAGATTCAGTTGTCTATCTAGGCAGGGGTTTTTTTAATGAGGTTTCACGTAGCGACGGTCACCTTTACTTAAATACGAAGCTGTGGGTCACAGGGTCGAACCCGCGGCTGGTCAAAAATGCATGTTGTTTTTTTAGTGTGCATTTGATCCAGTGCAAGAACCCAATAGATTGGACGAGTAGCTATTCCTCTTAAAAAGAATATTAAATACAACCTTAATTTTATAGATGCACATAATATGCTCCGCTCAGTATCGAACATAGTACGAACGCTATAAAACTATTATTTTATTTCTAATCTTGGGATTTCCGTATTGAAAAAAAAACTAATCCCTGGATTGATTCTTTTTTCCGGGATCCTTAGTTAAATTACAAACTTTCCCGGAAACGTACATAGACTTTAAACACCGTTACCTTGTTCAGTTGATTAATGGCATATTATTATTAAATAATTAAATGAAACACGTCACCCGCTAATCCATCACAAGAACAATTAAATCCAACAATGTACTAAATGTACATGTACATATTATACCTACATGTACATCTACAATGTAGTAGGTGGTTTGTTGTGAAAATACCTCAACGAAAACGGGGATTTCTCTTATAATGTGACAATTTCCACGCTATTTACGTAGGTCGGTACGTAATTTTATTGTCTACAGTAGGTTATTGTTTGCGACAATTCGCGGAAAGCTCCACCCGATTTTGTTTAAAACTTTATTAATTTAACGAATGAATTAAACCACTAACATGTAACGTAAAAGGGTGGTGATATCAAATTCTTGTTTATTGTATTGTAATATTGTATGCAAAAATATAACTTATATAAATATGATACCAAAGTATTAATATCTGAGTGTCATTTTGTAGAGTAGAGATTGTCTGTATGTTAATTAATTTTATTTTAAAGCTGGTTAAAAGCCAGTGACGTCCCTAGGAAAATTGCCACCCATAAGAAGACTTAAAAAAATGTCGTCCCGTTTTATTTTTAGTTTCAAATTGTTTTAAAATTTGTTAGGTACGTACTAATCCATTTCATAATTTATTTTCAGCTATTTTAAACAGAGACATATGAGTACCTTGGTATCAAAGTGGGACATAAGCCATTTACAAAATTTTACAGGAGACTCACAAACATGTGTGAAAAGTGTCTGTTTTTCATATAACATACCAACTTTAAACTCAGAAATCTCTATGAAAACTACCGTTTTTGATACTTTTGGTGGATTTTTTGAAAAGAGCATCACTTGCACTACCAAAATCAATTAAAACATGAATTTAGTGGGAGGTGGCTTTTGTCCCACTTTGATACCAAGGTACTCATATATCTTTAAATTGACATACACATCATCTACTGAAAATCAAAGCCCTTCTACAAGACCTATCGCAAGTAGTGGTGGTTTCAGATACGTGGAGGTCTGTGGCACAGATTTGGATGGAACTTTGTGAAGGTGTTGCCTGTGCGATAAACCGCTATTACAATACAACAATAGTTATTATGTTGTCAGATACTTAGATTATTTTTCAAATTGAGATTTCTATACTTTCTAATGACGACTGCATCTTCTACTTCATTTATAACTGCTAGTGCTCTCAAAAGTTGTAACATTTATATTCGTTCAATCAATTGTCCTGTATAATGTGCCGCCTCCATGTAACGCATGACCTACCTACCCCCACGGGACGTTACTGCTAAAAGTAGTAACTAATAAATTCATAAATGAAGGCATTAAATTATTGTATCAATATGCTTTGTATTCATGTGCTGAAAGGTTGGACACCGAAATTTATTAGTCCACTGCACAAAAAGGCTTAGAAATGATGCGATGATAATTTTATTGTATTTGATTCTAATAAAAGCAAAAATATTATGCCGGGTCCACACTGGCAACATGTCGCGCGACAACCTCGTTAAATTTTACGATAATTATCATAATTTCTTAAGAAATTTACGATAATTATCATATTTATCGTAAAATTTAACGAGGTTGTCGCGCGACATGTTGCCAGTGTGGACCCGGCATTTATAACTTGGTTGGAATTTTCGATTTTCGTTTAAAATAAATTACACCGAGACTAAAATTGTTGGTGATACTTTCTCCTAACAGATACAACTTAATAATATGTGGCAGTGCAGCTGAAAATTAGCTTACATTTTTTTAATGATAACTTAGCTTCAAATTATTTCGTATTGCCGTAAACGTCACAACATGCTATCGTATTCATAAAATGCTGTCAAATGATAAAACATATTTTTTCTATAACTACAAATTCATCTCACTAAAATGCTCTAGCAGTCTAAACTCTTTGATGTAATCAATTATTAATCTTTTCATTGCCGCCGGGGTTGGTCTCCTCTGGTTTTCTTCTCTTGATACCAGTCTTCCGCTAACTCATGGTTAATATTTTAATAATACAGAGTTCTCCAGAAAAGAGGTGGCTTTAATTTTATCAGCAATTAATTGTTCATAATAAAAGCATTGCCAGATTCTCTTACGAACGGTGCATTTTATGTTTTTTTTTAATCACTTTAGTTGTTGTTATACATATACACCAATAACGAACACTTGGCTTATAGTATTTTTTTTGCTAAATTCCCAATCTAAAACGGAAGTTATAGACTTCTACAGTGTGAAGGTATTTTAACAAACGTTTTTCGTACTATAATATATTAGTGGTTTACCATTCAAGCATACGCTTTAGCTATGGTTTTGAGCTTTGTCATGGGATTCGAACTCGCTAACAACAATAGGAGTCGATCGCGTAAACCTCTACTCCACGGTTGGTCGGTATGGTGTATCTATAGTCTATGGTCGGTATAGTTTAGTGAGTGTTTGCAATCGCAACGACTCCAATATTACTAACAATAAAATGTATGTCCTACTTATTATTAATTTGGTATTCACTATAATAATTATATAACAAAATTTGTTTGACACGTATGACATGTTGACTTTTTCAAGTATGAGTACCAAATTTAATGTGAGTTTATGTAATTATATAATAATTACTATGAATACTGTGATGGGGGTTGAAAAATAGCTATGTATGTAATGTAATACAATTTTTAACAATGCATGAATCACAAACAAATGCTGAATCCCTTCAAAAGACAAAAAAAATAATTTCAATGAAGATTACGTTTTTTATCATTGTATCAATATTGTAATAGGTACATAATGTTAGTATTTTTTTTTAATATATCACGACATTGTTCACATGTCTCGAATATGTGTTCATAAAATTAATACGATCGACCGGTACTGAATTCAAATTCTAATTGATTTAAGTTTTGTACTATTCCATTTGAGTCGTTTTTCGACCCGGGTTTCACCTTTCGACATATTCATGTGCTATGACACTCACCAAAGGTAAATGCACACTGACAACGAAACAGTTTATTCTTGCTTATACTTGTAATAAATTTTTTCAATAAAGTATATTTGAAATAATTGTATTGTCATGAGTCATGACTGTCATGGGACATCTAGAGTCCATTCCATACGTCCATATAATAATCGCAATCACGAAGTTCTTGGCAAAATCAGGGCAGGCGCGAGTCAGAAATCCGCCCCGTCCCGCCCCCCGGCGCGTGGCATCCCCGCGGGGGCGCCAAACTTGGCCCAGCCTTCGCTGCCCACACGTTGGGGGGTGTCCCAATAATGGACTCGGACTGACTGATCCTCCTCTTTTTATATTGTCTGCAAACCTTTTGTCTGTGTGGAAAATTTCCTCCGGTGAAAAAATCGCTCCCCCTTCGACGCCTAAATGTCACTCGCGATGTGCATATTTGTGAAAATCATCCGGCTGTATTAAGTTACAATATGCCATTTTCTTGGCGTTTTGTCATTCATGAGTCATGACATTCACAAACTTATATGATGTTTTCACATTATACATATTTCACATTTTCATGTGTAGGTACCTAAACGTTAGGGTTGCCTCAATTTGTCACGTCCAAATTCCGACACTCTGCCTGTTTGAAATGTATCGTTTGGAATTTTAAATAAATAGCACATCTTCAAGTCAGGGGTCGGTGAAAAGGGTTAAATTACGCTACATATGTAGACATGGAAATTTCGGAGGAAACGAGTGTTCAACAAAAAGTACAAATCGCTCTTTGTTGTAAAAATACACGGCAGTAGATACGCTATCCAAGTTTTGTCAATCAAAGTCCTAATATCATAATTTTGGTTTACGTTTGTTAAGTTTAAGGTTGTATATTTGATATCCATACTGTGAAATTTCACTAGTATTTTATTAATACGACACCCGACGGGATTTGAACCTGTAACCGCTGGATTCGCGCAATTGTGCTTTTCCAATTTAGCTACAAGCATCCTACTTAATTATAACGATGTTAACAAGTAGTTATTACATGAAGTGCTTATCGAATTGCGTTATAATGTTGGCTATAGGTTTTTGTATATTAAATTAAGGTAGAGTATTAATTATTAATTCCTTAATTACTAACCGACGTCACGCATCACTCCATTATTTAGTCTTTATAACGTACTTTGACATGCAAATAATTTAATAAACTATTCCTTTTATACAACGAATATGACAAGATTTGAGAATATGACATTACTTGGTTATTACATTGTACACAGGGAACTCAGAAATAATGGGAACTGAAATACACAACGGGTAAGGCAATAGCAGGTAACCGACTCGAGTAAGGAAGAATCCGGGTTAAACTTACACACGTGTCTAGAATACGTTTTACGTCGAATACTGAAAACTGCTCTCGGTTTATGCATTTACGCTCATTTAATGTTGGTGTATTAGGTACACACACTATTGCACGTCCATAATGCGTGCTTAATTTTCGTAGGACACTCACACATTCAAAAGCCTGCTTCACCATGCGCAATATATCGGTATTCTATTTATTATCTGTTCTGTGATTGTACATATTGTTACGAATGTATCTCAATAATTATTATATAGGTCATGCTATGTATTTAAACTTTATTTACACTACAATAAATCAGTGTAATTAAATTAACCAATTATTTTTCATGAACTAAGGATTTTCCCCCTTTTCATTTATTATGATCCTACATAGGTACTTCGTGGTTGTTTCAAAATATGGCACGTGATCATAAAGTAATCCCCGAGCACGCCACAACCCATCGTAGTAGTGCGAAGGAATTCTGTATAAATAAATCCCTGTGTCATAATTTTGTAGCACAGCGAGTCCACACACAACTAACGCGCCCACATTTCGCTATACAGGTAGCGTTTGTTTATTTACCTGAATTAATTAAAAGGGCGTATGAAAAAATATATCCACATTAATTAGGTACTAAAATTATTGTGCATGTATCTAGAGTATTATTACTTATTAGGTTAGATTAGTATAATACTTATTTAGTTTTTCACAATATTACATTATTTCCTAATTTTTAATTATTGTTTGCTCAACATTCATACATACGTAATGTTGACCTCTCATTGCAATACATGTTGAATAATTTTACGTACAGTAGCTAGTTATTTTTTAAAATAGTTTTAACTAGAATTACATGAACAGTTTCATGATTTATCCATAGCTATTTATATGATATTTTCCAAAACCATAGATATATATATATATAATGTAGCCACACCGTTGGTAATGAATGACACATTCGAGAAAACCGATCACTCACGTCATGTCTGTGCTTCATTGTCACCGCTAACAATCATAATATGGAAACAGAAATCATAATACAAATAGAGACAGCTAAATAAGTGTTACTTTGTTAACACAAAAGTACAGATATACAATACATACACTGCTGAGGCCAATCCTTATAGCGCATGTACACGTGCATGGATTTACTGGTACGAATTAATAGTGTGTCGCGATACTATCGCGATAGAAACTGTTTACAAGCAAAGCGCTTATTGTCTCGCCAAGCTCATTCTTGAAGAATGACCGAGGCGCGTTGTTGTCATTGTATAGTAATATTTGACAGGTTGTGAAAATTGGTAAATGTCAAAATGCTTTGCGCGGTGTATCGCCACTATCGTTCTACTGCGTATGTAGATACAAGTTGCAACTATTGCGTGTAAATTCAGAAGCCGCTAAACTTTTTTGATTCGTGCATGCAGTCTTGCAACATGCACGAGATAATACGTGTTTACATGTAATTTGCATTTTAACATTATGGTCGCGACAATACGTACCTACTGTCGCCAGTAAATTCCTGGACGTGTAAACGGGCTATTATGACGTATGGATCAGAATGTTAGGTCGTCATTCATCCGGAACAATTCCTGAGCACAATATAATTTGTTGCGAAGAATGGTGATGGAGTGTGGCGCATATGCCACTCTACAATATCTACAAAGAATTTGGGAAAACTAACAATACAAACCATCAAAATTTCCCAACTAAAATAGGGTGGTTACGTTCAACGAATGGACTTGGGTCGACAGCTCGGAAAGTTTTTGATACAAAGCCCTTCGGGCGGAGATCCAAATCGCTGTGGTTGAATGGTGTGGCCATGGCCCCCTCATCCTGAAGCGGGCCCCAAGGCTAGGATCTTTGTCGGCCCCCCTACCTATCGTCAAGGTTAAAGGCAATTTGATGCTCTACAGTAGCATTTTCCAAATGGCGTTCACGGTAAAATTAAAGGTATCTATTTAGTATATTTTTAATACTTACATCGACTTGAATTATGGAGATATCAAGTAATGACACAATTAAAAATTGCATCACACAATCACATATTTTCGCCGCAGGCGACTTTTTTATTATTAGAGCAAATTTGTGATGTGTGTTTATCTCACTTATTTTTTCGACTCGCCACGCCGCCCCCCCCCCCCATAAGCTCGGGCCCCCGAACTAGAGCCCTGTCAGCCCACCCTTTGTGGGGGCCATGGGTGTGGCCCAGGATGCCATCAAAGAAGGGTGACAAAGGATATACGGGATTATGAGGACGAACGACTTCAGGAAGCGAGGGACATTTCGAATATCACATCTTTATTAAAACTGTAATTCATAAAATATGATCTGAATTTATATCTACTTGTTTTCCAAGATGGTAAAAGTAAACACGGCAACAAATCTTCGTGGACTATTAGTAATAAGTAATAACTCATTAATAACAAACAATGTTTAGTTATCATTTTATTCCACATTATTATATATTATATTAATTACACCGAAGTTCGGTTTCATCGTAACGGTTATTTTAAATTAGAAACAAGACAGTTTTATAATTATTATAACAACACAATATTTATACACTTTCTGTTTACTTTATTCGTTGTTTTATTTAACTGGGAGAATATTATTGAAACTTCTTGTCGAAACGACCTATGTAAAATGTTATACATTTAATATAACATGACATGTATGAATGTTCATAATTTTTAATAATCGCGCTAGTTGTAAGACCTTGAAGCTTCATCGCCTCTACAATGTACTTTATTATAATATATCTACTGAACTATACAATGGCATACCTATTATGTTTAATGAATGATACCTGTTAGTAGTGCCTTCCTACTGAGTAATTATGATCAATTACCGGCTATAAAAGCTTTTAAAATTATGTAGAATAACAGTTAGTTATTGAAGAGTAACTAATTCGATGAAATTTTCTTATTTAAAACGTACCACAATATTGATTAATTATTCTCATATACTGTATTTCTCTGTAGCGAAGAGTGGAGGTAGCATTGACGTCCCTAGACAAAATGCCGCCCCTAGGCAGCGCGACAATGCCGCCCCATTTTTTATACAGTATTTTTTATCATCTGTTTATGACTCCAATATCTAAGAAATGTGTTGTATGGATACATTACTAAAAAAAAACAACACTAAAACATACAAATTAAATTTAGTTATAAAAAGAGAATAAATATTAATATAGGTAATTAATTATGTTAGACACTTCATCAAAATTCTTCACCAAATCATCAGAGTCTGAGGTCCTATTTGGTTGATATTTCTGACACATTTGGTTTGTACCAATCAACAATACACAAATTTATTATTTTCAAACTATTTTTGCATACATGTAAACAAAATAAGTTTAGCTATTTATATATACTTATACCAAATGGTTATCAATTTGCCGCCCTTCGAGTAACTGCCGCCCCCAAGCGACGCTCAATCTGCCTACCCTCACGGGACGTCACTGGGAGGTAGTCTGTGATCCGCCATAATTAGCGCACATTAAACTTTGTTAGTCATACGTCAAAGAGTGCGACACTTCGTACCCTTGTGGCACTGCATCAAGGGTTCCGTCGTCGTGGCCGGCCCCTTCCTCACCCTGCAACGGTGCTACAAAAGATGCAGGTCTGGAATGGCGGGGGCGCGAGAGTTGGCGATGGATCGAAGGAAGTGGCGCGTACTTGAGCTTGCCCTATGCGCTGGGTCGTGACAGGGTGAAAGAAGAAGAAGAAGTCATACGTATTTGTGTTTATTGAATTTAGTTTTTAAAAATCAATTAAACCCTGCCTAAACCAAACCATGATAGTTTTAATTTATTTTGGGCGATACGACAAAATTGTGCACACTTTTTCATTCATACTTATTTGTTTTCGATGAATTAAGAATGCATACTATTACACATATTGTTGGTTCATTTTTATTATTATTCATTAAGCCCTGCCTAAACCAAAATATAATAGATAAAAAACATTATTCTATCTATAAAATATTCAAAGTTATGTATGATTTAATTACATAATTTTAGATATTTTATAGATAGACGAGTATTTTTTGACTATTATCTATTATGGCTTGCTTTTTGCAGGGTTTAATCGAATTTTAAAAACTAACCGACACCATCTGTAAATTGTAGTATTGTAGTCTTATTTCAATGAAAACAAATGCGTATGACTGACAAAGTTTAGTGTGCACTATTTATGGCGGATCTTAACAGCATGGCCCCCACATTCTGAAGCGGGCCCCCAGGCTAAGATGTTTGGCGGGCCCCCCTACCTATCGCTACGGGTAAAGGCAGTGTGACGCGCTGAAGTAGCGTTTTCAAAATGGTGTACGTGGTAAAATTAAGGTGTATTTTGAGCGATCATCGTCGATCATCAGCGTACATCCACTAAAATACAGTTAAGATTGCATCGTACAACCAAATATTTTTAATTATTAATATCATTGTAGTAAAATAGGGCCGCAGGCGACTTATTTCACTATTAGAGCAAATTTGTGATCTATGTTTATCTCACTTATCTGGTCGACTCGTCACGCCGGGCCCTTCCTGAGCCCGGGCCTCCAGGCTAGAGCCCTGTCAGCCCCCCCTCTTGTGGGGGCCATGCTTAACAGCCTATCTCCACCCTTCGCCAATGAGTATATCTAAATTAATATCTTATCGATAATAATAAATATCGCCGCTATCAACCTTTCATGGCGACTGAATGGAAATTGATGGAACTTTTGTAATATTCGTTAAAAATCTGTTTTAGCGACCCGGGGTTCACCTTCCAAAACTATTTCGTATGGAATGGTAAAAGATTCTTGTCGATTGATTTTCATTTGCTAGCTTTTGTTGGTTATGTTTATTTTACTCAATATGTGTATAAATAAACTAAATCCTTGTACATACATATTGTGCAAATATTTTTTTCTAATGTCAAGTGTACAAATACAATTATTGCTGATGTCGATAAAAAGTCCTCCCATAGTGTTTCTAATCTAAGATTGTACCCAGTATAATAATATTCTACTACTGAGTCGCTAGTAGATACCTACTCTAACCCCTTTTTGTTTTGTTTTGAGCTTATGAATTAATATTTCTCAATAATTCAGATATATATTCCTTTGTTAGTACTTTACTTACCCATTAAAAAACTTCATTATATCGAAGTTGCTGAGCCAAAAAGCTTCAGAGGCATTTTCGAATTTAATATTTAGCATATAGCAAGAGTATGTACATATTTCCGTGACATATACAACTATTGTTGGTAGGGTGTTTCTGTTAGCGAACAATATATTATATTACCGCGCGGCTTAAGCGTCGACCTATAACGCCGCGTGTTCCAGGTTCGAATCTGGTTCTGGCAAATACACATATTGTTTTTAAATTTGTGTATAAGTCAGAGTATGGACTTAATAGGTTGAGCAAGCGGCTAACACCCATTTCTCGTAAAAACAAAATCTGTTAATATACACCTCCGCTCTGCAGAAGCCCATATTATATTATTAGGATCGGACATGGTTCTATATATCTATATGAAACTAATAAACCACTTCTAAAGTAGCGGATTGTCCTTTGAGCCCTTTTGGTTTAACATTCTCTATGTTGATTTTAATGAAGGCCGACATAATTAAAATGGAACGTGCTATTTACATAGTAATTAATTTTTTATACCGTTTTTGTCAGTTGAAGAAGGTTTAATACGGCAACATTGGGTTTGTAAAAACAGATAATTAATGATTATTTATTTAATTTTATATCACATGTTATTAACACTGAATACTATATTTTAAAAACTCTATGTAATGTCATATAAATATACATTTATTCTTATCGTCTTGTATTATGATTTATTGTGTATCACTATTGAATTGAACACATTCCCATTCGCATATGCATTTCATTGAAACCTTTGAAACTGCCACGCTAACGAAATAATTTCGCTTTCCCTTCCCAAGCGGGGAAATATTTATAAAATTTCACCGCAAAATCTTTGTCTCAGTGTTTGGTCTAGTTACCTCACTCCCTTGAACTAGTTTTCCGCTTTGATTTTCCCTCGCGCCCCCGCCGGCGCCCCGGAGACACCCCTTGTCGGTCAGTAGACCAATCCGCCGGGATCAGGCTAACAACCCCCCGCCGAATGAAAATGTCATAATATTATTTTATTTCAGCGATTACCATTATCACATGGGTAGAAAGTTGCATGCTACGATTGGCATAATGTAGCAGATACCTTTGCATTAGGATAGGTTCCATAAAACATACACATACAGTATACACGTTCTATAATGACGAGTCAACATGCGTAACTAAAAAAAGCACCCTTTTAAAAAAATCCCTTGGGGGGAATTAAAATAATATAATATATCGCACACCTTTAGCTATGATACCGATAAGTTAGGTATGTAGGTACCTCTGCATATTAGAAGCCTAAAATGAATCACTTCATCATACTGTGCGAACCGTAAGTCGCACACCATATGGATAAATTAATTGAATAAAGCAAATATTGAAAATGCACACTTTAAAAACACCTCAGATAATATATACATAATGATAAGAACATATTCTTCTGGCATTGTGGATACGAGTGACACGACGAAATCACTTTCCACCGGTGTTAGTGTAATTTGAAAGTAACGCTACCAACACTAAAACGAGTCGCCTGCACTGTCAGAAGAATGTGACACCATTCTACTAGAAAGTCTTTTTCAAAAAAATACGACGCCTGGCGGGACTCGCACCCGCATCCATTGGATTCGCGCCATATGTGTTACCAATTGAGTTACGACCATCCTACCTACGACGAAATAAAGTAATACTCATACATCTGTAGCGCTTCACAAATTGCAATAATTTTGGAAATCGGCTTTTGTGGTTTGAATCAAGGTGCCGGTAGTATGCGGGTTCGTGTCCCGCAGGGCGATGTATTTTTTCAAAAATATTTTTGTCAGGTATTTTCAAATTGTACAATAATATGTAAGCCACAGGTGTCTTATCTAATTACGACAAAATTAGCTAGCAGTTTTTACATATTTGAAATGCCTTCTTAAATGCTTATCTGTGGCATAATTATTGGTAAAGCATATTGGCGCGTCGGGTATCGTATTGTTTTTAAATATTAAAAAAGAATGTTACATTCTCAAATCTTGTAAGTAAATTTTTCGTTGAATAAAAGAAATAGTTTATAGTATCACTTATTTAAATGGCCCTATGCTAGAAAGCTTCTCCATCAATACACACTATGCAATACTGAATAAGGTCTACATTTAATATATTACTATTTTACAACGTTTTTATTAGGTCATATTCTTATTTGTCCGGTGGTTGTTTGTCCGGTACAAATCTTGCAATCGATTTTTAACTAACTTCCCGACTAGCTAGACATTTGAAACTTTCAGAATATATCAGAACACGATGCCAATGCATTTTTTAAATACTTTTAGCCATCTTTAAGTAGAATTGATTTAATTTTCAGTTAGTTCTGTTTTGTATGAAAAGTTATTTCGATACCATTATTGGTTACCAGGGGGTCCTAGCAACTAATTTATTAAATACTATATACATGCGTTACTATGGAAATCAATATGAAATGACATTTCATTATTCAGTATTTCTATCAAGTACAATTTTTTTTTATCGTTTAAGCTAGTCAAGTCAAGTTTATATGATTCAACAGAAAATTTAAAAACGTTGTATATAAAAAGTTCTTTTTATCTTGTAATTATTTAATGTAAGGTTACACGTTTTATAGTTTAACCGGCATAAACGTCATTTTTTTACTAATATTGATAGGTAAAAGCTAAAGGGTTCTCGGGCTGATATTACTGCGGCTGCGATATCTTCTCCTTACATAATGTCAGCCGCGTACTTTTGACTTTGTAATATGATAATATTTTCGCAGTGCGGGTTGTCTTGACGATGAACACATGTTAACACATTTCACATTATTTTCCAACCTGCAGAAACAACCGTATATTTTGCAATCGCAAGTAAATCTTTTTCATCTTCTGGCCTGTTTCGGATTTAGCATATCACAACGTAGAGAGCTTTCTTTATCGATTACTGGCGTCTTGATATTTGTTTCGCTATAAATAGCGTCGCTGAATATTGTTTCTGTTTAAATGGTAATCTAATGTTAATTCAACGATTTCGTAATATAAATGTTGTCAACATTCAATGTTAACAATCAACCCAGATTAATTAATTGTCTATTTTCATTCTCAATTGAAAGTGCAATCAATGAATTTTAGAGTATACGCTATATAACTATAATTATAATTTTTATACATTTTTTCTACACTGATACGCCTCCTAGCCTGATTACCTCGCATAAAATTAGATCAAAAATGATATTCACTTGTATTAATACATGTAGTGATATATAAATAAATAGATAATATATGTCAAAAATATTTTTAGAATATATTAGATCATTTCCATCCTAGGCCTGAATGCAAAGTTATGTAGTGGCAACTCTACCTTAATGCGTCAATGACATTGAGCTACTTTACGAGCTGCTTGTTGGCGAATTTACAATCTGCCTGTAAAGTCGCCCAGTGTCATCATCGAACAAGCTAACAAGCAGATTGTAAACAATCTACCGAGAAAAGTTGAAAGCCGGTCAACTTTACACGCTACACGCCGGTGTGTGGGCCTACTGCGTCTGCGCAGTAGAGCGTAGTAGCGACCTCCCGGTAAAAAAACGAACTACGTTCTGTCAAAATAGTCGCTAGCTTGTTGGCTTCTCAGCGAATGGAAAGTTTTGTGTGTCATCATCACAATCGCAGTAGCTGAATCGCCCGCTTTTAAATTCGCCAACAAACAGCTCGTGAAGTAGCTCAATATACCTAATTGACGCATAAGACGATACATCAGTGAAACGGAAATAATTTTCAACTTTAGACGCGACGAAATTTTGGACTCGCTGGCATTCGGAGAGAGAACGTCGAGCTGGGAACACGTCAATTTGTTTCGTGATGGCGACGGGGGTATTAATTCTTAAATCGTGTAAAGATGAATAAAAACGTAACCCATTTCGTTTGGCATGCGTCATTTGCACCCGCGACCCGCAATCCGCGCATCGCCTAGCCACGATCTTTTTAGACCGTGCCTCAAGTGAGGTATTTGTGAGAAGTAGAAGTAGAAGTGAGCTTAATATAAAGTTCGTAGGTAGGTATATATTATTGGCGAGTTGTATTAAAAGAATCTTCAGTAAATATATATTTATTATAATATATTTTAGCGAGACCAAATTTTTCATAATTTTATTATTTATTATCAACTGAAGAATTTCGTAATTATATAAATACAATAATTATAAATATTATATCGTATGTTTTGAAAAAATCTAAAAAAAAATAAAAATCACATACTTACATATTTTAGACATTGAATGATAACAAATTTGAATTTAAATTATGGTTTTGTATTATTTTATGAGAATCGTTTTTAGCCACCCGGGTTTCATCTTTCGGCGTTTTCAGGTACGAACGATTCACATGACATTGTATATAAGTCATTAATTAAAATTTAATGTAGCTATGTATAATACTTACATCCTTATGTATTTCTCTTGAAACACAATATACGTCATAATAATTATTATTGTTTACCCCAAAATATTGATATAGGGGGTGATACTAATACCCCACATTTATTTCCCAAATATTTGGTTGCCAATAATAATTATTATTGGGCGTAAATATGCCATTAATTATGGTTTACGACGTATCGTTAAAGGATAATATTTCAAGATGGCCGTTCTAATTCCATGTGACACGTAAATGTTATGCTACATCTAACATAAATACAATCTACGTTCTAGTTAAGTAATACAATATCTTTTGTATGCGTGCTGGATATCCTTGCATGTTTAAAAAATGGGAATTTATGCCGCTTAATTTGACAGAAATATTTGGGAATTAATTTTGTTAATTTGATATTGTCTACTTCAACATATTATGACATCTGTCGAGGTTTCTTGTAAATTGTGCATATTACACTTCGCCGTATCACAGTTCACCGTGAACTGTCGTACCGGAGATAGATGGTCTTATAGAACTGAGATCAAAAAGTGACGTGTTTGTAGACAGTAACATTCTAATTTTATTAGATTCGATAAGAACATTAATTTAATATTTTTATAAAAAATCTGATAATAATAACGCTATCGTATTATTATCAGATATGTATTAGATATTTACGAGCACCTACTTTTGATTAATGCATAACTATATAAATATATACAGCCAATGAAAATTAAATTTATCATCTATATATAATATTTAATCTCCTACATATGCATTTACGGTGTGTAAACTTGGACGCCATTACTCCACTGCTCCGTGCTCCTGCTCCGAGCTCCGCTCCAACGCTCTGCTTGGGAACGCCTCAAGTATCCCCGGAAAAATATGATAATAATAAATGTTTGTTCAAGTTGAAGAGTATGGTAGATCACTGCTAGTTTTGAAACTGGATAGTAAGTAGATCATAGCCATTACTTGCACTTGGACATACCTACCTGTCATAGATTATCAAGTTTAACTATTTGATTGTGTCATGCCGCTACATATCGTCGCCCCAAAAGCAAAAGGGCACATGTGCAATTTTGACGGTTTTGAGTTATGAATGCAGTTTTCTTCGTAATTTTTTTCTATATATTATGGGCAAAATGGCATTTGTGAAGCAAAACCTATGAATTCACAATTGAGCAAAGAACATAAAGGTTGCTTGCGTATGTGTAAACTGTATAGGAAAAGGGTAACATGTACACGATTTTAGGAACTATGTGCAATGTTTACAAAAGTAATTTAGGAAAAAGGTAACAAATGTAATTATTTAAAAGTGAGTAAGGGCCTTTGTACAAAAAAAATTATTTCGTTGCAGGAAAAGGGCACTTTGAAATTTGTGAAAAATTTAAAAACATGTTGGCAGCGGACAAAGAGGCCCAAATAAATATTTTGGATGATCACAATAAGCGTAAAGTGGACGCTCGCAAATCAAAAGATGAAGATAAAGCTATTCATAAATGCATATAGGAAAAAAATAACATGTGACTTAAAACCTTTTAAAAATAAAAAATTGACAATTTATAAAAAAAAATTCAATCTTGAGTAATTAGGTCACATGTGTTCCAAATTTCATTTCAAAATATTAAGTAATAACCTCTCCACGATTTTTTTTCACTCCAAAAACACTTAAAATGCATTTTTCTCAAAACATAATTTATGCACAAGTGCCCTTTTGCTTTTGGGGCGACGATATTTTCATATTACTTGAAAACTTAAAGAAGGACAATAAATTCACTGTAAAAATAGTCTTCCTATGTACATCAACTTAAATAAATTATGTAAATGGAAACTAGGCTATTATTATTCCGAATACCTTTTTATTGCGCAAGAAAATCGCATGGAATGAGTCCAAAAATATTACCTTCAATCACCAGGTGTTTTATATCAGATATTATTATAACTACGTTTATTTACACAGGTAAATTTTATTTGCTTGCTTACTATTATTTTTTTAACCCTGACAGTGTAGCATTCGACAATTAACTTTATATTAATTACCGATTTTATATTCTTTTATCATTGTTTATAATTATAAACTTAATCCTATTATTTCCGTGTGCATTGACGAAATTATAATCCAAAATCAAAATCACTATAAATAAAATAAAAACGAGTTTACAATAGCCATATACAAAAAATATTTAAATGTGTAGAACAGCATGCTATATTTGGGAAAAACTTTAAGGGGGGACATGCTCGTCGAAGGTCAAAATTGAGTTTTTATTGTATTTTCAAACCATGATCCTGGACACTCCTTAAACGTTGTAGATAATCTATTTATATAATTTTGAAGCATTATTATCCTTCAAAGTTATTTTAAACATTTGATGACTGCATAAAGTATTTTTGTTACATAAAATAGTATTCTTTTAAACCTCTCGCTCTAATGTTTTAGAATATAGTCATATTTCGGTACATAACTGTGCAGTGGTGTTAAGATTTTTTACGTTTATTAATTTTTAAACGCATTTATAAAACCATTAGTATAATTTATTACGAGATAATTTTTGTAAAATATTCACGATAAAAAATTATATTGATAATCTCTGTGATCCCAAATTTGACAAGAATTAGGCATTTTATTATTCAAAAAATCGGCAAGATTAACACATTTGAAGATGATTCTAAAGATACTAATTATAAGCTATGTCTTAGACCATTCAAGTGTGATAAACATCTTTTGAATAATGATTGCTTTATAATAATTATTGACCTAAGAATAAGGTAGTGTTTTTTTGAAATACGCCATTTCTTTTGTCATTCCCCAGTAGTTAAGCTACAACATACGGCCGTAGCCATAAATTGACAAACTATAATTAAAGTAGGGAGTAAAATGTCATTGACGCGCGTGTTTGAACATGTACCGTTTAAAAAAAATAAAAATAAAATCGGTTAGGTACATGTTCAAACACGCGCGTTAACATAATTTTACTCCCTACTTTAATTATAGTTTGTCAATTTATGGGTACGGCCGTATGTTGTAGCTTAACTACTGGGGAATGACAAAAGAAATGGCGTATTTCAAAAAAACACTACCTTATTCTTAGGTCAATAATTATTATAAAGCAATCATTATTCATAATATGTTTATCACACTCAAATGGTCAAAGACATAGCTTATAATTAGTATCTTTAGAATCATCTTCAAATGTGTTAATCTTGCAGATTTTTTGAATAATAAAATGCCTAATTCTTGTCAAATTTGGGATCACAGAGATTATCAATATAATTTTTTATCGTGAATATTTTACAAAAATTATCTCGTAATAAATTATACTAATGGTTTTATAAATGCATTTAAAAATTAATAAATGTAAAAAATTTTAACACCACTGCACAGTTATGTACCGAAATATGACTCTATTCTGAAACATTAGAGCGAGAGGTTTAAAAGAATACTATTTTATGTAATAAAAATACTTTATGCAGTCATCAAATGTTTAAAATAACTATAAAGGATAATAAGGCTTCAAAATTATATAAATAGATTATCTACAACGTTTAAGGAGTGTCCAGGATCATGGTTTGAAAATACAATAAAAACTCCATTTCAACCTACGACGAGCACGTGGGCCGTTAACATATTAATTATTATACAATGAAAATACTAACTGACTAACTGGTACTTATTCAGCCCAATAGAGTAGGTACCTAATGGAAAAAAACACTCCTCTGAAGCTGTGGGTTCCTGCTCCTGAATCAAACCGAAGTATGGTTTTTTTCAATGTGTCCGGATTCAAACAATTATTTTCTCATAAAAAGAGATAACTTCCAACTCTGTCAAGCCGCAAATCTCCACTTTGGAACATACATGTTAACTTTTCTAATGTTTGGGAATTATTATTTGTTAATTTAATTCGAAACAGTTTATTTTGCTGTATAACAAAATATATAAATATATTTATTATAATATAATGATTAAAATATTTTTCTGACATGTCACCGACCATAGTATGATCAAGTTCAGTGACGGCGAACTTTAAAAATTACAATTGAGTTTCATAAAAATAAACTCATAACCAATAAAAATCCATTTCCACCTTTGTTAATAATGCCATACTCTTCAATCCACAATTTTTGAAAGTCTGCTGCTTGATTCCAATAAGTATGTTTTTTTATTTCCACTGTCGATGTTAAATAATATGCACGAACTTTTCTTCACTGACACTACGTCGAACAGCAGCTTGGTCTAATTGTTAAGTGTAAACAATAACAAACATAACCTCCAATGGTAACAAATTTAAATGGCAGTTGCCACCTCTGGTACGAGCGCCATAGGTTCGCCAACCCTAGCCTAGTTAATGAAGCGCCTGGTCTCATGTTATTTTTTCAATGTGTATTTTCTCCTGTGCAAGGATCCAATGAATTGGGCGAATGGATAACAAATCATTATTTGTAAAAACAAAAATGTAACCTCCATGGCGTGGTGGCTCATATTTGCCGCTTAGGAGCTCCTTACGAGGAGGAGGTGATAATTTTCTTATTTTTGTGAGGCCATTATTAAATTATGTATTATATTGAATACTATATTATGTTCTGTCTATTTTAAAATTGTCTATGATAATTTTAAGTTACTTCTTGTCAAACTGAATGTATATTGTATACAATCTATGTGTTAGTAATTCTGTGAAACCTTGTTTTCCTTGCTGCATACTGAAATTAAATTTGCGACCTCATCTTGGCAAAATAATAAGCTCGTATCCTGAGGGGAAATCTAAACTCGGCGCGTGCAACACAGAAACATAAAGGGATACTTGTTAATATTATGCGTAAATAATTATTACGATACGCTCATTTGAAGTAGGTGAAGCATCTCATTAAATCAGCGAGAATATAATAAAATAATAAGTCTTATGGAAAATACGACAAGCTTTAAAACGAATAGTTTGTTTCAAAAATTAATTCTAATTACTCAATTATATTGTTCCATTAATATGTGCTATTTTAATATAATACTAACTGCCTTGGGACAACTCCATACGGGAGAAAATGTGATGTAGCCAGAGATTTGTTATGTGTAATGAAAAATAAAATAACCTGTAGTGGATATTTCAAATATTGATTTCAATATTACATATAAGTTGAATAATAAGTGTATAGAAATCTATTAAAAAATAATGTATATGTAAATGGTGTTTAGCTTGCCCACTACACTCGCAGTTTTTTGTTAGATGGCAATTCTCAAATCTATACTGGCCGAAAAACTGAATAAAAATGTATCATAAGTCAACAGAAAATACATTTCAAAATTTTCGGAGACCCGAGTTATTTTGCTGAACCAATAATACCACCACATGCCTATTGCCTACATATAGGTCCAATTACTTGATAAAATTGTATATTATGCTGCTGTAGTGCATTTGAATTTCTTTGAAGCAGTTTGTTTACCTCGCCCACTCTATATGCAATTTTGTTAGATAAGCAATGATTCTTAGATCTAACTAAGCTCGGGAAAACACTGAATGAAAATGTATCATAAGTAGACAGAAAATACATTTTAATAATTTTCAGGGCACTTTTTCAGGGTTTTTAAATTCGTAACAGTCAGTAAACAAAAATATACTTTCTGACATTAGAGAATAAGTAAATTGTCATGCTATTGTATGCAACTAACAGAAGATGGAATAGGTATTACAAGTTTATTTCTCTTTTTTAAAATCTTGTGTATAAAATGAGTCGATATCAGAAAAATGCGTTGAGAATTTGAGATGTTACATGATATAAAGATATACACGTAGATATATCGAAAAATACCCCTGACGAATTTAATATTGTGTTACATTAAAAACTACGTAGGTGTCTAAGAATAACATTTTTGATAAATGATAAATTGAAAATTGGATTCATAGCAATTGGGGTGAGATATGAGATGTCATATCATAGTAGTAACGAAATTACTTTATTGGTTATATAGCCAAATATAAATCTGTAACACCGAATGTATTGTAATTTTGTTATATTGCTTGCATTGCATAATATAATATAACGGTTACAACGTAAATAACCCGTTTTCTGCAAAGTGAACCATGCTCTTTTAACTAGTTATATCGTCTGGTGTGCTATTAAAATTCGCAGTAAAATTGGAAGCGAGTGTTGCTCAATGAACTTGACTTCGCCCGTTCGTCTTTGGTTAACGTTGAAATTTGCAGTGAATAATCTATCCAATAATATATATTGTCTATTCACCGACAATTTAGAGCTCTCGCGATTATTGGTTTTCAATTAATCTTGTTTCGACGAAAGTAAAAATAAAAAATGCTTAGCATACTTATAATATTCGATTAATTTAGCATTAGCGCCATGTAACTCATGTAGCTGTCACCCTGTAAACAACTGCCCTACAATTTAGTTTCATTTTGCCCTTTATCCGTTATCATCATTACTACTCTGTATGACTAAGCGTAACCTAATAAAAATGTGTGACATTTTATATTATGACTGGACTGTCTTTCATACGCATCCCCCACATACGTATCCCCCCTAACTAAATTAATATTACATTGTTAAATTTCTCCAAATAGTAAAGCGCGGAATTTCTAATAATAAGGCTGCATGAGATTCGTAAATGTATATGGAATGGTTTTGTTTTAAATTAAACATGATTAATAAAAGATATTTGAAGTGAGAATTACTAAACTTTATAATTTAGTGACTGACTGTACGTGTTGGGATCACTGTTTAGTTGTTTTCTCGTCTCTTGTTCAATGCGTCGCAGAGCTCGAATCCCGCAGCTGTATCAAATTGTCATTCTAAGATCAATGTAATATGCTTTTCTTTTGTTGATCTTCGTCACACGATAAACATAGCAGTACTTAATTAATTTCTTACGGGTCATAAACTCTCTTTCTCTAGTTTCTCTAGTTACCAGCACTCATAGATCCTTATGGATACCAGATACGAGGGTGGGTCAATAAGTCCTTAGAAAAGCCGGCAGGTGGCGCGACTAGTACTGCAAGCGGTTTGTTTTCATGCAGCGGCACTACCGATTCAGTATGCTGCGAAGTTTCAATCAGATTGGTCGGGTTGTTGTGTGTTTCTCGTACATTTAAAAAAAAAATTGCTTGTGGAAAATGGAAAAATGGAAAATGGAGAAAATTGAGTTTAGAGTTGTTATTAAACATTTTAATATAAAAGGGTTAACAGCAAAGGAAATAAAAAATGAGTTGGATTTAGTTCACGGCATATCTGCTCCTTCACTTGCAACTATTTATAACTGGTTAAATGAATTTAAACGTGGTCGTACATCAACAAAGGATGAACCACGCTCAGGACGTCCTGTAGAGGTGACTACACCAGAAATGATCAATAAAATCCACGATATGGTGTTAAGTTTCCGAAGATTGAAGTTGAGTGAGATAATTGAGGTTACAGGGATCTCAAAAGGTAGCGTCATTTCTATTTTACATGACAAATTGGGCATGAAAAATATTTCTGCAAGATGGGTGCCGCGTTTGCTCACAGTCGACAATAAACGCAGTAGGGTGGTGGCCTCTAAAGCCCTGTTGTCGCTCATGCAACGCAATCCGGATGAATTTTTTCGTCGCTTTGTGACTGTAGATGAAACATGGATACACCACTATACTCCCGAGACGAAAGAACAGTCAAAGCAGTGGATTGCGAAGGCAAACCATGTCCAAAGAAGGCGAAAACCGTAAAATCAGCTGGTAAGGTTATGGCTACTGTATTTTGGGATGCACGTGAAATTATTTTCGTTGACTATTTGGAAAAAGGAAAAACAATAACAGGGGATTATTATGCATCTTTATTGGACCAGCTAAAAAACAAAATTGAAGAAAAACGGCCTCATTTAAACAGGAAAAAAATCCTCTTTCATCAGGACAATGCCCGTGTTCACACATGTTTACGATCAATGGCTAAAATTGAAGAATTGAAGTTCGAATTGGTCGACCACCCACCGTATTCGCCAGATTTAGCCCCCAGTGACTTTTTCCTTTTCCCAAACTTAAAAAAATGGCTAAGTGGACAACGTTTTTTTTCAAATGAAGAAGTCATCGATCGGACAAATGCTTATTTTGAGGACCTTCCGAAAACTTATTTTTCTGACGGTTTAAAAAAAATTGAGAAACGTCTAACCAAGTGTATTGAGCTCCAAGGAAATTATGTTGAGAAATAAAAAAAAAATACAAAAATAAAACCTGTTTTAATGCTTTTTTCTAAGGAATTATTGACCCACCCTCGTACCATCAAGTCAACAAAAGGAGCGAGGTGTGTTTCGTGTGTACTTCTCAAGTCAGGTGTCCATCCCATCTCAATCATTGAATTAGGACAAACCTACAGAGTTTGTCGATGCGTGATTGTAATGACGCACCACGATAGACCAAAGATGTTTCTCATGACTTGTCGCTTCACCTTATGACAATCGCCGTATATTTCAGTTATCATGTCTAGGATCTATATCACAGTCAATAGTAGTCATATTAATGTATTACATAAATGCTTACATAAGGAAATATAGTTATTACAACCTATTTCACCTCTGTAAAAGAAAACCAAAGACGTCCGCCACGCGGGGACTAATAAATTTGACGTCGCGACGAAAGTCGCCATCGATCGCGCGCCGTTTTATATTTTTGTGTGAATTTTACGTCTGTAAGTTTTACTCAGAATTCAACCACGATTTAAAACTATGTATAAAGCAATTTGGCAGGGGATGCAGTGTGATCTGTCACCTTCCTCTCTTACCTGTATGATAATACATTTTTACTGCCATTGGAAATTTGTGAACAGTTTCTCTGCTTTTGGGTACAAGATGAATGCGAAATATTATAATGCAACGTAATTATTATTAATCATGACCATGTCGCTCAAGTTCTACTATTAACTATAATACTATACTGTTCATTTTTATCTGGTTGAATTAGGAGTATAGAAAGTTAATATTTTTATCTAACCATTGCCAGAATTAAATCGCATATAAATAGGAAAGATGGCGTCCCGTTTTTTTATGTCTTGAACCCCGGAAATTAAATCAGAAGCTTTTCCTGAACGTCGTTGATCTTAGTGTATTTTTTTATACTAGAAAGTCGTATCTAAATTCCATTAGTATTATAC
Source organism: Rhyacophila brunnea (assembly GCF_057557595.1). Lineage (NCBI taxonomy): Eukaryota > Metazoa > Arthropoda > Insecta > Trichoptera > Rhyacophilidae > Rhyacophila > Rhyacophila brunnea. The sequence goes on along the minus strand of NW_028233170.1, from coordinate 32,627,239 downwards.
CACATAAGCCTTTTATGTGAAGTAGACTCGTAATGTGCAGGGCCACTGGCAGGTCTATTTCTTTGAATGTACATATAACAGAAATATTGACCTATGTATAATTTCATTTCTTTTTAACATGTATTTTATACGGTCAATTCTGTTTAAGTGAATTTATTCAAATCTAGTTTTTAATAGTTTAATGAACTTCCTACTGTCTTATTTGGTCGTTTTATTTTGTAAGTAGGAAATCATTGTGAATATATGGAATTTAGTGAGAATATATACTAAATCTAAGTTTTTTTAATGACGAGCTGTGAAAATAATTTGAATTAAAATTTTTTGATTTATATCAATATCGTGATTTTTTCTCTAATCAAGTATGGGTCGATGGTTATAATCCCTACATATTTGCATAATATTACACATTACTCAATATTTCTGTTTTTTTAAATAATAGTGTACCTAATGGATTAATAAATAAATCTACCTTATAATAATAATATTGATATATTTTATATCCAGCAGAGTTTACAAAATACATGTTTTTTGAATATTTTTTAATACTTAATTAGGCTTCCATACGTTTTTCACGTTTCAAATAAGTACATATTATTATAGGCAATTAAGTTTTATTATAACCATTTTGTCATGCAATATACTTATGTGATTATTCGATTATGAAGAACGTATTTTTATAAATTGTAAGTTCGTATAAACGTTAAATCTGTACATAAATATTTTATTAAGAAAATAAGTGGCGGATACCATTTTGTATTCTTAATAAAATATCGTGAATGTAATTTATTTCATAAACATAGAATTGCATATGAAGATTTTTTGGTGTTTATTTAAATTAAATAATTACTACTCATGGACCAACCGCAAGTTACAACTTAATTAGTTAGTAGATAGCGAAATCACATTATCCAATAAATTGGATAAACATTTAATCCGATACAAATGTAGTCATCTTTAACCAGGCAATACGATAGGATCGTGTTTCTTGCTGTCCAGCGTCATCATTGATACTTTGTTGAGACGGTTCAAAATTTATCCAGGACCTCATAAAATCGAAAATGGTGAGGAAAATTTACCGTCTGATGTGATTGATTTTCAGTTTGGGCGTGTATTTGATAATGCTGAATACTAATCTGAAGTTAAACTTAAAATTATTCAGTTGGGCTAACTATTTATTGTTATGTATTTAATATACAAATAATCGAGTATTATGAAACCATGGATCACCCTTTTTTTGAAAGCATATTATTCTGCAAAACAAGTAAATTATAATTTTATGAAGCATAAATACTTAGTGAAGTCGGTAAATCCACAGAATTCATGCTGCCTTTGGTATTTGGGTAACAGTTTTTACTTGTGTTTATCACGCAACATCCTGCGAATTCTAAATAATATTGAAAACTTTTTTCATACTACCGTTAGCTACTATAACCTAAATAGTACGACGCACCGACCTATTTTAAGCCGAAATTAATATCTCCCATGCTGTAATAACTTTATTACATTGAAACATCGACCGAAGCTTCAAGATAGAATTTAATAATACATGACATAGTCGTACAGTACAGTGTATATTTAAATTCATACAACGTTTCAATAACCATATAATTTAAATGTCTTATATTATTGGAATGTTTTTCACAAATAAGTTGCTCGTAAAAAATGGAATACATTATGTTTAAATTCATTGTTCAACCATTAATTGAAGACACAAGTGGATGAAGGTGTTATGTACCCATCTTTCATATTATGGATGTATCAAACATCTTAAAATGTTCATTGGTCTGGCATTACGGCAAGGGATGAAGGGACTATGTTACTTTATTTTTTTTAGTTTTAGTTTGTTATTTTCTCTAGTGGATGAAGGTGTCGTTTTTATATATAAATTACACATTTGAAGATTTTAACAAACTATTTCTGAAGTTAGTAAAATTGTGTGATCCTTAGTTACCACTTGAATACATCACTAGTTAAATTACCCTCAACTGAAAAAAAATACATCAAAAAAACTTTGACCTCAATTTACTCAAAACTTTGATTTTGTAACATAACTCCTTCATCCACTTGTGTCTTCAATTGATACTTTCAGCATTATAACGCCTATACACGTAGGTACATAGATTTACTGGCGCAATAGTGCGTATTTTAAACTATCGTGACAATAACTGTTTACACGGGAAAGTGCTGACTGTCTCTCCAATCTCATTCTTCAAGAGTAAGCGAGGTGCGATGTTGTCTGTTGGTACTATTAGACAGGTCGTGAAAATCGGTGAAAAATTGACTAACTTGAATAATACCCCGACAGTACGTAATATCGCGGCCATAACAAGAAAATGCACGTGTAAACATGTATTATCGTACAAGTTGCAAGATTGCATGCATGCATCAAAAGAGTTCAGACGCTTCTGAACTTTCACGCAACAGTTGGGATTTGTACGATATCTGCTCCTGTGCAGTAGAACGATAGCGGTGAACCTGCCGGGGAAAAACGAATTACACCGCGTAGAGACTCATCTTGAGGTTAACCGATTTTCACGACCTGTCAAATAGTACCAACAGACAGCATCGCGTCCCGCTTACTCTTGAAGAATGAGATTGGCGAGACAGTCAGCACTTTTACGTGTAAACAGTTATTATCGCGATAGCTTAAAGTACACATTATTGGTGCAAGTAAATTCATGCACGTGTACAGGCGCTATAAAGACGACTATTTATATTAATATATAATATTCTTCAATATTGTATGGTGATAAACTGATAAAATGATAATAAACTACAAACCACTTATTGCGGTTTCACGTTCATTGAATTTTGACGGTTCGTTTCTTTATACCCGCATAAATTTCAGGAAGTATCGAATGTTTATATCAAAATGTTTTATGGGCTCACCTATGGGCGGTACTCAAATAAAGTCCATTCAAGTTATAAATAAATGCTCTTGACTTATCTTTTATGACACGTAGAATTCAGGAAACCGTCTTGCCCCCTGACTACTGCATGATGCATAGACTTGTGATTCTGTAACTGTGAATCATGAGATAACACTGGGGAACCGTATTCAGTAATCACCTTTAAGGGGTCACGGTCACGCCAATATTGGGACTAATTATTAATAAAATTATATCCATACCTTACTAATAAAAACTCGCACGATCCTAACACCTACTAATGCCTATGCAGGTATATTAATTGGATGTCGTGTTAAAATACGTCGTTTACAACTTAAATATTATTATTTTTTTTCTTTTTGTGTCATCCCATGAATAGTTTTGATCCAGAAGACTGGCTGCAAACACACAGGTAATTGACAGCTTTATAGGTATAATACATTTAAAATTTGAACAACCGTAAAAATGTATGTAGGTACCTACCTATGTAGGTTGCCAAAACTGGCTGTACCTCAGTTGAGGCACGTTCTAAAAAGATCGTGGCTAGGCGATGCGCGGATTGCGGGTCGCGGGTGCAAATGACGCATGCCAAACGAAATATAATTTGTCATATAAATCCAAAATGCGCCCATTTAATGTTCTGTTTATTGTTTTATTAGTAACAATAATAATACATTCATTCACATGTTTTCTTTTTAAAGTAAATGGGTAACGTTTTAGTCAGCTTTACACGATTTAAGAATTAATACCCTCATCGCCATCACGAAACAAATTGACGTGTTCCCAGCTCGACTTTGTCTCTCCGAATGGCAGCGAGTCCAAAATTTCTTCGCTCCTATAGTTGAAAATTATTTGCCGTTTCACTGATGTATCACCTTAAGCATTTGGGGGCTCGCAAAATAGGATAGCTTGAGAACTTTTAGCCGCAGTATTTACGATGATTACGGCAGTATTTTTGTACAGTGAGTATACATTTTGCATTTTAATCACCTATTATCTGAGTAGGTATCACAACGAATCGTATTGTTTAATTATTGCGAACGTCGGATTAATCCACGACTCCAAAATCATCTGGATCCTTATTTCCCAATATTTCCGATTAAAATTAACATTCGTTTATTTGTCGAAAATATTATATCATATTATAATCATAAGGCATATCGTCACCACCAATCCACGAATGGATAAAGCCTTATCTTAGCTCATTCAGCAGTTAATGGTGGAGGTTGTGATCGAGAAATTTCGACTCAAGAATTCTCGAGAAATAATCAGAAGAGAGAATTCTCATTTCTCAATAAATCATCAATGATGGCGGAAATTATGGCGGAAGAGTCGACTACGATTCTGAACAAGGTTTCTTAAATTTCCTGGTAGTTTTTTGCTGGAAGATAGCTAAAATTGGTCTCGACATTTCGTCGGTGTTTTGTAAAAAGGGCGAATCAACCGTTTTGGCGAAATCGAGATTTTAATGAAAATAAATATGTACCCCACTAGCTTTGTTGTGTAAAAACGGCGAATTTGTATCTCCACAGGAAAGTACTTAAAAACGATAATCGACTAAAATTAAATTAATTAAAATAACGAAATAAAAAGCGAATGTGACATATTAGGCCTTTTAAAATATTATATAATAATACCTATTATAATGACAATATTATTTATTCTCTTCTTATTGTGCCATCCCCTAGCGGAGGTCGGCCACTATCAAGGCGATCTTATATTTGTCGTCTGCTACCCGGAACAGTTCGGTGGAGCTGCACTCGTACCAATCACGGAGGTTCTTAAGCCACGAAATGCGGCGCCGTCCTCTGCTACGCTTCCCATTGATCTTTCCTTGAATGACAAGTTGGGGAATGCTGTATTTTTGTCCTCTCATAATGTGGCCGAGGTATTGTAGTTTCCTGGTTTTGATACTACGTAGAACTTCTCGGTCCTTCCCCATTCGATTGAGAACTTCAACATTTGTCACCCGGTCAGTCCAAGGAATTTTGAGGATGCGTCTATACAGCCACATCTCGAAAGCTTCAAGTCTCCGTGACATCTCTTGGTTTAGCGTCCATACTTCCATACCATAGAAAAGAATTGAGAGCACATAACAACGTACCATACGCAGTCTCAGACCTAGGATAAGATCTCAATTGCTAAGGAGGAGTCTCATTTTGAGAAAGGCGCTCCTTGCGATCTCAATTCTAGTTTTTATTTCCTGAGACTGGTCCCATTTCTCATTGACCCATGTACCTAAATATTTATAATGGGTCACACGTTCGATTGGTTCGCTGTTAATGACAAAATTTGTGTTGGTGTCTGGTGTCGCTGTTTTTGATACTAGTAATAGTTTTGTTTTCTTGAGGTCCATTTTTAAACCATAAGAATTACTGACCTCATTAACCTTTTCTACCAGTTGATGTAAACTCTTTAAACTATCAGCAATCAGCACAGTATCATCGGCATATCGTATATTGTTAATATGTTTGCCATTAACCATAATACCCACCGATTCACCTTGTAAGGCTTCCTTGAAAATAGCTTCCGAGTACATATTAAATAGCAAAGGTGACAATATACAACCCTGTCTTACACCGCGACGAATTTTTACCTCTCCACTGATTTCGTTTTCAATCTTTATATTCATAAGCTTATTTATAAGCTTTATTATAAACTTGTTAGATATTTATAATCATCTACAGGTAAAAAACAAATAAATGTCAAAAGTTAAAAATCTTCCTCCTGTAAAATAGCATTTTGGTTAATTCGCTCTTTTTACAAAACACCGACGATTTATTCTGAATGGAGTTTGTTAAATTTCCTGAGAACCTCGAGAATTTTCGAGAAATCAAGACTCAAATTCTCGAAAAAACAACATTCTTGATTTCGAGAATTCTCGAATCTCGGGAAATAAAAAAAGTCAAGAAATCACAAGCTCTAGGATATTTCATTTTAACAGTTTTACTTATCACTGGGTGACCGAATTTATCGGAAGGTTATGCACTTTTCTAGTGATATGTTCAGTCCATTGCCATATTTCAGATCTTCGGTAACGTCTATCATTCTGTCTCATGGCGCACAATTTTGCGCTTTCTTGCTAATTGTCATCTGTTTCATTTACAATCCTTACACACAACTTCAACAATACTTGAATAATTACTACAAGAATTGAATGATTTAATTAAAATAATAGGTCACTACTTAAAGAATAATATCCCCACAATCCCAATCATAATACGTTGATTATTGTTGGTCGTCTATAATTAATGATGTCACACGATTTTCAATATTTTTTCATCCCCCTTCGTCACACTTCATCTGTCTAAATTGCGTCACATTTTTTTCTCTCCGATTTCGTTAAAAAACGAACTCGTTGACTATTATTTACTTCAGTACGTAGGTCTATAGTGTTATCAAGTAATATTGAATTCTAAGAAAAAATATTAGTTTATATTTTGTTGGTTTTGTGGCGTCAGATTTTATATAACACCCTTATCACTTTCGTCACAACTCATCACATTATATAACACCTCTTTCCCTTTAGGGCATGGCTCATCGGTTATGGAAAAACAATCACACGAACGAAGTTTCCAATAATAATCTAATGTCATTCCTCCATATTGCTCCATTAGAAAAACGTTAGGCAATAGAATAATTTAACCGATTGAACGTGACCTCATGGCCTACAATGTGATATTAAAATATAGCGCCATCTGCTCTATATGATATCGTATTATACAATCGTATATCTACTCGAATTACAACGGAAACACATTTTGTATGCAGACGGTGTGTACGAATTTCGGCATATGTATGTAATTATTATTTTTTTATTTCTCATCGAATTCTATTTTGAGTTGGGAAGGGGGGGGGGGGTAATGTGCAAAGATGCATCATTTGCGAAACTGACGAATGTAAATAAAACGTGCATTAAATCCGTTTTCTTTCCTGTCCAAATGCGTAGAAATAAATACATCGTCAGTTTATTCGGGAGATTTTATAATTTTACGAGACTGAAAAAGATTCGGCCGGAGATTTTTCTTTAGTATGTCTGGTAAAGCATACGAAATTCTGTATTTAATATTGGATGTCAAGATTGAAGGGCTGTTAGGTGAAGAAAGAAACACAATTGTCTGAGATTGGACTGGAATATGAGGTGCCAAGGTGTCGGAGAGACCGAGATGATCTTTCAACGTTGACTGACTAGCTGGGAGCCCAGGAAATGCACATTGAATCGATTGCTGTGAAATCGAAATTGTATGACATACTTACATACACTGTAAGGAATCTTATAACAATATATTTTATTAAACTATTTTTTAATAATACACATACTTTTAATATGTAAGTAACATTATTTATTAAATATAAATTTAAACACCACAAAAGCTGGTCGCCAATATTAACGAAATTTAATAAAAAAAAATACTCCAGTCGCGTAAGCATTAGATAATTAGCATTAATGATGAATGGATAAGACCACTCACCCGGACAACGAATGCTGCGAGCGAGTTTGAATCCCACTCGGACCAATATTTTTTCTATGATACTTTTAACACGTTATCAGATGTTTTTCAAAATGATGTAAGATCGATTATGGTCTAAAAATATTGGTATATACTTAATGTATTCAACTAAGCGTTTTTTTTACTATAATGCATTAGCATAACAATAGAAACATGCATTATGTATGCATCCTATGATTCCTATGAATGAACATTCTAATACGAGTTTAAATCAAATCAATTGATATTAGACAAAACGAGTATACCTACTTACCATTGTAATATAAATGATCTCTAAGTGGGTGTATTTTTTTGTGTATTTAATTATCCTGATTCGAAGATTGGCAAGTCATTTTTATTAAATCGGTAATTGATTCACACATGCATATCTCCTTGAGTTACCTGTCACTGGCACAAGCAATTTAACTCCGACCAAGGTAGCCACATCGTGATATTATTGTGATTAACATTTTGTTAATTATATGGTAACCTCAATGAGTTTTTTTATTAATAGTGAAATTACAAACCTTACAATTTATTATATGCATATCAGATGCAGTAATCATTCATTGTGTATATTTCCCCCCTTATATCTTAGAATATTTTCGGGAAGTAAATTATAATCGATGACTTCATAACGGCACGTTTTTTCGACAGCCATAGACAAGTTTCCATTTTCAAATTTAATTAGAGCCAAACACCTCGTATCTATTATTTATTGTTATTACATACAAATTTGCGATAGTATGACATTGTGATGTGCTACAGTGTTGCCATCTTTTTGCGACCGAAATATAGTACGCGGTATGGCGTGGTCCACGAAATTATAGTATTTCGGCAAAAATTATAGTACGCGTTGTCAAGTTGATAATGTAATAGGATTTTTGCTTCTTACAAAAAAATAACGGAGAATTTAAGAATTTGCGAGACCCATTTTTATTTAGGTACCTCTTCCGACTAAAAACGCTTATCGACGAATTCAAGAAATTTCATTTTAAACTAAAGTCAAGGGATTTTTTACGTTTTCGAGCAATTTTTTTTCAGGTTCTCCAAATCTTCTTATATTGCGAAATAATAGTACTTATTATAGTATTTTTAGGCGTACTATACCTGTTTTATATCGTATGCAGACGAAATTTTTAGTACAACTACTATAATTATAGTACGGTTGGCAATACTGGTTGTGCGTATTAAAATTCAATAGTTCCAATTCAAAGTAATTATTATCGCAAAGCACTCGTTCAAGGTTGATTACCATAATTTCGCTGTTGTGGTATTTAGTTATCTGCATTTTTACACTAACTGACTGATATCCTTCAGAATCAGTTATCTGCCGATGATTAGAACATAAATAAATATAATATGTAGGTAGGCATGCAACGTAGCGATACGTTTATGGCATTCGTCGGTATTTTGAAGTTGCATAAAATTAAATTACGTATTATTAGGAACGGGGGCAATAATGTGATTTGAATAAACTAGTTAAAGCAACAAAAAGTATGAACATAATAATTGACTTATAACTCAGGATATATAAAATCTCAATATTAAAGTGGACATTTTAGCAAAATAGGCCAAACGCACAAACGCGAGTTTGCAATAATCCTTATTGCAAACTTGTCATGTATATGCACCAGGTAGAGTTAATTCTTCAAATCTACATACAAATACGTGTCATGTGCATGTGGCAGTATTTAAGCGGACATTTGCAGCCACGTTTGCATAATAGACCAACAACGATGTAAAAACATGAACGTGGATTTGCGTTGATGACTCATATTGCAATATAGTTAGTGTTGATTTATTCATCTCTACATTTATATGTTTCGAGCAGGTCATAAGGACTCGTTAAATATTTACATGCACTGCATTCATCAGTAAAGTACCAACATGAATGGGCCTAAGACAATGTATGCATGGATATGGACGTGGATATATAGAATTAATTCTTTTAGTTTTTTTTATTATCACATAGGTACTAAATATATAAGTATTATACATATATTTAGTATATATTGAAGAAAAAATCGCAATTGCAAGGACGTTATTATTAAATTTGGTTAATACCGGACGCAATCTATGATCATATTAATATCACCTTGATAAATATTTGTAAAGCTTGTTGCCTTTACATTGGTGGAGTTTCTAACACCTCGGATCACGGAATTGTTAGAATTGACATGACACGTAGATGAGTCAGTGAAAGATGTGTAATATTTGTGTTTATGAAGTTTTTCAAAATTATATATTTTATTTTATTAACATATTATTATCGGGTAGGTTGAAAAATAGTTAGACTTAGTTTTTTTATTAATGTTTATAGAGAATTGCTAACTACTTTTTTCATGTGATCCATCGGTATTGGACTTTGGAAATAGCAGTTTTATGATTAATTCTATGACTTCAGCTCGAATATCCGGTAGCAACATGACAAAAACTGTGCGATTATGTATATTTTAGTAATTTTAGTATAAACGCAGTTAAGCAATCAAATTGTTTCTATTGTTGAAGAGAGGTGACTACTGAAGTCGACATTTGCATTATTACTAGTTTATTTAGTAATTACTAATTATCTAAATCCGAATGGTAAGGTACCTAATACATAAAGTAACTTTGCTGAAGATAATCCACTAAATTATTGTGTTTTAAACACATGTGATGATATTAATTGAAAGGCACGAGTATTATCTGGTTACAGTTAACTTTCATAACAAATTATGCAGGTATCAATATTTATCGCTACATATTATGTGAATTAACCGCCTTCCGGCTTCGGACGAATATGTATAAAAATCGCAGGAGAGAAGGGGTGGAATGTTTTTTTAGGGGAGTGTGATATCAGGATGGACACTGATGTTATTGCAAACTGATTTATTGGGACATACACATATTAGAAATGATTACAAAATGGTATGCAGTTAATTTTAAAGTTCGCTAAGTCGTATCAGACAAATCAATTAATATTGTTAGTTTTATTATACAACGCGTGTACGGGATGAGTATAGAATTAGGACGTGGCCTTTTTTGCGCCACATTTATACTTTTAGGCTCCATTTTTATACAAGAAAGTTTTTTTCAGCATCTTTGAATAAATTTTGGGTTTAAAATATAACAATGGTTTATATGCCTATGGTATTTATAGCAAATTTCACTTCAATACCTCAATTCTATGATGTCGAACTATAAAAAAATAATCGTGGTGTTTAAATATATTAAAATTTAGAATGTTAACTATTTTTTACTTTGAAAACTCCCTCTTATCTCGTTATAATAAAATTGTGTTGTATTTCAACTCTACGGCAGTTTTTAGGATTCCGATGAGCAAGTTTTTTTATCACTATTCTGTGTATTTTATATGACGTAATTATACTATTCTTATGTGTGAACATTTCTAAAAATATAGCCTTCGATTATAATGAATGAATTGATGATGATACCCTAACCTTAACCCATTCGTTTCTGACATCGGTGACAAACAATTTGATACCACGAAAAATGTTTCTTAGGTATTTCAAAAATTTATAAATTTATTTTAGAATTATGATTAATTTTATCTGTATAAACCAAGCCTAAATACTTTTATGAAAAGCTGAAAAAATACTACTCATAATGATGATTAAATAATCTGCAAGTCATTTCGTATTGAATATTCATTTGTAGCAAATAGATATAAAATGTAGCATTCGTAGCAATTCGGATTTACTGTGTCAGTCAATTATCTAAAACTATTTTTAAATGTAAGTATAGATATTGTCGGAATAAACCCCAAAGCATGAATTTGTATGAAAGGATATTATATTACTTATTGGTATATTAATTACTAGGTACCTACATATCATATTGAACTTTTTCCACTTGTACCGAAACCATGGTAGTTATGTATTATACAACAAATAATGTAGCTACAATTACTATAATATGTGAAATAACAAACCTTGTGGATACTAATTATTGTACATAGATAGACAGTCAAGGACATCGATCCATCATTGTTAATGAACAATCAAACAAAATCGCAAATGTCATAGAACGAGACATCAAAACAAACCAAAGTCGGCGGTTATGAACAAAAATTTATATCTACCATCCTTCAATGCGCTATGCTATACCTAGTATAGATATTTTTTTCGGTGGCTTTCATCCACACCAAACACATTAGAAGAATCATCGTTCAAGTGTTGCAATACAAAAAGTTCATAACCCCACTCTAGTTATGGTGCAAACCAGCGGCGGCTCCTCTAACACCATGCATGTGCGCTGCACTGCTTTTTCCTAAACATCACTCAATGTGCAACAATGCTATTCATAAGTCATCACTCGTTTATCGCAATTTAATCCATGTAAATTTATACCAAAAGCATATACTCAGTAAACAGTCACCGAATTTGTGCGCTCGACGTGAACGCACAAATATGGAATTAGTTTGCCGTTCATATTACATTGGGTAATAACAGTTCAAGCCGACACGTGAAAACGATAAATAACTCATTAATACACAAAATTTTATGACCACTTGGGACGCAGCTCAAAAGTTACGCGGAAAAATGTAGTAACTGAGATTTAGCAGGATTGATAAAAAAATAGATTTTTTTTATTTAAATCTCATATAAATTCATTGAAAATAGGCTGATATTGAATAAAAATTGATTATAAACATAAATATTTTGGATCGATCCTTTAATCATTCTATATTTGCAAATATTTGAATATAATTTATAAAAAAATAAAATCTCAGTTATCGTGTTCTTTCTCAAAGTAAGTGAATTACTAGCATGATGTCATATTTTTAATAATGCAGGCATTTTGATGGAGTTTTATTGCTTTTTGTAGACGAAAAAACTGACGATTTGTCGAGAGTCGAAAAATACGTACTTACCTATTCAACACAATCGATAGTTACCCATTTTGTTTTTTTAATAGTTTCTTCAAATATTATTTCTTACATATAATTCAGTATGATTTCTGCGGTCGTCGCTATAGTCGGCTTTTTTAGGTGTTTTGTCACGTTATTGCGATAGTTTTATTCATAAAAATAAATTCATAACAATATATATACTTATTGTTTAATCAGGGAAGTGTGTGTGTTTTAAAATGATAAATTTTGAATAAAAGATTTATAATACTTAATACTTATAATTATAGTTCAATCAGTGAAGTGTATGAGTGTATGTGTTTTAAAATGATAAATTTTGAATAAATGATTTATAATACTTAATACTTATAATTATAGTTCAATCAGTGAAGTGTATGTGTTTTAAAATGATGTCGGTAAACGTAGACTTTATCAATAATAATAAAAAGAGTCAGAATAAAAAAAGGATGGTCCGATGACATCTGTGGAAATTGAAAAGTGTTTTTCAACCATTTAAAGAATTAAATCGTCTTTCAGAAATACTTACCATGAATCAGGACTGACTTAACATGTCTACCTGTGATAAGCATTGAGAAAAAACTTTTACAAACAGTTCAAGACTTTAATGAGAAGTGATTGAGGTGTTCGCTAAACAGAAACAACGGTGAATTGATATGCTTTTTAAATAAGGTAGGAAAATTTTTAGTGCACCCCCAATGAAAGCAATTTTGGAAACCACCGGCCGCCACTGGTGCAAACTATTCGATTACATCATTCTAGAATACCTACGTTTCAATAGGTAGGCACGTCATAATATTGTAGTTAGGTCTATGTTGCCGACCATTTTTGATTCCCCGTCAAATTGCCAAAGATACCATAATTTTGCGCCAAACATGCAAAAAACTACTACATATATTTTTGTAGAATTCAATAAAAAAATAACCGTTTTGGTACTCATTATTCGTAAAGTGTATCTTCTTCTTCTCGGTTGTTTTCCCGTGACTGCGGATCGTGACCACCATGAAATTCAGTCATTTTCCAATCAGTAACCAATACACTCCACCCGTCTCGGTCCTCTGCTTATCTCAAGGTAGAGTGAAGGCTGTCCCCTCATTTGGCCGCTTCATCGCGCCGACGCTCTTCATCTGCTTTACCTTTCCCGGACGCTATCAAAAACAACCGGTCTCTCCAGGTTATCGGGTCCACGCCGAACAATATGGCAACAAAACTGCAGAATGCGTCTCATATTGTAGAGAGCTGTCCCTTTATCTGGAGTCTTTGGAGTACATGACGTGTGAAAAAAACATGATCACACTGATTTAGGTAGGTACTATACATTTTTAATTTTTTTTACACATATTTAGTCGTTTTGCTGTTCTATTTATTTATTAAATTATACGTTTCTATAGAATTAAATTACAACCTGCACGATTTGGAATCTCGATTATATTCAAGAATTTCATTCATTAAGGACAATTTAATCAAGTTAGCACGGCACTCCCATAAAATATAATGATTATTACCGCGGGGTACTTTAAAAAATGAAACGACTGCACGCCATTGCATAATATTTTATAAAATCAAATAAACCATACAATTTTTCTAAACTCAGTATATATTATTGTCTATATCGCGAGGCAGGATTTTGGACGTATTCCGATGTCAAAGAAGCATCTTTCATAAGATCTGTATAAGTCATCTGTTTAAATTTCGAAGTATACTTATAGGTATGTATGTAGGTACCAGAATGTTTCCCGCCATTTTAAAAAAGGTTCTTCCAGAGTCCAAATTCTTTCGCATGGTTTATATCGTATAACAGAACCTATTGTTAAACAAATAATTTGGTGTGAGAGCATCAACAAACAGAATAGGTAACTCTTCATCTTTAACATGATTCAAATTTAGAATACGTACTAATCAGTGCCGATCAACGGACGTTTTGCATTTATTTATTTATTATATCTTGTATATTGTTATTAACTGACAATTCTTGGTGGAGAGAAATTGTATTATTAAATTCATATACTATAACTATAGAATCCCGGTAATAATAAGGGCCGGTCCTAGAAAGTGGGATACCCCTAGGTATGAGGCGCGAATAATATAATATTTCCATCCAAAAACGATCGAGGGTTGCTTTAATAGTGCGAATAGTTTATTTGAAATCTCTATTATAAAAAAATCTTATTTACCTAGGTGTTATCTAGTATCCCGTTATTATATTTGTGACCATATTATTTTATGATTTTGAATTTAGATAAGTAGATAGTAACCTTGAATCCTAAATGGCGCCAAAATATCTTTAATATTCAATGGATAATATAACAAAATGTATTGTTCGTTATTCAAAATTACATTTATTTTGCAATTATAATGATTATGTCAAATTAAAAATGTAAAGCGTTCACATGACATTAAAAAGTGTTAATAATATTAAAATAAAAAATACGGTAATATGAGTAAAACAAAACTTTTAAAGTAACGTCCACCTAAACTCACTCTCACGTAAGTGAAATGTATCAATTATTGGACCACAATACCCGGCATCTTATGGATCCAGAATGAACATTTAGTTTTCAAAAACATTTTTTCGAATATATAATATTATTCTCATGTGTTCTAAATTATGTTTGTTAAGTTTTTAGTATTTTGTCGACATGGTGAAGAGGCACCGAATGCTAAATTGGGTACTTATTAATTATGGTTCTTTTGTGACTTACAACCACGCACTCTTCGTCTAATGACACACTAAATGTGATTATTTAAACGAGTATAATATGTATAGTATAATATTTAATTTAACCATTACCTATATTGTTATAGTTGATAGTTTTATATATTAATTTACCATTATATCAGTATGAATATTTTGACTATTTACACATTTAGTTACCTCAGAATTTGGTACTTATCTTCGATGACGTAAAAAAATATTTACTGAAGGAATGTTGATATAACTCGTTTATTTTTTTAATTAGTAAAAAAAAAATTCACGACCGTCTACTCATTTGTTAGGATTTCTACCGCTATAATGGCACCTACTGGTTATTTGGTTAAAAATACCTTACCTACCTTATTATAATACATATAAATAGGCGCTACTTATACGAGTTTTGATAGCGCTTTATTGCGTAACGTAGGTACTATCTTGAGAAATAATGGTTCCGTGACTTATCAGTGAAAACGTATTTTTTAAAGAAAATTTATTTTATCTAACGGTACTATTGAATTTTATTGTAGTTAGTTTAATTTGCGTGGTTATCATTCTATTTACGATTGTCCATTTGTTAGTTAGTAGGTACTTACTATACGAAGTGTTTCCAAAGGAATGATAGGTAGGTAGGTACATATTTTAAGAGGTGGTAGTAGGTATGGACTATTTCGAGTGTCCGTATAAACATGTGTACAATTTTTAATGGATGTGAACTGTGGATCTGAAGCCATTTGAACGTTACCTATGAGCAGGGATTGCAATACCGGTTTTTAAAATATCGGTATTCACAGTATTAAGAATGCAGAAAAAAAATTTTTTCGACCATTTCCGATCCTAATAGGATCATATGGGCCTCCACATAGTAGAGGTTTGTATTAACAGATTTTGTTTTTTTACGAGAAATGAATGTCAGCCACTTGCTCAACCTATTAGGTCCATACATTGACTCACACACAAATTGAAAAACAATATGTGTACTTGCCAGACCCAGGATTCGAACCAGGGACCCACGGCGTGATAGTCCAACGGTTAAGCCGCGCGGCCACCGTGGGCGTTCAAATTAAGAAAAAATTAAGGGCATTCAAAGAAAAATTACAAATATTTTATTTAAAATGACAAAATCACTCGTTAAAATTGAAATGATCCAAAAGTTCACCCCCAAATTTATATTAGGCCGAAAATCTGACGACTTGATTTGGATGGAGCATTTGTTTAAGTAGAGCTGAAAGAATCTCGATTTTGGTTCGGTAGAATTTTATTTCACTTGTGTGTGTGTGTGAGAAAAGAATATGGGTGCCGTAAAAGAATTATCTTTACATGCTTTTAACGAATGTCGGTATTGATACTGGTCTTCGGTATGTAAAACCGGAAAACCAGTATTGATAATATTTTCATTTGACATTGCAATCCCTATCCAGAAGTCTTACTTATTAAAAGGGCAAATCAGTTTGGTTATTGAAATGACATAAAACACACGAATAGTTTGCGTCACAGCGACTTTGACAACACGTATATATATGCATCGTATTCATGGTTCTCTAACATAAGTATAATATTTCTTGATACTGAATACTATTATAATATAGGTACTTATTACAATTAAAATTAAAAACACCCATTCACAAATATTATTGTTCCATTTGATATAATAAAACCACAGAATTTTCGGTACTGTTCGGTTAAAGCGGATACAGCGGAAAACGCATTTTGAAAATAGCCGATAAACTGGATTATTTGTTAGGTTAACCAAACCTAACCTAACCCAACCTAATGTAACCTAAACTAACCCAAACTAACAAATAATCTAGTTTATCGGCTATTTTCAAAATGCGTTTTCCGCTGTATCCGCTTTAACTGAACAGTACCGAATTTTCTTATATAAATTTCACATCATCGTCGCATGACGAAATTAGCTGGAAGTTTTATGCAGGTTCTGAAAATTGTGTAAGTAGTTATTTATATCAGTAATTTCTCCATAACATTATGCTATATTCTCTCGAGTTGTAAATACAAAAATAGCCATGACATGATCGTGCTCATCAATAAATTGTGTTATCGGTGTTGCATTCATACTGGTTTATGATAATAGCGATGCACTTCTCTCCTTTTTGGCATAGGGTTATCGCCAGATGACGTTTTATTGCAAAAAGATAGCAGGCATACTCGTATGTGTATTTTTAACATAATTTATGGCGACAAAAATAACTGCTTTTCATACCCACTGAATTATCAGCCAAGCCAACTGGACGTTTAGTCGTTTTTTCTAGTAATACTTACACACATGGTGTGGATTGTAGAAAGATTTATTGTTATTACGAAAAACGAGTTTTTTTTTATAGAGCGGATCATTTATATTAAATTATAGCCATTTGAATCTAGTATGTGGTCACAGTTTGCCATTTTTGATTTGCAGACATTTTTTTGTCATATATGGTCGAGAGTTGATTAACTAATAAAATAAATAACCGTCAAGTACTCGTATTTTCATTTTGGAGATTTGTACAATAAGGTTTGACTTAAGTTTACTGTAAGTCTTTGCTACCATAAAATCCACTTTGTCTGCCGTATATACTGCATAGCAAGTAAAAATGATAATTTTTATAATAATTTTATTCACTTTTTTATTCTAAGTCATATAGCAAAGAAGTCTCTTGCGCAGACACCGTTTTTGTAGGATAGTGGCAATACCTTTTTTATTTATAGTGACGTGAAACGTAGTGATTTTCCAAAACCGCTTTTCTCTGGCACTCTTTCGGGCGTAGACTGTTCTTAGCAAAAAGCTTTCAATGGTACTGACTCCTTGCATGTTTAATAATTATTTATTATCTATGTGGCATGTTACTTTAGAAAACGCAGAGCTTTTGCTTTTAAAGTTTAATCAAATACTACAACCATGGTACATTTATTAACACCTATTACTGAATAAATGAGAAGTAAACGTAATTCATAATGTGTTTGTTTAATCGGCTTGGGCCTATACAATTACAAAACTGATTTGACAACATTTTGACAAAAATAAATAATGACTGTATTCGCTCCATTACTGAGTAGTAATTACAAGGGTATGCATTTTAATGAACTTTGCTTAAAAATCTTCAACGTAAATCTGCAGGAAACACATCGAAGAAGAGACAATCGCTGGCCAAATCTACTCAACTAATGGGGTAGTCCAAGAGTAAAATATAACATCTAAAGGGTAGACCTGGAGACCGCTGAATTGGCGAGATGAGAGACCTTCGTCCAGTAATGTGTTGATCCAAGCTGATAGCGAGATTGAGAAGATGCCTAGAATGTGTCTTTAAGTATTTGGTTAATGTCTTTTTCACAAGTTTAGGGGAAGAGCTGTGATAAATAATCATTCATTGTATCATTAAAAAAAAACATGTGAAAAATATCCGGCCCGCAGAATTGGAACCACAGACCTACCGATCTAAATGTGCTAAAAAATGCGCCAAACTCTAAAATCCAGTCACTGTAAAAATCTCTTTGATTCCATTACATTAATTCTGCCTGGGTCCACGTTTCTGCTGTCATTGTATTTTTAGGGATGGGCCCTCCGTACTCTCTAGTAGTCTGTTTTTAATAAACAAAAACTCGACTAATCAACGTGTATGATATAAAAGGCGAGCGTCCATAATGTTAACTGACAGGGTGCGTGACTGCACCACCCACAGTTCAACAGAATAACATTCAGCCATTCCAGCTAGAGCAATGAATAGATTTCGCCATCAAACGTTTTTCCTTTGACTCCTTTGTTGCTTTTTGATATAGATGCATTATTTGTTTTCTTGTTCTCTAAAAGCTCTGGGCTTGTATATTTATGTTTATACTATGGTATCCAAATTAAAACATTAACTGTGTACTCTTTGTGTTCGAAATTACTTAGAATTCTTCATACAACGTATTTGTATAGTATCATGTTGGTATTAATACCTAACTACAATTTGCTGAAGAACCTGACATGTTGTTCCCTTCATGTTAATGATAATATCTCATATGGATAGTTGTCTATAATTTCATATCCACATTCAACGTAGCTCTTTATTGAAGATTTTATCACCGATTGACTATAAACACCAATATAACCACTAAGCGATATTAATTTTAAAGAATATTGGGGAGTTACATTAGGGTAAATAAATCGATGTAAATGCATCAGCCAAATTGGATGAATTTATTGAATAATGAATATTAACGTGCAGTTATTATATTATTATAAGACATGAATCAATAATTAAGTTAATAACATACCAAATTCACACAGTAATAATATGTTATATTGTTAAATATTATTGCAATGATATCACAACGTGAGTGGAAAATCAATATATGTGCAAATGACATGGTTTGGAGATATTAGGGTTTTAAGTTTTCATTTTGTCAGGATATTTTTTTTTCGACCATGTCCGATCCTAATAGGCCTCCACAGAGTAGAGGTTTGTATTAACAGATTTTGTTTTTTACGAGAAATGGATGTCAGCCACTTGCTCAACCTATTAGGTCCATACTCTGACTCACGCAAATTGAAAAACAAGATGTATACTTGCCAGACCCAGGATTCGAACCTAGAACCCACGGCGTGATAGTCCAACGCTTAAACCGCGCGGCCACCGTGGGTGTAAAGGATAAATAGAGTTTCTAAAATAAAACCATAATATTTGGTTCATATCTACATTATGTCATGTTGTTTTATTAATTTCCATTTTTTTCATAGGTTTTCATGGTTTTACACTTTCATGACACATAGACAATGTTGATATTTCGCAGTTATTTGAGTTTTGTACCAATATTTTTTCAAAAGGTTTTTTTTAATATATATGTTTCTGAGTTTTCAATAACCACTACTAGATTCTAAAATCTGGTGTATTATTAATCTATTTAACTTACACAGTGTACTTCATTGTGTCATACTTTTTATATTAACTAATTTAAATAATTAAATTATTATTAAATAAATTATTATTAAATAATTATTAATTAAAAATAATTAATTTTTTATATTAACTTTTTATCACACTGCTTTTTTATATTCTACTATGTGAAAAGCCCATTCAAGGATGTACGAAAAGATATCTAAAACTTTATGCTAGGTATCTATTATTTAATATGTGCCTCATGATAAATAGCAGAAAAAAGTTTGTCTAAAGCCCCCCCCCCCCTAAAAATTGGTACCTAATCCCATTATTTGTTTTTTAGCGATGCCAAGGAAAATTTCGTGCGTATGCAAAGGTATGATGTCTGCAATCTTAATAATTATTGAAGCAATGCAAAAATTTCCAATAAATATTTTTCATGGTTTGCAAAATGTGCGAATGACAGCAGTGCTATTCGTCTGTCATGTCATCATTTGATTTTAAAATAACGTTTTCGAAATTAGAACTGCGCAGGAGACCCGTGGGCATTTCAGGCTTAAAATTGTTGAATTATATAATATTATGTGAACTGAGATGTATTATTATTTCACTGTTCAGTAAGTAAGTATAAGTCACAGAATGACTGTTACTTGGTTATTTTTCATAGTAGTTATGTTTTTTGTCATGTTATGAACGAATTGAATGTGTAATTTGTAATGTTCACTAGATAAATTGACCTCCTATCAAACTCTGCATAATTCAAAACGTGTTAAAAAGTACGCACTTGGATTTTACTGTCACGATTCTTTGGAAGAAACACAATCTGATAATCGTTTTGCTCACTGCACAGTGATATACATATTTTTATTTATACCGATTGTGTGTAGAGGATTCTTATTGTTTTAAAATTCACACACTTCGGAGCCCCAAACAGTTGTACATATTATTTACGTTTACTTTAACTCTTTAACGGATCAGATATAAACATTTTTTTATAAATACCTCTGAATGTTTAATGTTTCATTTATGTTTACAGACAACTGTTTGTGCTATGTTGTAAGTATTTGGTTTTAAATAACACAAGAGTAATATATTATAGAATGGGCATATTGATATTATGTAAAGACTCCAAAAACATTACGATTTTCGTGCGACGCCAAAAGAAAATTACGAAAATTGATGTCGTAAGGGGAAAGTGTCTCATGGAAAAAAATTGTGGTGTAAATCGACATATGATTTTATTACCCGGTTAATTAAATGAGATTACTGTTATATTGTGTTGTATGGCGGAGAAATATTGAGTAATAAAATAAAGGCTTTCGAGGTGTGGATCTTCCGGATATTTTCATAGAAACACTTATAGCCCCCACATCCTAAAGCGGGCCCCCCTACCTATCGATAAGCTTGATGGCATGTGTGACGCACAACAGAAGCATTTTCAAAATTGTGTTAGAGGTAGAAGTATTTTATAAGGGCTTTCAGTTTATGTTTATGTTACCTGATTTATGGGGTTGTCGAGTATCAACACAATACAATAAAAAATTGCATCTTATAAACTCATATTTAAAATATTAATAACCTCCTCGTGAAGTAGCGCCTTTTTTAGACCTTTTTTACTTGTGAGGTGTGTTTATCTCACATATCTGATAGACCAGCCACGCCGGGCCCCTAGGCTAGAGCCCTGTTAGTCCCCCCTTGTGGGGGCCATGGAAACACTTAACGATGTGGTATTCTGAAGACGACTGTACATAATAAAAGTATAATATTGTCATTCAACCGCTAAATTATGTGAATCCATAGTTAACTAATCATAATTGGGAATATCAAAATTAGACTGGGTAGATGAATTGCTTGACTGAAGAAATCATACGAGGGTGGGTCAATAAGTCCTTAGAAAAGCCGACAGGTGGCGCGACTAGTACTGTAAGCGGTTTGTTTTCATGCAGCGGCACTACCGATTCAGTATGCTGCGAAGTTTCAATCAGATTGGTCGGGTTGTTGTGTGTTTCTCGTACATTTAAAAAAAAAAATTTGCTTGTGGAAAATGGAATAATGGAAAATGGAGAAAATTGAGTTTAGAGCTGTTATTAAACATTTTAATATAAAAGGGTTAACAGCAAAGGAAATAAAAAATGAGTTGGATTTAGTTCACGGCATATCTGCTCCTTCACTTGCAACTATTTATAACTGGTTAAATGAATTTAAACGTGGCCGTACATCAACAAAGGATGAACCACGCTCAGGACGTCCTGTAGAGGTGACTACACCAGAAATGATCAATAAAATCCACGATATGGTGTTAAGTGACCGAAGATTAAAGTTGAGTGAGATAATTGAGGTTACAGGGATCTCAAAAGGTAGCGTCATTTCTATTTTACATGACAAATTGGGCATGAAAAAAATTTCTGCAAGATGGGTGCCGCGTTTGCTCACAGTCGACAATAAACGCAATAGGGTGGTGGCCTCTAAAGCCCTGTTGTCGCTCATGCAACGCAATCCGGATGAATTTTTTCGTCGCTTTGTGACTGTAGATGAAACATGGATACACCACTATACTCCCGAGACGAAAGAACAGTCAAAGCAGTGGATTGCGAAAGGCGAACCATGTCCAAAGAAGGCGAAAACCGTAAAATCAGCTGGTAAGGTTATGGCTACTGTATTTTGGGATGCACGTGGAATTATTTTCGTTGACTATTTGGAAAAAGGAAAAACAATAACAGGGGATTATTATGCATCTTTATTGGACCAGCTAAAAAACAAAATTGAAGAAAAACGGCCTCATTTAAACAGGAAAAAAATCCTCTTTCATCAGGACAATGCCCGTGTTCACACATGTTTACGATCAATGGCTAAAATTGAAGAATTGAAGTTCGAATTGGTCGACCACCCACCGTATTCGCCAGATTTAGCCCCCAGTGACTTTTTCCTTTTCCCAAACTTAAAAAAATGGCTAAGTGGACAACGTTTTTTTTCAAATGAAGAAGTCATCGATCGGACAAATGCTTATTTTGAGGACCTTCCGAAAACTTATTTTTCTGACGGTTTAAAAAAAATTGAGAAACGTCTAACCAAGTGTATTGAGCTCCAAGGAGATTATGTTGAGAAATAAAAAAAAATACAAAAATAAAACCTGTTTTAATGCTTTTTTCTAAGGAATTATTGACCCACCCTCGTATCTCAGTGGTTCGACTAAACCAGTTAGGAAGAAACATCATTTTTTGGAAAGCGAAATAAACAGTAGAAGGCGCGAAAATGCTGTAAACCGCCAGTTTTCCATGTGTCATGCTTTCATCAATAGATTGTTGCTCCGGAAAGGCATTGGTTAGTTTTAAGTTTCAAGAGGGAAATTTCGTTTGTCTAGGAATACATATTTCGTATTGTTTTCCGTATAGTCTAGTCTAGACTCTAAGGAATCGATTTTGTAATTGTAATTTGAATATAGAAACAAGGTCAAAGAAAATTGTACAATTCGCCAGCAATAAAAACAATGGGTACGTACGTAATAGTCGTTCAAGTGGTTTTTTGGCTATTTTAGCTTTTGAGAGAATACTAAAAGTAATCTTTAGTAAACGTGCCTACTTTAATTAAGAACACGTTCCATTGATAAAGGTAAAATAGTTTTACATTCTAGGTAATCCAAGAGCTTTTCAGTATGCGTCCATTTTATGTTGACATATAATATATTATATAGGTACTCTTTGACAATTTGTTTCTGACAGCTTCCGATCCACTTGCGGCGCGCAGTCCTGTTTAAGTCAGATAATCGGACTTTTCTGTAATAGCTAAATACTTTTATATCAACATAATATACTCATATGTAGGTGTGCATGTTTGGCATAATAGCGAAAGACTACAAGACGTGATTGATGTTATCAATCTCACTTTCGGCTGTCGTACATTTAGGCACGTGTTAAGGCTGGGGGTGGCACTTCCAATAAACAAGAATTGGGGTGGAGAACGGTTTATATGTTACAGAACAAGAGAGATAGCGTACAGTTTATTAATGTTTGACTCTTATGCATAATAACTCATTGTTATTAGACCGGTAGAACCCGGTTTCGACCTAATACCCAAAGGGAAAATTAATTTAGTGAGAGTTCGTGGGTATTGATTGAGTAAAATACAATGATTTATGAATCAGTGGAATGTTCCCTGATAATGGTAAAACTGGTATTTATTACGCGAAACTTACAACTTGCACAATATAAGTAAAACTTTATTACATTGATTAAATAAAATTTTGCGATAGTGATTGTAGGTACCTACTTAGTCATTTCGCTATACTTTGTATGAGTCTGGGTAATGGAATGCATTGTTTGAACATACTATGAATAATGCTTACTGTATGCATACATTGACATGCATATTATCTTCCTCTATTTATGGTAGGTAGTCATGGAAATCACTTAGCGAATCTTGTGAGCAAAGAAGTTGTATAATACGTAGATATTATGTTGACATAATATAATATTTGCTTACCTAATTTTATTGTAAGTCGCTAATGATGCGTATTGGCACCATTAAAATATGTAGGTATCTACTCAACAATAATAATAATTACTTGTAAACACATTTCTGTTAATCCACGTTGAAGTAAGACTCAAATGATATCTTTTTAAATAAAGTTTTATAGTATTCATCATTAAATCAATAGTATGTACCTACTGATATCACTGATAACGGCGATATCAGCTGGCCCCTACACGTGTCTCACCCGTTAAAATGTATTTGTCACTCGGTATTTATAAAAAAAGAAAAATATTGAGTAAGATACGTAGTCCTTCGTTTACTTACATTATATGGTAAACTATTTCAAATATAGTAAAATCTTGGATTGCGAGTAACTTGGTCTGCGAGTGTTTTGCAAGACGTTTTTGCAAATGCAAACATGCAAAACATTTTTTTTTAATAATAAATTGTTAACTTTAATCGAGCGAGGTCTTGCAATACGAGCAAATTGCTGTAGAAAAAGCACCACCCTAGTAAGGATGTGGTAGTGCGAGCAATGAAACTTTGATAAACGAGTGCTAGGGATTACAAACGCGTGTCCAGAACGAATTATGCTCGCAATCCGAATTTTTACTACACCAGGTAGGTATTTAATATGATTTAACGTTTTAGTTTACCCAATATAATAGTAGTTCATTAATGCCAATGTTATAAAGTGGGGGGAAAGGAAGCATAGACCCCTCCAAAACTACCCATCCCGTATTCGGCCTCAATGGCGCGTATCACGAGGCCCTACTTTGAATATGAATCGTTGGCAATTTTTCTCAGTAGCAGATACCCAAGAGACATACTGATACTTATTCTAGCAAAAAATGCCTATGGGAGAGGACCACGGTGAACTAACAAAAAACAAACGATTCTAATTAATAAAATAGATATTATACAAAATAAAGCTGAAGCAATACTGACGAACAAGACTATGTGAAGAGATCCTCACGCCCGCTCTAACGAAGCAGAAAATATTTTAAAAACAATAAAGTTAGACCCAGTTGGATGGTCCGTTGGGCCCAACAGCTGATTCGACCGAACTGCTGTAAATTAAATAATTACAAGATAAAAAGAACTTTTATATAAGTACAACGTTTTTAAATTTTCTGTTCAATTATTATGCTCAATATGCTCAATATGCTCAAACTTGTACTTGATATGAAGTAAATTAAAAATAAACATACAAACAAACAAATATAGAATACTGAAATGTCATTTTGATTTCCATAGTAACGCACGTATATATTAATAATTTAGTTGCTAGAACCACCCGCTTAGGAACCAATAATAGTGGATTGGATTACGGATTTCTTCCGAAATAACTTGTCATACAAAACAGAATTAACTGAAAATGAATTAAATTCTACTTAAAGATCGGTAAAAGTATTAAAACAATACATTGGCATCGTGTTTTGATATATTCTAAAAGATTCAAATGTCTAGCTAGTCGGGAATTTTGTTAAAAATCGATTGCAAGATTTGTACTGGACAAACAACCACCGGACAAACAAGAATACGAGCTAAAAAAAAACGTTGTAATAAAAAAATACAATTGAAAAGAGCGGGTGGAAATTATAATTGAAAAATCGTATATGAAAAATTCATTGAAATCATTGGAACATGTTAGACGTTATTCAATTATAATATTATCTACTAATAAAAATCAACCTACATGTAATAATATAGGTACAAATGATTGACGCCACGAGAAAGATACATGTAATTGTGTTATTATTTACGTGACTCTGTGACTCCTACGTGTTACGCCGCTGTATTCTATCGGTGACAAAACTGTAGTACCTACGTCTCCGTCTCCCATGCATCACGTCAATTATCCCTAGCATTAAACCCATTTATATTTATATATATAATATATTCTATATATTATATATTATATATATTCATAACAATTTATTTCTATAAACATACCACATTTTTTCGAAATTTCGAATTTTCACAGGAAAAAATAATAAGCTTCATTTAAGTGCAGTCTGGAATGTCAACCGCAACAATAATCACATTCGCCCTGACTATTTGCTACGCACTAGAAGAAGTCGCATCTAAGTATGTTCGAGGTTAAATTGATCCACTATACTCGGTATTCTTTAACAAAGTTGCAATAAATCATACTTCGAGCTTGATACTTCGCTATCAGTGTTTTCTGCTTATTCTCGTTGCTGGTGTGATTGTCTCGGATATCTTTAAAATTGAAGGGTTGAAAGTCTATAAGGTCTAAGTGCCAAAAATGTGAAACTGAGATATAACAAAAGAAAAGAATAAACCATACATATATGAAAGCTTACATTTTTACTGATTTACAGAAGAACATCAGTATAATATGATAAGTTTACATAATTCTAAAGATAAAATAAAAAAGGAAGAATACAATATTTAAACATAGACAATATTGAAACGTTCTATGTAGAGAGAGGGTATGTAGGGGCACATAGACCCCGCCCATATTTCAATGTATTTGTGTGACAAAAATAGTAGAGTTAGGAATTTAGACCCTTCAGAATATCAATAGGCTTGGCATATAGATTGTATTGAAGTAAAAAACTTTTTTTTGGCACTTAGACCCTATAGACTTTCAACCCTTCAACTATTCAATGAAACCAGCATTAATTTCATTTAGCAATGCAATGGGTGGCGTCTAGATGTATCTATAGTCTAAGAATGAAACCATATCTCAAAAGTCTTGCTTGGAAACACAATCAATTGACAAGAATTGGCGGAAAATGAAAATGGCGCAGTCTTTTTTATTCGTTACTCTTCAATATCCACATTGCATCTACTTATACGAATATGAAAAAACCACAACAATGTGAGCTAAATTATTGAAATATAAGTAGGTAGGTATATAGTTGAAATCTATATACTTTCCGCTTACATTCTGAATATATTTTTCCTTTTCTTATAATGGCATTTTCTCCGGCCTCGTCGGCAGTCACACATTTATTATTTAATCTATTTTGTCTGTTTTTCGCAATGTGGCGCCAGTTTCAATAGAATACATTTAATATAAGGCACCAAAATCAATTTTGTGTGTAAAAATGGTAAGTATGATATTGTATAATAAATGGTAGTTTTTAGTTTGGCTATTTCGTTAGTTATAATCATTTATTCTTGATACAGATAAACTAAATCATGCATTTTTAATCATTACTCTCGAATATGCTATTATTGTTTTGAATTCTCACAAATCTGTCCTCATAATAGAGCTGAATCGGGTTCGCAATAAATTTATTTAATTTTTATACGTTTAAATATTTACGTTTCATATTTTAACCTTATATATTTAAAGTGAAAATCAAAAATAAAACTTCACATTTTTTTGATATGCTCTCAATACACCTAATCTACCCAATCGGAAAGCGAGCACTTCTGTCTTTTTCCTCGTGGTTTTATACAGTCATATAATATATTAATTTGGATGTTACTACTACGTCAGTCGTAATAATTATTTTGCGGTAATGCTGTTTATCGTGCAGTTACCATATTTCATAATCTTAAATAAATAGGTAGTAGATCGTAAATCAATAAGTACATTCCAACTTGTTTGTGCATATGTTTTTTAATAATCGTTTTATATTAATTATTACGAGTGCATTCACTCCCATCTTTATTTTTTTTATTTTCCGTTTAATTAGTATTCTTAACATTATCTGGTGAATTGTTCAAAAATTGCAAAGGAATAAATAAATAAAAATACTTTTTCTTGACACATTTATATTGCACCCATAGATAATTTTAGACTTTTCCAGTTATAGAATATCTGTTAGTTATTATACCTACGACCTAATTTAGTTTATTTTTCTTGAAGTTCTTGGTTACAAATGACAGTGCAATTAGGGGAGATAAGAGTTAATTCCATGTTATTAATGTGAACTATTACGATTACTAGACTAAACTAAAAAAAACTCATAAAGCCATAGGACGAAATACATTAAATTTATGTAAAAAAAGTTTTATAATTATTTTCTCACATGCTACCCATATTTTTTTTTGTTTTGTACATACTTGGCCACGTTTCGCGAAAGTGTACACTGTTTGGAAAGACTTTCATTTTGTACTGAGGTACTTCATTTGAAAATTATTGATATATCTTCGTAATGTTTAATATAAAACTGAACCCAGATTTGTAAGTAGGTATTAGTGGTGTTAATTAATGTAAATTCTTCGTGAAATTGTATTAATCAAAATATAATACAATATACTGGCATCATTCTTATTTCATATAGAAGACAGTTTCGTCCGCTTAAATAGGACAATCTCCATCAGTTAAGAATGTCCTATTGATGCGGACAAACCCGGACCTGATCGGTAATACCTAAATCATATCGAGTAATACCATGCAATACTGTCACTCCTTGAGTTCACGTTGTCGATATAAAAGGTGTTGTATTCCTTCTACCGCATCTGCCATCTATTCTATACACAAGTCGGCTATCGACAATAGTCAGTCATATTTATGTATTGAGGCGTTTAATTGTTACAATAATTTAGTCGTTTGAACTGTCAAAAAATGCTATGATTGAACAGCATTTCTGTTGGCTGTGTTGACTTTTTGATCGAGATAGACTGTTTTGACAGTTTATTCAGCTAACTTATTGCAAGAATTATAATACCTCAATCATAAATATGATAAACTACCCTCGATAACAGCTTTGTCTATAGAATAGCTGCGCAGAATCGGGACATTATTTAATTAGTAGTTATGTATCGAGTTTCGATTTTTTTTCGCCTGCGACACCATTAATTGGTGTATTTATGGATAGGCACTTTTTCGAATCATCCCTGTTCTGTCTTTGATAGCACATGTAGTTGGATTTATTTTTCAGTATCTCTAGTTATGTATGAAACCAACTCTTCCTACTTTCATCGTATTTTCAAAGGGTGTATTTTCAAAGGTGTGTGGTGGGCAAAGGCTGACTATGGCCTCAATGATGTATACCGATGCCAATAGGTATACCTCTAAAAAATGTTGAGACGCCACTGTCCAAGAAAGTCAGCAAATCCTATCTCTAGCCTCCGCGTGGCGTCCCCCGGGCAATGCAGATAATGTGCTGTATAACGCAACATAATATCTGTAGCTAATAGAGAAGGGTGCAAGG
This sequence comes from Rhyacophila brunnea, assembly GCF_057557595.1. Classification (NCBI taxonomy): domain Eukaryota; kingdom Metazoa; phylum Arthropoda; class Insecta; order Trichoptera; family Rhyacophilidae; genus Rhyacophila; species Rhyacophila brunnea. The sequence continues at coordinate 32,597,832 of NW_028233170.1, read as the reverse complement.
CGAAACTCTGGCGCCTTAAAACGAGAGACCTTTGGCTACGGGAAGGATCACCCAGACAGAAAAACCACACACCAACCCGTCTGGACAGCGTGGTGTGTTATGTCCAAAACCTTCATATGAAAACAAAAACTTCTAGAACCCGGCCCTCATTCTCCGGAGGCCAACCTGATACTGATCACGGCAGCGATCAGCTAAGGAAGGCAGAGGGTGCTAAAAATCCCCGGAGACCCGGAAAAGGCTGCCAACAGATGACCATTGCTACATATAACGCAAGAACATTGTCCAGCGATGCCAAACTTGTAGAGTTTCAAGAAGAGCTCCGGAATATCCACTGGGATGTTGTCGGACTCAGCGAAGTAAGGCGTAAAGGTGAGAGTATTATTACTTTACAAACCGGACATGTGCTGTACTCCAAAGGAACCGATGAAGGACGCACGAGCGGTGTTGGATTTGTTGTCAACAAAGCCTGGAGGGACCGCATAGTCGAGTTCAACTGCATTTCTGACAGGGTCGCAAGCGTGATACTTAAAATCAATGCTAGGTACCGCATTCAGATTTTGCAAGTATATGCTCCGACACAGAGCTATCCTGATGAAAAAGTGGAAGAGTTTTACGAGGAAATAACATCCTTGAAAAATAAAAGTAAATGCCACTTCAACATCATAATGGGAGATTTCAATGCACGTATTGGATCATACCAAAGAGATGACGTAGCGGTCGGACATTTCGGACATGGCTCAAGGGATGGTAGAGGGGACATGCTTGTGGAGTTTGCTGAAACCAACAATCTTCACATCATGAATTCCTTTTTTCAACATAAACCTACACGTAAATGGACGTGGAGAAGCCCGACAGGAAGGACCAGCGAAATCGATTACATCCTCACTGACAGAAAATATACATTTTTAAACTGTAAGGTGATCAATCAGTTTAACACCGGCAGTGATCACCGGATGGTGAGATGTAAGATAAGATTGAACGTCAAATCAGAAAGATCCAAACTGCAGAAGAAGTCAAATGCTCGCGTATACCTGCAGAACAATACTGAATTCCAAAATGAACTCAAAAATGCACTATCGGCTTTCTTAGATGAGAACGAAACCGTTTCCCTATCCAACGCGGAGGATATAACGAATATTATTCTACAATGTGCAGAAAAAACAGGCGTAAAAAGCTCAGAAGTTACACCTTCCACCAAGCTTTCGAAGGCAACATTGAATCTTATGGAGCAGAGAAGGAAAACCAAGAGCGATAGACAGGCGCAAAACGATATGGAGTTTTCATCACTTTGCAAAACCCTCCGAAGGAAGATTAGAGAAGACCTTCGTAAATTCAATGTAAACCTCATACAAGCAATTGTGAAAGCAGGCAGAAGTTTAAACAAAAACAAGCAATGCTTGTCGATAGGAAAACGTCAAATCACAGCACTAAAAGCAAAAGATGGTTCTATCGTCAGAAATTGGGAACACTTGTTAAGCCGAGTTGAAGAGTTCTACAGCGATCTCTACAGTGATGACACTGACAATACGACTATAGACTTAGATCTTCAGAGAAATGGAAATTCGGAAGACCATACTCCCGAAATTACATCCTGGGAAGTAACCCATGCTTTAAATTACATGAAAAGTGGGAAAGCCCCCGGGGAAGACGGTTTAACGATAGATATCCTCAAAAAAGCAGGAAAGGATGCAAATGAAGTACTTGCACAATTGTTCACAGCCTGCATATGCAAAGAGGATGTCCCAGAGGTATGGAAAAATGCCAGCATTGTCATTCTTCACAAAAAAGGTGACAGAGAAGACCTAGCAAATTATCGTCCAATAAGTCTACTCCCTATTCTCTACAAGACGTTCACAAAAATTCTCTCAAACCGTCTGCAAAATGTACTAGACGAGAACCAACCGAGAGAACAAGCCGGATTTAGAGGAGGATACAGCACTATGGACCATATCCAAGTCGTCAGAGAAATCATAGAGCGGTACCAGGAATACAAACTGCCACTATGCATGGGTTTTATAGACTATGAGAAGGCGTTTGATTCGATAAAGAAATGTTCAATACTCGACGCACTCAGAAAACAAGGAATCCCTGGACGCTATATAAATATTTTCAATAATATATACAGTAGCGCAACAGCATCTGTAAATCTCCATAAACCATCGCGCAGATTTCCTATCAGCAAAGGAGTCCGACAAGGTGATACAATCTCACCTAAACTATTTACAGCTACCCTTGAAGACTTATTCAGGCAACTTGACTGGAATGACAAAGGGATCCCCATAAATGGAGAATACCTGAGTCATCTGCGCTTTGCCGATGACATAGTAATTTTCTCGCAAGACTCAGAAGACCTCCAAAGCAGAATGCAGGAACTCGCTGAAGTAAGCAACAAAGTAGGTTTGAAAATAAATGTAACAAAGACGAAAGTCATGTTCAACTGCTTTGCAGGCCAAAAAGAGATCCTCATCAATGGCACTCAGCTCGAACAGGTGAAAAGCTACATCTATCTGGGACAACAAGTATCTATAGATGGATGTATATTTGATGAAATTGTTCGCAGAGTAAAGCTAGGCTGGAGTGCTTTTGGCCGCCTGAATAATGTCTTCAAAAGTGACCTTCCACTGTGCCTAAAGCGCAAAGTGTTCAACCAGTGTGTGCTTCCCGTGATGACATATGCGTGTGAAACATGGACCCTAAGTAAAAGAGAGATCCAGAAACTTAGAGTAGCACAACGTGGTATGGAGAGGTGCATGCTGGGCATAACGCGAAAGGACAAAAAGAGGAATGAGTGGATAAGGAAGCAGACAAGGGTTTGCGATGTAATAGAGTTTATTAAAAGCCTTAAATGGAGATGGGCTGGACACATAGCTCGAAGAAGAGACAATCGTTGGACAAATCTAGTCATCCAGTGGTATCCAAGAAGTACAAAACGTCCACAAGGTAGACCTAGAGGCCGCTGGATCGATGAAATGATAAAGTTCTGCGGAAGTACGTGGCAACGCAATGCACAGGACCGAGAGAAGTGGAAGCAACTTGAAGAGGCCTTCATCCAGCAGTGGATAGATTCAGGCTGATGATGATGATGATGATGATGATGATAAATCTATTTCGAATTGTTGCAGACAGGATGCAATATTTCAGTAGAGATACCATCATTAGATTAATTAGCCGTGCTTCTTTTTTCCGCGTGTCGCATTTGTTATCCACCTCATTGCTGTCAATGCACGGATAATTAAATAAAATTAATACGAATAACATCTGCAGCGACTTTTGTCTCAGACAACGTAATGTCTGCCGCGAAGATATTACATATTACCGAAACCGCAAAGGGTGAGCGGTGACTGAATCATCAAAGAAATTCAGTAGCGTAGCCACAGACGCGTAATAGTTTCAAAAATATACAAGCATAACAAATTTATTTATGTTATAATAATATGCTGGCAGCCCTCACAGCCACAGCGTATAAGACAAAGGTCTTTCGTCCGAGGTGTTTATGTGATTTTCTCAATGCCTAGTTGTTTGATTGTTTCACTTCTACAACTAAATTCTGTCAATGGGCATCATGACCTGTGGTATTAAAAAGAATATAAAATACATTAATAGGCCATACCTATCAGCGGCTCTGTAGCTAGTGTAACTGTGAACAATGTTTTTGTGTTATTTGCATGGCCCCCACAAGAGGGTGGCTGACAGGGCTCTAGCCTGGGGGCCCGGGCTTAATGGGGGGGGGGTGGTGTGGCGGTTCGAGCAGTTCTTTTAATTAGCTTGGAGATGCCTTCATTCAGCAGTATATTGATCTAGCTATACTGATGTCAGTGATGTTAACTAATAATCATGTCTGCAAGACAAAGCTTGTTGTGTAGGCCCTATACTTGATCCGAATTTGTACGGCAGTTAGCTGGAATAAACATGCTGTCCCGCTTTGACATTTCTTTCACACAATGACCGATAAGAATTTAGCGCAGTATCACGTAGTATTTAATATTAGTATTTGTCAAAACGATGTAGCATTTTGTAGCGTAGCGTCGGTGGAAATTTAATTTTAATAGTTTTTATTTGAAGTGTAACTAAGAAAAACAGGTGATTAAAGGACAGTTTCATGAATTCATAGTTAAACTAAGTGAATGACTGATGTAACTGAAATAACATCATTGGTAGAAACAATGTTGCATACGTTTAAAAACGGGGACATCATGTCTGATATATTTATCTGACTTTTTACGAGTAGACCATAGTATATTTTGTTTTTTTCATTTCATTTGCACGATGTCAACAATCCTTCTTTATACGTACTATTTTATGTGGATACGTATTTCTTTGTTTGGGTCAGTGTCGATAATATTGCAGACTTCATTGCATAGGTGCCAGGCTACAGTGTCGATCACCGCATACTTTACGCTTTGTTTGCCCGGAAGAGCCATAAAGTCACGTGCTCGCATTAGTCCGGGTTTGATTAGCTACCCTTCGTTGTTCTGTCATCAAATTCGCTCCCTGGGCGCGGCGGCCCCTTCGACGTATTACACCCCCCGTCTAATTGGTGAATCAACAACACAGCATTTTTGTTGGTGGATGCAAGGCGTCGGAAATACCCACACAGCATGACTCCATTTTTATATTATGATCGAAAGTATCGAATGTCGATAAACCTACTTAGTTGTCCAACGGTTGAATTCGGAACTAAAATCACTAGTATACAAAAACTAAAAAAAAACTGACAAAAGTTTTCGTTGGCATTATAATATACCAATGACATTATAATATACACAAATTTTGCAGTGTTCGAATTTGGAACTATGGTCATCATCACAGTATAAAACATATTAAGTGATGTGCCAATAATTATAAGCATGCAGCGTCTTCAATTGGCGGACAACTTATACTGGTAGAATATCTATATTCTATATATAGCATTGATTTTATTGTTGCATATTTTAATTAAACCTTTTAATAGATTCCACGATTACTTGAAGGAAGTTCATCGTGCTTTTTTAAATTCATCTACCGCTTAGTATTCACCATATTATATTAAGTTATTTAATATAACACGTGTTTCGTTCACATATTTAGCCTTATCAAGTATAAATAAAAGACGACCTTTAAATAAAGTTTGTGAAAATATGTGGAAAGTAATAGTCCCGGCGAGACAATGGTGCAAGCTGTAATAGCGTCTGTACACGTGCATGGATTTACTGGCACCGATAGTGTGTAAATTTAACTATCGCGATATGTGCTGGCTGTCAAGCCAATCTCATTCTTCTAGCGTAAGCGAGACGGGTTGTTGTCATTGTATGACAGGTTGTTAAAATTGGTAAACGTCAAAATGCACTGCGCGGTGTAGTTCATACTTTTTCCGGCAGGTTCGCCAATATCGCTCTACTGCGCATGCGTATAAGTCATGCAAGTTCTAACTATCGCGTGAAAATTTAGAAGCTTCTGAACTTTTTTGATCCATGCATGCAATCTTGCAATTTGTACGATAATACGTGACACTTCACGTGCATTTTCTTGTTATGGCCGCGATAAAACGTACTACTGTCTTATTACTTGTCTTATGTCAGTGGCAATTAAATGTTGATGACTGCGCAACCCCCTCCCCTTTCAGCACTTGATAATCATAGGCGACATGCGTTCCTCTTAGAAATGTCAGTTAAAATTTAAAATATCTGAATATTTTCATAGTTCCACAATTAAGAATTTTAAAATTTACTAAAAATGTTTTTAAACTACTCTTGCCAAGTGAAAGATTTCCATAAATAAAAATAATAATTACTAGATGGTACCTAACATAATATTTTTATTTTAGGTTCATATTTTTCTAATAATTTAGTAAAATAAGTACGCTTAGTTCAGCTGTGTAGTTTGTTAAACTACTTAATTTTAATGGTAATTTTAATGCACAGTCGGCCACTAGGGGCGGCATGGTATATAAAAGTATGGTGAAGCCGGCAAGTATGGTGAAAAAGTATGGTGAAACAGGTTGGTATTCAATTTGCGGCAAAATTCCCACGTTAACATTATATTATATGGACGGGTACGTTATACTGACCAAAGTAAATTTTCCGTGATGCCCTGCATTTTTTTTATCGCGTCGCCATTTCTCGTGAGTTATCGGCTGTTGTAGGCATGCTTCATTCAGTTGTATGAGGAAGCCAAATTTTTGCCTATCTTTACTTTTAATACATCTATGGTCGGCCATCTGTTTTGATTTTCTTCCAATTATTTTTTATTCTGAAATAATTGTAACCTATTCGTTCCTGTAAATCGATCCCTTTTTAGTGAAGTTGCAAGCCTCCCCATATGAGGAGTAACTGCGACCCACCGCTTGGGAACCATATAAAGTATGTACGTCATCGATACAGAAATAAGGCTTTCATAAAAGTTTTTGTCAACATTTTATTACCACTATTATATGAAGCCAAGTATTGCCGCGTGCCATTCTACTATTTTCCGATATCACAAAAAATAAATAAAATAATATAATATTGACGTTCACACGCAGTTTAGAATCTCGGGTTACATAACTAAAAACTACGTCTACCATGAGTATTTATTTACTTTATCAAAAACAGTCCTCAAAAATCACAAATGTTTTTTTTTAAGTACGTAATGTGTGTTGATTTTTGACCTACCTGCGATCAAAGGACTTGTGAAAAATATGGCATTTTATTCCTCGCCTCTTTATTCTTATCGTTATCCAGTTGCGTAATAATCAGACGAAAAAATAATATTTGTATTTCATATCATATTTATTTTATTAAAATACATTGGTTACGCCAATGTGGTCTAATACCACAATGTGGTTTATACGTAATACCTATAAGTGGCTCTCCTGAAATATTTGCATTTCTTATCGGTTGTCAAACTTATCATCGCTCGGCAATCTTATCAAAAGTTACCTTTTTGACATAAAAAACCACATTTTTATTATTGAATTACTTTCATATACCTTACGTAAGAATAAATAATAACCTATAATTTGCTTACTTCCAAAACGACAATAAATTAAGTATTTAATGTCACTCCAGCATAATTCATGTATCATTATATTTGTGGGTGTAATAATTTTTTCCTTACGAAGAAACCAACCAACTTACAAGTTTATCAAAAAATATCAAAGTCGTCTGTCGTCAGGCCGCGGCACTAAATTGCGAGTTCTGATCGTAGTGGTTGTTATTGCTTATCTTCTGATTATATCATGTTTAAGCATTCTCTGTCGCTAACGTTCGATTTTTCAAGGACCTCTATAGTCAGACTGCCGGACGAAACTGTCAATTTCGATCATAGTTGCTCATACTTCGAATGTAAGTATTGCGGTAACCTGTTCGTAGTAAATAAAGATTTGCGATTGCATATTTCGTTCATATGAATCAACGTATTGCCAGTTATTTCAATATGAAGCAAATCATCATTTTGTACAGTTAACCTTATTGCATTCGAAATACATATAAGCAATAATTAGCACTACGCTTGAAATTCCTAGTTTCGTCCCACGGCCTGACGAGAAAGGGCATTTGAAAATTATCTTACGTTACCAACATAATCGCAGAGTACCTATGCATAAACGTTATGTGATAAGCAGAAGATGAGCAATAACTTCCATTAGCATCACTATATTTACATCACAAAGGGTGCGGTCCACCCCGTCGCCACGTGCGCAAAGGAATTGGAAATAATTTATCCTTATTTTGCTATTCCTATCCTGCTGCTGCTGAACGTGATGCGCTTTCATAAAGTAAAATATATATACCTATATACAATTATTGTAATGAACAAACCCACGTTGTTATATTTTTTACGATTTTAGCAGAAGGCAAAACTGTTTATTTCGATCCATATCAAGTAATAGCAGTATACCTACTTGTTTTACTTTTCGAAGTCGCACCCCCAGTAGTAAAATAAAAAAGAGACGTAATTTATAATTTCTCTGCGCACGTGTTTGCCGAGACATGTGTTTCTATTAAGATTTCTATTAATCAATATTATTCTGAAAGCAATCCACAAAGATGTATTTGTTCCGCTTTTCAAACCCACTATTCCACCCGAGCTTTCATATGATCTCGATATTCATTAGCAGGACAAGGAAAACATACCTACTACAAAAAAATGAGTGCTAAGAAAAATTCTTACATGCGAAGATACTATTAAATTAATTGATGCACTTGTGAGAAAGTTTTGAAATAAGCATCATTGCAAAGTTCTCAATTTCAAACAAAAAAGATCTCGTCTATAAATGATGTCCTATTTGCTTTGATGATCTCCAAATTTAAATTTATTTCAGTTGTACCTATGTTTAATTTGGTTTGGATGCTTTTTGCATAACTACCTACGTACAATTCTTACATGAGTAGGTGTACAATAATTCTATTATATTATTATTTCAATTTGTGTTTTCTCCAAGAGATCTATTCTAAGATTTTCCACTCGATCTAATAGTCGTAAGAAAACTGACCCCGCACAACGCACATCGCTGTAACGGTCGGTCAAAAGGCTATCGATCACTATAAAAAGTGTAACTAAGTACACCTATTACTTTAATCGCCCGTCTAAAAAGTATTTCAAGGTTGCGGTAAACAGTGAAACGCGTAGGTATGAAATTTTATGTAAATCTAATCAGATTTCTTTTGACGCTTGCAAGCTTTCTTTAATCGTGTTCAACTATTTATACGCATTACAACGTTTGATGAGAAAATGGCATGATTCGATTGAATTACATTCAACTATGAATCCATATATCTTATCATTATCTTCATATAACAGGAAATTTGAAAATAATTAAAATATGTGGTTGAGTTGTGACTAGGGGCCGAATTGAGTAGGTATGTGAGATGTTTGATGGCATTCTTCAGTGCTTTTGAGAGGGTCAACAATATCGTCTATCTATTTTCCAGCATTACCAGTGATAATAACGATACATCAGTGAAACGGCAAATAATTTTCAACTATAGGCGCGACGTAATTTTGGACTCGCTGGCATTCGGAGAGAGAACGTCGAGCTGGGAACACCTCAATTTGTTTCGTGATGGCGACGGGGGTATTAATTCTTAAATCGTGTAAAGATTACTAAAAACGTTACCCATTTACTTGAAAAAGAAAACATGTCAATGAATATATTATTATAGTTACTAATATAACAATAAACAGAACATTAAATGGACGCATGTTGGATTTATATGACAAATTATATTTCGTTTGGCATGCGTCATTTGCACCCACGACCCGCAATCCGCGCATCGCCTAGCCACGATCTTTTTAGACCGTGCCTCAACTGAGGTGTAGCCTTAAGCTAAAAAACGAAACAAAGAAAATTAATGTCGTTCCAGTCGTACTAAGGTGCTAATACTTGAAATTTAATGCATCCTGTACAAAACATTGATAAGGTAAACGTTGTCATATAACTCGGAAACCAGGTGCATGACGGTAAATATGAAAACGGTGCTAGGGTCATTCGTGCCTTGAAATTTCAAGACATTGGGAGTCCAAAACTAGAGACGAGCGGCTTTCGACTGACCTGAATGGAAGCGGATGCCGAGGATCCATGAACCACATAGAATTTTAGTACTGGCAAGAAGAAAAAACAATGAATTTGTATACAATGAATCGCCATGATTTTTTTTTAAAGTTTGTTGCAATTTTATTGACTTATTCAAGCTTTTCAGCGTTCGAATGTAGGTACTTCACCTCACTTCTAAGCTAGGAGACGTCTTAGAAATATCAATTGAAAGGGAATAATCATAAAAGATTTATCTGTTACCGTTTATAATACACTATTTGACTTTATAATTATCTATTTATATAATTAATAATGCTTGATGAATCAATGTATGACTTTCCGAAGATATCTGGATTTCGTTACGTGTCTAAAATGTACGTATTAAAATTTAATAATAAGGTCAAGTAACAGATGCCTATTTACATTATATAATGGGAAATTAACTAACATACATACTTACAACAAAATGTACGCAAATAATGATGTATTTTGGGAACATTCCAAAAAATGTCTTATGTTTTTTTCTTCTTTTATATTATAATATGAACTTGACCGATATGTCAATTTACAATAGCTACAAACGATAATGATATTTTCTATAGATATCGATTTTCATTTAAAGAGAATAACGCTTTTGTTATTATTTTCACGATTCGTACTCATTTCATATTAAAATTTCAGAATATTTAGTTGTTAGTAAAATTTCAGTTTGATTTATTAGTATTGAAGTATTTTCCAATGCTCTGCAACACCTACATTAAGATAATTTTTATATATGTGAATTAATTGTAAAACTATATTCTTCCACTTTTTCAACATTTATAAGTATGTCTACTGCTGAACATAAACCTCTTCTGATATCATCCGTTCATATAGTAGAGGCTTCCAATACATTGATGTCTCATTCATCCCTTCTACTGACATTGTCGTTGACTATGCTTGTACGTTTAAGTTCGTCGACGGATATCGTCATTTCTGGTTTATACATCATTTTTTTAAACACTAATTATTCTTCCTTCGCTCGTTGTACCATTCGTAATTTGTGTACTAGGCTGACTGTCTGGGTCCACGTCTCCGAACCGAATGTCACACCGAACGCAATTTTATTATAATATGACAGTTTATATTAATTTTGGTAGTATACAAAAAGATGCACACTCTAGATCAGTGGTTCTTAACCTTGTTGGAGGTACTGACCCCCACCAGTTTTATATTCGCATTCACCGAACCCTTCAATTGGAAAAATAAAATATGATTTGAACATCACTGTTAAATCACCATTAAAACATGATTTTCACACAAAAACAAAAACATAATAATGAATATTTACTGCATATCAGTGTGACTTCTGCTGTTGCCTTTCAGAGACCAGTTCAGAAATGCGCGGCTTCACCTTGGCAAGTGCCACTCTCATGTCATTTTCGTAATAAATTCTGTTCCTTTCCTTCGTTTTTATGTCCAGCATCCTCGAAAAGGATTGCTCGCAAAGATATGTTGTAACAAACGGTATGAAAATCTCCAGAGCTTTCTTAGCAATAACAGGGTACGTTACCATTTGTTGACACCAAAACGTTGAGAGCGTTGTTGTTCTGAAGAGTTGCTGTTGAACCTGGCTATGCTGAATCATATGAGTCGGGTGTGTGTCTTGACCTCCGCCGAACCCCTGAGACTGACTCACCGAACCCCTGGGGTTCGATCAAACCAGTTTAAGAACCACTGCTCTAGATACAGGCGCCGGTACTTTTTATAGATATATTATTAACCATTTTCTACTAATCATATCTCATTTTAAGTTTCGTCGTGTAAATTATTTAATTGGCAAAGAGGTCGCGATATCTTAAAATTAGTAGCCATTGCAACATTTAATTTGTGTGAAACACTGATAAACACACATTTGTTTTTACTTACAGGCACGTTGTTACTGTGCAAACAAATCGACTGTAATAATAATTATGACCATTATTACTTATTATATTGTGTCTTACTTTAAAACAATAGAATCAACAATGTATTCTAATAAATAATTTCATTATGCGTGTGCATTCTCATGATGCATTGTTTTCGTAAATGATTTAATTGGTTACACATAACTTGTTCGAAACAGTGTTGCCATATTTTGAAAGTGGAATTATAGTACAGTGCCTTCAAAATTATAGTATTTCGGCAAAAAGTATAGTAGGTACGCGTTGAGTGACCGACTATTTTCTGCATTTTCAAAAAATTAAACGTGGGGTAATTAACGTCTTGTTTTTTAGACAAAATTCAAATGTTAAGTCAGTGGTTTCCAAACGTTATGTTACTACGCCTCCCTTTTAAAAAAATCTAATCTAGGCGCCTCCCCCCCCCTTATTTCATACACCTTTTTAAATAGTCAACAATGTACCTTCTTACGAATACAAAAATGAAAACAAAAAAAAACAAGGTTTTACTATATATATTACATTAATTTTTGACGAATGTGCTTGTTTATTAGCACAATCAATTTCAATAGTAGTCAATCCAAATTCATCTTCGTTCATTGACAAATGGATTCTATCATGGACCCCACATCCTGAAGCGGACCCCCGGGTCAGGATTTTTCAACCACATATTAAAAATATTTAATAGCTCCGAAACAAAGCAGCGCCGCAGGCGACTTTTTTGCTATTCATAAAATAATGTGAAAAGTGCATTAACAAACTAACCAAGAACTCAGTAAATAGATTTTTATTTGCTTCAATGTATCTGGCGTAGAAATCATTTAAAAGTGGAGACATGGCGAACTTTTTTTTTGGTCATTTTGATTTCCTAAGCTCCAATTTTTTATGAATGCCTTCACTTTGTCTTTATAAATCAATGAATGTATTAGTGGTCCTTGGATTGATTTATTCACTCAAATTTTTTTTAAATTTCAACCAAATAGACAAGATTAACAACAAAATTATCGTTCCTAAACAAATTTGCCTCAAATTTCAACATTATGATTAATTTGACACTTTTATTTCATTTCTTTTACGAGATAGCCATTGCACTTCACAATAGTATCGAAGTGAGGGATTACAAAATTAGTCTCCATATTTGCAGGAAGGTTTGCAAACAACCTTTTATAGGACTGTTTTTTGTGTAGTTTATAACTAGCGACTGTTTTATAAACTATGCATTTGCAAACTGCAAACCTGTGGCTACATTAATTGTGTTAAACTTTTCGCGCCTCCCTTTGCAACACTCCGCGCCTCCCAGTTTGGAAATCGCTGTGTTAAGTAATTAACGTCACCTTTTTTTAGACATAGGGATTTTTTTTTTGCTTCTCACGGATTATTTTGGCGTTGTTTTTCTTCTATTGGCAACTTTTTTCCGATTTCTCAAAATTATAGTATTTTGGGCGTACTAACTATACCTGTTTTTTATCGTACATAGTACGCAGACGAAAATTATAGTACAAATACTATAATATTATAGTACGGTTGGCAACACTGGGACGAAAACACTTTACGAGTAGCACAGAATGATGCAATGTGGTTGAGATATGATGTACTGAAATAGGTATCTACCTACCTATTGTTTGACGACAATGTATTATTTAATATTAATTTACATGAATCACTGTAAATTTTCAAAACATAGATTTATTTCAAATGTACCTATAGCGTTACAATTAAATGTCATGCCAAAACCACCTAAACCATTTTGATTGATTTAAGCAGATCTTGCTGCCGTATAATGTTTGAGAATTTCACGGTTCTCTGTCATCTTAATAGATTTTTGGGTTGTCACTGCGTGTTCTAGGTACTTCCTTCTTTCCTTGCTACCACAATTATTATCACACATTTGTTAAAATTATTGTTAAATTGTGCAATTTAAGGTGCGAAAGTATGTTATGTTAATGTATACATTTTAGAAAATTTTAACCACGGAACCCAATTATTACCTGTATTTCGCAAAAATCTATCTTGATCAACAAATGAATGTCGTCGACCTAACTTCATATAGCAAGTAGAGATAAATAAATACATTACAAAAGTCTAGAGATGCCCTAATTAATGTCATTGTGAACACATTATTATTATATATTATTTAAAGTCCGTAGTATTATTTTTTCTGGTAAACTGATAATAAATACAACTACGTTAATGGTGAGCGAAAGAGGAGAAACATGTTTAGAAAATTAGTTGTAGTGTCGTTTTGAAAATTCAAACCCAAAACATAAATTAACTCAATAATTATCATAGAATACCATTGATGCTGTGGATCGTCGAATAGTGATAACTAGTGAAACCAATCCCGAGCCAAAATCTTGATCCCGGGATTTCGGGATTACGACTTGACGATCCCGGGATTGGATTTTTTTTCAATAGTTAATATAAAATTTCTATACAAATAACGTTGATAAAATCGGTCAAAAATAAATTTAGTACTTACAACGAAAAAAGAATGAGTGAGATAGAATTTTTTCGTCCCTGACGACTGTAGAATATCAACATAAACAAACTTTTATTAAGAAGAAAGTAGAATTAAAAACAGAGAAAACAATAACAGAGTGTGTTTCGAATAAAACATGAAAAAATAATTATAAAAGTTTCAAAGTGAAAAGAAAAATCTAATCAAATGGACATTCAAAGTCGGAAGTGGGTCATCGTGGTTCTCTTCCCCTGGCCGTCTCTAATGAAAATTCTTCGCGCGCTCATGTTTGTTGTTTTCTTCCGAAGACAGAGTGACACCGGCTGCGTTTTCCTTCACGGCACTCCGACGGAATGCTAACTCGAGCTGAATAGGCTCGCGTAATTTAATTTGCAAACTCTAGAGACCTGTTAATTTTACAAATAGGTTTTATTTAGTAAATAATGGCTTATTTTCTTTTATTATTTAAAATATTGTCACTAGAAATTTAAACTACCTACTTACTGTATGTGATAGACGAATCTGAAAACCATGTGTATAAATAGTCTCATTGATTATTTTACACAAATATCAACATATTTGACTTATATAAGTATTCAGTGTTGACTTAATTCTTTTTCTTCTTTTGGTGCCACCTTCTATCGAAGGTTGGTGACAAAATTGTAAGAAGTACATCTTCCTATCCTGGGCCGGTATTATCTGATTACCAACGCCTTACACATTGAGCTACTTACGGAGATTGCTTCTAATTACGCCTCTGCCGCTCTCTACTTTTCCCAGTATATATGGCATGTTTTATAAAAAAACTTGACTTTTCATAGAAAGGGATTTCTTTATACAAAGTATTAATTATCAACGCAGTCAAGTCTATTAAGGGCGAGAGTAAACTACAAGTTAATACATTTTGCCAAGAATTTTCATTTTAAATAATCAATATGTAGGTATCTAAAGTCAGTAAAAGGATTTTTATTAAAAAAAAAACTATTAAAATGTGCGTTCGTTGAATGAATTCATTTATTTTTTACATAATTATTATTTTAATCGTTAAAATGTCAAGAACACATGAAAAATACCATTACCTACTTAAAGTAGTTAATAATATCCACAATTACAATTCGTAATTTTGTTATTCCATTAGATATATTTTAGCCTGAATTAATCCAATGGCGAAACCAGGGTTGCTAAAATCGATTTCTAATGAATTAGAATTTAAAACTTGTGTTATTTATATTCAAATGCCTATATGTACATCGATCTGAAATAGTTACAATAGTAGGTAATTAAACTGTATTCAATATAAAGTAAAATTACATTGAACATAATTTTGTGTAAATAAGATTTAGGATTAAGGTCGTAAACAATGTTCAAAAGATTTACAGGCTTTGTGCCTTGGATTGAATCATAAAATGTTGTCTGGAAAAGTGATTTTCGCACACCTTCTTCGCCCAATTCATTTGCAACGCCATAATTCACCTTTTATTACTTCCGTTGGATGGGCGTTCAGTTGATATTTTGGATTAACGCGTCTGAATTGTATCAACATTGGAAATTCAAAGCCGCCTGAAACACAGACGATATTTTTATTATAGACATTGTTGGAGAAAGTTTATAAATTTGAATTTAATTATAACATTAAAATAATGCTTTGTAGAGTAAAAATAATAATGATATTTTTTACAAGGTCTGGATTTGGTTTACGAATTGTTCGATGCTCTAATCGTTGATCGCTATAAAGCGTTTTTTTAGTATAAAACATATTGAAGTGATCGATTTAAATCTACATTTTTACACAGACATAACCACTAATCACAGCCACCGATGGTAACCTCACGCTCCGGACGTCATTTTCCATACTATTTGTATGAAACGTCCGCACATGACCGGGTGCGACTGACCGACTACCGCTTATAGGCTTATACTTTGTATATTACCTTACTGCGCCTCATCGAATCCGTAAACATTCTCACGCACGTTCACCATACCTGCAGTTAAGTTATAACCACTGGACTGGTGGGATGCTCAACTACCTACGAGTTGTTGCGGCCTGTCACACTCACAATTATTATCTCAAGTTATCGTGTGCGTGTGGCTTTATATCATTCGATTCTACGTTATCGGTTTTCGATGTTATAATAAATATCAATATTAATTATTAAACTGACACTTTCATAGGGCCAAAATACAACCCTCATGTGTCACGATGATATTATACTAACGTTAGCTTAACGATTGGCCGAAGAGTGGAGGTAGGCTGTGGAGAACTGACAAAAATAGTGCACACTAAACCTTTTCGGTTATCACTATCAGAATATTTGTTTTTATAGAACTAAGAATACAAATTACAGATAATGTTATTTAGTTTTTTAAATTCGATTAAACCCGGCCCGGCTGGCTTAGGTAGGATTTCATAATATTCTGAAGGTTCTTTAATCTATATTATTAATATTACATATTTAAAAAAATACTTCAACGGCTGTTCGTCAAGATTCAATTAGTTATAAAACCTTAAGTGCATAATATGTATCAAGTAGTTATAGTAAGTAGATAAATGCGTGTTTACCAGTAGCATCCACTAGCACACGTCACTGATGGGTTATTTTGTAATCTTAATTATTGATGAAGTAGTTTAGCTATACAATTGAATGTCCAATAATAAGCATTAGTTTGATTCTACTGCGGTTAATCTTCCAGTTTCATATTCACTGACTGCATATTCATGTCGTACTGCTTATTAGTACTCGCTTACTATAATTAAGTGATCCTAATTATCATACTGCATAAATAGACGACCTTTACAAGCGGGAGAAGTGTGATAGAACGACCACTCCGTCTGAATTCGGCGGAATGCCTCGCGGCCGGGACAGAAGTGAGTGAGACTAGGAATTCAACATGCCCACAATAATGGTAGAAAAACGCCCATCTGAAATGGATTCACCGCGGCAGAGGTTGGGTCAATGAACCTCTCTCTTCCTCATTGTCATGTCGTGTCCATCAGATCCACGAGATTCGCCTATTTCGAAAACAATCTGCTCACTAGAGACTAGTGATTCCGATACCTGCATAATACCTACTAAGCTAATTATAATACTCAGGATGCAGAACTATTACTTCTAACTCACATTTGTTATATTTTACAAGATAGTTCTTTGAAAAAACTTATTGAACATATTATTTATTATTTTTATGGATAAATGTTGGCATCATGTTTTAGTAGGATTATTGATGGAAAAAATGGTACATATATTTGCTTATATAAATAATAAACAGTGACGGCCCTAGACAAAATGACGCCTCATTTTTTATACAGTATTTTGTATCATCCGTTCATGAATTCAATATCTAATAAACTCTTGTATGGCTATATTACTAACAAAATATATAGATACCACTAATACATACAAAATTAAATTTAGATATAAAAACCGAATAAATATACCCAAATCACAAGAGTCTAAGGTTCTATGTGGTTGATATTTTACTCACATTTGGTTGTACCATTAAATTTATCAATACACAGCACAGCACATATTGTAGGCATGTTAACAAAATAATTTTAGCTATGTCTATATATTATACCAAATGATTCTCCTCGATTTGCCGCCCTTCGAGTAACTGCCGACCCCAAGCGATGCTCAATCTGCCTACCCCCACGGGACGTCACTGATAATAAATAACTGAAGTAGGCTGTTTCAAAGAATTCTTCTGTAAAATATTTCAAATGTGACTTAGAACTTAGAATTCACCTGACGCATTGATATTGATTTTATTTTGTTAACAAAATATTCATTTTTAGACTTGAATATCAAAAGATGCAATTTTGAAATCAAACTAATGATTGTAACAATGTATTTAGTGAAATCACATTAAATGGTTTTAAAACATTTTCTTTTTGAATTCCACAATAATTGAGTGCAATATGTTGACAGTAGTTTCGTGTTATGAACCCATCTTCAGAATGACACTTAGATCTAAGTTGTATTAGTTTCGTTAAAAGCATCGATAATACAACAATATATTTTGCGTTCCGAATAAAAAAAACCGTGTATCTACCATTTTACACGTATTTTCATATTAATAATTTTTAATACCTACGTCATGTTTGATCTGTGAGTCTTTCATTAGCTGCATTAGCATACCACTAACTACAGATGCTCATGCATTAAGTTTAGTTTACTTATGTAATGGTATGTTTAGTAAAATGTCTACTCTGCATAATGATATTTTTCTTTTAGTCCGAACCCGCAAAATCGTTATGTTTTCCTACTCCTTCCTCCTAGTACGATAAAGGCTGTTTAAAGTCTAGTTACATTTTATGGTAAAGTTTTCAGGATACCTACGCATAAAATAAATCTTACCCTAATCGCCATACTATCCAAGAATTTGTGCTCTACGTAATTTGGTATTATATATTATTATAGTGCTGAAAGGAGATTGGATCGTACCTTTATAAAAGATGTGTATTGTATACTCACCTAATAAAAAGCACTCATTGTTAAATTAGTCTCAACTCAGGTACCTACTATGAAATTGGTGGCGGGCTAAAAAACTAGAAAAATAATTGTGATAACCGGTGGCGTGCCAATGGATTTTAAAAACCTAGGAACACCATAATATTTAACTTCGACCCAATGTTATTTTAGCGCATCCTGAATTGGACGTATTTCTGCAAATAAGATCCAACCCACACGTGTGTAATTTTGAGAAAATTCATTGTTGGATTTAAAATTGATTACTTAATTTTCCCACCAGATGTTTAAATTAAATAATCACACATATTTTTTAAATCAATTGTCTCTCAAATATTGAATTTTTTCAGATTGCTATACGTGTGGGTTGGATCTTGTTTGCAGAAATACGTCCAAATTTTCCCCTTCCAATCCCATCGAATTTTCCACGGAAGATGAAAATTCCGTCCAAAGTTGTTTTTGGTTTAAAAAAAAATACCAGTTGCCGCGCAGAAAAAGAATGGACCGTAAACGCCCTTAACACGTTGTTTAGGCAAAGGTAGCTTTAAAAATAATTCAAATAGGGAATAGATTGTACTGTCTTTTATATTCACATCTCGTTTATATTTTATTTTTGTAATTACTTTCTTATTATGGCCGCGCGGCTTAAGCATTGGCCTATGGCGACGAGGGTCCCAGGTTCGAATCCTGGGTTTGGCAAGTGCGTTATATTGTTTTTCAATTTATGTATGAGCCAGAGTATGGACCTAATAATTTGAGCAAGTGGCTGACATCCATTTCTCGTAAAAAACAAAATCTGTTAATACAAACCTCCACTCTGTGGAGGCCCATATGATCTTATTAGCATCGGACATAGTCGGGGATTATTGTTCTGAACTGACAATCTGAAATGCCCACAATACAGGTAATGCAAAATAAATAAAATTGATAATGTTTCGGTCGTCTCGATAAATTCAAAAACACGACAAAAAAGCTATTAGTCGAGGCGATGCGGTTCTCAGCTATAAATGTGTAATAATTCAGTGTTAAGGTCCTCTCCAAGGACAACATAAAGCCACGAATAATTCTAGTAAATTACTACTTACCTAAATCGCCGACGCGAAGCCAGGTGGACTGGACTGATCGACTTCGCGTCTTGCCCGCCGAGCCATATTACCGATGCAATGTAGGCCGCAATGTTCCGCATTTGGTCAAATTGAGAATAAATTAAGTTAATTTTTTAAGACTCAATATGCCGGTGAGTCATTCATACATTGATAAGGTGGCAGCTAGCTACTCGGTAGGTATACAGATGCGATAAAAATATTGCTGGCTCGATCAGCTGTGAATGTTAAACGGAGCTGCGCACAATACTATTTTATGTCATAAATAGGAAATAATACCAGAGCGTTGGAGCGGATCTCGGAGCAGGAGCGCGGGTAATCGAGCAATGGGTTTTTTTTTACCCAGAGCAGTAGCGGAACCGGAGCACCGAAAATTTATAGTGCCCCTCTGCTCCGGATGTTTTTTTATTAGTATTAAGTTTTCGTCATAAAATCCAATGAAAATATTATATTTGACACTTTGCAGCACTGGAATTATTTGAAATACGGCAATACTATCGAGTGATAAGTAACCTCACTTTGACAGGAGATGCAGATAATGAAAGACGATTTGCTGTCGGTTTTGTTTAATAGAAATTAATAATTAAAAGGACGAATAATAAACCTTATTTCAAAACTAGTTATTTTTTTTAACATTTGTATACATATAATATCTATTAAAACTTTTTACCCGGAGCGAAGCAGACTCTGGAGTGGAGCTGAAGCAAGTATTAGGTCCCGGAGCGGAGCAACTCAAAATAGGGTCTGCTCCAACCCTCTGAATAATACTATATTATACCTACTATACGTATACGTACGTACGTGTCGGCAGTCAGTTCATTGGTCGGGGTAACTTATGGCACGCGAATGTCTTGAACAACCACGTAAAACCTCGAGACATTGGCACACACGTATGTTGGAAATGCATTAGAGTTTCAATTTTGGATGCAATTTACATTTTTGCGGTAATATTTGGCCGGAAGTGTTAAGTAAAGACCCAACTATGACTTATATTATTTTTTACAAACAGTAAAAATGTGTTTTTTATCATTATGATAAGCCATAATATTCATTACCGATGTTGGCAAACTGCTGTGCTTTTCAGACTGTCCATTGATCTTTTTGCCAAAGTATTAAATTGCAAATGGATGAAGATTGAGAAACACAATGTTTTTATAATTCAAATTCTTAATTATGTTATAGTTTTCATTCATGTTTTATTGCTTTTAGCTTCTTATGTCACTATTAGTTATGGACGCATGGCTTAGAAATCACGCAATACTATTTATGCGTGTCCTTAAAAAATCAATTCAATCATAATACAATAACAGATTAGATTGAATGATTGCGAAATGAGTATTTTAAAATTGAATAAATTTTATCCTATTCCAAATACTTATACATAAGTGTTTTGCACAAATAACTCTATGAAATAGAGATAATAATGCAAATCGTCATATAAGTCATATTGTATCTACATGAGAATTCTTTGAAATACGTTAATCATATCTGGATAGTTCTGCACTAGTGACCAAATGTACTATCAAAATACTTCACTTCCGATCAGTCTAGACTTGTAGAGTGTAGCCATCTTTTTCTATGCTGATAGGACAAAGGTGTAAAAATATAGTATTTCTGAAAAAGTTGTTACATGGACATTTTTCGTCTTGATTTCTTCAATGTTATATCTAGTATTCTGATTCATTATCGTACCGATATTACTTCTTGAAATATGAATAATATGATACAGTTTAATCTGGGAATGGGACAACTGGACGCCAGGACAATTGGACGCCGCACTATCGTAGACATGTAAACAGAACGTAGACGATGAATTTTAATCAGTTTCCATCTACTTCAATTCATTTTACTCTTAACATAGTGTTTTGTTAATTGCAAATTGAGAATTACCATGCCTAAGGCTTTATATAAAAATAAAAAAAAATATTTTTTCGTTGGAACTTAAACATATGCACGATTAAATCATTGTGCATACGTGTGCATATGTAAATTCTCACGAACAATTAAATCATAATAGAGGGTGGGTCAATAATTCCTTAGAAAAAAGCATTAAAACAGGTTTTTTTTTTGTATTTTTTTTTTATTTCTCAACATAATTTCCTTGGAGCTCAATACACTTGGTTAGACGTTTCTCAATTTTTTTTAAGCCGTCAGAAAAATAAGTTTTCGGAAGGTCCTCAAAATAAGCATTTGTCCGATCGATGACTTCTTCATTTGAAAAAAAACGTTGTCCACTTAGCCATTTTTTTAAGTTTGGGAAAAGGAAAAAGTCACTGGGGGCTAAATCTGGCGAATACGGTGGGTGGTCGACCAATTCGAACTTCAATTCTTCAATTTTAGCCATTGATTGTAAACATGTGTGAACACGGGCATTGTCCTGATGAAAGAGGATTTTTTTCCTGTTTAAATGAGGCCGTTTTTCTTCAATTTTGTTTTTTAGCTGGTCCAATAAAGATGCATAATAATCCCCTGTTATTGTTTTTCCTTTTTCCAAATAGTCAACAAAAATAATTTCACGTGCATCCCAAAATACAGTAGCCATAACCTTACCAGCTGATTTTACGGTTTTCGCCTTCTTTGGACATGGTTTGCCTTCGCAATCCACTGCTTTGACTGTTCTTTCGTCTCGGGAGTATAGTGGTGTATCCATGTTTCATCTACAGTCACATAGCGATGAAAAAATTCATCCGGATTGCGTTGCATGAGCGACAACAGGGCTTTAGAGGCCACCACCCTACTGCGTTTATTGTCGACTGTGAGCAAACGCGGCACCCATCTTGCAGAAATATTTTTCATGCCCAATTTGTCATGTAAAATACAAATGACGCTACTTTTTGAGATCCCTGTAACCTCAATTATCTCACTCAACTTTAATCTTCGGTCACTTAACACCATATCGTGGATTTTATTGATCATTTCTGGTGTAGTCACCTCTACAGGACGTCCTGAGCGTGGTTCATCCTTTGTTGATGTACGACCACGTTTAAATTCATTTAACCAGTTATAAATAGTTGCAAGTGAAGGAGCAGATATGCCGTGAACAAAATCCAACTCATTTTTTATTTCCTTTGCTGTTAACCCTTTTATATTAAAATGTTTAATAACAACTCTAAACTCAATTTTCTCCATTTTCCATTTTTCCATTTTCCACAAGCAAATTTTTTTTTTAAATGTACGAGAAACACACAACAACCCGACAAATCTGATTGAAACTTCGCAGCATACTGAATCGGTAGTGCCGCTGCATGAAAACAAACCGCTTGCAGTACTAGTCGCGCCACCTGTCGGCTTTTCTAAGGACTTATTGACCCACCCTCGTATGATAATTTTAATATAAATAATAATATTAACTATTTTTTAAACTACGTATAAGTGCCTACCTAACGTCTATTTATTTTCGAATTGCGTGGCGTCCAGCTGTCCCGGCGCCAAATCGTCCTAGACCCGTTTAATTCATATATTTATTTATAATGTTTACCTACGTAAATTATCCTCTTTCAATCTCTACTTTAATGGCAATTTTGGTTTATGACTTGGTGAGGAGTAAACCATTAAACGCAATAAATAAAAGCCCCTGAATGTCCTCAAATATTACCAATATTGAACGCGAGTTAATTAATTGAGTTAGCATTTACTTGAATGGCTATCGATTAAAAAACAACATTAGAATGTAATATAATCGATTTTGCATATTTTTTTATTAATTGAGTCAGTATTTATTTTGTAAAATGATAATATTAATTATATTATATTCTATATTATGATACTTTTAACTCGATAGCCATGTCGGTTGTAGTAACATCGCTATCAACTAGTTTTCATGTGTTATGTTTATCCCATATTTCTCCACAATATAGAATCGTACCTTATTACAATGACACCAACTAGGTAACGGACTATCTTTGTGTTCCCTGGTACTACGATAGGTACTTACTTGCAAATATATAACACCGGAATCGGTACTTCAATAGATATAATACTATAATATCAGTGGAGAAGAGTAGTTAGTAGACAGTAGATATGCGACATACATGTACATTTTATGCGACATATTATACTTTAAAGTATTTTTTCGGTAGGAAAATCCTTCTCTTTATTTATTTGTTTCTCACGAGATTTTAGCATTATTTGATTCTTTATTACAGTGTACTATCTTCTTGAACATGTTGTATTTTAATAATAGCTAGGTACCAGATGCCGTTAAAACGCTGTTTTGTAAAAAAAGAGTTGGCAAGGAATTGGCAGTCGTTTTCTTTATGCCGTTTACATAGTGGTCACAGGTCAATATTACCAATTTATTATAATCGACGGATACTTATGAGGAACTTGTTTTATACCAATGTTAAATAATATGTAATATATTCAACATCATCTGCCAGGATCGATCCACTACCTACTGGGCGAGGGCCTCCTCTAGCTCCCTCGACTCTTCTCGGTCCCTAGTTCTTCGCTGCTACATACATTCACCAAGCTTTATGAGTTCGTCTATAAAGCGGCTTTTAGGGTGGGTCCCCTAAAGGTATAAGTGCTCTTTAGACCTTGTCCAGATGGCGCGATTTGACTCGCGCGCATGCCAGGTACATGTGACATCATTGAGACGTCCACATGTAATCGCCGCGTGTCACTTCTCGAGCGTGGCCGAGATACAGAGTTATCCTCATTGAGCTGTCCACTTGCACTCGCGGCGTATCGTGGCGAAACACGCGTCACCTGGACAAACTGATACCACTGTACGACTGCATCTATCCAGTGGTTGTGCACTCGCCCGCTGCCATTTCATCTGCTAAGTGACTTTTGAATGTGTGTGTCATATGAAAATGAAATACACATTATAGACGTGCAATAGTGTGTTGTAACCTTCAAATATACCAATATTGAATGAGCGTCAGTGCATAAACCGAGTGCACATGTTTAAATTTATCGCATATTATTCCACACTCGAGATCGGTTGCCTGTCACTCCTCACCCGTTAGGTATTTCAGTTCCCATTAATTCTGTGTTCCCTGGTACATACACATGTTTACGTAATTATTTATAAATATATTATGTTTGTTCTGCATTAAGAGAAAGAGGTGAACAACTTTCTTAATAATATGTTAAATATTTATTTTTGAATTCTGCTGGCTTTCTTCCAATCTTGAAATTGAATGGCAACACCACGCCTTTACAACACACAATTATTAACATTACGTAGACGTCGTAGGTCACATAGATTTCAAATAATATTATTATTTTAGTAATGTCAGCTTACTACCATCAATATATCCAGATTTTCGCATTTTAACAACGGCTACGAAAATAAATCATTGTAGAACGTGAAGCGCCTCATAGACTTAATTCGCTTTGTCGTGGAATTGTACACATTTTTCTCCCACGCAATTTTTATTGATGACGCTTAAATAGACTGTACAAAAGATCTTTCTTGTTAATTATAATTATACAACCACTTTTACTTCAATTTATTTAAATTACTAGGGAAGTTGACCGTGCTTACCGGTGATAATTTTGGAAATTTATATTAATATATTATGTCTCGTGTCTCATCTTCCTCCTCCCTCTGGTTTCTCTCATAATAGGTATGCATTGTTTCTAAGATTCTTCTGGCATTGTGACCACAACGAAATCTCTCTGTAAAGCCGGCACGCTAGTCAGACGATTTACAGTCTTCGGACTTTTTTTCGCGTGGAGCACCCCAGATCTGCGGACTTTTTAATCCGCAGACCAGGCTCGTTGGATTTCAAACGTGTTTGATATTTTACTCTCCGAGTTTTCAGACTTCGTCCGTCGATCGCTATTCAAATTCGATTTGACATTAATACGCAATTATTCGAACCGCAAAAAAATCTGTAATTGTTTTAAACATTTTCATTTGTATTTATGAAATTCACAAAAAAAGAGGTAAAACTTGTGTTGTTTTCGCTGCTATATGATTTTATGCAAGTCTACATATAAATACATAACACAAAATTATAGGATTATCGAAAGACTGTACGATAATCGCAACTTTTGACTTTTGACAGCTCGACTTTTTTATTCGTTCGTTGATCAGTAGCAGAGCATAGACAAATCGGACGATTTATTGTCCTCGGACTTTTGGCTCGCCAATGGAGCGCTGGCATTATAGTGTCAGTATCATTATAAAGTAACAATACCAACACCTATTGTCGAATAAGAACTTCTTGTCCACGTGTTAAAACTGTGAACTAACGAGCCCCGTCTTTGCAGTTAATCGCACTTCCGTTTTCAAATGAGCAACACCCCTCAATTTATTATTATTTCATGTTACGCTTCCGTGGTGTACGGATCTATTAATTTACATAATATGATGCTTTTTATAATAATATGTATGTTTAAAACGATCAGAAGTGATATTGTAATTATTATTATTAGTAACCTTTTAGTTTATTGCGATGAAGAAAAGGAGTCGCATTCAAAAAGAGAGCGGATACATTATTTAAATACGCATTGCCGCCATGACAGATAAGTCACTAAGAAGTCTTATATGTGCAACTACAGCGACTTCCGGTTATCGACGAGTTCTTGTTGTCGGACAGTAAATGTGTCGCCTAGGCTGCCACAGAAATCTGATACCATTCTACCGTCGTTGATATGTTACATAATTACATCATATGTAACAACCGAACATATTAATAAGATATATCTACATGTGAGAGCATTCCATGGATCAAGGGTTTGAAGCCGGATTCGGTTTAATACTTTGATAATTGCATAAAATATATATTATTTTTAGCACTACAGTAGTATAGTAATAAAAGTGAAACAATCACAGACACCCAGGATTTGAGAAAATCACATAAAAATATGTATTGTGACCTCACGGGAAATCGAAACCGGAACCCCCAATGGAAAGGCCAGCGCTTTACGCGCTAGACTACAAGAGCTGCTACTTTTTGACGACCAGGCCATAAAACGCAAGAAACACAAATCGCGTCGAGTGTCCTCATATATAACCAAGATTTAATGGGCATTTCGTTTACATGACAAACTTTAATCCATGTTATGATACAGACATAACTATCAAAAATAACATTATCTTAAGCACGTGTTTGAGTTTATTTCATATTTATCTACACTCAAGAATTAAACCTTACAGGCTCACCCAGAAGGCAACCCATTTCCCATTGTTTCTTGTTCCCTGGACATAACACATTGAGAAATTTTACACAATCGCATTTTCGGGCCGCATCTACCAAAATTTCAGTCGTTATCGTCGTCTCCAAATGGGGCTGATCGACTGCAAAATGTAGTCCTCGAGGGAGTAACTAATAATTTATTTAGATCGACTGCACTGCCTGGGTATGCGATAAACATTAATAGCATTTAGGTAAGTATATTATATTAGCGGCACATCACGTGAGTAGGTATAGGTCAAAAATGAACCATGTTTGACATAGTAAAATTAGTTGTAAACTTTTTTTAAATTTTATACAAGATAGGTCACATTGTTACGTTGATTATGTCGCGTGCAGATTTTTCGCGTGCCCATGTTGCTTGTTGCTACAAATCATTTGTCTATACTTGACAAGGACAGCAGTAACACAATGATGGACGATATCACAATAATTCTCTGAAATTATAAACCTTAAAACTGTGAAGTACTTGATGGTCAATTATCTTTTAAACTGAATACATTTCAACCTTGTCATACATTGCAATGCTGTATTACCGTGGCCAAGTATTGAAGTACCTATTGCTAATGTTTTAATAGCATGTACCCACTCCTACACCCGTGGAAAATGTTTGACAACTAATTATAATGCTATCGATAATTTATTTAAATAAAATTAAAGACATAGAATAGTTCATTAAATTATTAGCAAGTTCATGTAAGTTACAACGAAAAATGTTGGAGTAATCCGTGACGTCGGTTAGTAATTACAGTAATGAATACCAACTTTGATTTAAAATACAAAAGCCGATTGCCAATAGTAACTCAATTTGGAAAGCGCTTCAGAGAGTATTGTAAGAGCCATATGTCGCAATTAGATATGATATTTATAGCATTGTGGTTGATGTGCGTGGGCGCAAATCCCGAGAGACGCTTGTTCAATTCTTGCTAGGTGTCGTATTTTTTTTAAAAAAGATTTTTTCTATTGGTTATATATTATTATTTCTTCAGAAGTGTTTTCAAAATTATGTATTTTATATAGAACAATCCTCATGTATTTTTAAAGATCGTGATCAATTTTGTCCACTGAGTTAGATAAGCCCGGTCTTAGCACGTTTGGACCGATTAGGCCCAATTGGGCCTCGCACCCTACAATTGATTAAAATTAGTTTTTAATTTTAATCAAATATTTGAGTAAATCTAAAACATAAAAACGCGGGATCCTGGTGCAGTAAAATCATATTTTTTTGTGAGAAATCGAAATCGACATGTTTCTAATAAATTTGGGAACACTATAAAATAAACATAACACATTCAAAATAAGCTCACCTCATTGGCATTGTGGGCAATATTTATAGTACAAGACATTTCCATTTTATATGTTAATTAATTATTATTGAAGGAGCTTGAGCTTCACATTTGAATAGTCACGATTAACATGAATATGTTGTTGATAAAAAAGAAAATATACAAATGTCATCTTGATTGGGTAAGTATTTTTTATTATATTATCAAAATGTCCGGAAAACTCCTATAACATAGACCCATACATATTTTTTTGGAAAGTTTTTTCATGTGAATTATTCACACTGATAATAACACCTTTTGTCTATCTATTTTTGGAGAGGAAAATAATATAAGTACATACCTAGGGCCTCGCACTGCTAGGTTCAGCCCTGCAGCTTGACATTGTCAACTACACAATAATACAATTTGTATAGCTATGCATCTAAACAAACAAATAATAAATTATTAATACATATTATATTACACCCACGGTGGCCGCGCGGCTTAAGCGTTGGACTATAACGCCGTGGGTCCCAGGTTCGAATCCTGGGTCTGGCAAGTACACATATTGTTTTTCAATTTGTGTCTGTCAGGGTATGGACCTAATAGGTTGAGCAAGTGGCTGACATCCATTTCTCGTAAAAAACAAAATATGTTAATAAAAACCTCTACTCTGTGGAGGCCCATATGATCCTATTAGGATCGGACATGGTCGAAAAAAAAGAATACATATTATTGTGAATTTATAATTCGTCTCATTCACTCGCATGGCACCAGATTGCTGATGGCAGAACAAATAGATACACAGGTAGAAAAAAACACTCACATTTAATGATTGACTATTCATTCAGTTACAGATTGTACCGTTAAAATAGCGTTCAACCTTCTGACTGACGTTGGTAGATTGATGAATCAAGTGAATTCGTGTGAAGTATCAAGAAATAATATTGAGTTAGTTTATACGGCCCAGAACTGGGAAAGAAGCGTGAAGTTATCTTCAAATGAAACTGCATTGCAAATTCACTTGTAAAACTCAATCAGTAGACCGGATGTTCTTTTTTGCTCCAAATTCAAATATTTATGCTCCATCTTTATAGAAAAAGGTTTTTTTTTAACATATTTGGATTTCTTAGAAATATTACACCACTGTCTAGCTTTATCATTAGTATTAAAATATAAAGTATGATGCAATATAAAAACATCTGTAGGATTGATTGTAGAGTCAATGAAAAAATAGTGGGTGACACTTTTATGATGATAATAGATATAGCTGGTGAATACTGTCACTAAATAAATTTGATGAGTGACACTTCTATAATATCAGTGGGTCTATTCTATACTTATCGAACACTAAATTGATAAATAGTATCAAACTTAGGGTAGGTTTGTATCAAAATATTAGCACTTATTGTAACAATTACACGAAGCCGGTTTTTATTGTTGCAATAAGTGCGATATTTTAACAGCAGCAAGATAGGTGCTGTTAAAATATAGCACTTATTGCAACAATAAAAACCGGCTTCGTGTAATTGTTACAATAAGTGCTAATATTTTGATACAAACCTACCCTAAGTTTGACAATATTTTTCACTTTATCACTTTAGCGGTCGATAAGCATAGAATAGACCCACTGGTAGGTATGTGTATTCAATTTCGCCCACATACATTCAGGTGTCAGCAAAGCAAGCCTTCACTTTTCATTACATTACTCTGTTTTGGCCTCAATTTTTAATTAAAATCGGATTGCTAAAACTCCTTTGTCCAGTGTGTAATCACAATTAAAATCAACAGGTCTCGCAGGGCGAGGTTTTAATGTAAAAACACACGCATGTTTACGTGCTCGGTACACACCACATCATAATGAAAAGCTTCTCAACGTCACCTCGGTCTGCACCCCCCTTTATATTGAGAAACACCCTTCGATTCATGTTACGTACTTTTATGTAGGTAAACAGACATTGTATGAATCTTTTGTCCACTGTTCAGTTGGTAGTGAGACCACCATAATAATGCAGTGATTTCACGCCACGGCACTTTGGGAAATACTTACATACTTTTTTATACTCTTAAACCAGTGTTCTTCAACCGTTGGTCCGAGGTCCGAAAGCCTTCACCATGCTTTCGAATTTGCAACCGTGTATATCAAATTTGCCTACAAAGAAGCAGCAGCAGATGTTGCACTAACAAAAAATTGTAATTCTCTAACAGGGGGGGGGGGGGGCAAACTGCGGCCCGCCGGGTATTTTTTTGCGGCCCGCCATCATTAATTGTACTTCTGATTACGAATAACTTTTTTATAATGTTTTAAAAAATATTGAGAATAGATTAAAATTTGAAGAATTTGTTGTTTCGTAAATGTATTATCTCAGTACGTCTTCCTTGCGTCTCGTCTCACACTATATAACCACTATTTTCTACGTTGAACATCGTGACACATTTAAATACTTTTAACTCCGCGTTGCAAGGAAAATGCCCATGATATGGGCATCCATTTTCAATAGATATTGATAGTGTACCGACAGAGCTACAACTTGAGATTATTGATCTGCAGTGTGACACTGATTTAAGAGAATTGCATCGTCGTGAAGAAATCTCCAAATTTTACAATGCCCTTATTTCAGACAAATTCGACCAACTTAAAGATTATGCAAGAAAAATGTTCGTTATTTTTGGATCAACCTATATAATTATGTGAACAAACATTTTCGATCATGAACCTCAATAAAAATTCTTTACGATCAAATGTCTCCGATGCCCATTTACAAGCAGTTTTGAAAAACTACAAAATTAACACCCGAATTTTAAAAAATGTACAACAGTTTCATTCTTCTCATTAATTTTTTAGTAATGTTTATTTTTCGTGATAATAAATAGTGTAGGATATCTAAAAATGGTATTTTACTTGCGGCCCGCCGCTCATTTTGAATTCTTGAATTTGGCCCTCCATCCAAAAAGTTTGCCCAGGGAGTCTAACATAAGATTTAATAAATAAAATTCTTTCTATATTGGTTTTGATTTCTGGTTGATACCGGTCCGTGAAATATTTCTCCTGTGTTCGCCGTGCTGCGGGTATTAAAAGATTGTTTGAAAACATAACCAGATCAAAGAGTTTGGACTTTATAGCACTCGTTTATATACCACTTAATGGGCATTTAGTGTGAATTGTTATCCATAATATAAACATTAATATTCTGTACGTTGGTACATTGAAAGATGCCGGTGATAAACTCTTATTCATAATCATTATCTCTTGAGACTTACCTTGGCGCTAAATTAGGTACATAATGAATGGATTGAAATAGTGCTAATTGCAATATTTTAGTCGTTCAATAAATGTTGCTAAATTGGGTGTGAGTATGTATAACATTCCACATTGGCGGTCAATTTTCATTTTAAACGGTAATTAACCGGATAATGCTATGCTATCCATAAATCCGATAAAAAAAAATTAAATCTCAATTTGAATTTTAGAACTTATTACTTAGTTCGCTGTAAATACGTGATATATTTAACTGTACAGATCGGTGTGCAATCTATATAATTAATATACTACAATTAATGAATTTACCTAATCGATAGCGAAATATCTAGTGAGATACCCAACTGATAAAATTATTTTATATGGACTCGTTTATTAAACTGGTGCATCTTTATTTGTTTTCCTAATCGGAACCGTATTATTTCATTGTCAAGCCTCATTATTACCATTTTATCAAACAATATTCATAATATAAAAGCAATACTGCTTGGCAAAGTAAACATATTGAGCTTTTAATCCCAGTGGACTCTTTAATATTGCCACTTGAAAAGCGCAATATAAATAAAAGTTCAATTAATCTGGAAAGCTAGTTGCTATTTTTTCAACTTTTATATTCCGCGTTAATAATGAAAATGTAAAAAACGTATAGGTATACATAATATAACAATTATTATTTTAATTAAATCCCAATCTTGGTATTGTGCCAATACAATTTTCTTAGATAAAGGGCTCGTCCATATACGACATCACGTCCTAAGAGGGCCTTATATAATGTGATGATTGGTGGCGATGGCGATAGGGGGATGAGGTGTATAAAATGAGACGTCACAAATCCAACAAAATATGGTCTCATTTTTTGTGAGAATATTCCCTGAAGACACTACTGAAATCGATCATTTTCATCGAATTTGTTTATTTTTTTTAATAAATAAGGAAGTTTAAAAGGTACTAATGTAATCTAGAGTAAAAAAAAAATGTGACAAAATGAAACATTGGAGGGAAGAGGAGAGTTAAAATACCGAAAATCGTGTCCGTCATTTATAGACGACCCTTAATGATTTATTATTAATTATATTTTCTTTCTTTATTTTCAGGTGTGATGCTTCGTCCGATGGGACTCTCCTTCCTATATCTTCTACTGATGTTTTATTTACCATTTGTACCCCTACCTACGCCAAAGACTTTAAAAGGTAATTCAAAGTATAATTTTTTGTTTTTAAATTGCGGCAAAAATCTAGTTAGGTATTAAGCAGTGGCAGGGAAAAGTAAATTGCCGTAAACGAAATATTATTAATATATTTTTTCATGCATGTCTTCCACCATACCTTGCCATAATGTCCCATGTGAAAAATAAGGAAATGTAATATAAGTGTGTCGCTTACTTATCGAGTTTAACCCCCTGTGCATCTATTCTATACACTAGACTGCTATCGAAGGTAGTTTTTCATATTTTGTATTATTAGTATTATTGAAGTATAGTACCCACGGTGGCCGCGCGGCTTAAGCGTTGGACTATAACGCCGTGGGTTCCAGGTTCGAATCCTGGGTCTGGCAAGTACACATATTGTTTTTCAATTTGTGTCTGTCAGGGTTGGACCTAATAGGTTGAGCAAGTGGCTGACATCCATTTCTCGTAAAAAACAAAATCTGTTAATGCAAACCTCTACTCTGTGGAGGCCCATATGATCCTATTAGGATCGGACATGGTTGAAAGAAAAAAAAGAATTATAATTTTTACAATAAGTTAGCCGTCTAATCAGTCATTATTATTTCATTATTTATTATATCGTCACCGTTCAGGCAAAAGTCACCAACCCTGAAAATGGCAGTTTTGAGTTGAGTATGTCATCCGAAGCGTAAAATTATGTTCTTTAAGATGCAAAACTCACCACGGTACATTAGTTAGTAAAATTTTGCTTAAATCCGAATTATTTGTTTTTCACTAAATGACTTTCGATAAAATCTTAACAAGCAAAAGTCATTATAGGTGAATAGACATTATTGACTATATAAAAAAAATAAATCCTTCGTTATAAATATACAAGCAAAAGTCACTATACTATGGATGGTGAGATTTACTGATTCTTCTTTCGGCTAACATTGTTAAGATTATTAACAAGCAAAAGTCACCAAACCATAATTGAGCTACCTTGCCTCCTTCAAAACCTTCCAGATGTTTTAATTAGCATCAAAAAGTAAAATTACCTCAAAGAAATTATTAAGAAGACATGAGAAAATAATTTTATGTAGATAAAACCTTAAAAACATTAAAATCTGATTTTTCCTGCATTTTCAAACTTTCAAATTGCGATATCTCAAAACTGTGTTTTTAGGGTTGGTGACTTTTGCCTGAACGGTGACGATATATAATATTTATTATCAAAATATACAGACAACCAATATAGATATAGATAGATCACTAAACTTTGAAGTCTGAGATTCAATTCAAAGCAAAACTATTTTTAACTAATTAGGATATAATGAGTCAGTATGGTGGAAAGTAGACAAATTTTTGAATGTCCTCTTTGAAATGAATTTTCAGGTCACACGGGGCATTACCTGCGTGCAGTGCTCTGCATCAGTGTCCTGACGATGCTGAGCCAGCTGGTAATGCAGATCACATTTGCTTCCTTACCTATGGCCATCTCCGACGAGTGGCTCACCAAGTGCAGCATCACAGAGGCCACGCTCCGGCACACAGGAATCGTGCCGCTGGACAGCCTCGATCCTTTGACAGTGTTCATTTGGATTGGACCAGAGGTAATAAATAATAAACATTTCGTTACCCTTGTTATTCCAAATCTATGAACTTGCCTAATATGTGAATAACTACGATTAAAATCCGTACCGCCAAGAGATTTGACATTCCATCTCTAAAACCCATGGGTATTCAAAATGAAAAACATAATAATTCAAGATAATCTTAATTCAATGCGCTGATGCACTACCAATTACAATTATACATCTGTATAATTCTGTGGCTGGTTTATTTGCACGGGGGGTTGTAACAAAATATAAAACTGGTCCTCCTATATTGCTAAGGTGAATATTAGTCCTTGGATATATCCTTGCCTTAGCGCTGTGTCTTTTGGATTTATTTTTCACTTTAAAACCTATTTTCTCCTTTATGTGAAATCTGTTTTTTATTTTTGTCGAAACTTTAAGAAACAGAATCTTAATGCCCAAAAAATAATTGAGCTTGGATTAAATCGGGAAAACCCCTATTAAGTGTGATTCTGATATGGGGATACTTTCGATTAGCAGCCCAGAGACTGGAAAAAGCTGAAAAAGTCTCGGGTTTGATTCAGAAGGGAACTTTTTTTTATGTCAGTTCATAAAAGCTAAAAAAGGTTAAATAGTTCAGCTAATCCTCATTAATATAACTACACTGTCATGATGTGACGGTACAGCTTGACCTATAGCTATATAATTTATAACCATATTTCTTTTATTATTTTTGTTCCAGATTATTATGTTTCTATCATCAATTGGTATTTACATACTTAGTTTTAAGTGTTGCAAAGGTTTGCCAGAAGAAGAACAGCAAGCGAGCGTCCCCAAAAGAAAAAACTCTTTTCTCATCAGTGTTGGTAAGATACAATAATTTTTATAAAGCTAACCTCAAAAGCAAATGTGCCAGCTTACATAACACAAAAAATATCAATATTGTATAAAATAACAAAGATGTATCATATTGCCTCGTAGTCCAGTGCATAAGACTCCAGATTCGATCCCGGTGAGGTCACAATATATTTATGTGATTTTCTCAAAGCTTGTGTTTGTTTCACTTATACTACTGATTACACTACTGTCATTGGGCCTCATGACCTATTGTAGTGTTAAAAAGAATATATTATTACAATTATGTATATAATATATCGTCGTTTCCATTGCAAAATTGAATATCTGCAAAATATGCGTTTTTGACATTTTTGTATAATTAAAACCGCAAAAATCACCTTTACACACATGCAAAATAACACAATTTACAAAAATTGCATTATCGATTAAATTATGAAAACCTTTTTTGAATTGATTCAAGTGCCATACATTTTGTAAACTGTTTTTATGCTCCCCTGAAAACTTGAGATTTTGCAGATATTCAATTTTGCAATGGAAACGACGATATGTTATATTATATAATGAATACGTGTATTAAATAAGGCTCTAAGTACCAAAAAGTAGTATTGCCTGTAGTTACAAAATACCGAGTCATTGCAGTAAAATTTCATGAAGCAGACCTTTTGAAAAATGTAGTTTTACAGTGTGAAGCAATCACGGCAGCCTCTATAATTTTAGGTATTAAGAACTCGCAAGTGTCAACACACCATGGTCAGCTATTTTATATTGAATGCCGTTGACCACTGCAGTGCTACTTACACCATTATAAATAAAACACTCCAACGGACTTACAACGTCGACAGGTTTAATTATTTTGCTGTATTTTTTTGACTTGCTTGAGGCACTTAGACTATAGTTGAAGTTATTGGCGTTGGTATGTAGAACATTTTTCTATAAAAATGTCAGTTTTTATGTTTTTGGTACTTAGAGCCTTAATTAATACACGTATTCAATTATCATGGCCCCCACATCTGGAACCGGGCCCCCATGCTAGGATCTTTGGCGGTCCCCCTACCTATCTCTAAGGATAAAGGCAGTGTGATGCTCTACAGTAGCGTTTTCCAAATGGAGTACGCGGTAAAATTAATGTGTACCTACCTATATTTAGTGTTTTTTGTTGTAGGTATATTTTAATGGATATTTGAATTAAGGAATTGTCGAGTGTCGATACACAATTAAAAATTTTATCGTATAACCATATTATTTTAAGTAATTTAATAATATTGATGAAGGAAAATAGCACAATTTTTTTTACTATTAAAGCGAATTTGTGTTGTGTGTTTATCTCACTTATCTGGTCGACTGGCCTCGCTGGGCCCCTCCTGAGCCCGGGCCCCCAGATCAGAAACCTGTCAGCCCCCCCCCCTTGTGGGGGCCATGATATATATCATAAATCACAAAACTCTAAAGAACTTCATCCTGAATTTATATGCTAAATATTCACTCCATGTGTTATCAACTTCTGTACGGCCACTATCCACCATTTAGCTTTAGTGCCCTCTGTAGTATAATAATTGAGGTTATTGATTTCAAAGTCGATTTACCTCCATTTTTACTTTATTTTTTTATTTTTATTCTTATTCTCGAAGTAAGTACTTTTCCATTGTATGTATATTCATAAAATATCCAATCCATCTACGTAATTAGTAAAATAGTATTGAACGATTGATTGATTTAAATGACATTTTATTTAGCTATTTACTATTTAATATTTTTTACTAATATGTGTTTGGAAAGAGAAACTGTTTTGACTGTTTTATTGCGATTATCTCAAAATGTCAGAATATGAAGTTGACCAACTTTGAAACTAATAACCCCAATTGCGCATTCTACTTTATATTGAATCTAGGATTGTATATTGGATTTAGGATTATGGACCTCTTTGATATTAGTTGCAAGGATTTGTTATGCTTTGGGTTATGTTTTATAGGTATCTACTCAATTTGTGAGAAATATGCATCTTTTAAGATTTCAGTATAATTTAATAATTGTATGACTTGCTTGACCTGTTTCGAGATCCCCTTTTAAATTTTCTGATATTTTGATTGCGTCGAAGAAAATCTCTGTGTATCCATATTTCTTGTATTTAAAAACTTAACATATCATGGATGTCACAGATCGGTTGATATTATATCTTTTTCTGCTTGCCTGTACTAATAAATTATTTTATTTTTCAGGTAAATACCTGTCATTATTTATGCTGATGGTAGCCGGGTGTTTACGGCCCAGCATACTGAGTGGCGTGTACTACCTCACCTTTCTTGGGGGGGCCACATGGTGGGCTTACGGCAAAGAGTTAGCCCGGGCCTACGCAATAATTTGTAAATTCATCATGGCCATCATCTTCTGTCATGTAGTTTTGCTATTTGTTTACCAGATACAATGGATACTCGACATATTACCTCCCGAAAACCCAATAGCCAGGTATAAAATACTTTCACTATTTTATAATAATTCAATATGTATTTTGGTTCAATATTATTTTGTGTAGCTAAAAGGGTGTCACAATCTGTTAATACAAACCTCCACTCTGTGGAGGCCCATATGATCTTATTTTGATGGGACATGGTCAAAAGAAGAAGAAAAGGGTGTAACCCACAGAAACTTGACAGTCAGCGTTGAAGTAGTCAAGAAAAATCAAAACAAAGATTATGAACAGTGACCAGGGTTTGCAATCTCAGCATTGAAAATACTAAAACCCTGGGATTTCGGAATTGTGCTTTTTTTATGAAAAATAGCATATTTTCTTAAACTAATAAAATACAACTTAATGATAGTTATTTTATAATCGTCTTTTTTACGCGGCAAATTTTATACCCAATTGGGTTTTTATTTTTATCAATTCCTGAATAGTGCAGCAAATATGTGGTAAACCAGTGGTTTCCAAACTTTATGTTACTACGCCTCCCTTTTCTAAATATCTAATCTTGGCGCCTCCCCCCCCCACCTTTATTCCATTAAATAATACAGACACCTTTCTAAATAGTCAACAATGTACTAATACAAAAATGAAAAAAAAAAACAAGGTTTTACTATTTATATTATATGAATTTTTAAATCAATTCATTTTTCATGCGACGAATATGCTAGTTTATTAGCACAATCAATTTCAATAGTAGTCAATCCAAATTCATCATCGTTCATTGACAAATGGATTCTACCATGGGCCCCACATCTTGAAGCGGCTCCCCGCCAGGACCTTTGGTGGGCCCACCTACCTATCGCTGAGGTTAAGGGCAGTGTGGTGCTCTAATGTAGTGTTTCCTAAATTATACACGGGAGTTATCATTTAAGTATATCAATCATCATATAGGTATCACATCAAATTGCAACGTACATCCACATACTTAAAATATTTAACAGCTCCGAAACAAGGCAGCGCCGCAGGTGACTTTTTTGTACTATTAATAAAATAATGTGAAAAGTGCATTAGCAAACTAACCAAGAAATCAGCAAATAGATTTTTGTTTGCTTCAATATATCTGGCGTAGAAATCATTTAAAAGTGGAAACGTGGCGAACTTATTTTTTTTGTAATTTTGATTTCCAAGCTCCAATTTTTTATGAAAACCTTTACTTTATCTTTCTAAATCAGTGAATGCATTAGTGGTCCTTGCATTGATTTATTCACTCAGTTTTTTTTTTAACTTCAACCAAATAGACAAGTTTAACAACAAAATTATTGTTCAAAATAAATTTGTCTCAAATTTCAACATTATGATTTGACCCTTTTATTTAAGTTATTTTTAACGAGAGATGGCCAACGCGCTTCACAATAGTATAGAAGTGAGGTGTTATAAAATTAATCTCTATATTTTCAGACAGGTTTGCAAACAACCTTTTATAGGATTATTTTTTTGTGTAGTTTATAACTAGCGGCTGTTTTATAAACTATGCATTTGCAAACTGCAAACCTGTGGCTACATTAATTGTGTTAAACTTTTCGCGCCTCCCTTTGCACCACTCTGCGCCTCCCAGTTTGGTAATCGCTGTGGTAAACAAAGTAATGGTATAAATATTCTGGAATTAAAATATATCGTTTATGACGAATAATTGTCCGCAGTTTTTAGAAAATCTAAATAAACAATCACATTAAATCGTATGTCATACGTACATAATATCACATGTCCAAACAGGCTAATAGCAGCCGTAAACAATAACCTATAGCCACCATCTTACATTGCATCAATGCATGGAATTTAATTAGTCAATGGCTATCAATCCATCCAACTGTTCTAATACAAAATGCTCTAATCCAAACTCAGATCATAACATAAGTCACAAAGTCAGTAAACAAAACTGATGGATATGTACTAGACATGTATGTGATTAGTTTTAGTTAGATGAATGTCTTTATATATTGTGTGCATTTTCATGCATGATCCTTTTTTTACAGATATTTTGGTTTTACGCAGTTGGTCCAAATGGACTGTAGTAGTGATCCGAGACTCATACAATTCTTGCCGTTGGAGTGGGCGACATTCCTTAGCCCAGTCGTACTGCTGCTATCTTACTATCTCATAGCATTTGAATCGTCAGCGTTACTTAAACCACAGGTATGCACCACCCTTCACTATGTAGGCCATTTTAACTTGAGTTTATCCTTTCTAATAAATGTAATATTAACGAAAGCTTTTTGTTGAGATTATTTCAACCTATGCCATGTGGTGTATTTGGCAAGTCAAATTCCAATATTGATAATTTTGAAATATTACTTGCTTTTGAGTTAAAACAAATAAACGTTTATAAAATTTACTAAATTAACCCTTTAGATACCAGTGTAATGCTCTCGCGGCACAGTCAAATTCAGTAATTCTTCAATTAATATATGAAGCGTCTATTTACATATACTGTAAAATGCACAATTATTAGCGGCAAACGATATTTTCATGTTTCAAGTAATCCATCATATTTTTTTTAAATTAGAACAATATGCCCATTTTACCACGTTTTTCTTTGCTCGTATTCTTGTTTGTCCGGTGGTTGTTTATCCAGTACAAATCTTGCAATCGATTTTTAACTAACTTCCCGACTAGCTGGACATTTGAAACTTTTAGAATATATCAGAACACGATGCCAATGCATTCTTTTAATACTTTTAGCCATCTTTAAGTAGAATTGAATTCATTTTCAGTTAATTCTGTTTTGTATGAAAAGTTATTTCGGAAGAAATCCGTAAAAAGTAAAATACTATTATTGGTTGCTAAGGGGATGGTCCTAGCAACGAAATTATTAATATATACGTGCGTTACTATGGAAATCAATATGAAATGTCAAAATGACATTTCAGTATTCTATAATATTTATTCAGTACCTATTTCTATCAAGTACAAAAAAAAGTATTTATTAATACATAGAATTGTCAAGTTTATATGAAAATTTAAATACGTGGTATATAAAAAGTTCTTTTTATCATGTAATTATTTATTAATTGAGAAACCCTTGTCTGCTATTAATATAAGCAAAATATAATTGGTCATATATTTATTTGTATCATTTTATTAATCATTAATTATTTATTTTTGATTGGAGATTTGAAAGTTATAGATCATTATTTCATATTGTGTGAATTTACGCATAATATAATATACAATAGAACCTCGTCTATCCAGACTCTTTGGGAATAAAGTCCGAATACTAATAAATCCATTTAATTATGTTATCTCAAAATCCTACGAAAATTTTGACATTTTTTTTAAATAGTCACATTTTTTCATTAACTACATATTTTTCTA
Source organism: Rhyacophila brunnea (assembly GCF_057557595.1). Taxonomy (NCBI): domain Eukaryota; kingdom Metazoa; phylum Arthropoda; class Insecta; order Trichoptera; family Rhyacophilidae; genus Rhyacophila; species Rhyacophila brunnea. The sequence continues at coordinate 32,557,366 of NW_028233170.1, read as the reverse complement.
AATCATAAATTTTTCTTATAATATTACAAACTGATGATCTTGTATAATTGAGGTTCTACTGTATGTCTTTTTTGTTATATTTTGACTGTATGTGGATTTATTGTATTTTTAAATAGACGCCTTATATGTGTTTGGACGTATGTAACTGGAATCAACCTTAGAAACATACTCGTACGTAAATTAGAGAAAGATATTTGAACACACATTTATTGCGGTCCGGGCAGTATTCTGTTACCGGTGGCAAATGCATATTGTTACCAAATTTTCGCGTGGTTAGTGATTGCACTATTAGCTTAATTGGTAAAGCACATTGTCCGGACTGCGATGGATGCGGATTCAATTCCTATAAAAAAATATTTCTTTAAAATTTTTTCCCATAAGTAGATTTGTGTATAAAAAAAATAATAATGGGCTTGGATCCTGGGCATAGACAGACACAGTGGAAAACTAATATTTTTTAATATATAAGATTTGCCAAGAAATGTGATTCATATTATTATAAGACATATTTGAACAGAAAATGGAGATATATTTTATTTATTTAACTTTTGACCACAACTGAAATATTATATTTGCCAAAATATGTCACTCAATTTCATAATGTAGTTAGCGCACATGTATTATAGAGTATAACAATATAAAATATTGTTTAAATCTTATAATATTGCTCTATTTACAATGATCATAATTTTACTTTTTTATTATTTCCCATGATAAATATTATATCACGATTAATTTTTTGTTTTTGGAAATTAAAGTTTACTTATTGCTATATTAATTTTTGGTCTGAAAAGATTAAAAAATAATAATTCACTAAGAACTTGTTTGAACATACATCTTAATTAAAGAGCATACATTAATTTAATATAAGGTGATTTGAGTTTTTTTCCCCCAAAATTACAAAATTAGGTAACTAAAGGGTTAAAATACTAATAAAAGTTTATAAATTCAAATAAAGCTAAAGATAGCTATAGAGGTTTTATAGTTGAAAAGAAAATTGCCACATGCAGAGGTATGATGAATATTCTAAAACTAGTGCGGCTGGCTGATAAATCCACTGCATTCGGCAATCATAATCACTAAAGTATTGTTGCATAGCGCTTGTAATGTAATTTTGTCTCAAGAGGTCGACAAGCCTTGCGTGCAACATCACAAGGCATATCGTGCCCATCGATTTTGATTTCTAATATGCCATTAATATTTTGTTTGGATTATTTTGTGTTTTTGTGTATTTTTTTACTAAAAAAATCTTTCTCACTTACTTAATTTTTATTTGAAAGTAGATATTAATATATATGTAACTAAAAATAATCTGTTGATAACATGTTTCTATTATTGTAATTTTTTTGTGATTGGGAAGTAAAGAATGAAAATATTAAATTCACATAAGCTTCAAAAGTTTCATAATGCCTGTATTTATGAGTGTGAATTTTGAATTTGTATCTTTTCATTATGAAATTGTCATTTACAGTATTAATATTATAAATTATTTTCTACAGAAGACTCGTAATTTGGAGAACTTTAGAAATTATTTAAGGCAAAAATAATCTAAATGGACATTTTGTCATCATGATTGATTACATTTCTCTTAAAAATTGTTCATTCATAAAATTATGATGTACAGTGGATTCTTGATCTATTGTTTTTGTAAAGATCATTTAAACCAAATGATAAATGTGGGAAAACAATAAATGTTGTATACGGGAAAAAATGACAATTCCTTACAATTAATATCGCACAAAAAATTGTGTAAACGGAGTTTAGAATCAATGCCATCAGCTTCCACAAGAGCCACAAGATATTAATTAATATGCTGTTTTACGCAATACAACACAGATGTCTGGGGATGATTGCGGTTGAGGAATCAGTGACAGTCAAATTTTCAGGGGTGGGAGAACCGGTTTATAGCAAATAAAAGTCAAATTTTTAGGGGTGGGAGAACCGGTTTAGAGCAAATAAAAGCGTTCATTGTTTTTGTAGATACGTATTCATTCTGCACAAAAACGATCAATCTAAGTCCACAATCAGTTTGGGAATACGATTAATAGAGGAACGATTTTTGGTAATGTTGTATGAGCATTATTAGGATCTGACGAAATGAACGTACATGCGGGAAAATGACAGATCGAGAATCCACCGTACTTTTATTCTTATATAACCGTTGCAAAGTAAATAAAACATATTATAATATAATACTTTATCCAGATAATTTAATAAAAATCTGGAGTGGACGACACCTGTATTGATCTTTATTAAATCATGTCGATAAAGTAATATAAAGTCTGTTTTATTTCATATAATAGCTCTATGCTGAGAAATGATATTAAAATAATTTGAAATCAAATTTTCTTGTCTTGAAATTTTTCCCGTTCGAATTGGAATAACGAAGCCTGAAAAGAAAGCAGGAACGTTTTCTAAATTGGAGTCGGGTAGCCTGAACGGCTCGCTCCGGAGACAAATGTCCATGAGACTCTCCCGGAAGAGAATGACTCGTAACGCTCTCACACAAGATAAGTGGAGGTCCGCCACCAGGAAAGTGAGAGTAAGATATTTCCAAAGTAGCAACAGCACTTTCATTTAAATTTATGTCGTGCTTTGTCACTATCTATGTGTCTATGTGTCAAATTTTTTTTCTCATTTTTTTATAGGATTATAAATATAATTTTTTTATTTCAGACAATACTTAGTCAATTTATTTTATTGTAAATATTGCACGTTTTGTTTTGACTCCAATCAACATAACGTATTTTGGTTTCTATATGTGTAATGCTGAATCTAACAGTTTTACTAAATACTATTTTATGCATGATTTACAATAAAAAATAATAATATATTTAATGCACATTCATGCTTCTAACCCACGTGTGTATATTCACATAACAAAAAACCTTCATTCATTGAAAGACAATTATCATACCTACATTCATTTTTTTTACTTGACTATAGACTAGAGCAGAGGTTGGCAACTTTTTTGTCATGGAGGGCACAGTATAAAATTTGAAAATCACCAAGACTATATAATAATCGCCTGCGATGACCGAGCGGTAACGCGTCGATTTATGAAGTCGTCAGTCTTGCAAATTAGTATATTTTGTTTCAATGTGTGTGAAGTGTTCTTAATAGGTTGAGTGAGTGGCTAAAATCCATTTCTCGTAAAACAAAAATCTGGTAAGAAACCTCTTTGCGAAGCAGTCCAGATCCCCATAAGGTTGTCAAGCCAATTCAAAATATGTAGTATTGCGCAAGCACAATTATTTAAATGTATGTACTTTCTATACTTATAAAATTGCGCCACAGGGATTTCTTTACTTTGCGTGGAACAAATTTATAAAAAAAATATAGGAAAATATGACTTTTTATCAGAATTCACAATATTTAAGGGTAATAATATGAAATTGTAAAAACCCCTATTTTTCACAAAGGTAGCGGGCACTTTAAAATTGCTTCGCAAGCTCTTGAGTGCCCGTAGGCACGCACCACTTTGCCGACCTCTGGACTAGAGAATTATGATTTTTAGTAGGTACCAGGTTTAGTAGTACCAAAAAGATATTTTTCTAATAAATGATTTAAAAATAATCTCCCATTCTTGACCAGAAGCTAGAGCGCTCGCGTTTTGTTCCATGGGTCTAAGGTTCGAATCCTGTGATTGAGTAAAACTCACATAAGCAATTTTTTTTAATCATTTTAAGTACTTAGATTCATCCCATGAACCCACTGAATTGAGCGAATAGCTATCAATTAATTATCAATCCTCATAAGAAAATCTAAAGATAACTTTGACACTGTTTAGGTTCCATATATTATACTTGGAACAGAAATTGAGATTTACCATTTTTTTTTAAATAAATAGAAATCATGTGATTATGTCTTGCATAATAATTATTGTTTGCTTTGATGAATATTGAAACATTGTATTATATTTCACAATTTTTATAATAAAAAATAGTATATTTTATAATTCATTTTACATAATATTTATTAACATAAATACCATGATTTAAAATATGTATTTATAATAATATTATATACATTATAATAAAGAAATTATTGCACAATATCATTTTTATACATCCATTATCTTACAATAACTTAAACATAATGCACTAAAATCTATAAAAAGGATTGCAGTCGGTTCGTATTGGTATTAAAATTTATATTAACATTTTCAACCTGCACCAGTGTTAACCACAAAATAAATTATATTGTAATTATATCTACCTGTTTAGTGTATGTCCACAGTACTTATTTTTACTTACAATAATAATTATATTAAAATATAACATTGCATTTTAAGGGATTATAAATACATATCACGTTAGATTTTTTGTGTTATATTGAAAATTAACATCACCATTGTTTGATTTACTGACATGTTTTTTTTTTTTTTTTAGAACAATTTGCATAATATGAGACTGTTTTGACTTTTGACTAGACATTGTTACTCACCCACTTTTTTTATTCACCTATACTACTACTCTACATTTCCAACAAATGCTTTTAAATGTGGTATGCTTTGGTTACCTTAGGTCGCTTGTTCATTAGAAGACCCAAGTGCAACGGAAGCGACACCCGTACGTATTTATTTTTTTTTAAATAAATTCTCTACTGGCAATGTTTTAAATCTGTAATACAGCATGATACCTACATAATTTTTTCTCATAGTATAAACGACTGTCAATAATTTATTTATTATCTTCATCGAACTAAAGAACACTGACATTATAATACTACCATTATTTTAATAAAAAATATTATCAATATTTACATATTATTATTGAATATACACATTAATAAATGACTAGTTGATTTGCCATTTTATGATTTCAGTTGTTCATTGTTCCTTGATTTTTTCTCGACATGAAACTATGTGGGAGCATTTGGATTTACCACTTAACTTCGCAATGAAATTACTGCGATGTTTTAGTAGTTTTAGAATATTGTAACCCAACATTAAACATTAAAACTTGAATTTTAGTGATGATTATAAAATTATTATTATATGACAAATTGGCTTTTGGTTTTCATTGATATTGAAAAAATTGCATATCCCTTTAATAATATCCAAACGAAACTCCTATTTAGTTTTCATTTCAGTAAGGAATTCAACATGTTATTCTGTATATATTAATGAAATTGCGCTTGCATAGTATAACTATTAAAATTATTATAATCGAAATATTTTTTTAGGGATAGTAATGCTTTTATCAAAATTATGAAATAACTCATCCTTTCCTTACCAATAATATATTTTAGTCATATTAAAATTTAAGTGGACAACTTATATTATCAATTCTTTATGAAAATATTACTAAATATCTTAATAGTAGGTAGGTTCTTAATAATTTTCAAATGCTCAATAATAATTTTCCTGGCTTTTACCATAAATGTCACATCAAAGTTAAATTAACATTCTATCATAACAAAATATTTTTAAGAAATTTCTATGTAAAATAATATTCTAGGTGGGGGGGGGGGTTACACGGAATATAATTGTTTATTTAAATTACCATAGATAATAAATTATTTTAACAAAAATTATTTTTAAATTGAGTACCTACACTTTCTACATCTGAATTATTATCATTCATTGATTATCAACCAGGGTTATGCGATCTGCTTAACGGGCTCCCCGAGAATTCGAAAAAGCTTGCTAAAAAGTACAACTTGAAAGCGTTTTACAGAATATGCGTTCCAAGAACGGGTTCCCTGAAATTTTACAAAATGTTTCAAAGTTTCCGCCGACCAAAAAAGTTTGGAATCTCTTACATAGTTGATAATTGATTGTGTTTTGTTTGACAGCTAATTCGTGCTGTGAGCCCTACAAGGAAATTGATGTCCCGAAGGTCAAATGCCAGCAGCTCCATTTATTACCAGGATTCTATGGGATCCGTAACTGTCGCACCCGAGGAAGGTATACCTATGCAAACATTAAATGGTGGGTCTAGGTGTGCTGTTCTTTTTCTATTCGTTATATTATTATGTGTATTATGTTGAACATTTTATTTTCATTTAGTTATCGTTGTTTAGATCTCTTCATTTTAATTGATTTAACTCATTATAATTACTAATACATCCATATTGGCATATTTTTATAATGATCTTTATAAATAAAAATATATATTTAAGCCATTTTTTACATGGCAAGCTTACGTACAATTAAAAATATAGAAAATTAATTCATAATGCTCAAGTCAAACAGCAAAAAAATGGTATTGAACCAATTTTCTCATTTGAAAATTAAATTAATATTTTTTATATTTTGTGTTCTTATTATACTTTTATTTATACAGTTTTTACATAAATCATGTTTCATTATTTTTATTATAATTTCTTATTAGATTTGGGGGCATTAATATTTAGAATCGTTAGTTAGATTTGTGACTGTATTGTGAAATATCATCAAATATGGAAGTATTCTTCCAATTATCCAATTAATTGAACATTTCACTTTTAGATAATCAACCAGAAGAACCAGATAAACCCTCCATACTTGAACATGTCATATTTACAATTGCAAGTATATTCCAAATAATGATTAGGTTGGTATATTTATTTTTAACTAATGGAATTTGCCATCTTAGTACCTACATAATAATATGGACAAATAAAAGTAAATAAATGAACTGCCACTTCAAAAGAATATATTTAACTTGTCTATGATGCTACATTTGTTTACAGTTTCCAATGTTCTTTATTTAAATACCAATTTCTGTCATTAAAAACTTCTATTCCAATTTTAAATCCATCATTTGAAAACTTTAAAAGAATTCTGATGCTCATTTGAGAAATTCTAACAATTTATTTATAAGAACTTAATATGAAATAAAACAGAACATTCAAAAATTTCTAATAAAATATGAAGTAGGTATCAGGGCAGCATGATATGCGAGGAGTATGAACATAGATAACAGACGTATATATATATATATATATATATATATATAGATTCGTAAGTTCCATACAAGAAGATGCCCCTTATAATTGGCACCATCTATTGGCGTGACTAGAAGTTTTGGCTATGACAGAACCATAGATCTGAACCCAAAAAAGTATTAAATACTTTTAATAATACTTAAAATAATTTAATACAATTTCGTTTATATAATTATAAATTTTATAATTATAAAAACGAAATTGTGACAAAAATGAATAAAAGTCGATATTTCAATTCAGATAGATACATTTTTATTGCAATGATAATCATATTGACAAATTACGAATAATAACATAAATTTATGAGGACATAATTATGTAATAATAATAATAGTAACACACTCCCACCATGGAAATTATTTGTCAGCACTTCCTGTCAGATTGATGACTTCATTAATTATTTCATTTTGTGTTTCATTATAAATTTTCATCGTTTGCTGTTATTCTCGCAGTCAACCACATGATCGACAACATATTGATGTAGATTCTGAAACAATAAGTTTAAAATGTACTTAAATATAAAATGACAATGGTCGCCATTTACACTTTTGTAAGAATCCGCAAATATAATATAGATATTTTATATAGGTAGGTACGTAATTTACTCAAACATAATCTTCTTTATATACCTAGGTACCTATTTTTATGTTTACATTGGTAGATTTGCAAACATGAAAATTACAATAGGTAGGTACTATCATTATTTCGATGCCACGACTGCAAAGAAATTTCAAGGGGCATACAAGCGTATAATACCTATAAACAAAATATAATAAAAGTAGACTTACCCATTAACTTATTTTATCAGCCATAGGATTGCAAAACCTTTTTATCAATATGGTTTAAAAACGCCGAACAGTAATATTATTCTGACAGTTGATATTCAGATCAACTCGAAAAATAATGCAAGACTGCTTTTGTTTTGAAAATATCATGTAGAATTGACATGAAATTTTAAAAGATTGATTGAAAGCTCGAATGTTGAAAGGCTGGACCATGAGTGAGCTCTGATTGGTCATTGAAATGGCCTTGTATCATGCGACTTCGTGTGTGACCGTGCTACCATCTATTCTGAAAACTGAGTATTAGGTGGTCACGTTTGCTGTATGGAACTTTCACCCCCCTGAGTATGAATGAATGCAACATTTTTGTGTAATAGTGTTGAAAAAAAATATTGACAACACGTTAAAATTAAATACCTACATTATAATTAAAATTGGAGACATCCTGAAGTGTAGGAAAATTACGAAAGGTGGTCACCAATATAGTCATAAATTGATATAACCAGATAACCCATGGACGCATTATTGTCAGGAAATTTTGGCTTGAAAAAATGCACTGGTCGCTCAATTGGTAAAGCAAATTGACCGGAATATGGTGGATGTCGGTAGTGTTCCGAATGATGTAAATCTTTTATTATTTTGCAGATCATCATACATAGCAACTGCCATCATCATGATGGCATGGAGTATAACATATCACTCTTGGCTAGCGTTTGTTTTACTTCTGTGGGCCAACGTAGTGTGGATGGTTCAAGACCAAAGAGGGTTCACCCTCAGATCTAGTCCAGTACTGGTGGCATATGCTCAGTTACTTTTGCTTGCTCAATACATTTACGGAATGGATATCAAGGAAGACGAATTGCCCTCTACAGTTAAGGTAAACATGATTTTTTAAATCAAAGTATTATTAAACCGGAGGAAAACTATCTTATGTCAGTTGTAGGTAATGCAGTTTTATCTTGGGAATGTTAAATTAGGAACAAAGAATTTGATCATAACTGTAGGGGGAAGCCTCTTGAAAGTTTAGTACCAAAACACCTAATAGCATTTTTGGTGTAGTAGACTTGGTAGCCAGACCAAAATTAATATTTACATCTTTGTTTTCCCTTTTCGATATGAATGACTTGCGTTTGACATATTCATGATTGTTCATTTAAATATCTTGGCAATATCTGCACATGTTCTGCTGAATCCGTGAACATAGCTAATACATAAATAATTATGGTTCAATTCTATGTTAAGAAGCCATTTGAAGATTCATAACCCAATCATTTCAGCATAGCCTGTTTCTCATTTTCGCTCATCACTGTATATTGTCATATTATGCCTACACAGACTTCCCCACATGTACACATTTGCTGTACACACGTCAAGTTTACTTTAGGACTGAATATTCTGGTGATAGATTTGTCGTTTGGAAATGCTGTCAATATTCCCAACTTTGTAACTAACCGTAGTAGTTTTAAAAGGATGGTTGTATTAAATTTACGTTTCTATTTCAGGGAATGAATATGGCGCAGATAGGATTTGAACGAGTGCTTAACCTTCCTTGCTTACCTTTGCTAGTGAAATCATTATACACTGTAATGTTTTGGGTGACATTGCGTCAATGGACCCAAGAAAAGAAAGAGAGAGTGAACTCGACAGCTATTGCTGATATGGTCGCACCTTTGCAAGTCACTGTTGGAGCGGCAACTACAGGTAAACTGAAGTCCTACTCACATAGTTTTGTATATATGTACAATTAGATTTGGCCTATTTTCATCTTTTACATTGTGTATTCAAGAGTCTGGACCGTCAACCTTACCTGTGATGTCGAGTCACATTACAGAGGTTTTTTTAATGTTTCATGTTTCTGTTAATGTGCACTTACATTTAAAAAATATTCCTAAAATCATAATAAGTTAAAGACGCGCCTAGCGCGTAACGATTAGGTGGCCATTCGATATAATTAGGATGCTATTTAAATGTGGTAATTATCTAGTCAGCAATCAATGTGTTAATATCATATGAAGCCAAAACTGGTATTACTATTTTCAAATACTGTCACCGAAAAACTAGTTTGGTATCGCGATGTGACGGCCCTTGATGGAATGAAATTTGTTTGTACAATAAGAGAAAGGTTGATAATAATAAATTAAATGACCATGCAGATTATCTACGTATTATATTTAGAATAATATTCAATTACTTATTAATTACAAACAATCATAATTTTTTTCAGTTTTGGACGAGGACCCAAATATGCAAACATCTCCATTCCTAAAGAAGTTTGGAGAATTCGTGAAAGGATTCTTGACAAAATTTTGGATTTGCGTTGTGGCCATTATGCTATTTTTGATTGGCATTACCGGAAACCGTGTCACTGTATTCCGAATCCTTTACATGGCGCTGTTTTTGATATTCATCTTGACCTTCCAAGTATGAATGTTTTCTATAAATGTTTCTTATATATTTTTAACTAAATTGACGAGCTACTAAGCAACTATTATTTACATTTCAGATATCTCGAAGAATTTGGCGAAAAATTATGTATGTCTTTTGGGTAACAGTGATTGTTTACTCGATGTCCATTTTGATTTTGGTATACACTTACCAATTCGACAACTTCCCAGACTATTGGGAAAAATATCTGCGAATACCGCAAACATTGTAAGACAAATATTTTAATACACGACTGTTTAAAATATAATTTTTACACCGAAAGAAAATTCATTTTGTATTTCTTTTTTCAGGCAAGAAGATATTGGTTTAGAGCGGTATAAAACAACAGAGTTGTTCTTGAGACTACTGACACCTACTCTGTTTTTGATCCTGACTGTTATTCAATTGCATTACTTCCACACTGACTTCTTGGCAGTATCACATATTAAGAGCAGGTAATTACAGATGCTACTTTTATTACCAAAGTCATATAAGTATAAGTGTGAAAATTATTATTACCTGAAATATTAGTTATTAATCAAAGTAAAACATAATGTTTACTCATTTATAATTGATTTAAGTTTTGTACTAAGCTATTCCATTTAAGTCATATTTTGCGACCTGAGCTTCGCCTTACGGAATGAGAATTAACTGTATTCCGTGTCAGTGTGCATTTGCTATTGGTGATTGTGCACCGCTTGTGTTCGCCTGAAGATGCCGAAAGGCAAAACCCAGGTTGCACAAAATAACTTGAGTGGAATACATAATATATAACAAAATTTATAAAAATTAGAATTTATATTCAAATTCCATCAGAAACCCTCAGTTGATAGTATTAATTTACAATATGTGTGTAATACTTATAACACATATCTATATAATTTGTTCTATTTTAATTAAGTAACACAATTTCTGTCCACCGCATTTGACAGTCAATGCCATTAAAGTGATGATGCCTCTGAACAGATATTTTTTTCATGAATTTTGTCTTGAAAATCAATTCTACTGTTTGGCTTCTATATATTGACATCTACGTCATGGTGCTGTTTGAGATTTAAGTATTACGCCACACGGTTATTGCATGCTAATGGTATTGCAACAGTTTTAGTTCCAGAAACGGCTGCATTGACGCCTACATCTCGATATAAAAGTTGAAGTCAAGCCATAGAATTTATCTAACAAAAATTATCCTTTGCAAATTTACACCTGAGAATGACATGTTGCCGTGTAATCGGTAAACTGTCATTCTAATATCTCTACAATCATTGATAATTGTGTATCATGTAATAAAATTTTGCCAAACTAAATATTTAGATAAATGTACCAGCCTGCTTTTTAAAGTGAATTGAGATTTCATGACGAATTAAAATTATACAGATGAACTTATTTCTAACGATTATTTGCATTTCAGAAGCAGTAGTGTTGCACGGCAAGATTCACAAGGGCCACATTCAATAGCTTCTTCCATGATGGGAGGAAGCTCTTTACCGCCTTCCACACCGAGGGAAATAAAAGTAAAGATTATTTTATAAATTATAAAAAAAAATATTTAGCAAATTTGTACTACTATTTGGAGAATTCAAAAATTTACATTGTGTATTTTTTTTTTTAGCCAACAGAAAGCTTGGAAGTTGAATCGGAAATAAGGATTGGCGATAATGGAGAAACATTGATTCCGCCGCAAATATCTGCCATGCACACTCGCAGCGGCATATCCGTAAACTTCTCAACGTGGCTCGCACACACTCAAAAGATTGTTTTCAGAATTTTGCAATCAGTTATGGACTTTGTTTTCCTCTTTTTGGAACTGCATCTCATCAAAATAATCATGCTATCAATTATGCTGCTGTGTGTGTTTGATGTAAGTTATACCTGTAAATTCTGATAATAAACTATGCCGTTATGTAATATAGAGAACTGTTATGATAGGCTTATTTTTAGTAACTGTCTTATATATCATTTTAATGCGCACAGATTTTCTGCTCAGCTCCAATTTTAAATTAGAACTAAATGTCAACCAAAACGTCAATGTTTATAATTATCATCTGATTTGATTGATTTTTAGTTTATGTATTTTATGGTGCTGAGTACTAATTCAAACTCAAACTTTATATTTTGTATTTGGAAGTTGATGTAAGTTGGAATACCAAGATTGCAACCAAAATGTTATCGTAGAAACTGCAAGTTCCATCAATATTGGTTCAGCCAGATACATCCAGTTTTACTATTAGTATAGATTATTTTCACACACCCTTGGATAAATTTTCTACCTAGTTTAGGTACTAATATAAAGTAACTGTGAAATTAATAAGCTCTAAACATTCTTGAAAGAAAAATCCTTCGCCGTTTCTATAGGCAAATTAGGAACTGCAATAATTTGAAGAAAAAATACGATGTTGAGTCATACAGTTTCTACAAAGATTGGCAGTACAATTCAATCAATTAAGATTGGAAGACTGCGTGAGTTAGGTTATATGTACGGAACGGTACTGAAATATCAAAGAGAGTAATGTCAGAAAGAGGCAGGATAAAAATTCACTTGTTGTTTTTTACAACGTGTGTTTGAATCAAGAGCGTGGAACTAATAGGTTGAGTGAATGACTAGCAGTCATATCTCTGCTTCAGGGGTGACCAAGATGAGAAATAATATATGTCAATGTGTATTGAATTTTTTTTGATTTCAGGCTTGTGCTATTCATGCGGCGTTTGTTGTGATTGTGTCTGTAAGCCTGTTGTTCAACACGAAGATTCAGCTGGTCATAATTCACTTCCTCTCAGCCATGACGTGTATACTACTTTTAGCCAAGATGATCTATCAGATCCACTTTATCGAGCATTCTATGTATGATGTCAACTGCACAGTAAGAGACGATCCAACCCTATTTATAACTACAATGATATTTGTTGTTTTATTGTACAAATCAGCTCATCTGTATTTATTTTCAGAGCCCATTCGCAAATGGATCTAATTCGCAGAATGTCTCCAATGAAGTCACTTACAACAACGCAGAGTGGTTAGGATTTACAAAAGCAACAGCCCCGATCACTCTTTCTAAATTAGTCAAAGGTTACATTGGAATTATAATTGTCACAACACTGCGTTCGATCGTAGATTTCAGACAGTGCTTCAAAAGGTAACCTAATATTAACATTATAATATGTACTTATTAATTTAAAATTTCATTGCTAAAGATTTATAGTAATTTTCGTTTACGTTACAGATTCATAAATCACGACCCTACAATCCGACCACACTTAATGTTCCCGAAGGTCACAAGGACCGACGCTGATAAAGATTTGAAAACTTGCTTAAAGTTTTTGTTCAATTACGGGTTTTATAAATTTGGAGTTGAGGTAATTTACATTTTAAAATGTTTTATTTCCGAATTACATATTCGAGGTTTGCAAAGCGATTTGGATATCTGGTGACGTTGAAAATAAATTGTTTTAGATTTGCCTGATGTGTCTCGTGGGATTGATCGGATCGCGCATGGACGGCTGGGCGGTATTTTACGGAGTATGGCTGTGCGTGTTTGTCTGCTCCAGTCGGTATCGTCTCTCTGTCCTGTGGAAATGGTTTGTCGGATTCATAGTGGTGCTCCTGCCAGTCCAATACCTGTTTGTTGTCGGTATGTTCCCGCAACTTTGTATCGTGTACCCTTGGATGGGTTCTGATGAGGTAAGGATATCATCAATTTTATATTATAATTTTTTATTTCATTCTTTCATCACTGAACACATGAAATCCATCATTTTTAAGTCATTTTGAAAGTTAATAGTAGATTGTATTATCTTCATGTTGGTGGATTGAGAGGAATTATTTGTCTTTTTTTTTTTATTTTAGTTCAGTAAAATAAGAACAAATTTTATTATGTGATTTTAAATTGAAGTTTTAAACACTATTTTTAATCATTCACTTGTGTATTCAAAGTTCTTGATGTTTGACCAATATACAAATAATTGCAGTTATTGGCAAGGGTAATTCTGAAAGATATTTAAGTATCTTGTAATAATAAAATCAATGTAATACACTTTTCATGTTTATAGTTATTACAACGCACACGTGATTGGTTGATGCTCCCGGACCCCAATCACCGGCCGTACGCCGCAAAACTTTTGTGTGATTTTGTGCTGCTGATGTTCTGCTCACGACAGTCGCTTGTCTTCCGCATCGAGCGGAGGCACGGTGAGAACTACAAGGGGGGCAATAACACCGATGCTATCAATGAGGAGTGGGAGTCTCATGATTTCCAAAATCCTGTCCCCGATTTTGTTACCTATATTAGGTAAGTACCACTCTTTATTAACTGTATTAAACGTTAACCCTGTACAAAATTAGAGATTTTTTTAAATGACTTATCTTGTTTTACTGAATAAATAAAAGTGAGAAACAATTTGAAATCTTGGAAACTGTTAAATTATTAATTAATTTTCTTTTCTAATCTTTCAATGAAGCTTAGGGAATAAAATTAAGTAAAACATAATTATTATAATGTAACAAAACCAAGAAATGCAGAGTAAATCTGAATCATTCATGAGTTTTATTTTATAATGGTTTGTCACCACGGAAATCGATCATTTTATTTACAGATCATGGTTAGATGTTGTGAAAAGGATATCATTTTTGGGATCTCTCTGGGTGACATTGGCCATAATGTTTTTGACCGGAACGAACCGTGTCAATTTGTTCTCCATGGGATATCTTATAGGATCTTTCATTTTCCTCTGGCAAGGAACCGATCTCTATCTTCGACCGATCAGAAGTACTCTTAAATGGTAAGTAATCGCAATAAGCTGTTAATTTATTATTACTGTTCAATGACAATCGCGCTGAAATATCTCAATATAAGTTATGCACACTTTATTGTGTTAACTTAATTACCTGCATTAAAAGAAGACTATCCACCTGACATGGTTATTGCCCATCACCAAAGCTGACTGCGGAACCTTAGTAGAAGATTAGTTCTCGTTAGGTTAGGTATATTTAAAAGCTTTATTTAGTTATTTACTACATTAGGTAGTTTTAACTAATCAGATTTATCAAAACTAAATGCCTGGGGTCAATAACTGGAGAAATAGAGCAGGACTGAGCACAGTGGAGAAGTCCACTTAAGGCAACCAAGGCCCCAAGCTGCTGACTGATTGCAATGTAGGTATGATCAATTATTATTGACTATCATTTTTGTTTGTAATTTCAGGTGGAATTGGCTTCTCGGTTATAACGTAGCCGTGATTGTTATAAAGGCATTTTTACAAATACTTGGTTGCATTTTCATTCGCACCATGCAATCCAATTGTTGTTGGCTTGTTCAGCTTTTGGGAATCGGCTGCATTGACAAATTCAGCGGAGGCTCCATCAAAACATTCTTCAAGATGAAAGTTACAGATGATCGCGTAAGTTAAGCATTCAATGAAAAAAATCTCACTATATTTTTATAAACATAATCTCTGACTTTGAACAATTTTATATTCTATCTAACTCCCAAGGCCGACTATAATAATCAGGCCGGGGCACTGATTAGCGAGTTACAATGGAAGTACTAGTTATTGATTATCTTCGAATGCAATGTGGTAACCTGTTTGCAGTAAATGAAGATTTCTGATTGAATGTTTTGTTCAAATTAATTAATGTATGTATTACCATTTTACAACAATCATCATTTTCTATAAACAGTTTGCTTTCGAATAATAAGCAACAACTAGCGCTACGATCGAAATTTGCATTTTCGTGCCCTGTCCAGAATTATAGTACATAATATTAAAATAATAAAATTACATTGTATAATTATTGTCTTTCACAATTCCTGAGGGAATTCTTGAAACTGAATATAATAATTTTCAAATAAAGTGTTGTTACTTTAATTCGTATTATAGTTCCTCGAAACCTGTACTGTCCCTCGAGAAGATATCGGGTTAGCATGGGACGGGGTCTGTTTCGGATTCCTTCTAATGCAAAGAAGACTATTCCACAGCCACTATTTCCTAAGAATCATTGATGAAAGCAAAGCCATTACCATTCTTCAATCCAGGTAATATTTCTTTTAAGCCAATATATTTATACAAAGTATATGCATATTTTTCCTGCGAGGCTATTCTAACATATCACTTAACATCCAAAAAGAGCTACATTTGTTAAATATATCACTATGTATTCAGGCAGTTAATTTTTTTTTTTTTTTTTTGTGATTTTACCGAGGCTTTGACTGCGACTCGCTGTCATATCGCCTCTTCTCTTCTAGAAGGGGATCCTTCGATCAGGTCCTCACTCCTATTCTGTTAAATGGCTTTATAATTATTTTGTCTAGCTCTTCCGTCTTTCTTTCTTTCTTCTTTAGACGCCAGTGTTTTATGCACCAGAATCGCTCTCCTCCGTATCCATCCCTTCTGTATTTTCGATACATTGTGTAATCATTGAATTTCAGATAGTCTAATTCAGACCTCAGCCAAGTCTCTGAGATTAATGCTATTGAAATTTTTTGTCTTATTAAGTAGAGTTCTATATCATCCTTTTTTTGCTTCATACTTCTGGCATTCCATTGTAAAATCCTAATTTGTTTTTTATTATCCATTTTGCTCCAGAACCTCCCCTAGAATTTCCTTTAAGTGTCCTTCTTTGAATTGTTTGCATACCCAGTCCACTGCTTTAATTATTAGTTGTTTAATGATCTGCTGCCAGTCTCCCCCTTTCAGCAAGACTTTCATAATTTCTCCCATCGCGTTAACCTCTGTCTTCCCCTTTGAATTTTTCTTATTTTTTGTAGGCTTTACGCTACTACCTGTAGATATTATTGTTGAGCCTGAAGCTTCTACCACCGCTTCTTCTTTCTTTTTGTTTTCCTTAGTTTTTTGAATTGTTTCGCTTTCATCTCTTCCTACGATTTTTTTTTGTTTTAATATGTCAGCATAGCTATTATTTAACATATTTTTTTTTGCTTCCTTGAAAGGTATGTTCATTTTTTTCATTGCTTCTTTGCAATTCTTTTCCTCTTGCCACTTTGGGCATTTTTGGCTGTTTGCCGCGTGGTTACCTTTGCAATTGATGCACGTAATTTCCTCATTTTTTTCGCAGGTTTTGTGGTTTTCACCACACTTAGGGCACGTTTCTACTGTACGTCCGCAATTGTTCGCGATATGCCCATATCGCCAGCATTTGTAGCATTGCATAACCCTGAATACATACGGTTCTACAGCAAAAGAGACTCCATATATGTAAATTGTTCTCGGCAATATTTTCTCCCCAAATTTAATACTGACTGACGAGGTCTTTGTCAGCTCTCCTGTATCACCTTTTCTTGTCAACCTCTTAAGGTTGATTACTTTTGCATCACTTTTGATTTCCATTTGCAGTTCTTGGAGGTCCATATCAATATCGACTTTTCTTATTACTCCATAAGAGCAGGAGTCATTCTCTTTGGTCACAAAACCGAGATCTTTGAGTTCTCCAGCTTGTTTCACTTTATCTGCTTCTTTTTCGTCTTCTACTTGGATGTACGTCTTTAAATTTTTATTGTAAATTTTCTGTACTTTTACTCCTGCCTTATGCAGCATCTGCGCTATTTTCAATTTTAATGGAATTTTACTTCCCGTCGCTATCATGACGATGTTTTGGTTTCCCTTTGGAGTGACCCCAGAGTCTCTTCTGGGTTTTTTTCCAGAGGTCACCGTCTGCCATTCTTCTTCTTTTTCTCCAACCACTTCCTCTTCATCATCGTTTCTTTTCTTCTTCGTTTTTTTGGTTTCATTCACTTCCATCGTGGTGTTTTCCATTTTATTGCTTTTGCCGTTCACGCGGTCTTGGAATTCGCGCAACAGTGTGAACAAAAAACAGTGTGGACAACCCCTCGCTTCACAGCGTATGACGCACTCCCCGCACAAAGTGCACTATCCGTGCAACAATAAATATTTTTCACTTTTTCTCAAGCACTGGCACTGATTGTCAAAATCACATGGGACCACACATGTTGAGTTTATTGTCAAATTCATTTACAAACAATATTATTTTTGTTGTATCCCGTATTTATAACCGTTCGCGAGTAACCAGGCGAATAGCGTCCCGAATACGCAAGCGAAGTTGTACAACCTCACTCCACCGCTGTTGGCTTCCGACTGAGGCAGTTAATTATTGCAGTAAGTTAACCGTCCAAAATGTCAAAAAGTGCTATCTTTTAACAGCCTCTCTCTTGGCTGTGTTATCTTTTAAAGCGAGATAGAGTACATCTATTTTACATATTGAGAATTGAGATGCAAGATCCGACTGTTTTGAAAAATTATTACGTCCCCCGTAATTATTATGGTTCAATAATAATAACAGGTGTCAATAATCTAGTGGCTAGTAGTAACATAATATTTGTTTTACTACACGTTGACACATGACTAATAAAATTGTAGGTTATGTTGATGTGTTTAACGTTTCAATACAAAATTTTGGTGTTCGGGTAGATAAGTCAGCAAAAACATACCTGAATTTGACTGGTGTCTACCAACCTAAATTTTCGCTGTATTACGAATTTACCAATTATTATAACTGTTGATAACCGCCTTGTGTATGGAATGACTTCCGTGTTACTTTATACCAATGAAAATAACGTAAACGTGCTAAAGTCCTAATTGTTAATAATAGCTGTGCTGTTATTCTTAATTAATATTCAAATAGATGCCATTTATAAGTTGTAATTTGTATATTAATTTAAAGGGGAGCGGAATTGATTGAAGAGCTGAGGATGAAACAAATGAAATTGCAAGACGAACAAGAGAAAAAAATATTGGAGAAGATCAAAGTAAAAATGGATCGCATCAAAGCTAATCAGCAGAAAATAAAAGGACCCGTCTACAAGGATCCTACCAATCATTTTGTCGGTAAGATAAATAAATCACATATTGTATTTTCTTTATATTCCAGATTTATAATACATTCGATAATCATTTTAAAAGTTAAAATGAAATTTATAATCAATTTAAACAGTTTTAAAAATATTTGATATATATTATAACAATGGAATTAATTCATCAATACCGTATTAGAGTAACCAGAATAAGTTAATGAAGAACAATTTTGGCTTGGACTTTGGGAAATTGGTTTCATTGACCATGCTAAAATGATACAGGTAACCTAAGCTACAGTGCTTATTTCACAAGAATATTATCAATTTTCAGAATAGTAATTAAATACTCTACAAGTTCTTTTAGGGTGAGATGTCATCAACTAAAAAAGACATCTAAATAATTATACATATTAGCTATTATAGGTTTACTAACTTGAAAGTATAAACATGATAAACTAAGTAAAATCTTTCTTTTATAAATCTATGAAATTCATTCACATGAATCTTTGTAACAGTCATTACATTGAAAATAGACAGTTAACTTTTCTTTCAATCATTAAAAATAATCATAATTATTGTAAACTGCACCTATTTCCACCATTTTCCCTACACGACTTATCTTTTTAGAGGGCTAAAATCAATGTTGACTTTATTAACAATGTACTACATACAACATTTCCAATTTAATCCACATTATTGCCAGTGATCAGATTTATTTATTATTCTGGCATTTTTATATTTCACTGTACCAAGTCACATGACAAAAATTTAACAAGACATTGCACGAATTAACATTGTAATGTTCTGTGGAATGTTCCATGTTCATTTTATTATCTTGATTGTATGTACAATGTTATGTACGTTGATTGATGTGTCATATTGTACTAAGTTAACTGTAACTCTCTATTACATCTAACTGTATATTTTTTAAGTTATGTTTACATCTGACTTTCCATTCTTTCACTCAGAACTTGACAAAATATATTATTATGGTTGAATATTTTGACGTATCTTAGATAAAAAATAAAATATACATTTCTTTTTTTCTTCTTTTATTGTGTAAACTGTCAATTTTATTCTTCATATAAATGTATTGTATTAATTAAAATAAAACACAATAATAATATGTACTAGTAAAATAAGTTAAACTTGTACTACATAATATTGTGTTTTATTTTAATTAATGGTATACATCTCTGTTAGGTACAATTGTTAGCTACAAATATTGCAGAAAATATCACATGTAAACAAAGCTTAAAATCTCACAATGTCAGAATGCGATATTCTTATGTAGGTACAGTGAGCAAAGAATTTTGGCTCACATTTTTAATTGAAAGAATATCTCTCGCATTCTAACACTGAAATATTATGTCAATCGTATATACCTTACATAATTTGTCTGTGTGCATCCAAACCTCCGATTTCCCGATCTGTAATATTCCTCACATCCGTATTTCCTCTCCCTCGTCGAATAATATTGAATGCAAACGAAGAGGACGCATCGGAACTGAAGAGCAGTCTGGTTCACAAGAGAAGTGGATCGAACGTGAGCGAGTGCTGCATCTCCGTGCAAACGCCGGCCGGGGGGTACCACACTCCCCGCACACCCACCACGCCAGGCAGCCCGCGCGGCTACCACACGCCCATATCGCAAGAGGGGTCCCCCGAGAGGCTGCGCTCCCCGCCTGGCCCGCCTTCCCCCTTCTCCGCACTGATGACGGTCTCACTGGAGGCGTACCTAGAACCGCAGCGAATCTCCTTCGGATCGCCCCCCTCCTCTGAGTTGAATCCTCGTCCTCCTTCCCCCTCGGAATCGTTCCCGGTGTTTTCCCCGCCGTTGGCGCGGCGGAGGCGTCGCTCATCCAGCCAGGTGGGCCCGCCCGGCCCGCAACTCGTCACGCCGCGACACTCCGTCATCTCTTTCTCCAGCCGCTCTCAGCTCTCTCATCACACATGTAACGTTCGCCCCCTTTCTTTCTTTCTTTCTCTCTCATATGTCTATTCTCTCTATTAATAGCCACTCGCCTCCCCTCTTCTTTGTGCGTGTATATAATCTGAATGTAAATATTGATGTCATTCAATGTGATCAATATCATTCCGGACGTCGTCAGTGATCATTTAAAATCAATCTTCTTATATAAGGAAGACCGCATCATGCCAGGTCAGGGCATTTTAATTTTGGTATGCGCTCTTGAAATTTATTAACTCCTTGCAAAACAAGTATCCATCCAGTCTAGTTTAGAGTTCTACAATACCATAAGATATCTAATCAACATTCACTCGTGACTATTATGCCTACAAGATGACCAATAGATATGTTTATTCCCCACCAAAATACCTCGCTAATCTAATAGAATATAATTCTGCATATAATAGCTGCAATTCTTTCCCTTGCGATGATCGGTCACCTTATTAATCTTATAATTAAAATTTAATATGCATAATAATAATGAACCTAATTTGGGTTGTTGTTAGGTTGCTCCGAATTTCCTAATAATTAGACATTCGATAATTTTTAATGCTTCATTAATTTTCCTTGTTCCCTTACTTGTTTTGAAAATCTGGACTCGATCTCAACGACAATTTTTGTATTTCAAATCCAATCACTTTTTTCCATACCATTTTGGTTTTTTTTTTCATTTTTATGACACTTGTTAATATTTTTTAATAATATCACATTTCTTAACTTCATCACCTTGTACTTATTGCATCAGAAAATATTGTTAATATTTCAAATAATATGGTTTTCATTTATTTTATATTCTTTTTGAGATTCTAATCAATCAATCATGTGTTAAAAAACGACATAGAGTCTTAGGGTAAATATCGACTTTTCCAAGACAAAAAGGCGTTAGTGACAAATTGCTACTATTCAGGAGAGAAAAATTTCATGTTAATGAGAACAACTTCTTTTCTTTATAACTCCTTTCTTAGTATTGGAGTTTTTTTCTTTCATTTATATTAGAATAATATTGTTTTGGATATGTAGTGTTAATTTATTTATTTATTTGCAATTAGAATTTTTAAATCACTTAAATTCTTTTGGCTGTCCAAGGAAAAATACAATGTTCATATAGAAAACACTGAATAGTTTTTTTTTTCATTATTTTATTCATGTTTGTGTTTGTAAGTATTCCTGTTATGTTTTATTTGTTTATTATAATCATTTTAATTTTGGTACGTTACGTTAGTGGTAGGGACGTTAATTCTTATTGGCTTTCTGTATGCCCAAATTGGAAAATCGTAACTCTGTTATATGAAGAACGCCCTTTTGCCAGTCTGTAGATATTTTTTTTGTAAACCTAACCTCATATCTAACTAAAAATCACCCAAATGTTACAACCTTTTGGCTTGGAGCAGTCCATATTATGATTTTAATATTGAAATATCAATCAATGTGCCTTCAATGTATACTTCCCCCATGTTAGTTGTAAGAAATAATTATTATTGATGAAAAATGTTGACTAAAATCAGTATAGTACATGTTGCATGTATTGTATAACTATGTTATGCATAATATTGGTCACTAATGCAAACCATCCAAACCCATAATTAATGTAACCTAAACGTAACTGTAACATAACATAAACTATTTTTACATTGTAAAATTTAATACCATATTTGTTTTTAATAATACGCGTCACAAGATTAAAACTAATCTAAAAAATTATCACTTTGCCAAAATGTAGCGGTTTCAAACCATTTCAAATCACTTTTAAATATTTTTCATCAAAAATGTGGAAAATAAACAAATCAAGTATTAATTTAATTTATTATGCTTTTCTAAAGGACTCTTTCTATATCATTCATTAATCTACGTTTGATTGATCAAAAACTAAAATTGTACATTCACAATATTTACATAATATGTATAGAATTCAAAATATTTTATGACATGCGAATTTCAACACTATATATATATATTTTAATTTTCATTATAAAATATACTATTTTCCATCACAAAATTGTACACGCCTAATGAGAATGTTACTGTCATAATATCAGATATTGTCTACTGACTGTCTCAAGTGTTTTATTATTTTCAATTTCTATTGTATGTATTTTACCAAAATAAAAATGTATCTACACTTTCACCCTATATAATGTAAATTAAATGTTTCGTTTTGTAAATAAAATAAGGATGTCAAGACAGACTGCGAGAAACCCGCCCAGTCAGTCGTCGGTTGGAAATTACTTTGTTATTCACGACCCGTTTGTTTTTGTTTATTTTGTAGATGAAATTTTCCCATCGAGTAGGCCAACATTCCAAAAACAAACTCCATCCTCAAACAAGAATGGTAATATTAATTTAATAGTGCGTTAATGCCTTGGCTCTCTGCAATGGTTTTGGGTTTTTATAACAACGCTCAAGTAGTCTTACTAACAAAAACTACTAATTGGCATAACTCGTATTAGTTCTACAGATTTTTTTTACCACTAAAAGGTTTTTATCCTCCGTTTTTCATAATAATATATGAGCATATCCATGGTATTTCACTAAGTCAGCTTCCTCAGTTCTGTTCTTTATGCAGGTTTTCAGGGAACAGTGTTTTATATTGATTGCTTCTATTCAACATACATAATATTAATTTTGAAATCAAGGCATGTACGCGATGTTTACTGAGTGAATTTCAGGCATGTCTTTGTTCTTGTGTTATCCTCGAATATTTTTTTTATTATTCACAGCATTGACTTTTCGTCATTTTTGCTATTGATTTTATTAGGTAACGATTATCATAAGTAAATTAAATATTTTATCAGGTAATGTGCGTTGTGCGGCACAGGTTAGCATAATCTGCATGTCGTGGATTTGAATCTGGGTCTAATTTACATGTTGATTTTTCAATGAATATGTGTGTTTGAATCGATGGCATGGACTCAACGGGTTCACTGTAAAAAGTCTCTTAAAATATCTCCCAAACTATGTTCATATGGAAGGGTAACATATAGTGATTTACCTTTTATCAGAAACCCGTAATAAATATCCACACTCGGTAGGTGAAATTCAAGTTGCGTCATTTTGTCTAAATCTAATATTCCCACTATGGCCGAGTGGTTACGCGTCAGGCATATAATGTAGTGGGTCCCAGGTTCGAATCCCGGGTTTGGTAAATTCACATGTTGCTTTTCAACGTGTGTTTGGACCCTTGAGTAAGTGGCTAATATCCATTACTCGAAAACACAACCAATGATGTTAGGATCGAACATGGTGAAAATAAATATATACATCTATATTACATAGTAAGATTCTAATAAAATCTATTTGAAAACATTCTATCTGTTGAAATGAAAGATGTATGAATTTGCACAATTATTATACTATGTGTTATGTACCGTTTTTGTCCTGTCAAATATAAATATGTTATGTGAAACGTCATCTGTATTAAAGGGACATCGCAGCTAGGGTATGAATGGAAATGTTCAGATTTGCAGGTTATTTTTCAGTTAATCGATGAAATTTTAATAAACTTTGTGATATTCATGTAAATAATGTGTTAACATAACAATGTATTTCTCTAAATGGTGCTGAACTGGTTTGTTGTCGGTAATCTGTACTATTAATATTATAACCGTGGTTATATGTAAATAAAATTAATTGTATTCCGGCATACTGTTACATAGCTTTTATTAATGTTTGCTTCAACATTGTGGAATATAAAAAAATCTACTTAGAAACGCTTTATTGTTCCGGCATTCTTAACATCACGTCATATCCTTCCCTATTCAATGTATCCCTCATCTTTTATCCATAGGTCATCAAACAATTTTGTTTATATTGTAATATGTGAATTGTCTATACTCCCCTTGTCTATATTCATTCGAGATTAAGTGCAATATTTCAATGCTTTTGTGATTCTGACTCAAATTCGCTTCACAAAACTAGATTTAAATATTTGTTCTTTATGTATGTAAACATATAACCGTTTTATCCATGTCTCATTTTTACTTACACAATATTGTGTATCTGCAAATTTTACTATGACAATAAAATCTTTAAATGAAATCATTGTTAAACTAAATGTCAGATTTAACAAAATCCATACTCGAATTCAAATATCATTTCATGCAGTGAATTCATTGCATGAAATAATATATAAACATTCATTTTACATACAATTCTATGTACAATGTTTCTATAATGAATCAGCTGGTAACTTACTGTTTGACTGTGTAAATATGGTTTTTAGGGAAGAGGTTTGAATCATACATACTTCTTGTAAATTTGGTGAATTTTCAATTACACTTTGATCAAGTAGTGAATTCATTGTATAATAAATAAATTGAATAAATAAATCACGCATTAGTCGTGACAATAATTAAAGTCTTCAAAAATAATTATAACTTCCGTTAAAAACAACATTTTCAACATTTTATTATAATTAATCTGAGTGGTTACTGCGTCGGCTTATAATGTCGAGGGTCCTGGGTTCGAATCCTGGGTCTAGCAAAATTCACATGTTTTTCAATATATGTTTGGATCCAGAGTATTGACCTAATAGGTTGAGTAAGTGGCTAACATCCATTTCTCGTAAAAGAACAAAAATCTGTTGATACAACTTCTACTCTGTGGAGGTTCATATTATGATCTTCGTATAATGGAACATGGTAGCTATATAATATTTATTCATTAAACTTTATGATGTCACAATGAACATAGTCACATTTAAAATGAAAGGTGGGATTAGTAGAAAATATAAATACTGCAATTCATACCATAAACATGCAATCTATCTTTATATAGCAGTACACATGTGCAGGGCAGTTATATTGTCATCTCGCTATACAATGTCTGCATACTAAAATCTAATCTTCAACAGCATCGCTAAACCTGTTAAAATTTGACTCGTTGATTATATCGGGGACCTGTCTAAATGTACGGACATTACATAGACTAAGATTTGTTGTCCTCAATATCAAGTTTTCTACCGCTTCCACCTTGAATGTACATACATTTTAGATTTAAAAATCGTATTGAATGTGGTGTTAATATATTATTGGGTGACCGTTCCACAGCTATTCGATCGGGAGACTATTACATGTTTGATGAGTTTGACGATGACGAGGAGCTGGATCTAATTGCGGAGAGGGACAGCGACGAGAGTGACGACGGAATCGACAGCAAACTAACCCTGGGACAGGTACGATACCACATTTCCATCAAATTTCTTCCCATAGGTATGTGTGGTTTCAATGTTTGGTTTTCA
This sequence comes from Rhyacophila brunnea, assembly GCF_057557595.1. Classification (NCBI taxonomy): domain Eukaryota; kingdom Metazoa; phylum Arthropoda; class Insecta; order Trichoptera; family Rhyacophilidae; genus Rhyacophila; species Rhyacophila brunnea. The sequence goes on along the minus strand of NW_028233170.1, from coordinate 32,531,200 downwards.
ATTTGTGATTTTTTTCATTTTCTTTTAAAGCTTCAATTCTACAGTCAATACCACCTCTAAACTATAATTTTTTATTTTTTAATTTTCTTAAGTGTTGTTAAAACATTTCAAACATGTAGTGATAAGATAACACTTGAAGTTTATTCATCAGCCAAATTCAATGGAGTACAATCGACATAGATTGAGGTTTTTTTTATTGTTTCATAGACTGCAGTAACTTATTTGAATTGATTTTTTTTAATAATTCACACGTAGTATTAAATATCTAATCGTATCTGACGCATGTTTTGATTATGTTGGCTAGCTTTAGAAAGCTCGCAATAAACAATATAGCTTGCGGATTTTTGTTTCTTCCGACATCCCGACAAATACCATCGCATCGATCGCTCCATTCCAATCCCGACATAAACGTGAAGCATACCCCGAAGCTGTAATAAGAGTATTCGTGCAGATTACTGACCGATTGTGATCATTGATGTTTGGACATAATATTGACAGATACATAGATGAAACCTGCTATTTTTTCAATAACCAATATTTTGCCAAGTATACTAGGCAATGGGGTCATATGACCAGTTTCAGAAAACAGGTTATTTAATAATCAATCGGTTAACTTTCAGAGTCTGATGTTGGACAGTAACTTCTTTTAAAGTAATCATTTACTTCTGAACAACATCGAAGGGACATAATTTATTTTGAGATAAAATAACTTTCATTGTTTATTTTTCCATATTAATATTCAATTTGCCCTTGGACTTCATTCTCCTATTTCATTAAACAATTTTTGATAAACTGTTTGTTTCGAAATTGGCATGACTCCATTAGTAATAGATTTTGTTACCTGAAACGGCCTTAAACTTGCCGCACAAAGACATGCTTTCACCAAATCATGCGAAACCCAAAAGCCGAACCGTCTACGAGGGCGATTTCCCGAATGGAATTAACGAGTAGACTTGATGATTTTTTCAATTAACGAGAAGGTAATGTTGTGAGACGTGTTGTTGTGCAAATGTTCATTTGAATGGTGTGGCAGCTGTTGAGTTCGGCCATGAAAACGGACATCGGCCGAGCGACGGAGATGCGGCGAGAAGCCGTCCCGCCGCTGGACCGCTCGCGTCTTTCCAGTCGCTCGCTGCGTCGCTCCGTTGCCACCGACGACATTCCTGTGAGTCGTCACCTCTTCACCATACATTCTCCATGCTCTCTGTAACTAGCTTAGGTCTTCTCTGGTTATACTGTCGCTCTTAGGCCATCAATCTGTGTGTACTGTATTTCTGAAGCTTTATATTGGTAACTACAAATACTACAATATATTTGTGTATAAAATCTTTTTCTTAGATACCTACTTTATTAATCGTAGAGCTTTTAGACTGCAAATGCTGTAATATAAAATTCATCGGTACTCTCTGATGAAAGTACATAATGTCAATAAATATTTTGAGAGACACTCAATGCAATGAACAAATACATTATTGAAGGTTTCCAAGGAGTGGAATATTAATACTGTCTCATTAATGTATTTATGTCTTATTATTTAAAATAATCATTGTCTTCAATACTCTTTGAATCAAATTGTAAAACTCTTAACATGTCACAGACATTTCGGATGACACTTTTCTGTCATATTAATTAATTCTGTTATGAAAATCTTCATACAATCATCATAATATTCTTTTTGAATTCACTAGATTTAGTGTTTCCCAAACTTACCGCATGCTATTAGTGGAACAATCTAATCTTTGCGTTTTTTTCTAATGCGCACGAATTACATTGGAGGAATATAATTATTGTTACCAATGCTATTTTTGACTGCTCTTAGATCGAGCCTATCGCATCGTTTTCTCTTGTTCGGTATCATTTCAACCACGTCATATTTTCTGTAAAAACTATCGAACTTCAAGCTTATGTGGTATGTTTATAGTACCAGTGTTGCCAACTGTTATTGACAAACATTATACCAGATTCAGAAAAATAAATAAACTAGTTGGTAGAAATAATGCTAGATTATTTAAAAAAAAAAAAAATTACAAATGATTATTTCAAACAAATAACTTGTAATTATAAACATTGTTTTTACAAGAACAAAGATTGAAGAAGGATTTATTGTTTCGTAACCAATTAATAAGTCATGCAAACTAAAAATTAACGCAGGTTTAATTTTTTTATTGGTAATCGAATGACACATTTATTTTATTGGTATATAGATACAAAAGAACAGCACATTGTGTTTTGACTAAATATTTTTAAAATGTTTCCGATGTACAAAATTAATAGTTTTAACACCATATGCCAGATGCGTGTTTTACAAGTAAAAGCCTATTCAAAAATGCAAGATCCGGCAAGAAAAACACTTAGTTGGCCACGCTGGCTAATTCACCTTTACACATTCTTATATGTAAAGGTGTATTAGCCATTCATAGCGGACCTAAATTATAGTATGGTTGACAACACTGTGTGGATCAATGACAAGTCTCAGCTGTTGTGGAGCGTCTTCGTCATTGAACGCTCTATTCCCTCATATCATTTTAAATCTTTTGCATATCACAGTTTGGGAAACACTATGAATAGATACCTATATTGCTTTAAAAATATATATTTTATTAAATAATAGTCATAGACTAGCAAAGCCAGCTGATAACAGCCAGCTGTCTTGCTAGGTCTTGCAGCCAGCTTGTAATAATAGATTATCTTGTAAATATGTTTTGTATGCTTTTAAACTACTCGATTATTTTTTATTATCTTTCAGCTTATGTCTTCTTAGTTTGGCTTTCTATTAGTGCATGCTTTTATTTATATTTCTTTGTTTATGTAATTTATTATGAAAATAGCCATTGCATTTTTTCGTTTCAAATACTTAGATACCAGATTGTATCTGTTTTTTAACAATAAATTTGTTGGACATTTTTATTTAGTTTATTGTGTTTGTCGTTCATTCCAAATACCAGCTTTTGAGTTATTATACTAAAGAATGACATTACATGAATTACAAATAATTTGGCAGTTTTACCAACTTTTTTTAAAGTTGTTTATAGTATAAAATCTTTAGTAGTTTATAGTATAATATATGTAAATATTACTATGGTATACGGTATACGGCTATTTTTCATGTTGAATTCATCAAAATTACTACTTAATCTTACAAAGAATGAAAAATATAGGTCAGCTGGCAAGGCTGTGGGCATATGGGCTCAGTATTTTAAATCTCATTGACAATCTGTCATCATGCATTCCTATTTATTGGTTTTACCGATAACGGAGCTTATAATAAATAGCACAATATTTTCTAATTATAGCACTATTAATAAATGTGGACTCCAGAAGTACTGCGGATCGATGATAATATTGGTGGGCATATTATTTGTAATTCCATAATATGAAACACCTTTCAATTGAATTATGCATTCAAGTTTTTCTTTTGCTTCGAATATGAAAAATTGGCATTTTGTAGCAGCATGACTTTGAAAAGACACCCACACGCTGCCCATTGACTGGACGCCGTAAGCGCTATGTAGACGGGTTAGGATTTAACCCTATGTTAACTCCGTAATTTTTATCTCACAGTCTTACAGCCAGGTACATACAGGTCCTCTATTTTGAAACTAAGTACCTTACACTATCGAGATTCGTTACTAGTGTTAAGTGTGGTTATCTAGTTGTCAAATGAGATACCTACCTGAACTGAACTAGCTCTTTGGCAAGTTCATCTGGTCATTTGGTCGAGCGAGACATCTTATCTTGTTAATCTATCTTCGTGTACCGTTTAAAGTATTTTCTGTGAACTGTTTCTATTTTATAAATAAACCATCCTATAATATTTCGATTAAACCACTTTACCTCTTGGGTCCATAAATCTGTAATTATTTCTGTGTATTTGTTGAATATTCAACATCTAGTAATAATTATGTATAATTATTTGCACCATTTCATATAATATTTTTTAATAATGCTATGTAGTTAGTGTATTTCAAACATTACTCTCTCTTTCTGCCTTAACTGAATAATTTAAACTATTACCATATATCACTAAATTGACATATTATATTATTATTCTAAAACTATATTTTGTAATTTTTGAAGAATGCTTCTCTTTGTACCTGCTTATTAGAATATATTTCTGTACCACAGAGCCAGTAGAATTTTGCCAAAAATGAGTTATGTGCATATTTTATACCTAAATTATTAGATCCATCAGACCCCCTATTCATAACAGAATCCTGTAATACTTAAAACAGTAAAGTGTTTTTAAATGACATTTTCTCGAAACTATTCTTTTTAGAGATGAGGCAGTCTGGCTCTAAAGTAGAGATTTTATTGTAATCAGTAGTATTTTTTTTTTGATAGATAGCTGAGAGACACTCCACTCGTAGTTTTTTTTAATATCTTTTATAATTCTTACACAGATATCAAAATGTCTTTAATGTTTTTTGTTTTTTCTTTTCTCATTTCACGAATGGAGATCAAATAATATTCATAAAGTAAATTTGCTTCTATAACATCAGACTTTCAATATCTCTAAGGGTTATTTTAAGGCTTTCAAAATAGCTCATTTCACAAGAATTTGGCTTACAGTAAGTATTTCATCCACACACATTTTCATGACACAGATGCTTTTCAATTGCAATTGAATCTTTATATTTTATTGTTTAATTTATATTTTAATGAAAATTTTTAAATATTATTTTCTTATAATCTGTATTTTTAATTTTGAACACAAAATGTGTACAGTGATGTGTACATAATAATATGTATATATATATTTTTTAATATAACCAATTAGGTTTATTTATCATAATAATTTGTGTCTAAGAACTAAACTAGAGTACTTCAATTTCTTAAAATTGTCAATTTACATTTCTTGCTTTATTGGTCTTTTCAATACATAATTATTAACTATAAAAAAGAATTATCGATTTTTAATATTTTGTGTATAACATATTATAGTAATTTAGGTGGGTATAATGAGGATTGTATTGTATAAATTATATAAGTACCTATATTATATTATGTTATTAATTTTCAATGTAAATATTAATATATAATACTATGTATTTTGGTGTGTATGTAAACGTAAGTTTTATTTTTCAGGAACCCGTTGAAGCAGAAAATGTTCACGTTCTCTTTAGCGAAAAAGATGACGCTGGCTCAGAGCATTCTGACCAACCTTTGGGTTCGCTCAAGTCTTACAGTGAACCCCCAGGTATTTTTATTTCCAATAATTGTATATAATAATTATTTTTACATGATATTATATCTTACTCTTTGTTGTTTTATAATTAATAATATGACAATCGATTAAAATTTACAGATGAAGAAACATGGTGGGATAAACTTTGTAAATATGTTTTATTCGCGTGGGCCTTCATCGAAAGTCTACTACTATCGATGGCGAAATGGCTTAACGTATTCTCCAGAGATTATAGATATATCGCCAAAGTTCTCACCAGAGAGAAGATACTGTTGAAGGTAAATAAAATTATTTTTATCCCCTTTTCTACCCTCCATTAAACATAGTGCTTAAAGCTGAAGGTGGCAAATCAAACTGATGGCGAAGAGGTATTTATTTGAAAAAGATGATTACAGCGTAGTACATTAATTAGGAATATAAATTTAGAAATGCAGCCGGTAAAAGGGCTGCCTGTTAGTGATTGGCAAGTCGTCGCTATAGAATTGGAAATCGACCTCTTAATGCAGAATGTTTTTTTGTATCTAAATGGACGAGAACCATCCCTTTCTTTAAATTACTTTGTAATGGTAATGAAATTTAAATATCTCCATGTATTTAAATATAGGATTATGAAATATGTTTTTCGTCTCCTGAACATTTGGTCTATTCGGGAAACCAATCCTGCAGCGACGAAGTGACAACAAGTTTAATCATCGCTCCTGCTCATTAGTGGCTTTCTCTTTTACCCTCTCAGAAATTTGGTATGCTAACATTTGACTGAGCATTCATTTGACTATATTTCACAATTCTTAAAGGTTATTAAATTTTTACATAAACATAAAATACAACTAAATCTTAATATTATTGTTATTAAATTTAAACAAACTCTTAGTATAATATTACCAGACGTCGGTACCAGCCTAATCCTCGAAGGAGTGCTAATTTATTTGATGTTAATAGCAAATACCAGGTAAAGTCTTCTCCATAGTCACATAATTTTACCGAAATTAGTTAATACGACAATCCTGTTACATTCAGCAGTTTAGTGATATCTACCAACCACAACACGTACTTTTGTTTGCACCGTGCCTTACATCTTTTTTTATGTTGTGTTAAGGCCATTGGACCCGTTTTTTCCTGTCTTCTCAGAATCGTGGAAATGGCAAGGACGTTTAACACAAATTGACACATAATAAACACTTTATTTATTTAAAATCTAATAAATAATATTCAAATAACACTTTTTGTGTCATTAAAATTTTCTGATTCGCTTTACTTTTTAAAATAAATGACAAATAGTCAGTCCTGTTTTCGAAATTGGCCAAAACGACTGTCACGCCACAGTGAATTTTTGAACTTAATAATAGTTTTGCAGGTATATATTGTATGAAAGAAATGGGTAAAACAATACATTTCATTGATTAACTCACGTACTTTTTTTAATTTCAGAAAAATAAAGATTTTAAAGCCATTTTAGTTTGAGTATACATCAGCCAATTTTGAATGATTTTTTCTCACAAAATAATATATACTGCACAATAAAAATATTTTTTTATTATAATATAACATTTCCGTAATACTATAAATAATAATTAACAATGAAAAAATAAATAAAACCCTATAAATTCGGTACAATTAGTGACGCTATATTACCAAAACACGTTGTACGTTTTTATGTATTTATCCTATTTTCAGACAATTTAGATATATAATTATTTTGCAAAATTAACAAAAAGAGACCATTTGATCGATTAATCCATATAGTTTTTCTAATTTCTCATTTCTAACCTTAGTAGGCTTCTGAATTTCAACGGGTGAGGACGTATTTTATCCGTCGCGAACAGTATTTTAACTCATAGAAAAATGACCTTTACTCGCATTGCAGTAACAATCAAATTGGCAAGACCACATGACGTAGACCAGGTGTTATAATTTGTGTTGACAAATCAAACATCATAAAATACCAGTGAATGTCAAACTGAGAAAAATGTAGTTATATTATATTATTTATTATCTTGTAATACAAATGGTTGCAGCATGTGAGATATTGTAAGATAATTGAATCTTATAACCACGATGGCTACAAAGAAGTCCTAAAGGTATTCGTTCGGTGCAACATTTATAAAAAAAAATATTTTGGACTTGAGCAGTTTAGATAAAATATAGGTGGACTTTAATTATTTTGATAAATACCTACTTGGTTGGGCTTTAAACGATTTGAAAAACTTTGCATGTACTTAATACAGTTTTTATGTACCTGGGTCGCCATGTTTTGTTATTTTCAAAGGGACGTATCCAGGAGTATGTTTATTGGCATTATCAATAGAAACAAAATAATATTATTTTTCAAGGTCTATTTATTATCGATCTTAAGTGGTTTATGTCTCAAATAGTAAATTTGTAGAAAATTTTAAGTAAAATACGTTTTCGAATGCTGTCATAGTAATGGCCACTGAAACATGTGTCATAATTTTCCTAATCGTCAAAATAATAATAAAATAAGTGTTTTGGGGCACAAAATCACGTATATGTTTTATGATGTATGTATTTTTCAGATGGTTTGTGGTAAAATCTTTTTTTTTCATACTGCCACAATTCAACTATTCATAATTAATTGTTTGTTAAATTTTTCATTGTGCACTTTGACTTAATAGGTAGGTGATAAAGTTTTTACCTTACTTTATTGTATTAATTTATTGTTAAGTGAGAATTAGCTGCTTTCGTTGTCAGTGTATATTTGAGGAGTGCGCATCCTGACGATGTCGAAAGGCGAAAGCAGGATCGCATAAATCGACTCAAATGAAATAGTACAAAACTTTTAGAATTTAATATATTTAATGCCGAGTTGAATTGAATGGAATCACCTTAGGCATTTATTAGTAATTATTTAACTCAAGTAAAACATATATTGAGGTAAGAACCTATTTCATTGAATAATAAAAACAATATTACTCTTCACATCACAAGTGACAAGATTTATATGAATTGTGTATTGCCTGAACTCGTTGATCCTAGACCAACCTGGTCGATGGATATAAGAAACCCTCAATATAATAATTATCAAGTTAACAATTAATATCTATCAATATAATAATATCAATTATCAATTAATAGCTATCAATAGAAAAGAAAATAAAATTATAAAAAAAAACAATTTATAATAGTTATTCTAATACATTGCATACCGTTAAACCAATACACTAATTAAGGAACCAATTATTAATTTTCTATACACTAATGTTCCGAAATCCTCCGCGGCGACCAAAACGTACTGCCGTCAAATACATGCTATTATAATAATTGTTTCTTAAATCATAATTGTTGTGTACTAAATTTAAAAAAAAAAACGTTCCTCGACAAATATTCATTGAATTGCTTTCTTTTATGAGTCATTTTTTTATAATTTAATAAAAACGCAATAATAACAGAAATCTTTCATGCCATCTTGTGAATGTTTTAAACTTATAATTTGTAATGTTAGCTTATGAAAATGAGTAAAATTATATTTGTTTACACTTTCGTGTTTTTTAGTATTAGATTTTTTTTTGAAAAATATTTGCACTGAATTTGAACCTAAATATGATAGGTTCAAGAAAAGGTGTCACTTCACAAATTCAGCATATCAATAATATGAGGTTCTTATTTAGAGGTCTACTATTTTTATTCTTATAATTTATTCTACCGACTACAAAAATGTTTATAAAATTTGTTAGGAAAAAAATATTATTAATTCAACACTTTTAAAACCTCTGATTTCGTATCTACTACGTGAGAAGCCGAGCTGTTATTTTTCATGGCGCTTACGTCAAATTTGATTCTTGCGAATAAACCCATACGCCTTAATGTATCCCATGTGTATATGAACACTGGTAGCACTTATTGGTTTTGTTAAGTATGTATGTTGTGTTAATTGGGTAATCAATCAATTTTCAGGAAAGACAAGACTTCGGCATCGGCATCAGGTCTGGCTCCACTCAAATATGGGAGCCACTGCCTTCTACTCTGATGAGACTGATGAAACCCCGGTGAGTCAGCCAGAGAATGAAAAATTTGCATGATCGTTTGAGCCGTAATAATATTATCGCTGCTAAATATAGTAGAGTTTTTGGACTGATACCTGCAGAGAGCGAGCTTTCGATTGTTCTTATTGAGTTAGTGTTGCTTTGTAGTATTCTTTTGACATTCACACAGTATTTAGTATCTTAATGTACAACACACAAAATAATCCATTTTTTTACAAGACATCTATTTACAACACATAATATAAACATAATTGACAGGTTATTAATTGAAAAGAATAACCATAATGACCCACTGTGTTTAAAAACACTTGAGCTCCATTCCCGAATAGAATACTATAAGCGTCAACAAGGTCTTTGGACTAAAGGGATGCTGTTACTTTCTTACCAATCCCTGACCAAATCAATCTCACAGAGACTATGTGTTTGGTACACAAATTTATTGGCCAATAAGGTTCAACTCATCTGTGACCTCTCAGTTGATAGGATCGTGCCATTTGTCAAATGCCAGCATGTTACATAATAACCTACATAATATTTATATATTTTAGAGAATATCGTCTTGTGCCTGGCATTCCAAATTATGTACATATGCAATAAAGAATAGTACATTCTTAAATCTTGTGAAATATTTGTTGGATTGAAAGAATAGTTTATTAAACTATTAGCAAGTGCAGGTATGTTATGACTAAAATTTGGAGAGATCCTGATGGTGGCTAGTAATCAAGGTAACTATTATTGGTACCGTGATTCGAACCACAGAAGTCGATTGTCAATATTAGCGAATTTTGAGAAGTGCTTCAGTGTAATTAATTTCGTCGTAAGTAGGTAGGGTGCAGGTTTACTGGAATCCGATGGATGCGGCCTGGCACCAACGGTTTATTAAAATATTTAGTTGCTCATTCAATATTGTTGGATTGTGAAATTAATGTTGGGAACTATAAATACTGCCCTGCTAAGTAAAAAGACAGTGTTTTTGATTTTATTGAAATGAGAACCAAAAATACCGTCTTTTCACTTAGCAGGGGAGTATAGATCTACCGGTATAAGTTATCTGTTGAATTTAACATGATTTTAGTTAGTATATTTATCACTATTCAACATTTATTTTTTCAATATGACAACATACTACTTTTTTATTTCAAATTACCTTTTTTGACTACTTTTTGAGTTCTATAACTTCAACGAGAATTGCTTTGATAGTTGAATTATTTTCCATTCCAAATTTCACACATACATCCACATGTCAACACACACATCTTCATCCGATAGTGATAGAATAATATTATTCTTATGTAGCTACGTTATTTGAATATTATTACTAAAGTACTATGCTTGTATGTATTATTTTGTGGTGTCAGTTTATTTTGCTAAGTAGAATTGTGTGTGCATGCAGGTCATCAGAAGCTATCCAAGGTGATGATATCCTCGAAGAGCGCAGCGCAGAGCCCTCAGGTCGAGGAACACGCAGCGGGAAAGACAGGTTGGTCTGCCTTTTGTTTTACCATTTGCCATATGAATCTCCCCCAACCTTTATTTGTCAATGTCATCGTTTGATACTGCTATATGTCATTCATCATTGATTCTGCAATACCCGCTATGTACACATGTACATTTTTTTACAGACGGCAAATATAGATAACTAAAAATAGGTGAACGTTGATTATAAAATTTTATAACATTCGAAAAAACATAATTTTTAAAAACCTCAGAAACATACATATTAAAAAAAATCTAGAAAAATAGTAGACTCACTGAATGGGACTTGAACTCATGTCGTTTCGCCTCTAAGCTATCAAATTCCGTCTTTGATTCACGTGAATTATTTCTTAGAACTACGTTTTAACTGAGGTACTTCAGATTATACCAATCAAGAGGCAATCAGCTTTATGATTAATTGGGGTAAATAACTTTACTTACTTAATCGTAACAGATGCCTAACGCAGGCCAGATTTTTATTATTGACATTCGTGTACCTACTTATGAATAATTTTATAACAATTATTGAATTGGAAAATTTCCAATTGAAAGAATGAAAATAAGCAATTTACCATCTTTTATCTGGCTGTAAGCATTACTGACAGATCGTCGCTCTAGTATTTGTTTTGTGAAGCTCCATTTTTGGCGAAATTGACTTTTTAATGCAGTTCATTTTCTTCTTCTTCTAAACGCATCGAAATCATTAAAAAAATATTATATTTTTCATTAGAAACAGATATTTTTTCAAAAAATGTCCCAAGAAACCACGGTACAAAACAATCATTTGGAATTAGCCTTTCCAATGTGAGGACCAAACAGCGCCGAGGTTGTTACACTGTTACCATCCCCTCTACTACGTCCTCATTATACTGAATTCCGCCGTTTGAATACATTGTATATTTTGAAAGTTGTTGTATATTTTTAAAGCTAAAGTGCAGAATCTGCTGTTAAATAAATACAAATTCTTCTTAATTAAATGAGTAATATCGCTGGATCATTCTTTTAATGTGTTTTAATATAATGTATCTCTCACTATGTAAAATAAATAAATATGAAACATCTTCCGGCATTGAAATATAAGGTAATGAATTTCTTTTTTCGTCTCCTGAACATTTCACATATTGTCGCTTTGGTAAAACAAATACGACGAGATGGCTAATTTTTTTTTTTTAATATGTCGGTGATTCCAATTAAATTGCAGATGCTATAAAGTAGAGTAAATTATAAATTAACATAATATGGACCTCTGATCAGTACTATTGAAACATGGCACAGACAACATGTAATTTTTGCCAGATATTCTACCAACTTTTCTTACTTCAATGGTTAACATAGTGTTATATTGCAGAGTCAAACATGATGATATGCCAAAAAGCCTATTTTTAATGTAGCCAGAATATTCAATTTAACAATTTGCTTGAGATGACTAAAAAATATTTGGACACGTACAAGTGTTTGACATATTGTAGTATCAATGAAGGATGTGACATATTCTTATTATGTAGTAAACTATACTTGAATAATTATTATGAGTAGTATATTGTATTTTAGTATAAAATAATAACACAATTTGAATTCAATATTGTCTTTACATACAAAAATAATAATTTTAAAATAATTTCTATGGAACTAGAAAAAATTGTGTTAGTTTTTTAATTGTGTTGGTTTTCGTAAACAAAATTAAATAACTAATTAACTTGCTTTAATATAATATTATATTAACATAAAGTATATATTTTTATTAGAAATTATTATATTTTAAATGCACAGTGTTAAATTAACAATTAGAATCGTAGTATGTATTAATACTAATTTTTATTAAGTATATTGGTTTGTTGCAAATTTTCACAATGGTAAAATTGTCTGGTTTTAGTTTTGGTGCATAAACAGTAATTAAATTGAATATGGCTTGTTGTCTAGACTGAAATATAAGACTACATATTCTGATATATTTAATTAATATCGTCGCTTAAGAAACAACACCGCGGAAGTCAGTTAATTAAAATTTTCAGGGGCAAACAAAAACGGTCTCAAAAAATTGAAAATTGATACCTTTTAACTTATTTTTTTTTTGTTTAGTTAAAAAAAAACATTTTTTTAACTAAACACAAAAAAAAATAAGTTAAAAGGTATCAATTTTCAATTTTTTGAAACGGTTTTTGTTTGCCCCTGAAAATTTTAATTAATTGACTTCCGCGGTGCTGTTTCTTAAGCGACGATATACAAAATTATATAATAGTAAGTATGTTTAGTATCAAACAGTGTGTTCATGTGTTACTATGTTCAATATGTATTATTATAAGTCAGTCAAGATAACTTACCAAAGTGTTTATCAATATTATCAATATGTATTAGAATACTTACTGAATCTACTCGTACCTACTAAATGTAAGCATGACTCATCATAAAACAAACAATCATAACTCAGTTAACATTCTTTTGAGCCCTTATTTTTTATACCCATTCATTTGAATGACATACTCGTACTATACATCACGAAGCTTTTTATTGTTACGTCTACGATAAAAAGTGAACAGTAGAAAAGCAAAGGCTAAAGCAAGCTTGTAGTAAGTGTGAGTTTGAAAGTATGAAAGGCCGGAGGTATTTCAGACGCAAAGAGAGCGTGCTGAGCGTACTGCCCGAGATTCGGATTCTGGCGCCGAGCATGGAACGCGGCTTGGATTTAGAATCGCCCCTCCCTTCACCTACAATGCTATACAAGCCCACGCTCGCCAGACAATCAAGCGTCTACTCCATTCCCTCCACAAGGTTTTGCCGAAAGCATTTACATTATTGAGAATCGTTATAGCAAAGCTTTTTCTGTTGTCCTAAGCGTGAGAATGAGACAAAAATATTAAAATACTATTCAAATTCTTTTCTTTTTAATCATTCCCCCTTTTTGAAAAATCAGAGATCAAATTAATAATGGTAGAAATTGTAGACGTTCCTTAAAATTTGTTTAGATATATTTCATTGTAAAAAGTAAGGTCACATCTTTATCCCTATTAGAGTTCAAAAGTAAATACTTACAAAAACATTTAAAATTCACATATACTTAAGTATTTAATACATCAATCTCTAAAAAAATGTTAATCAAATTTATTCTTGAATTTGACTTAGGGTTCTCATTCTCATGACTTCAAAATTTCGTAATCATTTTTGTAAATATCGTACGTATTTCTGTGCTGCATTTTTTTTTTCATAAATAAATACAACTACCTACTATAAAATTTTCATGCATTAATGCAAATTATTCTCTTCTTTAATATACCATATATGATAAAAAATATAATTCTCATTTTATAAACCTATTGACACTCGTCTACACAGACATGAATAATAAGTTTTGCTACAATTATCTCATATTGAGTGTATGCATGAAGCTTTCAACCGATGTGGCACCTGTACCATAGCATCTTACTCCAACATTCCTCTTCTTTTCTTTTTATTTATCAATTATTTATACCACACTAAATTCTTTACATTTTCATACTAAATTTTCATTACCTTTATTCAATTTTTTAATCTTTTTTTGACATCCCAATTTTATACATCATTCTTAAATTGTTCATACACTAACCCTGCATGACACCGCTTTTCTTGTTAAAATAATACCCTTTTCTTGAAATGTTTTAATAATAATTCAAAATACTTTTTTTAATTCACATATTTTTATTCAAAAAATTTCCATTGATATATTGTCATTTTTGTACTGTTATTTTGAAGATTTAAATGAAAAACTTACAATAATGACATCTATATTAAATATTACGATCTTTATCTTTTCATTCAGTTTATTTTTGTTCTGTCAATATTTTAATATCTGTTGTAAAAATGGCTTACTGTTTATTTTAATGTGTTTCAAATTTTTAATACGCGTTTGCACGTTTCGACAGCGAGTCCTCAACGCCCATGGAAGAATACGATGACGAGACTTTTGCATCGGATCAACCGACAATATTCCGATTCTGTTTCGCTGCCTGGTATGCGATAATCGCACACACCGACATCGTGTGCTACTTCATGATATTCCTTAACCAGGTAAACAATTATGTTCGCTGACAACTTCGACGCTTAACTGACCCGTTCTACTTTTATAAACTTCAGAATTATGGTGACTTGAAAAATTTGTCTTACTGAACACATGTTTGTACATAATGATGTCCATAAATAATATTTTTCAACAATATAATTTCAATAATTACAAGATAAAAAGAACTTTTTATATACCACGTTTTTAAATTTTCTGTTGAATCATATAAACTTGACAATTCTATGTATTATTAAATACTTTTTTTTGTACTTGATAGAAATACTGAATAAATATAGAATACTGAAATGTCATTTTGACATTTCATATTGATTTCCATAGTAACGCACATATATATTAATAATTTAGTTGCTAGGACCCCCTTAGCAACCAATAATATTGTTTTATTTTTAAGGAATTTTTTCCGAAACATACAAAACAGAATTAACTGAAAATTAATTCAATTCTGCTTAAAGATGGCCAAAAGTTTCAAATGTCTAGCTAGTCAGGAAGTTAGTTAAAAATCTTCAATCGTCCAATACAAATCTTGGACAAACAAGAAAAAATTTGCACTGGACACACAAGAAAAAATCTGTACCGGACAAACAAGAATACGAGCTAATAAAAACGTGGTAAAAAATAAAATACCATAGACCTCTTCAATGACATATAACTTACTATTTTTAAAGGTGTTTGCTAAAGTGAACCCATTTTTAAAATACGTGGTCAATTCTATATCTTCGATAATATCTTTTATGTTATTTGACAATCTGAAGCATGTGACGGTTTTTGTTTCAGATACAATCGGCAACTATTTTATCACTACCTTTACCGTTGATGGTATTTTTATGGGGAACTCTATCAATTCCACGTCCCACTAAAACATTCTGGGTCACCATCATCGCCTATACTGAGGTTTGTATTATAAGTTCATTGCCTTGCATACATATATCACGTGATACTGTTTTATTGCCTCAATAACTGAGTTTTATTTTCAGGTTATCGTGTTGGTAAAATGCATGTTCCAATACGAAATTCTTCCGTGGAATCAAGACGTGATTACCAGCAACATGCCTTTCAGCGCTCCGCGAATCATCGGAGTAGAGAGAAAGCACAATTACGCCCTCTACGATCTCATCTTACTCCTGCTTGTCTTTTTCCATCGGTAAGCCCATGCCATAGTATGTTTATATAAAAGCGTGCTACTTGACATATTCACAGTGAATAATGTTCATGTTTTGTTTAGGTTCATGCTGATATCGCTCGGCCTGTGGAAGACTGTCAGCACTACGCCGACGGCGGAGGTGATGGAAGACGGAACGTATCCAATATCCCCGAGTCAGTTGACTCAAATAAAAGAAGGACAGGGATTAAGCATCGGCCAGATGTTTGCCAAACAGCACGCTGAGTAATACCACTTTTATATTTTGCTGATCGATAAACTTTTAATCTGGAAATATTTATTTATTATTAATATTTTCATATTACTATTCCTCCAGGAAACTCGAAGCGAAAAGGGCTGAAGAAGAAACCATATCCAGCCTTAAAACTCGTCTTTCTATGGTGGGAGATGATGAAAACAGCGGGGAACCGTCCAGCGGAAAGGCTTCATCAACTTCACAGAGAACGGACACCAAACCGAGTCCCAAAAATTCAGACTTGGGTAAAGGATCTCCGGAAGCTTCCACCAAATCAATCGATAAAGTCAACGACCAGAGCGAGAATGACGTGGAGAACGATGAAAAAGCTCTCGTTCCTGCCACCGACCCTGATGATGATTTAGAGAAGAAAAACGAATTTATGAGAGCCATCAGGGTATCTGTTTTGGATGATCCGTACAAGAGCTTCCCCGGAGTTATTAAGCTATCGTAAGTATCGCATATCATTTGTAATTAATTTGATTAATTAGAATTACTAAGAGTATTTAAATTATTGTATTGTTTCTATTTACAGAACTCTGAAATACGGTGAACCCATCAAGAACTTTTGCACTCGCATTCTTGACCCGACATCTCGCGTCAAAGCCGACGTGTACGCTTACATGTTTATGTGTGACTTCTTCAATTTCATGGTGGTGATCTTCGGCTTTTCAGCATTCGGGGTAATCACAATATTTCATTATAGTTGGAGGTCTCGCAGGTCAAAACAAACTCGATTAACACAAATTCATTTAGATACTATTAATTTATAATATTTTCAGACGCAACAAGGCGATGGTGGCGTCCAAGCTTACTTGGAAGATAACAAAGTGCCAATACCGTTCCTCGTAATGCTCATCTTGCAGTTTGGGCTGATTGTCATCGACCGCGCATTATTTTTGCGCAAATTTATTCTGGGAAAGATACTCTTCCAACTGTGCCTAATCATCGGAGTGCACATTTGGATGTTTTTCATTCTGCCTGCCGTCACTGAAAGGTTAGTAAAAATCTTAGCAACATCGAAGGTACTAAGCCAAAAGGGCATATGGTGAAAATGAGTCATTTATAGGGTAAAATTAATATCATCCACACCATAATAAAAGTGTGACAGCAAGATTTATTCTATATTAAAGTTACTTGGCACAGTAATTAGTGAATAAAATTCTTGCTCTCTTGGTTGCCTGTTGGTTTAACTGTCGATATAGATTTTTAGCATGACAGCTATTTTATGTAAATCGTAATATTTTCTCATCCATATAATATTATTCTGTTTATTCAGGAGTTTCAATGCTCTCATGCCACCTCCCCTGTGGTACATGGTGAAATGTATCTACCTGCTGCTGTCCGCTTACCAGATCAGGTGTGGCTACCCTTCTCGGATTCTCGGCAACTTCCTCTGTAAAGGCTACAATTACGTCAACATGTTTCTATTTAAAGGGTATGTATTATTGTTCTTCCTGATGTAATCTCCATATTGTGTTACATTTTAGTGCGCACTAAATTTTATGTTAATTATCAATGATAATAGTATTTTGATTGATGTCCTATTTCATTTAAGGTTTATGCTTATACCGTTTTTGTTCGAGCTGAGAGCTTTGATGGATTGGATTTGGACTGACACTTCGATGACTCTCATGGATTGGCTTAAAATGGAAGACATTTTTGCAAATATATTCCAGTTGAAGGTGAATAATACATAATCATTTAACATCGACTGTTATAGAAATAAAATTTTCATATAGATTTTTAAATATTGATTTTTATCATTTACACTTTACAGTGTTCCCGCCATGTTGAAAGCGAATATCCTCAGCCGAGAGGTGAAAAGAAGAAACCGGTGGCAAAATACCTTATGGGCGGATCGGTGCTGGCGTTCATCATCGCCATTATCTGGTTTCCGCTGGTGCTGTTCGCTTTTGGCAACACTGTCGGCGAACCGAACCCTCCGTTTGACGTGACTGTTAAATTACGAATGGGTCCCTATCTGCCCATCTACACCATGTCTGCGCAGACCAACAATATCGAATTGTAAATATTATAACAAATTAACCAATTAATTGAGGCATCTATTTTCAAAAACCGATAAGTCACACATATCACTAAAATCTAACAAAATTTAAAATGTGACAAAAACCGATTATTTAAAAATGATATTATAAATAAAATGTTGATATGTTCAATTTTATGTTATCAGTTAATTGATAGAAATTTACATATTTTTCTAATTTGGAAATAAAATACGATGAAAAAAAGTTAGTTATGTTAAAACCAACCAATTACGCGTGACATCCAAAAATGTTATTTACCACATTAATATTGAAATGTGGAGTTATTGGTTTTTGATGATGAACATCTCAGTTACTTGAGCATATTTAGCGTTTTACTAAAACATGCCTGTAAAAGATTTAATGTATCAAAATTAATGTAAGATTAAAAGTAATATGTATTATTATGTACATATTAATATTACTCTCAACTAATTATCCGTGCAGATTTAACTAGCTTAGTTAATCAATCTGTTTAAAGTTTGTGCAAAAAGTACTACAAAATATTTTGCATGACTACTACTCTTAAGTATATGAAGATACCTCTTTATTTTGTCAATTTACTTTTGTTTGTACGTTTTTCATTGCTTTGAATATAAAAATATTTTTTAATTCCTCTCAGATTTACCGAACGTCAATGGGACATGTTGAACTACGTGTACAAGAAAGATCGAATTGCTCAAACGTTTTTTTCGAACTACGTTTTCGACGATGTAGCAGCTGTGATACTGAACGGCAACTCGACAAATATTTGGGGCATATCTCCACCGGACATAGACAGGCTACGCGCGGATGTGGCTTCCAGTGAGTAAAATATATGTACATATTTTTTTATATCAAACAATAGAAAAGTGTTCAACACTCGAATCAACTGTATAAATTGCTTCTCATGTTTTATTATTTTTTAAATCATGTTTTATTTACAGATGACTCACTGAATATAAAGTTTTCTTACATCATATCACACAAAACAAACAGTAAAGACAATCCTCCCACTATTGAGGAAGAGGTAGATGTCGCCTTGGAACCTTTCGTTAATGGGTCGAGAAATCCTCAAAGAGACATTTTAATTAACATGTTACAAGGAAAGAATGTATCCGAATGGTAAGGATTATTTTACATTGATTGACCTAGTATTCCTTATGTTGTAGACAGGAAGTAGACGGGTCTAATGCGTCTCTATGCTCTCTTTCACAGACAATGTTTAGTCGTGCCTGTTGTATCATATTGTCCAAGTCCCGCTATAGTGTCAGGCCTTAGCACAAAACTGTGAACTTCAATCGTAGTATTAAATAAATGGTAACTTTTTTACGATTTTTCATATTGCATATTTGCAATCAAAAATCTTCTTTTACAGCGAACAGATTACCCATTTGCATTCGAAGATAATCAGTAACTAGCACTACCATTGTAACTCGCAATTGAGTGCCGCGGCCTGAATATAGTCATCTTTGGTATGGTCTCGTCCGGTGCCCCATCCAATTTCTTTTTGTTTCCTACCCAAACTAACGAACCTTTAATTTGGTACATTTACAGTGGGATTTCAATTGTGAAATCCTAGACGATTTCATGATCCTAAAATGGAGAATCCGGGGATTTGGTATTAGTTACATTAGTTTTTGTCGAAAATATCTTTTTCGTGGACAATTAATATAACTTGATGAAATTGACAGTTTCTAAATACAAAAATATACTACAATCAATAGAAATAATATTAATCGAAGATAATATGATAAAAAAGATTTTTATCATATTATCTTTGTAAGATTTTGCGAAAAAAAGTTATTCTAATTACGGCGATTACATATGATCACATCACGTGCTAGCATGGCAACAAATTTAGTCTATGGCTTCGCCATTCCACAGAATATTTTGAATGATCACTATCTCTATAAATTCAATGACGGAGAATGCCAACACTAACGTATTAGTATTTTGAATTATTATTCATGCTAATTTCAATTAATTTTAACAGTTTCTATGTCTGCATATATGTTAAAATTAATTACGATATTGCATCCATAGATAATATTTTGAACAGAACCCAACCATTAGACTATAGATAATAGATGTAAACACCAGACATATATAATAATTTAATAGAAAATCCACGGAGAAAACCACTAAAAACGAAGAAGTTGCGATTTTGACGTGAGTCGAAAATGTGTAGGCATGTAGAAAATAATAAAAAAGTTCATTGAGTCATGCGGTTGCCGATGTAGTGTCGCTAAGTCGTAGTGACGCGTGAGGTGTCCTCATTGTTGTTCTGGCAATTTCGGCAGATTTTGCTAACTGACAATGTTCGTTTAAAAGTTCAAAATGTGCTACAGGATGGGAGCATCAGTCTGATGATATTTTAAATACCAAGAAAAACGACATTTTAATTCACACACTTCTCTCCCGTAGCGGCAGCTTACTGTGGATAGCACATAATGTGATCATGATGTATTTGAAGCATTATTGGCATCTACTAGTATTCCATGTCCAATGAGTCTGAATCATTGTAGTGTACACTAATTTTATTGACATTTAATTTCTAGGCTTGTGGTGAAAACTATTCTGCCTAAATTCATAAAAGTATTCAACAAGGGAACTGCCAAAGCCGTTCATCAACTCATGGAAACCCTACCGAGTGAGTATAAAATATACATTCATTCCACATCTCAAAATCATGCTCAATTTTACATCTTTTCAAATTTATATTTACAGTGTTACATTGCAAACTCTTTGCTTTATTCTCATATTGTATGTTTTTACATATTTTAGCCACCGACGATTCAATGTACCGCAGTGTTTCACTCAAACTGACGCACGGCGGAACAGAAACAGGGGGCGTCATGTGGTGGGAGGTGAAGGAACTATGCGACGATGAGAATTATAGGAAGACCCTCAAGCATCTACCGTTTGTTAATTGCGCCCAACTCGTGATGTATACGTTCAATGATAAGCTCTTCCCCAAAACACTCAACTTTATTTCCGGTAGTGGGTAAGGAATACTATTCTGATTTTAATTCATTTCTTATTAATAATTATTGTCATGTGGTATTATTTGTGCCACTTTATGCATTGACGGATCAAATGACAAATTCTAAGAAATTACTCATGAATTATCTAACTGCCAGAAAAACTTTCTGATTAAATAGATTTAAAAAATATGTATTAACTAATTATAGTAAAGCTCACTTAAGCTAGCGCTACAGACCATTTAGATCCATGGCCGACTGCTCAACTGTCCTCCAGAATCTCTATCCCATGCTCTCTCTGTACAGTCAGTCGGATACACTCAGTATATTTGAATGAAGTAACCAAAATTTTTGTAGATTTCTAGACGAGACTATTATTATAATATAATCATGTATATACTTTTTTGACATAAACGACTCTTAAGTTTTTAAGCCAAAAGGGACGAAAGGGATATTTAGTTTGATTATTTAGAATATCATTCTCGGCATCCCAAAGATTAGCAAGATGTTATTTCATGATGAAGTTACATCTTGTTTTTTGGTATGGTAGTTAGTGAATAATAATAATGATAGAACCAATAAAATTCTTTGTCATGTTAAGTTGCAAATTGTGTCGATATGTATATTGAAACTTTTGATGACCTTTTGGGTGTTAATGTGTCTGATCAGTAAGGACAAAATAGGCTAAGTGAACAGCAGTGATATCTAATGCTTGATGCATCCACAGTCATCAAAGAATATTTATGAAATACTTGGCAGGCAATGCATTAATATAATACCATTTTTTTTCTTGTTCCACAGCATTATTGGATTGTACACCACGTTTGTGTTTGTCGCATCTCGACTGCTGCGAGGCTTCTTCGCCGACATTTGCTTCAAGATCATGTTTGATGACTTGCCAAATGTTGACAGAGTTCTACAGCTTTGCCTGGATATTTATTTGGTAAGATGAAGCTTATTTCAGTAGCACAAAAATCATCAGTATTTTGATAACGTGCCCGCGATGCAGTAGTGACAGCACGTCCATTTTTAAACTCTCGGTTCACGGTATCGAAACAATAAACAAAATGATAGTATCATAAACTGCATTAAATAAATTCTACAGGTGTTTTTTTAAGTTGATTGCTATTTCAGTAATAACACCATTGTCAAGACAAGAAAAATACCTACTTGGAAACCATTTAAAAAAAAAAAATACTTTTCCTGTAGGTCATTAAATAATATCGAATGAAATGATTGCAGTTTCGTGATTAGTATTCTCAATCCTTACCCCGGCCCGGGTTCGGTGAAATCATATGAAATTTTTCCCAGTTTCTATTTTACATTTTTGTTAATGAAAAAATAAACCATAAAATTATATAACATTTTTTTCATTTCCGACCATGTCCGATCCTAATAAGATCATATGGGCCTCCACAGAGTGGAGGTTTGTATTAACAGATTTTGTTTTTACGAGAAATGGATGTCAGCCACATGCTCAACCTATTAGGTCCATACTCGTACACAAATTGAAAAACAATATGTGTACTTGTCAGACCCAGGATTCGAACCTGGGAACCACAACGCTATAAGCCGACAGTAAAATGATAAATATTGTTATGAAAATGTACACGAACAGATAGAAAATTTAATATACATGACATTGACAAAAAATCGTGAGTTAACTTGACCATAGTTTGACAGTACAGGCGGACCTCAACTTTCGCACATTTAAAAAAAATTGTTTTTTTTAAAACATCGCGCTTTGGGGTAAAGATATTCCCCTCCCGCTCACTCACAAGCAAGTGCATTTCTTGCATCACTTGCATCCTGCTCGCACCCGTCACTTTGCTTGTGAGCTAGCTAGGATAGGTTTAGTCTTGCGCAGGAGCACATGCAGGCTTGTGCGTTTTGCTAATTTGATTCATTTGAAATATTTCACCTTAAAGATTTATAAACAAGAGTGAGAAACAGAAAAACTGCAGTGTTGATACGAACAAAGAGAAATCAAGGACTTATAAACTTCACATGACGTTCTGATGCGGTGAATCTTTTGCTTCAATCAGACGTTCGTATGATACAAACAGGTCTACTACGATATGTTCAATTTTGAAAAATAAAAATAAAATTAAGGAATACGTTCAAAATTGTGGAAATATATCTTTAAAGGTTGTTTCCAAAAGACACGACATAGTTATGGATGAAATGGAAAAATATTTGTCATCAT
The DNA here is from genome assembly GCF_057557595.1 of Rhyacophila brunnea. Classification (NCBI taxonomy): domain Eukaryota; kingdom Metazoa; phylum Arthropoda; class Insecta; order Trichoptera; family Rhyacophilidae; genus Rhyacophila; species Rhyacophila brunnea. The sequence goes on along the minus strand of NW_028233170.1, from coordinate 32,507,876 downwards.
GGATCGACGACCATTTCAATTATTCAAGCGAAGGCTCTTAGTATGCACAAAGATTGGAAGGCTAGATTAAAAGAAGATTGTAACACGATTTTTCAAGCAAGTAACGGTTGGTTTATATTAAATTCACTGGAGAATCGGCTGATGCGGATAAAGATGCTGCAAAAGAATTTATTTCCTCATTATCCAAAATTATTGAAGATGGAGAATATTCCTCTAGCCAAATATTTAATGTAGATGACACAGGTTTATTTTGGAAAAAAATGCCTAGTCGTACATTCTTATCTAAGGAAGAATCAGTTGCCCCTGGGCATAAACCTTCTAAACACCGATTGACATTGCTTCTTGGTGGAAACTTGGCTGGTGATTTAAAATTGATGCCAATGTTAATTTATCAACCAGAAAATACCAGAGCATTGAAAGGGAATGATAAAGAATTGCTTCCAGTAATCAAATAAAAAAGCCTGGGTTTACTGCGTTAATATTAAAAGATTGATTCACTTTACATTTCGTGCCAGCAGTTAAGCAATATTGTAAAGTTAATGATTAACCATTTAAAATATTTTATTTAAAATAAGAAAAAGAAGAGTGGCAAACAGTTAACTCTTGATAACTTTTTAAGGGAAACACCCGCAAACCCCACTTAAACATGTCTCTTAAACATCTTATATTTACTTGATAAATAAATATTTCAAAATACCTACACACAATTTAATTTTTTTTTACTTCCCTCTACTTTTGAACATTCAACATTCGCACACCTTTTCAGGAACCAATTATGTGCGAAAGTCGAGGTCCTCCTGTATATACAAATATTAAGCTAACTCGCTGTCACTTCCGGGTTCAAACCAACTAATAGAATGGATATAATTTTCTCACCTAGTCAGAAAATGAATTTATAAAGAGTTAAATCACAATTTTCATATATTTCATATAATATATTGATCATTACCAATGTGTAATCAACTATTAATTGCTTTTTTTCTGTTATAGGTAAGGGAATCTGGTGAACTGTGTCTTGAAGAGGATCTATTTGCCAAGCTAGTCTTCCTCTACAGATCTCCAGAAACGATGATTAAATGGACCCGACCCAAAGATGAAGAACCGGATGACAATAACGAGCAAGCGCAGAGTTAATTATACACAATCTGTTGATTTTCAAGATGCGGATGCCATCATCCGATTCCTGAACTCATCCCGCGTGCGTTATGAAAACATCACAGAGCTTGTGCTATGTTTTTACATGTGAAAAGTGCGGTACGTCTATGGTTGAGCTCACGAAACCTGACATTTTAATCTTATATTCTGACATATAAGTATTTAAAATATACTCAAATATAAACTTTGAACATTGATTTTCAAAAACGTCATCTTAAACAAAATAACTACATATTTTGTTGTGTGCTATGTCTAATACATTTATTACCTTTGATACTTTTAATGCACAATTACGTCTCATGACATAGTTTTAATCACATTTTTGATACATACATGCTGTCATCTTTTAAATTTATTTATTTTATATTATAAAAAGTATGCAAAATATTTATTTGGATATCTTCATTGTCTTTCACGTACTGATGATAATTATTTTGTATAAATGTATCCATACCAATTTACTTCCTATAATAAATACTATGTGCACAAATAGTATAAAAAATGTTAGATATTATAATTCTGTATATTTATATGTGCCACACCTCTTATAGTACTTATATATTTTAATATATTCGTTATCATACTACTTCTATGAAATATACAATTTGATATCACCCATAGGTAAATATTCTATATGTAAAATGTTCTTAAATTCTTTGCCACGGTCACCCATGCATTTATTGCCGAGCTAGAGAAAGGATAAAAGGATATCATGTTAAGTGTAAAGATGTATTGTTGAATACAAAATAAATTTATAATATCTACCTCTATAAATATAGAATTTTTAATTTTGTAATTCCTTTGTTGTAAGTGCATTTATTTATACTAATAAAATGAAATTGTACAAATATATTTGTTTTCTTTAAACCGCTTCTTGACGCGTTGCCGTCGGGCGCAATGTTTCTAAACTGTGGTACATGAAGGAAATGAAGGGGTGTTTGGTTTAACTTTTTATTTATAAAAATATTTGACTATCGTCATTCTAGTATTGGTTTTGTGAAGCTCCATTTTTGGCGAATTTGACTTTTTGAAACACATTGAAATCATTAAAAAACAGACTTTCAAAAATGTCCAAGAAACCACGGTACAAAACAATCATTCGGTATTGGTTTTTCAAATGTGTGGCCCAAACGACACCGAGGGTTGTTATACGGATACCGCCCCCTCTAATACGTGATTGGTCAACGGATCGCTTATCTTTATCTAATATTAGCGTTGTCCAGTTTTACTGACTACGTCCTCATTACACATTTATTTGATTACTTTCTAATTTTTATATTAATTTTGTGAGTTTTTTAAAATTATGATAAAGTTTAGCTAATAAAATATATAATAGGAAATTCATCACCAGTTCGTCTGAAATTCGCTTAAGAGGGGACGTGCGCCGCGTAGGTCAAAATGGAGGTTTTATGCTATTTTCAAAGCATGATCCTGGACATTCCTTAAACGTTGTAGATAATCTATTTATATAATTTTGAAGCCTTATTATCCTTTATATTTATTTTAAACATTTGATGACTGCATAAAGTATTTTTATCATATAAAATAGTATTCTTTTAAACCTCTCGATCTAATGTTTTAGAATATAGTCATATTTCAGTACATCCATGTGCATGTTAAGATTTTTTATATTTATTAATTTTTAAAAGCATTTATAAAACCATTGGTAAAATTTATCTCGACATTATTATAGTAAAATATTTACGATAAAAAATTATATTGATAATCTCTGTGTTCCCAAATTTGACAAGAATTAGGCATTTTATTATTCAAAAAATGGGCAAGATTTACACATTTTAAGATAATTCTGAAGATACTGATTATAAGCTATGTCTTTGACCATTCAAATGTGTTAAACATTCTACGAATAATGTTTGCTTTATAATAATTATTGGCCTAAAAAAAAATATTATCTTGATGTTGATCGGTTTCAAAATAAAATTAAATTATAATTTAAATAAACAGACTTTTTGAATAGTTATTTTGTTGGATACTAGCTAACGTATTCATACGATTTTAAACACGATCTATCGTTTTTAACACATTCGCAGACACATATTAGCTAAAACATGTTGGTGATATTATGACAAATAAATTTTTTTAAATTTTCAATGTAGATATATAGAAATGAGATAAGTCTTAAGATACGACACTATCTGATGGAAATATCTTCACACCGTGACACAACATCGCTATAGGATTGGTTTGTCGAATATCCGTTTTTGTCGAAATCGACCTTTTAATGCAGAATGTTTTTTTGTATCTAAATGGACCAGAACCATCCTTTTCTTTAAATTACTTTGTAATGGTAATGAATACATCATTCATATGCTGTAAATGTATGATATCTCCATGTATTTAAATATAGGATTATGAAATTTGTTTTTCGTCTCCTGAACATTTGGTCTATTCGACAAACCAATCCTACAGCGACGACAAGTAGATAGGGAACATAGTGTTTTAATCCAAAATATACCCGTCGTGTCGTATTACGTTGTATAGTACAGGACGTCTATAGACGTTTTGTCATATCACACTTAAAAAACGATGTCTATAGATGTCGTGTCCGCGAATGTGACAAATCAATAAATTATATGTGTACCCCGGAGGCATAGGACATCATGTCCATTTTGACAACTTTACAGGAGAGCATAAAAACGATTTTTTTTGTGTTTTTTTAATATGTTTTTGAAATAAAACGCATTTGTTTAACTTTTTATTTTATTTATTTGTTCAATTAAACCTACGAAGATGTTAAGAAATGAAAAATTTAAAAAAAATGTATAAAACAATTTATAATGGACATGATGTCCTGTCCCTCTAAGTATACATAACATTGTAGAAATATTGGACATGATGGAGGAATTTAAGAATAATATAGTAAACGAAATATAATTTTATTGTACTTCTGAAATAAAAAAAAATATTTACAATATTCCACCAAAGAGTTAAAATGATTCATTGTCATCAGGAATGTCACATTCAGGATAATCATGAGAATTGGCCCCATGTTTTAATTTTTTATAAAAATCATGACCATATGAAGGCTTCTTCTTCGGCCATATCCGCCTCTTAGCTGGAGCATATGGACACCACGTGGCGCCTCCAAGAGTCGCTCGCCAGTCATTTTGTATCGTTCCAGGTCAAACCAGCATCCCGCAGCGCCGCCATATACACTATACATGGTATTTAGCGGCCTTCCAGGACGCCGGAATCCGGTTGCCTTGAAGACCAGGCAAGCCCGGTTGAAATTCTCTTCTGGCATCCGCAGCACGTGGCCGAGCCAGGTCCAACGCCGCCTTTTCACTCTCAGCGTGATGATTGGTGCGCTCTCGTATCTACTCGTTGCTCCTAAAGTCATACTACAGCACACCTGCACACCAAGTATCCGTCGCAATCTGTTTCTGGTATCTGTTTTCGAAGCTCAGAATAAGGTTGCTCTGAACCTTCGTAAGGTGCCATGATTCGCTACCGTAAAGCAGCACCGTCAGAATGCAAGCGTCGAATAGGCGGCATTTGGTTTTGACCGACTACAATCGTGAGTCCCAGACATTCCGCATCGAGTTGAATGTTGCTACAGCCATTCCCATTCGGGTAGCGAGCGCGAGCACTCTCTCCAAAATGCCATCTCCCGTGATGTGTACCCCTCAGGTATTTAAAGCTGTCGACGCTCTCGATATTTTTCCTGTCGCTAATCAGAGGGAAATCTGGATCAGGACAGGTGCTGTTGCAGGTTTTCTTTGTGTTGATTTTCAAACCAATGCGAGACGAGTTGTCATGCAACATGTCGATTATCTCCAGAATGCCCTCGAATGAGTTGTCGAATAGGACACTATACCATTATACTTTTTTATTATTAATGGGTGTGGAGTATGACAATATCGATGATTACTTGTTTAGTCTTGTATGTTATGCAAAGGGTATTTTCTTCTTTTTATACCATGCCCTAGCGGAGGTCAGCCACCATCAAGGCGATATTTACTTTGTCATCTGCTACCCGGAACAGTTCAGTGGAGCTGCACTCGTACCAATCACGGAGGTTCTTAAGCCATGAAATGCGGTGTCATCCTCTGCTACGCTTACCATTGTTCTTCCTTGAATGACAAGCTGGGGAATGTTGTACTTTTGTCCTCTGATAAAATGGCCGAGGTACTGTAGTTTCCTAGTTTTGATACTACGCAGAACTTATTGGTCCTTTTCCATTCGATTGAGAACTTCAACATATGTCACCCGGTCAGTCTAAGGAATTTTGAGATTGCATCTATTCAGCCACATCTCGAAAGCAACAACTCTCCGTGACATCTCTTCTTCAACAAGCTGTTGATCGAAGATTAATCGAAGCTCTCTGCATGTATTTCCCTCTATTGCAAAATCATTCAAATGTTCCCTAATCGTTATTGTAATAAAATAATAATTGGTGGTAATAATAACATGTAAACTATGGAGAATAAACTTGTGTGAAATTATATGACTATAAATTTAAACCAAACAACTCATTCTAACACTTCAGTACTTACTTAAAAATATATCATTTCACAGAGCATATTTACTGTAGATAGGTTCATAATTAATGTAGGTGTGAATATTTACCTCGTGGTAGACATTCTCTAGGATTTTGAGCTGATGTTGACGCCAACAACATTATCCATTTTGCACGCGAACTCATTATTTCCTTATAAACGACTAACTATAAAAATATAGTTCCCACACCAATAATACTAAATTACAAAAATATGGGTCTTTTATATGAAAGTAGCTGCTATATTTAGTGAAATTGACACTCAATAATCATCCAATATCAGTTACCATTGATTAAAAGTGAAAAAGTTCTTAGAGGCATACAACGATATGTGGATATGTCATTGGAAAAATAAATAATTAAAGGCATATAACTACATGTCCACATAGTGTTATATGCTCCGGAATGAAAATGGATATAGTGTTGTTTTATACACTACTATTTCTGTTAATATACCGAATTGGAGTACTGTTATATACCCCTAGATAGAGGAAAAAAACTTAAGTATTCCTCTGTTGAAAAGTCATTTTTGGCAAAAATGGACATGATGTCCTATGCCTCCCGGGTACAGATGAAAGTAAATTACCAACCAAAATAAAGTTTTACTGGGATAATAGAACAATAAAAAAAAACATTAATAAAAAATGTTTTATTTTTTGCTAGAGACAATTAATAGCTACTAGTTATCACATCCATTAAATTAAATTATTTTGTTAATAGGCAACCGATCTTAGAATTTTTATTGATTCATTGAAGTACCCTAATAATATCAATTCTTAATAATTTTAATATTACTGGTCATATTTTGAATCAAGTTATTCTTAAGCCCTTAAAAAGTAATTATAGGATAATTTTATCTAATCCCGGGATTGGCGTTCTTTTTGATAGTTAATATTTTTTTTATTCATACAAAATAGCATTGATAAAATCGGTAAAAAATGTTTAGTATAATTTATACTATTTAAGACATTTAATGTTAATATTGTGTGTTCAATCTTGGAAATACATGGGTTTAATATTAATAATATTGTAATATAGAAAATAATGTGAAAGCAAAGCAGTTCTTTTTTATTTATTTAAGAAAAGATAACATTCATAAAATTCGGCGTAGAAACAACTGTCTGCTTTCCTGCACGTCTGTGGCACTAGCGGTTAGACGTGTGCCAGAATGTCAGTAGCGTCTAGCTGGTTAAATGAACGAATTTATTATTTTTCTGATGTTCTTACGATTGCAAATGACAACAAAAAATGGTTATTTATTTTCTGTGAGCGTCCGACGACTCCCCTGTGACATCTAATTTTGTACACATACCTTCTAATTGATTGTGATTGATAAAAAATCTATCCCGGAGGTTTCAGGATTATGTTTACTAATCCCGGGATTCATAGGTATCCAAAATTGTCCGGGATTCGGGATCCCGGGATTGGATTCCCTACTGAGTGTTTTCAAAATTTTGTATGTGCAACAATAATTGTTACAACTATCAGCAATTATTGTCACCACAGTACCTTGACTCTCGTATACTCGAGCGCTTGTGAGGGGTGATACGCCGCAAGTGCACGCGTACAGCTCAATAAGGTCACCTGTACCTCGGAAGCACACAAGTCAAATCGCGCCATCTCGGCTGACCTCTTAGGAAGTAAATGTGCCATGGGGAAACATGAAATTTTGAACAAAAAGAAAATGCAATAATTAAAATTTAAGTTATTTATTACTTTATAAAACAGAACAAACAAAATCATTTCCTTAAATCAATTAACCACCATCAGTCGAGGAGCAATATTCATGGACATCAACTCTTGGAACAGGAGTTTGGCAGCGTAAGGCAGGCGCACCTGGGATATTTGAGTTTTATTTTTACAACCCTTGCATTCAAATGTGTTATTACGCAAATTGGCAATGGCTATTAATCCGCAGAAGTTGCAAATATGTATCCTGTAAGGATCCGACACTTCAAACAGACGCTCTCGAAGGAACTGCGCCGCACCATGAGCAATCTGACAGTCTCTCTCCATCTCACCGAAACGCAGGCCTCCATCCCTGGCCCTTCCTTCCATAGGTTGTCTCACCAGAATCTGAACGGGACCCCTGGCGCGAGAGTGGATTTTGTCATCCACCATGTGCTTAAGCCTCTGATAGTAGGTGGGGCCCAAGAACACCTGCGCATTGATCTTGCGGCCAGTGTGTCCGTTAAACATAACCTCGTTTCCTCTCAAATGGTAACCATACTCTTGCAAGAGCGTTGAAATCTTTTGCACATTGACGGCATCATTGAACGGGGTCGCGTCACCGATCTCTCCCTTGTTGGAGGACACTTTCCCCTGGATGCACTCGATCAAATGGCCAATGGTCATACGAGACGGGATGGCGTGAGGGTTAATGATAATGTCAGGAGTGAGCCCTTCGCAGGTGAACGGCATGTCCTCCTGCCGATACTGTATTCCGCAGGTTCCCTTCTGACCGTGGCGGGAAGCGAACTTGTCACCGATCTGAGGGATGCGGACGGATCGTACTCTGATCTTGCAAAATTTGTAGCCTTCACTGTTCAGGGTCAGCATCACCTGGTCCACGATTCCGGTTTCACTGTTCCTGAGGAAGGTGGAGGAGTCCCGCTTGGTGTATCTCTTGGTCGTCCCATCAAGCTCGTCGTCATTCTCGGGAAGAGTTATGGTCTTTCCAATGACAACGTCATCCCCGGAGACCCTGATGCCAGGGGCGATAATGCCGTCATCATCCAGCTTGTCATAGAGGGCGTTTCGCATCCCTTGGCAGGTGGCCCGAGTGGGCTTCTCGAACTGCTCCTCCTGGTCACCAATCCGCTTTGATTCTGAATCTTTATAGGAGCGGTAGAACACTGATCGGAAGAATCCCCTTTCCACGGCAGATGCGTTCAGGATGACACTGTCCTCCTGATTGTATCCCGTGTAACAGAGAATGGCAACTATGGAGTTGATACCGGCAGGTAGCTCTCGGAACCGAAGGTACTCCATGGACCGGGTCGTGACGAGAGGCTTATGCGGGTAATACAAAACATGAGCGAGAGTGTCCATCCTGACATGGAAGTTGGTGATATAGACGCCCATGGCCTGTTTTCCCATAGCGCTCTGGTAAGTGTTCCTCGGGCTCTGGTTGTGATCGGGGAATGGAATAATGGAAGCACACACTCCGAGAATCATGGCGGGATGGATCTCGCAGTGAGTGTAAGTGGTGCAGTATGCGTACTCCTTTTCCTGTCTCAGGTCATCGGGGCTCATGGCTATCATCACTGTCTCCTCCTCGAGGGTGTCGATGTACTCCACCACACCATTGGAGACGAGCACCTGCCACCCATAATTGTTATAGTCACGCTCCTTCAGCATGTCGACATGCCTTTTCTTCAGCAGAAGGTTTCCGTTCTCAACGATGAGAAGAGGACGACAAATTCTTCCGGCATCGGTGTAAATTCTGATTTCCCGGTCTCGAATGTCTCGGATCATGCTCACTTCCGACACGATGATGTCCATCTGCCTTCTCAGTTTGCGTAAGGTGGCCATGAGCTGCTCAGGATCACGATGTATTCCAACCCAACACCCGTTAACGAAAATTTTTGTGGCGTCGGCAATGGCGGACGGCGCTATCTCTTCCAGGTTCTCCATGGACCACTCCTCCAAGAACTCGAGAATGGGCGAAGGCTGACTACCGACAGATATGTAGGCCATCAGGGCTAAATTCTTGACGAGACCGACGGCAGCCCCCTCAGGGGTCTCGGCGGGACAGATCATTCCCCAGAGAGTGTTGTGCAGCTGCCTAGGCTTAGCGAGCTTTCCATCTCTGCCGATGGGCGAATTGACGCGGCGCAAATGAGACAATGTCGATGCGAAAGTCAGCCTGTTCAACACTTGAGACACTCCGGCTCTGGCCTGATGGGCCTTCTTTTGATCTCCCCAATTTCCTGTGGCCAACGAGTACCGCAGACCGTCAGTGATGATTTTTGTCTTTATCGCAAGCTCCAGATTGAAATCTTTTCCACGGTCGATAAACTTTTGAGCGTACATGCGGACTTCCTTCATCAGATTTTTGAAGAGGCCTCTGAACAGGAAGGCGAGCAGAGGGCCGGCCAAATCGAGCCGCTTGTTGCCGTAGTGATCTCTGTCATCCAACTCTCGGCGACCAAGGGCAGCCAGCAAGAGCCGGTGGACCATATATCCGAGGAAATATGCCTTTTTCGTTTCACAGAAATCTGACACCCCCACATGGGGCAGCATTTCCTTCTGCAGAATTTCTCTCGCGTATTTAATTCTCTTCTCCTTGGTGACTCCAGGACGTGCTCCCCTCGCACCAATAAAATTTAAAGCAACGTTTTGCTCCTGGATGACGAAAGCCTCATCCAGGGAGGGTTTCACCATTTCCATCATTTCAGGATCGTCGAAATCGTATATGATGTGCTCGAGAATATCGCGGTCAGCGACGAACCCGAGCGCCCTAAACACTATCATGATAGGAATCTCCTGCTTGATGTAAGGGACGATGGCGATGATCCGCTGACCAATGGCGGACTTCTTTATGCTCTGGCCGCCCCTGGCCATCATGTTCACCCACAACGTTGACGTGGGTCGGGAGCTGTGCTCCAAGCAGGATCTGATTTCGGCTTTGTAAGCAAATTTTCCGTCTTTCATGCTAAATACGTATACGGTATTGGTGGCCATTTTCTCTTGTGCGATAAGTACTTTTTCGGAACCGTTGATGATGAAATAACCTCCGGGATCGAGAGGGCACTCGTTCAATTCTGTCAAATCGCGATCCGTTAAGCCGCTCAAGAGGCAATAAGTGGAACGTAGCATTATAGGAATTTTACCGATGAAGGTTTTTTGGTGCTGAGTTTCCACCGGGTCTTCTCCTTCTTTTACTATAGTCTTGGTGATATCCACGTACAGCGGTGCGGAGTACGTTAAATTTCTCAGCCTAGCTTCGTTGGGCATCATCGGCGACGGAGCGCCGTCTTTTTCCCAATGGGTCGGCTTCGACAGATAAATTTGCTCAAACTTGAGTAAGTATCTGGGAGGTGTTTCGATCTCTCCCGAGGCGTGTTGAGCTTCAGCCTGGAGGTCAATTTGGGGAGAATCTTCCACAATTCTTTGCACTGACATTTGTATAAATTCATCAAAGCTATCCAATTGCTGTCTGACAAGACCTTTTTCGTCAAAATACGCATTGATGACAATCCAACAGGCCTCTTGCCAGAGTTCTGATGAGATCTCTTCCGCATCCTCCTCTTCGTATTGATCATCTTCTCTATCATACATCGTGATTTTTATTCTAACATATAAGAGTGCATAAGTGTTCTAAAATTCAATAATATTTTGCTTTTTCCTCGCGTTCGATCCAACAGCGTCACACTTCAGTACTCGGTTTTCTCGATTTCATAGACTATTAAATTAACATAGACAACAAAAACAAATAATAAGTTGATGTTACCATCAACGATGGACAGAAACCATAGATTATCATCTGCCCACTTAGCAGCCGTAGTGAACGTGTTAAAAGTATTTTGACTTAATTTTATAGAGCTAAGCGCCATAAAAAATATCTAAAGACACATACTGACAGTTTGCAGTCGGATGCCGTTTCTTTATACTTATCTTGTTATGTGTGCCAGTTTTGCTCTCGATAAAATATACGAAATGAGTCATATCGATTTTTTATACTAATAATTAGTAATAGTGCTCGGAAATTAAAACTTTTCCTTTACATGGTCGATAACCTCCACCGATCGATGTTTTCAAAACATGTCTGTATCGCAAAACACCGCTCATAACGAAACAAATCTTTCGACCCTACAGAGGTTGAGGATATCTGACGACGGGGTCGGCCGCGGCTGCGATCCTCCCGCCCCGTCACCGAAGGGGACCTCCGACGGTAGACGGAGGACGGTCGGGGCCATTGAGAGCTTCGCCGTTCAAAACATCAACGCGGCGACTGTTCACTCCGGGCAAGATTACGCGAGCTACGAGCGATCCAACGTCATCGCCTCTTCTAAATACGCCACCCCAAAGAGGGTCGAGTCGTTCGCCGTAGCCCCTGACGCCGAAACCGCTCCCGGAATGGCCGGAGAGCCGGCGGGTGCGGCCCGCCCCGCAGGCGGCCCCCCGCTTTACTCCCGGGGAAGTGCTGTGCAGGGAGGGGACGGCAGAGCAGCCGTCTACGAAAATTTAGACTATTATGAGGGAGGTTCCCCGCGGCAACCGGCCTACTATCATCAGATCGCCAACAAATCCGCAGGCCGGGACGGGTCGCCCGGATCTTCATCCGAGACGTCCTTCAACCGATCCCTCTCCAAAGCTCAGCCGCAGGTCCCGGCCCCTTGCTACGCCAGGACGGCGTCTCCCGCCGACGGCCTTCCACCTTCGGAGGGGCCTCCCGTTTATGAAAATCTGCAAGAGATCGGGTCACCCGATCGGTACCGGTATCCCGATGCCGCGGCGGCGCGTATCCGACTCGGGGCCCGCCCGGGACCGCAGGTCGCCCATCCCGGCACGCTCCGACACCCGAGGCCCCCCGTCGGGTACCCTTCTCCGGCGCCTTCCCGCCCGCTGGACGTCGACGCCTTTCAAAGGGAGCGGCGACCGAGGCCTCGTCGGGGCTCGGATGGCCCAGATTACAACATCCCCGCCGCGCATGCCAACAAAGTGGTGACCGTCCCATCTAATGCTGTATACGCCTCCATCGCTCCAAGCGCTCAGCGCCCCAAGGCCAACATTGCCACCGGTGTGGACAATGCCACCTCCTCCCCCAAGTTCTATCATTCTCTTCCCGCCTCCCGTGCCCCTGACACCGCTCTCGACCTCGATAGGAGGAGCCGGAGCGGGCTCCGCATCACAGAAGACGTCAACGGTTCCGACTACGTCATCATGACAGGTGGGAGCGCTTCGCAGTTCTGCCTGCCGGTGAACACGCCTCTCAATATCAGTCAGCCGTCGCGTCCGGCTCCCTCCTTGGACGCCCTGGGCGGCGCTGATGACCAATACCAGTCATCGGGCGGCAGTCTGGCCCCCAGCCCCACGCCCAGCTCCGTGTCTCAACTGAGCGGGGGCTCGCGAGGCTCAGGCGGGCGCGGAAAAGGTCTGCTCCCCTACTCTGTGACCCCTCCCCGCCCTACCGGCCCCACCGAGGCCCAGAGGAAAGTGGAAGAACTCACCCGCCAGCTCGAGGAAGAAATGGAGCGCCAAGATGAAGAAGGGGAGTATTTCGGTGAGCACTCTTCCACATGTCACGATAAATAATTTTCAAATTCACAGGCAATTTAACTTCAAATTTAACTTAAATTTAAAATACTCTCTTCCCAAATATAGGAAGAAAAGAAATTTCGAAAAAAAGCGCGAAGTTCTGCCCAATCTTCTCAAACTAAGAAAGAAAATAATGTAAAATATACATTTGGATTGACAAGCGTCAGATATGAATATTGTCCTCAGGCAGTGTCTACTTAACAAAATGATATTATTAAACAGTTCATTGGCACCTGTTTACAAAATAAGTATTTATGAGACATGAAAGAGGGCAAGAACTGGAAAAATGTTTCAATTAGGTATTTGACCTTGAACTGATCATTTTTTGCGCCTCTGGTGCATTTCTTTTTGTTTAATGTTCTATAGTAAAATTATTGAAGGAATTCTATTATGTTGTAGGAAATATAAAAGGTTTCTGTAACTAAATGTATTAGAACAATTAAGTACTGTTCTATTTAAACTTCAATACATTTGTTTATGTGAAGTATTGGTGAAAAATAATGATCTAAAGAAATTGTTGTCCTACTATTTTTCTTAGTTGTATTGTCTGATATTAGCATATTTTTTTTGTATCTCGGAATAAAAATATTCTAGCCAGAACGGGTGGCATGTTCTATCTATCGACATGATAGTTCCTGTACACATTCATGGATTTACCGGCACCAATAGTGTGTAAATTCAATAATCGCGATACTAATAAATTGTTTACACGTAAAAGTGCTGACTGCCTCGCCAATCTCATTCTTCAAGTGTAAACAAGACGTGTTGTTCTCATTTTATGGTGCTATTTGACTGGTTGTGAAAATTGGTAAATGTCAAAAATTCTTTGCCAGTTCGTTTTTTTCCGTCAGGTTTGCCACTATTGTTCTACTGCGCAGGCACAGATATCTCACAAGTTCCAACTGTTGCGTGAAAATTCAGAAGCTGGTGAACTTTTTGATCCGCGATAATACGTACTATCAGCAGTAAATCCATGCAATGTGTAAACGGGTATGATGTCTGGCTCAGCCTGACTAATAGCGCCCTTTATGTCCGGCCCACATCCCATAGCAATATATAGTTGATCACAAAAATATTTTTTTATAATTGGTCCATTTTTTCCACCGCGTTCTACATAAACCGTGTTAGAACAACCCGTGCAAAAAGAGAATCAAGGGTTCAGAATCAGATGATTCCGAGAATACAAATATGAGCATATTGTAAGTGTGTATGATTTTTAAAGGGATCTGTCACACGTGCGGGGAAAAAGTGACAGGTGCCGGACAAGCATGCCAGGCGATGGGCAACCTGTACCACACCAATTGCTTCATCTGCTGTTCCTGCGGGCGCGCCCTCCGCGGGAAAGCCTTCTACAACGTGCACGGCAGAGTCTACTGCGAGGAGGATTACTTGGTAGGCCAACTCAATTTCATGGTCCGTACCGCCATTATTTCACCATTATCCAAAACAATATACCTATCTGCACTGAAAATAATTTTGTTTGTTAGTGGCAGTAAAAACAACAAGACTTCTCCGGCCAATGTTCAAACACCGTTTATCCCCTTTCAGCATGGTTTTTTAGCATTTCAAAATAGATATGTGGCGATCAGTGAAACCGAAGTTTATGCATATCATTTGTGAGCCGTTTAAACCTCAAATATGGATAAAAAACTGCCTTGTAAAATTATTTTATTTATCTAAATAACAGATAGAGTGGCGCTCATTATCATCGAATGCTTGTAATAGCTCTGATGTGATGATTACATACATTGAAGGCAATGGCGTGCAGTGAAATTGGCTTGTGGGCATGCTGTTGGAAAAAACCATATAAACTGACTACATTTTAACACCACTCACAGAACTTTGATAAAACTAAATTCAGTTGCATCATTTGAAAGATTGAAAGTCAAAATAAATGTTTGTCACACAAAATTATACTCTTTGTGTATATGATGCCGTTTATATAAATATAAATTAAATTAATATATGATCTGATTGCACAGTAAATACATGGTATTATTGCATACTATGTTATCAAGTGTTTTTGGGCATGCTCCGCATCCACAGCATCTATAGACCGCACACCACTAATTGCAGGTATTATGATCTCATTAAAATGGGAAAATATTATGTTTAATCGGTGGGTTCTATAATTAACTACATCTTAATTTTGGTTTTATATAGAATTTCACGGGTTAACTACTTAGTGTTAAATGAACAGAAGCAAAAAAAAAACATTTTGACAAAATCGTTATGTCAGAGGTTTCAACAGCTCAAAGACAATGTATCCCAATGAATTTATTTTCTTCAACATCACCTCGTTGAATATATTCATTTACTGGTTGAAATCTAATAAAACTCTAACATCACTACCATTATAATGATATTATTATGAATGTTTTTGTGTAGTACATAGTACGTCGTAATATTATTCATACATAATTTTTTCAACCTTTACAGTATTCTGGTTTCCAACAAACTGCTGAAAAGTGTGCAATTTGCGGTCACCTCATAATGGAAATGGTCAGTATTCCTCTATTACTAATTATTATCTACCAATCGTCAAGGCTATTCTACATTCACGCCTTTGTTAAAGTGTTTACACATTTAATAATGACATGTTATAATAGCAAAAAATTCAGCCATATTTCACACAAATCATGAAAAAAAAATATATTTAAATACTTCATATGTATGGTGATCTACCAGGATATAATATATATTATGGTCCAATATTTAATCTTAATATTGTGGGCATGTTGGCAGAATCAGTCAAAGACATGTGTGTATGCGAATTTGCAATAATCACCCTTATTGCAATGCAGGTAGGTATAAACATATCACATTAGCGTGAGGTATGATAGTTTTACCATGAAACAAGACAATAGTTTTGAGACATAGTTATTTTTGTTAATATTCTGCTTTAATTGAGTCATTTACGTTAACAGCTGTTTCGGGCTATAAACCCATCTTCGGAAGTTATAGTCGACCATTCCGAAGATGGGTTTATAGCCCGATCATAAATGGCAGTTCAATAGCCACAAAACAAAGTTGGAGAGTGCAATGCGATAGGCTTGATGCACATATCCAAATTAAATTGTTCCAATATAGAGTATATTTTTAACTACAAATGCATTTTATGTGTATGTGGATTTTGTTTACAAAAAAATTAACCTGTTTGACTCTCTACGTGCTACCTCCATACATCTAGCTTGATACTGTAAGCGGAGAAAGTATATGTTTACCATATGTCCTAAACTAAATTTTTGTTATATTATTTGATAAGCCTGAAAAATACTTAAATGTATTAAAATATTTTAGTAATACGTATATGTATGTAAGATGAATGTTTTTCTGTGCAGATTCTTCAAGCGATGGGCAAGTCATATCATCCTGGATGCTTCAGGTGTTGCATTTGCAACGAGTGCTTGGACGGCGTCCCATTTACTGTCGATGTAGATAACAAAATATATTGCGTCAATGACTACCACAGAATGTTTGCCCCAAAATGCGCCAGTTGTGGAAAAGGTAAACATTTCTCTTTTAATGAGCCCATAAACTTCCCTAGATGATTATTTGTTTTGCTAATGTGGAAAGTATCGGGCTCCTTTAATATTTCTTGTACAAGTAATATAAAATCAAGTCATTGTCTTCTTTTTTATGTAGTACAATTTTTCCCACATTATTTTAAATAATTTACTATACTATACACAATAGCAGACGACATCTCACGACACTATTTTATGAACTGAGGTTGTCTGTTGTGATCACCGATCTCGATAAGCTAACCTCGATGGCTAATGGGATCGATCATAATATTAATTCACAAGTCACGTGTATAAATTTTTGTTTTCAAATCCTTTCAGGAATAACACCAGTGGAGGGAACAGAAGAAACAGTGAGGGTGGTGTCGATGGACAAAGATTTCCACGTGGATTGCTACATGTGCGAGGAGTGCGGCATGCAGCTAACGGATGAGCCGGACAAACGGTGCTATCCGCTGCGCGGCCGCCTTCTCTGTCGCTCCTGCCACATCCTCAGCCTCGCCTGCCCGCCCGGTCACCACCCGGATCCCCCCTCCCCCGCAAACTACCAATACATGGGCTGAGCTCCCCCCGAACCCTCACCATGCTAGTTATAAACGTGTACGTCATAAAAAACTGCAAGCCAAAATTTACATTTACGATTTGAATTATCTTGTCTATTATATCCATCGACAGACCGTCTTAGTACTTATCGTGGAAAGATAATTTATAATTAGCTCGTAAGTACGGCAAACATGTTGTCGAACTCCGATGACTCTCTTTGACTGCTGATATTAACTACATACTTAATCGCTCGTATTACAATAATTAAAGGCATCCTATATAGTTTAATTAGAAATATATATCTGCAATCTAACGCAATGTAATATGTACTCTGCAGTAAATGATATGTCATGATAAATAGTGCTCAACAAAGTCTTTGTATACTAATGCAATAAGATTTTTTTTTTTTTTTGCACAAATTATTATTGTTCTTGTGCATCATCGAAAGGTACATAAATAAAATATTAGTTATTTTACATAAAAAAATAACTCAATAGTTTTTATTGTACCGTACCTACTGCATCTGTAATTATAACTGAGAAAGTCGATCCATTAATTGCAAAAAATTACCTGCTTTAACTCAGGTTTAACACTATTCGTTTTGAAAATCATTCATCTATTTCTGTTAGTGCAGCATAAAAAAATGTTTAAATATAGCTCGCCAAGTGACTTGCTAATTGAAAGATCAATCATTACTTCACACGACATAATAGTTGTACCGTAAGACATACCGCTGGTAGCTAGTGAGTTAATTTTATTACATTCCAATTCTCACTGCTGCTAGGTCAAGTATTTTTTTTACGACTAATAGAATGCAGAAGAAAGATGAAGGACTTCTATAAAATTCAGGAATATAATATTACTCTATAGTTTCGTGTTAACTTTTATATAAAAACTTTTATTGAAGTATAGCTATTGTTTTGATATAAATATTTTGTACAACTGTTTTCATTAAATATGTACATTTAAATATTATTATAGTTTCTTATTAAAGATTTTATAATATTGTGTTATTTCAATATTAACTGATTTTATACAACAAGTATATCAATATTTTTAGATGTGGCTTTTTTTTTTTTTTAAATGGTATTACTTAAAATGATTTTGATTCTAAAATTTCACAAACAGTTACATTCCATAACATTTGCCTGCATACATTTTTATTTGAATTTATTAAATTCAATTCATTCCTTGTCAATTAGGACAAATATAGATTATCATACTGGATCTTGAGCTTGATTTGAAAATGGTCGAAGAATAAATAATTATTAAGGGCATTATTAGTGGTATTTAATGTATTATTAATACTCACTATAAAAAAGACGTTACAATGTTGATTCGAATATAAGTACAACTAAAACCCTTAACGACCAATATCAGAAAATAATTTTCATAATAGTAACTGTGTAGGATATTTTATACTTTTCTATTCAGGATGTAAAATAAATGTAAATGTTTAGATACAATATAGTGACGTGCATCATACGCATACATACACAAGTTATATTCGGATCAATACGGTACATTTTATTTTATTAAAAATGTATATTGGATCGCCACAAAAACACATTGAATTATAGTTTAGGTTATTATCAGGCTGTGTAGTGATATTTTATTTTTTACTTTCTTCAAAAGATACCAGTGTTGAGTTACATATTATTATGTATGTACTACATTAAATAAATTTCTGCCATTTTAAATAGAATGTGTTATATATAAACAGACAAGTGTGTTGCTTCTATTACACCATAAATCTAGTTGAGTGCCAATTGCCATTGTAATAATTATTGTGTTATTCTATATTCAAACTATTTGTGTTATGTATAGTAATCTCTCACTATTCCACTATTCATTATTTATACATTGCTGTCACTAATTTATTAAATTAAATTTATGCACACCGCCATGCAAGTAGCAATTGCGTGAAAATTCAGAAGCTTCTGAACTTTTTTGATCCATGCATACAATCTTGCAAGTTGCACAATAATACTTGTTTACACGTGTATTTTCTTGTTATATACGTACTGTCTGCAGTAAATCCGTGCACGTGTAAACGGGGTATAATGGCCACAGAATTATAATAAATTAAAATGACAAGTTTTTTCTATTTGCGTTTATTAATAGGAATAGTGAGAGATTGTTTGGCAGTAAAAGATTCAGTACAGTATCAGTCCTCAATATTGTATCATTCCTGTTCATAAACATTCGTTATCTGATCTCACTGCAATTTCATATTTCTGTAAAAATGTGTTAATATTAAATATGTCATTATTTTTGTTTTATTTTATAAGTAAAGGCAACTAATTATTTTGCTATTAATTAAGTACTATAATAATATATTATATTCAGGATTTTTGCATATTTTGCTAATGACAAACGCTATAAAGAGATTGACCACACTCCTGAGCTTTGTGATAGTTTTGTTGCTTTATTTAGTGTTGT
Source organism: Rhyacophila brunnea (assembly GCF_057557595.1). Lineage (NCBI taxonomy): Eukaryota > Metazoa > Arthropoda > Insecta > Trichoptera > Rhyacophilidae > Rhyacophila > Rhyacophila brunnea. Next base: position 32,488,430 of record NW_028233170.1, on the reverse strand, counting down.
AAAGTTTTATTGTTTTAATTTTAGGTGTAACATTACTCAAAAATTATGTATATTTTAGTGATTGAAAAGAAAAACACTTTGTGCCATCTGTTATGTAATTACTGAAGTGGATCAGGTCATTAAATTTAAACATTCCGCATGCGTTGATAACTTTTTAGAAATAAATTTACTCTTATTTACTTATCGTCTTTTGCTCCAGTATGACATTCCTAAATATCAATGTGAAGTCTCTCTATTATACCTGTAGTAAATATTTTTTGTATTCTTTCTCATTTACATAATATATTATAATACGATAGATATTATTCAGAACATATTGACAACTCGACGTGTGTTATTAAGAAATTAATTTCGTTAAATATTTTTATAGCATGTCTGCATTGTTTCTGTCATGTAAAAAATGTTTTACCTGCATCATGCAAAGCTTTTCATGTAATGAAAATCCTCTTGTATTTATTCAGCATCTCAGATTCTGTCCATGTCAGATATTAGACATCTCAGCCACATCAACAAAACTGTAGATATTCTGAATTACTCTACAACAGCCATTTTCAAACCATAATATTCATAGCAGTAAATCAAAAAGATTTTTGAATTGATTCTTCATTCTATCTTGTGAACCTCTTAAATTAAAAACAACTTTTTTCCAGTACTGTTAAACCGTCTAATTTTTATTTTTAATGTAATTTCCACATTTTTTTTAAATACCGCAGCATGGATACGACTTGCCTAAAGAAACCAATGTGATAATTAGTCACAAATCACAAGATATATTGCATTCTCGATGGCTCCATGGAATAAGGCTGCTGGTATTTACGAGGTTTGCAAATTTTTCCAACATGATTTACAAAGTTTTTAAAATAATTATACCTGTTCTAGGTGTAACAATACACAGATTGGATAATACTAACGTATTCGATTAAAATCACATTTTTTACTGTAATGGGAAGTTTTAGAAGGTAGACAGAGGATTTCTTCAATTCCATTTATTGATAAAGTATTAATATGACCAACTAATCCCGGTGAAATACATAGTACAAACTTTCATTCTTTAAAATTTCATCATTGATAAAAAATACCAGTTGCCGTATATCATTTACTTTTTATTAAAATGAGCGCTTTGAAATAATTAAACATTGCATTTAAAATGAAATATATTAATTGTTTGGCTTAGTCACTATTTATATTAGGTATATAGGGCAGATTTTTTCATAATATTGATCGTGAGCGGTCTTTGTATATTAAGTTTTCAATGATTGTATATTAATATAATGACAAAAACACAAAATGTTTGCAAGTTGTACTTTTTATATGTTCTGTAATGTAAGTATTATTAAAGATGTTAAAACACCATTATGTTGTATTATTATTTGGTAAGTTATCAGATGTAAAGGAAAACTTTCTATACAGGTGGAACCTTAACATAAAAATGAAGCAAAAAAGGACCTCGTGTACTTTTTCAAACATACTGTCAAGAGATACGGGCAGTTCTTTGAGTTTACATAGAAAAATGGCACATATGCACTTAAAATTGCTTTCGGCTTAGTTTACGGTAAAAATAATAACAAATGATAGTTGCTTATGCAAAACCTGAAAGATTCGTTATAAATCAATGTTAATTTGTAAGTACGTGCTTGTGTCCACAGTTAGTGTGACGCTTGGGTCTGCATTTCATTCACTATCTCGTCAGGCCATCGTATTTTTTTCAAATATGATTTTTTTTCTAGTGGGTATATATATCTGAGGTGTTTACAAGTTATGCATGTTCAATATATAGAATGTTACATTCTCAAATCTTGTGAATTATTTATTGGTTGAATAAAAGAAATGGTTTATTAAAATATTTCTGTGATCTTAATTTGTGATATATAAGCAAGTTGTTCCCAAACTTTTTCAATTCACAGCGCCCTTGGTGTATTAAGAGTTTTCTATGGTGCCCAAAACCGAAGTCAACTCGTTTTTTTTTTATGTGTTTTCAGTAAAATATATTTCAATCAAAATCAAAGATGACCGTTTTATTTAGCTGGTAACGCCAAAATATTTTTTTACACCCGAATCCAAAGGCTCACCTTGTTCAGTGAAAATGTTCCAAGGCACCCCTCTGTAAACTACACGCATACACTTTGGTAACTCCTGGTATAAGCTGTAACATATTGAGGATTGCTGAATACACGTTTAAAAATACACATCTTCAATTACTGTAACATTATAATGATTTTGTTAATTCTACTTTAATAGAATTAACAAAAATAACTATGTTTCAAAACCACAATGGATTTCTATCATGTAAACTCCAGTTCAATTAATACAGTATAACATTGTCTACGGTACTAATCTTACATCTCACACAAAATTATATGCAGGGTGAGGATTGACTGTAACATTCACTAAATGTGAGTATGTATTCAGTTATAAATTAAGTGAAAAAATTTGTAACTCACATAATGTAATTATTTATGTAATAATTTTATTTTATATATAACTGTATGTACCACAAACAATGAGAAATTGTCCATGAAAGTCATTCACAGATGTATAGGTAGATGTCACGTGACCATTGACGTATCCGTTTCCATTATGCGATACAAGCTTCGAGAATTTATAGTAATATAACCTTTATTGTAATGGCGTATTAGTGACATGACTCATTGCGTTAGAAACAGATTCTCGGTTACGTACGACTTCTCGGAGATTAGACGCAAGCGAATCACAGGCGACTGACTGTCCAATGGTTCCTGTCATTCAATTGCATTGAATAAACATTCATCAATATCTTAAAATGGCATTTTATAAATAATAAATAATACTAACACATGCAAAGTGATATCCCATCTTTCTTGGAGTGTTCAGTAGATTTTTTTACAATTTTTAACTAGGCACATTGGCATTTTGTAACATAATAATAACGGTGGAGTCGAAACCTGACAGTCAGAAATTTTGTATGGGCAGACCCAGCGGTGTCGCCAGACCGCTTGCAAGCAAAATGTTCATTTGAGCGTAGGATACCGATATTAAAATATGAATTTCGCCATCCGGCAGACCCGACACAAAGTGAGTGTCATTTTATTTTCTAGATGCTTCGTCCATATTAATGTCATTGACCACAAAGAATAAAATAGTCCACTCACTATTAATTGTTCCATTTAAAAACTGTCCATGCATCACTCAGTGACACAGGTTCGCCAACCCTGTGCTACAGCATACAGACCTACAAACTCATCTGGAGAATGGCCACGAATGGAACTACGAACTACCATAGAACGCCATATTGAAAAATGTCACCAGAATGTCAGATTTTGCCAGTTACGAGTCGTGATTGGGTAGTTTTCGACAGTGGCTCCCCCATCTCATTCTCCAGATAAGTTTGTAGGTCTGTACTCTAGTGTTTCCAATCCAACATGGATCTTGGCCACCTAACAAGGTTTTTTAAGAATTTTTTTATGAGGAACGGCTTTAGCTATTTGCTCAACCGATTAGATCCAAACTCTGGGTCTAAACATGTGAATTTGAATGAATCAGCACATATTAATTGCATTCTGAAGTTTTTATAAAGTTTAATCATAATCATTAGGGAATAGGGGTTCAGCAAGAAAAGAATGCTGTAAGCTGTGAGTAAAAAATATATTATTAATTTTATAAACTATATACATTATCTTTGATATTAATAATAACCACTAAAAATATAGTTTTATTTGCTGGAAACTATTAAAAATCAACAAACCATTTCAATATGGCGTAGAATTTCACAGTCAAAAATACATTATTTATTTACAATATCAAAGCAAGTATAAATAATATAATAATGACTTAATAACACGGGAAAACGGTAGATTGAAACCAAATGGCAAAAAAAATCTTTATGAAGTATCTATACTTATATCTTTCTGATATGTCTACACTGGATCTGCCCAACTGGGAAGATATTTGAAAGCTTTCGTATCCATTTTCAAATTAATTCAAAATAATGTATTTAAAAAATTATATAATTTGTAATGAGTCTTCAGATAAAAAATAATTATAATAGCTAGTCAGCTTTGTTAAAACAACTTTATTATGTTATTTGCCCAACGACAAAAACAAATGGACAGCAGTCAATTCTTCAATTTAGACACTTTAAGTCTCGAATAAAATAAACCAAATTCGAAGTTATTAATAATTCTTAGTTCCTGAAGAATCATAAGTCCAAAGTATTGCATTAGTAAACCCACCCTTGCAAATTAAATAATTATTAATGGATATTAAAATTAACAGTTTATACACTTCAATGTATTACCTGTAAGAGGCTCACAACAAAATCCATTTACACTTAAATAACTACATATTAAGAAATCCCAAGCAATATGGCTTTGGCACCAGGAATATAATTTTGAGAATACATATTTAGGCCATTTTCTTTTTATTAATCTGAATCCAGTTTTTACCAGTACCACAGCAGATATCATCGGCTGAATCAGCGAAAGTACTTTAAATCGTACTATTAAACAAATCCACAAAAACTATAATCCTGGCCTCACATTATTGAATTATTACTGTGCACCAAAAGTATGAAGAAATAAAACGGTACTAGTTAAACTATTTATTTTTCAGTTCGCTCTCTTTGATTTCTCGTATTTCCTGTTTATATCTGGCAATATCGTTCATGACATGGTCCTTTCGTTCTCGTATTTGATCCTTCCGCTGCCTCAACTCCTGCCTAGTTTCCTGATACATCTCTTGAAATCCGTCTTTTTTAGTCTGATACATTTCTTTCAATTCTTCTCGTGACGGAATCGGCTTAATGTATCCCCACGCCAACAAGTATTTTATCGATATTGTCGTACCCCCTGAAAAAATAATGAAACATAAGAAGTGATAACTAATATTAATATTGTTATGATGTAATAGATATTGTCTATTCTACATTATTTTTAAAATTATTGATGTTGAAAGCTGTTTCACTACAAAAGGAATCTGTAATAATTATAGTGAAACAATCGAGAGCTCTAGAAAAAAAGCTCTTGAAAAATGTTGGCTAGTCGATAAAAATATTTTCTCTCTTACACGTATGATTTCTAAAAAAAGTATTATAAAATACTTTTTTCAGAAAATATACCCATAAGAAAATTTTAATGAACCTGGAAACTGCCGATTTTCTGGATGACGGGGAGGAGGGGTACGGATAAACGAAAAACATGAATAATCCAATTTATTAATCATTAAGTTTTAAAATATTTTTAAATATCTAATGTAGATTATTATTATACATATTATTCAATACTTATTACTGCAACCAATTTCGAAGAGCAAAAACATTACCATAATGACTAAATTTTGTCCAGTAAGATCTCTCGTCTTCTGCCTCGGAGACTTGGACGATTGATTAAGGCAAGAGACAGATAGAAGCTAGACGTATTTAAAATGCGGTGCTGTAGACAGCAGATGCTGAGAGACTCGTAAACGGCCATTGTCCATCGTCATTGAACTCCAGATTCTACACAGAGTCTCAGTTTGCCCACTTCGGACTCTCCATCTTTTCGGTCCTAGTACAAGTGAGCACTTGTAATGGAAGTTTCAGTAAATTGGAAAAATCATCTTCAAATAACACATACCAAGTGTAACGGTGTACCGCAGAGGAGTAGCAATTTTGTACAAAGCGTACGCCAGAGCCACGTATCCCATACTCGAGTCCTTCAATGGATCCGTGAATCGATCGCTCACTCCCATCGCCTTCAATAAACCGATGACATCAACACCGCTGTAAGAAATTTAATTATTTGATTGAAACTAAAGATGCTATCTTCATCTCATATAATATGAAATATTTTATGTAGTATAAAAGCGCAGTCTATATTTAAATCTTCTGGCTGATTCAATTTTTCAGGGGGTGAAATTTAATTGTAAAGATATTTTTTTAACATAAAAATGACTGAAACTCAAATCAATCTTTGAATTATCACTGTTTTTATTTAATAATGACATACTCCTCACGATAAAACATAGTAATCATTTATTAACCATCTATTTTATTAAATACAATACAAAAAAAATATACTATTGAGGGTACTAGATGAAATTTGAATTTAAATTCATTTAAGTTTTGTACTATTGCATTTGAATCATTACGACCAGGGATTCACCTCAGCATCTTCAGGCAGTATTATTCTCACATTTATCTACCAATGACATTTTCACAGTCTTGTTAAATATGTTAAGAGCGTGGTATTTAATGTAATTTCTAATATACTTGATCTTATACTTGCTTCTTTACTTTATAATAAAATAACTTTTTCACATTCGTTTATTGTATTAATTTGTAATATAAACGAGAATCAACTGTGTTTGTGAATGGTGAGCACATTTAGTGGTCGAAGATGCCGTAAGGCAAAACCCGGGTTGAAAAATGTTACGAATAGTACAAAATTTCAAACCAATATAATATATCAAAAAACCATCTAAATACAATGGTTTTATCATTTTTTTTACATTAAATTATAGCTAAGGACCCAATTTCATTGATGTGATTAAAGGTGAAAAACTTTGCATGTCTATGAATTGTCTGAAATATGGTAAATATACAGTATACACCCGATTCATTTTTTGCACAGTTTTGAAATGACATGGTCCAAGAATTATATAGTGTAAGACAGCTATAAAAAATTAAAAACATAAATAGTTGCACAACTTGAATTGTCACCAAATAGGCACCTAGACATTGAGTTTGCCACTAAAAGTAAAAATCATCAAGGTCGGGTCGATTATGGAAGACTATTTATTATGTCATTTATATGTATAAATAGAAAAAAAGTTCATCGTAATAGATTTTTCGATTTTCACCGCGTGTTCTTTCCTCGACGTTTTGTGCTCGTTGCAGAAGCCTCTCTTGGATAAAGAAAGAGGAAGAATGGTGAAAACCAAAAAATCTATAGCGACAACAAATAACCGTAAAAGTTTCAAACATTATAAAACAAGTACAATTTATTTTTAAACAAGTACAATTCGAGAACTTTACATGTAGTTATTCATTTAAAGTTGATTTTAAGTAGTCTTCTATTTTTCCATTTTATCTTTTTTTATTACTACAGTTTCTGGAACGTATGACAGTGCATGAAGAGAATCATGTGTACCGTTTCATCGTTTTTTTGCTGTGGTCTTGTGAGACCTAATCACAACCTACTGCAACCCAGGAATATTTAGGTTTTGATTAAATTTAGAAACTAACTTATTAATTTAATTGGCGTCTACATGGTACAGCTCCACTATAATGGTTTTAAAACCGATTTTGTTTAAAACCATTACAACCTAATTATTAACTCTTACACACTGACAGAATCGATACGGTATAACCATACAATTTACCCGAAATACTTCTACGTTATATGTAAAGTTTCTAAAAATCAAAACTCAGATAGAACTGCATACGACTTGACTCTGATTTCAATAACAAATAAGACAGCACCTCACATTTTTGCTATACTTTACCTTTTAGCAAGATAATAAAATCCACCAAGCCAACATGCTGATGTTACTATGTGTACCGGTACAAGAACATACCAATAATCCCTATACATTTGCTTAAATCTAGCAACCAGTCCTGGTTTTTCAACATCGTTATTGCTTACTAATGTTCTACTGCTTATTGGAGCAACTTTTAAATAATTTTTGCTGAATATTGGATTCGAAATCCTGTTTCTGTAATGCAGTTGGTGAATACTTAAATTCGTGGACAAGTATTTAAATTCTGTAATATAAATGTTTTTGAGAATCTTATTTGTTAAGCACACTGGCCTACATAAATTTCGTAATAATGCCATTTTTAAAGTACAATCGGTTGATGGCTATTCATTTGCGAAGCACATATTCGATTGTCAAAAAAATATATTGTGTTGTCTTTTTAAGACGCAGTTTCTGATTCAAGTTCATAACACATTATTCGCTGCAAATATTTCAGAATACACAAGAACGGACGAAAGAAATGTCAATCATTTTTAAAGTTGCCAGAATTGTCTAGATAAATATTACATTGTCTATGATACTACCGATTCCAAGTAGTACCCAGTACCAATTATTGATATCATTCCAACCCAAGCGGTCGATTTGGTTAAATTAAAAATGTTATGTGTATTTTATTGTACCAAATTTACCCATAACAAAGGTTATACATATAAAAACATTTTTCATTTTCTATTATTTGAAATGTATTAGGTACTAAATTTAAATACAATAATTTTTAGTTTTACATAGGTATTTACATATAACATCATATTTTACATATTACAAAACATAGGTAGGTACTAATTTGTTAGCGCTTGGCCACAGTTATGCTTTGTTCGGACTGTGCCAGTGATTTAGTAAAGTAGCGAGTGATTTGGTAAAAAACCGTGTCTAAACAGACAAATTTAGTCGGGTAGTTTAGTAAAATGGTCAGTCAATCCGATCCATTTTATTCTATTATTTCGGGCGAGTAGCGATCCCCACCACCTCTCACTATATACTACAAACCAAGTCTGAACAGGCGAGTGCATTAGTTGTCGGCTGCCGTAGGAATGGCACAGCTATATTTATAACATCTATGGGCACAGCGTTGAAACAAAGATTACTACTCGAAAAAACATAACTTATATTATTATACTTCAATGCGACAAAAAGTCGCGAACGTGTGTTGATAGATCCGTAGATAAATGGCGATAATTCACAGAAAGCTTGTTGTTATTGAGGATAGGTAAAGAGGTACACATTATCTTATAATTATTATATACCTATATTATATTATTATTTTCATTTATTATTCCGTTTAGGTACATTGTACACTAAGTATGAAGGATATTATGTCATGTCAGTATGTAGTGTGGATAATTTGTTGATTAAAATTTTGATAAATAATGGAAATATTGCACAGAAAACTTGTTGTTATTGAAAGTAGGTAAAGACGTAGGTAGGTAGGTACACATTATCCTAGTATTAATCCTAATTATTCATTTATCATTCTGTTTATATTTTATAGCCAGTAAGAACAATGGAGCATAAAATCAGGGGCGGATCAAGTCAAGCGGAGGCCCTGAGCGGTAAAAATTTCGGGGCCCCCAAATTCAAGTTAGAAAAAAAGTTTTATACGTAGAAACACTCATTAATTTATTAACATAAAATATAACAAAGGTAATAGAAATAAAATAAAAAAACATATTTTAAATAAATTTTCGTCAAATTCTTCAATTATTTTGGCAGTGTCAATTCGGTTTAAAATTTCTTGCTCTATATACAAAATTAAATCTTTTTCTCCCATAGTACTTCTCAAATAATTTTTTGCACGCTTTAAAACAGAAACGATCTTTCACCTGATGCATTAGATAAGGGGATTGTTAAAAAAATATTTCTACATTTGGGAATGTGTAAGACATTTCTTTGGCGGTTCGATAGATGTCTGGTGTGGTTTTAATATTGTGCATAAAGTACCTATTTATTACCTAAACAAACTACAAAAATACATAGGTAAGCATACAAAAATTTATGCAACCACAAAATATAATAGGTAGGTATCCTATGTAAATTAGTATTCATCAATAGGAATTTGGAGCATAGATCGATTTAATTCAGCAACGCCGTTTTTGCATAGTGTCATTTGAATTATTTTTGAAGTTACGACAGACGGCAGCACTCTCGTGTCGCGCGAATGGTGTCCGTTTTGAAATATCCGTCGCTCTCGACGCTCTGTTCATTTTGAAGCGTCACTACTAATGAACTGTGTTCGGACACTTTTCAGTTACTAATTCACTAAATCACTCGCCACTCTACTAAATCACTCGCCCGGTCCGGACCGGCCTGTAGTGATCGAGCGTGTACGACGCGGAATAGGTGCGGGGACGGGAACGGGTAGAATGTCCGTAGTAGCCCGCGCGCATCCGGTCGTGTTCAGCGTCAAATCAGGGATAGGAAACCATAAACACAGAAAAGTTTTTGCTGGAAAACTCCTATTTGAAATGGCAAAACTTTGCAGCAAAATATAGGGCCAATAAAACCAATATGGAAAGCACTTTAACAGAAGAATTTTATAACTTATACAAGAAACTGCGGGAACAGTGCAGGAGCCTTACTCCTACGGCCCCAACCTGGGTTTCAGTGGGGGTCTGGTGATGCACCACGGCCTGAAGTCTATGGCCTGCATCTTCGTTGCGAATCATACTCTAGTGGTGCTATACCTTGCCCACCTGTCGAGCGAACTTTTTGCCGTAGCGGAGGTCTCCGACCGATCGGGGAACTCCATTGTGGTGGTCTCTTCCTACTTTAAATTCAGCGTAAACATCCTGAAATGCGTCGAGCAGCTCGGTAAAATTCTGGTTGCATGCCGTGGCAAACAGATTATAGTGGGAGCGGACATCAACGTTCAATCATGGCTGTTGGCCCCCCGGGGGCCGCAGTCTGGCCGGGACAATACGGCGCCCCTCGAGGAACTCGTGGCAACTCACAACCTGACGGTGCTGAATAACTCTAATGGTCCAGCCACATTCTCCACCAACAATGGGGAATCTCACATTGATGTCCACTGGTTCTGCTGGAAGCACCCACATCGACATCACCCTGGCCACTGAGTCCGTCGCGAGACGAATCAGCGGCTGGAGAGTCCATGAGAACGCTTCCATGAGTGATCACCGGCTGATCACTTTTGAGCTGGCCACTGTCTCCTCGCACGATGGCGTCTCTGACGTATCCCCAACCCCGCCCACGCGATTTAGAACGCGCGACGGGAATTGGGAAAAGTTTAAAGAGGTGCCCTCCAAAAAGCTTGACAGGACATCTAGAACCCGATTTCCGGACCTGCACTCGGCCGCCTCATGACTGACTGCAGACATCACCGGATCAGCCGAAGCTTCACTTGGACGCTGCAAGCCCAAGCCACCAAGCCAGTCGCCGTGGTGGACGCAGCATGTTTCTCGCCTGCGTGAACTTTTCAGAAAAGCGCGCAAGGCCCATCAACGTGCACGCCTGCGCAAGCAACCACCTGCCTCCATCGATCCCCTTGCAACCATGGCCAAATCCACCCGAATGGAATACAAGAAAGCGATTACTCAAGCCAAGAAAGACTACTGGCGTAACTTCGTCACCATTGAGGGAGGTTCGGACCCCTGGGGTCCTCCATACCGCGCATTGAGGCTGGGACTCAGACCGACGAGCCTCCTGTGCGGCATCGAGAAACCGGGTGGCGGATTCACCAGTACCGAGTCTGAAACGGCTGTGGTAGTACTCGAGGCCCTCATCCCCCTGGATGACGAATCCAGAAATGATGACGCCATGAGGATGGCCCGCTTTGAGGCTTCTCTTCCCATCGACACGGATCACTCATCGTTGCCTTCCGAACAGGAGATCAACCACATCATACGCACGTTGATTGCTGGCAAGGCCCCGGGCCCGGACTGCATTGACAATTTACTTGTCAAACGCACATGGGCCATCGCCGCGCCAGAGATTACAGCCTTCCTCAGTGACTGCATCAGAAGCGGCACGTTCCCCGACTGCTGGAAGAGGGGCTTACTTAAGGTAATCCCCAAAACTGGCAGCCGAGAACCGTCTAGCCCCAAAGCCTACCGCCCTCTAACACTTCTGCCCGCTCTGGGCAAAGTGCTGGAGAAGCTACTGTGCCACAGGATTGAAGCCCACCTGGAGACACACTCGCCGCTTTCCGATAAGCAATTTGGATTCAGAAGAGGCAAATCAACAGTCGACGCCATAAGGAACGTGATTGCCATTGCTGAAAATTCTCGCCGTAAATACGTCCTAGGAGTTTTCCTGGACATTGCAGGTGCGTTTGATAGTGCGTCTTGGCCTCTTATACTTCGAAAGCTCCGGCTGAAGAGACTACCAGGAAATTTGTTCGCGTCAATTCAAAGTTATTTCACCAATAGATCGATCGAGTTTCGAGTTGGTTCAACCACAATAAAGAGGAACACCAGCATGGGATGTCCCCAGGGCTCAGTCCTCGGGCCCCTTCTCTGGAACGTACTCTTCGACGATCTCCTTAGAATTCCGCTTCCAACCGACTGTACTGTCATTGCCTACGCAGACGATGCGCTGCTGCTGGTCGAGGCCGACAGCAGGGCGAAGATTGAGAGCACCGTTGGCGAAGCTTTAGCATCAATTGAGGCTTGGGGTAGATTAACTAGACTATCATTCGCACCTTCCAAGACAGAAGCCATTGTCCTTAAAGGACCGAGACGACTTAGCTGTTCGAGACTACCCACAGTCCGATTCGGTGACACGAGAGTGAAAGTGTCGAAGATCGTCACCTATCTAGGCGTCAAAATGGACACAATGTTAAATTTCCTACACCATGCCGAAGCCCAAGTCCACAAGGCTGGGGTGGCCTTCCAGAGGATCGGCCGCATGGCTGGTGAAGGATGGGGCTTAAAAGTAAGGGCGCTCAAGATCGCCTACGGCGCCATTTTTATGGGAATCGCGGCTAATGCCGCCAGTGCTTGGTGCCCGCGCATTCCCAAAAGTGTCAAACTTAGAATCTCTCTTTTAAGAGGACAGCGCATCGCGCTTCTGTCCATTACCAAGGCCTACCGTACTACCTCAACTGACGCGCTCCCGGTCCTGGCCGGCATTCTCCCACTTGACCTGCATATTCAGGTCAGCGGCGCTTCAATATTGCTCCTCAAGGGTGAGGAGGCCGACGTTGGTGATTTTCACCTCGTCCCTCCCCCTCGGCTAGCTGGCGAAGGAGTAGCATTATTGAGGCGCAGAATTAGACTCATGTCGCTCAACGCGGCCATTACGACCTGGCAGCGAAAGTGGGACGAATCGACCAAGGGCCGGCACACATATACGTTTTTTCCAAACATACAGTGGCGAATGGAGATAACCAAATATCTGACTCCAGACCATTACACCAGTCAATTTGTGACTGGTCATGGTGGATTCGCTGGCAAGCTCTTTGAGCTTGGACTTGTAAGCCGTCCGACATGTCCATGCGGAGGGAAATACAGGATGTCAACCACATCCTATGGGAGTGTCTGAGTATGTGCTCCGAACGGTAGGAAATGCTCAGGTCGGTCCAACCAGCTGTTGGACCCATCGGCCCGTCCGACCTGGTTGCTACTAAGGCCAATTATCTTGCTTTCAAAAAATTTGTGGCGTCTTACTACGGGCGTGAAGATCTCTTCACATAAATTTTGCTGCCTGTATGATTAGCTTCGTTCTTTAATTTAATAAACAAGTAGGTTCATTTTCTTTTTAGTAATTTCCATGTGCTTTTTCTCTCCCTGGCACTTTGCATTAGAGTAAACTCAGTAAACTCAGTCAGAGCTCACTTTGAGCGTAGCAATCTAAGTCTTGGGCATCTTCTCCCAGGACACTCCCAGGCCAATTCTTAGATGCTTCACATCACCAATTGATGGGTCCCGTGATACTCTCGATTAAGACCGAGGGTGGTACGGGGCGGGTTTGGTGGAGGGACTTTAACTTGGTTCTGCCGGATGCGTCGTGAACTGGACTGTCCATATGGACGCGTCAGCAAGCGACCACCGTCTGATCACGTTCACCTACAGGACCGAAAGGGGTCACGTGTCTCTCGCTCCACTTGTGTGCGTGTCACTGCTGAGGTGTTTCAGGACAAAGGGAACCGACTGGGTACGTTTTGACCGCGAGTTTGCTGAGGGTCTGGAAAGGATGGCCTCGCGCCCTCCGCCAAAGGACATGCACGCTGCGGCTGAGGACCTCACGAATCTCATGATTGAAAAAGCGGAGGACACTATCAAAAGAACGACCCCAAGACCGCCGGACCTCGCACCCTGGTGGAAGCCGAGACTGACAAGACTGAGAGACGCGATGAGGAGGGCCAGAAGATCTCTGGAGGGGCCACCGCAGGCGGACCATCCGCTTGCGGTCACATACAGGACCACTAGACTCAAGTTCAAAAAGGCAATCAGTAAAGCGTCAATTACATTGAGCTTCTTTACGAGCTGTTTGTTGGCGAATTTATAATCTACCTGTAAAGTCGCCCAGTGTAATCATCGAACAAGCTAACAAGCAGGTTGTAAACACTCTACCGAGAAAAGTTGAAAGCCGGTCAACTTTACACGCTACACCCCGGCGTGTGGGCTTACTGCGTCTGCGCGGTTGCAACCTCCCGGCAAAAAAATTAACTACGTTCTGTCAAAATAGTCGCTGGCTTGTGGCTTCTCAGCGAATGGAAAGTGTTGTATGTAATCATCAAATCGCAGTAGCTGAATCGCCCGCTTTTAAATTCGCCAACAAACAGCTCGTAAAGATGCTCAATGTAATTGACGCTTAAGGCTAAGAAGATGCACTGGAGGGAGTTCGTCACTTAAATGGGTGGCAATGATCCGTGGGGCCCCACCTTCCGCATGATGAAGCTGGGCTCACGGCCCGGAAAAGTCATGTTGGCGGTACGGCGCCCCGACGGATCGTTCACCAATAGCTCTGAAGAGTCCGCCACAGTCCTGTTGGATGCTCTTATCCCGCAGGACAACGAGTCGCTCGACAGTGATAACGACCGATTTCAGCAGCTTCGCGTCTATGCGCTGCTCCCCTTAAACACTCCGCGATCTGCAGCCACTACCATGTCTGAACTAGGGACCCTGTTTGCCAGCCTCCCGGCCGGCAAAGCCCTGGGGCTTGACTGCATAGATAACGCGCTAGCGAAAAGGGCGTGGTCTCTTGCCTCACACGAGATCACGCAACTCTACAAAGAATGCATGAGTAGTGGCATATTCCATGACTGCTGGAAGAAGGGCCACCACACGGTGATCCCCAAAGCCGGCAGTCGCCCGCCTTGTGACCCGAAAGCGTATAGACCGATTACGCTCCTTCCCGTCTTCGGGAAGATATTGGAAAGATTGATAAACAGCAGGATTGAGTCCCACCTGTCGGAAAACTGTCCAATCTCGCAAAGACGATTTGAGTTTAGACCCGGAAAGTCCACCGAGGATGCGATTCGCTTTGTGATCGATTCTGTGGAAAGCTCTGGCAAGGACCTCGTTGCCGGGATTTTTCTCGACATCGCGGGCGCGTTTGATACTGCGTGGTGGCCCTTGGTTCTGGCAAAGCTTCGGCTGAGACAGATCACCGGGGACCTCTTTGCCTTGGTTCAAAGTTACTTCAGTAATAGGGAGATAAACTACGACTCCGGCTCCTTTCTGATTCACAGGAGGACCAACATGGGATGTCCCCAGGGCTCCGTCCTGGGACCACCTTTGTGGAACATACTGTATGACGACGTTCTGTCCCTTCCACTGCCTCCGGGCTGCATGCTCGTTGCGTACGCCGATGACTTGCTCCTGCTTGTTGGGGCGACGAGCCGACCGGCGCTTGAGTGTGCAGCCACGGATGCCTTAAGCAGAATCCTTAATTGGGGGTTGCTGAACAAGCTGACCTTTGCCCCAAGCAAAACGGAAGCTGTGTAGACAGTGACAGACCAGGACGACATAGTTATTCTATTCTCTCGGGCTGAATTGATAGAAGCAGCAAAGCGGATTAAAGTGGCCAAAGCACCTGGCCCGGATTGCATCCCAAATGCGGTCATTAAGCGAATCGCTTTGAGGGACCCTGATCTGCTGCTAGCTGTATGTAATGCTTGTCTGTCCGAAGGAATCTTTGCAACTCCCTGGAAGAAGCAAAGACTCATGCTCATTTCTAAAGGGAAACAAGGTATACCCGGCCCTTCCTCGTATAGACCACTCTGCATGCTGGACGCAGTCGGGAAACTGCTGGAAAGACTAATCCTACAAAGACTCCAGCAATCACTAGAAAGCGAAGAGATGGGACTATCGCCGCAACAGTATGGGTTCCGACCAGACCGATCCACCATCGACGCGATAGCAAAGGTCGTAGCAATGATCCGGGATGCATGGCGCGGAAGCGTAAAGGCCTCCAAACATTGCGTACTGATTGCCCTGTATATTAAAAATGCCTTTAATGCGGTCAATTGGGAAAGGACCCTCAACGCATTGACCAAAATTGGGACCCAATGACATCTGCTAAAACTAATAAGCAGCTATTTCTCCGATAGGGTACTAGAGTATGACAGTGCGGGCAAGAAGTGTGAGCGAAGCATCACAGCAGGGGTTCCTCAAGGTTCAGTATTGGGACCGGCCCTGTAGAATGCCATGTACGATGGCCTGCTGAGGGTGCCCATGCCCAAAGAAGCCATAATGACAGCATTTGCTGGCGATGTGGCTATCCTTGTTATGGCAAAAACGGTACCAATACTTCGCCTAGCTGGAGAAGAAACCATACGAAGCGTGAAGAAATGGCTGAACAATGCGGGACTCGAACTAGCCGTCCAGAAAACTGAAGCTGTCTTTTTCACAAGACGAAGAAAGCTGGCTCCCCCAACAATCGAGGTTGACGACTTCGTGGTACCATTCTCACGATCTCTACGGTACCTCGGAGTGCAGATCGACGATAAACTACGCTTTGCGGAGCACGCGGAAAAAGCAGCTTCAAAAGCGGCGAAAGTAGGCGAAGACCTTGCCAGACTCATGCCTAACATAGGTGGGCTGAAACCGAAAAGGAGGAAACTCCATAGCGAAGTCGTACACTCCATACTCCTATACGGTGCCCCGACATGAGCAGAGGCAACAAATATCGAGAGGACACTACTGAGCCTAGCCAGAGTTCAACGGAGAAGTGCACTGAGAGTCGAATCAGCATACCGCACGGTGTCGGAAGAAGCCATCTTGGTGCTTACTGCAATCCCGCCTATTGACCTGCTAGCACACGAAAGGCAAGCGGTGTATAACGGGACGCAGAAGGCTGAAGCCTGAGAGCTGACCATGCATAAGAGGCAAGAAAGGTGGAATACATCCGCAAAAAGCAGGTGGACGCATAAACTTGTCGGTAACCTCAAAGCATGGTGCCAGAGAAAACACGGCTACCACCTGATACAAATGCTCACGGGACACGGATGCTTCGGAACTTACCTACACAGAATAGGTAAGGAAGCTACCCGTGAGTGCCATCAGTGCGGCGGATGTACTGAGGATGATGCAAATCACACGCTTTTTGACTGCCCAGCATGGCAAGAATTGAGAGCCATCTTGAAATGCAAGACAGGTGAACAGGAGCGCTCGCCGACGAACATGGTCTCCTCTATGCTGGGGAGTAGCAATGCATGGACAGCATGGTCCAAGTTTGCATCGTGCGTGCTGAGCGAAAAAGAAGAGGACAAAAGATCCCGGCGAGGATTAAACGTGGCCTGAAATAGGACAAAGACATAGCTGCCGCCCTGAAGTAATGCTTACCAGCGGATTCCGGGGTGGCAGCTGAGAAGAGGAGAGGGGTTTTAGTGGGTAAAAATCCCACACTATCACCAGCCAGTCGCCGCTGACTGTTGGTGGTGTCTTACGAAGATTTCCCCCGCCGGAAAAAAAGGTTAGGTTAGGTTTGGTTCAAAAAAGATAGGTAGGTAGTTATACAATCTCATGACGGCATCTGCGTGACATTTACCAAAATTTATATCGATGGACCGAAAAAGATATACCTAGGTGGTGTTATTTGGTTGTAGATTTACATCAAATAATATATGAACGATAGCAGCACGAATATATAGGTACGAGGGTGGGTCAATAATTCCTTAGAAAAAAGCATTAAAACAGTTTTTATTTTTGTATTTTTTTTTTATTTCTCAACATAATCTCCTTGGAGCTCAATACACTTGGTTAGACGTTTCTCAATTTTTTTTAAACCGTCAGAAAAATAAGTTTTCGGAAGGTCCTCAAAATAAGCATTTGTCCGATCGATGACTTTTTCATTTGAAAAAAAACGTTGTCCACTTAGCCATTTTTTTAAGTTTGGGAAAAGGAAAAAGTCACTGGGGGCTAAATCTGGCGAATACGGTGGGTGGTTGACCAATTCGAACTTCAATTCTTCAATTTTAGCCATTGATCGTAAACATGTGTGAACACGGGCATTGTCCTGATGAAAGAGGATTTTTTTCCTGTTTAAATGAGGCCGTTTTTCTTCAATTTCGTTTTTTAGCTGGTCCAATAAAGATGCATAATAATCCCCTGTTATTGTTTTTCCTTTTTCCAAATTGTCAACGAAAATAATTCCACGTGCATCCCAAAATACAGTAGCCATAACCTTACCAGCTGATTTTACGGTTTTCGCCTTCTTTGGACATGGTTCGCCTTTCGCAATCCACTGCTTTGACTGTTCTTTCGTCTCGGGAGTATAGTGGTGTATCCATGTTTCATCTACAGTCACAAAGCGACGAAAAAATTCATCCGGATTGCGTTGCATGAGCGACAACAGGGCTTTAGAGGCCACCACCCTATTGCGTTTATTGTCGACTGTGAGCAAACGCGGCACCCATCTTGCAGAAATTTTTTTCATGCCCAATTTGTCATGTAAAATAGAAATGACGCTACCTTTTGAGATCCCTGTAACCTCAATTATCTCACTCAACCTTAATCTTCGGTCACTTAACACCATATCGTGGATTTTATTGATCATTTCTGGTTTAGTCACCTCTACAGGACGTCCTGAGCGTGGTTCATCCTTTGTTGATGTACAACCACGTTTAAATTCATTTGACCAGTTATAAATAGTTGCAAGTGAAGGAGCAGATATGCCGTGAACTAAATCCAACTCATTTTTTATTTCCTTTGCTGTTAACCCTTTTATATTAAAATGTTTAATAACAGCTCTAAACTCAATTTTCTCCATTTTCCATTTTTCCATTTTCCACAAGCAATTTTTTTTTTTAAATGTACGAGAAACACACAACAACCCGACCAATCTGATTGAAACTTCGCAGCATACTGAATCGGTAGTGCCGCTGCATGAAAACAAACCGCTTACAGTACTAGTCGCGCCACCTGTCGGCTTTTCTAAGGACTTATTGACCCACCCTCGTACCTATTTATATTACTGGGTTAAACATTAATTATATTGACACCTAAGCATCATTTTTGCGATTGGCTTCTAATAAATTGTATTGCCGCCACAATTATTAGTTTGACATTTGTGAATTTCTACCTTTTCTTTGTGCGATATATTATTAAATTTATCGGTGAAAACAATTTTACAAATGTGTGCAGTTGTCAAAATTGAGTGAATTTATATTTACAATGAGTGATTCATGATTTTTGTTTTGTGAAACATATTATTTTTTTTGATTTCATCTATTTATTTGTGAAATCATATTTAATATATGTGAAAACTACTTTCCATATGTTTAAGTTATTTTTTTTTTGTAAATTTTTATTATTGCAATGTGCGATTAATTCCCACCCTATAACAATTCGTATTAATTTATTTCATTGTTTGCAATGGCAACTTTGTTAGTTCAATATGACTACATTGTGATCTATGGAAATTAGTAGCCTAGGTAATTATTTAATAAAAAAAATAGTGCGTGAACAGCCACAAAGAAGTATTTTAAAAAATCAAATTTGGAATATCCCGTTATCTATGAAAAGGCGGACAGTGGCGGAGGCGGACACGCCTGTCAGAATTTTATTTACGTAGTGAATTGTAGGTACCAAGATTATGTTTTTTTCACCAGAAAAAAGTGCGCCAATGCCTACATTACGATATTTGAATAAAATAATCGATTCCGTTTGTCAATAAAGGTTTAGAATGTATTAAGCGACGAAGACGTCATTCTGCTGTGCGTTAAAAGATATATGGCGAATCGTATGCGGTATATGAGAAAATATCGGATATTAACGTCACGTACCTGTAAAATCATTGAAAATTTCTGAAATGTGGTCAATTCAATTGGTAGCGCACATTTCGAAATGATGATGTAAAAATAACAATAAAATGTCGCTTAAATAGGCTGTAGGTGCGTTTTCCAAAATATTTTATGATAATAATAGATAGGAGATTATCATTGATGCAATTTGTCTATCAAACACTGCCATCCATTCGCATTTACCTCGTCAAAATATCCCGAAAAAAGCACCCGCAACGGTATGGAAGGTCCGGTCAAAAGCGTCTCAAAAAATAGCCAAATATATGACAAAATGATGGCTTTCATTGTATCTTTAAATCTCCTGCGTGCATAAATGTTTTGTTTGTTCATTAACAACAGGTAGGTAGGGAGCATTATAGTGGCGTTGGCTTTTTTTGAGACTCTTTTGACCGGACCTTCCGTACCGATGGCGGGTGCTTTTTTCGGGATATTTTGACGGGGTACTTAGTGAAAATACAAAAATGCGAATTTTTCACGTAATTTCAATGGAAAACCATAAAAAATACATGAAAAAATATGCGATGAAATTACTCAAAGGTATGCATTTAAAAAATGTGGAAGAAATATTATGTGTTAAAACTTGACGGTCGCTCAAAATCAAATTTCTGATGTATTTAGTCTTTGGCTCCAACCAATGCTACCACCTATAATGAAAGGAGTTTTACCTACCATTAAAACTCTTATTATTCTTGTTGACTCTGAAGTCCCTTGAGATGTTGATCGTATTTTTGCCTTGTGTTCTTCTGCGCTGGCCCCCTTTTACCCCCTTTTCTTCTCGATTATTTACCTCTCTGGTTGTTCATCTTGTTTTTTACCGGCTGGCAGGACTGACGCTTGTATAGCGGCGTGCTTTGTCTTTGGTATTCAATTTGATATGTCTCAAGGAAACCAGGTAGGTGTTCTCTGGACTTCAGAGTCAACAAGAATAATAAGAGTTTTAATGGTAGGTAAAAATCCTTTCATTATTCGCTATTGACTCTGAAGTCCCTTGAGATATCTGTTTGTTATCACCTGGTAAAGCAAGATAGATCATGCAAGATAAGGTGGATGAACCTAACATGAGAATTAGGTATAACATCTCCTTGCTTTTAGGCTCAGTGTACCGGGCTGAATAGAGAGGTCAACATATTTTGTTCCCCCGCTGTAGAAGTCTGTGTGTCTATCGGTCTCTGGTAAAATGTCTTAAAAGTAGCTTCTTGGCGCCAATTACCTCTCTGCAGGATGTCATCTATGGGGTAGTTCTCTAACCAATTTAGAGAGGCGACTGCTGATCGAGTACTGCCTGGTGATTCCTGTACCCCTGCATCAGCGAGTACTGACTTCACCCAATTTCCAATGACTGCTCGAGTCGCAGGTTTTGGGGGGCCTCTTGACGAGATAAATAATGCCGGAATATTACCACCCTCTTCTCTTCTCTCATTGGAAACGCAGATAAGTTTTCGTAGCCAAAAAACTGGATCGATGTTTTGGCAACTGGAAGCGCTTAATTTCCATCCAGATTGGCGGTGCCTTGATGTGTCCGTCTTGGAACCAAACACTGGCCATAGAATTATATGGTCGCCATTATCGACTAGGCTATTATCCGCTATACTGAGTAGGGTAAGGTCATGAACCCGTCGTACCGATGCGAGTAATAATAGTATAGCTGTTCTGCGTGAAACCTCATATAGGTTGTATACTAGTGGTGTTGTTTTCTTGAGGTAGTCCACGATTATTCTAGGATCCCAAATCGGTGGTTTTGTAGGTCTAGTCTTGCGGGTGGATATGGCTTTTAACATATGACGCACTACTATGTTACTGCTGATGTCTTTACTGATCATAGGTTTGCAAAAGGTAGCTATGGCTGACTTATGTACAAGAATAGTGTTATATGAAAGACCTTCCTTATTGTATAAGTGACCCAGGTATCTAGCCACTTCAATCGGCTCGGGGGTATTATAGCTTATCGTGTTGGCCATGCACCATGTCTTCCATTTGTCCCATGCCGGTCTATAAGTCTTCAAAGTGGATGGTCGCCAGCCAGAAGTGAGAAGTGATCTGTCCTCTACCGACCAGCTAGAAACTAACTCTGCCCACCCAAAATTATCCATAACTGGAGTGATAGGTCCCGGACTTGTGGAGGTGGATGGTTTGTCACCGTATCCACTAGAAATGACTCCAAGTGCGGGATCGGGTAGGGGGGTTCCAGTGATCTCTGCTGTAGGTCTGCGCTCCAAAAACACTTCTTCCACCACGGGGCCACTAGTAAATATTTTCCCCTTGCCATGTTCAGGTGTGCCAATACTTGTGGAATTAGATTCGGTGGCGGGAATATCCAGGCTAGTTTGAAGTCCCACTGTCGACTGAAGGCATCGTGGAACAGTGCAAGAGCATCGTTCGGATTTCGTGAGACATAGGTTGCGACAACATGGGCTGTGTTGGACGCGAACAGGTCTACGTCTGGGAGTCCCCATCTTTGAAATAGGGGAGCTGTAGCCGCCATAACTAGGTGCCATTCTGGGATAATTTTGTTGCGTGAGAGATGGTCTGCCACGCAGTTGTATTTTCCTGGAAGGTATTGTGCAGTCAATGATATACTGGCCTGGTTGGCGATTTCCAGGATCTGTCGGCAAAGACTTAGTAGGCTTGCGGACTTTGTGCCCCCTTCGTTGTTGATGTAGGCCACCACTGTTTTGTTGTCGATTTGTAGGAGTAAATCTGATCCCCTGAGCGTTTGCTCCCGGAGTTGTATGGCTGAAAGTACCGCAAACAGCTCTTTTCGGTTGGAGTGCCACGTGGATTGGCGTTTTGTCCATGTACCTGATAGGTGGTACTCGTCTAACTGCGCTCCCCAGCCTGAATCGGCTGCGTCTGTGGTGAGGAAGTGATTGTAGGTTGCCCTGTGAATCTTTCCTGAGGAGCCCACCGCTCGAATCCACCACATGATGTCCTCTCGAGCTTGTGGAGGAATCGATGTTGATTTGTGAGGGTGGCTCCTCGATAATTGAGCGCTCGTACGTTGTAGACGTCGGCAATGCAACCTCCCCTGTGGAGTGACGAAGGTTGCAAAGTTGAGTCGCCCGAGGAGGCGTTGGGCCTGCCTGAGCGACCAACTGCCTTTTTGGATCTGCAATTGCAGGTGGTGACGAAGTGATGTGCACTTCTCTGTTGATAGATATTTCCGATTGTTGTGAGTATCCCACGTGATACCCAAGAACTCCCGCTGTTGGCTTGGAATCAGACAAGATTTTTTCTTGTTGATTATCCAGCCTAGAGCTTGCATGAAATCTATCATATAAGTCAGTTGCGACAGGAGAATCTCTCTGGACTGATTTGCCATCAGAAAGTCGTCTAAGTAAGTGACGATTCTCATACCCTTTCCCCGGAGGTGTTCGGCCACCCAGTTTGTTAACGAGGCAAACAGTCTTGGTGCTGCCGACAGTCCGAATGGAAGGCACGTGAATTGAAGGAGTTCTCCTTGGTAAACTAGCCGAAGAAATCGGCGATGTTGTATAGCTATAGGTACATGTAGGTACGCTTGGCTTAGGTCTATTTTTACTAACCAGTCTTCCCTTTGCAGGAATGTTGGGACCTTGAAGTGGTGGAACAGTTTGAACGGCCTTGGTTGTAGGAAACCGTTTAGGCGTTTTAGGTTGAAGACGGGTCGTTGACTGCCGTCTTGCTTCCTTACTAGGAACAGGGTTGAGAGGAAGCTTGGAGATGGTTCTGCCAATTCCAATACTCCCGATTCCTTCAGTTCCGCGATTTGTGAAGTGATCTCCGGCGATTGTCGCGTTTGGAAATCCTTCTGGAATTGCACGGAAGGCATTATTAGAGGGGGTTTCTTTATAAACGGAATACGGGTTCCCGTTATTATTTTTAATAATGGTGGTGGTGCACCCTTGGCCTGCCAGATTTCCTGGAAATGCTGGAGGCGTCCCCCTTTGAACGTGGTGAGGGAGACCCGGTCACCTGCGTCTTGGGTAAGTGCCCCTTGCACCACCTCGGTTATCTCTGGGAAAACCTCGGTTGGATGGGCGTGGGCCTCTCGGCAGGCCACCCCTAACCTGGTCTGGTATCCTCCTCGTATATCCCTGCCTCCGAAAGGTGTCCTTGCGTCCACCTGACGAAGTGCTAGGTTGACTCTCCCTAACCTGGTCAACCACTTTGGTGGTCTGATCGAAGACCTTCTCACGACCCCCACCTCTCTCTAGGAATACCGCCAGTTTATCTTTATTGAAGATGTGTTCGGCGCTAGGTGGGATCTTGTTAAGAGCCTCTCGGGTGAAGGTGTCTCTTATACCGGAGAGGATTTTCTTCCGTCTCGTCTGAACTAACTCTGCCCGCTTTCCACAAAGGATTCGGGTGACGTCCTCAGACACTTTGTTGAGTGCTGAAGAGGGCCCGAACTCCTTTACGACAGTCTCAAAAAGAGCCGTACCGATGGTGTGGTCGCTGACAGAGTCGACCACTCGCTGCAACGCGTCCCGAATACACTCTTTTTGAGCGAGCATTGCATTTTGGAGGCCGGCAATCGTACGCTCCATTAAATGTATTGTTTGCGATGAATGGTCGTAGGGGCGTAACTCATCGTTGAGTCCCAACTCAACGAAAGACGGGGCCGCCAAATATTGTTTTTGGGTTTCAGCGTAGCGAACCCCCGCCCAATTATCTGTGTCGAACAGTTGGAGCCTGGTAAGTTCCGCTACCCGAGCTTTGTCTGGCGTCGGAAAAGCAGGCTCCTGAACTATGACGCTAAATACAGGCAACGGAATCCTGTTGGGTTTTTCCGCTGTCTCAGGCCTTGCGGGCGGCCGTAAAAAACTTACCGGAGAGTCGATGTTTACCATCGGCTTCTGCGGAGTAGGCACCACTGCAGGGAGACCCTGTTGGGTCAAGATTGAATAAATTTGTGATACCTTGTTGTCCAGGGATCTAACTGTTTCCCTTAGCTCACCCACTGGATCTTCCAACAGCAATTCCGATTCATTCGAGTCGGTCTCCATCGCTAGTCCCTCCGCGACGTTACTGGCTTCATTACGCTCCATTATTGCACAATTTTCACAATTTAACTGCACTGACAAAAATTTTTCGCTTTCGAACAAAGCAATACAATCAAACAATAGAATACCAAAGACAAAGCACGCCGCTATACAAGCGTCAGTCCTGCCAGCCGGTAAAAAACAAGATGAACAACCAGAGAGGTAAATAATCGAGAAGAAAAGGGGGTAAAAGGGGGCCAGCGCAGAAGAACACAAGGCAAAAATACGATCAACATCTCAAGGGACTTCAGAGTCAATAGCGAATAATACACTTTACGCGAATTGGGTAAAAGTTGTAGCAATTCTGAAAGCGCTATAGTGTACGTATATTTTTCATATTTAATTCATAAAAATTATAGAGTATTTGACGTAAAATATTAATATTATTTACAATTTTAAATCTGGCGCGGAAATAAAATTATTTAGTCTATGCTGCGTCGCCGTCGCATTGGTGTGATGCCAAACGCGAAATTCGCATCAAATGCAAGCGGTAGCGACAGCGATAGCGGCTACGTTGCGAATATTCGCGTTGGTTTATGCGAGCCTTTATGAAGCAGTGATCGCGACCCCCTTTTGTGATAGTTAAGTAACATGCGACCCTTCGCCATATTCGATAAAATAAATAGTCATTTTTATTAGTCGGAAAACATACTAAAAATGATTGTAAAACAAAACTCTATTGGTAAAATAATAGCGCCGCAGGCGTTTTTTTTTTTACTATTAGAGTAAGTTTGTTCTTAACTGTCTACTAATCTGTTACTTAACTGTTCGACCTGCCACGCCGAGTCCCTACTAAGCCCAGGTCCTCAGGCTAGAGTCCTGTCAGCCTCCCCCTTGTGGGGGCCATTCATACAAATATAAGCGAATGAAGTTTTTAATGACTTCGATGATTTTGAGTCCTTGAATTGCAAATCTTCATGATATCAGTATTAGAAAGATGAATAATTGTTATATTAAGTATCTGGTGTGACGTCGAACCCATTCATGGACTTTGACTTCGTTGCAGCATAATAAAAAAAATCCTGCTTCACCTGCCAAAATGAAGTCAAATATGTTTGAATTTGTTGCAGCCGTTGTAGCTTATAAAACCATTCCAGGTTTCCGCGAAACACCTATTCACGTTCTACGGAACATAGTTTGGGAAACCCTGGTCTATATATAGAGTGCTCATACTGACGCGTCTGCCGTGTTCACTTGTTAGGGCCATTCTATTTTCAGAAAACCATCCTATTTCTACACTACCTATTCATAATAATATATATGGCTACACTGCTAATAAAAATATCAGTATTAAAATGCCATTACAAATCGATATTTCCAGCTGCCTTGACACAGGGAATGGTTTGATTTGGATAGATGAGTTAAATGATAAATAATACACTAGCATTACTACACTGTCTACAAATGTAATGCACAGATCAATGCTACATATTTTTTGGAAATCGGTATTATCACCGGTTTTTGTGTGAAGGACTAGTCTGACTTTGACAGCTGATGAATAACAGGAATATATATTATTTATAAATAACACTTATAGTTAATAATATATTTGATTTGAGATTTTTTATAATTCAATTTGAAACAAGAAAAGGCGAATCAATATGTCAAGCAATCTGGGATCTGATTTTGACAGCTGAAAAGTGGACCACTCGTTGTTTGTGCAAAAAGTAATGCTCAGGCTTTATTAATCTAAAGATGACGGTGGGTCTGTACGATGGCATTATTGCATTCATTAGTCTATGGCCAAATTCACCATAAAGTATAAACTAAATCTTGCTCAGCTTAGTTTTGTTGTGTCATTTTCGATTTCTTATTCTTTACTGTTGTCTCATTATACCGGTCAGTAATGTCGTCGTGCTTAATTCCTGAAATTCCACGAGCAGGTTTTTCTTTCGAAAACTGCCAAAGGTAGTATACTACATTTCAATGAAAGGTTCGTATTTATTGGTCTTGGGATTATTTTCTACAGCGTCTTTTTGTTGGTTATAGGAATGCCTTCCTCTGCGCGAAGGGTTTTCAAGCCCCAAAAGCGATAAAGACTGGAACAACCATCGTTGGAATAGTATTCGAAGGAGGGGTCATTCTTGGAGCCGATACGCGAGCAACTGAAGATACAATAATCGCCGACAAAAACTGCGAAAAAATACATTACTTGGCCAACAACATGTACTGTTGTGGAGCTGGAACGGCCGCTGATACTCAGGTGACGACTGAGATGATATCGTCTCAATTGGAGCTTCAGCGTCTTCACACAGGACGCATTGTTCCTGTCGCCACGGCATGCACTCTATTAAAGCAAATGCTGTTCAGATACCAAGGCCACATTGGTGCTGCACTGATTCTTGGTGGAGTCGATAATGATGGACCTCACATTTATTGTATCTATCCGCATGGTTCTGTGGATAAATTAACATACGCTACGATGGGTAAGTGTTTGTTCATTACCACCCCGTTGCACCATTCCTATGCCAAGTGACATCCGTAAGAGACACGCTGTTTCTAGACTAAACCATACCATAATAAACCATTTTCGAAAATCGCCCATAAAATTATGGGGCGAAGATGAATTACCTACGCATCGTGGCCGCCGCAAGGTATGCAGCCATCTGTTTGCGAAAATATGATTCCGTCCTGAGTACACATCAAAAAATCTTGGTGATATATCAGTGACACACAATGACATTAATATGGACGAATCATCTGGAAAAGAAAATGACACTCACTTTATTGCCGGGTCTGCCGAATGGCATAATCTGTTCTAACGCCATTACAATAAAGGTGATATTGCTATAAATTCCTAATGCTTTTTGTTGGGTCTGCCGAATGGTTCGGTTCGAACGGGTTCGCTCAAATGAACATTGACATTAGAAACACTGCTGTAACGCCATTACAATAAAGGTCATATTGCTATAAATTCCCGATGCGTGATATCGCATAATGGAGATTGCGTAACGTCTACATATACACGTGAATGCGCGAATTTACTTGCTAGCTACTGTATTGAGTGCGTCGTCCATTAATAATGTCATTGGTGACACACTAATAAACTGGCTTTATATGCTCATACATTTTACTCTGGTATGATTTTGTAGGCTGGATTATAACACTAACAGTCTAAGCAGTTCATCATTATTTACTGGGTCGATATACAAGTAATAATCATAAATTACCAATTATTAATTTTACACACTTTGATAATTCAAATTTTGTTTATATTTGGACTGACAGCATAATATATTATGCTCATACTAGGCACACATTTAGATAAAAACTCATCTTGAATTATTCCATGTTAAACATATCCTAAACCTTTTTGGCTTGGTGTGTTGTCAAATGAAAATCACCATTTTGTAAATATTGAATACTGCATAATTTACGAATGCAACAATGTACTGCAGGGAAATAATTTTCTCCCAATTGTTTATTACATATGTTATTTTTACTATTAAATTCATTGACCCATAATCTAAGGGCGGCAGGTTATATGAAAGTATGGTGAAGCAGGCTGGTAATCAATTTGAGGCAAAACTAACGTTAACATTATTAATTATATGGGTATGTTGTAATGACCAAAGTAAATCCTCTGTGATGCCCTGCATTTTTTTATTGCGCCGCTATTTCTCGTAAGTTGTCGGCTATTGTTGGCCTGCTTCATTCAGTTGTATGAGAAAGCCGATTCCTTGCCCCTCTTGTTATTTAATATCTCAATGGCCATAAAAAATTGCAAATTGGAGCAGCAGACTCCTATTGCCATTTGCCCTGATCGTGAAATTTAAAATTATTAATTCTAGCAACCCATTGTATGATATGAACCAATGAAATCAAGCGTCAACATGATCGAATTGTTGCGTGTAATTGCTATTTTAGGTTGATGATTGCTTGCTATGTCACGTCTGTCGTGTAATTAGAGCATACGAAAATTGTATTTCTCAGATGGAAATATCTTATACTTACAACCTTTTCTCGATTTGTCGTACTTATCCTGTGCCTTACTTGTTATTCCCATGACATGTTAATTCCTATACTTCATGCTTCAGGCATGCTCTTGTCAAGTCAATACAAACGAGATAGTCTCATACAACATATTTAATTACCTTGCTAGTTTATCTTACTTGCCCAATGCAATAAATTAACAATAGAGAGTTTTAGGAATTTTTTAACAATGTTGAAACCTCATCCCTATGAAGAAAAAGTAAATATTAAATCACCATGTTATCTACAAAGTATGGGGTTCCATTGAATGGAGGTTGGATTAAGTCTTTTTACGAATAATAATTGTTAGCCATTAGCGTAATCCATTGGGTCCTTGCACTGGATCAAATACTTTGAAGAAAGGAACATTTTATCAAAAATCGGTGACTTCTTTCACCTGCTATATCATTGTTATGTGGTTTCATGAGTTCCATAGAGTTTCTTAAATTATTGTAGTAATGCATGGCCATTTTAAAATGTATCCTTTTTTACACAATAGGTTCCGGTTCGTTAGCAGCCATGGCAGTATTTGAATCTCGTTGGTTACCGAATATGTCTGAAGAACAAGGGAAAAAGCTGGTGCGCGACGCGATTGCGGCTGGAATATTCAATGACTTGGGCTCAGGTTCAAATGTCGATCTCTGCATCATCCGCCCGGGTGTACCCGTAGAATACCTTCGGACTTATGAAGAGGCCAACTTAAAGGGAAAGCGCCAATCCTCGTACCGATACGCTAAGGGTACCACCGCAGTATTATCAACTAAAACCAGGCCGATTGAAATCGAGGACGTATCTGTTCGTAGAACCGAGCCTAGCGCTGGACCAATGGATATTTGATCATATTAAATAATTAATAATATTACGATTTTTATAAAATTTCATTATGTATGTATATTTTTAATTAAATTCGGTGTTTCCTGAAACCCTAATAAAGAAAAAAAATAACATCTATTTTTATTTAATTGAGAATCAATTCCATGGTACAAATAAATATGACTGAAAAAGTATCATAGAAATCACCTGACATTAAGTAAAAGCATAGAATTTGATTTTGATAAATCATTTACCTTTATGGTCAATTTAAAAAATTATTTTGTAAAATGGAATGCTGCATAATTTTATTATGCAATCTGCAGTGACATCTATATTTTAACTGATAAATCGGAGAGCTGTTTCACTCCGAGATATTAATTTATGGCAGTTCTTCCCAACCTTTTTCGTCTTGTGGCCCACTGACTAATACCATGTACCTATAACTATTTTCAGTTATAAATTTAAATATTACGTCTATGTAATTGCACCAAAATGACATGTTGAGTAGACGCTTGAAATTGTATGTAAGACACCGATTAAAAAGCTCTAGGCAGTGGTCGGCAATCTTTTGAGAGACTGGGTAAAAAAAATTATATGGTTAGTGGGTAAAAGTTTGAAACAAATTTTTAATATTTTTAAAAAACGTATAATGTGTGAATATTTCAACATTTGACAAATACATAGTCTTAAGTCGAACACAGGAATCAAGATTCTCTGGCGTTAAGGGGGAGACGCATGCCAGCAGAGAACCTAGCGGAAATATACGAAGCTTGCAATTTGAGATTTTTTTTTGATAATTTACAATTTTAACTGTACTATTAAATAAATATGTATCCGAAAACATTAAAAAGATTTTTTATTTTTTTTTAAACTTAAAGATAAACTTACAATTGTAATAAAATGTGAATTCATTGCAGGGTCAAATCTTATTATTGCATTATATTTTATGGTCATAATTATCATTAAAATTTAGTTTATTAAGTTTTAGATTTTATGTGGTGTAGATTTTTGACTAATTCATCGTTTTAATATTTTTTATATATATTTTAAAAAACATCGATTTTTATAAAAATATAAATGTGTATAACTTAAAATCCTTTTTATTTATATCAACTCGAGCTTCAATATTGTGACCATGCCTAAAATAAAATTTGATATAAATAAAAAGGATTTCAAGTTATACGCATTTATATTTTTTTTAAAATCGATGTTTGTTAAAATATATTTAAAAAATATTAAAACGATGAATTAGTCAAAAATCTACACCACATAAAATCTAAAACTTAAAAAACTAAATTTTAATAATAAATATGGCCATAAAATATAATGTAATAATAAGATTTGACCCTGCAACGAATTCACATTTTTTTACAATTGCTAGTTTATCTTTAAATTAAAAAAAAAAATTAAAATCTTTTAAGTGTTTTCAGATACATATTTATTAATTACTACAGTTGAAATTGTAAATTATCAAAAAAAATCTCAAATTGCAAGCTTCGTATTTTTCCGTTAGGTGCCTCTTTTCGCCTCGGATAGTATAAGCATCCCCCTTAATCGATTTCGCAGAGTATTCTGGACACATTTCATTTGAGAAAATGTATGCTTACAAGAATATGTTGAACCAAATGCATAAGTTTCACGGTTGTTTTATATCGTAATAGATTTTTGGGTTTCCACCGTGTGTACTTCTTTCCTCGACGTTTCGGGCTCGTTGCAGAGGCCATTATCAAGAAATGATTCATCTCCCGAAATTTCGAGGAAAGAAGGAAGAAGTACACACGGTGAAAACCCAAAAATCTATTACGATAGAGCAAATGCAATTTTTTTTAAGCATGAAGAATTTTGTGGTAATGACACCCAGCATTACATTCATGTGATCGTGTTCTGTGATTTCAAGATGCTGGCGAAGATTTTAAAATTTATTTGTCCATAGAACTGAACATTTCAGTTCAATGTATTCTAATTCCAGATTATTTATTCCAAGATATTCAAAATATTTAAGCTCAAGCTTGTTTAAATCCATCTCATCCGGTTTTATAATAAAGCTAAACATTGGACCACACGTCTTTAAATCCTCAAATCTCGCATCAAATTCCGTTTTTATAGCGCTGATATATTTCACAATGATATTCATATCTACATCTTCAATGCCTTCATGTGTTTTTATTGATGGAAAATATTTAATTATTTTAATTTTGATATCATTTTCAAATACAGACAATTTCAAACAAAAATAATAATGTGATAATAAAACATTATTCATTCATTTTAACTTTTTTTTAAATATTGGCATTTTCAATAAATAAATAATTGTATAAAAATAATAATTTGAAAAAATATTATCATATTTTCTTGGCAGGGGAACCCAAAATGTTGTAGTGGGTAATTCAATTACCCGCGGGTAGTATGTTACCGACTACTGCTCTAGAGTCTAGTCCAGAAGCCGGCACGGTGACCAGAATTCATACCTATTTATGAAATGACAGGTGAAACGGAGTATTTTAAATAAAATTCTCCTATATAGTATGTCTCAATTATATACGTCGGTCCTTTTCTAACGCATGTTACAGTATTGCATAAGTCAATGAAGGAATAAGACTGAGATATGTATCGATTTGCAAAGTCGAGTGTCAACACACACATGACTCCAACAGATAAGCGGGGTAAGAACATAAAGTAATCAAGCCACAAAATTTATTTGTGTCCTTGATTTTGTGTTAACACATTGCCTGCCGAGTAGATCATTACTTTTTAATTATCACATTTAAAATGCATGCTAATTACATCGATTGGCCACCTGATCGTTACACGCTAAGTGCGTCTTCAGCGTCCAATGACTTAAACTGCAAAGTTCTTAAAGTTCAATTAAATATGTCTTAACAAAAATTTAAGTCAACAGCACTGGACCCGAGAGTATAGGTGTGGAAAACGTAACTTTTTCAGTCAAAAAAGCGAAATTATCTTATTTAAAACATATTCGCAAGTATTTGATATTCAATATACGTACTTGTTGTACCATAAAACTTATGTAGTTGCACTTAAATCCGGCTGACACGAACATGTTCAACTCGAAATTTGACATAAATGAAAAATATTTGTCAAAATAATTGCTTATTATTATCATATAAAACAGTAGTTGACTTGTTTACGAAATTTTCAATCTAAAAAAGAACATAGGCTAATACTTTTCGTTTTTGTACTGCGTGCTCTTGACTTTAGCTCGGTACTAATAAAAATAATGTACGGCAACTAAAGTAGCTCATTGAACATTAAACTTGATGAAACAACTTAACGAGCTCAAATAGTTACGCTAACCTAGAAATTGTCCACAGAATTTTCAGTAAAAAAATCATT
Organism: Rhyacophila brunnea; assembly: GCF_057557595.1. Classification (NCBI taxonomy): domain Eukaryota; kingdom Metazoa; phylum Arthropoda; class Insecta; order Trichoptera; family Rhyacophilidae; genus Rhyacophila; species Rhyacophila brunnea. The sequence continues at coordinate 32,455,577 of NW_028233170.1, read as the reverse complement.
GCGTTCATTTAAAAATCATTCATTGTCATTTGCAAGTGTTTAGTGGAGAGGAAAACACTGAAGTTGACAGTATTAGATGATTAGTGAGCGATCGAAACACAAACTTCTTTTAGATTCAATTAAATTAGTCATTATTCACATTTATAGCATCTCGTTAATATGATTAATATTATTCCGTGTGATTCCTTTATAATGTTTTATTTATGAAGAACATATTATTATTAATTATAATAGATAGGTATACAAAATACCATACTTACACATCATAAAATAGTTACCAAAGAAATTTGTTAGCTGGCATATTTTTTTGTATATCGTTGCCACGTGTATTCATTTTATGTGTAAGTGCTCGGCCGTAGTGAATTGGCGGGCGCGACGCGGCGGCGTCTTGCGAAACTCAAACGTATAACCGTGCGTATTATGCCCCAAAAAAGACACTGTCTACGAACATTTTAGACACGGTTATACGTTTGAGTTCCGCAAGACGCCGCCCCCGCGCATCCACTACGTTCTTGCACTAAGTCATAAAATTTGAGGTAGGTTAAGAATAACAATACTGCCATTGTTCTTCCTTACTTGAAATTAGGGTATCCCCATAGATGTATTAAAAGTTAAGATAGGCAACAATTTGGCTTCCTCATACAAGTGAATGAAGCATGCCGATATGCTCTCACGAGAAATGACGACGCGATAAAAAAAATGCAGGGCATCACGGAGGATTTACTTTGATTTTTATAGCGTACCCATATAATATAATGTTAACGTGGAAATTTTGCCGCAAATTGATTACCAACCTGTTTCACCATACTTACCGGCTTCACCATACTTTCATATACAATGCCGTCCCTAGGGTATCCCCCAGTGCGAAAATATATTGTTTGTTAGCAGTTGTGTTAAAAGTTAATTCAGTGTATGTATTTATACCGCATGTTACATAATCATTTGACTGTCCATGTTTCTATTGAGTTTAAGTAAAATGAGTAGCCAAAAAAATGTAAAACAGGTCCGAATTCGTGAAAGAGTTGGAAAAATTCGTACTTCTGCATTGAACGTGAAAACAATATAATCTGTTTAAAAATTACATTAAGCCGGCTCGCACATCACAACTCGCCTCGTGTGCCTTACCGCCATAAATCAAATTTTCCGAGAACAGGCGGCCAGTGTTGCATGACACAACCTCGCACATCTATCTAGCGACAGTCGCGCGTAGCCTTCGAAACGTATTGATATTTCAATGCGGCGATCGGCGACCCGGTATAGGAATGACCAATTCGTATGTGTTTCTTTGTGACTTCGACCCTCCGACTCGGAGCCCGAGAAGGATGCAACATGTTGAATGCAACAGCCAGATGTTTTTTTCAGACGAAACAGTTGCATTCGGTCGATCTGCGAAGCTCCATTTGGCAACACGTGTTATGTTGTTTCGTTAAATAACGATGACGTCACATCGACGTATTCGACACGTTTTTAGCCGAGACGAGTTCCAATGTGCGAGCCGACCAACAGTTCTTTTAGGGGTGCGTCCTAAAAAAATTATTACACAAAAAGGCACGCAGAATACGATCAAATTTACGCATTGGCACAACAAACATTCCAGTACAATTTGAAACTTTAGGTTAGGTTTAGGTCGTTTAGGACAATAAATGACTTTGTGTACCATCATGTTAATGTGTTAAAAATTGTATTGGTGTTAGTTAAGTGCATCTTTAAGAATAGGAGTGGGATTAGAGTGGTTAGACTCTTGTTAGATTGTTCGAAAAATCGGGATCGCAAATTATGTAAGATATTATTGTGTCATATTGTTTAATTTTGTGTGGTCACCAGAGTGACTATTATTTCCTGCGTAGATTGCTCTATTTGAAGACGGAGTGATAAAAATACTCTCTTCTATACTTTAGGGTTGTAATAGTTGGGTATGGTGCCGGCCCCTGGTCTAGTCTGTGGTATGCAATGTGACAGAAGCAGGGGGTTGGATATTGAGATGTACCTAAAAGAATGGTAAGATTATTAGTTCTTAGAATCACCATGGTGACATATCAGTCAAAATATATCACGCTGTACTTGCATCATGGTATCCATATTATTCAAAATCAAGATTCAATCACGATTAATATGGTATTTATTTTATTAGTTTCTGCTAATTAGCGAAAATATAGAGATTCATGAGACAGAAGTAATTATTTCCCAAAGAGTAGTTTTGTATGAACTAAATAAAATTAAACACATGTATATTAAAAAATAATTTATTATACAAGAAATATTATTTGTGAATGTTACATGTTGAATGCCTATTCTAAATTTTGTTAAATCTCTTAAAAACAATTAAGTACAATCATATTCTTAAAACTACATTTGTCGTAAACAGTCTCTCATATTGTTCCCTTGTAAAATTATAATCTGACAATGTTTATTGATGGAATTATGTAGTGTCTAAAGTAGAAATTGATCACAATGGCTTTTACTATTCTCCAAATAAGTGGATACAGAAACCATGATTCCAAATTTTAAAAATATCAGATCATGTCTAGCAAATTTTACACTAATTGTTAAGGCATGTCCTGTTTCAAACTAATTTACCCACACTATCATGTTTCTGTGGAATTGGTCGCACCAATACTTAATTACAAATATAGACATTGTGACAGCTGCACCGTTTCCTTATAATTTACAAAAAGTTAAGTACACTATACATTTTATGTAATAATCAATAAATACTTAGTAATTTAAAATCTTAATAAACTTTTCTTGGAATGTTGGCGTATATTTTGACTAATAACAATTATAATCGAATTTTTTATACATTCGTCATCTTGGTATACCAAAACTCTAATCACCGCATTATCCAACTAACCCATATAAGGTCTCATAAGATATTGTACCTTTATTAAAAATTGCGAAAGGAAAAAGGAGATAAGTCTAAAATCACTTCTTCTGGAGGGCCAAAAGGTTGAGTTTTAGACCACTTTGTTTAGAAACTTATGTTTCTGTGTGGATTTACTAATTTAGAGGTGCTGATTTGACTCGACCTTTTTCTCCTTTATGCAACATGGTTAATTTGGCATATTGAAGTCATTTTTCAATTTTTAAGACCTATTTCCTTTTTCTCACATATATTATTTATTCTGTACGTTTCAAACTTGAATGTAAACATAATCTAACAAGGTATAAAAAATCTCAAAATAATACTTTATTTTAATATATTACCCGATTTTTTTATTATTTATAATGGACATTTTGTGAAATCATTTTTTGTGTAGGATAAAGTCCCATGTGTCTTTCCATCTCAAATTGATTAGATCTTTTTCACTCAAATCGGTTATTCCGTAATTCAGAACAGAGAATTGTACAAAAGTCTGGACCACGTAACCTAGCCACACACAAACTAACGCTATATAAAGCATTGTTACAATTTTTTTGTCAGTCTTAATTGATAAGAACACGTAAACATGCTCAACAACAGCTGCCAATAAGAGTGTTTTGTATAAAAATGCTGGCAAATAATGGTGAAGGAACAATGTCCTCTCCACGAAGAAATATGGCACATAATGGACGAGGAAACCGGCTACACACACTTCGCCGATCAATATAAACTGTTTCCAATCGGATTCGGCCAGGTCATAGCACTTCCTGCGTCTTCTTATTAAATAGAATGATAGAAAAGCGAAGTAGGTAAGTAAACCCACCGATGTAGAATACCATATCACCAGATTTCCTATAAGATGAACTTGCGCCTGAAAACATTCAAATGTAAATTACTTTTTAATCATACTGTCATCAAAATTATCAATAGGAATAGAATCAAAATAAAGAACAAGATTACTATCTGTATTTCTATAGTATGTATTTTAAGATTGAACTGTCTTTCCGTTCCCGTTTGTTCCATTGTAACTCAAAAACTACCAGATTGCATAGCTATAGACTAGATTGTTGGTACCCTATCGCTCCCAAAATCGGGTCACCGTTTAGACAGTTAGTTTTCTTGGAAGAAAGTTTTAACATTACAAAAAACTATTTTTTTTTTCTTATTGAAGGATCAATCTGTAACATTCACTGATAGATTCCTAATAATCGGTTTTGTGATAAACGGGACTTGTTGATGTACTTTTTGAGATAATTGATTAAATAATGTAGTGTTATAAAGTAGGTATGAAAATAAAAATTATGAAAACACAATCACTGCTAACCTTTTAATTACCACATTTAAATAACACGTTAATTATATCTAATGGCCAAATACTCCAAACGTGCCAGTCGCGGTGTTAGCACTAAATGAGTTAAGTATAACATGGGCAATAATTTGCATAAACGCATACAATAAAAAGAGTAGAGCAAACAATAAATTACCATGTTTGATCATAATTGGGGCATATGGACTTGATTGGGTTGACTGGGTTGATCTTTTTGTTAGATATTCGCCCGACCCATTGGGTCCTTGCACTGGTCAAATACACATACATACATTTTTTGACCAAATGGCATTAAATATACTAGTATAGTAACTAACAAATAATATAATTGCATACGTACATTTGTTTCAGACGATACCCAATAAGCTATGCCTCTGGACAGGAGAGGCCACTCCAAAGGCTCACTAGAAAACATGTGATTCTGGACATACTCTTGACTGGAAAAGAGCATTTTGTATTGCAGTTCTACAAACTTTTCCCAAAATGTAAGACTTGTCGGCGTCGTGGGAATCATTTCAGCGTGTACGAGCTGTCTCTCTCTTTCTTTTTTATCGTCAGCTATAAATTAAAGAGTGCTATATTGAGTACATAATATAGGATTTAATTGCAAAGAAATGTATTGTAGAGATTCTTGTTTTTTGCCAAAAAATATTTCCATGATCGGCAATTAACACACAATATAAAATATACTAACTCTTTGTATATCTATGCTCTTCTACATTCCAGATAGTATCATCTTGGTTGATAACTTTATCAGCAACAACTTCATGCTGGTTAAATCCCCAATCAGGCAATTGCCTTCCGCTGAACTTCAAAGCCAATCCTGTGTCGACGTGAATGATGTGAATCATGGATTGAATTGTGCTCCACAATGTATTGTCATCTTCTCTGTTAATTATGTCCACCCTCCACAAATTTTGCGCAGACATGGAGACATTATAATCAATGTAGCAGGAAACTTCCTAAATGTGCGAAAATCATCATTAGAAACATATAAAACATGAAGCATTCTTGACAATATTATGGATTGACAATAGCATGTTTAAAAATATGTACTTATTGTAACCCTTGAAACTTCAGGTTACCTTCGAATGGATGACAGAAGATCAAGTGAGATTTCTTACGTGTTAGGTGTATTAAAAAATGGAAATTCCCACGTGATTACAATGTTTTTATTTAAACACTGAATTCACATTCGACTTTAACTTTACAAGTACAATTCATCATACAGTCATATTTTCGTTCACTTTTCTAATAAATTTAAGTTTACACAAAAAATGTTTCCGACTGTGCAATTCTATTCTGTCAAGATCATGAAAATCATTTAGGTATATCAATTCTGAAGAGCATACATAAGTGAAACGGCAAATAAATTTCAACAATAGGTTGGACGAAATTTCACACTCGTCGCCAATCGGAGAGCGGTAGTCGAGGTGTGAGTACGTCAATTTATTTTGTGGTGGCGTCGGAGGAATATATTCTTATATCGTGTAAAGATGACTAAAAAACGTTACGCATGTACTCGAAAAAGAAAACATGTCAATGCATATATTATTATTACTACTAATATAACATTAAATGGACGCGTGTTGAATTTTTATGACAAATTATGTTTTGTTCGGCATAATCCGCGCGTCGCATAGTCATGATCTTTTTAGACCATGCCTCATCTGAAGTATAGCCTTAATAATATTCATTACCATAATGTAAATTGTAAATTATATTAACCCGGCGCCCGCTTCTGTCACGAGTGTAGTACGCGAAATTTCGCAAAACTACAGGGCTACAGCGCTTCTGTCGACAATGTTGTACGCAAAAATGCGCCGGTCGATTATGTAGAATATACATGACGCATGATTTTGAAATCTCTACCATAATTTGCCTTATTTCATTACCAACGGTGACATATATGTAATATTGTCAAATAAATTGTGTTACAATACTAAAACTAAGATGTTTGACATGCCTTCGACAGGCCGTCAATCTATGCTCATTTAATTTTGGTTTGAAACATCGTGCCACTTTACTGCGTTTGCGCAGTATGCGTAATATCACTGTTGTGAGAGGACTGTGCAAGGAATCGCTCTTGTCGTTTTTCCGTACAAAATATTACGTATTTTACGCGATCTATTGTATTGTGTGAATTTTATTATAATATTTTGTCTGTGTTATTGTTTATGTGTTTTTAACTATACCATTCATGTGTATTAAACTGTTATAAAGTGTTTTGACTATATTTTTTTGGACTATTTTACCTTTGTTATCGTGTGAGTGTTTGGTTGAGAACTTTTTTCAATCTTCAATATGGCTGGTTTAAGTGAGGAATTGGACTCCGATTACGAAATGTCTAAAGAAGAATTGGAACCATCTGACCTCAGTGATGTAGATATATCAGAAGAGCCAATTGAACACTTGAGAACATGGACATCTGGACCCCATGTTCCGATCGTATATGAGTTTGATGATTTTCAATCCGGCATAGCAAACAGCGATTTGACTGAGACTTCGCCTGAGTGTCTTTTTTTTGAACATTTTTTAAACCGTGATATAATGTTGAAGGTAGTCCAACAAACAAACATTTTTTTCCACTACCAGTATAACACTCTAGAACTTGGACCAAAATCACGTTCTCATAATTGGATCGATACAACTGTATCAGAATTATATGCATTTTTTGCGGTGTCAATGCTCATGACACGAAACAAACATTTGTCACTAGAAGAACACTGGAGTACGGATTGTTTTTTAAGTGCACCCATTTTCGGTCAGACGATGCCTAGAGACCGATATGAGTTATTGCTCCAAATGCTCCATTTTTCCGATCCAACAAGTGTTACCTCAGATAGACTAAATAAAATTAGGTTACTTTTAGAGCATACACGCAAAATTTTCAAAGACACGATGATTCCGCATCAAAATCTCTGTATCGATGAGAGCATTATTGTTTTTAAAGGGAGACTTATTTTTAAACAATTCATTCCATCGAAGCGTCATCGTTTCGGTATCAAAATGTTCGTGCTGTGTGACGTTATGACGGGTTATATTTTAGATTTTATTATTTATTGTGGTGACGGGACAGACATAGTGGATAGCCAAAACTTTGGAATTTCCGGAGCTGTTGTGACAACGCTGCTGACCGAGTATCTGGGCAAAGGGCATTCGTTGTGGTGCGATAACTGGTACACCGGTCCACAGTTATTCAAACACCTCCATGAAAATAAAACCAATGCTTGTGGGACTGTACGTAAGAATCGCAAAGAAATGCCATGCTTCAAAAAGCTGAAAAAGGGGGAGACAGAGGTAAAGTCAAACAGCCCATTGTTGGCTCTCAAATGGTGTGACAGAAGAGATGTCCACATGCTTACAACCATGCACGATGACTCCTTCGGTCCAACCGGTAAAACTAATTTTAGAACCGGAGAACCCATTATGAAGCCAAAGTGCATCTTAGAGTATAATAAAAATATGGGGACTGTCGACAAGGCCGACATGATGCTCAGCAGCTTGTCGTGCATGAGGAAATCTGTGAAATGGTACAAAAAAGTAGCATTTCACATGATTGACCTCTATTTATTAAATGCGTTCTATATGTATAAATCTGTTACTGGTAGTAAAAAAACTTTAGGAGAATTTCAGTTAGTCGTGATAAAACAATTAGTTGCTAAGTACGCTGTGAAAATCACGAAAACTCCACAACCCAGACCATCGACTAGTGAAAATCCATTGAGGTTGTTGCCTAGAACTTTAACAGATCATTTGCCGCAACACATTCCGCCCACGGCAAATAATACAAAGCCCAGAAGACGCTGTCATGTGTGCGGAAATTCAAAAATTAATAAAAAAAAAACATCTCTATCTAGATATATGTGTTGTATTTGCAATGTGGCTTTATGTCTCAGTCCGTGTTATAAAATCTACCACTCTTCAAAACAATTTTAAATGTGTAAAGTAAAAATAAATATGTAACTCAGTAATAATATTTAATAGCTGTTTAAGTGTCTGCCTAAAAGTTTGTTTAGTCTAAAATTATTGTGCTATTTTTACGACCCTACTCAGGGAAAAAACATTATGTGTGATTTTATTACCATTTGTGAAGTGTTTCTATACTCGCGTCAAGCACGAGCGTGACGAATAACAAAATGCAAGCCTTGCAGTGCTCCATATACGAGGGTGGGTCAATAATTCCTTAGAAAAAAGCATTAAAACAGTTTTTATTTTTGTATTTTTTTTTTATTTCTCAACATAATCTCCTTGGAGCTCAATACACTTGGTTAGACGTTTCTCAATTTTTTTTAAACCGTCAGAAAAATAAGTTTTCGGAAGGTCCTCAAAATAAGCATTTGTCCGATCGATGTCTTCTTCATTTGAAAAAAAACGTTGTCCACTTAGCCATTTTTTTAAGTTTGGGAAAAGGAAAAAGTCACTGGGGGCTAAATCTGGCGAATACGGTGGATGGTCGACCAATTCGAACTTCAATTCTTCAATTTTAGCCATTGATCGTAAACATGTGTGAACACGGGCATTGTCCTGATGAAAGAGGATTTTTTTCCTGTTTAAATGAGGCCGTTTTTCTTCAATTTTGTTTTTTAGCTGGTCCAATAAAGATGCATAATAATCCCCTGTTATTGTTTTTCCTTTTTCCAAATTGTCAACGAAAATAATTTCACGTGCATCCTAAAATACAGTAGCCATAACCTTACCAGCTGATTTTACGGTTTTCGCCTTCTTTGGACATGGTTTGCCTTCGCAATCCACTGCTTTGACTGTTCTTTCGTCTCGGGAGTATAGTGGTGTATCCATGTTTCATCTACAGTCACAAAGCAACGAAAAAATTCATCCGGATTGCGTTGCATGAGCGACAACAGGGCTTTAGAGGCCACCACCCTATTGCGTTTATTGTCGACTGTGAGCAAACGCGGCACCCATCTTGCAGAAATATTTTTCATGCCCAATTTGTCATGTAAAATAGAAATGACGCTACCTTTTGAGATCCCTGTAACCTCAATTATCTCACTCAACTTTAATCTTCGGTCACTTAACACCATATCGTGGATTTTATTGATCATTTCTGGTGTAGTCACCTCTACAGGACGTCCTGAGCGTGGTTCATCCTTTGTTGATGTACGACCACGTTTAAATTCATTTAACCAGTTATAAATAGATGCAAGTGAAGGAGCAGATATGCCGTGAACTAAATCCAACTCATTTTTTATTTCCTTTGCTGTTAACCCTTTTATATTAAAATGTTTAATAACAGCTCTAAACTCAATTTTCTCCATTTTCCATTTTTCCATTTTCCACAAGCAAATTTTTTTTTTGAATGTACGAGAAACACACAACAACCCGACCAATCTGATTGAAACTTCGCAGCATACTGAATCGGTAGTGCCGCTGCATGAAAACAAACCGCTTACAGTACTAGTCGCGCCACCTGTCGGCTTTTCTAAGGACTTATTGACCCACCCTCGTACATAAAACAAAATGGCGGAAATCTTATAAATGGTGAGTCTTTGTATAGAATTAATTTCTTCGGATATTTTTGACATTATGACTGATTTATTACGGTTTTTTAATGTTGTAAAATAATCTGAACATGTCTAGGCGCCTAAAGAGCCATAAAACTCATTTTTTATTGCCATTTTTATTATGAAACACAGAAGTTAAATTAAACAAAAACCGTCACCGCGGAGAGTGAATTCGTCATACTACAATAGGCCGCGAGTGCCAGGTTAATAAACGATTTGGTAAATCTTATCATAGGCGACTAAAATGCAACTACGCAAATATGATTCGCACTTCTTATAAAACTAAAACCTACCTGACACTGTGGCGACATTGGAGCGGCTACATCATGCGAGTTCAAAGCCCTGCTGGTGATCCCGTGAACCAACTGAATAATATCTCCGTGTTTGATAGCATCCACGGGATATTCAACAAGTAAATCGTTCTTCTCTGCTCTTTTTACAATCCACCAATTGTTGACGTCTTTAAAACTATAACACGTTACTTGCTGCTGGTGTGAGGAGCCCCTTTTATCTGCATATCGAATTGGATAGACGTGGGCGTGCGAATGGAGCCAACAAGTTCGACCATGAGTATGCCTACAAATAATTTAATAAATGAATGTGTTCACAATTCAGTATTTGTGGTCAACAATATTTTATGTTTCAACCGTAAATGGTTGGTTTTACCGTCGCTATCCTTTTGTATTATATTTTCAAATAAGAACAAAAAATGTCCATTTTTATTAGTCGATATACCCTTATTACAATAAATATAATACAATAAATATAATACAATAAAATTAAACATATCGGCATTAATTTATCTCATTTTAATTAATCAGTGTCTGCATGTCATTAAGTTTACAAACATATTTTTTGAACGCTTTTGGAAGTTATAGATCACCTGATAGATTATCACATATTGTGTAAAATTACAAATAGAACATGTATGTATTTTTTAATAGATTTTGACGATAATGTGGATGTGAAAATTGCCGCCTCAATTGAACTTTTATATGCAAATACAAGCAATTCAAAATAATTTTACCGAAGTAAGCAAAAAATAATACAGCATCAAAAGGTTACCATTATTATCACATAATTTATTGACACATTTCTTGGATTGTCGATTAATAATACAACATATCGTCACCGTTCAGGCAAAAGTCACCAACCCTAAAAACATAGTTTTGAGATATCGCAATTTTAAAGTTTGAAAATGCAGGAAAAATCAGATTTTAATGTTATTAAGGTTTTATCTACATTAAATTATTTTCTCATGTATTCTTAATAATTTCTTTAAGGTAATTTTACTTTTTGATGCTAATTAAAACATCTGGAAGGTTTTGAAGGAGGCAAGGTAGCTCAATTATGGTTTGGTGACTTTTGCTTGTTAATAATCTGAACAATGTTAGCCAAAAGAAGGATCAGTAAAACTCACCATCCATAGTATAGTGACTTTTGCTTGTATATTTATAACGAAGGATTTTTTTTTATATAGTCAATAATGTCTATTCACCTATAATGACTTTTGCTTGTTAAGATTTTATCGAAAGTCATTTAGTGAAAAACAAATAATTCGGATTTAAGCAAAATTTTACTAACTAATGTACCGTGGTGAGTTTTGCATCTTAAAGAACATAATTTTACGCTTCGGGTGACATACTCAACTCAAAACTGCCATTTTCAGGGTTGGTGACTTTTGCCTGAACGGTGACGATATTTACATGAAAGACCCGGTATTTGAATCACCAACATAAGGCTTCAGGGATAGCCTCAATATTGCAGCATTGACAACGCTAAATATAATTTGTTACATTTATCTATCAAAGGCTTTCGAAAATTAAGAAAGTACTTCCATAAAAGTAAATTACTATTTTCGCCAACAGAGTGTATGGACCTCCACAGAATACTGGTTATATTAACAGACTGTGGGGACACCTACTCTACATTGGGTCAAAACAGTGACCAAATATTATTGTTCAAGGTACAGTTTCAGCAAGAGAAGTCACAGCTTTCAGCAACTACAGAAGATGTACAAATATTACAAACCTGAGAGTAATTTGTGATCCATGAGCGACATGGATCGGTTGGCCTTTTGTGATGCTTGCCAGTCCTCCATCTAACGAAGCTTGAAAGGCGCTCGTCATCACACTGTCATGAGGTCCCGCTTTAGTCAACAACTTTAAATGTATTCCGAATATCGTCAGATAGACAATCATGGGTATTATGATGATTGCTACACTCATCCGAAGGAATTTGCTGATCAGAGTTTTGGTAAGTATTGTTCTATCGCCTAACAGGTTCCAAAACTCTTGTCCGACCAGAAATAAGCCGAGGCAACATGAGTAGAAACCAGAGTACTTCACACTGAAATCAAATTTGTTCAATATAGTAAAATTATTATGTATTCAATTATCCATTCAACCATCTAGCATGCTATTTTTGCAACTAAACATCTTTTTCTTCTTTCTTTTGACCATGTATGTATGAGTGCAGATTTTTGTTTCTACGAGAAATGGATCTTATCTACTTGCTCAACCTATTAGGTCCGTACTCTGACTCCAAACACAAATTGAAAAACGTATTTGTGTATTTGGCAATGTGTATTTGCCAGACCCAGGATTCGAACCTGGGACCCACGACATTATAAGCCGCTCGAACATACTAAACATACATATTGATTATTAATTGAATTGGCGCTTACGTGAATGAACTTCATTATATTGGTTTTAAAGACAAAGTTTTCAAAATTCAACAATATTTGAGTTCATTATGTTGTCAATTGTTTCATGCTTTTAGCCCATCTCCAGAACGTCCAAATCATGACAGAATGAGAGGGTGTATTTTGTTACGCTTATCATCTTCCTTTCACGCAATAGTGGCATGGTTTCATTTACTTTATTTATTTCAACGGTAATATTTACTTCTACGGACATGAAATGTGTTTGGCTTTATCTTTCTATAGGTGAATTTGCTTTCTGGGAGCACTTCTCAAACCATCAAATTCGGATTCATATTATGTCATTAATCCTTGGCGTCGAAACAAGACAGCCCGTATTACACAATATTGAGAATATCCCGTGTTGGCAACTATTGTACCGTGTAAAACGAGCTTCACTCTTTTCGCGACAAATGCGCACAGGAATAAAAATGGTTTCTGCATATATTAATTAGTCTCGTCTGCTAGCTATCAAATATTAATGTATGTGTGCGTGATAATTAATTTATTTTTCAATATCATATGTTTAGTTATTGTGTACATTAGTTTTTGTTTTAAAATGGCACCGTTTGATATTGAATACAAAAAAAAACATTCTAATACTTTTGAAGAACGTCTTCATATTAAAAATGGCGGTAGACCTGTACCTAACCTAAAATTAAAACAACAATGTATTTCAAAAACTAAAAAGAACGAAAGAAACGAAAAACAGGATAATGGATTTCTCATACAAATGAACAATAATATTATAGGTAAGTACATACTTTAAAAAAAAAATTAACTCCCAGTAAAATACCTCACCGGTCGCCACTGGGCATGGCACAAATAAGGTTGGGAAACACTGTACACAAATCAATTAGAATGTAAATTCAAATTCCATCAAGTATACTCAGTCAATAGTATTATGTACTATTTTTAAACTATGTATTTAAAATCATATTGATTTAATTGATTATATTTGGTAGTAACAAACCTTAGAGAACACGTGAGAGATATGCATCCGAAAACTAGCCAAAGCCACCATAGATTACCTCTCGAATATCCATAGCTAAATTTGAACTTTAGCAGGCAGAGTAATCCAAAAAGGCCAAATGTAAGTAATATGGACTCCATCAACATGAATCTGGATTGTGTTAATAGTGCATTATCTGAGAAAATAACAAAAAAAAATATTTTTTAGTTTCTTAATTTTTTTGTGACTGTTTTATTATCATCAATAGCTAGCTGAAGTCCTGGGTTTTGCATGAGGTCGCTTCTTTGAGACATACCGATATATTCAGTAATCATGAGAGCTTCATCAAAAATGTCAGAATCTAATCCAATGCGCTGGTCTGTAAGGCATACGATATGTCAAAATTAAAATGATTCTGACAGCGGTAAAAGGCAAACAAAATATGTACACGTCATTGCTTGTTTACAAGGTGTCATACGTGTTGATTATTTATATTTTGGAATATGCTTGGAACCTGCTCTAATCATTAATGAGATAAAAAATATAATTAATCGTCTGGTGTAAGAATCAAAGACGTGAAGAAAACCTTATACTACTCTATTAGATGGAGCTTTAATATATGAGAGTGAAGCTGAAACGTATACTAATGGACTATTGTTGAATTTAGCTGGAATATATTTCGCGTTGCGGATTCATTCATACAACATAAAACATCCATACTATCTTTTAATATTAAAATTCCATAAGGCAATCTCTTGTAAGTTGAGTCAAACTCTCTAGTAAGAAACATAAAAAATAACTTATATTATGTACATATTATTACTTAAGCAAAATGCTTACCACATATTATTAATATGGCTGCAAGCGTGGCAGTCCACTCCGATGTCTTCAGCTCCAGCATTATCTTATACGCAAGTGGAACTAGCAAACTACCACACAGAGCAGGCACCGTCCGAAGAGCAAAAATCGGCACACTATCATTATAAGGACTTCCAATTTTGTCGAAAGTGAAATTCCCTGAATATCCAGCAAAATGTGCGGCAGCAGACAATAGCTGCTTACCCAGCGGCGGGTGGGAATCGAAAAAGAATATTCCTTTCATGTACAACGATATGTACCTTCCGTAATGAAGTTCGTCAAAACTGTAAAAAAGCAAATATTAGAAAACAGGATTGTAACTATCATGTTAATAATTTAACGTTAATTATAAGGCTTGCTGTGAAGGTTTTTAATATTACTTTTGTACATTTGTAATGTATCTTACGTTATGTCAAAATATTTTGTGACCCACTCATCCCAATCGAGCCATGGCTAAACGGCCATCCAGTGAAAATAAATATTACTAAATAATGGGACCAAACATTATTAAATCTCCTGGTTTCGGCTGTGGTAACAGACAGCATCAGAGTGTAAATAATAAACAGTAACAATAAGTTTATCACACCAAACTTCACTACCATGCATTGTGACATAGTGTTTTTGTTTATTGTGTCATTGACAAACTGGACCTACATGAACACTAATGAAGAACAATTTTTAACATAATGTTTTTTTAACATCTTTCTCTTAGTGATGATTGATAATTGTTAACCCTGATAATCGTACTAGAAATTATTATTCAGATTATGTTATATTGCCTTCTACAATACCATTTTACTGTTGCCGCACTGTTGTTCAACCCAACTTGTGATTATCTTGTATTAAGGCAGGGGGAGGCAAACTTTTCAGATGAAGGGTCAAAATTCAGGAATTCAAAATAAGCGGCCGCAAGTAAAATACCATTTTTATATGTACACTATTTAATAACAAAAAAAAACAATCTAATGAGAGGAATGGAACTGTTTTACGTCATTTAACATTTTTTTAAATTCAGGTGTTAATTTTGTAGTTGAGAAAGGCGTTAAAAGATAAAAACGTGAATCTTTTTCAAAAATATAATGTTGCTCGCGGGCCGCAGAAAAATACGCGGCGGGCCTGACGACCTCCCCCAGAGCTGACGGTATAGTTTAATTAACAAGCGATAAACTGTAAAGGTGTTGTTTAGCATTATATCGCGTGGCGTGAATATGTTGATAAGTCTAAAAACATCAATTTTCAGGGCAGCTATTTGTATGTTTGGCTTTCTGTGGTAAATCAGGAATGTTTTTAAATTTTAGTTTGTTGAGAATTTACAAACATTTTACTAAAATTTAAAAACATCCAAAAACATATAATCTGATTTACCACAGAAAGCCAAGCGTAGAAATGGCTGCCCTGAGAATTTATGTTTTTAGACTTATCAACATATTCACGCCATACACGGATGTATACTTTAAAATATGCCATATACTTAATAATACACATACACAATATTTTTCGGTTCTTGCAGTTTATAGAAACGTGTACATAATCCAATTAAAAATAGTAGTAGTGCCATTAAATCCACTTCGAAATTAACATGGAACATCTTCTTGGATATTGCATCTGATTGAAACGATTTTTCTTTAGCCATAGTTGGAATCTTGTCACTCTGAAACAAAACGTTACTATAAGAATAAAGTGAAAATAGTTCTACATCAATCTAAGTAATCTAAGCAAAAATGGGAGTGAGAAATCAATAGGTTTGCGATTATCTCTACAGTAAGCATTAATGTACGACCGAATATATTTGAATGTTTATGTTAGGTACAGGGGCATAAAGGCACTCAAATGATGTACAGCTTTTTGTAAGTGATGATGAAGCAAATAATACAAAGTGTGAGTTGTTTAAACTGTATGTTTTGTGCTAAATATAACAAAAGTGTCCATTGCTATTTTTTTAATGGACAATTTATATTGTTAACTGTGCTGTATTTCAATTTAAGAACCGAAGAGAGAGAAACAAAGATCATATTATCATACTGCTTTGTAGGTGTGCCAAAACAGTAAATCCTCGAGTATGCAGGTTCTCTATTATCCGTTTTGTACAAGATTCAAATTTACTTATTTATCATAATAATATGGCGAACATGATGAATTACAAATTTAATGTGTTCACAACATAACATAGTGTTAACAATATTTAACCGTCGACGTGGTTACAAGAGTAAAAAAAAAAAGTACATACATTAAAATACACCGAATAAGTAACCATATTTAAAAAAATTATAATACAACGTCTACCTAAACTCATCCTCACACAATTTGGTTGAACACAGTTATTGCTCTCCCTACTGGCATTAACAATGGATGGTTAGTTTTGCACCTTGGGTGAACAAATAACTGATGCTTCCGATTCTAGGATAGTTATTAGGGGGACAGGTCAATACTATCATGATTGGCAGAGTTCTCATTTACACCGCATATAAGTCGGACAAAATACTTGGCCAAATATAGATACCTTCTAGCATTCAGACTACAGTATGTAAGCATACGTAAGAGAAAGTCAGCCAAATAAAGCTAATAATAGTATCCATACAGCCTCGAGTAAAGGAGTGTCATAAAAACCTTTTGAAACCACTTTACCGTAAGGTCATATCGATTCGGGGCCAAAACAATAGACCCACTCTCAAACCGGCTTCGAACGTAATATTTATAATGTAATTATAAATAACTTTTAATACAGTAAACTTACTGAAAAGATTCAGTAAGTACGCAAAACGAAATGACAACATCCATGAAGAGTTTTAAGTCATCAGTGAATATTTTCAATGACCATTGCTATATCATATATAAAACTCGTAAACAGCAATGGTGCTGAATTCGATCCCTGAGGGACAATCACCAGTTTTATTCTATTATTAGAAAAATGCATGTTTTCAAATATACATTATGAAATAGCTGAATTTTTCAAATACTGATTATATAGAAAAGGGTTATTTTGAAAGTAAAATGATTAAATTAGGTAATATTATTCCGACCATCCAAATTTATCGTTATCCGGTCTAGTCCGGATAATTGAGGTTCTGCTGTACACCATGTCTGCCATGATTTAATAATATTCACAGAAGACGGTTACATATAATCGGACGATGGGATACTTAAGTATCTCTTTGATATTCTTGCTCGGATCGATACATTTACATCCAGAATACTAATAGATGTCTATACTTCATTCTGTTGCATACAGATATATCATATGTCATTTGGTTTTTTTTCTATATTGTAAAATAATGTAGTTGTGAAGGCAATACCCACCATTTCGTTGTCTCCTTTAAGGAAATCATCAGCATGTTTGACATCTGCAGAATCATCATTGGACGGAGATTTTTTATTTTTACTTACTTTTCTCGTATCCCCCTCCATATTTTATAAGAACACTAGGTTACAGCTAAAGTAAAATCGGGAATTCGTTTAACAATACATAAAAAATCTAAAATTCCAAAACATTTTTACAGGTGAAAGTAACGGGACTTTAGTAACTTTCAACTATCATTTTTAACCACCAATTTGATAATGTGTGTCAGATATTCAATGTCAAGTT
Organism: Rhyacophila brunnea; assembly: GCF_057557595.1. NCBI lineage: Eukaryota > Metazoa > Arthropoda > Insecta > Trichoptera > Rhyacophilidae > Rhyacophila > Rhyacophila brunnea. The sequence goes on along the minus strand of NW_028233170.1, from coordinate 32,437,771 downwards.
GACCATGGATGCTATCATATTATTCTTTCATTCAACTGGGAATGGAAAAATATTATTTAGGTCACGATATTTATAAAAAAAAACCTGTGGTACTATTGTTATTTTACATAGAAATTTGAATACACGTCAAACGTCAAAACGAAACTACATCCATAGACAATCTTTGTGACGTACATTATTTCAGTGCTCAAGTTATAATTATATTTGTATGTTATCTCTATCTCCAATGACATTATTTCATTGGTTATGTAGAATGAGATAACCAATGTCATTGGTTATCTCATTCTATTCCCAAAATCATGTCCAATGAACTTTCGCCGAAAAGAGCTCCCTAATTTAAAAAATCTGGGGAAAAACTAATAAGACTAGGTATGTTTCAAGATGCAATGAATTTATTACAATAATATTAAAAATTGTTTTTTTTATAAAAACGTAAATTATAATTACGTTTTATAATTATTTGTAAGCTGCTCTGATAATCACAGATTGATGAATCCGTTATAAAATATAACTTTGGCCATTGCATTTTAAGTTATAATCTAGGCCAGAGGTTATCCTTGGGTGGGGAGAGTGGGTCACAGTGGATCACTTTTTTTCTCAAGTCTAGCAATTCCAAATTTTATGGCCAAAAAATTAGTCTCTGAAATTAAATCATAATATGAGTATCTAATCTTCAAAGAAAATGGCTTTTATTGGCGAGTATTACCTAAACTTACAAGTTATAACCACTTTAAAAAAAAATTGGGAATGATCCACTGTGACCCGGGAATGGGTCACTTTGGATCAATACATGGGTGACAGTGAATCGACTGGGACACACTGGATCTATAAAAAAAATACAGTAAAAGACAACAATTTCCATATTATTACTCATTTATTTGTACTCTTAGATACAAAGTCTTTTATTACATATTCAAAACAGTTTTATAATTTAATTTGCGATCAAAAATGAAATTAACGTAAATTTGTGCTGGAAAAATTAATGTCAAATTGATAGTTTGATACATAGATTGTTTTCTCTTTGTGTTGCCAGAAAACTTAGGTTTTGGTAAAATCATCTTAATGTCGTGCAGTGCAACCGTGGCAATATCGGGCACATTTGGCTTGGTTTCTCATCTGTTCTTCAGTGTGAAGTCCGATACTACTGTCCAACAGGATCTTCTTGGCTACGTGTTAAAACTGTGAACTAACAAACTTCTCCCATTTTTAACCGCACTCCGATTGAAGCACCTTCCAGTTAGCCACGAGTTGTCCACGTGTTAAAACTGTGAACTAACAAGCTCCTCCCACTTTTAAACGCACTAGCGACTTCCGGCTATTGCCTAGATCTTCTTGTCGGACAGTAGTTTTCTTTACTCGATTGCGACGCATTTTTAACTACGAAAAAAGAACAGATTAGCTTCATGGGTTACACTGGATCAGCAATCCACTGTGACCCAAAACGAAATGATTCACTGTGACCCATTGGCCTTTATGGTAAAAAAAATATAACAAAAAAAAACTATTCAACTCAAAGACAAAACAACATAGTTTACAATGGATTAAAGAAATAACAATCGTAAAACAAAATATAAACATTTACATTTCTTATTCACTTAGAGACGAAACAAATTTTTAAACCACGTGAAAAAATAGTTTCGTTACTTACCTACTGACCTGAGTGTGACAGCACATCTTCCCGCTTTGATACCGCGTCAGCGACTAGTGCGATGGAGAGGGGTATGGGCGAGCGGCAACCACTCGTTCGTTTGTTTGCGTAAGCGTTATACAGTCAAATTGAGTTATAGTGAATAATCCACTGTACCCCGTGATTCACTGTGACCCACTCTCCCCTACGGTTTGCCACCAACTTTGTAAAACACCTTTCACTACAAAAAAAAGATCCTATTTCCCTGAACCCACAAAGGGTAATTTTATTCAGTATGCATATCTTATCTATGGTATGCATTTAAGAATTATGCATGCTCAATACATAATTTTAAGCTTTTACATAAAACAAAAAATCTTCCGAAGTCTCTATATGGGTTATTATTTGTAGTGCCCCACTGCTCCGGATGTTTTTTTTTTTATTAATTTTCGTCCAAACATCCAATGAAAATAGTAAATTTTGACGCTTTTGCAGCACTGGAATTATTTGAAATATGGCAACACTGCCGAGTGAGGCTCGTTTCTTTCAACCTGAACGAAGCAAATCAAACTAAACCATAGACAATATACGTACAAATTGTATGAGTAGAAAGTAAGTAGACCGGAAATGGTTTGAGAATTGACGTTTGGTTCAGTGTATCATTGAAAATCAAACCGTTCTCGGACCATCAGAAATGGTTTGACATGAAACGTCAAACCAATTCGGACGATCCATAGACTAATGGCAATCTGTCAAAGTGTTGACAAGCATTATTCGGCATTTATATATCGTGGGGTGTTCATATTAATAAATGTTAGACATTTACACCATAGAAGTTTACTTAAATTATGTATATTATAGATTAATAATCAATACCTATTATTCTAAGTAACCATACGCGAACAAGACGCCGCTTTTGGTCTTATTATCACAAAATCCAGCCATATTTTCTATGCAAAGATTCGATTTAATATCATTACTATAATTATTATGTCAGACCAAGAATTTATTTATATTTTGTAACGAAGATTCTAAACTACAAACTGTGTTAAATCAACGACGTGGTCAATTGGACGTATTTCTGCAAACAAGATCCAACCCTCACGTGTAACTTGTTGAGAAAAATACAATATTTGAGTTAGTATTGATTTAAAATGATATGTGATTTTATTCAAGTATCCCATCAGATGTTTAAATTAAATAATCACAAATCAAATTTTTTAAATCCATCATCCCTCAAATATTGAATTTTCTCAACATGTTACACGTGAGGGTTGGATCTTGTTTGCAGAAATACGTCCAATTATGAAAAGCTCTAATCAAAAGTAATTTTGAAAAACTTGTCATACCTATAAATTAACTAAATGGCTACATATTCATGAAGTACCTATTCTTTATATCTTGTACATGTATAATGAATGAATATGACAGTTAAATTTGTATTATTGTAGACGACGATAGGTTAGAATTTCATAACAAGTTGACGTTTCAATAAATATGTTTCTATTTTAGAGACTAATATGTTGAATTAATTTTAAGTACTGGCAGCACTAATTTATCGTCGTAAAAGCGGTTTCGTGGACATTTACCAAATGTTCCCATTTCGTTTGTTTGATTCAAGCTGAATGATAGACTTCTCTTTTTTTGACAAAAGGCAAATAATGAGACGATTTGCTGTCATTGTTTAATAATGATGATTATTTTAATACTACTTATTTTTTTAACATTTGTTACATAATTTAATACTTATTTAAACTTTTTACCCGGAGCAAGTATTACATCTCGGAACGGAGCAACTCAAAAAATGGTCCACTCCAACGCTGATTATATCACTATTTCGATGACATGGCTCCAAAGAACTTTTTGAATTAGCATGTCAGGACCCAATAAACATTAGACTTACTTACCTGACTATTTATATTGTCGACAACTTACTGTTTCATAAGATCGTCAAAACTTTTCTAGTATAAAATTCAACTATTACAATTACCTTTATAAAGACCAAATCAACTCAAAATTAATGTCACGACAATTTTTATCTTGTGGGTCAGTGAATCCCAACCTTTTTGGACACTTACCCGATATTATCTTAAAATATATTTGTTGCGCTAATAGCGGTAACTCATTACTGAAAATTGAATACCTTCCTTCCTTGTAGCCACAATTCTCCTTCCAAGTAAAATCCCTGCCACTGCAATTGAGACGTTTTATAACCAATTTACATATTACAAACACAAAGCGTGAGCTTTAGCAAATTCTCGCAGAACCTGGTAGGGAATCACTTTTGTAGATAATTAAATGAAAATGTTGGACGCTGAAGAATGTTAAGACATTCATTATGAATGTCTTAACATTCTTCAGCAAGAATGCTATTTGGCCCTCATCGACTTTGGAGTCGGACTGCTGATGATCGGTCATCACTAGATGTTAGGTGACCGTAGTACCAAAGGCTTCATAATACTTTTAAATGGGTCATGGAAGATACATGCCCCAATTTAGAACAGCACACAGTGCTTTATCTCTCAATTCTTGCATGTTGTTATAAATTTGTTTTCACATTGTTCATCTTTTGTCTAATCTGAAATAAAAATTCCATTTTTCTTAACCTTGCAACACCAAAAAAAAGTCAAACTTTGAGGTGCAACGGCAAAAACTTGATGTGAGTCTTTGATTATTTGAAGTTTATAGGTAATATATCAAATAAGTTTAGACAGGGACTGGATTTTAAGCATGTATGAATACTAGTTATGTTAATAAATATTTTGATTTTTATGGAATAGCCATATTATATGTTTCTGAAAATCAGTTTGTAAAAAATTCCTAGTTCCATGACAGTTTGAAAAATAATCAGTTAAATGAAATTCATTTCATGCAGCCCATCTATTTTTTTCCTATTATTTCATAGTTACAAAGTACTTTTATGTTTTTAATAAAATACCACGATTACCTATTACAATTAATTTTATGTACAAGTTATTTTAAAAATATAAGTCAAATATATTTGGAAAATAATTCATAAGGTGTACACTTTATTACTGTGATAATTTTTTTAATACATACACATTGTATAATCACTTCTTAGCACATTCCCGATAAAAATAAATCCAATGAAATTAAACTTGATATAATATATACAGACAACCTCTCTTGCTTTCTGATTAGCCTAATATTATGTTTTGAGATCCCTATTTTCTAAATAATTTACAACTTTGTAAACATTCCCACAATTTGTTTTATAAAGTTACCTATATCTTTTAGTTACATCATTTAAAAATAATTCTTTCAACTAAAATTTACTTCACATGGCCCTTCCCTTCTAATAAATTAAACAAAAACAATTTTACAGTCAAGTTATCAAAATGATTCTGTCAATAAATAAAAAAAATAAAATCTTTAGTTTGCAACTACGTATTTAAAATTATGGATGTACCTACTAGAAATGTATTTAAAGAAGCGGTATGATTATACCCTGGTCATATATATTCTAGATAAATATGGATAGACATTATGCTACTGGAGTTATGATTTATAACTTATGGCATTACAATAAATTCACAAGTATATTATTGAGAACGGTCGAAAGACACATTGAAGACCTACAATAATTACAGACTCGCAGAAGTATAATGGTATTAGTTTAACCAGTGGAATAATTTCTTCGGAGTAATTCACACAGATTCCTTTATTAATGAGCATGTAGCAGAGTAGCAAAGTAGAAGAAGCAGAGTAGAAAATAGTGATAAGATACACGTGTGAAGAAATATGTAACTCTATTCTCATCTAAAACCTGCCTCTCCTCTCTACTGCTAGTGATACAAACAAACTAAAACTGTCACCTTCGGTAGTGAAACAAAAGCATGATTGGATGTTAGAGTACTATAAGAAAGTTGCATTGTTAAAAAACCTTATAATAATGAATAGATTTTGCTTGAATTTGTGCTATATTTTGGAAGAATTTACTGTGCATTGATTTTTTTATTTAAATAATATTCAAGAAATAATTAAGTCGCATGACAGTCCATAGGAAGAGATTTTGTATTCAAATATTACTAGAAACCTACGAAATGCAGGGTCATGTTCATGGGCGGTGATTCAATTATTTATTTCGAATAAATAAAATGTTCGATTACGATTTTATGTTAGATTGTGAAGTAAATTTTTTTACAGGAAAAAACTATCAACCGATGCTAACTGAAAGAAAATGAGCAATCAGGATTGCCTGTACATAAATATTATAGTGTTTCCACATCGTTTAAAATATAATAGACAAAGACGACAATAATTATCATTCAAAAAGATCATATCAAAAAAGCCAATCGTTCAGTGATAAAATGAATACTCTAACTAACTACACATTTATATAAAATCAAAAACTATAACTCCTTACGGATCTATTTTTGCAATATTGCAAATAGTACAACTATAATTTCAAAAAATGTATATTACATACATAATTCTCCTACTAGATTAAAGGAATTTAATTGAATCGATCAATAAAATAAATGTAATTGAAATATACTAATAATAAAATAGTCTTCCAAAGTACTAGACATCGCCTAGAGAGAAATTTTGCTTAAAAAACGTAATCAACAGTCGCCATGTCGATGGCCCATCGGAACTTATCTCGCTGCGTCTTGTTGAAGATCTTTTCTATCGGCACGTTGTTCTTCTTGCACCTGTCGACAATCAAACCAAAAATTTTATTAACATGTTAAGTGATTACTTTGGTCCATGAAATGTAATGTTAATGTCTGTTTCCACTCAAATCAGTTAGGAGCTGTTTTCACATCACCACAAAAAATTCAAACATTAAACTCCGTATGAAAAGCTGTAAGAGTACTCAATTCCTAACATTGTACATTATATTTCATTAACATCCGTGTATAAAATGTTATTATGACTAATAATAAATGCTATAATGAAGCATTAATATTTCTCCTTGGAAAAAGGATAATTGCATCATTTGAGAACCAGACTCATTTACAGAATCTCATATTTAACTTCAAACTCCATTTACTCAGATCAGTTATCTATGCATTTGGATTCATTTAATCCTCAGCTACTCAATTCTTCCATTCCATTATTCTGTGGAAAGACTTCCTAATTATTATATGCCTTTCTATTAATGCCTACACGAAATTAACAAACATAATTATAAATATATTTCACTTACCAAGCGATGGAAATACGCGGGTCGAGATAATTCAATTTGGAGGTGCCGAGGGCGATAGTTTTGTTCTCGTCTCTGTCAGTTTCCTGCACCTCCAACTTTCTGAGCTGCTCCTTGAGCCTCTGCAGAGCTTTCTTCTTTTTGTCGGCATTAAGCTTGTCCTTGACAGAGCCCTTTTTGGAGAGGCGGGTGAGGTCCTTCATCTCGGCCTCGGCGTCGTCCAGCTGCTCCCGCTTGGCCTGGATCTTCTCCTTGAGGGCGTCCATGGATTTCTGGTGGCCCTTAGGTACAGCACGCTGATGGTTACATAGGACAGCCACCGCCCGATTGGCTCGGTTGTATGACAGCATCTTCTCCTCAACGGATGCGTCGGGGTCAGTGAGCTCATTGAGCTGGTTTTGCAGCGTGAAGGAGGCATTGAATGTGCGGAACACTTTGGCGGTCAGGTTGGGCATCAGCTCCCGCAGATGCTCATTCATAGTCTGCGTGTTGAGGCGGTCAAAGAGGTCATCGCCCTCCTTCTTGTTCTCTTTGAACAGCTCCAGGTTCTTGAAGACTCTCTTTTCTACAGGCACCTCATTGTAGTATCGGATAGAATCCTTACCGAGGAAGTCGAAGACGACCACGTGCTCCCTGCCGTTGAACTCCTTGTGCAGCTCGATGTGCTCCACCCGGAGCGAGCAGCAGCCGACGGTGTCGGCCTGGTCCTCATCTTTCTCATTACCAGCCCTTAACGCTAACTTGTCAATAAAGTAGAGCGCCACGGCCCTCTGGCGGATCCGCATCTCCTTGGCCTTCCACTCTTCCCTGTAGGTGTTTCTGATCTTGTCCACGCACTTGGCCAGCTTCCTGGCTGTCTCGTACTTCTGCCAATCCTTCTCCCCTTTGAGCTTAGAGCTTGGGTTGAGCATGACATACTTCACCTGCCCCTGAACATTTTCCGTCCAAGAGGCGAGCCACGTGACATTGTTGTCATGCTTTACCTCCTTCCACTTGCGGCCGTCAGGAGCCTTGGGCAATGTGCTATCCCTGGAGCAATTAATGATGACGTGCTCGGGCACCACTCTCTTCTTGTGCATTCCCATTTTAGGATGCTCTCCGCGCCCCCGGAATAGGCCGGGAGGCTCGATGCGGAAGTTGCCAATCTTTTCTTTGTGGCCATCGATGGTGCAAAATCCATATTCTTTCAGGATGTCTTCGTTGGTGGTCTTGAGAGCGAGCTTCTCTTCCTTTGTCTTGTTTCTGTTCTTCTCTGACTGCGCGGCGAAGAAGGCATGCATAGATTTGAAGTCGCACTTCCTGAGATCCTTGATGGTCGACTTCTCCTTGTCAGTCATGACCTTTCGCCAGTCATTGAAGAAGTTGTTGTTGAAGACGTCTTTGGTGGTGTAATCGTGCTCGATCATCTTAGCGTAGAATCCCGCCACCTCCTCACTATCCTCTGATAGTGACATTTCTTTGCCGTCGTATTTGAATATGACATTCTTCGGCAACCTAACATAGGGCGGAGCGAAAAGAGGTCCTTTGTGTTCTAAATATTTCCATTTTGTGCCGTCATCTTTTTTTTCTTCTTCCCACCTGAAAAGACGGTCAAGTAGTAACAACATTAAAATTCATTGAAGTGGTTTCAAAGAATTGTATGAGTAAAAGATAACATCTCCTAACCTTAATTTCAAAGGTTTCACAATTCTTGAATACAAAACCACATGGACAGATGTCAAAATCAAAAAATCGTTTCTTAGGAGGTTAAAGCTGGTGTAAAATTCATTTTTAGTTATAAAAGAGAGCATAGTAAAGTCCTAATCATCAAAGCCAGATCTGGGACTGTCAAATAATTTAGGTTATGTGCAATATGAACCATGTGCCCTCTGGTGGTAGTGTAAAGGAATTACATTGATAATACAGAAATCTGCAAATTTCAGGATGACCCTTATTGGGGTCAATTTAGGTTAACCTCAAAAACATGACATTTTATGAAAATGATTCACAATAAAATTAAAATGAGCAATTTAAAATCAAGTTAATAGTTGAATTACAATGATTTGATAATAAGTATTTAATTTGTAGAGAAGCAGCATAAAAAGTACCATTTCCAAACTTCAGGTTCATCCTCCTGCTTTTTCTTGCGCTTTGTGGGTGAAGCGGCAGCAGCCACGGGCGCTGCGACTCTCTTTACTTCTTTCTTAACTTTGGTCTTCTGTTTAGTCTTTTTCTTGGCCGGTTTTATATCATCTTCTGAATAATCGTCATCTTCAAAGTCAGATTCTGCAGTAAAAACATCCAATAGTATTGATTTTTTTTACAATAACCTTAGTTTATTTACATTGACAAAAAAAATGGCATGGTACTTGTATATTTCTTGTTCATTAGGAAAAAGTAATGGATCATTCCTACATTGAAGACAGCTAAATGAGTTAATAAAATGCTTCCATTAATTTACTTTTTACTTGCTAATCAGATTTTGAGTCTCGAGGGAACAACATACCTTTTTTCTTAGTCTTGGGTTTCTTTTCTTTCTTTGGAATTTTAGGAATCTTTCTCGCCGATAGTGGCTTTTCCTCTTCACTATCGCTAGCAAACGATTTTCGCTTGTTTTTCCGTGAAGCCTAAAAATATATGAATGCTATAAATAAATTATATTAAAATACTGATTTAGCAAACTTTTCTTATTGTTAAATGAAATGAAACTAGTGATTTTAGTTCCACATTCGGCCGGCAGACAACTTCTTTTGTTTTACCTAACATACAAAAGATGCCGACTACCTCATTCTGCCTTTTTAATAATAATGACATTTTTAATTCGATGGAATGCTTTTATTAGAAATTAGAAAACATATAAAGACAACAAAATAAACAATACAGCGGTATCTCGATTATCCAAATTGACTGACGATGAAAATTAATATAGAATCTATTTTACAGAACAAACCTTTTGAACTACAATTTTTTTGAAAAATGACCTTTTTTGTTACCCAATCACACAAAACTGTGGGTCGAAAAGAAATCCGGATAATCGAGGTTCCACTGTATACATTCGATGTGTTTTTTTTTATAAAAAAAAATTTCACCCTGTCAGCCTACAATTAATTAGTCAGGAAAACAGTCACATCCTAATGTGTAGTTAGTCTACAAGTAAACAAAATTCATTTATTGAATAAGAGCCATGTATTTTAATAAAAACACCTATGCAGTACTATCGAAAGCAGTATACTGTGTAATGATCAAAAATGATTTTTATTTACTAAGCAAGTGTTTGAAAAACCATCAGATACTTCTGAAAATACGTTTCATGTTCAACAGTAAAGATCTTTCACTTTTCACAGAACATTTTGGTTTCCATTAATGTTTCTAATATAAATACTTTTTTCTGTTACAGTTCGGTATGATACAAATATGTGTCATTTGTATCAAATTTGGTATTGAATCGACGTAAAATCAAGTTATTTTAATCATGCACTCGATTTACAAACATGCTTCATTAAATTTCATTGTTTCACACATAAAGCAAATAAACGAAAAACTGACAAAATGAGGATTAAAAAAAAGGATTCCATGTTACTATAGAAGTAGGTACTATAAATAAATTGTTAAACCATAAATTAATAAAAAAAACTATGCGGTAAAGAATTATATAAAGTAAATGCCTCAATAATATTAAACATACCAATGTAAGGTTGAAACTTTGAGATGATTTTGTCTGAAAGCAGTTTTACATCAAAAGACATAGCATTTTTTCACTAAATATTAAGAAGGCATTAGTATTTCATAGACAACAACTTCACTAATGAAATTTATCAACGTATTATTAGTACATTATTACGATATAAGTGAAAAAATCACATGGTGAAATATTTTTAGACGGGGAATTTTAATCTTGCACTTTACGAAAAACACATGATTCACTCATGATATTCCATGCATTTTGTTCGTCAACATTCTCTACCTCAATAATGACACTGGTCATAATTACATTGCAAGAAAAGTATATTAAACCAATCTGATTGTTATCCATTGTGTAGTAGTAATTTGATATTTTTATATTGTACAAGCTAAATTTCCATATGCACATCACAACAAATTCAGGTAAAGTATTTATTATTTCACATAATCTTTCCGACGTTCCAAGCACGGGGTAATTTCCTCTCTCCTCTCAGAGATGAACTGTTGCAGATAGGCGACAGTTTTTACATGTGATGGCGAGATATTGAAATACATTGTAATAGTATGCAATATTGTGCATGTCTTGCTGTATGTTAGTGATGTGACGTTTAATTAATGACAGGAGCCTCACCAAAGGTATATCCTCTTCGCTCTCTTCATCCATTTTATCGTCCAAAGGTTCGTCTTTGAATTGTGAAAGGGAGTAATCACACGAGCTGGCCGTAGTGTTGTTGGCCAGGGGGTCTGGGGAATCTTCATAATTGTTCCAATCCATTTTAGAATCATTCAAAATAACAGGTTCAATCTTAACAGGAGGCGGTCCCATCTAAAGATAAGATGACAAGCGTTTATTAATCAGATATTTAATCTGACTTGGGAATCCCAGACACCGGACAGCAGAAGTCAGTACGTTCGACTTCCGATACACGGATGGACTTCCATTTAATAGTAATAAGTATTTCATTTTTGAATAACTATTATTTACCTCTTCAGATTTGATTTTAAAATCTTCTTTCTTTTCGGGGCTTTTGATGGATGATGAAGATTTATCTCGCGAGCTGGAACTATGTTTATCTTTGCTGGAACTGTGCGACTTGTCTTTGCTAAACAGATAAATAAATGTTTCTAAAAAACTAATAAGTCATAAATGATTCAAAATCAACCAGTATTTTATTTTAAGTTTAGAAGTGTTCTTTTGAATTCACTGCATTTTCAAAGTGGTGTAATATTCTCAGATGTATACTTAAGTAACAAATAATATTCCAGCTAAAACAATAACACTTGTATAAAGCATCGGGATTTTTATTTCCCGAATAATGAAAACAGACTCGACAAAACTTTATATCCAACATCCGAAAACATTGTGGTAAGACGTGAAAATAGACCCTTATGTGCATGGCTGCGATTTCATAAGATTGCATAAAGCACATAAAGAAAGGGGGAGCTGGGTTAGATATGTACGTAGAATAGACGGGGATTTGTAGTTCCGCCGATCACCACCAAGTTGTCCTCAACCATGATATAATAAGTGAACGTCAAAACTCAATAAAAATTTACCTAGAGTGCTTATCCTTTTCTCTGGAAGTGCCATTACTGGAGCTGGATGATTTATCTTTAGATGATGATGAGTGATGTTTCTCTTTGTCGCTGCGATGCCTATCTTTATCGCTCCTATCTTTGTCCTTGTCGCTCCTATCTCTATCCTTGTCGCTCCTTTCTCTGTCCTTGTCTGACCTCTCTTTGTCCCTGGATGAAGAAGAAGAGCTCTTGTGATCCTTGGACGAGTGTTTTCTGTCCTTGTCAGTGTTACTACTGCTGCTACTGCTCTTGTGTTTGTCGCTTTTGTCTTTGTCCCTCAGGTTATCACTGGACTTAGCCTTATCGGGGTCCTTGTCGCTCCGACTCCTGTCTTTGTCACTCCTCTCCTTGTCTTTGCTGGATGACGAAGATGATTTGTGAGATGAAGAGCTTTGGCTTTTACTGCTCGAGTGTCTATCTTTGTCTCTGAAAATTTCAAATGAAACACGCAATGATTTTGCATTGAACTCATCCACAAAAAATATGCAAAAAAATTATATTTCATTTGTTTTGTAGGTCGCAATGAGAAATTATTACAATTATCACATAATTAGAAGATATTATTTCTTAAATATGTTTAACCCTTTATCTCTCAACGGGCCAAAATATCGAGCACCCTACATGCGCGAAGACTCACACGGGAACAATTCAATCGGCCTGTGTTTCTCCACCTTTTCACACCTGTGAACCACTAAAAATAGGAGAAACATTCCGGGAACCACTACAGCAGAAAAAAAATATCATTTATATTTCATACGTATAATAACATCTGATGGTGGTTGATTTCGTCACGTAAAACTTAATCTATTTTAAGAACAAAAACACAATGCACAAACACCTTACAGGTGCACGGGTTTTGAATATTTTATTGTAATTTTTAGCATACCTATGCATTTGGATGGCAAAAATTCAAGGACCACCGGTTAAGAAACACTGCCTTAGAGCAGTGCTTCTCAAACTTTTTCATACCACGGCCCCCGAAATCAGAAAAAAAAATCCTCCCCTCCCCAAAATTTTTAATCTTTATTGACCAACAGTATGTACTTTATTTAACATTAATTATTATTATAGGTACATTTTTACTAAAAATAATAGAACATTTCATTTACTTGCGTATAAAGCAAAAATTAAAAAGAAAATTAACTTCAAATTTATTATAGCTACAGCCTACAAAAACATTTTAATGAGAGGGGGGTGATTTTGCATATTTTTACATAATAAATCAATATCCGGTACAATGTTTGAAATGCTAATTCGCAGGGTTTGCTCCAAAGTCTCTGTTGAAAGACACGACCTGTGTTTATTTTTTATTACCAGTAATGATGAAAATGCTGTTTCGCATAGATATGTTGTCGCTAACGGAATTATGATTAACAATGCTGCTTTTGCAATCGACGGATATTCTTGCTGTCACCTTATCCAAAATACTGCAAGACTTCATTCATTAAATTCGACTTCAAGGGAATTATCTGATCTAATATCAACCAATTCTACTTGAGCTACCCACGTAATATGATCATATTTTAAGGATTTGGCAAATGGTTTTCTGATGCAATTGTACTTTTGGTATTCATTTAAATATATATCCATATCGGATAAGGTATTGTGATCGCGTAAAAATTCGACCTCGAGATTTTGACTGATTTGTATCATGTATCGTCCTGTGATCACGTTATGATTGTTTTTTTCAAATACTAAAATATTTCGCGGCTCCCTGGGTGGAGCTCCACGGCCCCCAAGTTTGAGTACTGTTTCCATTTTTACCCATATATTTTTTTCTTTTGTTTTATTGAAGTAAAATCTCTATAAAATTTTAAAACAGGTATATAGAATCATTTATTTAAAAAAACGGTATTGGTGATTTTTCATCATTATTTTCATCAATAGTCCTACTAAATTATCATGTATACATTTATCTATCCAAGTAATATATAATTTCAGTAGGTTGTTTCAAAGAAACCCCTTCTAAATTTTTTCGAATGTGAGTTAGAATAGTTCTGCATTCAGCTGACAACTTGGCAATTTTCGCATACACCTACTAGGCTAAATCAACCGGAAGTAAGACATTCAATGGTTAAATCCTTACAATAAAGAATTATAAAAATTCTAATTTCTTATTTTCAATAATAGGTAAACATATAAGTAGTAGGTAAGTATAACTATTAGGTATATTGCGTCTACGCCAGTATAAAAAGGTTTAACTTAACAACTAGAACCTAAAACACAACCTATTTAAAACGACACATACATACCTACCTACCTGTGTTAGGTTTTGGTTTGTTTTTAGGTCACAAAAGATTACGACTAAAAAACATTATTTTGTGAAAATCTATATTCTCCGACATTGTGCAAATTGGAAAACAAGTTTAAATAGGTATAGGTATGTAACACTATTCAATAAAGTTTGAATTGAAAGTTATTGAATAAACCCATTATTATAAAATCCATACATATTAACAACAATTCTGAATGTAACCAATTTAAAAGAATTAGCTTCATATAAATCACTTTATTCCTGTACCTAAACTGTAAGCATGAAAAGAAAAAAATGGTTCTAAAGATTGTAGAAGTCAAAAATATGTCTTAATGTGATTCAGGCACTAAACAACCATGTAGGCATATCTTTACTAGCATTGATACACCATATCATACACAAGTTCCAAAAAATCTCGGAAGTCTGCCTGATTACTCATTTTTTTTAATCTGACCAGTCAGCTGTAGGGACTTTCCTAAACAAATTGAAGTTTTAGGTTGGTTTTTTTTTAATGATAATTTTAAAAGTTTCACAGAACAGGGTTAAACGACATACCTCGAAATGTCATACATGTTAATTATACAATGGATGTTATACACAATAATGTGTCACTAACAGACACTGCCATGATTATTTTGTACTCACTTATTGCTGCTGGAACTACTATGCTTTGAAGAACTGCTTTTGTGATCCCTATCTTTGTCGCGGTGTTTGTCTTTGCTCGAAGATTTGTGGCTCGATTTGTGTTTATCGGAACTCGAATAACCATTTTGAACCCCGTTTAAATGATCCGATCTAGCACCGTTGACTGCTTTTATCTAAATTAGAGAATAAAACACATCTGAACATTGCGTGGATATAATATAACATTATACATAGGTATACAATCGGATATCCCGGCAACCGTCAAACTTACGTGTTAAATAATCTAGAAAAAAAATAGGATAACGAATTCGATACATATCACGGTCCGGTACCATTCAACTTTCACGTTTCATAGCTTATTACACAAAGCATGGAATTGTGTTTGACGCCATATTGGGGACTTAGAAAAATTTCAATGTGTCGGCCGAGAAATATCCACCAGAATAGGGACTCGTACGAGGGACATACCGCTTTTAAAAACTGTCCAAAATCACTAAAAACACGTATTAACACATTTCTTAGAATACTTACATCCTCTATAACAACTGGTTTATCGACACTCATCCTGGCATTTATAGTACACTGAGCATAAGCTTCTACGGAGATATCAAAAGTATCACAATCACATTCACAGGGCAAAGCGAACGAAAAGCAAGCCAACGCAACTCGTAAACGGCTAAGTGTAAAAATGGACACTCTGCGCATGCGTCGCTTTATTCCTTTTAATTCATCCGCGACAACTTCACACTCAACCAAAATGAATTGAAAAGTTATCGGCAAAAAATCGTATCTAACTATTTTTTTTTTAAAAAAGCACACGCCGATTAATATTATGAAAATGATGAATAAAAATTATTCATTCCTAATCATATTCCTAATACCGTACGTGATTCGAGATCGTGGACAAAGGAGAAATTACATTAATCAACTCAAATGGTTCCGACTACGACTATACAATTTTGACATCTAAAAACCTAGCTACTTTTTTCAAAAATAGAAGTAGGTACCTACCTACCTACATCACCGACGAAACCTTTTTATTAGTAGTAACGTTAAAATACCTAATTTAAACTTATACAATGGAAGCAGTAGAATGTAGTTTTATAAAGATTCATGAGCAATCATTATGTTGGTAGATATATTTTTAATAAACAACTACACAGGTAGGTAGGTACCTAGGTATATCAAAAACTTATTACGTAGGTAGGTACCTACATATTCGGGCAAAAACAAAATGTTTTTATTTTGTCGATTCGTTTTCTGTTCATTAATGTAGGTATATTAATTAATAATTCTTCCGTTCTTGTGGTGGGGTTAATGGAATATTATAAAATACCTACAGAAATACAAATAACTTTGAGGAAATATATGACTCTTCCCTTGGCCAATCCCATTTCCGAATGACTAATATATTTTATTTCTCAGAAATCGTTATTAAACTCTGTAAGATTGTATTTCTAGCCCATAAAAATACTAGTTGCAACCGAGACAATAGTTATATGAGTTGATGAATATTTAGTGATCTCCCAAGTTATAGTTACGCCACCAACAACCACAATTCAGACGTCATATTCTATAGGTTCAATCAGCATTAATTCGTGGGGCCGGGTGTAGTAATAATAAATGTAAGTAACTTAGAGGGCAGTTTTCATATATTATTACCTACCTATTCATGTGTTACGCCCACGGTGGCCGCGCGGCATAAGCGTTGGACTATAAAGCCGTGGGTCCCAGGTTCGAATCCTGGGTCTAGCAAGTACACATATTGTTTTTCAATTTGTGTGTGTCAGGGTATGGACCTAATAGGTTGAGCAAGTGGCTGACATCCATTTCTCGTAAAAAACAAAATCTGTCAATACAAACCTCCACTCTGTGGAGGCCCATATGATCCTATCAGGATCGGACATGGTCAAAAAAAAAAAAAAATTCATGTGTGAAAAAGGATTCAATCACATACTTAACTACTCACATTGTGAGCATTTTATTTCCAACATTAGATTACATTACTCAGGTTTATAATTATATTCTTTATTCCCATGGTAATGTAGATATAATATAATTTCAATGTTTACCCTTCCAAACACTAATAAAAGTAAAATACCAGTATTTGTATAGGATAGGAATAGTGCACTAAAAGAACTCATTTAGAGAATGTTGACAATTAAGTATGTACCTATATATTAATTATAATTGCATAGTATTTTGAAGTTGTTCTTTTTTTAATTGTCAACTCCTCAACGCTTTTTTAATACCTATGTATTTTACTGGTTATTAAATTAAACCACGGTGGTCACGCGGCTCAAGCGTTGGACTATAACGCCGTGGGTCCCAGGTTCGAATCCTGGGTGTGGCAAGTACATATATTGTTTTTCAATTTGTGTGTGTCAGGGTATGGACCTAATAGGTTGAGCAAGTGGCTGACACCCATTTCTCGTAAAAAACAAAATCTGTTAATACAAACCGCTACTCTGTGGAGGCCCATATGATCCTATTAGGATCGGAATGATAATTAAATATGGAATGAGCGATTCAATCAATATACTCAGATGCAACCTCAAGCGAAAATAGGTTCAATAAATTTTGGGTAAAGCCCTATCCATTGTCTACTTGGTACCTTGTCATCAGAATTGAAATTCTACCTCTCGTCACTAATTGATAGCATACTTACATGACTACATTCATTACTTGATTGGCTCGGCTCTGTCATTGTAGATCAGGAATCATGGAGTATTTCAATAGATAATAACTAATACATTTTTAAAAAATATGAATAGCAACGAACTGGCACATTCCAGATATTGAGACTTTTCCAAAATCTTGTACTCCTGGTAAGCAATAAAAATAATTTGGATAACATCAGTTATCAATTATGTAATTCTACCGGGTTTTTCACACTGCTGTCGATTATCCCCATGCCAGTGGTGAAGGATGCCTGTGGAAGGAAGGTAAGCTGTGGTGGGTTACTGAAAAAAAGTCTTAGGTCACCCATATTTACGGGACAAATTTGAATTTTGTTTCATCTGCAATAATTTACTGAACATAAAATATTATATTTTACTTTCTTATAAAAAATATTTCACTAAAAAAGGACAAGATGCACTAAAATAGATATCTTCGCAATGCAGTTGTGGTATGATAAATGACTACAGTAATGCGAACAGGGATTGAAGAATTTGACTGAAAACCAATAGGCCATACAATATATTGCTTGCAAATAGTGCCTTTAAAAACTGAAGAATTATTAATTTAGAATTATAGATGATTGTCTATGAATATGTCATCCAGGCATTCATTCGTACAGAGATCAGTTGATAATTTATAATATGTTAATTTTTTATAATCTAGGTGTAACTTTGTAGGATAGATAAGACATTCAGTGTTTGTGTTCATGCGAAATAATAATAATCATCTAAAAGTCAGACGTTGGTCACACCAGATTTTTTTATTAGAATCGCATACACAAATATACCATAAATAGACCAACAAGTTTTCATCTGATGGATTTTGAATTTAAATATGTCATTATAATCTCTAAATGCATAAATAAATAAAGAGAAAAAAGCATAATAAAAAAATATCATCAATAGATCGAAGCAACAAAACTCTAACTCCAGCTTAATTGTGCTTTTCCATAATGTTCCAACTTACGTTTTCGTCTAATGAAATATTTATTACTTAATGTCAATAACTTTACTAATACTAGTCAAAAAAAGATACGCAAATCTTATTTATGCAAAGGTGGGGGCTAATTAGTACAATGCTAGCGTTAACAGTGTTTACATCACTCTTTGATGCATCGGCTTGCCTTGCTTGAACCTCCCCCCACTCGTACATGTCATCCATGTTATGAATTTGCGAATATTTTTATTCTTGACTCCACTACCTATAAATTCAGAGGAAAGTAAAGATTATAGTTATGTTCGAAGAACTACTTACCAAATTATTTCAATATAGAGCACTGTCACTCATTTTCTTAAAATTTAATATTACTTGATAAAAAAAATATTACAAGACATCACCTATTATAGGTATTATTATTTATTACCTACGGGCATGAATGAAAACAAAGATTTTTGTAATATCTTTATTTACTAGAGGAGTTGTCACAGTCTTTGGATTTGGACTTCATCTTTCGGAAGGCAAAAACAATGTAGATAGCTGAAAAAAAAATAGCATTCTTTATTACATTGTTATTATATATTTTATTGTTAGGAATAATGAAGGTTTCATAGGTAATCAAAATACTATATTAAATGAAATTGTTAAATCAAGACTCAAAATATTAAAATGCAAAAAAAAAATTGTTATAGGTTGGAATAAGTTTTTGTATATCTTGTAAAACATAGGAAAATCCATGAAATATATTGATATTTATTTAAGAAAACCCTACTTTTAAAGGATATAGTCGGCTTTCAAATATAAGAACTTGTATGCCAACCAAAACTTAAAATGATGGCAATGTTTACAGTAATATTCTTTGATATTTCGATAGGAAAAAATTAATTGAATAAAACTCACTCGCTGCTTCCCACTCTGACTTGGACATTGTACCGACACTTCTAGATCTACTGCTTTCTGAACCAGAAGAATCTTTAATACTTTTTTCAGCATGCTCGTAATCTCCTGACCGTTTACTCAAGAGTTCTTCTTTGGAATGAGGCGGGAACATCTCCAAACATTGCATTTTATTTAAGAGCACTGTGCCTTCCTCCTTCTTTTCTTTGTAATAGTCTTCGAATCTCTTTTTGTATACTAATTCTAGATCGAACTTCTTGGCTAGTTCAATGAATGTTGGGAAATGCACCAAAAACTCAGGGCAATCGACGACTCCTTCCAAATGGAAGTTATATTTTGCTCCAAATAATGGCACTCCTTCCTCTGGATCGAATTGAAGGTCAACATTGAATATGTCATTTCCGAACTTGTTCCCATCACCTTTCTTCGCCCTTGACAAAATGTCAAAAGCGTCAGGTATTGTCCCAATGAAGTAGCCGCCGGACTTTAACATTTCGGAAGCGTTTTGTAATAAAACCATTGCCTGGGGCAGGCTTTCAAAACTATAGTGAAAAGCAAACTGACAACTGACCAGATCCATTTCGAAAGATGGCATCTTGTACATTTGCCTGAGACGAGTGGTGGTGCAATCGGCTGCGATAAATTCTGCAGTGAATATTTTCTTATCTCTGCCTCGTTCAGTTTTACTCTTCATGTGATTGTAGCGGTCTTTGCAGTGTTCAATAGACACATCAGCGATATCCGCACAGATTAAATGGCCGACGTTCCCTATTTGCCATTTTAAAAGATCACCTCCTTTCCCACAGCATAAGTCCAGAACGCGAAGAGTGGCTCCGTAAGTCTTCTGGGACTTCACTTTCTGGAGAAATTCGTCTATAATCATACACTTGATCCAGTTATTGAAATTACGCATGTAGAATATGGGTGACTTTAATCTTTGTATAATACCGTCCTCCTTCAAAGCATTATAATGCTCGGCCACCGTCTGAGCATGGTTTACTTTCTTTGGATCCCTGTGGGAAGATTCATCCTCATCCAGGGATCTTTTGACACCTTGTGGAACGTCATCTGTAGAAGAAATGTCGGCATCGAGGTTAGCCACATCCTGTAAAGTAGGTTTGATTGATTTTTGATTCTTCAAACCCACGCCGAGTTCATCGCCACTATTTTTCGTGACTTCAGAGGTCTCAGACATGACAATTGAATAGGTGACAGCTGATTTTCA
Source organism: Rhyacophila brunnea (assembly GCF_057557595.1). Classification (NCBI taxonomy): domain Eukaryota; kingdom Metazoa; phylum Arthropoda; class Insecta; order Trichoptera; family Rhyacophilidae; genus Rhyacophila; species Rhyacophila brunnea. The sequence goes on along the minus strand of NW_028233170.1, from coordinate 32,417,097 downwards.
GCAGTTGAGTAATTATTACGGTGTAGTTGTTACAACCGTTAGAGTAATGATTGGTATAATTGGGTACTATAATGTTATCGTTGGCATGGCCAAATTGTATGATTTTATTACTTATTATCTTAGAAGTAAATATTATTTATAGCGAAGAATATGTACTTAGAACAGAAAATATCGAAAGAAATACAAAGTGGCAATTTGCAATCGCGGAAAGACAACCAGCGACCATCGACAACTTTACCGGGAAGGAGTACAATACAACAGTGTTGCACTTGCAAACAAAGACAAAATTAAATTGGGTTGGAATCAGTGTTGCCATATTTTAAAAGTGGAATTATAGTACAGAGCCTCCAAAATTAGGGCCGCAGGTTCCCAAACTTTCACGGTCGGCTTGTTTTTTTTAGGAAAAATATTTCGTCGCGGGCCGCAGGTTCCCAAATTTTCACGGTCGGCTTGTTTTTTTTAGGAAAAATATTTCGTCGCGGGCCGCAGGTTCCCAAATAAATTTTCACGGTCGGCTTATAGTACTTTTATATAAAATTATAGTACGATTTTCAAAATTATAGTATTTTGGGCGTACTATACCTATTTTATATCGTACATAGTACGCGGACCAAAATTATAGTACAAATACTGGAATTAATCGCACAATGCAATAATCAAAATTCACAAAAAAAAAATAACTTTAACATTTGGAAAGTAGTTTTCACACATAATAAATGATTTCACAAATAAATAAATGAAATCACATAAAATAGTTTGTTTCACAAAACAAAAATCATAAATCACTCATAGTAAATATAAATTCACTCAATTTTGACAACTGCACACATTTGTAAAATTGTTTTCACCGATAAATAATATGTCGCACAAAGAAACGGTAGAAATTCACAAATGTCAAACTAATAATTGTAGCAGCAATACAATTTATTAGAAGGCAATCGAAAAAATGATGGTTAGGTGTCAATATAATTAATGTTTAACGCAGTAATATAAATATGTATATATTCGTGCTGCTATTGTTTATATAAAATTATTATTTGATGTAAATCTACAACCAAATAACACCACCTAGGTATATCTTTTTCGGTTCATCGATATACATTTTGGTAAATGTGGCGCAGATGCCGTCATGAGATTGTATAAGTATATTTTTTGAACTAAACCTAACCTAACCTAACCTAATCTAACTTAACCTAACCTAACCCAACCTAACCTAATCTAACCTAACCTAACCTTTTTTTTTGCGGCGGGGGGAAATCTTTTCAAGACACCACCAGCAGTCAGCGGCGACTGACTGGTAGTAGTGTGGGATTCTTACCCACTAAAACCCCCCTCCTCTTCCCAGCTGCTCTCCCGGAATCCGCTTTTATGCATTGCTTCAGGAGGGCAGCTATGTCCTTGCATTATATTATGCCGCTACTCTTCCTCCCCTAGCCGGGATCTTTCCTCCTCTTCCTTGCTCTGCATCACTGACGATGCAAACTCCACCCACGCCGACCATGATGCAGCGTTCTCCAGCATGGAAGGAACCATTTTTGTCAGCGTCATTGCTTCCTCGCCAACCTAACCTAACCTAACCTAACCTACCCCAACCTAATATTACCTAATATAATCTTAGTTTGTGATAATGATGCATTTCAAATTTTAAATTAATAATTAATTATTGGATCGAAAAACCTATGCGCAGACAGAAAAGGGTATTTATTATAATTGTCTACATGGAATAAACTGTTTTCGTAAAAAAAAACATAAAAGCTCATGACGGCATATGCGGCACAATTACCTAAGTTTTAATTAACGTCACTTTTTAAATAGGTACTTATAGTATTATTTGAATCAGAAAGTAGGTACCTAATACATACTTATGTTTTGCCAACATAATGAATAAAATCATTAAACCTATTTTTCTTAGTGTTTGTGTTCATTTACGATTAAATAGTTACAATAGATTGATACGTGAAGACTACTTTTTCCTTAGTGCAAATCGATCATTTGAGAGTTGTAGTTGATTTGTGAATATCATCCATTTCCTATGTGACGAACATCTTTAAATGTTGTCAGCGCTTTGTGAAAACAGTCTATTCAATTGTGCAAATATATATTCCCCAATTAAATTGAATTTGTAATCATATGGTTATAAGGGGGGTAAGGGGGTTAATAAAATCGCTATTAAAAAAAATCATAGCACAATTATTATTTATAATTTATACCACCCCACCGATGGCATGTATTTTTTTTATTGTTATAATATTATTATGACAAGACTCTTGGCCCAAGAAAGGCGAATGTACGTGGTCACCATTATGAAGTGCGACATTGGTGTTGTGTGGTCCATGGCCGATAAATGATTGCCGTAGTTCGCAGTGTCGGTGTTTTATCAACACGCATCAAAGGACGCCAACATTCGCCTTGCTTGGATCATTGTGAAGGGAGCATAACGTCGTTGATTCTACAATACCTGCTATGAGTACAAAACCAAATTGTTCAGGAGACAAAAAAAACTGTTTTAAAAAATAGGTAAATATGTTTCAAGTCAGTTGACTATACAATTTGATGACATTAATAGTTTTACATTGATTGAATAATAAAAAAAAAACATTAAAAAGGAAGGAAATAAACAATAAACCTTGATTATTCTCTTTATTAGCACATGACAGATATTGTCAGCATCTTTTTGATTACATAACAGGTATTTGTTGTGAACAAATTTTCATAATCAATTAATCAATCAAAATGCAAACATCCATGAAAAAAAATATTAAACATAGTATTTTATAATCAAGTTTATAGAAAATAAAATGAATCAAAATAAAAAACATACTAACATGACAATCAAAATTATTTTTATAATATTTTGCTATGATATTTTAATTAGTTCTTGGAATTTGACGTAAACCGCAAATTATCATGGAATGTGACGATCCTTCTCAAAACCTATCGTTTTTCAGCTCTTGAAGGTGACGATATTTGGATGCAAAAATGGGTATATCCTCGATATACATTTTAGACAATATTATTGCCTGATTTTCTTCGTTGCAAAAGAGGTAGCCATTCACATGAATAGCTCAAACAATAGTTGATATCACCATTCGTTTAATATTTTAATTGACGAATATCATCGACAGTAGGGTCTCCGGCTCTCTTGCCTGGTCTGAGTGATGTGAGGTTTGTTTGTAACTGATCGTATTGTGAAAATAAATCAAAATTTAGTACTTTCACCTTATATATTGTTGCTTCTGTCGTGCTAATCTCATCCGTGCTATGTAATCCGATAGTGAATTTATTGGTGGCTTGAAATAATGTTCCAGCGTCGCATGAACACTGTCGGCCTCCATCATAGTGTGACCTTTTTCCAAAATATGTTGATTAATATTGTTATCGATTTTTTCTTAGGCGTATCGGTAAGAGCACTGGCTAACACCTTATTGCGATTCTGGTAATTACATCCATCAGATATAAGTACCACTTCTTTATAGCTAGGGGTAGATTTTCTAAGTAATCCATAATGCATACTTGATACACCCCCATTTGGCCCATTTGCTTCATGCCATACGTACAATAACACTTCTTTATTATTTAATTCATATATGATGAAGTTATGAACTTGGAGTTTTTGCTTGTAATACATGGCAGAAGCATCTGTTTTGGGGCACAAAAGTACATTTTGGAGATCCATTGTCAATACCAGTTTTTCAGAACTTGCACTCTTTTTTGAAGCATTTTTTACAGCCCTATAAGAGTGTTTTTTCGAAGAGTTTTAACCAAAGGTTCCAACAACTCAGCTTGTTATATAAATATAATATCTGAAGACACGGATACATTTTTCATTGACGACCGTAGAAGGTGTATAATATTATTTTGTTCACCTGAACGGAATGTTCCATTTAAAATATGAGTAAGTCCGTCGTCAGGGGTTAGCAATGTAATATAGTCTAGAAATTCAAAGGTATCTGCATTTGAATTTGTGAATTCATTTAAATTTATATGACCATCTACGGGAGTTAAAATAATATTTCCAACATCCTTATTATCCGATGGAGGAGCTTCATTAAAAATCTGAAGGAGTTTCGTATCAGAGCCAGAAGCTGTAAAATTATCTAAATATCCCCCAGATTCTTGATACGTTTTGTGTAGTGCTAATTCAAGAATATTTTTCCTCGATATGACATCTCTAAAAAACAATGTTATGAAAATTACATGTCAAAAAAACAATTAAAATGACAATGAACACACGAATGAAAGCAGATAAAACATTTCACTTTTGATTATTGTAAACATAGGAAAGTAAAATTTAAATATTGGCTATTAAGGTGGTGGTTGTTAATATACTTCCTGAATTCGGATAAAACCTTAATGTAGATTATAGCGGCTCTAATCTTTTTAAATAAATTGAAATTAAATAATGGCAAAATGTGTTTTCAACCATGTTGATGTTACAATAACTGTACACCTAACAGAGTAAATAGTAAAAATTACCTCAACCTTACCCACTAAATTTCAAACACTTTTAATTCTTGAATACAATTATATAATTTTATTATAGTAAGTAGAAGAAATAATATAATTCTTACCATGCAACAAATCAATGGATAATTACTGTCATGTGACTGACAAAAGTATTAACTTAACTCATTAAAATGTGTGAGAGTCATATCAATGTTTGTTTGAATTGCACATAACTGTTATTTCATTTAGTAATATCTGCCATGTGATCAATGTCATAAAGGTGATCTTAAGTTAATTACTGCTATGTACACTTATATCACATAGCAGATATTACCATCACTGAATTCAACACCGACATATGACAGCTTTTGGTTTTATTTATTTAGAATATTTTGGTAATTCCAATCACATAGCAAGTAGTATATATGGATGGAGAAAAAAATAACCTATCCAACGATGTAAATAACTCAAAACTGACAAAATGTGCACATAGCACGTATTGCAGAATCAACGACGATAAGCAAATTCAGGGCTCAAAACGCAGCGACGATTCACATAAAATTTGAAACTGCGCTGTGGTTCGTGAATCATATAAAAAGTTCAATTTCCTACTCGATTTTATTGAAATTGAGTAATTTCATTAAAGTTTAATACGTAACTTAACTTGTCAGATGCATGGTAAATTAATAATTATGACATTATAAACATCTACTTCTACAAGCAAGCACTCTTTTGCATGGTGCTACTGAGATTGTTTGGTTGATTTCAATATCTGCATTCAGCGAAGATTTGTATTGTTAAACATATCCTGCTATTTTTGTGGTTTAGGACTTTGAGAGTAGTAGAGAATAGTAGAGTTTCAGGTTTCTTTTTGTGTAAATTTATTAAAAATTTGAATACCGTCTATGTAGAATAATTACAGTGTTAATACCTATGAGTTAAGCGTCAATTACATTGAGCTTCTTTACGAGCTGTTTGTTGGCGAATTTATAATCTGCCTGTAAAGTCGCCCGGTGTAATCATCGAAATGTTAGCTTGTTCGATGATTACACTGGGCGACTTTACAGGCAGATTATAAATTCGCTAACAAACAGCTCGTAAAGAAGCTCAATGTAATTGACGCATTAGGATCTCTTTACGGGGATGAGATCTCCCCAAGCTTAGGTACCTATTTATATGAGAAATATTGTAACAATAAGCAAGAATACAACAAATTTAAGTCAAATAGGGACACTTAATTACGGACTTGGGACTCATAGGTACCTACCTAGTATAACTGAATAATCTCTCATACCCCGCACAACAGGTAGAACACATTTTTTCTTCTCCAGTCTTTGACGTTGAAAAGGATTCTTGCATAATCCTTTATTATCTCCTCCAAATGTATTCGTAGTTTCCCAACTATCGCATACGGCGCAATGTTTATGGGGATTGCCTGTTAGTGCAACATCCACTATGAGGAACGTTGAGCAAATGAGGAACGTGTTAATTAGCTGACAGCAACTCTCGCTGATCTAGGTAGTTGATAAAAAAAAACTCCACAGGACGACGTCATCAGACGCGCTGTATACTTATCATGCGGGTGTGCTGCCTCTCCACCTGCACTTCCAAATATGAGAATATATCACCATCCTATTCTTGGGGATCAACACTACCATCAAGGGCATCCAACCGATGCTCTCGCAGGGGAGCCGTGGACACACCTTACACGGAAACTGTGAGCGCCTTAGTTAAGAATAATCCACTCGGGGCATGGTAGGTAGTTGAGGGTGTCCGGTATCCACCAAGGGATGTCACATTAATCATTTTTTCCAAATATATCCTGCAGGCTTTAGAGGGGACAATTAAAAACAATCGGAGGTTTGTTGACGATCATGACATTTGTATTTATTCGAACGTCAAGAGGTCGATACAAGCGATTAGAGATTCACAGCGAGTACAGTGAAAGTGGATAATGGGGCACACAGCATAACACAATAATTATTGGTTCAGCAGGGCACTTATAATGCACTTACGTACCTAGTCTATGATAAATTTCCTCTGGGTTACATATCTACGCGAAAATCACAATTTCAGAGATGGTGAATGATGAATGGAACTCGGGATACGACAGCTCACCGACAGGCGACAGGGGAGTTGACTTAGGTTCCAATCGTTTATTTCAGCTAAACAAGAAGTTAAAGTGCACGTTTCGAGATGAAGGTCACGGAGTCATGCGAGCCTTCCGGCACCGGTTTAAAATGACATTGTATGGTAAGTGTTCATGCCATGACGGCAATGACTAGCAAGTCTTCTATTTACAACAGCTATCGAATGTTAAATTTTCATCAACAATTTGCAAAACTTGAACTATTTATTGCAGCACGTCCAAGACCATCCGGGAACGATGGCAAGCGAGGCCGTAAGAAATGTGTGTTATACCTAGTCTCTGTATTAAATATACAAGATAATAAACTCTGACAAATGGAAATGATGCATTCATTTCAGATCCAGCACGCTCGAAATGGAAAAGTTTACAAATCGGGGCAGTTGATAATTTTCCGAAAACATTACAATGTGTTCGATTTATTTTTATATGTAGGTACCTATCTACTTAGCATGATTTTCGTAAACGTAAAAAAATTAATGTACTTATATGAATTTTATAATTATCTTAATATTTCACGAACTAGAACGCAATCTATAATATTTCTACGAAACGGTGTGATACCTAGGTACCTAGTCTCGAGGATTTCATGTAGGTACTTAGGTACCGGAGCTGCGTTCTGGTCTGCTCCGGTTCATTTCAAGCCCTGATCTTAACGGTTGCCGTTATATATTTTTTAAAACGATAGTGACAACCTATGCTGTCTTTCATTTTGAAGGAAATCGTTACATATCTTTCGTATTTAGCTAAGCGAGACAGTGGTACTTTGGTTGATTTTATTCTATGAAAACAAAATTGTAAATAGATTGTTGTTTTAATCCTTTATTTTATGAACAGGCAATGACATTTATTATGTGACCAATAGGAACGCACCAATTTCGTTATTTTGCTAGTCTATGGTAAGGTTTTACAACGTATATTATCTATGGTTTCACATTTCAAAAAGAAGTTACGGTTGCTAACGTATTTTGGGCATTGTCAGTTGAAATATTTTCAATAATTCACAAATATACATATAGCACAGTTATTGTTATTAAAATAAACTTTTTAACGTGATATATTCTTTATTCATTATATTCACGATGTATGCGTATGAAGATGACGAGGAGGAAGTGTTGTACGTACTAACGATATGTAACTTGGTTGTGTACATTTTTGGTGTTCTTCTCAAATTTACCTTGACTAATTTCGCCCTTGTAAATTTTCCTCTTTCGCAGTGAAAGTGTGGCCAAAACGATTGGGAGTAATGCGAAGAAATTGATACATTCACTGAACATTAACTGGAGGGTATTGGGCGTTGACGAAGTGACACGAAGAAGCAGAACGGAATCTTTAATCAAAATCGTCCAAGAGCGGTACGACGAAGTTCTTGAGGAGACGCTGGAAAAAATAAAGATCATATCATCACATATTGATAGTAAGCATTACGAAGTTGTTGGAATTCAATAGAAAAATATAATATGACGACCTTCCTTCGCAATAGGCTTTTGAATTTTTTGACCACAATAACATCTCTTTCGAAATTTGGCATATTGTTACAATTATTTATTTTCAGCTACCTACATTTTGTTGACGTCTACGTATTATATCTAGTCAAGTGTGTGGTCTTGGTTATAGTGCTTAGGTTTAAACATGAGTAAAACAAAAATTTGCAAAATATTTTCATAAAAAACATTTTATGAATAAAAAAAGGTACTAGTCAGTTATCTCGGATACAACGGCAAACACATTTTGAAAATAGCCTATATACTGAATTATTTGTTATGATAACCTAAACTAACCCAACCTAACAAATAATCCAGTATATCGGCTATTTTAAAAATGTGTTTGCCGCTGTATCCAGGATAACCGACAAGTACCAAAAAATATGATTCTTTCGAAAGATATCTATTGATTGCATAAATTGGTCTGATGAGATACCCGGGGTTCCAGCGGCTAGCTCAGGTGTCCATCGAACCCCGGATTCACAAAAAAAGATATTTTTTTATTGAGGAGAAATTAAATGAAACCACGTCTGTCTCGTGCGTAACTTGGTATTCTCTTATATTTTACATTTTCTTTAAACGTTTACATATTTTGTTTTAACAATAAGTTTCGCAGGTCCGTACATATTGGAAAAGGGACGCTCACTACTTTCTTTTTCTTTTTCAAACTTCGCGTACCCACGCCGTCCAACCAAAAGGACTCTCGTGATTGGCCAAATTTTATCGCGTGATGTTTTTGATTTGACGAATCACGAGGACCACCCCGGCGCAGGCGCGTGGAAATTTGAACGTTGCCGGCAAGCGCGGCAAAATTTATTATATATGAATAAGTACTTATATTTAATCTTAAAATTATCTCTTTCATCCATCATCATTTATACTTTAAAATCTATCTTACTTACACCTCCACCCAGTAAGTGATTTTCACGCACCGGACGAAGGCCTTTACTCATGAATAAAAAAAAATAAAATTACGTAGTTGAGCAAGGAATCAGATTAGATGTTTTATGAAGCCGTTTCTAGAGGTCAGGGTTACGTTTCGACTTATGACTACTAAATGATTATTTTATACCGGAAGAAGCCCGCCTGTAACAGGGGTGTATCACTGACTTACGTTCATTTTGATGTCTTCATTAAAAAATGTAGATTTCAGGAAGTTTTTCAATTTTTTTACGATATGTGGTATTTACTACCTATCTTGGTAATGGTGCCGCAGATTATTTACCCAATATTCACAAGATATTTCATAAATGTAATAGTATTACCATGTTCGATCCTAAGCGGATCATATGGGCACCACATAGTGCTTAGCTTTAATTTTAGTGCAAAAAAATAAGATTTAAGAAACCATAACATAATTTGCACTTGCCACCGGTGGATCCCGATTCAATTTGTGACTAATGTATAGCCCTAACAAATTCCATACTCAAACATAATGTGACCTTGCTTATAATGGCATGAACACATTACTATCATTTCATGTGCTCTCTCACTGAAGTGCATCACTATCTATATCTCAACATTTCCATCTCAGTGTGACAGTATGGAACGTGACGCTAATGTGTTTGGTCCATAGACATGTCATAGACTCAAGTAGTGCCGAGTGAGAGAAAACGATAGTAACTTTGGAAGGAATTGGTGCAGCTTTGACTATAAATAAGGCAGCAGCGGAGGCAAAAAGAAAGAACAAGAAACTTTTGAGAAATTGTTCATACATATTAAATTTATAGTGATTAGATTAGGACACATAAAATGCAAGTCACACCGATATGTGCCCACATCTGCTGACAGGTCGTTTTTTATTCTAATTATTATTCGCTGTTTTCATTTTTTCTGTTGAATGCAAATGCCATGTGCCAAATGCCAATCAATTTTAATAAAAAAATTATAATTTAAGCATCAGGCCATCATAATTCTTTACTATGTTCCGTAGGTAGAAATATAGATATTATAAAAGAATGCAAATTTGTGACTGCATCTTTCTGTTTGTTTGTTTAATTAAAGAAAGGTAGATTTCCAGGGGGTGTTAAGTATGTTTTTTCCACAAAAAGGGGGCAGTGGACCAAATTAGTATAGTAGTGAAATCAACAAGTTGTAACACGTAAGTGCTTTGCACAATACGACATCGTCTCGTCTGCGACACTTGTCATAAATCAAACCTCGTAGAAGTGACAGTGACGCGCATCGCCTTTCAAAACATCAACAAAAATTCAAAGTAGTAGGAATAGGAAATAAGTGACTTGCGAGTTTGACGGTTGGATTAGAAACAGCCGACTCGTAGCATCTGCGCACGTGTAACTGCAACACCAAGGACATGCGGTCCGTGTCAAGTGAAATTTGTTGCTCGTGACACTAGCGGTTTTTGCAAACTAAAATGTCACATTCGACATGTGTGTGGAGGTACAGTGAAACCCCGATTCTACGGTTTTCAAGGGACCCTGAAGAAAAAACGATAAATGCGGGATAGGTATATAAAAACATTTTTTTTTTTTAAAAAAAACTTATTTTTCTTCTGGATTTTTTTGATGTCTTAAATTATTTTCAGTTTCTCAGCTAGGGTTCTAGTTTTCTTCATGGAGGGCATTTTAGTTGCGACTTATAAAAATTCATGATACGAGATGCATCTGTATGTATCATAAAAAATTCTATGAAAGCGAAATGAAAAATATTTAACAAAAACGGTCAATCGGGATAATATTTGTGACGGGACCATGATATTTAGACGATAGATCGAGGAAAACGATAAATCGGGGAACGGTTAATGCGGGACTATTTAATATTGTTCATATGGGTGTTTGGAGGGACTTTCAAAAATGAACGATCTGTGCGGGAAAACGATTTATGCGAGAACGGTAGATCGGGGTTCCACTGTACATTAGGTTACACATATTTTGTAAATACCACCAATATTACATTGACATATTCGGCGTGTTGCAGTAGAGACGAGTTTAGATATGCGACCCGGCGTAGGTATACAGACTATTTTACAAATTTTTTTTTAAATTATAATATTTATATTAGAAAATCTGCCGTATTCACTACTTTTCATGTTGTCTTGGACGTTGTTTTGAGTTTACAGATCTAGTAATCTTTTTGCTAAACTTGTGAGATCTTTCTTCTTTGGTGAGGATTGTGACAATTCAAATAACAACTTTACAGATATTTAGCTCGTTCCCACTCCATCAATCATATGCACAGAACAAAGACAAATTATTTCTCATTATATTAACCCAGCCACTTTTCAGTATTATTCGTTTCATCTGTGTTTAATAATTTTATTTGTTATAGATCTCAAAAAAGAAGCATCGGAATTGAGCCAGATTTTGTGTATGAACATTGAAATACACCAGCATCAGGAGCTCTCACTGAATCTAGTCAAAGAAAACCTGGAAAGGGATTTAGTAAGGTAAGCCAGACTCCAATTCAAACATTTACTGACCAACCTCAAAATTGCATATTCTATACTTATTGTGAATTGTAAAACGAATTGCCATACCAGACCATGTCTTTGAGTTTTGACTAGAGAATGATTTGAAATTGCAATTTTGTTCTATTGAATATATTTTTCACAATTGGGCACTGAGGCCGACATCAATGTGTCACTCCGCAGTCTGGAAGGCTACGTTTGGAAAAATATTGTATCAAATACATTAAGGCTATATCTCAGTTGAGGCATGGTCTAAAAAGATCGTGGCTAGGCGATGCGCGAATTGCGGGTCGCGGGTGCAAATGACGCATGCCGAACGAAATATAATTTGTCATATAAATCCAACATGCGTCCATTTAATGTTCTATTGGTAACAATAATTGTATATTCATTGACATGTTTTCTTTTTCAAGTAAATCGGTAACGTTTTTAGTCATCTTTACACGATTTAAGAATTAATACCCCCGTCGCCATCACGAAACAAATTGACGTATTCACACCTCGACGTTCGCTCTCCGAATGACAGCGAGTCTAAAATTTCGTCACGCCTGTCGTTGAAAATTATTTGCCGTTTCACTGATGTATCGTCTTAAGTGCCTAGTGTTGGATTTGATAGCAGCTATTCGAATTCATCATCCAGTGAACTCAAAATAAATGATGCTAAAATTGTGATTAAAATCAACCTGTTACAGCAGTGCAAAAAGTAATACCTACAAAGTATAATTTAATAAATAGAGTGATTATACAAGAATTGACTAGCCGCCGCCATATGCTAGATTCCGAATAGTTTTGATATACATCCATATTGACAGTAGCAGAGTGTGTTGAACATTGGTTTTACAATTATTCGTCATATTGTTGCTTTGAAATAGATATAACTCCACCAATGATAGAAATGGCCATAAATGCACCACAATGTAAATTACCTTCGAGGTGGGTAACAAGAGAGAGCGAGAGGGGCCAAGCCAGACAATTAGAGCAATGTAAATACTGTCAGTAATACCGACTGTAGACAATAATTTATATAATATATACATAAGCATGCTTATTTCTTACACTGGAAGAAATTGTTTTGTACTTTCTGTGGAGTCACTATGATGGTATGAGTGTTTTTACAAAATATGCCATTATTATGTATGTGTCATCATCAGCCGGGGGGGTCAATCCACTGCTGGATGAAGGCCTCCCCAAGCTTTCTCCAACTCTCTTGGTCCTGTGTCGTTCGCTGCCACGTATTTCCGCCGAACTTTACCAGTTCGTCAATCCAGCGGCTTTTAGGGCGACCCTGTGGCCGTTTCGTACCCCTTGGGTACCACTGGATGACGGCATTTGTCCAGCGGCCGTCCTTTCGGCGAGCAATGTGCCCCGCCCATCTCCATTTCAGCTGTTTGGCAACGTCTATTACATCGCGTACTCTTGTCTGCTTCCTAACCCATTCGTTCCTCTTACGGTCCTTTCGCGTGATGCCCAACATGCACCTCTCCATGCCTCGCTGTGTGACTCTTAGCCTTTGGAAATCTCTCGTGTTGAGGGTCCACGTCTCGCAGCCATACGTGAGCACGGGTAGCACACATTGGTTGAACACCCTACGCTTAAGACATAATGGTAGGTCACTCTTGAAGATAATATTCAGATGTCCGAAAGTACTCCATCCCAGCACATCTAAATTCCCTTATTTGTATACGCAAATGTCGCTATAGGATCCATTTCTGCACCTCTCAATATTGATAATAATTTTTTCTCAAGGTAATCTCTTTTTAACATTTTCTGTCGTAAGCGGAGCATATGCGAAACCATAGAGTAGAGGTTATATTAATTTACTTACAAGGAATGGTTCTTACCCATTAACTCAACAGGGTTGTGTCCTTGCACTGGATTAAACATATATTGAAAAACAAAATGCATTTCATGCACTACCAATTATTAGGCCACAGTGGGTACGAGGCAGACAAATAAATGTAATAAATAAAGCAAACTAGATATTGATATTCTACAGAAAGTCTCTATAGTTGTCCACGCCCACAACTTAAAACTAGAGCAAACTAAGTAATCTTGAGTTACACTGCATAGGAATTCAAAGTCCAATCATGTAAGTAATCATTATTTTTCAGATATCGTCATATTCTGCAGGCCCGTAAAGAACACATCATTCAGTTAAATGAAGTTCAAAAGCGACTTCATGACTTTATGGGGCTTGTTCCAAAGGATATTCCAGAGTCACCACTCCCGTCTAATGAACAATTGGATGAATTGTCTCAGTATTTACGAAGGCAAGAAGAGGAGTATGAAAGGAGGGTGGTCATGTTTCAAACAAAACAGCATGACTTGAGAAACATCCTAAGTGAGTTGTCTTAAAAATTGGCATACAAAAGATTACTACCAGTCCCTTGCCACTCTTTTTGCGTCTTTTCAGGTGATGCTACCATGCCATTGCTCCACTTGGATGGTATTTAGGAATCTAGTTGGTTGAGAGAAAGGCAGGCCGAGTTAAGACTTTCTTGAGGCATCCATAGCATGGGGCCAAGCGAGATCGAATGTTACAATTTTGTCTTAAAAGTCACCTTTCTTATCTTCGCATTACTGTCTTGTCTACAATTCTATTCCCTTAAAATCAATGCAAAGGAAATTATTATTATGTCCAATAATAGCACATGTCCTGATTAGATGCTGTGATTGAGAATTCTTGTCTCAAGAAATACTGAAAAGATTTGATTGACGTTTCCTGAGATTTTATTTTTCAGGTATTTTGAGATTCTCATTTCTCAAGAAATTGATAATGGGATTCTTGAGCATCCGAGTTTTTTTACCAAGAATATATTCAATCCGCCAGTCCAGATTCTCGAATTGAATTTGGACTGTGAATTTTTTTGGAAGGAAAGCTACATATATAATAAAACAATCGTCTCGATTTTAATTCTGGATGGAAAAAAAAGCAGAGAAATCACATGCAAGCAGGACTGGAGTCCTGATCTAGATCACCCTCTTATCAGTAATAGCAAGAACATTGAGAGTGAACAGCTTTAAATAACTTAGGCGTTTATGTTATTAGTGGTGGCACTTTGTAAAGACATCTCGCTGGCTAATGGCTGAAACACCATTCAGTTCAATGTGGAATATTGGGGCATCCCATTTCTACTCAGTCAGAACCATATACTGCTAGTTCAGTGGTTGCATTCTAACTGCTATGCATCTTTTGAGACTCAGAGTGTAACTGTATGCTGAGCTTCGAAAACAGATGCTTACGGCAGATACTGCATGTGCCTTTATAATGAATGACTTTATCAATGGTGCACCGATAATTTATTATTATAAACATTTTGTAGGAGAATTAGAGGACACACCCCAAGATAGCTTTCAGCATTATGTTGTCAGTTCTTCTCCCGAAGCTTTTCGGGTGACCGATGCGAACATGACCAAGTTGGATTCAGTCTACGAAGGTTTATGTAGCCGATTAGAAGAGAGGAAAACAGAGGTATGTTATAATATTCTTATTTTTATACTGCATATAATATTTAAAATTAACACATTCGCGGACACATGTTAGCTAATGCATGTTAGGCTCTCCTCCCACGGAGCAACTGATGTCCGACGGAACTGAAACTAAAATTCCAACCAGTATCTAGCTAATGTGTTTCAATGGTGGCGCGCTGACGGCGAGACTGGAATCTCTCAGTTTCAAAACGGTCGCGAAGAGACGCGACATGCCAGTCGCGCGGTCTCTCAAGTTTCCGGTCACCGTTAAACAGTGATACCAACATCATTAGATTCGGTGAAAAATTATATTTTCTTACCATAATTGGTAGCACTGCGTAAAACAAGTAACTTAACTCGCGTAACTTGACTCGCTCGAAGACATTATTTATTAAATATTAATCGCAAAATTGAAATAACCTAATTGTATTCGAGTAAACGCAGCAGCGTGCGTGTTGTTAGTTTTTGTACAAAACAGCTGATGGTCCAGTTTGACGGTTTGAGGTTATGTGATTATTATTTCAAGTGAGTTTCAGTAGCGCCGTGTGCGAAGCATCACATTGGCCAGTTGATGAGTTCCTTCACAAACCAGTTCCGTCAGATTTCAGTTGCGCCGTGGGAGGAGGGCCTTAGTGATATGACACGTCATACTAAAATTTTAATTTTTAAAATTTTCGATTTAGATATTATATAGAAATGAGTTAAGTCTTAAGATACGACACTATCTAATGGAAATTAATATGTTTGCATCATGACACAAGTAGATAGGGAACATAGTGTTTTAATCCAAAATACGACTTCTATACAGGTCATGTCGTATTACGTTGTACAGTACAGGACGTCTATAGACGTTCTGTCATATCACACTTAAAAAATGACGTCTATAGACATTGTGTCCGCGAATGTGTCTATAATATAAAAAGATTAAATAAAATCTGCAACTTTCAATTTTCTTCTACTTCCTGTATACCCAGACACTTGAAATTCGGTACACGGATGCTAATATGGTGACTTCTATTCAAATTTGGGAGCAGTCCAGCAGCCCTATGTTCTAACTAGTGATATCAAGTCACCCGACGACATGACGTAATTGTGACGTCAGCCAATACACGCTCGAGGCAAGCCGCCCAACACATACTGCTCACCATAGATATTATTACGCTGAAACACCTTTTTGTGTATGGGGACAATGAATAACGCCAGCATTTGACTAGCGTTATTTTCTCGAATGCTATTATCACTCCGGTAGTACGTCACAATGATGTCATATGACGTCATGTCGACCGGGCGACTACAACTCGTAAGTTCTAACATAAGGCCCCAGTACTCCAAATGATGGATCTCCCTACAATGTACCTGAAAAAAAACTTTTTGGCTAATGAAAATATTAATAGATTCCTCATTGACGGTTACTAGATAGAAATGTAAAGAACATGGAGATAACGGAACTTAAACATTGCATTGGTGCACGTCGTAGGAGGGTCAGGCAGAGGTGGGGATGTTGAAGGTGGCTAAGGGGTATATACCCTATATTACATCATATGCCTATCGACTTGAAATGAAAAATTGTGATATTTTATGTTTTACTCCTAACATTTTATTTAGTATGTGAGCTAAGATGTCTACACATCAATAACTATAAAATATTATAAAGTAATATTGTTTGATCAAAAGATTCTGGAGATGCGAGAACGATTGGCAATTCTGTGGGAGAGGTTGGAGGAATCGCTTTTGTATCGTGACGCTTTCTTGGTGCAGAATCCGGGACACTCCCGTGCCACCGAGGCGGCCATAGTAGAAGAGCTCAAGCGGTGCGAAGAGAAGAAACGGCAGAGTTTCAAAGTTTGTCATTTGTATTTTTATCTTTTTTTCCTTATTCTATCAACGTACATATTATTCTTTGTTTATGCCTTGTCTATCATAAATTTTAAGTCACATGGTTTAGATAGTAAAATCAATGTAATGTTCAAATAAAATGAGCTGATGATGACTCATACTGATGTCAGCATTAAATAGCAGTAGCAAGCAACAATTTAGGTAACTATTCGATCATCTTGACAATTGTTACGGTTGTTTCAATGTGGATGTTTTGTTATGAGTAAATCATAAGATTATTTTTGGTCTGCTTGAATGTCACCATAAATTATTGGATTCTTAGGATTGCATTTGATAGCATATTATTTTTGTTGCCTGTTAAAATGATGAAGACAGATAACTATTATTATAAAGGTAAATGACAACATGACAGCATGACATGAGTCGGCTCGAGTAATTTAGTCATAGAACTATACTATAAAGTGGTGATAAATTCAGTGCAGTTAATTTAAAAATTTTATCATTTGTTTTTTCAGCTGTTTGTCTGTAAGGTCCGAAGTGAAATCGTGGACATGTGGAATAAATGTCTGTACAGCAATTTGCAGAGGGAAAAATTCTCAGAGTATTATTCGAACATATTCAACGAAGACTTGCTGATGCTTCATGAAATTTACTTGGAGGAACTGAAGGAGCACCACAAAGAAAACAAGTAAATTCATCATTATATTCTGTTTTATCGCATAACTTACTTACTGGCACTGTAAATAAAATATCATTTGCTTGTGTTCGTATATTTTTTAATCTCTCGTAGTTTATGTGTAAAGACCCTCGTAGTCCAGTGTGTAAGGTGTGGGCGTTTCATCCGGGGCTTTGAGTTCAATTCCCAGTGAGGTCACAATATATTTATGTGTTTTCTCAAAGCCTATGTCGACACACATACGTAAGAGGACGGAACTGCGTTTTAGACTATTTTGACTTAATTGCCTTTTATTAAATAATTTAAAAAAAAAAAATCAATATTTTTATAGGCATAAAGGCTAAAGCTTTTATAGGCTAAAAAAATATGATTCCAGCATTTAAATTCACATTGTGGTGTCATTAAAATTAATTAAAATCATACTACTGAAAAGTTACTACGTAGTTCCGACATTATATCCCGTTTACACGTGCATGGATTTACTGCTGAATTTACATGAATTATCGTGCAAATTGCAAGATTGCATGCATGAATCAAAAAAAGTTCAGAAGCTTCTGAGTTTTCACACGACAATTGGACCGTGCAATATCTGCGCCTGCGCGCAGTGGAACGATAAAAGAACGAACTACACCATGCAGAGACTCATTTTGAGGTTAACTCATTTAGTGCTAACACCGCGACTGGCGCGTTTGGAGTACTTGGCCATTGGATATAATTAAAGTGTTATTTAAATGTGGTAATTAAAAGGTCAGCAGTGATTGTGTTCCTGATTTTCACGACCCGTCAAATAGTACCATCGCGACCATAACAATGATAACATCGCGTCTCGCTTACTCTTGAGGAATGAGATTGGCGAGACAGTCAGCACTTTTACGTGTTAACGGTTATTATTGCGATAGTTTAAAATACACACTATTGGTGCAAGCAAATCCATGCATGTGTACAGGATTATATGCCATTATACGTAGGAGGTGTCAATGTGTTCGTGATTATTTCACTTTTATGACTACAAATTATTGGCCTGCTGTAGTGCTAACAAAAATGAAAAGAATATAAAGGATGCGTACAGTAACCGATTAATCATAGTGAAAATATTCAGTACATGTTCACATATTGTTATCACCAGATATTTGACTTTTATCATTGTCATTTTGATAATCGAAATCAAAATGTAACGTAACATAGAAATAAGACGTGTCTAAGTTTGTTATATGTTTCAGTTTATTTCAAATGATCACACAGTGTCAGATAATATTTTATGTTGTATAGATCTAACATCGTAAATCGTCCGGTGTTCGAATTTAGAACTAAACTCATCACAGTATAAAAAGTGTTGAATAATATGTCAAATGCTAGCATGTGGTGCCCTCACTCAGCGGATAACTTATATTGGTGGATCTATACCAATTATTATATTTTTTTAAACTGGATTTCAAAATTATGTTTTGTTCTTGTGCTTATCGCCATAATTTTATATAGTAAATTAATTAATTGTTTGAGACAGCTATTTTTATGTTTTAGGGATATATATGAAATGTATGCACTGCGTCAGAAACTATGGGTGAAATGGAGAGAATTGGAAGCCAGAGCTAGTGAACCAGGCCGTTTTCACAATCGAGGCGGACAGCTCTTGATCGAAGAAAAGGAACGGAAGGCCGTCTCTAATCAGGTTACTTGGCACATAATAAATAATATACCCCTTCAAATAAGAAAACACTAATAAACATAAGAAATATTAGTATGTTATTTTGGAATAGTAACAACGGATCATTTGAGAACTTGTCCTCATTTATAGGATGTTGAAACAGTCATGTAGAATTTACAATCCCATATTTAGCTTTGAAGTTGATTTACTCAACTCTGGTTACCTATGCACTTGAATCCTCACGTATTTGAATTGGGGAAATGTAAAGTCGTGTAGTGTCCCGGTTGACCAGTGCAAGTCACACTTTCATAAGAACCTGCATGTCTAATTATTATTATGTCGCTGCTTGGTGTGTTCAGGAGTTTGGCAGATGGTCAAGTTTGTCGCCTTCGAAAGGTTGAAAAACATGGACTAAGCAATAATATTGTGTATTTTAAATGTACTTCTTTCTTTTCCTTCAACATTACAAATATTTTAGGAAGATTATTTTGCCGAAATAACACTACTACATTTTCTTCTTCCCCGACTAGTTGCCGAAAATAGAAGCCGAACTCACGCAGCTTGTTGAACTGTTTGAGTCCAGAACCGGGAAGACCTTCATGGTGAACGGAGAGAGTATTCTTCAATCCATGCAAAACGACTGGAACCAGAAAAATGCTGTAAGTCATTTAGATTAACTACACATGTAATAATATAAGAATAAAGAGAATGTATGTAAATTTAGGCTCTCTAAAATATGTCTCCAAATTGTTCTGCAGTTCTTTGGCCTGAAGAGAAAGTAATAATTTGGAAAGACTCATTGTCAGCGAAAAAATTCAGGGTACACGATCATCGGAGCAAATGGAGGACACCATGGGTCTCCCAACACCTTCAGCTATTTAGTTGGTAGAATGCAGGGATCACTGGGGAGACGACTCTAATGCTCGATAAATCAAATCGTCAAAAAAACATTCTTCTATGCAGATAGAGCATTTAAATATGAAAATGAAGCATTTTGCAATGAAGATCATGTCTGTACGGAACATTTTGTACAATGTTCAATGTGTACAAATGCCTTGATATTTTAACGCATTCGCTGCTGAGTAGATAATGATTTTTTAATTAGCACCTTTAAAATGCATGTTAATTACATCGATCGGCCGCCTGGCCATTACGCGCATGTGCGTCTTCAGCGTCCAAAGTATTAATGTCTCATTATGGCGATATTCTGTTATCTTTGTTATATAACTATAATAAGCCTGTATTCATATTTTTTTGTATAGGAACGTCAGATCAAATTGTCTGCTCGTAAATTGCAAAGCGGTCCCGTAAATGGAACGATGTCCGCCCCAAGATCTGCTCCTTCAGTAAGGCATCTTCCACTTATATCCACCAGAGGGACACTCACAGCTGTGAAAAGGTATACTACATACTTAGTTAATGATGTACATAACAGTAAAAGTAGTACATAATCTGTTTGAAATAGTAATTTCTTCATTGACATAGAACATATTTTTTAAATTGTTATTTTTACTCTATGGTATATTTTATATATCAACCTGTTATTGATTTGAAATTTGTTGTACCATAATATCGTCACTGTTCTGGCAGAAGACACTAATTCTAAAAAATGACATATTGGGTTAGTTATACGAGGGTGGGTCAATAAGTCCTTAGAAAAGCCGACAGGTGGCGCGACTAGTACTGCAAGCAGTTTGTTTTCATGCAGCGGCACTACCGATTCAGTATGCTGCGAAGTTTCAATCAGATTGGTCGGGTTGTTGTGTGTTTCTCGTACATTTAAAAAAAAAATTTGCTTGTGGAAAATGGAAAAATGGAAAATGGAGAAAATTAAGTTTAGAGTTGTTATTAAACATTTTAATATAAAAGGGTTAACAGCAAAGGAAATAAAAAATGAGTTGGATTTAGTTCACGGCATATCTGCTCCTTCACTTGCAACTATTTATAACTGGTTAAATGAATTTAAACGTGGTCGTACATCAACAAAGGATGAACCACGCTCAGGACGTCCTGTAGAGGTGACTACACCAGAAATGATCAATAAAATCCACGATATGGTGTTAAGTGACCGAAGATTAAAGTTGAATGAGATAATTGAGGTTACAGGGATCTCAAAAGGTAGCGTCATTTCTATTTTACATGACAAATTGGGCATGAAAAATATTTTTGCAAGATGGGTGCCGCGTTTGCTCACAGTCGACAATAAACGCAGTAGGGTGGTGGCCTCTAAAGCCCTGTTGTCGCTCATGCAACGCAATCCGGATGAATTTTTTCGTCGCTTTGTGACTGTAGATGAAACATGGATACACCACTATACTCCCGAGACGAAAGAACAGTCAAAGCAGTGGATTGCGAAGGCAAACCATGTCCAAAGAAGGCGAAAACCGTAAAATCAGCTGGTAAGGTTATGGCTACTGTATTTTGGGATGCACGTGGAATTATTTTCGTTGACTATTTGGAAAAAGGAAAAACAATAACAGGGGATTATTATGCATCTTTATTGGACTAGCTAAAAAACAAAATTGAAGAAAAACGGCCTCATTTAAACAAGAAAAAAATCCTCTTTCATCAGGACAATGTCCGTGTTCACACATGTTTACGATCAATGGCTAAAATTGAAGAATTGAAGTTCGAATTGGTCGACCACCCACCGTATTCGCCAGATTTAGCCCCCAGTGACTTTTTCCTTTTCCCAAACTTAAAAAAATGGCTAAGTGGACAACGTTTTTTTTCAAATGAAGAAGTCATCGATCGGACAAATGCTTATTTTGAGGACCTTCCGAAACTTATTTTTCTGACGGTTTAAAAAAAATTGAGAAACGTCTAACCAAGTGTATTGAGCTCTAAGGAAATCATGTTGAGAAATAAAAAAAAAATACAAAAATAAAACCTGTTTTAATGCTTTTTTCTAAGGAATTATTGACCCACCCTCGTACCAAAATGTTCCTTATTAAACCTTCTTAATAAATAAACAGTCTTTATTTTAAAGTCATCCTTTTTACGATTACTTAATAAACTCACATGATAGACCATTTCAAACATTTTAAAAGCTTCAAAGTCAAATTACTCAAAACTAGTATTCTCCAGTTAGAGTGATCTGCCAGAACAGACGCGATATGTATAATGAAGAGGTACCTACATTGATTGCATGTACTTCATGGAAGTTGTGTTTAAATTTTATTATATACAGTAAAACCTCGTTAATACGAATTCCATGGGACCGAAAATCGAAAAAAAATTTGAATTACACAATATGAAATGTATGGGGGAAAAATATTAAAATTTTGAAAAAATTTTTTTTTTTTGATTTTCATTAATTTCGTTTCCGATCATAGATGTGCCTACCGAATTGGGTTATAAAATGTCAGGATTATTTTTATTACCTTCATAAAATAAGTAAATTTTTGATGTTTTAAGAAAAGTCTTGTCACAATTTTCAATGACTGACTCATGAAATACTGTACTTTATTACGATTTATTGAATATTTTTATATGCCAGGACTCTGAAATCATTTCGAATTAAAGGTATGGTTTTATATGAAAATAATGTTCAAGGGACTTTTTTTTCGGGAAAATTTCGAATTACGGCGAATTTTGAATTATCAGTGTTCTTACTAACGAGTTTTTTCTGTATTAGTAAATTATATGCGCAAGTGCAAACATCAACCACCGAGTGCAGCGTTCAACCCCTGTTTGCTTGTCAACGCTTCCGCTGTAGGCAACGTGGAAACCGGTCGGCACAGAATACAGACATAAAAATGCAACGGCTCGACGTTCTTGTGGGCGTGTGATCTATATTATACTTTACCATAATGATCGGTTTTAGTGACTCGAGTTTATATTTTAGGCATCATCAGACTCCCATGTGTACACTTACTTACCTATGGCGTGTATTCAACAGTTGACAAAACAATTTAGTAAACAAACAACCTGTTAAAACCCACTATCCAAACTACCGCGTACCATTCACAATCTTAATCAGGGTTATCACGAGGATATCAAATAGATAATCTGGGGTGTTATCACCACACATGACGTGGAGGTGTTCTCTGAGTTTAGTTCTTAAAAACGTTTGTGAGAGTGAAAAGTAAAATGGCTCAAAAACTGTAAAAAGCTGCAGAATAAGGTTACATGTAAATTGTATGTATGTATTACATGTTGCTGTAGCACAGTTCACCGTGAGCTTTTGTACTGGAAAGATATGGCTGTATGGCACTGAGATCAAAAAAATAATGCGATGTTTGTGGAGCATTGCAGACAATATTGTTCTAATTTTATTAGATTCAATAAGAACATTAATTTGAAATTAATTGGTATCAAACATCTGATAAGTACAACTTGATACTTATGATACCAGAATTTTATATAAATTTATATGAGTATGATATGATTGCTTACTTATCTATCTACCTACCTATTTTCTTCTGTTTTTCCTTTGAATTCTGGTGGTTTTTATTACGTATTTTTAACTGTTTTTATTTAAACATGAATTCGATATCAATACTATCTATATATGGCCATCTATTTCTGATACACCAGCTCATGGTGAACTGTCGTACAGCGAACTGCATACGAACAATTTATCAGACATGGCAGAATAGTTTTCAAATTGACGTAAGTGAAGAGATCCTCTCACTCGACATTTGCAATCTTTTAGAGAATTAAATCAATTTTTTCCCTTGTATACATCACCCCATAGTTAGGTACAGAGCCTGAAGATGCTGGAATATGAAACCCGGGTTGCTCACACAGATCGTAATGGAAAAGTACACCACATTTTCATAAATATCAATGGGTAGTGTTGCCCTTTGTCAACTTGATTCGTTCCTGTGGAGCACTCTTAATCCATCATATCGACTACACTGCACGTTTTCATTATTTGTTAATATTTTAGGCGGTTGAGTCCTCGTCAGTCGCCGATGATGTCAAAGTCTCGCATTTTGCCTCGCCGCCTTCAGCTGACACCCGGTTGTGCTTCTTCAGGACCAAATGAAGCTCCTCAATCAACTGAGTCAAAACGTTTCAAAGGACCCGTTCCCAATCTTGCCATCAATGGATATATTGTCAAGAAGAAGAAGGTAATGATCACACTTT
Organism: Rhyacophila brunnea; assembly: GCF_057557595.1. NCBI lineage: Eukaryota > Metazoa > Arthropoda > Insecta > Trichoptera > Rhyacophilidae > Rhyacophila > Rhyacophila brunnea. Next base: position 32,392,872 of record NW_028233170.1, on the reverse strand, counting down.
AAAAAATTAATATTGTACTATTGAATAATATACTATTAGGCCCTCCACACGGTCTGATTGGGTTGGGCATTTGGGTCAATTTGGTTGGTATCGGCTGGCCCGTATGTGTGGCCCACTCATTTACCGAAAATCGCAAGAATTAAGTCAATTATTCCTGATACACATAAGGGGTCGTCCATATATGACATGAGGACGGGGGTCTGATATCGTCGCCCCAAAAGCAAAAGGGCACATGTGCAATTTTGACGGTTTTGAGCTATGAATGCAGTTTTCTTTGTAATTTTTTTCTCTACATTATGTGCAAAACGGCATTTGTGAAGCAAAACCCATGAATTCACAATTGAGCAAAGAAAATAAAGGTTACTTGTGTATTTGTAAACTGATCTTCATTTAATGTATAGGAAAAAGGTAACATGTACACGGTTTTAGGAATTATGTGCAATGTTTACAAAAATAATGTAGGAAAAAGGTAACAAGTGTAATTATTTAAAAGTGAGTAAGGGCCTTTGTACAAAAAAAATAATTTCGTTGCAGAAAAAGGGCACTTGTGAAATTTGTGAAAAATTTAAAAACATGTTGGCAGCGAACAAAGAGGCCCAAATATATATTTTGGAAGATCACAATAAGCGTAAAGTGGACGCTCGCAAATCAAAAGATGAAGATAAAGCTATTCATAAATGCATATCGGAAAAAGGTAACATGTGACTTAAAACCTCTTAAAAATCAAAAATTGACAAATTATAAAAAAAAAAAAAAATTCCATATCAATCTTGAGTAATTAGGTCACATGTGTTCCAAATTTCATTTCAAAATATTCAGTAATAACCTCTCCACGATTTTTTTTCACTCCAAAAAACACTTAAAATGGGTTTTTCTCAAAACTCAATTTATGCACAAGTGCCTTTTGCTTTTGGGGCGACGATATAATGTCATGATTTGTGACAAAAGGATTAGAGGGATGGCTTAACGGAAATTGATCATGTTCAACGAATTTAAAGAATGAGGGGGGGTTAAAATTTTGAAAAATGTGATGGATAACCTCTTCAGCAGATACTGCACAAGATATACGCTGCAACTTGAATTTGTTATGAATAAATGTCATTATTTTATTGAAGATGAAACATGCCGAAATCAAAAAGTCACATTTTAATTTTATTGATAGTCCACTTATTGTCACCATATAGTAGACATCTGTCGGTTGCGGGTTCGTATTCTGTGGCTGGGTCAGCCTCACATTTTTTGGTTTCTCTCAATGTGTCTTTGGATCCAGGGAATTTAGCAATGGGTTGAGCCAGCGCCATCTTTAGATTAATAAAGCCTGAGCATATCTTTTTGCACAAGCAACGAGTGGTCCACTATTCAGCTGTCAAAATCAGATCCCAGATTGCTTCACATATTGATTTGCCCTTTCTCGTTTCAAATTGTTTTATAAAAAATTCTCAAATCATATGTATTAATAAATTATAAATATCATACATTCCTGTTATTCATCAGCTGTCAAAGTCAGACTAGTCATTCACACAAAAACCGGTGGTAATATAGATTTCCAAAAAATATGTAGCATTGATCTATGCATTACATTTGTAGAAGGTGTGTTGATGCTAGTGTATTATTTATTATGTAACTTATTTATTCAAATCAAACCATTCCCTGTGTGAACATGACAGACGCGTCAGTATGAGAACTTTATAGAAAAATGACAGGCAATGACAGGTCATCCTTAGACAACAATGGGAGGGGCGGAAAAAGTCGTTGTGAATGTATCGGCTTTCTATTTGAGTCGGCAATAGTTGAGCTAATGGCTGACAACCAGCCCTAATTATTTTTCTCTAAAATATCTAGAATTGTCTCTGGTTTAGTGATATAATAAGTTTGATTGATATTTCATTTTGCTATGATGGTCTTCCATGAAAGATTAACTGTAAACAAAATCAATTGTATATTTTTATTATATTACAGTTAAGCACAGGTCAGTGTAAAACGCCTTCTAGATCTTCTGATTTGAGTGTACAATATTTGTACTGTTTTATAGTCAAAATATTCCTGTAAAAATATCACTAAACTGGCACCAACGATCAGTCAGGACATGTAGGGATTTTTAAAATATTACTGTTATTGCTATGGATATAGTTGAACATTATTAATTAGTTTGTTGAATTAAAGGTAGTAGGAAGACGCAGTCAAGAATCCAAGCACAAAAGACGCTCTCGCAGGTCCAAAAGCAGTTCTTCCGCTCAATCCAAACAAGAAGAGGACCAGAAAATACCAGACTCTTCACTGTCATCATACGCCGATTTTCAGGTATACATTATGTATAGTTCATTTACATTTTTTGTGAATAATAATTTACAAATACAGTCTAGCTCAGTTATTACGATCACGGATATAGCGAGATCTCGGATGTAATGAGGAAACATTTGTTCACATTTTAGTTAATGATTTTCTCCATACATTTATTAATTTTTATAACGAGCTCCTTATCGGAAAAACCGAGCTAAAATATCGTCAAAAATTTTCTTAAACCTGTCAATGTATGGATTGTTTAAAAACATTTCAACCCTAAGCAATAAAATCCGACCGGACAGGATGCCACCGGGTTCGGATTACATTAATGACACTAGTTAAGTGTCTAAGTACCTACTTAATTGGTATCAAATCCAAGGTTTGTGAAGTAAGTAGGTACCTACACCAGCGTTCATTACAATAAACAACTTCTTTTGTAGTCTATGAATGCCATGCTTGTTTCGAGGAAAAATTCTAATTGTGTAATTTTGTTTGAATTGCGACTTTTTTATGTTATGTGACCGCTCATTTTAAAATACCTATTCTCTGATATAACGAGTAACGCTTATAACAAGCAAATTCAGTCGGTCCCATCTTCCTCGTAATAACCAAGTTCGATTATACATAATTTGGAACAATCTCAGAAACATACGCAATAGAACAAATAAATTAGGAAAACATTTTATAATAGGTATGGTCTCAGGTTGTTATAAACAATCTCCTGTATTGATTGATTACACAACTCGAGCAAAAAACACTATCAAAAATTACTTTTTTTTAAATGTATTCTATTTTTATACCATAGGTAACTTACCTATATATTTTATCACAAATTCATACACAAATTAGTAACAAATACAGTATGTAGTATATTTTCAATTTTGCTTAGTTTGTGCTGAAATTCAGTTACATAATATATTTATTACGATTGAAGACAGGTGACTTGTATAATAAAGTGTAATTAAAGGGTATCCTGCTAGAAATGTGGGGGAGACTAGATTTTGAATCCAATGTTCATGAATATAAGAGAAACATTGCGGCATCCTCTTTGCACCTTCCAATCTCTTCAATCAATGTTGCTTAACTTCTTTACCGCTGAGCATTTAATTACTATTTAATTAAGTACCACATTTAAATAACATGCTAATTATATCTAATGACCCCCTAATGAGGATACAACAGGTGTGCCGTCCGCGCTGTAAGGATTAAAAGGAACCTGAAACCCAGTCCATGCTTCATTATTCATATTATGAAGTTTGATGTCTTGTAACCATTAAGTATTGTGGTGATTGCTTTAAATTGAAATGTAAATTTTGTATTTTTGTAGGAACATCTAAATGAAAAAAAGACATCTCGCAGTTCAGTTGTCCCAGGGAGAGCTCTACGATCGCAGAACTTTCAAACTGATGTATCATCTACCGCCTTTATGCCTAACGGACAGACCACACCCTTGAAAAACCAATTCCCATCAGTTTACACGACTCCGAGGCGAGACGAAAACACATCCCCCTACACTCCGCTAAGTAAAGTCACTCCTAAAGGTCAACTTTATGCTAGCAACACCTTTGGAACTACACCGATAGGAAATCGCCTCAAGAGTGTCAACAGTGATACTAAAAAGAAGAGGGATGCAGATACATTTGCTACTCCAAGGCCTGTAGGGAAGTCCGGACTGCTGTACCGGCAAAACACAATTACTTTTGCGTCACCTTCTTCAGCGGCTCGTCCTATGCTGCGTTCTAACAGCTCACATAATTTACGATCCATGAGTCCATCACACCCGCTTCAATCACCCAAACTCCAGTTGGCCTCGAAGTTACCACTCATTATTTAAATATTATATTGATTTGAGGTGTCAAGTTAGACCCTGTACCTGAGAGGATAATGGTTCTATTTAGATTTTATCGAATTGGAAACTCAAAAAGTCTTCACCATATCTTTATAAAATTCAATATGAACTGCAGGTTTATATTAACTCATATTCTCTATAACAGGGGTCGGCTCTGCATGTGTCCTAAATGTGGATTATTTTCGGCCCGTATGTTGAATCACTGCTATGGGAAATACAAAAAGGCACTTTTGTTGGTAGCACTGAAGATTTACAAATTAAATTTTCAATGTAGGTGACTTCTCAAACCAACCGCAAACGAAATTTTTGGAATTACAATTAGAATGTATTTTCATTGAAAAATTTAATATTCTGCAATTTTATTAGCACTTACCTAAAAATAATGAGGGGTTGATCAATTTAATGTTAGTTGCATTCAGAAGCGCATACATTTGCAAACAAACATTTTCTGCCATGTAAACATTTGGCGTGCTTCAATTTGAATTTTGCACATCAGGTTTTAAAGTGGATATTGATATGTTTTTATACTCCCTATCTTCACTTCAACACTTTCAATAATTATAAACACTAAAAGTTTAATGTGGCCAGTAAGTTTAAATAGGTTACCGATCCCTGCTATATGCGAAAAAAGGGCTAAAAGTGTCGATGAATCCGGGGTGAACCTCATAGAGCAGTACATTAGTTTCTGTTATGGTGGTAAATTTTTGTTCTTTGACTAGAGAACCATTATGGTTTACGTGCAGAAATTATTACATAATGTATTATTTTAACCCATCACAGTATTTGTAAGAGTCATGTCCAGCATCAGTGACACAATGAAAAAATGCAATAATGTCCAATAAAGGACATTTTATTTTTTAACTTTGTGGTGAAAATATTCTATATTATAATGTTGTTCTTAATTGTATATGTACACCGCTTTTAAATTTAAAAATAGAGTACTTTTATTGTACATTATCTTCAACGACTTGCTTAGAACTTGTGGCTTAGTAGTTGTGTCATCTCTTCATTTATGCGTTAAATTTATCCTTTCAATAAAATCTTGATAGAAAAAAATACCTAGATTTTATATATCGTCACCACAATACAACTGGATAACTTGATTTTCATTGTTTTTGAGATAGCTATTTTATATGACTACATTTCCTTCTCTACAAAATGATAAACTAGGTAAGTCAGAAGTTAATGGGAACTGTATTAATTTTGTGTTTGAAAATATTAGATAACTTTAAAACTATAAATGCATTAAATACATAAAATAATATCAACAATATTTTTTCATACGATTGAACATTATTAAATTGTTCCTGAATCCTGGGTCTGACAAATACACGTCATATTGTTTTTCAATTTGTGTTTGAGTCAGAGTATGGACCTAATATGTAGGTTGAGCAAGTGGCTGACATTAATTTCTCGTAAAAACAATATCTGTTAATACAAACCTCCACTCTGTGGAGGCCCATATGATTTTATCAGGATTGATCATGGTCGAAAAAAAAAATTAGACGAGCACAATTTTCCATTTTCTTAAAATAATAATTATGTAGTATTGAGGTGACGATATATAAAATTTGGCATATGTTTCATTGGTACCGTAATATCTAATTATCAAGAATAACAATTATCGCCAGTAAAAACAGGACTATTTTTTATATTCGAGGCCTGAGTAATGTGGTGGCTTTATGCACATCTATTGATGTTCATTCACAATAGGTCTGTGAAACATAGGTTTTAATTTAAAATATTTTCAATGACATTTTTGATCAAAAATGACAGCGCAGTGGTCTGACAAAGAGTATACAGAAAGAATGGTTACTTTATATTCCCTTGTTTTCAAAGTTTTATGGGCTAATCCATTACTAATACTCAGTCTCATTTTATGTTATACAATTATACATTATTTGAAATTTCGCAATGGCAGTTATTGTAATGTTATACCCCATTTACACGTGCATGGATTACTGCTGACAGTATGTATGTAAAAAGTGTATTAAAGTTGCAAGATTGCATGCATGAATCAAAAAGTTTGGAAGCTTCTGAATTTTCACGTGACAGTTGGGATTAGTTCGATATTTGCGCCTGCGCAGTAGACCGATATTGGCGAACCTGCCGGTAAAAAAATGACCTACCGCATACTCATTTTGAGGTTAACCGATTTTCACGACCTTTCATATAGTACTATAAAATAACAACATCGCGTCATGCTTACTCTTGAAGAATGAGATTGGCGAGACAGTCACTTCTACGTGTAAACAGTCATTATCGCGATAGTTTAAAATACACACCATTGCTGCAAGTAAATCTATGCACGTGTACAGGCACTATTAGGCTAGGTAATATTAAACTTATCAATTAAAGGTATGGACTAAATTTTTCCAATTAAATCATTATTTATATTAGTCTAATTAAAAAAAAATTTCATCACTTTTGACAGCTTTTCATTTTATACTAAATAAAGGCAGGGAGGGTTTTTTTTTATGTGATTTACTGTGAGATAATTAATATTGAATATTTGAATATCCTATGAACAACCATCCTTTGCAAGTCACTGCAGTTTATAGATCAGGAATTACTGGTGTAGATAGTCTCTAGTTTAGTTATAATATATTGAACTTCATACTGATTTACTTTCGTATAACATTTGTCACTTCCAATCCCAGGTTTCGACTTTCGGCATGCTCAGGCCAAACAGAAGTAGGAGTGATCTAACTGGCCCTTAGCCGAATAATTTTATGCATGATATTAAATTGACGCAAACAGCAGGTTCTGTTTAAATTTAAAAGTATCATTATTTGATACGATTCAATTTTTCAATCTTTCCACTTATTGACTCCTATAATGTGTATTTATATTGATTCTAATTTTAGTGTTAATTGTTCAAATATTGCAATAATGACTATTAACGTAATTATAAAATCGTATGTAGTAGAGTAAGATGGAAACCTAAATTAAAAATTTGTACTAACATTTAATATTAGTTTAAACTCTTCAAATATTTTCAATTGTGGATTGAATTATTTGAAGTATATTTATTATTTTATTTAAATTTATTACGACGACTTTATTGTAGTAAATGCAAATATATTTTTTAAATGTTTCGCTGGTTACTAACTTACTAACTATTAACTTAAAGCTTTGGTGAAGGCAACGTTGTAATTGTAACTATTATCAGTTAAGAAGCATTTCATCCTTTGCTGATGTTATAAAAGAAAATAATAAATAACAATTATATTCTATAAACGGTACAAATTGAACCCGTTAGCTGAAGAAGGAAATTTTAACTCGTAACTATATTATGTAGTGGTGCAGAATATAAGATATTTGCCATTACTACTTGGGTATTGATTACTTATTCAATTGTGACATTTTAAATTGTTTTTTTGCGCTTCAAGCATCACCTATATTTTGAAATCTCAATAACTATGTATCCATTTAGATAGTAATCTAGTAACTTTATAATAGTATTTTTCTTTAAGAATGATATACAAGCTACATTTAGTTCCGGCATTGAAACAGGTGAGCGTCCGGCAATATTCGGCTTTGGTGGGTGAGTTTAGCTGCCTGTTGAATTTTCCCGTTAGCGTTACACCTGTACTATAATGTATCTTTGCGTTTGTTTCCGAAAAAGAGACTAGTTTCAGGACTAAATGTAGCTCCTCTACTACATTTATAATCTATTTACATTCCATAGCGTTTTGATTTCATTGGTGAATTAATTTTCCCAGCCAGCTGCTCAAAACAAAACATTATACGGCTGTAACATTGTCATGTGTAAATTTAAAAAAAATATTCTAGGTATGTAAATGTATTTAAAGACAATATTATTATTTGAAATGAGAGGTGTTATATTTTTAAATGTGCTTTTATTATTTTTTTTGATAAAACTACAGAGCTTGAGAAATCGTTAATGTCTGTCATAGATATTATTAATATTATGTATCATAAAGTAATTCAGTATGTTCTTATTATGTACCTACTAATAATTTAAGTATGACTTCTATTTTGATTATCTCAATTATTTTAAATATGCAATATTTTTGACCATTTTTAATAAAGTCAGTGTTCTGTTTTAATTTTTAATATTGCCATATTTCCCATTAAATTATTTTAACTAAATAGTTTTTCATACTCTTTTTCCTAACCAAATTTCATCTACAATCTACATAACAACATTATATTTTTATGATTGAACCCTCACTAAACCACAATGTCTATAACAGAAATGATTCTAATAATATGTTCTACTAAAATAAAATTGATTTGAATATTATTTTTTACATTTTGCTTATACTAATAACTGTATTTCTCTTACCTGTGTATATTGACACCAGCATAAGAAATATTTTTTTCTGCAGTATTGGTGCTTATATAATATTATTACAAAATGTGTATACTTATTTATTTTTGTTTTAAGTTGTGATGTGTAAGAAATTTTTAGTGAAACTTATTATTTCGTTAATGATAATATTGATGTAAGCTTGAAGTAATATGTCGTTTTTTATGTAGCTACAAATAAATGTTTAAGTTTTGATATTGAATGTTAATCTATTATTTCAATCCCAAGATTAAAAACACAACATGAAATTGAAAATGAATTGAAATGAAAAAGGCTGATATTGTCGACTTTTGATACATTGCATCGTTTTCTTTCATTTTCTGCCCCTCCCACTATGTCTTGTTTCGTGCCAAAGCTATTGAACCTCGCAGTTATGTGGTTTGGAAGGTATCTATTTAATGTTATTGTACACAATTTACAGCATATAAAAATGTGGAACAGCTCTAAATCTAAATCACTATCTGACTAGGTTAAATATCCGTAGCAACGTAAATAATATGTATTTTAACACTCTTCTTGTGTTGCGTGGAGCGTGTTCCGCTACGTGCTTTATAAAAAAAAACCATTGGCTTTCCTTCTTGTATTCTTCAAAACATTTTCCATTATGTATTAATCTCTTCTCTGTTTTTTGCGCGATGTTAAGTGGAAATTCTCAATACGGCTACCAAATTTAAACACAATTATTATGTAAAATCATCAGTAGCCTGATGATGAGTACCTCCGCTACATGGAAGTATATTGGAACATGTATATGTTTGAGAGCAATTGAAGACACGTATCCGCATTCTAATGTACTTCCATGTAGCGGAGGTACTCAGCATTTACCCACTATCAAATATTTTTTTCAAAATTGATTTTTTTACCCAGTCTCTCAAAAGGTTACCAGCCACTGATGTAGATAGTGTTTGTTACTTTTTAAAATTCAATTAAACCCTAAATCCAAGTCATTAGATAATAGTCAAAAAATATTCATTTATATCTAAAATTATGCCATTAAACCATACACCATTTTAGATATTTTATAAATAGAAGAATACTCTAGTATTCACTTATTAACATATATTTGGTTAAAAATATAAATTAATAATTTAAGAAATACCTACATAATAGTAATAAAATAGAATATACTTGTCAGAAGTTGGATTCCAACCCACGCCAACAGAACTTCAATAACGTATATTTGTCTTACTAAGGTTAAAAAAGAGCCAATGGCATGCGGTGTTCCCAAGCGGTCCCCGTCCAAGTACTATCCGTGCCCAATGTTGCTTAAGAGCCTACATAAGTGAAACAGCAAATAATTTACAACGGTATGTGGAATGAAATTTCGGCCGCGTTGCCATTCGGAGACTGATAGTCGAGGTGTCTGCACGTCGATTTGTTTTGTCATGGCGTCAGATAAAAATATTTATAAATCGTGTAAAGATGACTAAAAAACTTTACGTATGTACTTAAAAAGGAAAACATGTCAATGAGTATACTATTATTATTAGTAATATAACAATAAACATAATATTAAATGGACGCGTGTTGGATTTTTATGACAAATTCTATTTCGTTCGGCACTTGTCATTTGCACAATCCGCGCATCACCTAGTCACAATCTTTTTAGACCATGCCTCAGCTGAGGTATAGCCGTAACTTCGGTGATCGGACGAGAACCTTAGACCGCTCGGCTAGCGTGCTCGTCGCGATGATGTGAAAAATTGTAATAAAATAGTAATGGTAACATTTTTGTGTTACTCTCGAATTTATGCACACAATTTTAATATTACGGCAAGCGGTAAAACATATTCATGTTAAAAGAGACAGCCTTACTGAAGATTGCTGAAATCGAGCGGATTTGATTGGTTATGTGTTGGCTGACCTATAAAAAAGCTGTCAACTTAGTGAAAGCTTTTTATAATTATCGCCTGCAGTGACTCCTATAATTCTGAAAATTAAAAAGAAAATTGACTTGTTCCTGGTAATCACCACTGATACGTATGATATTTTTGTTTATTTTAACTAAATAATCCAGAATCTAAAATAACTTACCATTACAATAATTTTATCTATTGAAATGTTGAAAGAGAAGAAGCTATCAATCTCTTTTGAGCCGCATGCGGCCCAAAATCGGTATCTGATATTATATTATTTTTTTTTTTTTTTTTATTAAAAGCCATGAAGCCTCAATGGAATATTATATTATGACCCGTATTTTTATGCATCTAATGATGACGTGTAGGTATAATTACAAGTACAGTCTAATTTTATAACTAAAAAATATTCATTTAAAAACAATATTTGACTCAATATGTTGAGAGGAAAACAGTAAAATTTGTTTTTTGTACCATTTATTTAGTAGGTATATAGTTCAGGTATACCTTAGTATGTTGCATTCTACTATCCAGTATCAAAATCTTCTACACTCCCTCATTGTCATTCTTCAACTTGAACGAACATAGTAGGTATATTTGGTTAGGCCAGCCGCGTACAAAGAAAAATGGTTTGAGTGGGGTCCATTTTGAAAAAATATCACTAATATCGTTTCATTGATTTTTAAGACAGCAGGAGTGGGAGGGTTAAGAAAATCTAGCAGGTGCCACTGATTGACATTTACTCAGTCTACTACTTATAGCTTCTCATCACTTCAACCATGGAATACTGTACTTTTCCAGACACATTCCAAGACACTACACTTTGAATTTACTAGCGATAAAAACCTGGTCTGCAGGTATGGATGTTCGTTTAAAAGGTATTGCATGTACAAGATAAGTGGTTATCGAATGAGCTATCCCATTCATAGGCTGTTTTACAACCAAATCATCTAATCCTCAGACATGAAGTCAAAAAATTAAATAAAATGTGTATTTTGTTCTTTTCTGGAAGGGAGGGGTCCGGATCCGAAAATCCCCCTATTGTGTGTGGATTTTTACAAAATAAGGTCAAAAACATAAAACATTGCTTGCTTACCTAACTGTAATTTTAATCATTATTAATTAATAGAAATGTATTTTTAATGTTGTATAATATTATAATTAATGCACCTTCGCATAACTGCAAAAGTATATTTTTTTAAATCCTCCAACTTTTTTTGTTCGACCGCGAACTTATAATATAGGTAGGTATGTGGACTCATGATGTCCCTAGACAAAATGCCGCCCCTAGGCAGCGCCAAAATACGTTTTTTATACAGTATTTTTATCATTCATTATCAATTCCAATAGTACCTAAGAAAAAATGTGTTGTATGGATACATTAGGTACTAACAAAATATAAGTAGGTACCTAGATATACCTGTCCTAAACATACAACATTAAATTTAAACTTTTTTTACCCCAAAAATATGATTTTTTTGATGTTGGTAATACAGTCACTTCTTACACATTGCGAACCTGACAAAACAATTACAGTCCTATTAAACCTTTTATATTAATTAATACGTTATTTTGTATCTAACCAGTGTGCTGATTTGGTAATTGTGCCGCAGAGGTGGACACGAGCTTTTATAATTTTTTTTTACGAAAACAGTTTATTCCATGTAGACAATTATTGAATTATAATAAATACCTTTTTCTGTCGGCGCATCGGCTTTTCGATCCAATAATCGTTAATTGAAAATTTGAAATTTTCATACATTTTGATACACCATTACCACAAACTAAGATAATATGAGGTATTATTAGGTTGGGGTAGGTTAGATTAGGTTAGGTTTGGTTTGGTCTAAAAAGAAAGTTGTAATTCTCATGTCCACCTCTGCGGCACATTTACCGCTGATTTTTTTAATGGAAATATAATAATATGTTCGTTATTACTAAGTTTAGCTAACTATTTCTATATTATAGACTAAATGATTCTCCTCGATTTGCCGCCCTTCGAGTAACTGCCGCCCCCAAGCGACGCCCAATCTGCCTACCCCCACGGGACGTCGCTGCGTCTTGGCTACGCCGTATATTGTACAAATAAAATTAGAATTAAATGTGATTAAAAATGACACGTTATTATTACGAAGGCACGTAAAAATTGTTTTCTTTTTTTCTGTCGATGTGTTATTAATTAATTCATCACTGATAAAATATTTACATAATTCCACGCACGCCGCTAGAAAGTTTCACCGAAGAATGTACCTGAGTAGGTACCTGTCCACGGCGAGTCGGTGGGATAGGTAAGGTAGGTAAGTAGCAGCACTAGTAGTGAGACCGAGACTGCGTTGTGCCAGCACTTTGTCGTGTCAGTTCAGTTCGTCGAAATATTTCAACTGTACGGTGAAACACTTGATAAAAGTTACTTTTTTACGAATAAACCGCGAATGTTTTTGTTTTAATCGTCGTGAAAACTTAAAACCAAACTTTTGTGTAGTTTTATATTGTTTATTTGAAAGTAAACTTGTGAAAACTTAGCTGATTTTGTAGAGTTTGTGATGTTTTGTTAAAATAACAGTGAAAAGTTTAAACGTCACTCATAATCAAATACAGCTGTTGGTATTTCTGTTTTAGAGGTTTTATTGAATTAAAATTGAGCCAGTCGTGATACCATTGCTCGGTTTTCTGCATTATTTACAAGTGAAACTGTGAATTCATGTGAAATAATGTGATGTGAAGTTATTGTGATGTATTTGTACACAGAGTGCTTGTTGATAGTTTTTACTGAAGGACGTACTCTTCACTTTGACAACGGAGGAGAATGGGAAGAACCATGCGTATCAAAAGATGAACGATGTAGACAGTTTGGTATGGTCATTCCAATATCTATTTTTATATCTTTTCTTGTTTATCCCAAATTTACCATACAATATAATATTATAGATATTGAATGTATGTATAGGTATATTTACCATGTAGGTAGGTACATACCTGTGTGCCTTTCACTTTTCTGTTTTATATTGTGGTGTGATGTATAGCTAGGCTACCTATTTGAATGATTTTATTCAAGAAAATTAATATTATTCACGTTTCAGTGATTTCTAATACTGACGTGATAGTAGGTACATACTTTTTACTTTTCAATACCCAAACAATTACGGAATAAATAATTATATAACATATTTTATATACATATATTATAAAACATACACCCCTAAGGTTGCACTATTGAGATGAGTATTTACCGAACATTTTTTTATTTACATTGCCAAAACTTTACTGTTGTTCCTCTTGGAATTACCTATCTGCACCCATGACCGTTTAAAGTAGGTATAAACAGCTATATGTACATGTATTATTCGGAGCCCTTGTGTGACAAAAAGAACAATAACAAACATGCTTTGCATGTTTAACAATAAAAAGCAGTTATGAGTCGACAGAAAATGATATTTTTATTTTGAGAAAATGAAAACCAGTTTTCCATTTAATATGACACGGGCCCTACCTGTGTGTGCCCCAATAAATTGTGGTGATTAACTTAACCATTATGTGATCGCAATAATAACATTAATAACTATTGATAAATTGAATAATTGAGAGGTAGGTATCCCATTTAAGTGGTTAAGGCATATCGTTATAATTTTATTATGCTGATAATCTAACCTATGAGATCTGTTCTATTTTTATGTATTATCCACACAATCGAAAAAAATGTACAATATTATTATTAATGAAACGCAATAGGTATTGTTCGTAAATTTGTTGATCGTCCCACGGTTAGACACAGTCAGATTCCAGTCATCATCTTTTGCCATAATTTTGTATCCGTTGTTGTTTCTCAACATTCAAAGTAAAATATTAATGAAGTTCTTTCTAATTCAAATAATTTCCAATTCAGTTGATCTTTTTGATACCAGCTGTACTGAATAGTACTTAGGCACTTATTGTATATACTTACGTATTTTTTATTATGTTTTAAAATTTAAACCATTCTCAATACATACTTTTATGTTTGCATAGTTTTAATGTTATAAAGTAAATACTTAAAAAAATACGTTAAACTATTTATGAATTATTCAAAAATTTTCACTACGTCTTCGAGAGAACTCATCAAACTATAATAACTAGGTACATTACATTTCAAGAATAGAAATATGTAATATTATTTCTTTTGTTATCATAGTGATTAGTATGAACGCTCATTTTTACTTAAAAAAAAACATGCAGAAGTAAGTACTTACTTACTTAAATATTATTAATTCCATTTTACAAAATAATAATATAAATTATATTAAATTCTACATGTTCTTTTATTAATCGATAACTATTTTTCGGTTGTGACACCATTATCAAGGCTACCATTTACCATTACTATTTACCACCACCAAGCTAACATATTCTTGACAGTGGTGTTACAACCTAAATAGATATGCATTAATAAAGTACGTACATTTATTTATTTAGTATGACCTATGTTTAAAATAAAAGATATGTCTATATTTCAACGTTTTTAGATAGCTAGATAAGCTAATCCGATACTAGATGTCCCTCCCCCTTAAAGTCGTCCTGAAACATCCATTTATGCACACAATATTGATCTTAACATTTTTTTATAACATTACCGTTAATATTGTCATGTATGTACAAACGTTTGTTGATTTAATAATATTCTATTGTACAACTTTCAGAAATGTCCATTGTTAGTGCAACACTTTGGAAACATCGACTGAAAACAGCTCATTGCCAAATTTAGTGAGGTAATATTTTAAAGTCCACGTAACATCTTCGAATTAATGGAGTTTGACCATTTTTGTACAAAACGTTTCAAACGTATTCAATAAAGGAACATTATGAATGCCGATTGAAATTTAGTTTTAACCAAAGAGATTCAGTTTTAACTGATTAATGAACTAACATACCTACCCGTAATAACTTACTGTACTATAACAGGAACATACTGACTGACCACATCCTATTAAGATTATTTTTATATTCTATCTTTTGAATGTTATGTTTGTGTGAAAAATATTGTATTGGAATTTATTTTATGACGTACTTAAATATTTTTCATTTAAAACTATAATACCTAGTCCTTGAATTTATATGCACCCGTCAATTACCAACACGGTCGCAGCCATAGAGGTATTAAATAAGAAGAGGGGCAAAGAATCGGCTTTCTCATACAACTGAATGAAGCAGGTCAACAATAGCCGACAACTTACGAGAAATAGCGACGCGATAAAAAAAATGCAGGGCATCACGGAGGATTTACTTTGGTCATTATAATGTACGCATATAATATAATGTTAACGTGGAAATTTTGCCGCAAATTGATTACCAGCCTGCCTCACCATACTCTTTCGCCATACTTGCCTGCTTCACCATACTTTCATATAACCTGCCGCCCCTAGATCGCAGCCATGGCCTCTGCTGGATCAGAACTGTTTCTTCGTGTCAGGCTTATCAATGTGCCCTCCATAGACATACATTTATTTTTCAATTCTGTATTATGTTTTTGAAAAATGATTTTATTGTTTCACATTATTTATTGGTAGGTATATTTTCTACTCCCCTCTTCTTCAGATAGCGATAGGTAGTTATGTACCTACTTAATGTTTGGTTTATATTATTTTTTAAATTTAATTGTCGTGTTGTAAACGTCTTGAATTCTTATTTGTTATGTACACAATGTTTTGTTTTAAGAATAAATGAACGTCCCAAAGCAGATTCATAATATGCAGTTACTGAGATATATTTGCTAGGATAATAGGTACTGAGACATAACGCATGCAGCGTTGCCAACTTATGCTTCGGCCACATAGACAGGTGCTTCGCTAGTCCTGAGCTAGATGCTATGCTTGTCTACTATAAACACTACTGCCACATTGCACTCTACGTGCTTAGGTACAAATTCGTTTGACATTTGGGAGCGCTCAAGTCAACAACGATATGTCGCTCTCAAAACTAACCAGAAAGCTACTTCTCACAGAGAATTTAAGTTTAAAATTTCGAAAAAAAATTCTCAAATTCGAACTTGTTGGGTGCATTCATCCCATGTGTGTGTCATTATTCATAACCTCAAAATATACGGTGTTTGACGTTTGTCATACTGAAGAAACATTCGCCATCTTGCAAAATCCATAGCAATGGCAAAATCACCAGGTAACACAATAAAAATAACCAACACGTTTGTTCGCCGGGAGACTCACGAGGTGACCCATAATCACGTAGTGAGGCGAGAAGCGTACAGTGTGGCCATTGCGATAGAATAGTGTGCGTTCGTTCACTAGGATATGTCACCTACCACGTAGCCACTAAACAAGGCACCTGCCTATGTGGCCGAAGCCTTGGCGTTTTTCTTGTCAAATCTAGCATCTAGTGTTGAATCTAGAGTTTTTCGACACAGCAAACATCTTATAACTTCTCATAATAAAGCTAGAATACTATACCAGGTTTACTTGAAAATTAACATACTGACCTATTGTACTTTTTACTTACTTACTTATATTAAATAAAATAATACCATTAGGTATTTACAAAATTATAACTAAATTTCTTACCTGAATTAATTTGTAATTTTAGTAAGTCTTCTTCGACCGTTGTTCATGTGATAACAATGTTAATAGTTATAGAGCTAGAGCTATAGAGCTAGTTTTTTGAGAGGAAATCTAGCTGCTATACCTATACCATTTTTTCTGTCATCTAGCTTATTTTCTTATCGTATCTGGCCTTTTTGTGAATGATAATTGGCAATACTGAATGCATCAGTGTTCAACAATCACGTAAAATAGCAAATAGGTAGCAGTAGGTAATCTACCTGATTTCGATTTGAGATCATCTTTTTTATAAAGCAGTTGACATCATTCGCAAGATTCGTAGCGAAAACTGAGTCAGAAGACTGCTTCATTAAGGCAGCGCTTCTCAAAACTTTTTCGACCACTGAGTCGGATTTAAAACAATAATAAGTAATGTACATAAGCTGACGTAAGTAGTAAACAAGACAAGTAAGCAAATGTCGAGGTCATGGGCATTATTTTAAAATAATATTATTAAGTATTCATTATTTAACATTTTGTTTGAAAATATTATTTTTTAAGTGTGAACTATCGACTAGCCGGATGAGCCCGATGTGTGGGATGCAAAAATAATCCCACTATGATGATACAATAAGTTAAAAGTTTAAACGGACGATACAATTTAACTATTTATTTATCTCTTTACAAGCGGCGTAGCGTGGGTACAGCGCTACTTCTATAATATTATTGTGTATCAGCATCTGCTGCACGTCAAGCACCGCGATTTCCTAACTATCGACTCGTGTGTCGCCAGACGACATGACGTAATTGTGACGTCAGCCAATACACGCTCGAGGCATGCCGCCCAGCGCACAGTGCTCACCGTAGATAATATTATGATGAAACACCTATATGTGTATGGTGACAATGAATAACGCCGCTGTCTGACCAGCGTTATTTTCTCGAGTGCTATTATCACTCCGGTAGTACGTCACAATGATGTCATATGCCGTCATGTCGACCGGGAAGCTTGCACTCGCAAGTTCTAACATAGGGCCGCAGAGCGCTGTATGTAAATGTGGAAATGATAAAGCGAGGGGGAGGGGGGAATTTTTAGATACCAAGTGACCGTGCTATATCTCCCACTTTCTGAAAATCGCACTATAAGTAAATGTATCAGGTGAAATAATACAAAGGACCATAATAAGAAAACATACTTAAATAGGCACAAGTCTGTTTACTGGAAGCCAGGCGGGAACAGCGGCAATTTTCATAGCCGATGTTGACAAGTCATGAATTCAAGAATGATAACCTAACCTAACCTAACAAATAATCCATTATATCGGCTATATTCCATTAACTCTTAAATATAAATACTTTTGAAAAATACATGTAGCCAGCGCAAAAAGTTTGATGTCTAAATGGAGGTATTGAACATGCCAATTTATTGATGTTCCTATGTATTATTGAAGGAACGTATGAATTGTGTGCACACACGCGTATATAAAGCTTGATTTATGAAACCCAAATGGGCACATGCCAATATTGTGCCATTGTGGTAACATCCTACACTAAACTTAATACTCTCGTCTAAATTGTCAGTGTAAGAATGTTGATAGTTAGGCAAGTAACTATTTAAAAAGGTTAATTTACCTACGCACAAATATTTAATTGGAAATAAACAAAAAAACAAACGTGAACAATATATTTAATAGTCATTATATTTTTATGGATTCTGCTTGTGGATTCAATTATTGTGCGTGGGATTTCCTCATTCTCCATTTAAATGCATATCCCCATCAATATATTATTACTATCAGGATCCGAGACGTTAACTGGCTTAATTATTTATTTAAAAAGCAGTATTTAAGCTCTACAGTTGGTGCGCCATTTGTTAATAATACACCAAAGTAGGTATATAACCATAAAACGTGGACATCGGATAGATAAAATATACTGTATTACTGATTTAATATAAACAATATAATAGCACATAAAAGTAGTTATAAATGTAACCTACACAGCCACAAAATTTAAATAATTCAAGAAAAATGTCTACTGTCTTGGGACCATCAAAAAGGTTAATCGCACGATACACAACATCATGAAACATCACATCCGTCTTGCGATGAGGTATTACACCGCCATCTTATATTAATAAAGCCTGAGCATAACTTTTTGCACAACCAACGAGTGGTCCACTGCCATACTATTTATTCATAAAAAAACTGGCAAGCAGAGTTTGGTATTCTATAATGACTGAAGAGTATAAATAAGTTATTAGTTATTGTCGTTTAGAATCGACTGTCACATTGACAAACGTCCTAGTGTATTATGATATTATTATACACAGAAGAAGTTTACTTTGATTGTCACTTCCAATTATTAATAACACAGAACCACTAAATCAGATGAACTCCAAGGTCTCCAAGATACGTTAAAACAATCTGAAAGAATACTCCAACAAGTGAACATGACAGACGCGTCAGTATGAGTACTCTATAGACAATGACAGGTCATCCATAGATAACGGGAGGGGCGAAAAGTAGGACCAGTCGTGTAATGTATCGGCTTTCTTCTTCAGTGGGCAATGGATGGGTATTGTCAAACAAGACCTTCTTGTCCACTTGTTAAAGATGTGAACTAACAATCCCCTTCAGTACAGCTAATCACACTTCCGATTTCAAATGAGGAACGCCCCCAAATTTATCATTTTACGCTTCCAATTTTCAATCTATTTACGTATTTTGAAGCTTTTTATAAAAAAATATGTCTAAAACGAGCAGGGTGATTTTAGAATTATTATTAGTAAACTTTTGGTTAATTGCGAAAAAGGAAAAGAGTCGCATCTAAAGGGAGTGCCGATATGTTAGGTGAGCCGCTTATATGCCTCAATTAGTTAATTGGTAGTAATTAATGTTCGAATTGGTGTAATTACGGCGAGCAAGCTCGCTTTCTCGCCTCTAGTACGCGTTGCCGCCATGACAGGTACGTCACTGAAAAGTCTTCTATATGCGACTACAGCGACTTCCTGTTATCGCCGATTTCTTTTTGTCGGATAGTAGCATAAAAATCGCATAGTTACAATTATTATATTGGTGGGATCAAATTTATACTTGCCAGTATAGACGGGCTGTAAATGAACCCACAAATAAGTAAAAAGAAATGTTTTAAAAGAATCACTCTTCGGATGGAAAGGGACTGCGTTGATAGCATATTCAGAAGAAATATGCGGGAAATTTCTTTTGATTGTTATTATAATAAGGAAAGAATCCGTATGTCTTTGAGTAGGTAAGAAATCTGTTTCAGACTCGATCCAACTTTATTATGTGGATGGGTGGATCTGTGAAGACTCTAATTATTAATCATACTGGCAAATGATACGTGTAATGTATGTAGCATTCGGTCATTTACGAATGATCATGGAACCTTCACAACAAAATCAAACGTAAGCACCGATTAATTAAAAGAAAAATACGCCACACTTACATATTAATTGTTTTTTGTGGACTGCTGTTTTTGCAGTTGTAACTCGTTAAGTCACATTTTAGATTTTATTTCCCCTGACTAATTTTAGCATGACCGTTTCGAACAGGTTAACTAGATAGCTCTTGGTTTATTAGGTATTGAGTACTATTGTACAACTGCTTCGAATATACAAGAAAAACTTGAGGATCTCTTGTAAAATCAAGTTGTAACGACAAGAACATTGTAATAGTCGTAAATCTATCCAACTAATTTGCAAATAAATTGTGACGGCGCACTGTTATGGTACGTTTACATCTGACACTTATACCGTTATACTTATTTTATGTGTCTGACATAAAAATTCACTTACTGTTTACACCTGCATGGATCTGACATAAAATGCTCGTATACTTCTCGTTGAAATAAAGTCTCGACACTTTATTCAATGGCAACATTTGGAATAAATATATGCGGTGTTTACATATGGTATTGTAACTTATTCGGACACTTATTTCGTATACTTCTCAAAAACGTTATGTCAGTTGTCAATATGGGAATGTTAAAAAAGTAAGCAGCGAGTGTTATTATTTTCTATCTTTCTATAAGTCTTTTGGCAACAAAAAGGAGGAAAAAATGGTCTAGATGGATGCGGGAATGGATTCAGCGACGAGAAGAACTAGGTGCCTTCCGTTTAATGTCAGAGTTTAAAATCGAAGATCCAACTCAATTTGTGAACTTTAGTTTGCAAGATTGGACCTTTTGCCAAAAAACAAGACACACAATTCAGAGATGCGTAGAAGAACGATTAACAGTAACATTGCGATATCTAGCACTTGATCGTCATTGCATATTCAATATAATATTATCGTACCTAATACGAGTGCAGGTGTGGACCAAAATGAATTAGGTAATACCATTTGAAGCGCATTTTTTCTTCACAGAGTGCATCAGAATTAATCGTATTGCCGAGAACAAGCGATATTTTATTTTCGAACAAAATCCATAGAACACGGCACATCCGATTTATTTCTCATTGTCTATGATTTTTGACAGATCGCTACAGTACATTTATTAACGTAAACGTTGGGCATACATTCATGGTGTACCTATGATAATTGATTGTCCGTTGTTTTAGAAATATACATATGCAATTCACTAGGTACCTGTCAAACTACGAATAATGTGTCAGGTACTTGACATAAAAGTAGACGGTGGTCCAACTTCGGTGATATATCGCTCCAAGTTCGAACTTGTCGAATACGCGGTGTTTACATTTGTGTCTATAAGTAGATTGAATAAGTGGCAGGTGAGAGTCGACACACGCAAAATAAGTGGCAGATACAAATATACTTACTGTTTACACTTAAGTGAATATGGTGTCATACATAAATATGACCATATTAGTGTCAAATGTAAACGTACCATTAGTACATCTCTTGTTTCTAACTGAATCGAAGGAAGTCTGTTTCACGCAGAGATTCTTGTGGTAATTTGAAAACACTATAAATATTCTAGCTAGATAATATGACAGTTAGGAACGTTTGCATTACACGGGACCGACTGCATAATATTATGCACACTTTATTTAGTTTATTTCAATGACAGCCAATTTGAAGGCATTCGAAAAACATATCGAGGATTACCTCATGTGAACGTGGAACGTGAAATATAATGCATGCCAAATATATTGGATAAACCCTTTTTCTGTGTATCGTAGTAGATTTTTGGGTTTCCACCGTGTGTCCTTTTTCCTTCTTTACTCGACGTTTCGGGCTCGTTGCAGAGGCCATTATCAAGAGATGATATGATACGAGCGTTATGATACGAGCCCGAAACGTCGAATGAAGAAGGAAGAAGGACACACGGTGGAAACCCAAAAATCTACTACGATAAAAAACAACCGTGAAAGCCTCACGATTTTTCTGTATCAAAATTCTTGAAACAAGTTCCAACCTAACAAACTGCTTCTCCATCTCTTCACAGTTTGTATGAAAATTAGTAGACTTGGGGTGCTTTTATTGTTTCAGTTTTCAAAATTTTTAGGCTCCATCTTCATAAAAAAGGCCAATCACATATTGCGATTGTCTTTATAGCAAAGATTTATTTTGTTTTTTTAATTTCTCATTCTATTTTTCTTCATTAATTTTACGTGCAGGTATCGGAGAGTTTCTCAGGGATTTGTGCTATGACAATTGGAAATAACTTGTATCTGTGAAGCCTAAGGATATGATCCATTAATATGGCTAAGTGTAGGGCAGCGATTTCCAAACTGTGAGGCGCGACTCCCTGGGGAGGCGCGGAGTGTTGCAAAGGGAGGCGCGACACAATTAATGTAGCCACAGGTTTGCAGTTTGCAAATGCATAGTTTATAAAACGGTCGCTAGTTAATACTACACTACACACTACACAGTACATAAACTACACAAAAAAATAGTCCTATAAAAGGTTGTCTGCAAACCTGTCTGAAAATATGGAGACTAATTTTATAATACCTGAAGTGCACTGGCTATCTCGTGAAAAAATTAAATAAAAGGGTCAAATCTTAATGTTGAAATTTGTTTAGGAATGATAATTTTGTTGTTAAAATTTGGTTGAAAGTTTAAACAGAAGAGTGAATAAATCAATGCATCACTGATTTAAAAAACAGAGTGAAGGCATTCATAAAAAATTGGAGCTTTGGAAATCAAAATTACAAAAAAAAAATAAGTTCGCCATGTCTCCACTTTTAAATGATTTCTACGCCAGATATATTGAAGCAAACAAAAATCTATTTCGTAAGTTCTTGGTTAGTTTGCTAATGCACTTTTCACATTATTTTATTAACAGTAAAAAAAAGTCGGTTGTGTTTCAATGATCCTGGCCTGGGGGCCCGCTTCAGGATGTGGGGCACATGATAGAATCCATTTGTCAATGAACGATGATGAATTTATTTGCACTGACTGCATTGAAATTGATTATGCTAATAAACAAGCATATTCGTCGCATGAAAAACTAATTAATTTAAAAATGACTATAATATAAGTAGTAAAACCTTGTTTATTTTTGCATTTTTGTATTAGTACATTGTTTACTATTTAAAAAGGTGTCTGTATTATTTAATGAAATAAAGGGGTTTGAGGCGCCAAGATTAGATGTTTTTTAAAGGGAGGCGTAGTAACATAAAGTTTGGAAACCACTGGTGTAGAGCATAATGTATTGAAATCGGCGTTTTGCAAAACTAACTACTTACCTAGATATTTACGAAAATTTAAAATTACGATATTACATAAATTATAAGTTAACATTCAATGGTAAAAGTATGAAAACTGTACAATGTTAATTGTATAATTATTAAGTAACATTTATGTTTTAAATAGATTGATAGTTGCTTTATGAGCGGTTAATTGAATAAATGCACACATCGTGGATACAAGTGTCCCTAGTATTTGAACAAATGATTTTCATCCTTTTTGTGGTTAGTGGAACCTTTAGAGCATTTTATAAAATCTTGGGGATCACAACTCACCTAGACAAAGTTAAAAATTGTATGTAAATTCATTGCCTACTATATTTTATTATTTCTTCGTGGCTATCTTAAACAGGTATAATGTGAAGAAAATCTTTAAATTTATCAGTACATAAGTATACACATTCTTGAACAAACATCTTCATGGAATCTACTCCCAAATGAATCTTGTTGACATCCCATTATTAATTTGCGCCCGCACCTAGAATTTTCAATGCTAGTTGAGTTGATACACAATACTTATTTTCGATTTTTTTAAAAGTAAGTACCAACATAATATTATCAGGTAAGTAATTAGTATTTTTATAAGTACTTCGGTTATTTTATATTTGGATATTGTGCCGCTTTTGTGAATTCTCGCAGTACCTGATTGAGAATCACTGATTTAAACAATACAAATTGCATCACTACGTCAGTTGTAGATATAATTTATGTCAATCAGGTTTCAATATTACAATCGAATATATTATTTAATGACATATAAATATGATGCAGCATCAATGCCCACATATTAATTCAATATGCATTACATTACAAATTATTGATCTTTAAACCCACTTTTAAATTTGTATTATAAGCAGTAAATGGTGTGGTTTTCTTTGATCGCAGTGGTGTCTTCGCTATGTGACGATTAATGCGATTATCGCACTGCATTTGGTGTCTCTGGAAACGAAAACGGCAGTTTCGTAAAATGGCATATCAAAAAAAATCTTTCTTATATGAATATTTTCTAAACAAAGTATTCTTAAATGCCGTACGTAGTAAGTATGTATACTAATAAAAAATAACATTTTGGAATCGTTTTTTAGGAATTATATCATTTTAGAAAGAAATTACATTTTCATTGACTTTTATTTTAAAATTTTACGAGAATGGTATGGTAATGGCTTACTTGATAATAATACTAGAGAAATATTTTTTTACACAATCAAAAAACGATTTGATGAGCCGTTGCATTACAATGCAAGTATGCACTTGTGATCATCACATTACCATGTGTGCACACTGAAAATTTGTTAGGGTTAGGAAAAAAATTCCATAATTAATATTTTTTATTGATTTTTGAGGCGGCGGGAGAGGGCGGGATTAACAAAATAAAAATACCCGCCCGCGGAATACCGCACTACTCCAGGTATATTACCCATCCCCAGACACTCCGCCATTTGAGTCCGGGGAGGGACCGGACCCGCAACCCCCTCCCCCCTTATGTGCGCGCCTGCACGTTGCTATATTTCAACTACAGTGAATAGTAAAATGGAAAAAAATAAGTTAAATCACCACCATTATTGATAACATTGATAAAATTTTGATAATCGCATGGAAAAATTTAAATATTCTGCGGTTGCCGCTCGAGTAAAATCGCTGCCATTTGAGTGTATGCATTCATTTTGGTTATATTGAGGCATGTTCTAAAAAGATCGTGGCTAGGCGATGCGCGGATTGCGGGTCGCGGGTGCAAATGACGCATGCCGAACGAAATATAATTTGTCATATAAATCCAACATGCGTCCATTTAATGTTCGTTTATTGTTCTATTAGTAACAATAATAATATATTCATTGACATGTTTTCTTTTTAAAGTAAATGGGTAACGTTTTTTGTCATCTTTACACGATTTAAGAATTAATACCCCCGTCGTCATCACGAAACAAATTGACGTATTCACACCTCGACGTTCGGTCTCCGAATGCCAGCGAGTCCAAAATTTCGTCGCGTCTATAGTTGAAAATTTTTTGCCGTTTCACTGAAGTATCGCCTTAAGTTAATCAGTAATCATGACAATCATAATATTTTGTATCTTTGATCGACGATTCTCGAATATCACAGATGGACGTGAATAATATGTGTTAGATTGGAATCCTTACGTGAAAACTGATGGCATGGTCGCTAATAAAATATGTAATGTGACAAACAGATTAACATATAAAATGTCAACTCGTTTCGCGAAATCTGGGTCGTGAATGCTGAATATCGGGAGTCAAAGTGGTTATGTAGGTTATGTTATGCGACCAAGCCGTCTGTTGAAGCGTTTACTGAAGAGGGTCTCGATGTCGACCGCCGGACGCGGCGTCTGTCCGCATTGTTGTATGTAATTAATTATCTGACACCATGTTTAGAAAACTGAAAATATTCGCATTCAAAATTGAATTTATGTAATTCGTTGCATTCGGTTAATGTAAGCGGCCCAATGATAATTCGATGGCATGAATTTATCGTTCATGCAGCATTTTTTCCACACTGATGTAGTATAGAATCATGTATTTTGTAATATTTCTATACTGATAAATAATTTTATATGTCTGTTTGTGATTTCGAAATATTTATCTTTTGATCGTGTTTTGACTATTTACAGTTTACACCATGGGCTCTTAAGGTTATGGGTCGCTTGGTATATTGTGTGTCATCGAACATTTTCAACAATATACTCGTATATAGGTAATCCAATCCCGGGATCCCGGACAATTTTCGATACCTATGAATCCCGGGATTAGTAAACATAATCCCGAAATCTTCGGGATTGATTTTTTTTATCAATCACATTCAATTAGTACCTAAGTGTAAAAAAATATGTTAGTGAATTGTATGTACCTGCACATGTCACAGGGGGAATCGCCGGTTCACGGATAATAAATAACCATTTTTTGTTGTCATACAAAATCGTAACAACATCAGAAAAATAATAAATTGAACACTGACGTTTTGGCACTCGAACGGCGTCTAACCGCCAGTGCCACGGACGTACAGGTAGGCACTTGTTTCTACGCAAAATTTTATGAATGTTATCTTTTCTTAAATAAATAAAAAAAACTGTTTTACTATCACATTATTATCTATATTACAATATTATTTACTCCATTAAACCCTAGGGGCGGCAGGTTATGTGAAGCAGGTAAATATGGTAAAAAAGTATGGTGAGGCAGGCTGGTAATTATTTTACGGCAAAATTTCCACGTTAGCATTATATTAAATGGGTACGTTATAATGACCAAAGTAATTCTCGTGATGCCCTGAATTTTTTTTATAGCGTCGCTATTTCTCGTAAGTTGTCGGCTATCGTTGACATGCTTCATTCAGTTGTATGAGAAAGCCGATTCCTCTTTTATTTAATACCTCTATGATTAAACCCATGTATTTCCAAGATTGAACGTACACAATATTAACATTAAATGTCTTCCTAAATAGTATATTATACTAGACGTTTTTGACCGATTTTATCAGTGCTATTTGTATAAATAAAAAAATAATATTAACTATCGAAAAAACGCTAATCCCGGGATCTTCAAATTGAAATCCCGGGGTCAAAATTTTGGCTCGAGATTGGATTCCCCACTCTTATATCTTGTAATATTATGTAAACTATGTATGTATGTACACACGCTGCACACTTCGCACGGTGTGGACTTGGGGTTGTCAAGAAAATATTGATACTTTAATCAATACGATGGTAATAATTCTACTATCCACTATGACTATTTGTCGCGGCAACGGGGTATGTTATCAAAATTATTTTCAGTTGTTTGGAAGTTGAGACGGATGAACATATGATTCCTCTTTTGAGACGTGAAATATATTTAATATTTATATGAATAGATACTTACATGCTGTAGTGATTTGTGTAATTATGTAACCACCACAAGGACACACTATCACTATAGTAATAAAGAATAGGAATATTTTTCACCAGTACTCATGTAGGCGCTACAATCTGTTTTGACAGTAAAAGCGACTGACATGAATAGGACTACGTCTATTCTCTAAACTCTATTCGGAGATGTTTTTAAACAACTCTTTTTTTTCGTCGGGATGTTGATCTAGGATTGTGACCCGGATGTCTTCGTCGTCGGTCAGCCTTCTCCACGCCTAGGCTACATACCTCGGTATTCATCAGTGGAAAGGCTGAGGCATTATTAATTGGTTGAATTTTAAGTTTAAGGAAAATTTTCTTTAGTGGATAGTAGCGCAAAAATGTTGTGTTCATTTTATGGTCATCCTATGCTTGCGTATTCGGAAAGAGGCTTTCATTTTGAGTTAATGTAATGCATACGTCGACATTCCAAGTAGTCAAGTACGTCATGGTCTATGATTTTATAGTCAATTATTGTGAATTGCTTTTTATTATGTTCTCATAAATAAATATATGATTGTGTGATTTTTATACTGGCAATACTACAGTTTTATTTGTACAGCTATCTATTTAATAATATATTAAATTCATAAGGGATATGTATCTTCCGATATATATATATTGTATGTGTTACCATTCCAAATTCAAAACGCATTATTCTAATATCCACTCATTTTATACAATATTAAAAAAAATAAAGGAACGTCCCATCTTATGTCACTTACATATTGCATACTATCCAGTATCCACTCATTTTATAGAATAAAAAATACAAACGAATACCTATCACATTTTTTCTCTGTCAGTGTCATTTTTAAAACGTTTTTTTGTTTATTGGTTGCTACGATTTTTAAAATCTATTTGACATATCTGCAAGTATGTGATAGTGTTATTGGATCAGCACAACAACTTTTCTCCCTCAGAACTTTCAAAATGTATTTATGTTTATAATGACCATTATTGTAATTTAGGTAGAGAACATTTTTCGACCACATTCACATGTATTTGTATTGAGGGGTCGTCCATAAATGACGTCACATGATTTCAGTTGAAAATGATCTATTTCAGTATAGTGTTCTCACGGAAAAAATGAGTTCATTATAATATTATTGTGTCGGCTTCGTGGCGTCATATTTTTTACAACACGCATAGTCACAATCATTACATTGTAAGACCCCCCCCCTAAGGGCGTGGCATCATATATGGACGACCTCATATCTGTTTACGACACGGTCGCTTACGAGGGTCATTTTATTTTTCACATGCTATGTCCATCAGTAAGTCAACGAATACAACCTGTCACAACGACACCAAATTGTTGCTGATTGTCGCCAATGGGTCAATGGCGTTAGATACGTCCTACGCTCAGTGCAATATTATGTGTGGTTCCTGACGTCGCGTCACTTTCTCTTATAGCTAACTAATATTTAATTTGATATCTCATTAAAAAGAGTTTCTTACGAATAATCGCTCTCTCTTTCGCGATACGTTTTGTCTTCACTTGTCTCGGTGATTCCCAACCATGGTTCCGTGAGCCGTATCGGGGTTCCTGCGAAAATGCTAAAACATACAATTTGAAACCTATTTAAGTAGTAATAATTATTATATATTTGATAGACCATCTCTCCTTATTTCATTAGGCAGTCGTTAATGACATGTCAAATTTTATGAGACGCGTTGCCGTCACTCGGGCAGCGATCATCTTCCCTTAGTTTGAATCACGGATTGTTGGTGATTGTCGATGTGTGAATCATATTTTTATGATTTTTTTTGCATGCATCCAGCTAAAATAATTATGTAAAATGATAAAATTTAAAGTATGTATATGGATGGCAAGTTGCCGATGTATATCACATAGTTTTACGTGTCCGTTTTGTATTATATCCTTATGTACCTACCTTAAATACCACGGTCTAAGAAGATCGTGGCTAGACGATGCGCGGATTGTGGGTCGCGGGTACAAATGACGCATGCCGAACGAAATATTATTTGTCATATAAATCCAACAGGCGTCCATTTTGTTCTGTTTATTGTTCTATTAGTAACAATAATAATATATTCATTGACATGTTTTCTTTTTCAAGTAAATGGGTAACGTTTTTAGTCATTTAAGAATTAATACCCCCGTCGCCATCACGAAACAAATTAACGTGTTCCCAGCTCGACTTTCTCTCCCCGAATGCCAGCGAGTCCAAAATTTCGTCGCGTCTATATTTGAAAATTATTTGCCGTTTCACTGATTATCGTCTTAATATAATAATCAGCTAAGTAGAGGTTCTAAAACAAAAAAGGTTGGAGATCACTGATTTAGTTGCATTCAGTGATTTCACATATAATACTTTTTTAAATATGGCTACCTATAAGATGCGCGTGTCAGTAATAAGTGCATTTAAAAATAATAATCACTGTCTACGTATTACCGCTCTTATGCGTGCTCAATTAACCGTAGAATGTATTTTTTTTTTGTAAACTATTATCCGTCCAAATATGGTTATTGCTGGAAATCTCATATCTCAAGTTTTTTGCACTGCAATAAAAAATTTACATTCGTGCCGAATATAATTTATCCACGGTGTATAGGGTGACCATAGATATAGAAAAACAGATGGAGCCTAAAAATATAAAAGTGAAACAAAATAATTACAAAATAAAAATAACTTTTTATTTACCACGTTTTTAAATTTTCTGTTGAATCTTATAAACTTGACAATTCTATGTATTAATAAATACTTTTTTTGTACTTGATACAAATACTGAATAAGTATTGAATACTGAAATGTCATTTTGACATTTCATATTGATTTCCATAGTAACGCACGTATATATTAATAATTTAGTTGCTAGGACCACCCCCTTAGCAACCAATAATAGTCTTTTACTTTTTACGGATTTTTCTGAAATAACTTTCCATACAAAACAGAATTAACTGAAAATGAATTCAATTCTGCTTAAAGATGGCTAAAAGTATTAAAATAATGCATTGGCATCGTGTTCTGATATACTTATTCTAAAAGTTTCAAATGTCTAGCTAGTCGGGAAGTTAGTTAAAAATCGTTTGTAAGATTTGTACTGGACAAACAAGAATACGAGCTAATAAAAACGTTGTAAAAAACACCGGATCATAGTTGTGCTATGTTGCAAAATTTCAAACGTGGAACTACGGACTACGTTCAGGTAAAAACAAAAAATGTGAAATTAACACATTATGTAAGTTATTCTCGGGAATCTAATTTCTATGACACATTATAATACACTTACATATTATGCGGTTTTCGCGACCCGGCTTTCAATCGTCTTCGCATATAATATAGACAGTCAATTGCTTAGGTAGATTCCGAATATAGTCAATTTTCTTACACCTTTGATATAACTTGCAAACAGTTTGTAATACGTCATGTTCATTTGTTCACCAAACCGATATATCTTGGTCTGGACTAGGCATTATGCCCCGTTTACACGTGCATAGACTTACTGTGCACAGAAAGAAAATGTATGGGGAAACATGTACTATCCTACAGTTGGCAAGATTGCGTGCATAAATCAAACAAGATTGGAAGCTTCCAAATTTTGATGATTTTTTCCGTGCAAGTAAAATCTGCGCCTGCGCAGTAGAATGATATTGGTGAACCTGCCGGTAAAAAAAACGAACTACTCATTTGAGGTTAACTGATTTTCAATGCGTCCTGTCAAAATAGTAGTATAAAATGACAACATCGCGCCTTGCTTACTCTTGAAGAATGAGATTGGAGAGACAATCAGCACTTTTACGTGTAAACAGTTATTGTCATGACAGTTTAAAATAAGCACACTTGCCGACAGTAATTCCATGCATGTGTACAGGCGCTATTACTTTTCCGTTTTCAACATTTGATATTTCAACGAAAATAAATGACAGATTTCTAAATACGGGACAAAATAATGTGGTTTTTCCAGTAAAAAAAAGACAAAACTTACAGATTCAAATTTATTTAAGTACCTACATATTAACTTTATAAATTGAAGACGTCCACAGCATGACATTTAAAAACAAAGAAATATACACAGTGTCAGAAAAAAAACGGTATAAGGAGTAAATACAAAAATATAATATATTTACGTGAAAGTACGCCGTATGAGCTATATAGACACTATTTAAAAAAATTACAAAGCAACGTATACTTATCGTCACATAGGTGGAATATATCAACATCTGAAGCGATTTGGTTGAACAGTTATTGCCCTCCCAATTGGCATCACCAATGACAGGTTAGTTTTGCATGTTGGGAGAACAAACAACTGATGCTCCAGACATCTAAGAAAGTTATCAGGGTAATACTTACATGTAAATACTACGAAGAAAGACAGAGTTCTCATTTACAGCTCGCATAAGTCAAATTTAGATATTATGTTCTAGCGTTTAGACTACAGTACCTATGTAAGCATATCTGACAGAAAGTCAGTTGGATAAAGCCACGCATAGTATCCATACAGCTTCAAGTAAAGGAGTCTCAAAATTCTCTTTTGAGCTAGCTCCACCATAAGGTCGTATTTTAAGGGATATGCGATAAGGGATGAAAGATTTTCATTTTATTATTGGTTGAAGAAAAAAGTCGCAGAAGCATATTATGCATCTATCATTGCAATCGTGTGTTAGCGCATTGGACTAAGATTATCTGGAAATATTTATTTTGTGCAGCCCTTTGCATGTACCTATAGGTACCTTTACATGTTACTAGGGATTCCAATCCCGGAATCCCGGGATTCCGAGCTATTTTCGATACCTATGAATCCCAGGATTGATAAACATAATCCCGAAACTTTCGGGATTGATTTTTTTATCAATTTTTATGGAAAATAAAATAAAAACGAATATATAACAGAAAAAATACTTTTAATAACAAATAACTAAATTAGAAAAATAATAATAATAAACTAAAAAAGAGAAAGCTTGGAAAAAAGCAATGCTCAGTTTCATATTAGGCTGACTAATTAGATTTATGAAGCGGAAAGGCCATACGTACACCATGATTTGCTTTACTATTTTAAATCTCGCTAACCCATTCATTAAGTCTTTACTATCAGAAACAGCAATCTCATATTAAATTTACATTATTATTTATATTACAATATTATTTATTCCATTAAACTTATGTATTTCCAAGATTGAACGTATACATTATTAACAATAAATGTCTTAAATAGTATACATTATACAAGATTTATTTTTGACCGATTTTATCAATGTTATTTGTAAATATAAAAAAAATATATTAACAATCGAAAAAAATGCCAATCCCGGGACCAGTCCCGGGATCCCTGCATTGTCAAATTGTAATCCCTAAATCCCGGGATCAGAATTTTGGCTCGGGATTGGATTCCCTACCTGTTACCAGTACCATTGAATTACATCAATAATAATAATATGGCACATTGTCATTCACTTGATGTCCATCATATAAATAAATCAATCTGTATGTACTTAGTTGCCTGTCGAAAATAATATTAAATTTGAAAACTTATTTATTCCGAGACAGGTAACGTATTTGTCGCAATTTATTGACAAATAAAATTTAATTATCCGTAAAATTTTGACATTTCAATTTATCGCTTGCAAAACCACAATCACTGGTTAGTAGTTATTTAATTTGAATTGTTAACATTTCATTTTGTAAATCATTTATTTTATTATTCATCCGTCTAAGCCAGCGTCTCCTAAAATATGCTCCGCGAAAAACTGATGCGATTAATTGGTGTTCTGTGAGAAATTATAATTCTGTTGCTCCTACACTTTTTATCTAAATTAATTATATTAGCCGTTTGCTCAATCATTTTTTTAAGTAATCTGGTATCAACCACATTGAAAAATTATGTGGATTTGATCCAGGGCCTAGGCGGAATCACATCTATACGCAAATATTAACGGTGGGTGTTCTGTCTGTATACTACTTTACCGCAGGCGTGGAAAATTGATAACCAGTATCACACGTCAAAATTTGACCGGAAAAAAGTCATATGATCCCAAATAAATTAGACTCTAGAACGCATTCCGAATCATAAATTTTAAAGGTTGTTCGATATTTGAATATAACAATTGTACGTATGGTTGTATTGGTAATAAGTAATAAGTTCATTATTTTTTTCTTCTATTGGCAGCCTCTAAAATAAAATGGCGGTTCGTGTTCTGGTTTGAAGTCTGTTGCTTTGTTTACATAATCTACGGACGCATTTCTCCATGGTTTACTTGATTATATACATGATTATATAATATATACAGACTGCCTACATACAATTGATGGGGAGTATCTTTCCACAGGTATTTATAGCAACGCCTCCCAGGGGATACCCGACCTGAAACCGTTCGTAAACGTCCCCGGGTTAACTAAATTTTCGGGGTTCCGCAAATGTCGCGAGGGTTCCCCATCGGGGTTCCGGAACAAATGCCTGATTTGATAGGGCAATGTGTGAGATGCGTGAAATGTTTAAACGAAATAAAATTTAATCATTATACTATACCTACTATTATATGGTTTTAAGTATGCAAGGCTCATTTTGATAATATCTGTGCATTTAATCATATATGTAATTGACTAATTGGGTGAACTTTAAATTATAGTGGAATGTCATAGCAGAAGCGTGAAGCTCTCAGCTGCTGTGAAGTTGCAATGCGAAGTCACTTGTAGCTAACTTAATCAGCAGACCAGTGGACCTTTTTGCTTTTATGACATACATTTAAGTATATTCCACCTTTATAGAAGGAAGGTTGTTTTTAAATCAATTTTATTTGATGTGTGCTAATATATATAGTGCCATGTACTTACCTAGTTTTATCGGTGTGCGCCACAAAAATGTTCAAAAAAAAAAAACGTCTTCCATGACCGAATAAGTTTGTGAAACGCTGCTTAAAATAATCAATTATTGGTAATTAATTTGAAACCTCCAAAATAAGGTTAACTTTTCTCTCTCTACCTATAATAATTTTAAATTTTAAATCAACCTTGCAGATAAAATATTGGGAGCGTTATTTCAACAATCTTGCAATACTGATTGTCATCGGACTTATTGATATTGAAAGATCAATTTAAAATAAGTATACCCAATTTTTCTTTCGTTGACTTTTATTGTAAGATATTATATGTCACATTTGCAGTTTAACTTAACCGTTTGTCCGGTTTTCAATTTCATATAATTTCGTGAATTAGATTGTTAGACTATGTTAATTGATAATAAATTAGACTGATAAGTACTTTTTTTCCAATTACATTTTTAATAGGTAATATTCAATGGTTTTCAAACTTTATTGTTTCACGGCGCTCTAAAATACAACTTAATGGGATGGGTGAGCACGTTGGTCACCATGTATTTTCTCAAACATTGAAATCTGTCTAGACAGGTACAGCTACTGATTGACCTAGACAAATTGACGTTATTCTGATGCATGCATTCACAAATATGAATACAGTCCGTTCATATTTTTTATTTGTCCCCCAGGTGATGTATGACTTGCCTACCCTACGGACCATCACTGCAGCTATCCGTATTTCTCTATGATCCTTAACTAGTGTGAACTTCTCTGTATTATCTCATTAAAAGTATTTTTGAAATCAATAATTAATTGCTAAGCTGAGATATGTCATGTTTAAAAACAATTTTTCAATAAACCAATTCAAACAATCGGATCTGTAATAATAATTGTGATTGTGGATCTGTGACTGGAATTATCAAGTTTTCATATATTTCAATTTATTTATTTTTAACATATTGTGGACATTAAAAATTATAAGTTTAAGACGTTCACAACATGACATTTAGAAACCAAGACATATAAAACAGTATTACATAAAAAAGAGATAGATCAGTATAGAGATAGGTAGTATGTTATTAAACAGTAGAAATGTGTAAATACAAAAAATATAAATTAGATAGGTACAAGGAAGTACACAGGATGAGTTAATCAGACCCTATTTTAAGAATTTATAAAACAACGTACACCTATACTCATCCTCGCGTAGGTGGAATATATCAACACCCGAAGCAATTTCGTTAAACATAGTTATCGCCCTCCCAATTAGCAGTACCAGTGGCAGCTTTTTTCTGCTGTATATAGCCTGCGGTGACCCTAGGGGGCGCAGAGCCCCAGTATACTTTGAATACCACTGATATTTGCAAATAAATTTGAAGACCACTAATTTATCATTTACATATTAATTTGGTTATTAAATATTTAATTTTTAACCCGCCGTTATAAGTATCATAGTCATTATTAGTAATTATTGTAAGTACTTTAAAATAAATCACTAGGTCTAAGTTAAGTTATTTATACCTGCGCACTGAAATATTGATGGGCAAATTATCATAGTAGGGATGTCCCGTCGGATTTAATCCCGGGGCGCCTGTCTTGTTTTGGACAGATACTAAATCATTGGGTAGGTAGAGGGTCTTTATTCTACCTTTAGTGGAGACTGACTAATGCCTGAATACTTAATTAAAATAAAACATTTGGATAACGAATTAGTTTAAAAATACAAAACACGAAAGCAAAATTTAAATATAAATTTCTTTCTGTATTTATTGTTACATACAGCTGTACTTAGCCAGTGCGTCCCAAACATTTTTCATAAAGAATCTACTTCGGCAAAAAAGGAAATGTTGCGTTGTAAAGTTCGTTTCCCCATATCGCTTACATTCTGCAGTAGATGTGTTGCTTTCGGAAACAGTTAGTCTGCCAAGAAGAGCTATAGGGAACATTAACTGAATCTGCCAATCCTCAAAAATTCCACTTGTCACTCGGGACTGGCGAGTAACAAAAGTCCATGATATATAAAGTCTTCGGTAAATGTGTAAATTTAAATAGTAAGTATTGGCCTCATATTTCGACTACTGTGCTGGCATACGCATATAACATCGACAAAGAAATATCTTCTACCTTTGATGCTAGTGGACCGTACTTCCACAGTAGGCATTCGACTTCTAGGAGGTAAATTCGAAGTAAAATACCTTTAATGCCTTTGGTGAATTTGCTTCTTTTATATGCTTTACCTTTGAAAGGAATGCGTAAATATTAGAAAATATCTGTAAGAATATAGAATAATTTAGGTGGTCAATTAATATTCTTAGATAATATTATCAAACGAAAGTAGTCTCCGTTACTAGGTCCAA
Organism: Rhyacophila brunnea; assembly: GCF_057557595.1. Lineage (NCBI taxonomy): Eukaryota > Metazoa > Arthropoda > Insecta > Trichoptera > Rhyacophilidae > Rhyacophila > Rhyacophila brunnea. The sequence goes on along the minus strand of NW_028233170.1, from coordinate 32,356,315 downwards.
GATTTTTAGGGTTTTTATAATAAGTAGGTTTCTGAAGCTTTTCCAAATTACATACACATGTTCAATTCATGTTACCATACATTACATTCTATATCTTGTGTTTATTTAGTATTGAATAAAAAATATTAAAAAGTGATTAAGTAATATAAGCACAGATGCAATTTCTTCTTGTCCGTAAGGATAAGGCAGGGCTAATGTGACTGTACTTTGTCATCGCTTTTTCTCCCTTAGTGCCTCCCCCACAATGCCTTGTTTCGTGCCAAAACTAACTAACATTACAGACATGTAGTATAATATTTATATCAACTAGGTCGGTACAGTGACGTCCCGTGGGGGTAGGTAGATTGAGCGTCGCTTGGGGGCGGCAAATCAAGGAGAATCATTTGGTATACGAGATAGAAGTAGCTACCTAAACTTAGTAATAACGAAAATATCTTTCCATTAAATAAATTAGATCACTGCTTGGAAATAAGATGTATTAATCAACATAAAAGGTTTAACAGGACTCTCTATTTTTTGTTGGGTTCGCGATGTCTAGTTTACTTCTGTTGCCCTTCGACGTACTTGGTGACTAGAAACGACACGCGCACGGATGATAAAAAATACTGTACTTATAATAAAAGGAGCGGGGTTTTGGCGTTGCCCAGGGGCTGCATTTTGTCTAGGGACGTCACTTGGTAGGTACTTTCTTATTCAATGAATGAAACACAAGATTTATGAATGTAGTGTTAATACTATCAATATACATGAAAGTCGGTGTATGAAGACAGTGAAGAATCCGACATCTTCGGCCCCTCGTCTTGTTTAGATTGAGAGGAAAAACTGATTTTTGGACCTTCGAGAGTGTCTTTTGTGTTTAGATTCTTGACTGCGTCGTCCTACTACATTTTGATTCAACAAACTAAGTTATTAATGGTGTTTAAAAATATGTCCACAGTAATAGCGGTATTATTTAAAAACAACCGTTAGTGCTAATTTGCTAATATATTTGTAGGAATATTTTGACTTGTTTGTTTGGAATGCTACAGAACAGTAAGGCCCGTTTCAGACGGGACACCGGTGTCGCGCTCGATATAATATAGGAGGCCTTTGTATTCGAATAAAGGGCCTTTGTATTATGTTTATGAACGCCCCAGAGCTAATGAGTGAACGCGTGTCCGGTACACTTTTCCGTCGGCCGGTACATTCTCAAGCCGCTGATACACTTGTTTTTATCACCGCAGCCAGTTTTATGTTGTAATTTATAACGCGAAATTATGCGTTGACTCATTAGCTCTGGGCGTTCATCAACATAATACAAAGTCCCCTTTATTCGAATACAAAGGCCTCCTTATTATATACGAGCGCGACACCGGTGTCGCGCTCGATATAATATAGGAGGCCTTTGTATTCGAATAAAGGGTCTTTGTATTATGTTTATGAACGCCCCAGAGCTAATGAGACCACGCGTGTCTGGTACACTTTTCTGATACACTTGTTTTTATTACCGCAGCCAATTTTATGTTCTAGTTTATAACGCGAAATTATGGATTGACTCATTAGCTCTGAGGCGTTCATAAAAACAATAGAAAGGCCTCCTATATTATATCGAGCGCGACACCGGTGTCCCGTCTGAAACGGGCCTAAGTAGTCGGATTCGAATATGATAATTGATAAGAATACACGTGATAAAAAATAACTAATTTATAGTCGAGTTCTATTTACACGCGCCCAAGATTGATAATGTAATGACTGTCACATACCTTCCTGTAAGTTATGTACGACAACAGTAAATTCTACAATCTCCGCGAAGGTACGTAACTAATTCTTTTATCAATAAATTTATAGGTCTGTCTCGCAAGATTAAATGGTGACCTTCACCTTACTAATTTACAAAGTTGATAAGGTTAAAAACGACGAAACCTCGGCCCCGCCGCCTAACGACATTAATTTGTCTCTCCTAGGAGCACTTAATAGAAGATTCTTTTATTTATAAATCATTAACTTGTGGTATTTTTTATTATTGACGTTTGTAGTAGGCCATACGTTGGCGGATAGATGTCGGATTTAACCTGTCATAAGATTCGTCTACGGTTATTTAACATAATATTATTATGTATGGTTAAAGCATAATAACCCCCCCCCCCCGAAAATTAACCCCCATATAAAAATAAAAACGTTTAAATAAAATTTCATTTATACAACAAATGTTGGATACTGAAGTTTATTTGATAAAATAAATGTTTTAAAATGAGTTTGACAAAATAATCAAAATAGTGGATCCCAGGTTCGAAAACTGGGTCTAGTAAATCTAGTAAATACATATATTGTTTTTCAATTTGTGTTTGAAGTCAGATTATGGACCTAATAGGTAGAGCAAGTGGCTAATATCCATCTCTAGTAAAAAGAAAAAAAACTGTTATTAGACCATCCTCCACGTAACCTTGCAATTTGGAATAGATTTTTTTGAATTTTTTGATGAAATCATCCAATCAGGTGCCTGGCATTTACTAATACACTAATACGCAGTGCGTATACACACAAATCTTGTCACTGTGTACAATTGCAAAGTTACGAGGAGGATAATAATATACAAACCGGACATGGTCAAAAGGAGAATAATATGGGTGCAAATTAAAAATTACATTAATATGCGATGTGTACAATTTAAACATATAGAAGGATAAAAAAATATTTTCAATTTTTCGTGATTTTTTTATATACGGGGGGGGGGGATGTCTAGGAGTTATTTACACGGGGGGTTATTGTTAGAGGGGTTATAGGCAGGGATTTTGTCTATGGGTTAAAAATATCCTGCCTGTCTATGTATTGTATACCATTCTTTCAGTGCCGAAGAATACTCGTTGGATGGAGGTAACGATTATAACAAACGAAAGAATAACAAGATAGTGATGCGTTACAGTGTTACGCTATAATACCTGCGGTATGTATATCGTAACGCCAAGTAATAACTCGTAGGTATGTGTTCATTTTATTTTATATATAAACTGAAACTTTCTAAATGTTTGTACAATTATCTAAATATCAAGTCGTAACTGACAGCGTTGTTTTCAGATAATTCATAGAAATCAAAATCTTATGAATATAATAATATTTAAACAATAACGAATAACGCGTCATTTTTTTTATCTCAGTGCTATACGGCCACATCTTTCCGGTACGGAAGCTCACGATGAATTACTGTGATATGGCGAAATGTAATACGTACAATTATTTACAAGTAACTTGAGATACAAGTTTTTATTGTGAATCAATTTGAATAATTTTACCATTAAAAACGAACGAAATCAATAACGAATCTATGTGGTTTGAAGCAAGAAAAAATCATTTATTTTATTTCACCGCATTGCAGAAACATACTCACATTGTAAATATTTTCAAAAGAAAATGTTAGAATGGGTACAGACCCTTCTCAGAGAAGGCCTGCGGTTTACTGGAGGGCCGACATTGAATTCTCACTCACGGCTGAGTAATTATTGAGTAATCAAATTATATTATTAGTTTGTTACTTAAGGGAGGAAGCATCTAGGGACAAGTCGGCGTAAATTTACGGACTATTTCAAGAACGAACACAAAATGTCCAATTACTAGTTATTTAATCAATTAATCTCAGTTTGATTGATGATAAAAGAGGTAAAATTTGCAGGAAGTAAATATCCCATCATTATTTAGATACCGGTTTTAGATATTCAGTGGGTCTATTGCAGAGATGGCGAACCTATGGCACGCGAATGTTTTATGTTGATGAGAAAAAAACATACATAATTTAAAAAATATTATTTTTTACAAATACCTAAATATATATTATATAATAATAAAAACTGTGTTATCTTCGGTGTATTATAAATTGACTGCCGGCTAGACGGACATGTATCTACTCCTACTGGGCTAATAGTATTGGTACTAATACGTAGCTGAAACCAACACAATCATACAAAGGTTTCAAGTAATTTGGTATATTTCACGCACCCAACATATACAAACAATTACTCACATATTGTAAAACACACACAATATCAAAACAAATGTCATACTATCACGTAATCTGAGGCTTTTTGTTTATGTATACATTCATTTCGTCGTTTCGTGGTCTGAGCGTCCGACTCTCGTGATAGCACATTTTTCTAGTCCGAGTTCGAATTATGGATGAGAATTATTTTTTTTAAATGTCTATTTTAGTGTCCGTTGTATTTTTTCATGTAAGTAATATATATAATTATAAAATTGTAAAATATAATATTTTATTGTTCAGTAAAAGAAGAGGAACAAAATTCAAATACCTAATATGTAAATATGGCTGTCCTAGGATTTGTTTTCAGTTATTGACCACAGTCTACTTACCTTCAACAGGTACCCTTGTCCACTGCATATGTATATTATATATACCCACATTGTGGTGAAAATCATCTGATATTTAATACAAGCTATGTTACAAAGTACCCACCCCACGTTTACTGTGAAATCTGAATACAACGAAGAAAATTCATTGTTTAGTAAGCACTTTATCCTATAAATAAGTAATAACGTCTTCCCATACCAAATTCTCTAAAACGAGGTAAGACGTTTTCAAGTATATAACATTGTATTTATTCTTGTGAATGATATATTGTCTTTGATATACCCGATCACAGTGAAGCAGAGTTCATAACGATTAGATCCTGATCAATGGATTTCAGACTTTAATCCTGCGGCTGGGTGAAGATCCCACGGATTTAATCATTTAGCTTTAGCACATTCTATTTTGGTAGGTAAGTGATTAACTTAATATTATAATTATACATGATGTCATTTGATTTTGTGTTGTCGAGATATTACTATACCTAATTATCACATATTCAAAATTTACCTACACAAATGCAAAAGTTTGTGTTGTCATTGAGTGGAAGGTATCTTATTATGTTTAAGTAACAGAGTAGTCGGCTTAAAATAGTCCATATTTAGATTCTCTAATTACTAGTATATATTATGCCGAGTAGTAAAGTTAGATGTATTTAGGAAGGTACATTATTTGCAGATCAAAATTAATAATTCAGTCCTAAAAATAAATGAATAAGTACATCATTATAATCGTGGGCATACTTAATAATATTAGTTAATAGTCCAAATGCACTAGCGGTTAAGTTATTAAGGTCTCGAGAATTCTCGAGAATTAACCAGAAAGGCGAATCTCGAGAAATCATCAATGAGAAATCGAGATTTTTTTATTAGTTTAAGCTGCCGACTGCAACTAGAATTTTAAAAATTCGCGTTTTTTGACTTCACATTTCAGGTTCATTGACAGATAACTTCACACTACTGCAATGACAATTTTTTTGCCAATTTGCATGGCGTATAAAAAGACAATCCATCACAATCCATCACAATACAATAATACACTTCGGGCATTATTATTTAGTTGAAAAATCGTGTAAAATTTGTGTAAAACCTTCTATAACTGCATTCGAGTAAATAATCAGATAATCACAATGAACACAAAAAATGGCCGCCAAGGCGTATGTAAGACAATCGGAATGACAACTGAGTGATATGAATAAATTTGTTCATACACTTGCAAAATAATTTCAAATGTCATGGAAATAATTTCATTATTCCATCGATGGTACATCCGGATGCATTATATTAGACTCACCAAAGTGGACAGACTATCAATAAGTAAGAAAAAAACACCGATGAAAACTAGACCAGTATTAATTAATTGATCACGAACATAGACTAATATAGGTAGTAATACTAATTGGTATTGTGACGATTGGATTAAATCATTAAATGTGGGTAGTTTATGTTATTTATAAATAGTAAGTAACCTTTAAGTTATCTGTCATAATAATAATCTAAAAAAATGCCTGCCAATGATAGTGTCAAAATTTGAAATAGGAAAACCGCAAACACAGCGCTAATATGTAATTTTAGTTTGAAGTTTTCCCAACAGATGGCCCTTTCATAAAAAGTTTTACGAGTGGAGAGCGAACTAATCCTGAACTTTTGCATACACGGATCGAAAAATTGAAAAACTTGAGCCCTGCCCGTGTGGCGTCTATTTATCTCGTTTCCCACGTGTATTGAAAATTCGCAGATACAGGACAGTGTTTTGAATGTTTTGATACTTTGAAGGAGTGTTTCTGTGTGGGATCACATGTTTTACGTAGGCACCATACTATATTGATCACGGGGGCGGAAACAATCTCTAGTTTACTACTTAGCCAAGAAAAACTACCCTCCATTTTATATAGATATCATTCAAACTTTGTTGATCATACTAAATGAGTAGGTAATTGGTGTACCTACGTATCCCCAGTATAATCACGATTAAACGGTAAATACATATACCTACCAAATCAACTACTTACTGAGCTTGATATATTTTATAAGTCAAGGATTTAATAAAAAAATGGATATTGGATATTTGACTTAATAGGTAGGTGATAAGTTTTTGACTACTTTATTGTATTGATTTGTTATATAAGTTAGAGTTAATAGTGTTCGTTGTCACTTGTCAGTGTGTGTTTGCCTTTTGGTGAGTGTACACAGTGCCTGAATATGCCGAAAGGCGAAACCGGGTCGCAAAAACGACTCGAAATGGAATAGTACAAAACTTAAATCCATTAGAATTTAAATTCAAATTCCATTAAGGACCTTCGGTCGATAGTGTTAAGGTCTTACGTATTTGGAGAAACAAGGATGGACTATTATGTAAAAAAAATGTGACATATCTTCATGATGCAAGTACCTTTACACCAGCGGTTCTCAAACTTTTTAAAATTTCCTGCGTGGCGGTCCTTTTAAAAATTGTTCGATGGATCGCAGACCCCTTTAATAAAAAAAGAAAATCTATATTATCTTGATAGTAAGTAGGGTAGAAAAGGCCGTCTCACACTTATAGGTGGTTGCGAACGGAATCAGCACTCTTAGATCCATCTTTGCAACATCAGGATGGGACTGTGCCATTTCAATCCAAAAATCACTACAACACGTTTCACGGAAAACATGTTTTGCACCGCCATCATTTCTCAAATCAATAAACTGTTACAGATCACTAATGGAAATAAACCATGGTATTTTAAAATTCTCGTAGGTCAGGAAAAATTAATAAATTTCTTCGCTAAGAATGAATTCATGCTGTTTCATCACCTCAAGGATATCGCCATCGACTTCAAGCTCATTTTCATCAATAATATGTATTCAGCCGTGGAAATGGGGCAAAATTCTTAATTATTAATCTAACTTTACAATCCATAATTCTACCTTCATTTTGAAAGCTGTCAATTTCTCGTGACAGTGCAGCACTGTGATATCTTTTCCTTGCAGCGTCAAATGTTACATTCTATAATTATAAAAATATAAATAGTATAAATAATATGGGTTCGTTTTTCGCGGTCTTACCGAAACTGCTTCGCGGTACCCAGTTTGAGAACCGTTGCTTTACACACTGACAAACGTGAGCAGATCATATTTAGTTAGGTACCTACTTTTAAACGGGATAAAATACAAATTGTTCAGTGCCGACCTATCAATATCTTCATCTGGTGACAATCAACATGTATTTTATTGAAACAAATGCCCATTCAGACAGGAGCACAGATTCACTGATCGGTTACAATTTTCGCTACGTGGGTGGATCTATGATTACCAATGTTTTTCAATTTAGGAATTCTTAGGACCTACAACAGAATTTACACCAAACTCATACATTTTCTTCGATTAATCCTTTTAATTGAGTGTAGGTAGTATTTTTACTGTTCCTTGAATTATTGATGATTCGGAACACTGTTTTTCAATGAAAAGTTTCCTTAGTCACACAGATACCGGGTATATTGTTTTAATTATAAACAATTGGATCAATTTATGTGACAATTAACTGCGATAATTTTCACCACAAATACGTCAATGAATACGATTGTTATGTTTATAAATTGACTGATATTACTTTAATATAGTAATTATGTAAGTATTCAATTCGGTATAATTTTTAAATAAATTGTAGACTTTGGCGCAATCATGTGGTTATTAGAATGTACATATTTGTATTTATATTTATTATAAAATCATTTTTTAATGCTGCCCGTGCGTAGATCGTTGACATGGCATCCAAGGTTTCAGGACTATTTTCCGTGCTTACCGAATTAAGAGAAAATATTAATATATACATATAAATAATTGACATTATATTATTAATCAGAAATAATAGCGCCTGTACACGTGCATGGATTTACTAGAACCAATAGTGTATAAATTCAACTACTGCGATAATAACTGTTCAAACGTAAACGTAACTGACTTTCGCCAATCTCATTCTTCAAGCGTACCTAAGCGAGACGCGTTGTTGTCATTTTATGGTGCTATTTGACTGATCGTGAAAATTGGTAAACGTCAAAAATGCTCTGCGCGGCGTAGTTCTTTTTTCCCCGGCAGGTTCGCCACTATCGTTCTTCTGCGTAGGCGCAGATATCTCATAAGTTCCAACTGTCGCGTGAAAATTCAGGAGCTTCTGAACTTTTTTGATGCATGCAATCTTGTAACTTGTAACACGATAATACGTGTTTACGTGTGCATTTTATTGGATTGGAGGACGAAATCCCGAAGGCCGAGATTCCGAAGGCCGAAATCCCGAATTCTGAAATCCCGAATGGCCGAAATCCCGAAAGCCTAAATCCCGAAAGCCGAAATCCCGAAAGCCGAAATCCCGAACGCTGAAATCCGCTGAAATCCAGCATTCGGGATTTCGACCCAAACCCATTTTATTGTTATGGCCGCGATAATACGTCCTTTTAGCAGTAAATTCATGCACGCGTAAATAAACATATTACTATGCTCATAGTTGAAGTGTATTATATTTTCCCAAATGTCAAAACTGAATAACACGGTGCATACATTTACGATTAGGTATATTAAAATTAAACAAACTTGAAAGCGTAAACCTTATAAGTACTTTTTACACCCACGATAGCCACAAGTATTTTAAGTAAGTATTAGGTATTGTTGTTTGATTTAATAAAACGCATTTTTTTTTGTAATCCTTATTCCACTTATATAAATTTGGACCGGTTTTATCCGCCTCAGAGAGAGGGACATTTTCAACTTAAATTTTCAACAAGTTGAAAATGTCCCTCTGAGGCGGACGAAACCGGTCCAACTTTATTTATTAAAGTGGAATAAGTACTACAAAAAAAAATTTGCGTTTTATTAAGTCAAACAACAGTACAATGCAGTTCCACCATGAATTGACAGTTAACAAAGAAGTAAGTATTAGGTTTTTGATTTAGCTGAAAATATATAGCTGTATAAGTACATATAAAATGATAATTGGGATTGTGTGCATAATTATGTAGGATTTTTGGCGCCGTATGAGCTCTATCGTATGAAGTCATGTGAATGAGAAATGTGCGTCGCTAACTTCGGCGTTATGTAAATTTTAGTCAGAACAAACTAGAATATAGAAGCGTCACTATAAATATAAATGTCCACCATCCACTCCAAAACCGTTGAACGTATAATATCTGCGAAAGTCTCAGTAAATAGTTATATCTACCAACTATTTGGCGTATATTAAGCATGGAATTTTATATTAAAAGTTTTTTTAAATAATAACAAAATAACTAACTAAATCGACAAGTTTTTACATTTTAAACAGTTTTTAACGTGCAGTATTAAGCGAAATTTTCGTCTGCAAAAACTCTTAAATGTTTTGCATCACCGCGATGCCTCTGAACTAAGTTTGTTTTTATTAATAAAACTAATAAAAACAGGCAATACATTTTTTTTCTTCATAAAAACGTGTTACCGTGACTGGCAAAAGCAATTTACCGGTCTAATTTTACCATCGTTCTTATCAGCTGTTGCTAAATTATAAAATCGTACTGTTTCTCACAAGAGATTTACTTCATCAAATACTATATATCTACACGTCATCAATAAGTATCTACCTTTCATAGATTTTTCATTATACCTAACTGTAGTAAGTAATAATTATTAAATAATTACAAGATAAAGATACCTTTTTAAATACAACGTTTGTACATTTTCTGTTGAATCATATAAACTTGACTTGACTAGCTTAAACGATCATAGAATAAGTACTGAAATGTCATTTTGACATTTCATATTGATTTCCATAGTAACGCACGTGTATATTAATAATTTGGGTGCTAGGACACCTAGCAACCAATAATAGTGTTTTAATTTTTACGGATTACTTCCGAAATAACTTTTCATGCAAAACAGAATTAACTGAAAATGAATTCAATTGTACTTAAAGATGGCTAAACGTATTAAAAGAATGCATTGGCATCATGTTCTGATGTTCTAAAAGTTTCAAATGTCTAGCTAGTCGGGAAGTTAGTTAAAAATCGAGATTGCAAGATTTGTACCGGATAAACAACCACCGGACAAACAAGAATACGAGCTTACAAGAACCTTGTAAAATATATGTAATCACTAATAATACCTTTTTTTTTTTCGAACATGTCCGATTCTGATAGGATTTTATGGGCCTCCACAGAGTGGAAGTTTGTATTGACAGATTTTGTTTTTTATGAGAAATGGATGTCAGCCACTTGCTCAACCTATTAGGTCCATACCCTGACACACACAAATTGAAAAACAATATGTGTACTTGCCAGACCCAGGATTCGAACCTGGGACCCACGGCTTTATAGTCCAACGCTTATGCCGCGCGGCCACCGTGGGCTATACCTAGTTTAGTACAAATAGCTCCTCGACTTCTTGTGATTATTCTACAGCGATTTTTTTGCATACTAACATGACACGATAGCGAAAATATAGTATCATATAATAAGAGTCCTCCTTCACTATTTTTTGAAAAATGTTTGATAATTTATCAAAATGTAGTATTATTTCACTCGTTTACTCACTGATTTTATCTTTAATAAATTAAATATTAAATTATCATTCATATTAACTATAAGCATTTCAGATTGCTAGTTTTGCGTCCAACTTGTGGACTTTGAAAGCAAAACTCTGAGGCTTTGTGACATTTACAGTCAAGCTTATTTTTAAATTCAATTTTAATCTCAAGTATACATAATTCAATTAGAAAAACTAAAGAACGCCGAAAGCCTACTTTCGATGATTTTGTAATATGTAGAGACTTTCTATGGATTTTTCATGCCTCTGAAATGTTATCTCAACGAATTGATTTTCATGCAAAAGTCAGACATCTATATACATTCTATACTATTTTATTTGTTATTTCATTTAATAACTCAAACCTTAAGAGCATACTTCAGTGAAACGGCAAATACTTTTCAACTATAGGTGCGACGAAATTTTGGACTCGCTGGCAATCGGAGAGCGAAAGTCGAGCTGTGAACACAAATTTCGTCAATTTGTTTCGTGATGGCGACGGGGGTATTAATTCTTAAATCATGTAAACATGACTAAAAAGTTACCCATTTACTTGATTAAGAAAAGATGTCAATGAATATATTATTATTGTTACTAATAGAACAATAAACAGAACATTAAATGGACACATGTTGAATTTTTATGACAAATTATGTTTTGTTTTGCACGCGTCGTTTGCACAATCTTCGCGTCGCGTAGTCACGATAATTTTAGACCGTGGCCCAGCTGAAGTATAGCCTTAATAATTTAAAACAATAATCGAATGGTCTAAAAAAGATAGCCTACCAGACTTTACATTTTACTCAGTATGGATGGCAGTGGCGAAGGGTGGAAAATATTCGTTTATCTATAAAATATCTAAAATTATATCATTAAACCATATATAATTTTAGACATTTTATAGATATAATAATATTGTTTATCGATTATGATTTGGTATAGGCAAGGTTTAATGAATTTAAAAAAAAAAACTAACCCACACCATCTGTAATATGTATTCTTAATTCAACGAAAACAAATAAGTTTGACTGAAAAAGCGTGCACTATTTTTGTCAGATCGTCTGTAGTATACCTAAATTATTATGGTTTGGTTTAAGCAGGGTTTAATTGAATTTTAAAACTAACCAGCACCAGCACCATCTGCAAATTGTATTATTAGTTCAATGAAAACAAATAAGTAAAATTTAGTGTGCACTATTGATGTCTAATATTAACAGCCTACCTCGACCCCTCGCCATTGATGGATGGTGTACCTACCTACTATTTTTACTGATTAACGATGGATTTAAACTGTTGCTTTCCATTTTCATAATATTTACTATACGATTTCTGTTATGTTTGATAATGTTTAATTTCAATAGCCGTGTGAGTATTAAGTGATGTACGCGGTTGGCCGGCCGACTCTAAGTGCTCGGCCGTAGTGGTTTGGCGGGCGCGGCGCGGCGGCGTCTTGCGAAACTCAAACGTATAACCGTGTGTATTATGCCCCAAAAAAGACACTGTCTACGAACATTTCACACACGGTTATACGTTTGAGTTTCGCAAGACGCCGCTGCGCCGCGCCCGCCAAACCACTACGGCTGAGCACTAAATCAATATTAGTCCACCAAGTATTCATGCCTTTTCAAGAATGGTCAGATTTACCTCAATAGTGCCATTGGTAACGTGCTCGGTTTTCAAACGAAGGTTGGTAGTTCAAGGCTTTCCGTATACATTTTCGATGTTTATATTGGTAATGACATTTCTTCATTATATTCTATCGACAAAATTGCACCACCGCGCGGAAATAGCTTCACTTCAAACAATCATTTATAGAAATGTTATGCATTATGGGGATTTACGTCTCTGGGATATTCCTGTAGGTAAGTATGTATACTGTATAATATTGTAATATAGGTGCAGTCGTATATACTTATGTAATACCGGTTTACATGTTCGATAGAGGTTCTCCGATTCACGGTTGAGAAAATCCTAAGAAAGAAAATTCATTCAACTGGCAATAAGTTTATTCTATTCCTTCCGCTCTCCATTGTGCTCCCAGGTCAAGTTCAGACTCGGATCAAATGCCAACTATCTCTCGTTGGCCAGTGGCGAAGACTCAGAACTAAACAATTATTTAGTTTACCTTGAATCGTAAAACATTATTTAATTAACCACAATAATATGTAAATATCACCACAAATAATGCGAATTGATTTATTTGTACATATTTCAATTCGGCATAATATAGCTATATACCTACTTTCAAGTCCTTTATAATTTTGTGATTATCCAACTGTAATCATCAAAATATATATTAAAAATTGAAAAACACTAGTTGCAGACAACACATCGTGCGTCTTCAACGCGATAAGAAGACCCGTTTCAGACGGGGCACCGGTGTCGCGCTCGTATATAATATATCGATGCTGCAGATCACAAACCTTATGCCGGGTCCACACCGAAAACAAGTCGCGCGACAACTCGTTAAATTTTACGATAAGCATGATAATTATCGTAAAATTTCTTAAGCAATTATGATAATTATCGTAAAATTTAACGAGTTGTCGCGCGACTTGTTGCCGGTGTGGACCAGGCATTATATGTCAAATTTTATGATTTTGACTTTATGATATCAAAAAATCAACAAAAATTTAACGGATCTGTTGAACTTTACCTCCTATGTCAAAGAGAAATATTGCCGAGTTTATTGATCTTTTAATTAAAACTCCTATGTCATATTCATCGTATTATGCTGCAAATAAATCAGTTTTAACCTTCCCCTGTAAAATCGTATTTTTTGACTACGAAGGTCTGTGATCTGCACCATCGATATGAGGCTTTTGTATTATGTTTATGAACGCCCCAGAGCTAATGAGTCAACGCATAATTTCGCGTTATAAATTAGAACATTTAGAGAAAACAAGTGTATCGGCGGCTTGAGAATGTAGCGGCCGACGGAAAAGTGTACCGGACATGCGTTGACAGATTAGCTCTGGGGCGTTCATAAACATAATACAACGGCCCCTTTATTCGAATACAAAGGCCTTCTATATTATCAACGAGCGCGACACCGGTGTCCCGTCTGAAACGGGCCTAAGCGGCCAAGAGCGTCGTGCATTTACACAATATGTAAACATATTTGCGCTTTTTAAAGCGATAGACGATGTGATTTCGGGTTTCTGTCACATGCATTCAATTATTTAAAATATACACGATATTATATTATTGTATATGAGTTTTTAAATTTAAACCATTTCGTATGTCATAGGTATAATATAGAGTGCATTTTCCGATAGTAAACCTCTATTATTTCTCAAATTTCGTAAGTATAACTCTACTAAAGTGTGTACTGTGATTTTTGGCAACGAATTGTTTACCTCCCTCCACTTCACTTCGCCACGCTGTTGCCGTTAGGGTGTAATAAATTTCTAGAAATTAATATTCGATGTAATATTTCAGTTTCTTCGTTTTGCGTTATCTCAGGTCTCATAGAATCCTTGGATTATTATTAAATTCCAGGCGACATCGCATTGTCCCGTCTAAATTATTATGGATTTAATCATACACGTTACGAGAAACTGCTTATTGTAACTAAGTAAGAAATCAGAAGATGAGACGCAGAAAGGAGGACGCTGGAGAAAAACAACGTTTTTTAAATACTTACGAACAAAAACTACATATCACACTTTGAATATGATACTGGACATTTGGCAATAGAGATATTTTTCGGTTTGCCTCCACCTTACTATTTAGAATATTGACCATTATCCTCAGAGAGAAAGATTGGTTGTAAAACACGTGGTATTTGGTTATGTCTTAGGACGAGGAAGAACTCTTAATTGCATGCTGGTAAGGGTAGAGAAGGTATATATTTTGAATTATTACAGTAAGTATATACATTTTTTTGTAAAAGATAAGGTACAATTACTTTATTTTAAGTTATTTTTTGGATTATCCAAATCACTAAATTGACGTGCTTAAGATGGTGCTGATACTACTGTGTGCTATTACAAAATTAACTCACTGTAGGTAACCATTATTAAAAAAACTGTCTGATTCATAATATTAGCCATAGATAACAAAAAAAAAACCACAGAGTCTGTCGTTTTAACATTAACATCGATCCTTTTGTGAATCATCTAAATATACCACCAGCTGAATCTACTCACTTATACTTGCGTATACTAATATATACAATCTATCTACAGCACGGTCATGAAAATGATAAAGTAACAATTGTACGTCGAATTTCCGCGCTCGTAGGGCGCTGAAGGCGAACGTTGTGTCACTCGACGGCCGGCCAGATACGACGCTACACGTCGACGTCGAGCCTTTCGCCGTTAAACCAGTGAAAACGGCGCCGCGACGCTTTTTACACATTTTTTCCCCCGACAGTTTATCGATTCGCGCTTTCCCGCGCTTATAATAGACAATTTTCGAATGTGTTCGAATGCATTTAATAATAATCGAATTCGCGCTGAAATGGTCGAACGGTTTACCGATGCTTTGTGATTTTGGCGGCTATTTTAAAAGTTCAAGATTTTAACGGTGACTAGTTTTAAAGTCGTGTTATTTAACGAGGTGTGAATTGTTATTTATTAACAATTGTTTGGCCTAGTTTGTGTTGATACAGTGATACGATAACAATATTGTTGCAATGAAGATGGTACCTATAAAACTATGTATAATATCGAATAATCATTAAGTATATAGCACTATCGTTAGGTTTAATATTTAATTAGTTATCAGTTCTTTATGTATTGCCGCAATATATTTAGCAAACACGTGATGTATCTGATATTCGTGACTTAATATAACAGTAAAGTTTGAAAATATAACTCATTATCACTTAAAAATTTTAAAGTTAATTGAACGATAAATAACGATAATACATAGATTGTGAACAGATATAATTCATTTTGTAATGCACGTAATGTTTGGAATGTATGGTATTTATTACAAATAGGCATACTTGTGAGAATGAAGCAAACATTTTTTTTACGATAGCTCCAAAATAGTTCATTGTCTACAGTCAAATGAAATATAAAATAAATACTATTTTTATGTCGAAATCATGATTCTTTTTTTCAAATAAATACTACTGTATTTTTTATTTTAGTTAATTGCTATCCACAATATTACAATGATGCCCTAATAATGGGACTGACATTTGTCTTTGACGGATGTGCGATGTACTTAGTCTGTGGTGTTCTATTTTTGAACTTGTCATACAAATACTCTTTTTAAAAATTATCGTCAACCCTTTGCCGCGCATCTGTGAACATCTGTCACTGCAATTATAATTATTGCATGTGTGTGAAATGTTTTGTTATTTTAATTATAATAATAATGTAATATTGATATCCTCTTTCATTGAATTGTGAGAAAAACCAATAAACTTGTCATTTACGCAAAAAATAAAACAACGTTTACATTTAAATTTAAAGCAATCTTACTATTAGGTATAATTCGACTTTTTTTATATACGTATTCACATAATTACGCATTTAAATGTTTGCAGTTCAAATGCTAAAATGAGTAACAAATGCGTCACAAAGAAATAAAGGTATATTCTTATTTCTGCTGTAAAAATCCGCGTTATTAAATATACAGAGAGGAAGGCAACACAGTATCATTAAATGTGTGGTAAGGGAATACCCAAGTATATATACCTTTCAGACACTATCATTCATAAAAGATTTAAAACTTAGTAATTTTTATTATCATAATTAAACAATTTCGTTATGAATCTCCAAATTCCATTTTCAAATAAATGAAAATATAAATAATATTAAGTAATACCTGTAGAATTTAATATTAATTATATTTTCATTTCTTGTTATAAATCTACATGCTACGTGTAATTAAATAACATAACGAAGTTTTACATTACCCATGTACGTAGTTTTGCATTTTATTGGGGGTATTTATTTATTAGTACATATTACGTCACTGTTCTGGCAGAAAACACTAATTCGAAAAAATGACATAATATTGAGTTAGTACCAAAATGTTCCATATTTCAAACTTTACCGTCTGGAAACCTTCTTAATACTTTGGACGCTGAAGACGCACATGCGCGTAATGACCAGGCGGCCGATCGATGTAATTAACGTGCATTTTAAAGGTGCTAATTAAAATCTCATTATATAGTCAGCAGCGAATGAGTTAATAAATAAACAGTCTTTATTTTAAAGTCATCCTTTTTACGATTACTTAATAAACTCACATGATAGGCCATTATTTCAAACATTTTAACAACTTCAAAGTCAAATTACTCAAAACTAGTATTCTCCAGTTAGTGTGTTCTGCCAGAACAGAGACGTAATATCTCAGGTAAAAACCACATAACAGAGAATCACAATATATAACCATCAAAATACACACGTCAACTTACTCAAAACTAGTATTCTCCAGTTAGTGTGTTCTGACAGAACAGACACGAATTAATAATCTTGGAATAATTATAAATTTGTAATCGTTTATTAAGTACACAAATAAATATAATTGTTTCATTTTATCAGTTGCATAAAATGACGCCGAAAGATGAAAACCGCGCTGTGAGAAATAATCTATTTAGGTTGTACGTAATCCACATAGTTCACTAACGATATTGATCGGTTTTATTCCTCAGTAAAGTTGACAATGCTACCTATGGGAGGATGAAACCAGACTGAATCGTTATTGAATTGTGAGGATTGATTGTTATTTATATTTTGTTTTATTGTAATCAATATGATGTAAGTATATCCACTAAGAATTGACAGATAACACAATACGAGTGAAACTAAATGAATTTTCCCAATAGTTAGAAATATTATGTCGAAATATTTGGATACAATAATATTTACTAATATGCCGAGTGTTGTCCATATTGGTAATACAATATAATTATCTAATTTGTTTGTATGTGTTGATATACTTATTATGGAATGCGTTCTTAGCATTAATTTGTATTACCTAGGTAGATAACATAAATACTGGGTGTGTTACATTCCAGGCGTTGTTAAAAATAGACAAATAAGTCTGCTGCATTTGCAAATGAAGCATTATTATCAGAATGTTGCGTTTCAGACAATGGCAAAGAATCAATTGGTATTTACCTGATTTAACGTTTACCTTGAAACATTATTTAATTACCAGCATTTTTATTAAACGTAATACCTAACTGATGGACATAGTGGATTTTGATTTTCAATTTGTATGCATTTAAATCAACTCGATGCATTGAAACTTTAAAATGATTTTACATATGCGATCATCGGAGGAAATTTAAATTTTTGCGTGCGATTATGAAAATTGGATCGATGTTATCTAATGGCAGTGATTTTACTTGTTCATACGATGATCGCATTCTATTCTACATTGAATTTTGGCTGAAATATTGCATTGGTCGATTTTAATAATGCGATAATACGAGTATATTGAAAGCGCAAACGACTTCAACGCGTCTATTCTATAAACAAGGCTGCTATCGAGGGTAGTTTATCATATGTATGTATTGAGGTATTGTAATTGTTACAATAAGTTAGCCGTCAAAACTGTCTATCTCGCTCTAAAAGTTAACACAGCCAAGAGAGGTGCTGTTAAAACAGCACTTTTTGATAGTTCAGACGGTCAACTTATTGTAACAATTAACCGCCTCAGTACCAACATAAATATGATAAATTACCCCCGATAGCCGCCTATAGCAGCCTTGTGCATAGAATAGCATAGCAAGCAGCGTTCGATTTTTATTGGTGGATAAACTGAATAATTCTGAATAAACAATTAAGTGATATTTGTATTTCGTATGTGGTTAGTTTCCTAAGTATAATAAAATAACATTACTGTCTGAGTGTTCCTCGGGTCTGGCACGTCTAACGCTTCGATCTCAGCACTTTAAACTGGGAGAGTAGTTTTTCCTTGCCGTCTCGCAAAATGTTCTTTGCACATTAGGATAATAACGATGACTGCCCAAAAGAAGATCAAAACGTATCATGTTTATGATGAATGGGAAATTGAGTATTTCTGTGTGTTGAAGAACAACAATGGATGAGTGAGGTAGATCACTGCCAGTTTTGATACTGGATTGTAGATCATAGCATATTTTGAAGTTGGGCATGCGTGCTATAGGTTAAACATCGTTTACCTTCCGTCAGAATTCAGTCTTCGCTATTATCATTATCAGGTACGTTTAATAATTTGGTACTTCTATTTTGGCGTATTTTTTCAATAACACGATTCGACGCTAATATTTTATGACTACACTGGGTGAATATTGACCGTGTCAATATATATTTTTCCCTATATTATTTAGGCAGGTAATCAGGCGGGCAAGCGCACTATTTTAAACCTCTTCGGCAAGACTGCACGATCAAAAATACATTCCCTAATTTGATCGTGTAAGATTTTCGTAAATTTGGAAATGGGTAATCATTGATATTGATCGCGTAATGTGCTTTATTCCGTTGCACGCTATATTGCGTATGATGGTTGTCATTATTTGGAAATTAACCTAGGATTGGTTCGCAGTTTGGTATAGTTTTTATATTATTATTCATACGAAATCGTATCGAATTTTTCGAATATTTTCTTCAAAATACCACATGATTTGACGTACACTAATGTGATTCATTTAACTTATTACATTTTTTTATGATGAATTAGGTGATTCGTAAATTAAATCTGATGTGTCATGTGGGAAGTTGAATGCTAGTTTATGTAATATATAAACTAGATATAACTATTATAATTAAATGGAATATGGAAGGGTAAAACGAATATTTATTTACACATTTATATACATTTACAATTTTTGACGAATATCATATAAATAAATATCAATGCTTTCAAATACCCTGTATTACTAGCGTTTTACCTTTTACTTCAAGCAAATACGAAGGGAGAAAGTTTTTTCTAAATTTAGACTAATTTAATTGGGCCCGAAGCGACGTTTTCGGGATACTGAAATAAATATCATATTATAATCTGATAATAATATTATTTATCTACAGTGCGGTAAATTAATTTTATTATTTCAAATTTTGGTTAAGATGAAATAACTATTATTTTTATATTACGATGTTCGGTCCTATGGTTATGGGTCTCCGCAGGGTGGAGGTTGTATTAACAGATTTTGTTTGTATGAGAAATGAATGTTAGCTACTTGCTCAACTTATTAGGTAAAAGTTCAGGGTTCAAATACACATTGTATTACAACACGTGAATTTGTTAGACCCGACATTCGAACCCGGAACCCACGTCATTATAAGACGACACGTTACCGCTCGGCCACCTTGAACTATAATTTCACATTTTGCAGATGGAATAATACATCAATTTGCATTATTTGTGGCAATTTTATTTAGGTTGCTAAGCCAAGTAAGATACATTTTGACGAACGTATGGGGTTACATTACGTTTTACGTATCAAAATGCGTCAGCAAGAGTTATTCCGTGACGAAGTTACAAATATTTTTAAAGGGTCTATTTTAAAATATAGGTACCTCTTAAAGATGCAGATTATCACATATCTACGCTCCTTTAGCTTAGCAGTCTCGATATTGTGTTTAGAAAATTCTCGTATTAAAATTATTATAAGTCGTAAACGTTAAACCACTTTACTGGTGTTAACTGTCAATTCTTGGTGGATATACCTACATTGTATTAATAATTAAAATAAACCACAATTTGCAATATTTATTCTGCATAATTTAATACTCATCAGCGCAACTATTCTATCCACAAGCTGCTATTGGCGGCTACCGAGGGTAGTGTTTCATATTTTTGTATTGAAGTATTATAATTTTTACAATAAGTTAATTGTAATTGTAACAATGAGTGCTGTTTTAACAGCACCTCTCTTAGCTGTGCTAAATTTTAGAGCGAGATAGACTTTGACTGTTTTGACTGTTTAGACGGCTAACTTATTGTGACAATTATTATATCTACCAAAATACAAACATATGATAAATTACCCTCGATAACCGCCAATAGCAGTAGTGTATATGGACCGGTTTCATTGAAGCAGACGAAACTGGTTCTGATCATTATTAAATCAATAAATGATAGTATGTATTGTGTTTTATTTTAATTAAACTTTAGCCAATCGTATAATATTCAATCTTCGCCACTGGCGTATAGTGGATAGTTAATTTCATTGTTTCATGTAATTACATATGATGTGTTCCTGCTATTAATACCTATGGCATTAGACCCGTTTCAGACGGGACACCGGTGTCTCGCTCGTATATAATAAGAGGCCTTTGTATTCGAATAAAGGGGCCTTTGTATTATGTTTATGAACGCCCTAGAGCCAAAGAGTCAACGCGTGTCCGGTACACTTTTCCGTCGGCCACTACATTCTCAAGCCGCCGATACACTTGTTTTTATTACCGGAGCCAGTTTTATGTTATAATTTATAACGCGAAATTATGCGTTGACTCATTAGCTCTGGGGCGTTCATAAACATAATACAAAGGCCCGTTTATTCGAATACAAAGGCCTCCTATATTATATCGAGCGCGACACCGGTGTCCCGTCTGAAACGGGCCTTATTGTCAATCACGATTTTCTACGGCACACGTTATCGATAGACATTTAAATAATAAACTGTTATTGTATAGGAATAAGAAAAATCAAAAGAAAAGTTAAAAATAGACGAGCCGAAGAACACTTTGAACGGTCGCATAATGTTGCTATGGACATCGAACTGCAACAACTCGAGTGCAGACTTTTACCATAGTTTGACGGAGAAGACGAAGCAACTCGCGCAAAAGTGCGGGCACATCAGACTGCAGGGGACACGCTCCCTCGCCCTGTCGTGCACGGGCGCCCCCGCTAAGCCCAAGCGGACGTCCAAATCGCTCTCCAGGTGGTACGTCAAGGTAAGCTGCTAAGCTATTATAGAACAATGAATGATGTGTGTAGTGTTTGAAATAATGCGTGGATTATGGCAATAGGTTTTGATTTTTATAGTAACCACCTTGAACCTATAATATAATATATTTGTTTTGATTTATCTGTGACGCTTGAGAGAACACATAATTCGTCGGTGTTTTGTAAAAAAGGCGAATTAACCAAAATACTATTTTACAGGAGGAGGATTTTTAACTTATTTATTTATTAATTACCTGTGGATGATTATAAATATCTAATAAGTTTATAATAAAGCTTAGAAAGACTATTTACTGTCTTTATAATAGGCATTATAATATAATATTTTAAAAGGCCTAAGTAATAAGGTACAATC
The DNA here is from genome assembly GCF_057557595.1 of Rhyacophila brunnea. NCBI lineage: Eukaryota > Metazoa > Arthropoda > Insecta > Trichoptera > Rhyacophilidae > Rhyacophila > Rhyacophila brunnea. Next base: position 32,334,240 of record NW_028233170.1, on the reverse strand, counting down.
GCTTTTTATTCGTAACATTAAGTGGATGTTCGCCCTTATTATCGTTTTTAAGTACTTACCTGTGAAGATACAAATTCGCCGTTTTACACAACAAAGCTAGTGAGGTAGGTAGGTACACATTGTTTTTTCATTAAAATCTCGATTTCTCCAAAATGGTTCATTTACAAAACACCGACAATATGTAAATGTGTAGGAGAGAGCGAGACAGGGATAAGACGTATTAAATTGGCTAAGGTGAACGACAAGATACACGTCAATGGAAATTCTAAATTTGAAAAATAAACGAGACACGAAAATAAAGTAATCGTTTATTTTAAACGGGTCGTGAAAGAAAACAAATAATATGACACTCTCGTAATAGTTTGACAGATGATTTTAAAGTCTAAATGTGATTTTCATAAAAATAATTTCCGTTACAGAACTAAGTCACCACAGAACAGATAGTAAATAGATTTTTGATGCAGGGTTTTGAATATGTGAGTGTCCGACGAAAATGAAACACGCATTATGCACGTGCAGTAGTGTGTGTAATACACCAATATTAAATGAGCGTCAATGCATAAACCGAGAGCAGTTGTCAATACTCGACGTATGACGTATTCTTGACATGTGTTTATCCCGGATTCTTCCTTACTCGAGATCGGTTACCTGCTACTCCTTACCAGTTATTTAAGTTCCCATTATTTCTGAGTTTCCTGTAAGTCACATTACATTACATAATGTTGACAGGTGGCACTGCCACGACATTAAATATAAACTAGGTACCAAACTGATACAGGATTAACATAATGCAATGCAAACAGTCGTATTGATAATATTATTATCAACGTCAGTGTTATGTTATCAGTTATCACTTATCAGTATCACCATCAGTTATACAAAACATAACATTATGAATGAATTATGAATTTTGACGTGCCATTTAAAATCATATTCTATTATATAAATAAATTTTTTTGGTCTATGTTAGTATGTAGTTGTTCAATGAAATGTAAAAAATACATCGTGAGGTAAGCAGCCCTCGTAGTCCAATGCATAAGACATGGATCGTTGGATTCTCGGTGAAGTCACAATATATTTATGTGGTTTTTTGTCTGGGGGATTATGTGAGCGCTTCGATTCTACTACTGCACTGCTGTTTTGATACACTACTGTCATTGGGCCTCACGACGTGTTGAAAAAGTCTATAAGTACCTATATACTTTTTTATACGATATGGATCGCTAAATGTTCTAATTTAATTACGAGTAAATTACATAGTTCAATAGAAGGTTTTATCGAATATATTTTACTAAATAATGTTTGGCGTAAATTAAATTAAATGCGTATAAATTATAATTAGTTTTGCACTATTCCATTTCAGTATTTTTTTTTGACCCGGATTCTGCCTTTCAGCATCTTCTGGTACTATGCGCACTCACCAATGGCAAATACATTCTGACAACGAATAAATTCTTTTTTATATAGTAATTTAATACAATAAAATATGGTAAAAACCGTATGCCTACCTACTAAGTAGAGGATCAAGTATAGTGTTTGTAAAAACCCGTAGTAAATACCTTATATACTATAGATACTAATGTTGTTGTATTAAATTACTATATAAACACGAATTAACTGTATCCATAGGCAGTCTGTCTAGCTATTGTGCATAAACATATAAATAAGAACAATTAAGTGAAACATTATTGTAATAATATGTATTATATCGAAATTGATAATGCTTTGATAATATCTCTCTTCAGCCCATCTTGGATTGATTTGATAATAATTGAGGAGTTTTATAAAAAATGGGCGTGTCTGATGTAAATGTTTTTAAACCCTTTGATTTAAATAAATATACTTATACATATAATATTTAAGGCGTATCAGTATTTTACCACGTTTTTCTTAGCTCGTATTCTTGTTTGTCCGGTGGTTGTTTATGCAGTAAAAATCTTGCAATCGATTTTTAACTAACTTCCCGACTAGTTAGACATTTGAAACTTTTAGAATATATCAGAACACGATGCCAATGCATTCTTTTAATACTTTTAGCCATATTTAAGTAGAATTGAATTCTGTTTTGTATGAAAAGTTATTTCGGAAGAAATCCGTAATCCAATCCACTATTAAGGGGGTAGTCCTAGCAACTAAATTATTAATATATACGTGCGTTACTATGGAAATCAATATGAAATGTCAAAATAACATTTCAGTATTTCTATCAAGTACAAAAAAAAGTATTTATTAATACACACAATTGTCAAGTTTATATGATTCAACAGAAAATTTAAAAACGTTCTTTTTATCTTGTAATCATTTATATTTAGTCATCATATCAGAAAGAATCTAGAATTCTAAAAACACAGCAGAATGCCCAATTTTACTTGGGCTCTTCTTGATCTACATGTTAGCTCCTCAATTATTAATTTCTTGGCATCAGATATGAACACTAGTTGCATACATGCATAGAAAAAACAAAATCAATCTGCACTGGTTACCTGTAATATAATTTATAACATTATGTAATACATACCGTCATTATCATATTCAAGTATGTACTTAATGTTGGTAGTTTGGTTATTAATGTTTGTAATAATAATAAATAATGTATACTAATTTATGCCAATAATGATTGCAGTACGATACGTTGACTCATTTTGTTTACTTATGAAATCAATGTAGTCACAAAGTTGTGGATCATACGGAGAAATAAAATGAACATGCATGTGGATCATGGGCACATTAAAATACGATAAATTTTAGTAATGATCTAATGAATGACTATTAATTTAAAACGTTTTCATTCATAGCATTTGCTGCTTACTTCTAAATTTATATATTTTGTATTTAATGTTTTTCTAAACGTGAGAATGACCTTATGACATTATAAAACGTTTTTCATGTAATTGAACGGTTTCTCAACATTAAAAAAAAATACATACCGACACAATCCATTGTACATAATACCGAATAATAATATGAATAAGTAAATATATATTATAATATTTTTATTTAAATATAGCATGTGTATTTATGTTTCAACAAAATCGTAGAGTTTCGTAAACTAGGTAACTACATTTATTATGCTTGAAACTGTACCATAATTATAAACGCACTACCATAGCGAAATAAACTATTAATTAACTACAAACTTTCCCTTTTAATGTTGAGCATAAAATAGAAGTGGTTCTTAGCCATTCGCCCAACCCATTCGGCAGTGGCGAAGGGTGGAGGTAGGCTGTTAAGATTCGACATAGATAGTGCATATTAAACTTTGTCAGTTACACCATTAAACTACGAATACAATGTGTATATATTTAGTTTTTTTTTAAAATTCAATTAAACGCTGCCTATTCCAAGCCACATTTTATAGATCGTTTATCTATAAAATATAAAAAAATATGCTTACATAATTTTAGATAATCTATAGATAGAAGAATATTTCTTATCGATTATGGTTTGATCTAAGCAGAGTATAATGAATTAAAATAAAACTAACCAACACCATTCTTAATTCAACAAAAACAAGTATGACTGAAAAAGTGTGCACTATTTTTGTCGGATCGCCCATAGTATAAATAAAATATGTACCTATTATGGTTTCGTTGGGTAGGGTTTATTTGAATTTTAAAAACTAACCAGTACCATCTGCAAGTTGTATTCTTATTTCGATGAAAACAAATACTTAGTATGACTGACAAAGTTTAGTGTGCACTATTAGCCCACCTTTGTCATTTGGTCCGTACTATCCATTGATATACTACTGGATGAATCATATTATGCTTCTTAAAATGACGCCCGATTTTCAGCGACTCGGCCAGTGTTAAAACTTACTGTTTTAATATCAGCGGACTTAACTCGATATAAGCTCACTTAATATTTGTCTCGAAAACGACCTGGCAATAATTGTGAGTAAGCCCGATCTAGCTTGCATCTTACTCTTTCTAATAGTCAGCGCATGACGACTTGCTCTGTCCGCTCAGACATGAATTTTTGGTAGCTTGCAAGCTTTGGTTTGCAGCACCCTTAGGGGCACTATTCCAAGAACGCAAATTTAGTTTTACAGCCAGGGCAATACGGGTGAAATTCGGGAATCCATGTTAACGGTTTTAACGCATTATACCTACGAGGAAATATTATAAGACGATATTCGTAATATCTTCTAGTAGTATATCAATGGTACTGTCAATGAAAGACGTATTGAACATGTAATTTTTGCCAAATGAGGAGTTCAAACTCGCAGCCACAGCTTCAGAAATGGTTGCTCTACCAACTAATCCACGGTGGGGCATACAGTGGATATAATAAACTATTTTATTTTTTGATATCTTTTCGCATCAAATCCTAAACAAATATTGATTACGTGCTTACATTGGTTCTTCTTTGCATTGTATTTTCTGGTCGATGACTTTGATTTTAGAGTGTTTGCACATGCTTATTATTTGTATAAAGTTAACATAAGTAACAATTGTTTCGTGGTTTAATACTACAATTGCACATGCTTATTATTTGTATTAAGTTAACATAAGTAACAATTGTTTCGTGGTTTAATACTACAAATTTTACGTAAAGTGAGAAAGTGGGTGTATTTTCTAAATTTAAACTAGAGTTAGTGTAGTAGTTTTATTGAATGCAATTTAGTAGCGAGTTATTGTATTTTACTTGCATCTAGAACGTGTAGGTACTTACTTGAGTACTTTATACTATATACCTATAATCATTTGAATCAGAAAAACCTTGGATTCTACTACTCTGTGTTACGTCACAAATGCAACGCAAGCAAAATGCCGACTTCGTTCGAATGGAGGTTGTATATTTAATAGAAAATAACTGTTGAGCGTGTACCAATTATTTTTGCAATGTCCAATCAACATTATATTATAAATTATAATAAAAATTTCCTCTACCTATTACTGTAATACACACGTTTCTACAACGATTAGTATTATAACTACACAATGTGGATTAATGTATTCATGTTCAATTACTAAGAGTGATTCTGTAAAAAACTAATTTACTTATAATATTAATTGTGTAGGAAATTATTAGGGATTGCAATACCGGTATTCCAGTATCTATCAATACCGAAATACCTGTTTAAAAAATGCAAAATACCGGAATTTTCAGTATTAAAAAACCACACTCGTTTTTCAAAATGAGTTGAATGTTATTTCTTCAGTACTTTATACTGTATTGCCAATTAAATTGAGTGTATAGGCTATGTGCTGCTGAAATGCAAATTTTATATTGACTGAACAACAGAGGTGAAACAATAATACATAACAATAGCAAAATCCATCAATTATACCAATTTATAAAATTGTCGCGATAAATTAACATAAGTACTTACGTAATATTATTTCGAAATAGAAAACGTCAGTGAACAAATGTTCAATTATTCTATAATAAAATTATTGATGACTGTACAAGTTTTGAATTGAAAAAGCTTTTGAGAAGATTATATTATGTAAAAATCACCAGTTCTACAATATTATGATCAATACATATTTTTAAATGTCAACATAATACATGTTGGTGTGTAGGTTTTTACTATAAAATAATGTTTTAAAGAGATTTTAATATCTATATTTACTGTACATTACCTTTTTATGTTTTAACGAATACCGGTAATCAATAAGAAATATCAAAAACCCGGTATCGATACTTTCATTCGGTATTGTAATCCATAGAAATTACTGCCTACGTATAAGGTATTGTAGAAAACTGTGACTGGTTTTTAATATTACGTACAATAATTATTTGACGGCATTATATTATATCGTCTCTGTTTTGACAGAACATACTAACTGGAGATTACTAGTTTTGAGTAATTTGACTTTGAAGTTGTTAAAATGTTTGAAATGGTCTATCATGTGAGTTTATTAAGTAATCTTAAAAAGGATGACTTTAAAATAATGACTGTTTATTTATTAAGAAGGTTTTCAGACGGTAAAGTTTGAAATAAGGAACGTTTTGGTATAACTAACTCAATATGTATTTTTTTAGAATTAGTGTCTTCTGCCAGAACAGTGACGATATATTATATTCATAAATCTAACGACTGTGCATAATAGCTTTTAAAGCTTTGACCTTTCTTAATAAACAGATGGATCGCAGCCTTATTCGTAATTAAATTTGGTCTCATTTACTTGATCTGTCTGGAATTATATCACTTCCCTATAAAACATTGCATCGGGGAGCCCTTGGCTAATCGCTTACAAGGGGAACTTTTCATTACATTTCAAATAAAATTTTGTACTGTATTTTGTCACCTCAATACTACAACTAGATAACTTGATTTTCACTGTTTTTGAGATAGTTATTGAATATGATTCTACATTTCCTTCTCTACAACATGCAAAAACTAAGTAAGTCAGAAGTTAATGGGAACTGTATTAATTTTGTGTTTGAAAACATTAAACAACCTTAAAACCATAAATGCATTAAATAAATAAAATAATATATCTACAATATTTTTTCATACAATTGAACATTATTTAATTGTTCCCAATTAGACAAGCACAATTTTCCATTTTTATTTTAAATAATAATTATAGTCTAGACTCTAGATTTATGTTAATCAAGTAAAGTTTAAATTTCATTTCCCCAATCATGACCAAATCAGAGTTATCTAGTTGTAGTATTGAGGTGACGATTTGTAATTATACGTAAAAGTAGAGTTGCCACTTCATAATTTTGCACTCATGCTCTAGGATGACAATTATTTAGTACCTAATACATTTTGAAAATATTTTTTTACATATTATCTATTTATTTTCTTATTATTTACTATATTAAGTAATACAAGTGAATATCATTTGATATAATTTTATGCGAGGTAACCAGGCAAAGAGGCGTATCAGTGTAATAAAAAGTGCAAAGTTATAAAGCGTATCTTATGTATGTTTTAAACCTTTTAAAGGTATATCTATGTAACCGTAACCACGGTTGTGTCTATGTCTATTTCTGTTAACCACAGGATAAAATTCTCGTCAGTCTCAAACTCGAATCGTAACGGCTGGAAAAAATTCACATTTATTTTTATTAATCATTCTTTGTACGCATGGCGCAAAAGGGTTGAATGTCTAATAAACTTTATTATGATTCCCATATATTGTGTGAGTCCTTGATCTCTGTCTTGGATCGTAACTGATTTTTTTTTTTACCTCTGAGTCACGGATGTGACGTGTATTAACATTTATAATTAATATTAAACAAAGAATTCGTTTTACTTTTAGTTGCTTCATTATGTAAATTGTAAATATTAAAAATGGTTTTAACATAACTATTTGGAATGCGTGTGATGTTTTGCATGTTCTTCTCGCTTCGGTACCTGCAGTCGGCTGACGAAAGTGAAACTACATAAAAATACTACTTAATATTATTTTACGGACTGACTGACTGATTGGTATACCAAGGTAATCTGTTGGTTTCAAATGCCCGAGAAAATTATAATCAATTTCTAATTAATTCTGTATTGTACAAATCGAGTAGGTAACAATTTCATTCATTAACAACACTTCGTCCAGCGAGTGATTGGCACCTGACAATTTTGCATTTCAAACAGGCAATATTTTTATTGGATATCAACAACACATCACTTCAATTTCAACAAATGGCTATAAGGTTGTTAAATATTTAAGCAATGTTAAATTTATTTTGTTGAAAATTGATCACGTTGGGGTCACCAGTTTTGGGTTGATATAGAGTAAAAAATACAGGTTTATTTTAACGTCTTTAACAACAGATTCTTCCTATTCTCTTAAACTCGTTAAAAATTGAAGTTTCGATATAAACACACGTAGAAAGATGTGACAGTCGAGGATATATGACCGTAGGCTTCAACGATGACAGAGAAAGTATTCCGGAATTGATCAAATCGCGGGATGGTTCTAGTGTTGTTAACGTTGAAATTAAATTTTCCTAATTCGCCACAACACGATTAAAAGTTCATCCAAAGGCGGTTTGCAGATCCCATTCCATTTTGACGGGCATTGGAATCGAGTGGTTGCTGGCGCTGACAATGGCAAAGTCCATTTAAGATTTTTGAAATATATTAAAAAAAAAATAATAGATATTTACATTAATATTATACCAATTATTTTAATAGTAAAGTGTGTATGTGCTAGGTACGCGCTTGTTTTGTGACTCTCCATGTCAACGTTTCTTCAGCTCTGTGTAACTAGTGAACCTTCTTTACCTCGTTAGTGAAATATAACTTTAAATACTTCCAAGTATTTATCTGGTTCTATTCGAAACATTTAATGCAAATATACATAATATATTAACTTGATTATTTTGTATTCTTCCAAAATAAATCACGTTTTCCTAGAATAAAGATTTCTTTTACTGTAGGTTGAGTTTCCAATTATCATTCGGCAGTTTTCCCCAGTGTGGAAATTGCAATCGTCGAAAGCCTTTTCGCTAGACCCTCTTAAGTTATTTGTCTACCTTTTCTGACATTTTCCACGGCGTTTGTTTTATGTCTTTACCCGTATTCCGGTATATCAGATGTACACTATGTTAAGTCGCATACTAATGTTTACATTTCCTTTATATTTGACAAATACCTGGAATTTAAAAGTTTGGTCACTACCACGTCTTGAAATGTCTTTTATTTTATATTATTATGATTATGTATTTTACTGATCCCTGGTTTTACTATGTACTTACCTACCTACGAATGCTTTATTGGACTTAAGTATTATCTACATTATACATTAAAAGAAGAACCCACGCCATAAGACATACTTACTAATTAAAAAAAATGTCGAAGGCAGTGATACCCAACTTTCTTCGAACGTGGGGTACCGTGACTATCTCAAACCTAAAATTGGGTCACCTGAATTCTGTACAGTTAATAAAATAATTACACAATAAGAATCATTAATTTAATAGTAAGTATCGACTATCAATTTTATTATTCTTGGTGAACAACCATTGTATTGCATAATAAGTGTGAAAGTGAAATATATTTTAATTTATTTGGTGAAATGAACAAATGGTTACTTAGACCTGTTTCAGACGGGACACTGGTGTCGCGCTCGATATAATATAGGAGGCCTTTGTATTCGAATAAAGGGGCCTTTGTATTATGTCTATGAACTCCCTAGAGCTAATCAGTCAACGCATAATTTCGCGTTATAAATTAGAAGATAAAACTGGCTACGGTATTAAAAACAAGTGTATCGGCGGCTCGAGAATGTAGCGGCCGAAGGAAAAGTGTACCGGACACGCGTTGACTCATTAGCTCTGGGGCGTTCAAAACACATAATACAAAGTCCCCTTTATTCGAATACAAAGGCCTCCTTATCATATACATGCGCGACTGAAACGGTCCTTAATTTTGATATAATAACGAAAAACAAGTTTCAACCGGGGTCTTCTGATTTGTTGTTGTTCATAACCAAGATGAGTGCCAACTTTTTGAAAGAAAGTAGATGCGTATCGTATAGTACAGTTGAACCTCGATTACTAAAACTAATTAGGGATAGCCTGGGATAACGATAAATCCGGATAATTGAAAAAATAATAAAAACATTTGTTTAACTTACAGAAGAATGATCTTTTCAATAGCATTTTTTGAAAAAATCACCTCATTTTTACTAATTACTTACATAATATTTTAAATTATGCCTTTTTCTTATAATCATACGAAACTGATGATCAAAAAAAAATGCGGGCTAACCGAGGTTCTGTATTTATTGTTTATTAAAATAAATAGTCACTCTTACCATAGTCTCCGTGGTGCGATGGGTAGCGCATCCAGTCGCTACCGAAAAGATGGTGGTTCGACCCCAACCAGCGACATTATTTCTTTCACGTTTTCGAGATATTATCGACAATTTGGGCCGACTGTCAATCGAAAAGTTGGTGTTTAGTACCGACTCGCCCTGTCGGGCCCTTCGCAGAATATAATATATATACTGGAATCAGCGGCACAACGATCAAAAGCGATTACAAAAGAAAACGCGCAAATGCATATTATCTTAAAAGTAAACATACTTTCTTATAAAAGCAGATGACAGCGTGTCCAAAAATGGATAGCAATTCATTTTTGTCGATTTTGCTCGGCATCACGGTCTCCACAAGGGGTGGGACAGACAGGGCTCTATCTAACCTGGGGGCTCATTGTGGCGGGTCGACCTAATAAGTGAGATAAACACATCAAAATTTTTCTCACTTTCTGAATACATATTAACATTTTAAAATATGTGCTTGTGTGATGAAAATTTTGATTATTGTGTGTCGATATTCGAAAACTGTATACAAATTTAAGCGGATTTATTCAAAATTACAAAACATTGCTAATAGTCTTAATTTTGCCTAGAACATCATTTGGAAAACACTTCTGTAGAGCGTCACACTGCCTTTAGAGGCCATCCATGGACTGAAATCGTATGCGGCTTACATCCGTGTGCCATACTAAACTTATGATTTTTGTTCATGAAAATATATTTTCACTAAATTTGTAAGTGTAACTGTATGGTATAAACGGATACGATCAGATGCTTATAATATACTTTGTGGAAATATATTTCCATGACCAGAAAAGATAAGCTTAGTATTGCACACGGTTCGAAAACGCATACGGTTTCAGTCCATGGATGGCCTATTTATCCTAGTGAAAGATAGTACTGTACGAAAACGCATACGGTTTCAGTCCATGGATGGCCTATTAATCCTAGTGAAAGATAGTACTGTACGAAAACATTTTCTTGGCTACGTGTTAATACTGTGAACTAACATGCTCCGCCACTTTTTAACCGCAATTCCATTATAAGCTCTTCCCATTTAGTAAACAACAGCGTCTGGAAACCTAGCCAAGAAGATGTTTTCGTACAGTGGATACATACATACTCATTTTTACTTTATTTTGTTTGTAGGCTAATTTTCCCAATGTTTCTTTGTAATGTTATTCTATATATTATAATGATGTACACGATTATTTCTTTTAAATTTTATTCGTTTCTAATGGCGCTCGTGAGCTACCGCGTGTCTGTCACTGCTCTAATTCGAAGCGAATTATTAAAATGTTTGTGGGCAAAAGAAAAATACGACTGACAACTGGGTTTTGATAAACTTTTTAATTTACAAAACATCGCGAAGTATTAATGCGTTGATCAAATAAAAAAAGCTTCCACAGTAATGCGGCTATCGCCCCGTCTTTTCCTTCTCCCTTCTATTATAATGCGAAATGTCTTCTGAGGATATCGCAAGAATATTAGTTCTGTTATGGAGTTGTTCAGACTTTGCCAAACTCCGCCATAAATTTCTTGGCTCGCTGCCATCGAGCAAGACTAAAATCTTGTAGATAGGTATAGCCATGCATACAGGAGATATTTATATAGAGTGCATTTCATGGGGTTGTTGTCCTTTATCCAGTATTTTTACAGTTATTAATTTGCAATAGTTAGACACTTAAAATTTAATATCTTTCACATAATCGTATATTTTATCATCTTCTTTTTTTATATAAATGTGATGTGACGAAAACTCCTAACAATGCTACTATTTAGTACATACCGTAAATAATTACAAGATAAAAAGAACTTTTTATATACCACGTTTATAAATTTTCTGTTCAATCATATAAACTTGACAATTCTATGTATTAATAATTTAGGACAAACAAGGCAATTGTCAATAAATCATTTTTTGCTATTTTGCAAAATACGAACAAACATAGAATTCCATAGTAACGCACGTATATATTAATAATTTAGTTGTTAGGACCACGCCCTCAGCAACCAATAATAGTGGATTGGATTACGGATTTCTTCCGAAATAACTTTTCGTACAAAACAGAATTAACTGAAAATGAATTCAATTCTACTTAAAGATGGCTAAAAGTATTAAAAGAATGCATTGGCATCGTGTTCTGATAATTATATTCTAAAAGTTTCAAATGTCTAGCTAGTCGGGAAGTTAGTTAAAAATCGATTGCAAGATTTGTGCTGGATAAACAACCACCGGACAAACAAGAATACGAGCTAAGAAAAACGTGGTAAAATACCAATGCCGAAGACTCGAGAACAAACAATTATTTAAAATATTAATACTATCGACCAAAGGTAGGCGGTACTTGATGGAATTTGAATTTAAATTCTAATGGATTTAAGTTTTGTATTATTCCATTTGAGTCGTTTTTGCGTCCCAGGTTTCGCCTTTCGTCATTTTCAGGCACTATGTGCACCCACCAAAAGGTAAATACACACTGACAACATATACAATTAATTCTAACTTAAATAATAAATTAATACAATATTATTAAAAGATTATTTAAAATGTGACGTTCACATTGACTCGTAAAGGTGTGTGCATATTTAAATTACGTAGATAGACATCTATCTATTCTAATGTAGCCATAATTCACGAGTTAAAAATCTATGGAAGAATAAAATTTAGTGAAATTAAAAGTCAGCTGACGGCGGTGTTGTTCTTCTTGTGTTAACGTTTAGACATGGCCCCCACAAGGCCTCTAGCCTGGGGGCCCGTCATGGCAGGTCGACCAGTTAAGTGAGATAAACACACACCACAATAATTCTGCTTAATTTGTAAAAAAGTCGTCTGTGGCGTTATGCGTGCATTGCAATCCGATGATCATTCGAAATCATCATTCACGTGGAGTTATAATTAGTGTGTTTTCTCACTAATAAAATGGATAATTGCAATTAACAACACTATTGTAGAATATCACACTGTCCTTAACCTTAGCGATGCTGGTCTGGTGGTCCGCTTCAAGATGTGGGGGTCATGCGTTTGGATATACGCATTAATGTGAAAACTGCTTCTCATTTTTTTTAATTATATGCCACTCTTACTGGTTTAATTTATCTATCCCAAATTTGTAGGCCTCGTTAATTTATGTTCTATTGTAGTATAATAACTTATTTTCTCATAGAAGAAAGATTCTTTGAAGAAGTTTAAAATTGATTTTAGTTTGTTCAAAATTTTAATGAGCTTTTTATCTGCAGCCACTCTGCCGGTAAGCTACCTACCTCATTTTGATTAGCATCGCTCTCTTGATTGAAAAGATATTATTCTTCAAAACAATAAACTACTTCTTTCCATCAATTTCAGCGAAAATTTTGATAGTCAAGTTTGATATTTTAAATTGAAGCGTGCGCACACCGGTCGCAAATGGAAATTAACATTTCAGCAAAATAATTTAAATATAAAACCGATAGCAGAGTAATAATTTTATTACGTTAATTCGTACGTATATTCGGTTTCACTTTGGAATTGATTTCATTTGTGGACTTAATTTTAATAAGAAAATACTTTAAAAGTATTTAATAATGAAATCCTAATAAGATTATCCGTACCTAGTGACGTCAAAAAATTTTCTTTTGTATGTCACCACTCTTCTCGAACTCATGAATAACAAAAACCAATTTCGGACTTAATAATTCCACGTTTGAAAAGCAAAGTCAGGATATTTTATAGATAATTTAAATTTAAGGTAAGCGATCAAAGGTATTGATTGTAAGCTCTGTGAGGATTAGTTTTAATTTGATTTTGTAGGATAAAACTGATCTCATCATCCCTCCAATGCATTTACCTTTTACCTTCTAGCTTTGGGTTCATATCACAAAATTTACAGAGAGAAATAGCACACACTCTTTATCTTCTAACCGAGTGTACCTACTAATCTTCCCTCTCCTTAAAAAATTATATTATTTATCTCAACTGCAAAACGTTATACAGATATTGTCGCCAGACTATCCTACTATTCTACGCCTCGATTTAAAGCGCGGGTATCCAGATCTTCTCTTTCTCTCATTCATGCGGCAGGCCGTGAGTGATAAATACAAATCAAGTGATACGACGAGATCACGCTGGGTTCTTCATGATAATTTGAAAAGGACTTTCGATTTAATATCGATAGTTAATGCTTTCCCTTAACGAAGTCAAATTAGGTATATAACAACAGAATTGTAATTTTCAGGATTTAGTATGGTGAGGTAAACCAAAATCGAACCCACGATTGACATGCCTTCTATAATAACATTATATTATTACATATTACAATAATTATTTAATCATTCATCAGTTTTCTTGTCACTGGAATCTATATATTGAAACATAACCTCATTCAATTTCTATACAAATACTCAAGACTGATCTCTTGATGTACCTATATAATATAATATTTTTAGGCATACTAATTTCATTCCAAAGAAATCAATAATTTCCTACACCAACCTTAAAAACTGTAGTAAACTGATTGGTTATCTGTCTGGTTACAGAAAAATACTCATAATCAGGTATCAGGAGTTCAGAAGATTTGAGGAGGTAAACTAACGACTTTTCATTTTATACGCTGTACGAGTAGGTATAGGCTGAGATGTGAAGGGTGATCTACATTAATTTATTATTACCATATACTTTATGTATTATAGTTAATATTATGTAAAACGTTTCTACAGTAGACCTATGCCTTACCTAACCTTTTTTATTTTTCTTAGAAGGTGTGTTTTAAATTAACCTTTTCCTCTTAATCCGCAAATACTGCCTAGCACAGTCCACGCGGTTACTTATATCTGTGTTTTTCCTCGTGGGGTGTAGTAGACCTTTCCACGATCGATCCTGTTTCCAGACTAAGCACTGTTTCAGGTGCTCGGTCACAAGAAACATGAAAACGGCGGCTGCCTACTATTTGCAGGGCCGAATTGAGATTTCGTCAGTAGCACCCTAGTCTGGTGGCACTTTGGAAATGAGTAATTCATTAGATTTGTCGCGTTGTCATTGTGAATCTCGCAGCTTTATATGCGCTCCATCATTAGTCTATTTGTTAATTAGGAAAATAGTTCAGGAATTCCGAAGCCTATATGGTACGGTGGAATCGTACATTCTGATTGCATTTTTAATCATTATTACAGTGCATCTTTTATATTCTGGCCGACATGTCAACACAGCCATCTAGGGAACTAAAATATCACGTACTTACTATAAACCCCATCGAGATTTCATGCACCTACATTTTATGATATGTCTTATCCCCCGCTATCTGACGTGATGGTCACGATATTTACATACTTTTGAGTTTAATACATGCCACGGTGAAATATAGTTATAAATGTTTAATAAGATAAATAAATATTATGTCTTAGTTCAACAAACTGACATCGATTCCACCTCGCTTTATAAAAATAACATTAGAATACATTGTCGAATGAGACTCATGTCTGTTTAGTTTCAAAATGGTTCACACTACAAACATACTAAAATATTGTTATGGGTAAAATATCATGACAATTTTTGTCTAGCTAGTGCTAGAGGTTCTTGAATCTATGTACATATAGTAAATACATTCTATTGTCTGCTTGAGATTCGTGGCAACTGTAAATTAATGAAAAATATAATTGATCGACGATTCTAATCACTTCGGGTTAGAAATTGTAATCGAAGATATGACTGCAATTCCAGAGTTATTATTTTTTTCAAACCCGTCTTCCGGGATCCCAGAAACGACAGAAACAAGTAATATTTTTTGTGTCTGATACCGATATTGCAAGAATTTATAACAGAAAAAATATACTAAAAAACTCACATTATTTATGAAGGTTGATTAGCTTATACTCTTATTAAATGATTTATTTTATACGAAATTTATTTCCGATACCGTGAAAGTTAGGTGATGTAAAGTAATTTCCGATTTTTGTCAAAGATTATATAATTATATAAACTATAAAGTAATCCTGATTATATAACATTTACAATACGGGGATTTCAGAATCAAGAAGCCGAATCGGATCCCAGGATTGCAACCCCTACTTAGAGTGTATTATATTGTTGTTGCACACGTTAATTGATGAACTATCTATAATTTGATCGACATTTTCAAATTAACACGAAAATCCTTTTCAAACAAGTGTATATAGGAAAAGATTCAATCGTCTTTTTACTCATTATTTTTTTTACTGAAATTATTTCATATTAAATCCGCCTCTGCTCCTCTCCCTTTGTTCCTGCCCTACCCCTCCCTTCCCGCCCTTCAGAGGAGAAGTAATAATTTATTTTTAGATTCGAGTTTGACATACGAGTCGCCCTCCCAGCGCAAGTTCTGAGCGCCTAATACCTTTGACCCGGAGTGCCACGAGAAAATTGGTTAATCGCCGATGCCGGATGAAATCTGCGAATGTTTTTCGTATAGACCCCCATTTATTTTATTTGTCTCCCCTTGATTGCTCGTTAAAAATAATGAAGGCGGTAATTGGACAGGCATGTTTTTGATGCTTCTTTGTTTTGGGACCTAAATTTATTTTTTTGTACTGTATATTTTATTTTGCATGTAACAGACAGAGACAATGTTGAACAAAAATATTAAAATTAGACTAATGTACAATAATTACGGAATTTCGTTTCATTGAAAAGATTTTTTCCAGATTTAAATCACTTACTTTATTCTAATTCTAAATAGTTTCTACGATATTTGGGATATAATTATTGTTCCGGGTTATGCACAAATTGTCGCGTACAACTTCAACAAATTGTTGAAAGCGATCCAAATATAACTAATAAATAATTAAGTACAAGATAAAAAGAACTTTTTATATACAACGTTTTTAAATTTTCTGTTGAATTATTATGCTCAATATGCTCAAACTTGTACTTGATATGAAGTAAATAAAAAACAAACAAACAAACAAATATAGAATACTAAAATGTCATTTTGATTTCCATAGTAACGCACGTGTATATTAATAATTTAGTTGCTAGGATCACCCCCTTAGCAACCAATAATAGTCTTTTACTTTTTAGGGATTTTTCTAAAATAACTTTCCATACAAAACAGAATTAACTGAGTGAAAATGAATTCAATTCTGCTTAAAGACGGCTAAAAGTATTAAAATGATGCATTGGCATCGTGTTCTGATATATTCTAAAAGTTTCAAATGTCTAGGTAGTCGGGAAGTTAGTTAAAAATCGATTGCAAGATTTGTACTGGACAAACAAGAATACGAGCTAATAAAAACTAATATTTTAAATAACGAACTTTGTACCTATACCTAGACAGGCAATATTGAAAGGTAACTGTATCCTAAACCCTAATAATGTAAGTATATACAATATGTTTTTCGATTACTGGTCTAATGAAAAAGGAATTATATTAGAAAGTATTTATATTTTTCAACACCTGATGGCGAACCAGCGTTGCGAAATTAGCGTTTTTCTTGCCAGATATAGCATTTTTCGATAGGCATCTAACTTGCAAAAAACGCATCTGGCTTGTGGCGTATTTACTAGCGTTTTTACTAGCGTTTTTTGATGCCCCCAACAGCTTTAAATGTGTTGAAACACGCTAGATATTTAGTTTTTTTTTATTATCATGTGCATCAAATTTCTGAATATCGGATAGCAGGTAGGCCGATACTTATTTTAATGAGAAATAAAACACGATGAAACAATTTCATGCATTATTTAATGTTTTTGCATATTATTCCGAATCTCCGAGTGTATAAAATAATAATATACGAGTAACATTTGTTCATCTATTGTAAGGCCCTCCTCCCACGGCGCAACTGAAATATGACAGAACTGGTTTGTGAAGGATCTCATAAACTGGCCAATGTGATGCTTCGCACACGGCGCTACTAAAACTCAGTTGAAATAATAATCACATAACCTCAAACTGTCAAACTGGACTATCAGTTGTGTTGTATAAAACACGCGCGCTTATTAGGTTATTTTAATTTAAGTTAATATTCAACAAACAATGTCTTCGAGCGGGTCAAGCGACGAGGAGACTTTGGTTTTGTATCAATACAACAGATACAGGAGTCAAAATAAAAGAAAATATTGGATTCATCCTTATATAGAAAGGAACATAAACTGCAGACTATTTGTTGCTGCAAAGGAACTGCAAGAAACCGATTCCAAATTTCTGGCTTTCTATAGAATGTCCAAGGAAAGCTACCTCGAGCTTGTTAGGATCATCACTTCTGCTATTCAAAAAGAAAATACAAACATGCTCGCTTCGCTCATCTTGTACTTTTGAGTTTTGACGTCTCTGGTTGTTTCGGTTTTTACGATATGACGCTAGCGGCTTTACGAAGTGCTACCAATTTTGGTAAGAAAATATGATTTTTCACCGAAATCTAATGATGTTGGTACCACTGTTTTACGGTGACTGGAAACTTCAGCGACCGCGCGACTAGCATGTCGCATCTCTTCGCGACCGTTTTGAAGCTGAGAGATTCCGGTCTCGCCGTCAGCGAGCCGCCATTGAAATACATTAGCTAGATACTGGCTGGAATTTTAGTTTCAGTTCCGACGGACATAAGTTGCGCCGTGGGAGGATGGCCTAAATGGTATGTTTTTTTAAACTCTGTCTATCCTACAAGAAATAAGCTCTCGTCTTCAAACATGAAACGACACAATATAGGTATTTTGTTGTCAATTTAAAAAAATATATTTTTGTTAAAATGTGTGGTTTTTACATGTATCGAATTTTTTTCGATTTTTGCACTTTTTTCGATAGGTACGCGAAAGCAAAGGTATTAACTTCGTTCTTGATAGAATAAGCAAATTTACTTTCAATTTATTTTCACAAAATCTAGCGTTTTCTCCTGCCAAATAGCTTGTTTTCATACCCCGTCTAGCACGTTTTTGTCAACACTGTGGCGAATCCAGCGAGCGTTTTTAGTATGGTTGAGTTAGTGCATGTGGTAAAATGAATATTCTCTGCGTGGGCAGCATTGCTTGAGTAAAGTTGTAAATAAAAAAAAGAAAAACGTGGCCTAGTTGTTGACGTCTTATGTTGTTTACTTACGTAATGTTATTTGCGGCTTTTCGCGATTATAAATAATGGTTGTTTTGTGTTTAACGAACATTTTTTTTTCAGCTTGTTACCCTATTGCTAAATCTGTTTGCCTGTTTGAATTTTAGGCATTAATCAGAAAACACAAAGATAATGGAAATTGGCTCACCCTAATGGGTGTGGTGTAACAGGCTGCGGATCTCGAGTTTGGGATAAACTTAAACACGTGTTAAAGAATATATTATTTTCAATAGCGAAGTCTGTATTAAAGTGTAACACTCATTCAATTTTTGAGGATAGTCGGCGCGTTTTGTTTTACTTGGGTTTTACAGCCTAACCGTCATAAAGTATCGAGCTTCAAAATGTTTTTCCATGGCGATGTCTTTTACACTTAAACCTTATTAATCTGTTATGTGGCAAACATTGATTTGTTAGTGATGTGAAAACGGATACTCATTTTTACTTATAATACATATGTCAAAATGCACTCATTTAATCAATCGCCTATTTTTCGGTTGAAATATTCGCTAGTGTATATGAAAAAAACTTATATAAATGTTTCTATAGTCCGCAAATTTAATGGATTCAAATAATTGTAATAGCGGCCAAATATGGTAAGTATTGAAAAGTCCAGAAACAATAGAACCGGTATTCGTTTGTTTTTAAACAAACAATGGACACCCTAGTAACAGATTTATTTTATCTACATTCTACACGATTATCGATTATAGATTACACATACAAAGTTAAAGCAAGTTATTGTCTAGGGCCTAGACCGTATTTCTTATGCAGGTCAATAGCAACGGTTCAAAAGACGTACCCAATTAAAAAGAGAACAGGGTTATGAAAAAAAGTTTCATATCATCACAAACTGCAATGCGACTAATTGAATTGAAGCCGCTCGAGAATTTTATTTGCTTCTTGAGCACGTAATTCAAAACCTTATTTACTTAATAATAACAAAAAAAAAATATTCGCAGACAACGTCTCATCAATAAAATATTATATTCACTTAGGTATCTGAAAATGTTATTATTGAGTTATTTTGTTATGCTATATTAAAATACAAACGGGGCGTAAATTGCTGGCGTAATAATTTTGTTTGGTGTGGGATTAAAAGCAATCATTTTATCTTGAGTGGATTTATTTATATCTGTATATATAGGTACATAATATATCTTGTAATGTAAGTCTTCTTTTGTAGCATCCCCTATTGGAAATCCGATATCATAAAGTCTTTCCGTCTGTTTTTAATTTTTTTTTAATAAGTTGTACGTAATATCAGATACACTCAGAAGATAATGAAAGGCAAACACCTGGGTTGCGAATTGCGATTTATATAATATATAATTATATAAGAAAAATGTAGAGTTTTCGATGTGTATGAATATACTTAGATATCTTAAAGTTGAATAAATGTTTCATAATCAACGTTTTATTAAGATGATACATCAGTGAAACGGCAAATAATTTTCCATTATAGGCGCGACGAAATTTTGGACTCGCTGGCATTCGGAGAGAGAACGCCGAGCTGGGAACACGTCAATTTGTTTCGTGATGGCGACGGGGGTATTAATTCTTAAATCGTGTAAAGATGACTAAAAACGTTACCCATTTACTTGAAAAAGAAAACATGTCAATGAATATATTATTATTGTTACTAATAGAACAATAAACAGAACATTAAATAGACGCATGTTGGATTTATATGACAAATTATATTTCGTTCGGCATCCGTCATTTACACCCGCGACCCGTAATCCGCGCATTGCCTAGCCACGATCTTTTTAGACCATGCCTCAACTGAGGTATAGCCTTAACCAATAGACTGTCTATCAGTGTTGCCAAGTCAAAATTTAAAATTTCAGTAGATTTTGACGAAAAATTCAGTAGATTTCATAAAATATCAGTAGATTTTGGAAAATGTAGGATATTACATGTGATTTAAGACGAGTAAGAATAACAATAACTAATAATATTAATTTATTGTATACAATGATGATATTAATGTGTAAAATGGCGCTCTTGGGTAGAGTTACAATGCTTTCTTTGTCAATTTAGAAGTGTCACATAAAAAAGGGCGTGTATAAATCATTTCAAGTTTATTATTAAAATAATCATCAGTTAACTTACAATTATGGAAAAACACATATATCAGTAGATTTCTTGAATTTCGAAAAAAAAATTCAGTATATTGTCAAAAAATATCTGTAGATATACTGAAATTTCAGTAGATATGGCAACACTGCGTGTCAATACTTGATGAAAAGACATCATATTAATTAAAATAGACAACATAATATATAGTACTTATTACATATAATTTAATAACGATCACAACTGTATTCGTCCGTTTAACAGGATATTCTCAACCGTTACAAAAATATATCCATAATAATAATATTAAACCACTTGTTTTTAAATGAACAATTTGTTAATGTTTTTAAAATTATGTTTCCTATGCATTAATTTTGAGTGATTCGATTACTATTTATTTTAATATTTTTTGTCAATCTATATAATTTTAATAAACCATTTTTTTATTCAATGAATAATTCACAAAATTTTTAGAATCTGTTGAACATACTTACATATTTTGGAAATACCTCAGCAACATAGGAACTTACTAGAAAAAAGACGCGAACCTGCGTCTATCGGTTTCCGACCAATGTGATTTACAGAAATAGTTATTTTTATATTATTAGTATGAATATCTACTGAATAGTAATGTAAGAATAGAATATAACATATTTTTCATACCAGTTGACAAGGTGCTGATAAACAAACGAAGTTTGAAAAATGATCGATGTTAAATTATGTGGAATAAAAATTACATATTGTGTTTTAATTTAATTAATAAGTATGTGCCTAATTGTCGTGTATTCCAGAAGATTTTCCCGCTAAAAATGATGGTGCGTGTTTTAAAAAAGACAAACCGTGAATGACATTAAATTACATTTACCTTTAGTGATTAGATTACCTTGGTATAGTTTAAATAATTCACATAAAAGCTGTAATTATACACCAACCGGGTGGTTAATACATCTACTTAAATGAAACATGAAAACACGAAGCAAGGTGTTACCCGGAAATAGCTCACATGTTTTTCGAATTGCTACAGTGACTAACATTTTCCTAGCAAAATCCTTTGTTTATTATTATCGGAAAAGCGACCTCACGCTTTATACAGGTTGGCTGTGTGAGCAGTGTTGCCATTTCCCGCCTTATTTATTTTTTCAAACCAACATCATAAATAATAATAATATACTGAACATGTGATTATGTAGGTAGGTACCACTTAATAATTTGAGGTGGCTAATTAAAAAGCCATTTGATGACAAGGTTTTCACGTTACCTTGTAGCTATATACAGCCATTTTCGATTCTTCAATGTTCGTCTACTATTGATGTTAATAATTTTATATATTTTTTAATTCACCCTACCGACCTTCGTATCCTATACAAATGTTGCTTATAAGCCATTGATGTTAGGCTTACCCTATTTTAACAGGTATGTAGAGCTGGTTAGTTTGTAGAATTCAATTAAACCCTGCCTAAACCAAACCATAATAGTTTAGGTATGATATCGGCGTTCGGACACAAATAGTGCACACTTTTTCAGTCATACTTATTTGTTTTCGTTGAATTAAGAATACATATTATTACAGATGGTGTATAGTTAAAATTCATTAAGCCCTGCCTAAACTAAACCATAGATAAAACATATTTTTCTATCTATAAAATACATAAAATTATGTATGATTTAATGGCATAATTTTAAATAATTTTTATAGATAAACGATTATTTTTTTGACTATTATCTATTATAACTTATGCAGGGTTTAAATGAATTTAAAAAAATAACCAACACTATCTGCGATTTGTAGCTTTGTCCAATATATACAAATACGTATGACTATGTTTTTTTTTTTTTTTTTCGACCATGTCCGATTCTGATAGAATCATATGGGCCTCCACAGAGTGGAGGTTTGTATTGACAGATTTTGTTTTTTACGAGAAATGGATGTCAGCCACTTGCTCAACCTATTAGGTCCATACCCTGACACACACAAATTGAAATTTTTTTGTACTTGCCAGACCCAGGATTCGAACCTGGGACCCACGGCTTTGTAGTCCAACGCTTATGCCGCGCGGCCACCGTGGGCGTCTACGTTACTATGTTTAGTGTGCACTATTTATGTCGAATCTTCACATTCTAAGTCACCCTTCGCCACTGGCTATATCCATTGGTACCCGATTTCCTTTTCTCGCCACATGAATTGGTAATTAATTCGAAAGTATCGAGCGAATGGTTACAATTCCCCACTTTAAAAGTGGGATACACTAGTACTATCTAAAGTTTGTTGGAATTTGTGTCATTTTATTTTTGTAACACATTTCAATAATTTAATAATACGCCAATGTGTGTAACACACAACGGAAAAACAATTCAACCGTGTACCTACCCCTTAGACTTTAGAGAGTTATTATTATTTAATTTATTTACTTATATTTAGCTGATCTGCATAATGTGAGAGTCGGCCTATTTCGCTAATGTCAACACATCATATTATATATTTAACGTATAACGTAAAGCGTCGATTATAAGACACAGTATGTTTTTTCTTGTTTTATTGTCTCTGAATTCAGGGTACGTCTTACAAAAATCGCTGCCAAAAAATATATTATATAGGAAAACGCAGAGATCAACGACCCCGAGTCGAAATATGATTAAGAAAGTTCGGAAACTGAAACTGAAACTGAAGGAGTTTCAGACCCTGGAGGCGATATTACAAACGACGGCGCATAATTACCAATATAATATACCTACAGTCTTTTTAATGCCATCGTACGACTGTCATCTTTGTTATAGATAAAGTAAATTTTTATTAAATATGGATGTGTTTTATACTCGATGCAATACGGTACCTAATATAGCATATCTCTTACATAATGAATTTGATTCATATTATTTTTTATCATCGCACACTGAGTATTATTGCTTAATGCTTAGCATAGCGTAAGGGGAAAATTACCTGTCAATACCACGGTATCAATACAACTTTCACCCTGGCATTTGCGTGTTGAAAAGCCTTTCACGGGTGCGCTATGCGATGCACTCTACACTACGAAATGCCAAAGTTCACCGCTCACGAATAATTCAATAGCTTTTCGCACAATGCCTCCAAGTGCAATCACTGGAAACTTCTAGAAATAGATTTCAATAACTCGATAATGGAATTTTGATGCATTATGCGTTTCCTGCATTCGCGTGGATGCTGGAATTGTACAATAATGTTCTGTCTTGCAGTCTATGCGGAGTTTCCAAAAGGGCAGTCACTGTTTATAGGTCATATTAGGTAATATGGATGGTAGACAAAGTTTGACATATATTTTGTCGGTTCTCGGTATAGTTTAGATAAACTGCTTGAAGCATAGTTAAATATTCATAATAGGAAAAATTTTATCGATAATTTGGTTACATAACATCTACTTTACTTACCTAGTCTACAGTATAAAAGGATAAGCTAAAAACCACAACTTTCCCCCCACAATTTTCGCCTACTTTTCGTTTAAAAAATTTGGTACATAGGTGACGGTGACAACACATTCCTTTAAAATCTGGGTGCAGTCATATTATGTAGTAGTAGAGATGTTCTCAACCTTTTGGAAGCTCGACGTCCCTCTTGAGGTTCTCAATGTTTGGGGTCTGATGTCTGCTTTCACAAGGTCCTCAATCTTTTGTAGCCATCCAGTCCATCCCGGACGTTCTCGATATTATTATTATTATTTTATTCATGTAACAACTCGTTTTCATATGTTATATATATATTAATAGACTTATGCTTCTATGTGAAATACCTAGTTAAAAAAACTTAGTATTTTTCGAATTAAAATGGTGCAGTATTTTACGGGAAACATTTTTTCATACTCTACCAGTTACCTGTTAATACATAAATTGTGCACTATAATGCCAAATAACAAGATTTTATTTGTTGAAACTTTGAACATAATATTATTTACGTCGCTTGCTATAGGTATAATTATTGTGAATCGCGGTCGAATTTACCTTACCTATTCAACTGTATAAGTATGCATTTGATATGTACTTTTTTACTATTTTTTGCATGTTTGTTTATATTTTTATATACACATATCTAAACACATTGTCACAGATTAGACTCCAGAGGTCAACATACTCATGTAGTGACTCACTCTAACTTAACCTTCGTGTATGTAAAGGTAAACTAAATGAAACTGTTTCGTTGTGACCTACAAAATTCTTCATTTTCATTTTCTGAAAACAAGACTAACCTAGTAATTTTCCGCTGGCAAGAGAAATGAATAATCGAGTCCAGACATTTTCTTACAACGAAAATGGTAAAATACGAATAGTTTCACTAATTTTCATTCGATTACCCGCCGAAATCAATTATTTACGAATTACCAGTAGAGAGGTAAATTGTTCGTTTGTACAAAATAATATTTAAATTTAATTCGTTCTCTAATGGATGTGATTCATAGTCATTCGTGTCTCATTGGTTTTTCTTTAAATTACTTATCGATAATACGTCTAGCAAACTAATGCATCGAGTATTCAGGAAGTCATAAACTATATTTTCTAATAACTAAGTAGGTTTTAGTAAGGGCGGTGTAACTGGTGTATGGATCGGTAGTTTCATATTTATTTAGTTATTAATGATTCAGTACGCATATACATACACTAGATTGATTATTTTTTTCTGGTACTATTTCCAGGCATACAGTGAATAATTCTCGATCATCCCGTTTGATGATAATCCATAAGTGAAGTGAACAAGATTTACAAGATTAATCGTCTGTCAGTCAACAGGGAGAGAAAATAGGTGAGGATGTAAGTGAGGAAGAAGAAATTATGAATCTCATTAGTCACACACAGCAATGACTTCCTGTTGACTGTGGAGTGGGAATTTGAATATAACAAAGCTTTTATGAAAATTTATATCATTATTAGAAAATCGTTAAGTGATTCTCAAAAACAAGCAAAGTTTACAGATTTTCGTAAAATTGTCTGCATTAGAAATGTGTAATAGTGTTTTAAAACGAAAAAGATAACGGTGAGCTTATTAGCATTTTTCAATAATTATTATCCGTGCCTCTTCCTCATAATTAGCATGGATAATGGAGAGTTTATTCTATATTGTAAAATAATACGAAGTGAATTCACGGAAACATCGGACACCGTACGACCGTATTGAACTACACTCGAGTCGCATCTGAATCTTGATTCCTGTGTATGTCGTATGTAAACTGTTAATATATGAATAATTTAATTCGGCCGACACTCATTTTACCGAGAACTGATTCGATTTTTGCCGATTCACACTACTAGTGCCTTATTAAACATGTGACTTATTGAAAAAGATTTATACACATAAGCAAATTATCTTTTCTTGAAGGTTTTCTAACAACAAGCATTATCGTCTAAATGTCACTACCCTTGTTAACGTTTGAAAATCGCTACATCCAATTATTATTGTCAATGTCATACTTATTGCTGTTATTTCATATTGAATTTTCATTTTCATGAACGTGCATAAATACATTTTCCAGTATGTGGGTGACATTGTTTCGCTATCCGGAAAATGTCGCTGTGCTCTAATATGTATTATTATTATGCATGTATATTTATTATGCATTTTTCTGTTTTCTATTTTCTGTATCTAATTTCCTTTTCATATAAACGCAATGACAACATTCTGACATTCCCTTTTCAAACTTGAAAGTTTTATTGAAAGTATAAACGATTTCAAAAAGATTTATTGAATATAAACTCAGTGACATTGAATTTATTCTAAATTTGAAATATCGACATTGTAGTCTACACTAATAAGTATTTACTTTATTTGATGTGTCAGTAATGTTAGCTTTGATTTTGCGTGTATATTGATTGAGTCGTTAAAAACCATTAGAAAAACACTGGTTTGAAGTAATGTAGATCGAATTTTATATTAATATCTATGTATAGATTGCGAATTTTCTTCGGTTGAGTGGTGTCTCGTTTCTTATATAATTATTTCAAAAACATCGTATGGGCCATATGTATGTAGGTATGTTTTTTCCTCTTATAAAGTTTTATTATACGAGCGAAGTGAAATCGCAGTCCCTCTTTATCATTATTGTAACAAACTAAAAATACGACATTCTATATAAGTTGAGTTTCAAATATGGTATTAAAGGTAGCTATTTTAGAACTTAAATGGATAACTCTAATATTTTATCACTTATTATTACCATACTTTTTCTATTCTATAATAAATGTACATTACAAAAATACCTCTTGAATTATGTTTATGTGCCTCGCAGTAGTACCTAATTGTCTGGGAAATGGTTTGCGTTAGTCATGCCGAAATGCGGTAGTTTTAATATATTTCAATAAGCACGTATAGGTAAATCATTCTACAGTGGCACCATGGTTACGGAAAAAGCGACTTTCAGTTGTAGTGGTATTGTTTGTTAGCATTAAGGCCATGCATTAGTTGAGGCACGGTCTAAAAAGATCGTTGCTAGGCGATGTGCGAATTGCGGGTCGCGGGTGCAAAAGACGCCTGTCAAACGAAATATTATTTCTCATATAAATCCAACATACGTCCATTTTATGTTCTGTTTATTATTCTATTAGTAACAATAATAATATATTCATTGACATGTTTTCTTTTTCAAGTAAATGGGTAACGTTTTTAGTCATCTTTACACGATTTTAGAATTAATTGGCCCGTCGCCATCACGCAGCAAAGTGACGTATGTCTGACTCGACGTTCTCTCAATGAATGCGAAGCGAGTACAAAATTTCGTCGCGCGTACAGTTGAAAATTATTTGGCGTTTCACTGATGCGTCACCTTAAACAAAACATTGCAGCAAGCAATTCCAATACATACGCGTAACGCCTATGGTGCCACTGTAGAATGTTTTACCTATACTTAATCATAACATTGTTGTCTCATCGTATTCAATTA
This sequence comes from Rhyacophila brunnea, assembly GCF_057557595.1. Lineage (NCBI taxonomy): Eukaryota > Metazoa > Arthropoda > Insecta > Trichoptera > Rhyacophilidae > Rhyacophila > Rhyacophila brunnea. The sequence continues at coordinate 32,306,493 of NW_028233170.1, read as the reverse complement.
GAGTTTGTTGACGGGGAGCCTCTTAGCCGGCTCGCATATCAGAACTCGTCTCGCCTAAAAACGTGTCGAATACGTCGATGTGACGTCATCGTTATTTAACGAGACAACAAATCACATGTTGCCAAATAGAGCTCCGCAGATTGACCGAATGCAACCGTTTCGTCTGAAAAAAAACATCTGGCTGTTGCAATCGACATGTTGCATCCTTCTCGGGCTCCATGTCGGAAGGACGAAGTCACAAAGAAACACCTACAAATTGGTCATTCCTATACCGGCTCGCCGATTGACAGCATTGAAATATCAATACTACTACGCGCGACTGTCGCTAGATAGATGAGCGAGGTTATGTCATGCAACACTGGCCGGCCGGTCTCGGAAGTTTTGCTTTATGGCTGTCAGGCACACGAGGCGAGTTGTGATGTGCGAGCCGCATTAGGTGGTTGGGTGTCTTCCATTCTTGAGATATGGCATGTCTAATGGAGTCGCCCCGCTTTCACGTGTGAGACAACAAGTGGTCACTGTACAAAATGCATTGTTTGTATCTTCTTCATGAAGAACCTTCTCGATATCTTACTTTCAAAGATATTCAGTGACCTCTCATATTTTCTGATAAGATCAAGCATAAAAAAATGACGGGAGTCTACGTCTGAAGTGACTATGTAAACCGTAGCAGGAAAGCACAGCAACCGAAATGCGATGGATATGGTTTCGAGTCCCGTTCGTTGTAGATATTTTCCATTATTTCCTACTAACAGGTATATACTTCTGATGTGTACCTAGGTCCCAAGCAAAATTTGTTTGCTAGTGTGTTGATGTTTTGGGAAGTGATGAATTTGTTAGATTTTGTTACAAAACAGTATAAAATAAGTTACATTTTGTCGTATGTGCAATAAATTTGACATAAAGGCTCCTACATGCGGACTATCGTACAAACATACTAGTAGATCGGGTTATAAATAGATAAACCTTTGCTTGTAAATCATGCTAGTGCCACTTTGTGCTAATGCATTTTGCATTACGCACGTGGCACCCGTCTATTTGCAGCCTACATCATCTGATACGATCAAAATTTACAATATTCACCGCTTTTATACAAAGTGAACGGAAGGTCTATAAACGGAAACCCTAGGTAAATTCAATTATACAGTGGAAAACGTTTCAGGTCCACGATAATATTATTTATTAGCCATAGTTCTGTATATACTTATATCACTATACGTATCATCAGCCTGAATCTATCCACTGCTGGATGAAAGCCTCTCCACGCTGATTCCACTTCTCTAGGTCCTGTGCGTTGCGTTGTCACGTACTTCCGCAGAACTTTTATAATTTCATCGATCCAGCGGCCTCTAGGTCTACCTTGCGGACGTTTTGTACCTCTTGGATACCACTGGTTGACTAAACTTGTCCAACGATTGTCCCTTCTTCGAGCTATTTGTCCAGCCCATCTCCCACCCTCCCTCATCCATATCTATGTATAAGGGCTTTGTATTGTAAGTATTTAATAACATTAAGAAAATTAGAATATTCTTGAACTACGAGGGTGGGTCAATAAGTCCTTAGAAAAGCCGACAGGTGGCGCGACTAGTACTGCAAGCGGTTTGTTTTCATGCAGCGGCACTACCGATTCAGTATGCTGCGAAGTTTCAATCAGATTGGTCGGGTTGTTGTGTGTTTCTCGTACATTTAAAAAAAAAATTTGCTTGTGGAAAATGGAAAAATGGAAAATGGAGAAAATTGAGTTTAGAGTTGTTATTAAACATTTTAATATAAAAGGGTTAACAGCAAAGGAAATAAAAAAAGAGTTGGATTTAGTTCACGGCATATCTGCTCCTTCACTTGCAACTATTTATAACTGGTTAAATGAATTTCAACGTGGTCGTACATCAACAAAGGATGAACCACGCTCAGGACGTCCTGTAGAGGTGACTACACCAGAAATGATCAATAAAATCCACGATATGGTGTTAAGTGACCGAAGATTAAAGTTGAGTGAGATAATTGAGGTTACAGGGATCTCAAAAGGTAGCGTCATTTCTATTTTACATGACAAATTGGGCATGAAAAATATTTCTGCAAGATGGGTGCCGCGTTTGCTCACAGTCGACAATAAACGCAGTAGGGTGGTGGCCTCTAAAGCCCTGTTGTCGCTCATGCAACGCAATCCGGATGAATTTTTTCGTCGCTTTGTGACTGTAGATGAAACATGGATACACCACTATACTCCCGAGACGAAAGAACAGTCAAAGCAGTGGATTGCGAAGGCAAACCATGTCCAAAGAAGACGAAAACCGTAAAATTAGCTGGTAAGGTTATGGCTACTGTATTTTGGGATGCACGTGAAATTATTTTCGTTGACTATTTGGAAAAAGGAAAAACAATAACAGGGGATTATTATGCATCTTTATTGGACCAGCTAAAAAACAAAATTGAAGAAAAACGGCCTCATTTAAACAGGAAAAAAATCCTCTTTCATCAGGACAATGCCCGTGTTCACACATGTTTACGATCAATGGCTAAAATTGAAGAATTGAAGTTCGAATTGGTCGACCACCCACCGTATTCGCCAGATTTAGCCCCCAGTGACTTTTTCCTTTTCCCAAACTTAAAAAAATGGCTAAGTGGACAACGTTTTTTTTCAAATGAAGAAGTCATCGATCGGACAAATGCTTATTTTGAGGACCTTCCGAAAACTTATTTTTCTGACGGTTTAAAAAAAATTGAGAAACGTCTAACCAAGTGTATTGAGCTCCAAGGAAATTATGTTGAGAAATAAAAAAAAAATACAAAAATAAAACCTGTTTTAATGCTTTTTTCTAAGGAATTATTGACCCACCCTCGTAAATAAAGTTAAATGCTCACAATAAAAATAACGTTCTTTCTTGACGCGACTGAAACACGTTTTGATCATAATTAAATTGCATAGATCGGGTATCTACTACCTAGGTACTATTATTAAATTTTAAGTATAATTTTAATAACATTGAAAATGCTTTGTTTCTTGAGCAAACCCGTTCTAATTACCTACCAGTTCTAAAACATTGCTTAAATTTCTTTATACCATCGAATTATTTTACATTTTATGAATACTAATGTCCACCCTTCAATACATTTTTCTTTAATACTTAATACGTTGTAAAATAATGGTAAAATTATACTACTTCAATTTTTAATATGAATTTTTGTATCATGAGTATTACATATTATGTATGTTGGTATTCTGTATGAATTACTTACAGCTAGGTATGTCGCTTTTATATCCTATTTATAATCTGTGGGTCTATTCTATACACACGGTGGCTATCCACGGCTAAAGTTATCACTTTATCATATTTATGTATTGAGCTATTATAATTATTTTTACAATACGTTAGCCGTTTAAACTGCCAAAACTGTCTATCTCGCTCTTTCTTCCACACTGAAAACTAACATAAAGTTATCACGTTTTTTAAATATACAGGGTTTATTTGTTGGTAATTAATTCATGGACTCATAATGTAAGAGAAATTCAAAAAACTTAAGAAGCGCAACTTGGCATGGGAAGGTGCATGTTGGGCATAACGCGTTAAGATCGCAAAAGAAAACAATGTATAAGGAAGCAGACAAGAGTACGCAATGTGAAAGAGGTCGCTAAGCAGATGAAATGGCAATGGGCCGGACATGTCGCTCAGTGAGTGGATAACCGCTGGACAAATGCCGTCATACAGTGGTACCCAAGAGGCACTTAGCACCCACGGGAACGCTCTAAAATCCGCTGGATAGACGAGCTCATAAAGTTCGGTGGACGTACGTGGCAGCAAAGAACTAGGGACCGAGAAGAGTGGAGAGAGCTAGGGAATGCCTTCATCCAGCGACGGATCGACCCCGGCTGATGATGATGATGACATATATATTCATCATAAGTACATATTAATTATTTAATACATGTGGTTCACTCACATAGTATGTATAAAAAGGTTGTAGGTATTTTAAAATGTGAGAAATGTACAGGTGGTAAAATTTTCAAAGTAACTACCGCTATATTCCAATTTATGATTCACGTATTTGGAGGCAAGACTTTACCGTGCGCGTTATTTTATACCCACTGAGTCTTTTCTCTTCTCGGTTGTTACGGATGGGATTGTAACCGTTTCGAAACGCACCCATCATTGCAGTGACCAAGACTCCCATCACTCACGGTCTTTGCCTTCTTGAAGGTTACCGAAAAAACCACCAGTCGCTCTAGATTTGCCATCCCATTACGAGCAATATCCAAAAAATGCAAAATTGCATAACATACTGCATAAAAAGTCTTCGTGAAGTACCTACAGGTATTTCTATATAAATTGCAGACTTCTAATATACAGCGTTGCACAATTTGTATTTTTCTCGCGAATTCCTGCTCGTCTTTTTCCACGATAAAAAATAAAATTACGAAAGTTTCCGTTTTAAGCGCCGCAGCATCGCCGCCGTTACCAAGTGTTTTTTTTCAATTTTCTTTTACTGCCACCTCTCGCGAATTTCTTTCTTATTATTACACTGTGTACGTAGACCTTTACAATCTAGCGCTGTGTTTCTCAAACGCTTTGAAAATATTTCACGCTGCTATTTTGTTTTTGACTCATCATTTTTGCGATATAACAATGAGCGTATGAATTATTCAAACAATCCGATCAATAGTAACAAAATGACCCAAATTTTCTGTATGAAAAATATATATCACCACTTATTGATATAGGTATTTCCCAATATTTTTTTTCTTTTTCTCTTGGCTCCGTCATCTATCGAAGATTGGCGACTAAATTGCAGTATTTATATCTCTATATTCTGTTGCCCATCAACTCATTAGTTATTACCAATTTAATTCTTGATCGAACAACATGACATTAGAAATAACAAACAACTAATTCGTCACTGTTCTGGCAGAAGACACTAATTCGAAAAAAAATATATATTGAGTTAGATATACCAAAATGTTTCTTATTTCAAACTTTACCGTCTGGAAAACTTCTTAATAAATAAACAGCCTTTATTTTAAAGTCATCCTTTTTACGATTACTTAATAAACTCACATGATAGACCATTTCAAACATTTTAACAACTTCAAAGTCAAATTACTCAAAACTAGTATTCTCCAGTTAGTGTGTTCTGCCAGAACAGAGACGAATTGACAATGTTCATCAGGACAAAGCCGGTCTTGGTTCTATATTCATATTTTGGGGAACACGCACAAATAAACATATCACTAAACATTTTTAAAAGTTGTTTTCTCATATTCAGATGATATTTTTTTGTGTTTCAATGAAGCACAACGTCACAGAGAAGTACAGATCAAAGCAATGGGTTTATAATATCTAATATATGAGTGGTGTATATCAATAGTAGAACTATTCATAATTCAATAATTATATTAATATCTATTATTTGAATGTAACATTTTTTTTAAAATTCTACGCTTAATTTTAATTTGAAAAAAATAGCGGTACTTTGAAAAATATATACTTACAGTGTTTTCCACCAATGACTATGTCTGAATTTGATATCGAATTATGGATATTTCCACTTTTGATTACATACAATTCTTGTTCAGGTATGTTATAATATGGCATCCACAATAATTGAGATGATACTAACGGGAGGAACACTTTTGGCAACCGTTTATATGAAAGGAATTTCCTTCATCTTTATGATTTATTATTACTTGAGATTAAATTAGACGACCTTTTATTCAAACTTCCCCATTGTCGATCAGGCTTTACTTTACACTTATTTTTTAATTTAAAGTCAATGTACTATATTTGTTTTTTTTTTGGGGATACTTTTTCCAGCGGTGTTTGAGTCGAATTCAAATTAAAAATTATCAAATTATACGATAGGTATTTTTTGTAAGATAAACAGGTATGAAAGAACCGTAAAATAAATTTCTTTCAGTAGAGCATTGTTTTGTACTATTATTGTTATTTGTAAATATATAAAAATAATCCCAAATCATGAATTGTCTTTTACTGGTTCCTAATAATGGTCACACAATTAGACGTATTTTTACTAACAGAGAAGTATTATGTTTTAATGACAGTATTTACGTACTAGCCAATGTTTAGTAGAATTTTGCGATTAACATTCAATAGATAAGACATACTTACCTACTGATTTATATTCTATTGGTATTTACTTCATGGATATTCAGTTACGCTGCACAGATTCTTGAAGTGCAATAGTTGGTAATATTTACAGTATTTGAGGATAGGAACTTTCGTGTTGATGATTTGTAGGTCGAAAAAGCTTTCAATATTTACAAATTTCAAGTATAAAATGAATAGTCAAGTACGTTATTAAAAATAACAAACATATCAATATGTTATGAAGTTTTTTTTATTTATGTACGTGCAACGCATACGTAAGTTATGTAAACAGAGATACAGACTTCAAACGCGAACGTGAACCGCCATTTTGTTTAAAGAATAAAAAAATGAATTTGTTGCCAATACAACTACACGTAGGTATAATAGTTTGATTTGAAAATCGAACTGCCTTCAAAATTCATATTGGGTACGAAATGCGTATAAGACTTCTTCAATCAGCGGGTATATTCTATACACAAGGCTGCTTTCGGTCCGCTACGGCAGCTAAATAGGGTAGGAAAGTATCGAATTATTAATACTTGTTGTAACAATTACAATAATTTAGTTATAATTGTTACAATAAGTACTATGTTTATGTTTTAACAGCACCTCCTCGTGGCTGTGATAAATTTTAGACCGAGATAGATAGTTTTGACATTTCAGACCGCTAACTTATTGTAATTGTTATATTAAGTGTTAATATTTTGATACTTTCCTACCCCATTTAGCTGTCGTAGCGGACCGAAAGCAGGCTTGTGTATAGAATAGACCCGCAGGAGTCCATTTTGTATGTGTATATTTCTGCAATCTGCACGCTCATCTACGGAGCCGTATATTTTCATTATTTGTACACAATGAAATTACTATTAATACGGAAGCCAGAGTATGTAGGTAACTACCCATTACGTTAATTTGTATTACAAATTGTTGTTGAAACACAGTGTAAAATGGAGTAATTATTAAAAAATACACGTGGTGTTTTGCAATTATGCTGCATTACGCTCTACTAATTCATTACGACTCCTGTCCTTTGTGTAAATGAACAAGAATTAAAAAGAGATAACTCTCGTTAAAAATATAACATTTTTCTCAGTATGGCATTACATAAATTATCTAGGTACGCAACGTAACATTCGTGTAATCCGTATAACGTATTAACATTAACGTTAGGCAATATGATAATTTTTATGTACCTATTTGACCATATATACAGAATACTCCGGAAAATAAAATTAGTATGCTACAGTTTTAATTGTAACCGTTTTATGACAGAACCTACGTCGGTATACACCATTTACATTTTATGATTTGGTACGTATATTTTCTAATGATGCGTCCACATCAGGATGTAGACGATTTACAATTTATTAAAAGGTGACACCATTTTGTATTTCCAGGATCATTCGCGACATTCTGTCGTGAGGCAACTTTAGAATCTCTTCTTTTAACATAATACATATTATATACACATAGATAGATAATAAGGTTTGAGGTTTCGGTATTGAGCCGAAACACACCTTTAGTTTATTCTCCTATAATTTTACACTATTTAGATTATTAAATATATAAGTATATGGACGCGAAAATATCTGACAATTTTAAGGTAATGCAAAATGGACTGCAAAGTACAGATCAATCAAGGAAGTAACGAGTGACGCTCGTATTGATTTGGCGTTGCTAGTGATTTACGGGATTCCTGTGTAGGATTAATTTACTCCCTAATTTGCAACATATCTATATTACTTATATATCGTGATTTTAGTTCAAAATTTTGCCATAAGCGCTTTTGATATCACCTTCTATTTACAAAAATAATAGTATACCTACTCCTTCCATACATTACAATCCTGTATGAGGCCTAACTTTCTCCAGCATTAGTCTCAAACCTTGCTCTTCCCTAGTTGTCAGTTTCATAAATGTTATTGTGCTCAATTAAATTAATTTTCTTCAACTTCTTTTGGGATGGAGGAATATATTAAATTTAACCTTCTCTCCTTCGGTTATCGTACACTCAATGATATTAATATGGACGAAGCATCTGAAAAAAAAAATGACACCCACTTTTTTGTCGGGTCTGCCAAATGGCATAATCTGTTCTAATGCCATTACAATAAAGGTGATATTGCTATAAATTCCCGATGCTTTTTGTCGGGTCTGCTGAATAGTTTGGTTCGAACGGGTTCGCTCAAATGAACATTAACACTAGAAACACTGTTCTAACGCCATTACAATAAAGGTGATATTGCTATAAATTCCCGATGCGTGATATCGCATAATGGAAACCGCGTTACGTCTACCTATACATGTGCGAATTTATTTGCTAGCTACTGTATTGAGTGCGTTGTCCATTAATAATGTTATTGCGTACACTAGACAGATAGCAACCAGGCGTCATTTTTAATTAGAAATCAAGTGTATTTAATAACAACAAAAATCTCCACGTGGTTGACCGGCCACACATATTTATTTATATCGGGATTTGACAGCAAAAAACGATACGATAACGTATTATAGAATGCAATTAAAACTTACCGCGGAGTAAAGGAGTAAATTTTATTGCCCCGGAAACATGCACGGATGAATTTACACGGTAAGAGTGGTTTGAATAAAATACGTTATATGGAGTGGTCAAAGTGACATTATGAGCGGAAAAAGACGACACCATATTATAAATACGGCTATTTTATATATCTCCCCTTTACGAAGTACATATTATTAAAAAGAGGTGTTATTTCATAATGGCTAAATTCATAATAATTCATTCGTATTCATCCCTTACTGATTCATTATCTTGTGGCAACTATTTTATTCCATAGTGACATAAATGACGTTATGTATATTTTGCAATAACTACTACGTTTTATATGTATGATTTTTAAAAATAATGCCATTTTAGAACGTTTTTATTAGGTCGTATTCTTATTTGTCCGGTACAAATCTTGCAATCGATTTTTAACTAACTTCCCGACTAGCAAGACATTTGACACTTTTAGAATATATCAGAACACGATGCCAATGCATTTTCAAAATACTTTTAGCCATCTTTAAGTAGAATTGAATTCATTTTCAGTTAATTCTGTTGTGTATGAAAAGTTATTTCGGAAGAAATCCGTAATCCAATCCACTATTATTGGTTGCTAGGGGTCTGGGGTCCTAGCAACTAAATTATTCATATATACGTGTGTTACTATGGAAATCAATATGAATGTCAAAATGACATTTCAGTATTATTTCTATCAAGTAAGTCAAGTTAAGTTTATATGATCCAACATAATATTTAAAAACGTTGTATACAAAAAGTTCTTTTTATCTTATAATTATTCTTCTTACTTTTCAAACAATGTTTATTTACAATTTAAAACTACGTTGTGGTGAACCATAATGTACGATCGTAAACAATTCAAGGTGGTGTTTTTATTAATTATTAGATTAGTCTCGTCCATGAATGCTATATTGGTGTGGATGCACCTTTATTCATATATACGTGAGGTACCTATATTTACATTAACGACGACATAATACTATTATAATAGTTGCCTTACAATTTCACTAACCCATTTTCCGAACGGAAAATTTTGTTATCAAAGTTATTTCAATGGATTGGCCACTTTGTAGAGTTATGAATATATTATTATCTTGGTAAATAATATAATATGTAGTAGGTAATATGGGAAGCCGATACGACGTGATAGCACTTATGACTTGAGTTCAAGAACATTCTGTTTAATAAAACAATCGATTGAAACAAAGCACCTTCTACTATAGTAATAATAATTTAATTGAAATGGTCGTTTGCAAATGCATTGTAATAGTTTCTCGATTGAATGAAGGCTTACACAAAAAGACGAGGTTTATTCATCCGTTCAGATTGCCAAGACAATGCATTTCAAAAGGTAGACTCGCAGACTATACACATTATATTACATACCCAGTATTAGAACATAATGATACAATATATTATCAAATAAGAGTTCGCGTTCCTGATAATTATTAAAAATAGTTGGCGATGTGGTTAGCAGTAATGTTTACTCTGATTGTTTCAATAAATATTACAGAGTGACGGAAAGAATGTATAAACCAACGCATATTTTTATGCGTTTGGCACAGTAAAATAAACAGGCACTTAGAATGTTTCAGAATACAAATTCATAGAAGTCAAATTCTTCGCCAATTTATATAAAGCTAAATCGCTCGTCCGATTGATTTATCACAATAGATACGTTACTATTGACATCTAATTCCAGTCAGTGGCGAAGACTCCATCCATCCTATGCGATTGTTTAAAGTTTACCTTATAAAGAAAAATATATTTAATTCACCCAAAAACATTTCAAAAGTAAAGAATATCAATGACTTATTATACACAACTCTATCAACAAACATTTCTACTGTCTGGCTCACTATATGAACGAATCTATCGCACGGCGGGAATATGTCCTAGCGGTCTATTGGATAATAAACTTGACTAATGAGGCCACTGATTTTTTTAATGTGTTCGGGCAACACTTTTTTTTAGTAAAATATCTGTTTTATGCACGTTGTATTATTTTACTGATGTTATAAAAAAGTAAAATATAAAACTTCTGAAATTTTCTTATTCATTCAAAGTGCGGCGTTAGTTGTCTTAATGCACTTATAAGTTACGATGACAGACCAATTATTTCATAACGTTTTAAAACGTAGTACTTAATTTGTCACGATGTAATCTCATTATAAACGGATGGAATGATAAAACGTTTCGCACTATTCTTTTGCGAATTGTAATGTTTTAAGTTTAGCATTTAAAGTCAAGGCACACGTTTAGTGTTGACTCTTTACGACTCATTTACAATTATACCCACAGGTGAATATTAAACAGGACTATAGAATATGTAAAGTTACTAATATATACTAATACTTTACAGTATTATGTACTTAACACCGTGGTTAAATATTACAAAATTATTTTGTTTAATAATTAGTAGTGCAATCATTGTTATCTAATCGTTTACACATAGACTGTTTCCGTGACCAATCCACTTTATAGAGTCGATAAACAAATATTTTTTTAAACGTTATACGATAAGTATTATAGTATTTATCCAAGGCTGTCTATAGTCAGGCCGCGGCACTAAGTAGTCGGCGAGTTCTGATGATAGTGCTATTTTTTATTTTTATTAAACGTGTTAATTTTTTCGCAGTGCATGGAGATTTTTGATTGCATATTTCGTTCATATTAACATAATTAACGAAACTATCATCATTTTCTACAAGCAGTTTACCATATTGTGTAAGCAATTACTAGTATTACGATCGAAATTCATAGTTTCTTGCCACGACCTGAATATAGCGAGCTTTGGTATTCGTCTGCCAAGTGATTCAATTTTTCGTTCTGTATTATTATACTAGTAACGTTATAAATCGTGTGGTTGCTAACAAAAGTTGGTATTTTTTTTAGGTATTTCGAGCTAACAACGGATTATGTGTTTCTATATTAAAAATACGTCATGTATACTAGAAAAAAAATAAAGCACTAAGATATTAACATTATATCTGATCTTATAGGGCATGTCAAATTATGAAATTGAAATTACTCCATAACGTGATTTCGAGACTTAACAACTTTTGGCAGTAATGAATTTAACGAAACATTTATAAAAGTATGCACTGTAGAGAAGGCCTTATTTAAAATATCACGTAGACACTTTATAATGAAATTAGTTGATGAGGCCTGGGGTAAATGACAAATTACTATTTACAGGAAATAGTGACACTGTTTCACTGTAAGAATCATTGTTTTTTGTGCGGCCGAAGTCACACACGACACACTAATGAAGAAAGACTGAGTAATCTGTAGGAACATTAAATATTTTTTGAAAATTATATGTAATTATCCCTTGAAATCTGACAATGACGGAAAGAAGCGACAGAATGAAGTAATCATACTATAGCGAATGTGTTATTACAAGTGAACAAAACCGACATAAGTATCTATATAATATGTTACACCGAATGTGCGAAATTGACTATTACATAAAATGGGCAAAATTTTGGCTAATTCATGTAATAGTCAAGCCTGTTGCCTTATTCATGAATTAGGTAAATTTTCTGCTGAGTACATGAATTCGCCAGGGTATGGAATTCTTGAACTGTCAACATGACAGAAGAAAAAGTAAATTTAATACGGATGGTTTTATTAGTTATAATTGGACATAATATAATATTATTATTATTAGGTTAGGTTAGGTTTTGTAATTCTGAATTAAATTATTCAACTGAATGTCCATTTTGAGGTTAGCTATCAAGTGTCAACAAACTATCACAAACATTCAATCGACCATTGCACGTTTGATACCCAAGCACGAATCAAATCGCGTAAATACTTTTCAATAAAATTCTTCCGTTATCATATTATAGTTCTAGATTTTTTTTGCGCATAGTAAATGGATATGAACGTCATTGTAGTTATTGATTGGTATATTTTTATATTATAATCAATGACATTTGTTTAGTTTGATTAGTTGCAAAAAACACCACCGGAGCGCGATCATCTATTTTGACCATAGATAATATAATAATATGTACATTTTGACCAATGTATGAGCATTATTTGATACATTTAGTTTAGTTGCAAAAAATACCACCGTAGCGCTATTATCTAATTTGTCCAATACATGAACTAGGCAGAAAAATTACTGCCGAATTCACGCACTCTTCAGATATTTTGTCTAATTCATGAATAAGGCAACGGGCTTGCATTTTTCATGATTTAGGCAAAATTTTGCCCATTTCATGTAATATTCAATTTCGCACATTCGGCGTAACATATACACAGGACATTTTGCAAAAGCAGTTCTAACATTTTTAAAATTTCCTTTATTATAACTTACATGACATTTCTTTGTGAATTGGAATGTATGTCTTCGCCGTCTTGTCAGTAACTATGATCATAAAATAAAATTATATAAATATTTATGCACCGGTATGAAGTGAAACCATTTTTCGTTTTTCCTAAGTAGAAAAAGTCGCCGGAGCCGATTTTGTGACTCAACGACTGTTTATTGTATTCCATAATGCATTAAGTATTATTTTAATTTCACTCTGCATTAACAAGATTTAAAACAGCCAAATTATAAGTTATAATCGACTGTATCTGCCTACTTAATGATTGTATGGCGCAAAAGATGATGTTAATTTTACAATTTCCAGTACGAATTAACATATTGGCAACTGTTTTAGATTATAGACACTTTTATATCTGTCATCCGATACCGATTTGGATTTTGACATCTATCTGCATATTATTATTATGGTAGTGTGGATGTTGCTTTTTACCTTTTTGTCACAATAACAATTCAGCGGATATTACCCCGCGCGGTTAGAAATTCGTTTACTCTAAATAAATGATACTGCATAATGATATAATCAAAATATATTTGGAGGGAATAAACTTCCACAATACCAGAATATTGCAAAACGAAATTATTTAAAGTGACTTTTAAGTACATTTCAATGGTATACATATCGATCCATTTGAGTAGATCCCAGATTCATTAACTATTCTCTTCCAGAATCCAGTCGTATCTTTTCGTGACAGCATGCAGTTGTGTACTTTAATATCAATTTATTTAGCGATTTAATATGAAACAGTAAATCATAAAGTTTGTCATTAAATGTTATCTAGAACAATCTATGTATTTGATAGGTCGGTAACTTGTTATTTTGTATCATACTGACATGATGAATAATAATTCTGTATCCAATCCAGCTAAGTCGGTTTTTGTCGCAAATAACATTTAAAATTAATTTCAAAAATCATTAAATCATTTTTTCGCTTTACCTTATGGTAATAAATAGTACGTAAATAGTCTGTAACTTTTAAACTGTGAATGAATCGAATTGAAATACCTACTAGAAAAATGCCTTGATATAAATAACTAAATTCATCATGATTAAAAATATCAAATTACTAAATAGAGAAAATAATAAGATTTGCATTTAAGAGGCAAATTTAAAAGTTGCTTCTTTTGAAAAAAGTACTTTATAACGGCCTACATGCCCAACGTAGGTCAAAATGGAGATTTTATGGTATTTTCAAAGCATTAGCCTGAACATTCCTTAAACGTTTTAGATAATCTTATTTATATAATTTTGAAGCCTTATTATCCTTTATATTTATTTTAAACATTTGATGATGCATAAAGTATTTTTATTACATAAAATAGTATTCTTTTAAACCTCTCGATCTAATGTTTTAGAATATAGTCATATTTCAGTACATCCATGTGCAGTGGTGTTAAGATTTTTTAGATTTATAAACGCATTTATAAAACCATTAGTAAAATTTATGTTGACATTTTTATAGTGAAATATTTACGATAAAGAATTATATTTATAATCTCTGTGATCCCAAATTTGACAAGAATTAGGCATTTTATTATTCAAAAAATGGGCAAGATTACCACATCTGAAGATACTTCTTAAGATACTGATTATAAGCTATGTCTTTGACCATTCAAATGTGATAAAACATCATACGAATAATGATTGTTTTATAATAATGATTGACCTACGACGTAGTTTTACCATAGGAATTAACAATAAATTTGTGATACAATAATGTGAATCAATATAATAACGGGTTACACGGATATTGAATTGCATGTTTTTTCAGTGTTAAATAATCCATATACTTATATTCACATAAAACTGCTTACATTGCACAATATCATAATGGGTGTCAGTCAAAATGAAAAAAAATATCTCCTGTTGTCCTACCTATATAAACATTTTTTTAAAAACATAGACAATGAAATTTGATAGCAAATGGATACCAACTGTTTCCCTGATCACTTTCATAAATAAAAAATATTATTCTCTCGTTTGCGCGAGCATTTCGTTGAAATTCTGAAACGTGCCGGTCAATATTATTTTGCAAAAAAAAAACGCACCGGACACCTCACGGAAAGAAATTTCACAATGGCAATAATCGATCCCCGATCGCTATTCGTTCGCAATGACTTCATAAACAATGATTTATCAAAAAGAAAATAATTTCGCAGATGGCAACTATTATGTGAAGCACTCGTTTGAGACAGTCACGATTGCCGATAATGGAGACATTATAAAATGTTGACGGAGCTTTTACTATCTTAATTGAGTTTTACTGTTTTAATAATACAAACAAGATGTAAATTTTTGGGAAGTACGCACATTAAATTTTGTATCAAGGTAGATTGAAGACATTATTATAAGACTCACGGTCCATTGGAGATATCTCAGTTCTGGGTAGGGGGTCTCGAGCTATTTTCGATGCCTATGAATCCCGGGATTGATAAACATAATCCCGAAACTTTCGGGATTGATTTTTTATCATTTTTTAAGGAAAATAAAAACGAAAATATAACAGAAAAAAATACTTTTAATAACAAATAACTACATTAGAAATAAACTGAGTTTGAATGAAGTTTGATTTATACCCATGTGTGAGTTGCCGATTCATTTTATTTTTTCACATAAATTAATAAAAATGAGAAAGATTGGAAAAAGAAAGCATAGCACTATTAACAAAGTAATTCCACCATGATCTCATACGTTTTACGGCAGTTTCATATTTGGCTGACTAATTAAATTTATGAAGCGGAAAGGCCATAAGTACACCATGATTTGCCTTACTATTTTAAATCTCGCTAACCCATTCATTAAGTCTTTACTATCAGAAACAGCAATCTCATATTAAATTCACATTATTATTTATATTACAATATTATTTCCTCCATTAAACTTATGTATTTCCAAGATTGAACGTATACAATATTAACAATAAGTGTCTTACATAGTATAAATTATACTAGATTTATTTTTGACCGATTTTATCAATGTTATTTGTAAATATAAAAAGTTTATATTAACAATGGAAAAAAATGCCAATTCCGGGATTGTCAAATTGTAATCCCGAAAACCCGGGATCAGAACTTTGGCTCGGGATTGGATTCCCTAGTTCTGGTTATATGATAAATATGTTGAAAAAAATCCTTTTCTGTCGAGATGTAGACTAAATGTATGAAGTTAAAGCAAAAAATGGACCCCTGGTACAATGATTAAGTTAGTTACACTGACTTCGCATTATACTTTCATTTAGTAGTAAGTAATCACAATGAACATAAAAATGGCACCTATTGGGTGATTAAGAAAATCGGAATGGAAATTGATCAATGTTAATATTTGTGTAGTTTACCAACGTAACGTTGCTTAATTTGTTAAACATTTTCAAATGTCATAACAGAAATAACATAAGATAATGTTCCTTCTATTTATAGTCCAATTTTTTTTTGGTATTTGATCACATTTTTTAATAATAAGTTTAAGTAACTCAATTTTGTTAGTAGCAAACTCCATAATTGTTTCGGACCTTGATCTAAAGTAAACTAGACATCTGAAAAATCAAAAGTCGTCCACTGGTGTCTTAGTCAATCTTATCCAGTTATCCGGCTTTTTCATCCTGTACCAATCCTCTTCAACATAGTCAAATAAGAAAATATCTTTCAGCTGACTGATATTATGTCTGGTATAATCATCATTATTTCTGGTATTACAACACAGACCTTGGAGGTGCTTAGTTGTATCTAAAAACTTTTTCCATTCTGAACGATCCATCACTGATGCTTTCCAGTTGCTTTGGCTGAGCATACTTTGATCCCCCGTGACGCAGTCCAGCCATTTCAACCGGTTTTCATAGGTATATTGGATTCATATAGTGTCAATTACGAGAGAGAGTGATCGATGAAAAACGACATCTATAGTAGTAATAAAAGTTTCCTTAGGCATAAAGCCCATTGACGCAGCGAGTGCGGCGCTCGCGCAAAATTTCTACAAGTGGCGCGTAAATCATCAAAAATACAACGTAATCAAATACGCCAGCGCCCACTGGACTTAACGATGCCTTGCGCGCCGCCTGCCGCATGAGTCACCGTTTTTCGCTTCTCGGCGATACGATTTAATGAAAATACAAAGAAGTCCATTCATTGAACACGGCTACCAAAATTACGCTGCTTGAGGCGTCGTCGATCGACGGGCCAAAAGCAATTATTTAATAACAGAGAACCCATTGTTTTATTTTATTCCGTGTCATTATATTTCGCTGGTTGAATAATGTCGTCGTAAATATTTATTACAAGCCCCGAAATAATATAATATTTTTATTGCTTTGTTATGAGAGACGCTGTAAAAATAATTGTTTTGTGCTGCTTGGGCCGCTTATTACATAGGTGAAGGGTAATGCGCGGCGAGAGACGTGTGATTATGGTTATGAATACGCCGACTTCGCCCCCTCGACGCGTTCTGTGGGCACCATCGCTTACACTTCGGTGTTATATTCCCTCTAGAATCAGGGTGGGATTTTCAATATCTGTCTGTTATATACCTACTTTAACTTCTTATGTAACTTGAAATTATTTTATCAAACTAAACTAATTTAACTTATCTTTACAAAATTAATTCAAGTTGCCTTTGCAGTGTGTGCAAACTTTTGCAAAATTCAGTCTGATATGTTAAGAGTCTGTTTAATTAGTTATTGCAATCCTGGCGTGAAACGGCGGAAGTCGAAATACTTCGAGATTATTTTTCATAAATCAAATCTATACTTATCGATTACAAACACCAAACTATTTTTCGAGCATCGATTTTTTTCCAAATTATT
The DNA here is from genome assembly GCF_057557595.1 of Rhyacophila brunnea. Classification (NCBI taxonomy): domain Eukaryota; kingdom Metazoa; phylum Arthropoda; class Insecta; order Trichoptera; family Rhyacophilidae; genus Rhyacophila; species Rhyacophila brunnea. The sequence continues at coordinate 32,288,715 of NW_028233170.1, read as the reverse complement.
AATAATCTATTTACATACCTACAATCTTATCTATAGAACGGATGGGGGAGCCACTGTCGAAAACTACCCAATCAAGACTCGCAACTGGACAGAATCAGACATTCGAATGACGTTTTCAAAATGGCGTCCATATGGTAGTTCGTAGTTCCATTTTTGACCGTTCTTTAAATAAGTTTGTAGGACTGTAAGTGAGATTGCAGTGCTACCAAGGTTTTCTTGTGATGGAATTTCGAAATATGCAATGAATTATAACTACTAAATAATAATTTTACCTTCCAAAGTTCCAAAATCAATATTGTACTTATAATTTTTTTTTAAATTCGAAGATAAGCATAATATACTTGTTAAAAAAACATTTTTAAAAAGTGCGTTGTTTGAACGTGTTAAGTATAGTTTTAAGTACTTATTTTTTATGATTGCTTTTATCATCGAAATATAGTTTGATAAGTTCTCTCGAACGTGTAGATAGACGAAAGTTGTGAATAATTCATAGTTTTAATGTACTATTTTAAAAAAGATTTTTATAGAAAATAAAAATCAATCTTCGGCGTTTTCACAATAAAAAGAATAGGCTCTTCTAAGATGTAAAAGCATTTATACATACTACGATAAGTCTGATTGGAGGACATATTTATATATTTGATTTATATTAAAATCATTTTGGTATGTAGGTACCTATCTACGCACATTCACATGTCATATTATTGGCTTACTGTTTTTGTAAATCTAAAGCTGAGTACACACAGGTTGTTAACCTTATCAAAAATATAAATTATAATAAATTATTTGACGGATTATTGCGCTAATACCAGCGTCGTCTTTATCACCCTTTTCTAAGATTTAATTGATGAGTGGAACCGAGTTGCTGTTTTTATAATGCTATCAACTATAGTGTTTAACCATTGCCTTGATTAATGACATGTAATTTTAATAATATTACATTCATTATAATTGCTATACTATATAATAATACACAACGATCTAAAAAAGATTCCACAATTTTTATCAGGCGTGAAGTTAACACTTACATAATGGGAAATTTAAAAAAACGCAACAGCAAAAACTAAACATGTAAAAAAATAAGCACCAATTGCTTATTCATCAAGACGTGAAAACGAAATCGTAGATTAGCAATTACGGTGCACGTTCTCGTATTAGATATATTTTTTACGTTATTTAGAAGGAAAGTTGACATTTTAGAACTGTCGGTCACGGACAAGAAGTTTTATCAAACTCAATTTAGTGCGGAGGAGAATGGTTTGAATATCAAAATTAATTCCATTACAGTTTTGTTAAAATTTCCATCGAAGCGTCATCTACGTCCACAAACTAATACTAGTATACGTAATAGAGTTTGCACTAGAAATAAAGCAGACGACACCTTGATGTCGATTCTAACGTTTGTAGTTTACTTCAAGTGGTAGCCATAGAAAAAAATGTTATGTTTGTTCTTATTGGTGGCCCATTTACTTATTTATAAAATTTATTGATTGGTTGAGTCTAAAATTGTGTTGAAGTACTTAGGGTTTTTGACAGTACGCACGAATCTGCAGTGTGAAATGCACTCACTTTCATAAATCAAAACTATGTATTTATATAGGTATTTAAGTTATTATATATATTAATGTCGTTGGTTATATAGTAAGTACTGGTCGCCAGAATTAAGTAGGTAACATGCCCGAAAACAAATTCAATACATAATAATAATACCTTCATGTTGGTATTAGTGGCGAATTGATTTTTGAATGTATTTTGCTTATATATGTCATAGTGCATTGGTAGGTACTAGGGATTAAAAGGATGATAATATTATGATATCACTATTAACATAGATGGTGAAGTTAGTTTTTAAAATTTAATTTAATCCTAAACAAAAAACCATAAGAGATAAAATTTCAATTTCAATTTTAATATTAAAACATTTAAAATTAAATAGATATACTTAACTATATCTACGGCATAGAAAAACTTTTTTTAAAATTGTAGGATTGATGTTTGATGGGTGATTAGTGAAACCCGTGAACCGTACCTACTGAGTTTTAGTTGATTAATTATAATATGGTAATTTATGAACGTTTGCGTTGCAACAAAGGTATGTTTTAAATAATCGCCTAGTAAGGAGTCTTCGCCACTGGTTAGGTACCTACTCAGTAGTGACGACTGAGTAACGGTTCCGTAACGTCATTTTCCATGGCTGATTAATGATACGCAATTGTCACAGCATCATCTTACCTATTTATAAGAAAGAAGAATAGAAAATGTAGCATTATAGCGCCTGTATGCGTGCATGGATTTACTTTCACCAATGGGTGTGTAGATTCAACTATCGCGATAATAACTGTTTACACGTAAAGGTGCTGACTGTCTCGCCGATCTCATTTTTCAAGAGTTTCAAGAGAGCGAGACGCGATGTTATCATTATTTGGTACTATTTGACAGGTCGTGAAAATCGGTTAAGTTCCCAATTGTCGTTCTACTGCGCTGTCCAATTGTCGCGTGAAGATTCAGAAGATTCTAAACTTTATTGATTTTCACGATAATACGTGTTTTAATACGTGTTTAATATTTTTTTTTGTTATGACCGCGATAACATGTACTGTTAGCAGTAAATCCATGCAGTGTAAACGGGGTATAATTCTTGAATTTTAATTGAGGTGTGCTACAGGAAGACGTCTTTTTGCTATCGGTATTGTATCGATATATCAATCAAAATGTATCAATACTTTTTTTGACATTCGTATAAGAAGGTACCTATACCTATTGTAATGATTGCATACATTAGTGACTGTTTTTTTACCTTCGTAGTTTTTAAAATGGGTTCTCAATAATGACTATTATTCTCTGACATCACTTTAAAGTGACTACTAAATCCATTAACTCGACACGAAGCAGATTTTGTATACTAATGTATGTAGAATGTTCTTATGGACTCTAAATGCATTCTGTATTCCGTGGGACTATTGTTCACTTGTTTTAGTGGAAAATAATAAATTAGGTACTTCAAGCTAAATTGCTTTTCATTGTCATGATTACGTTAGTTGTTTGTACGTAGTGCAAATTTGTTTTAACTACGCCTCCAGTCCTCCAGTCTCCTCTGTTGTAGTGGCGAATCTAAAAAATATGAAAAATCGCAACACTGATGATATTTTCTCTAAAGCACTTTTGTACAGAATACAATAATAGATTATTAGCTCTAGTACAGAGTTGTAAGTACCATTTTATAGTATGTACCATAAAATTTTAACGATTTTCTGTATAATTTGAAGGGTTTTTATAGAAATGTCAAAGTACTTACGTAATATCAAAAATTTGCATCAAAATATCGGAAAAATGAAAATGGCAGTTGTGTGTCTACCACCATATTTGAATAATTATGAACTATCTATGATTAAAAAAAAAATCATTTGATTGATTTAGAAATTAAATATCTGAGATATTATTTATTGAATTTTTGCTAGTCACAATAAGGTAATAGGTACCTACATTTATATAATATATAAAAAAATATTAATACCCCTATAAAGTTCGTAAGTAAAATATATACACAATGGTTATATATAGTATAGAAGTACAATGAAGTATACTGATTGAGTTAAACATATAGTTTATTTAGGATTTATAAAGGCCTGCCTAAACTCATGTCACGCAAGTGGAATATATCGATATTCTAAGCAATTTGGTTGAACACAATTATTGCCCAACCAACTGACAAGTTATTTCTGCACACTCTCTGAATACCCGATGCTCACGCTTAGATAGTTTTGTAAACCAATTAATTATCTAAATAAAAATGAAAAAAAATGACTCGTACCAAAATCTTGTTACCTTATTTCAAATTTTACCGCCTGGAAACCTTCTTAATAAATAAAGAGTCTTTATTTTAAAGTCATCCTTTTTACGATTACTTAATAAACTCACATGATAGACCATTATTTCAAACATTTTAACAACTTCAAAGTCAAATTACTCAAAACTAGTATTCTCCAGTTAGTGTGTTCTGCCAGAACAGATACGTTATGTATTTAAAATGCTATCATCTATCATTGATAAAACATTTTATAATAACACCACATTCCAGTAACGTACAATATAATAATAAGTAACGTCAATAACCGTTTTATTGTTATTGTCGGACCGTACCAGCTACGAATCTATGCTATCTATATTCTTTATTTTCGTCGAATAACACCACGATGAATTTACTTAAATGGTGATAATATACATGTATATCTATGTACATATTATTATGTCTTATAAGAAAACAAAGAAAAGGCAACGAAATATATTCAGAGAAAAAGGCAACCAGTACATGATATTTATTTTTTATTGACTTTTAATATTTCCTGTCAGATATAGCCGAGAAATAGTATATTTTTCGTAATCTTTAATATTATTACCTCCGGCGTATATCTCAACTATTTTAATTCGGTTAATGCTTTTCTAAAAAAACTGCAAAGTTTTCATTACTTAGAGCTTGGTTAACATGTGAAAATGAACAAGAATTTATCTAAAGAATTTGTGAGATCAAAGAAAACGTTGTTATGAAACCGAGTCTGGAGATGGCTTTATATTTCAAAATAACATGAAAAGCAGAAGATTTTTATCATGTTTATTTCAGTGGGTTGGTATTTATTTAAAAGTCGTACGTTTTTTACGAATGGTGTAATAATTGAGTCTAACGTTAAAAATATAAATGTAAACTTCTGATGGTCTTGATTCTTAAACACATCAGAGTATTAATATTTTTTTTGAGATACATATGTTTATTTATATATTTAACGGTCTACTTCTACTTCGTGTAAGAAATGAAAGTACGTAGTTTCTTTTCGTTTTTATCCTACAATGCATGAGTGATTTCTTTCTCTAAATTAGTAGATAGCTCTCAAAAAATTGTCTGATGAAAGAGATACGTTTTATGTGAAAATCAAATTGTTCGAGTTCTGAAAATAATATATGTTTTCACTTTGTTTCAGCAGCCCACTTGGCGATTGTGGGGCGAGGAGCGTGCTGATGGAGCCATTTACACCGTCTACCTCAAGAAAGTGCGCTACCACCGCCCTACCAAGAGCGCATCCAGTGTAAGTACATTATTAACTATTTTTAGTATTTTTTTTGATCAACTCTGCGTAATTTAAATTCAAACGAGGAATTAAATAATTCATTTAATATCTAACGAATATTTCTAAAACTCCAGAACTTTCTTCTTTTATTTTGTTAACTGTCAATTCATGGTGGAACTGCATTGTATTGTTGTTTTAATTTAATAAAACGCATTTTTTTTGTAGTACTTATTCCACTTTTAATCAATAGATTAGGACCGGTTTTGTCCGCCTCACAGGGACATTTTCAACTGATCTTGAAAATGTCCCTCTGAGGCGGACGAAACCGTGTGCTGTGCTATACTTATGGTTTCTGTTCATGGAAATAAAATTTCACTACCTAAGTATATAAGCGTATGAGCACAACTGTTTAAATACCGTATATAACGTATATACTTAATTAGTGAAAAATTATTTCCATGAAAAGAAATCATAAGTTTAGTATGGCACACGGTTCAAAACCACGTACAATTTTAGTATATGGATGGCCTCTACCACATAGAATAACAGTACAACATGCGAAAAACACCAATAACTAGAATTATATTGAGTGATAATAAAAAAAATATTGAATAAATCATATAAAGGGAAAATAACCACTTACCTGGAAATTATTCCCCTAAAGGAGATTATTTTTATGTGCAGAGTGCTAGTACCCAGTAATAACACAAAAAATCAACACTCATACATGATGTCGGACAGCCTCTCTCATCGAAAATGGCGTGATAATAAAAATTGTTGAATTATTCGTTTTGGGGGAAATAACCCCTTACCTGGAAATAATTCCTCTAAAAGAGGGACTGTTAGTATTCTATGTGGCAATAACAACAAGCATCGATACTCGTAAATGCCGCCATCTAGGAAAAAATGGCGAGCGATTTTTAGTTTTTCAGCCATGTATCATTAAGGGGGGACATGCTCAGCGTAGGTCAAAATGGAGCTTTTATTCTATTTTCAAAGCATGATCCTGGACAATCCTTAAACGTTGTAGATAATCTATTTATATAATTTTGAAGCCTTATTATCCTTTATATTTATTTTAAACATTTGATGACTGCATAAAGTATTTTTATTACATAAAATAGTATTCTTTTAAACCTCTCGCTCTAATGTTTTAGAATATAATCATATTTCAGTACATGCATGTGCAGTGGTGTTAAGATTTTTTACATTTATTAATTTTTAAACGCATTTATAAAACCATTACTATAATTTATGTCGACATTATTGTAGTGAAAAATTTACGATAAAAAATTATATTGATAATCTCTGTGATCCCAAATTTGACAAGAATTGGGCATTTTATTATTCAAAAAATGGGCAAGATTAACACATTTGAAGATAATTCTAAAGATACTAATTATAAGCTACGTATTTTACCATTCAAGTGTGATAAACAACAATGATTGTTTTAAAATAATTATTGACCTAAGAATAAGGTAGTGTTTTTTTGAAATACGCCATTTCTTTTGGTATTACCCAGTGGTTAAGCTACAACATACGGCCGTAGCCATAAATTGACAAACTATAATTGAAGTAGGGAGTAAAATGATGTTAACGCGCGTTTTTGAACATGTACCGTTTAAATTTTTTTCGGTTAGGTAAAGGTAAGAAATTTTTTTGAAAATTATATAAATAGATTATCTACAACGTTTAAGGATTGTCCAGGATCATGCTTTGAAAGTGGAATAAAAGCTCCATTTTGACCCACGCTGAGCACGTTTATCCTTAACGGTTAAAAATATGCACTACACATTTTTAATAAGAATATGTTTTATTGTATCTACAACGGTTACCGATTTATAGGGTAGGGATTGATCCAGCCAGAATATTATGAACTTTTGCCACAGGAGTAGGTTCCGAGCATACAAAATATGCGGCAGACATCATCCGGGGATGTATCCACCTCGTGGTGTGAATGGTTGCATGCAGTTGATCAGCTGAAAATGACATAGAAGTCGTTCTTAGAACATGAGATCTAGCATCCAACTAAGGCCTGAACAAAAATGATGCATAAGTGCGAGTGAGAAAGCATTCGGCACCCTTATAATCTCTGCGACACGCGCTAGAGTGAGATAAAAGGTTTACAGATGTGGGAGATGGTTTGCTACGGTGTAGCCGCCAAATCTTACCTTATTGCTTAACTAAGCGTCGATAACCGTGTTGCTAAATTTGCTATTTTTTTGTGTTAAACATAAAGTCAGTGTTAAATATGTTTAGTTAGAAAAGATGGTTCTGTGTGTTGTATTAAAATGTGGTAGCCGTACTGATAAGCAAGAAGATGGTATTACGTTTCATAGGTAAGTTGATACATGTTCGTGATAATTTATTTGTAAGTATATTAGATATATTTTAATATCAAATGACCGTGTTTCTTTAAAATAACTTAAATTATTGATATTTTTGCCTAATGGTTGCATTTTGACCGCTTAAAATACTATATAACGTAAAAAAATAGAAAAATATATTTTAATTCTGAGCGTTTAGTGCGAGCACTAGCGAAGTGGTCTATGGTCTCGAACATTTGAATACGAATGCGTTCGCTCGCCCACAAACCAAACGCACGGCACGCAACTTCATTTAGCAATGCAACGGGTGGCGTCTAGATGTATCTATAGGACTGTCCATATTTTTTTTTATCACGATAGCAAAAACACAATAATCGATGACATCACAGTACGAAACTAAGAAAATTCCTAGCTTATAAGGGTGAAAATCTTTCAGTTATTGGTAGATATTATGCATTCGATTGGGTTTATTTAGAGATAAGAAGTTTTATAATATTATGGACTATGGCGTAAAACAACATTGTATGTAGCAGTGGCGAAGGGTGGAGGTAGGCTGTTAAGATCCGCCATAAATATTGCATACTATACTTTATCAGTCAAACGTATATGTTTTTTTTTTGAGCTAAGACTACAATTTATAGATGGTATTGGTTAGTTTTTAAAAACCAATTAAACCCTGCCTAAACCAAACCATAATAGTTTTGGTATATTTTGGGCGATACGACAAAATTGTGCACACTTTTTCATTCATACCTATTTGTTTTTCTTGTATTAAGAATACATATTACACATATTGTTGGTTAATTTTTTTAATTCATTAAGGCCTGCCTAAACCAAACTATAATCGATAAAAAATATTACTCTATCCATAAAATATTCAAAGTTATGTATAATTTAATTGCATAATTTTAGATACTTTATAGATATACGAGTATTTTTTCACTATTATCTATTATGGCTTGGCTTTCGCAGGGTTTAATTGTATTTCAAAAACTAACTAACACCCTCTGTAAATTATAGTCTTATTTCAATGAAAACAAATACGGATGACTGACAAAGTTTAGTGTGCACTATTTATGGCGGATCTTAACAGCTTACCTCCACCCTTCGCCACTGGACTATGTAGGTACCTATCAATAATGTGCACACTGTTTTATACACGTAGATAATAATATAAATCGTCTCTGCAGTTTGAGGAAAATATTTCAAGTGTTTTGCGGCTGCTGAAAAATCCAGTTATAAGTAGTTTCGTTTTGAATTGATTTTTTCAAAACGAGTGACATTACAATAAAATTGTTTGCTGAATTTATTTCAAACACGTCTAGCCGCCATTATTTACCCGGCAACGCAGTTTACCACTGACAGTTGCATTATAGACGAACCCGGTATGGTTGAGTGATAGCAGATGTAATGGAAAACTGATTATGCCCCGGAAAAGTAAAACTTGATTATGTTCGCATTTCTTTATATAAAACTACAAAATATTAGAAGTCTTCGTCACTTTTCTCCATGTTATACGTACATTAAATGTTTAATGTACCGACGCTTTACGCTTCTAGCCAATTACATTTTGTGGCTTTCGTGTGTTGTATGCTTATAATTTTTTAAGTAAATTAAAAAATGTGTACATGATCAAGGTTAATTATGTTTGAAAAAATGGGTAAATGTGCCGCAGAGGTGGAGGAGCCGTGAGATTTTACAACTTTCTTTTTAGACCAAACCAAACCTAACACAATCTAACCTACCCCAACTTAATATTACCTCATATAATCTTAGTATGTGATAATGGTGCATCAAAATGTATGAAAATTTCAAATCTTCAATTAACGATTATTGGATCGAAAAGCCGATGCGCGGACAGAAAAAGGTATTTATTATAATTGCCTAATATATATATAAGCTCATGGCCACCTCTGCGGCACAATTACCGAAAAATGATATCATATACCAGAATAAAAAAGTTTGCTGTTTTCCACGAGTATCCACGGACGACAGTAACTTTTTGTAAATTAATCTATACCTATCTTAATTATTGACATTTAACGTGTAGGAACCAAAACGAATACCTACCTTCACTTGCAAGCTGATGAAATAGCCTCACATTCGTTTGAAAAGACAATGTCCACCGTGTCGAAATGCTTTTATTTCCAGATAGCAGTCTATATTCCTACAGAATTGTTGATTGTATTGATTGTATCGTATGAATGTTGTTTTGTTATTCAAATGTTTGTTTGAAAACAAAAATTTTGCTGTCTTACAAAACGAAAGAACATTTTGAGACCGTTCTATTTTTAAATTCGGAATCTTGCATTATGGCAATATATTATACGAATCACCCATTTGTAAATGGGTTTTATTTTTACAGAGGTTTTAAATAATTATTAATAGTTAAATTATTAACATTTTATTAGCAACTAACTGATTACATAATAATAAATGGTGTAAAAACGAATTAAGTATTATGGTTTCATGTAACAGTATGCAAGCAGAAATTTAAAAGAGAAAGGAAACGAAATAAAAAGTTTTATGAAAAATAACATGTATTGAATTATTATTTTGTTCCCGCAGAATAATTGGTTTCAAAGATCATTTTTTCCTTATCTAGTCATTGACTTTTCTTTAAATAAAACGTGACTTTCTGTTCATGACATTTAATTTTTGAATATTATATGAAGTGAAATAAATACGTGACCTTTTACACATAAAGTGTTTTTCTCTTATTTCAAAATGATGGTTTTGGAAGGCCCTTTACGTTTTTTTTATATTCTACGGAAAGTTTTACAACAGTTTCTCTAGTAAAACAGACAAGCATGGCATTACGTTCAAAGTTAGAATTCGGAAACGAGGGTAGGCAGTTAATGTAGGGTAACCATGCTTTAAAACATTAAAATAATGTGTAAACGAAACCAAAACGTGACAGATCGTTTATATTCGATAACTCTGGTTTAACAATCATTTTCGTATCGTGGCTCACCCTTTCTAGTAGGAAAGTAACCTGTGCCCCCCACCACAACGTATAATATCATTTTAACATACTGTGAAATCACATCATAAAATACAACTTTATAAAATTTGGGTTATCATTTATTTATCAATCATCATACATTTTCTCTCAGTCCGTTTATGTGTGCATGTGAATTAGCAATCATCGTATTTCCTTTCATGTAACATTATGTTCATATAATTTATCAGATGTTTGTAATAGTTTCGAACTATAATGCCATTCTTGGAATACGAGAAAATAAAACATAGATGATAAGAAAGAAGAGAAGAAAAACTGACTCGTATAATTTTAAATTATCTATAAACGGTAAGATGTGGTAAAATTTTGGTCTTTGGTAAAATATTAATACATAGTTATCAACGGAGATCAATCTTCTACGGTATGAAGGTCTACACTAGTTCCTCGTATCCCTCACATTCCTTAATGTTTAGTTCCCTCGTATGTTTGATGAACATACAGTTTGATAATCCAATAGGTTAAAGAGTGGGTATCACGTTGAAAGACCACAAAATAGAGCCAATAGACAAGAATGCATAATTATGCAGAAGAAAGATTTCTCGATGTAGATACATATTAATAGACGTCATCAAACCGGTTTTGTCAGATAAGATTTATAGAATTTCCCACACATAGACGTAAACTTTCCCATTTAGACGACAAAAATTATGGTAGTTCATATGTATCAAGTTTTTTTAGTATAAAAGATTTACCAGATGAAAAGTGGTTGACACACGTTATTAAAAAAATAGAATACGTAACGACAATTTTTCAAGAAATGTTAGGCATTTCATCACAATTTAATAGTTGGCGACCCCCCAGAAATCACATCGACCGGTGGAGGGAGGGGATCCTGACACATGGGCTGAAACGCCGTTTTATATATCATGCGGTTTTCTATATAATGGAATATTTATATCACTTAATATATTTTCATGACAGGTATGAATTTTAAAACCAATTAAAAATCCTATTACAAACTTGTCAATACCTTACATAAATTCACAGAAACTGTTTGCACCAATGACATTAATATAGACGAAGCATCTGGGGAAAAAAATGACACTCACTTTTTTGTCGGGTCTGCCGAATGGCATAATCTGTTCCAACGCCATTACAATAAAGGTGATATTGCTATAAATTCCCGATGCGTGATATCGCATAATGGAAATTACGTCTACCTATACATGTGCGAATGTCGCTATGCGCGAATTTACTTGCTGGCTACTGTATTGAGTGCGTTGTCCATTAATAATTTCAATGGTTTGCACACATTTGTTTATTTGGGTGCCTGAAACGTCAACAGAAATTGTCATATGCCTTTATAACTAAAATAATATGTATCTAATTGTTCTTCTCGTGCCATCCACCACCAGGGTCTCAGCTTTATTATAATGCTACCAGGATTAATTTGGTGGAGCTGTAAGTACTCGTATAATATAGGTTTTTAAACCATGAAATGCGGCGTCGTCCACTCAAATATTTACCGTTGATTTTTCCTTGGCTGATTCCCCAAGTTGGGGAATGCTGTACCTTTGTCCTCTCATCATATGAGTGAGGTTCTGTAGTTTTATGGTATTAATTCAATACAGAACTCCTCTGATGCGTCTATACAGCCACATCTCGAAAGTCTTAACTCTCCGTGGCAACTCCTGGATCAGCGTCGTTATCTCCATACCATAGTAATTATTTAACATTACAGCGAACTAACTATACGCAGTCTCGTACCTAGGTTGAATTCTGGATTGCCAAAGAGGCGTCTTTTGAGAAAGGCATTCCTCGTTATCTCAATTCTAGTTTTTATTTCCTGAAAATGGTCACATTTATCATTGACCCATATTCCTAAATATTATTTATAGTGTTTAATTAAGTTTTGTTGTGACGTGATTATCTCTATATATATAAAAATCTCGTGTCACGATGTTTGTGGTCGAACTCCTCCGAAATGGCTCGACCGATTTTTATGAATTTTTTTATGTATATTTGTTAGGTATGAGAATAGGTCAACAAGTATATTTCATACCGCTAGATGATTAGGGTATATCTATCCAGAAAAATTTTCTTTTATTTTTTTGACAATTTTTTTTTAGTATTTTTTTATTATTTGGCATAAAAAAATACTTATGACCCCAAATTTTCACCCTCCTACCCCTACCCTCCCATTTTTTAATCGCGATTTTATTATTTTAGTATGAACAAATTTAACCGTCGTTCGTATTTCAAACAGAACGAAATTATTTATGTTGTTGAATGACAGATGGCGTTACGTCCGAGAAGAATTCAAGAGAAGCGTCGCGTCATTTTGACATTTCATTCGGCATATCACAACGCAGTGCGTGCAAAATTTTGTACGATTTATTTTGATTTATCTATTTTTATGTGCGTGTATTACAGTGCACAATGTCAGTAAGACGCAAGGGGGGCCATTTGGGCCGTCGAACGAATAAAGCAACAAACATGCGAAATAGTAGAGCAGAAAGAACAGACGAACAAATCCAACAAGATAACAAAAACGTGCGTGTAAGCATGTCGCAATTGCGTGCATCTCAATCACAAGAGGCACGAGCTGAACGAAATCAACAACGACAATTGGAACGGAGCCAAGCGCGCCGGTTCGTAGTTAACACACGCAGAGCAAATGACCGACAACGCCAACAAGTACATCGAACATTTAGATCCGCTTCGTTCCTTCGTCTCGCATTCGAGTACGAGCCAGATATTGAATATTCCGGTCATCCGAAAATGCTGATTGGTGCTATGGACAAAGAATGTCCCCATTGTAATTCGCTCAAATTCAAACATGAGTTAGCCGGGATGTGTTGCGCATCAGGAAAAGTGCAACTACCAGAAATTGAGATACCACCAGAACCATTGAACGGCTTGCTCATCGGCACGGTTCCAGATTCAAACCTGTTCCTGAAGTCCATTCGCACATTCAATTCATGCTTCCAAATGACTTCGTCCGGAGCAACAGAAATAGTTCACAATACTGCGGCAAATGGTCAACAATTCCATTCTACGATCAAAATCAAAGGCCAAGTATACCACAAAGTAGGCTCATTGCTGCCAATGCCAAACGAACCACATACATTTTTACAAATCTACTTCATGGGCGCGGCGGTGAGGACATCAATCATGTGGACGCACGTTGCGGCTACAACAGCCTCAATTCGCATAATGCCAGGCGCATCGTCGGCGAACTGGACGCCCTGTTGAATGAGCACAATGAATTATTGAAAATCAATGAAAGAACAAATGCACGAATTGCAAAGTGACAATCACGCTATTGTCATCAATTCTGATAAAACACCAGCTGGAGAGCACGTACGTCGATTCAATGCGACTGTTGTTGACGACATTGCTGGAATCATGGTTGGCGACCGCACATCGACGCGAGAAATCGTGATTCGAAGAAGAAACAATAATCTGGAGTTCATCGCTGACACACACCGTTCATAGGACGCTCTCCAATATCCGCTAATTTTCTGGAAGGGACAAGACGGATATTGCATAAACATTAAGGTGACGCATCAGTGAAACGCCAAATAATTCTCAACTGTACGCGCGACGAAATTTTGTACTCGCTTCGCATTCATAGAGAGAACGTTGAGTCAGACATACGTCACTTTGCTGCGTGATGGCGACGGGCCAATTAATTCTAAAATCGTGTAAAGATGACTAAAAACGTTACCCATTTACTTTAAAAAGAAAACATGAATATATTATTATTGTTACTAATAGAATAATAAACAGAACGTAAAATGGACGTATGTTGGATTTATATGAGAAATAATATTTCGTTTGACAGGCGTCTTTTGCACCCGCGACCCGCAATCCGCACATCGCCTAACAACGATCTTTTTAGACCGTGCCTCAACTAATGCATGGCCTTAAACAACGAGATCCTGTCACAGGTAATTCATTCATTATGAACATCATTACTCATTTTGAATTGAGAAAATGAATGGTTGATGTTTTTTTGTTTTTATCGGCGGTCATCGTCTACAGCGCTCTATTCCTCTTTCTGTCATAGATCCCATCCCCACACACTTACGATACATTCGTTACTTTTTATTTAACAACCAAAATATTCACTAGAAATAATTTATATGGCAGAACAACGTTTGCCGGGTCAGCTAGTAATAATATAACATTTGGGTTACGTTCCAAAAATTAATAGATTCGAATTTTCGAAAATATTCTGGAAATTTCAGAATGGAATTCTCTCAAACAACAACAATAGAAAATTCACCGGGATATTTTGCCCGGAAAACGATGGGAAATAATGGCAACCCTTAGACACTACCGATTCTCAAATATCTACGTTGGAAATGTTACTTCAAACATACAAGCAAACATTGCCCCCATAAAGTTTTGGCTATGTAACCAAGTGACGTGGCAGGGGGTTTATGTACCTTCGTGTTGTTCTTCTAATCAGTAATCAGTGAAGGGGCGATTATCCACTTGCTTTGCTGCCTACGGATTACCGATTATGGGAAAATAAGTGACGCATTTTTATTTACAGTGTTGCTCATTCGCGTTATCCTGTGATAGTACGCGGGTGACTGATTTACAATATGATAGCACAACAGACACAAATGTCACCATCCCGTCAGTATTGCCAACGTTCCGTTCCCTAAACATACTAAATATGTTTTGCAGGCGCTTCCATTGATGAAGAAAAATTCAAGGACCAACGGACGATCAACGAACTAGTAAAAAAGTCGAAATTTGACAGTAGTTGTTATAACATAATTATCGTAATGTTTTCGTATAATCCCGAAATTTTGTGTTATTTACAATATGTAGATTTACATACCTAAGCAATATAAGAATGAAAGCAACACAGATTTTATTGTTTTCTTTTAAGATTTTATAAATTAAAATAAAATAATACTTGCTAAATCTTTCATTTTCTAATAATTTAAATTAACAAATGCATCAATAAAAAAGTTAAAAGAAATTAAAGATTTTTTTTGTTCGAATGATTGTCTATTACTGTCAGATTGAACTCATGTAATGGTTGACGGACGAATTCTGGTAACTCGGCGAGTAAAAGGCAAGTAAGATCTAGGCAAGAACCGGAAGTCGCTAGTGCGGTTAAAAGTAGGAGGAGATTGTTAGTTCACAGTTTTAACACTTAGCCAAAAAGTTCTTGTTGGACGGTACAAACCTGATATGCGGATTTAGGGTGCACCACGCGGAAAAAATGTCGGAAGACTGTAAATCGTCTGACTTGCGTGTCAATGGATCAGGGGCATTAGACTTTGACAGAAGTTATTGTACCCAATTAGGTGGAAGTCTACCATGTATTCTGCAGTTTTAAATTGACAGGATATATTTGAAAATAAGCAATTATTATTCTTGCCAATGAAATCAAAGAATGGAAATGCAAGTGATCACACCGTTCATAGTATATATAGGATTTTTAATATAAAACAATGACTACCATATTCCATATTGCTATTCATTGGAGATTATTTTAAAGCAGTATTTCATGTTAGTATCTACCCATTTAGAGGCATATTTTTTTTTTTTTTTTTTTTCGACCATGTCCGATCCTGATAGGATCATATGGGCCTCCACAAAGTGGAGGTTTGCATTGACAGATTTTGTTTTTTACGAGAAATGGATGTCAGCCACTTGCTCAACCTATTAGGTCCATACCCTGACACACACAAATTGAAAAACAATATGTGTACTTGTCAGACCCAGGATTCGAACCTGGGACCCACGGCTTTATAGTCCAACGCTTATGCCGCGCGGCCACCGTGGGCGTATAGCATATAGTTAACAACAAATAATAATTATGAGATTTGCCTTTGTAAACAATTGAAAAAAATCCTATAAAGTCAGATTAGCAACCCTTTGTAACCCTGTTTATTTTTTTAGTGTGCCAACACTGTAAGTTATTTTATTAAGTACCTAGATATTTTTTTTCGAAAAAAGGTTACGTATTATTATTCAGTAGCTACGACAGAAACTCAAAAATTCATAATGTAACACTCTCTCGAAATAAATGAAAAAGTGACCATTTAAAGAATGAAATAATTCCGTTTATTTTTAAATTAATATTGATCAATAAATGAAGTAGAACTGTCATTTTAAAATATTTCAAATACGTTTCAGAAGCTCTTCATACACATAATACTAGTATATATGAAGTGAAATTGTTTATTATTTACTCAACATCGGAACACAGGGCAAGCACAAGTTCGCGCCATTTTTATTTTTATCTCTCGCGATTTCCGCAATGTGAGACCTGTAGCATGTAAAACAAATAAATACTCGTACATAAAAATAGCCTTATACCTATTACCCGTTTATAATATATTTTTATACTTATTAAAAAGCTAAAATGGAATAATTTACGAACATTTTTATTTTATGCTGGCAACACGCTTGTATACTGATAATGCTTGTGATAAAGTACTTACGGTGTTTGAATAAAGAAGTGTGAGTAATGCCAAATGTCATGGTTCACTTCATACGTTGAAGTGATACTTGGAAAATTTCATGAACTCATTTTGTTTTACGGGAGCTAAAAACAGCCCTCCCTTATAAATATTAAAAATACCACAAATCAATATTTTCCCGCTGAGCGCTAATTAAAAATATATACAAAAACCTACATGTTTTTTTTTGTTAAGTTAACAAACTGATATACCTAGGCTTTTTATATATTTTATAAGCGATCTCTGATTAAACGGTTTACAATCTTAATCTCTAAGTTATTGGTGGAAATACATTGTATTTATTAAAATACAATGCTTGCTTATAATATTCTTCTTCTTGTACCATCCCCTATCAGAGGTCCCCATCCGGAACAGTTCGTTGCAATCACGTAGATTCTTTAGCTACGAAATGCGCTATCTTTATCTACCACGTTTGGTTGTTAAGCTAAGCTCAATGTCTCACATTATTACGAATTATAGATACAGTTATATAGGGATGTTGATTAAACCAGTCTTTAAGTTTAGAGGCCTTACACATTGGCGTTTTTTAGAAGCGCCACAATAGTCGGACTTTCCATTTACATACTTTTAAGTGTGAAGCATACGAAAAAATGGCGCCACCATTCGCGGATCACGCGTATGATGGCGTCTTTGGTGCTTCTAAAAACACCAATGTGTAAGGTGGCTTAAGGTAGAAACATAATAATGTAATCGCATCACGTGAGTTCACGGTTCTACGGGCAAAAAGTTCGCAATGTCGTTTTCCTTGGAATTAAAAAAATGTATCAAAATCACACTGAAGTCAGAATGTCCTATAAGTAGTGGGTTGAGGTAACAATAAATGGTGTTGGATGGCCTCGAAGCACAGACCGAGTTGTAACAACGGTACGGCTGAGAAACTGACTGAAATTTGGTAGAAGAAGAGTGGTTCAGTTTTGATAAGACGCGTTTAAACAAACGAGGCGTATCGGTATGTTTACGTGTTAACCACTAGCGGCACCTGTTACCTGTAGTCGTTTGATCAAAATTATTTTTCGTGATTGCATGTTAAAGAAGGAATGGAGAAACATAATTATTCTGAAAATACTGTCGTAGCAGAACGCCCATATTTTACATATTTCTTTCTTCTATTTATCTATATATTATGTCCTGCAAATGTATGATGATCACCAACATAAAGGCACTTGAAAAGAAGAATCTGATACTTATATATAAGTACATATCTCATTATTAGATTATTGTTACAATTCTACTATTATCCGTACCTTAATGTATTTTTAATAATAAACGACCGTGGTGCCTAATCGTCAATAATTAATGTCCACACATTTAATTGGTTGACCGGAAATAGGATGGAAAAAGACCCTCACCCTCGTAAAGCATAATAAATGCTGTGACGTCATTCACTCGATTCACGTTTACGGAAAACTTGCGATGTCGGAACCAATAACATGTCGCCTCGCGTTGGTAGTGTAGGTAGCAATAGCGTGCGGTGTCTTACTTGTAGGAATGCTGGTGCTTTTTATATTTAATTTATTATAATACTTAATATTTTATTACTAATTGGATCATGGCGAGTGACCCATTGGTGTGATTTATTAAGAAGTTGTAGCTCTGTCATAGTCTAAACATATTTACATAATGTCAATAATAACAATGACGTAATGTACAACCTACAGAACCATTTTAAGTCGTGAAGTTTAATCAAATTTACTATAAAATTATGCAATAAATGCATAATATTATTTATCGAATATTTCTGGGAGTGCTCTGCATTTACAGAATTTATGTACCGCACGCCACTGGTAGGTGGGTATTATCAACAAATCACTATTTGAAATATATATATTAATTTTCGTTTTAATCATCAGCTTTGCTCATTTTAAAGTATTAACTGGCACCTGCTATTTTCACACACAATTAATTGGATGCCTGTGTCGTAAATTTCTATCACCAGTAACATATTAAAGTCTTATTTTTCTCCAAGTGCCATTTTTTTCACAGCGGACACAAACATAGTTAAATTAAAAGTAGGCTACCTTCTGGACGAGACTGTAACAAGGTTTAATTCTTCACTGCGGAGAGATATGGGTTTAACTTAAACACGTGTTGAAGGAAATGTTAAAATGTTGTGCATTAAAGTTGGTCACGATTGATTTTTATGGCGGTCATTAAATATATCTTCGAATTTTTGGTCTATGGTGGCTGGTGATCATCACCCAAATGCGCTTATATAACCATTTGAAGGTCCCAGTCGCAATTGGAGCTTCCCATAGATTTTTTTTATAAAGTAAACAATATTGTATTAATTAGTTGTAACCCAAATGGTAATTAAAGTAGGTACTTACTTTAAGTAAATTTTGTAATTCGACCCAGTGTTGCCAACCGTACTATAATTTTAGTATTTGTACTATAATTTTGGTCCGCGTACTATGTACGATATAAAACAGGTATAGTACGCCCAATATACTATAATTTTGAAAATCAGAAAAAAAATGTAAATAGTACTAAAATTTCAATATTTTCGTTCAATATATTGGTCTATAATTTAAAAAAGACTATAATTTTGCAATATAAGAAGATTTGTAAAACTTGGAAAAAAATTGCTCGAAAAACGTAAAAAAAATCCTTGACTTTGGTTTAAAATGAAATTTCTTGAATTCTTCGGTAAGCATTTTTGGTCGGAAGAGGTACGAGTACCTAAATAAAAAAAGGTCTCGGAGTTTCTCAAATTCTCCGTTATTTTTTTCTGAGAAACATACATTTTCAACAGATGACAACGCGTACTATATTTTTTCCCCAAATACTATAATTTTGGAAGCTCTGTACTATAATTCCACTTTGAAAAGATGGTTACACTGATTCGACCTAACCTAACCTAACCATCGATAAACAATATTGTAATATGGAAATGTTTGGGAGCACCAAAGCTATTTATGTAATATGTATATTATATTAGAAAAAGTTTTTCCAAGTTATGTATATTTAATGGAAAATGCCACATTCTTAAATTTTCTATATAATATTACAGTCTCGGATAGAAAATATTTAAATTAAAAAGCTACGTATTCTCGTTGTGTAGAAGTATGTAAGCCTTTTCGTGGATTTTTTTAAAAAATGTTTTGGAGAAAATAAAACATTTAGTGAACCGGTATTTTTGATAAATATTTTTTGGTTTACAAAAAAAAATCCTGAAAAAAACCTGCTTATCAGAACTCGTGATTTTATCGAACTAGGTACTTATTCTTGCGGTGTCAGCCACGAGGCCCTCCTTCGAGGTTTGCTACTTTGATATTCCTTTAGATCGTAAGTTTCAGAATTATGTATAAACATATCGGTCGGCGTGATATATCCGAAGAATTTAAGTTTTCTTTGATTCGTTCTATTTTCTCATATATATTTTACACTTTAGACGTGGTTCTCGGATTCGAATCCCGGGATTGGTAAATTCTCAAATTGTTCAATGTGTGTTTTGACCTAGTGGATGGACCTAATACTTTGAGCAAGTAGTTAACATCAATTTTTACAGAATTATTTATATTTAGAATTAGTACAAAACGCATTGTGCTCTTCATAGTGGAAACTTTGCTCGTTGCAATATCTTTTCTTCAATCTATTTTTTTAAATATTTGTAATCAATGTACCTAACTGTGTGTTTTATTTAATAAATAAAATAATGACAATACAAAAATAACTGCATACCCCCCAACAATATACATATTAGAAAAATCACCTCTATCGCATGCCAGTTGAAATATTTACAAACCAAGCTTCCGAAGCTAGGCTACAGTAAAACTCGATCCATGCAAATGTTTTTTCTACTTTGCAAGATTTTCGTCCGAAAATTAAAATCAACTTCCGTACCGTTTTTTCCCATACCTACGTATCATTAGTTCAGTGATTTCTAACCGGACTCGAGAGCAGTGCCAGTGGTCCCGAAAGAATTTGTGGAAAGTTTTTGGTAATAATTAAAGGTTTTACATGAACTATATTTAAAGAATTAAGTATTTTGGAAATGTTGTTTGATTAGCATCAAATGCATCTTTGAAGTATCTACCAAGCGAGAGTTGTAGTAGTTAGAAGATGAAATTTTGTGGCAACAATAGATGAAAGAATAAAATTAGAGGAATTGAGTAGTCAATGATAAATGTCGAAGTTATAATTTATGGACTTACCACCAGAGACAATCAGCGCAGTTAGGTAGCTTATGCTTTATTAGTAGTTGGAAAATTGAGGAAGAAATGCGAACGATTCAACCTTTGAGAGTAGATTCCGTGGAGATTATAATTTTGTAATGATTTTGTTTATTCTTCCGTAGAATCATCATCGCATTTAAATCTTGATATTCAGTATGTGAATATAGAGAACTCTTAATTTCACCGAGACTAACTGAACCAGTTCAATACCTTTTTCTTTTCTCTCTAATTTGTTTATTTAAGCACCACGGTGCATGGTTGTTACAGCAGTGCCGTACGACTCCGTATCGGGATAGCAAAGTGAGGACGTACAAGCTTTTCTTTCAGACACGTTTTAATCATCATGGAAGGTGACCCTGTACATGTGCGGCGGCTGTAGGTACATACATGATGGGTGGAGATAGGGAACCTAAAATCAGTGTATGTATCCATTTAAGATAGCTATGCAGGAATAATAAATTGGAGAAGGTAATAAATAGCTTCCACAAAATTTGAGGCTTCAGATAGTTATAGGCGGCAATTTGAGTTTGATTATGGTCGGTACTATTATATCGACTATGGAAAGGAAAAAGGGCGTAATACACACAAATCAAATTTTTGTGGTGTACGGTCAATGTTAAAATACAAAATAGACACAATCTTAAAGTGCATGATAATTAATAATTTGGTTTTTATATCCCTAATCTGATATTAATTATTGAGTTAATTAAAAAAAAAAGCAACAAAAAAGATAGTTCAGACGTTTTTCGCACGTCATTATTTCTTTTTTAAAATTGCTAGCTAAATTAAGATAATAATCGGCATTTTCAGTTTACATCTTTTGGACACGGCGTGTATTTAGTCGTGTACAACGTTATTTTGTAATAAAAACCTTTTTTGAAAAAGCCCAGGGTTACGCCCGTTTTCCTTTCTACAGTCAATATCATATTATCACAATATCACTACTTGCTGATTTATACGTCTTTTCTTTGTAATTTACCCCTCTGGAACTTGATAGGCGTCATCTGGGTTCTAGGCTCGAAGAGTTCTTGTTGAACATCACTGAATTAGTCAGAGAATAAATGTATAATTCCCTAATGAATATAATTTGCGTCCATCATTTTGATAATAAAGAGCCAGGTAAAGCAATAATAAGTGGGTTGGCTTCCCGAAACAACGAACAAAGGTAGACAATAAAATAAAAGATAAAAATGATGAATTACCCCGTCGGTACACACCATTAACGCCAGGCTATATTATTATTTCGGAAGTTATCTTTTGAAACCGAAAGTAATATTTTTTGCGACGCTGGTATTTATTAATGGGTATCATTATCATTATCTTACCGCTTATTATATTATCCATATTATCATTTATCGAAATCGGTCACTATCAAAGCGTTAATACGGGAAAGCATTTTCATTCATTATAATCGATATTGATAAGTTAAATGGGACGATTTTCAACTTAACGGAAGATCAATTTGAAAAATGAATTTATTACGTAATAACTGTTTTTTCCATTCAGAATAGTTAGGAATTTTTAAAGTTGCCAATATTTTTTACTCGGTTTTTTTCTTGTTTTTGAATTTTGTAGATCTGTAAATGCTTAAATATTTATTTACACCAGACACGTTCGACGCATCGATCGCACGATATTCCCGTATGAATCGACTATAGAATATAGATGAATTATAGGGTAATGGTATTGGTTTAAGTTTCAGAAAATAAAATTCCGTTCAAAATTAAAGTCGATAACCATTTTAAGCTCCCCTTACTGAAAACTTTTCTTCGATACGATCAAATTAATTAATTAAGTCGAAAGCTTCTTTAAAGCTCATCATTCCAATTTTTTCAAAGATTTTAAAAATCGTGTTTATAGATTTTTTGTCTACAGCTACATAGATATAAAATTGGAGGTAAGTAATTCTGCACGGACCTGGATGGAGGCAGATGCGGGAGGTAGCTAAAACCCACATATGGTTTTAACGCGAGGAAGAAGAATAGCATACCTACATCTAAAAAATATATAATTGTTGAAACCGTTCCGCGACGTAATCAAAATGCCAAGCAGCCCATAGGTTAAGAGCCTACTTCAGTGAAACAGTAGAGGTGTCCGCACGTCGATTTGTTTTGTCATGGCGTCGGATGAAAATATTCTTAAATCGTGTAAAGATGACAACAATAAAGATAAAACTTTACGTATAGGTATATTTAAAAAAGAAAACATGTCAATGAATATACTATTATTATTAGTAATATAACAATAAACATAACACTAAATGGACGCATGTTGAATTTTTATGACAATTTATATTTCGTTCGGCACGCGTAATTTGCACAATATGCGCATCGCTTAGCCACGATCGTTTTAGACCATGTCTCTACTGAAGTATAGCCTTAAAAATGTTTGACTTGGCTTATTTGATCGACGATTTCGAATAACTGCACTTCGCACAAACGTCGTAGGTAAACTCTTTATAAACGGCAAAGTATTTGGTATCTATGGTACGGTAAAATGATGCTTATAAAGTTTACCCTCTGTATAATTGCAGTAATATAATGTAATATAACATTTTTTTATATTTTCAGGATTCCGAGGACGAGATCTCGCATCTGGAATGGGAGACGGTGCGCGTGCGCTTCGTGAAGGCGGGGACGGTGGAGCGGCTTGTGGAGGCGCTCGCAACGGACGATGGAGAGCTGGAGTCCACATACATCAACGTATTTCTGGCGACGTACAGGAGTTTCTGCGGGCCTGGCCGCGTGCTGAGACTGCTGCTCGAGCGGTACGAGGGTCTGGCTGCCCCGGACGACCTCCTGCAGCCGCCTGCCGCAGCGGAATTAGCGGACCAGCATCGGAGGTAATTAACATTATAATATGAAGTAAATATTCACCCGTTTACTCGGCAATTAACCCCGTGTTCGTCCGACGCCAGAAAGCGGTTTGTTAATACATACCTAATTTACGTGTTATATTCAGAAAAATATTTTAAATACAATAAACAACAGACAGATGTTTTCGCACCAAGATCAAAGGATCAAATGTAAGTATGAAAAATTCTGAACATCAGAATGTTTGATTTCTAATAGCTCTAGTCTAAACAATGTCATTGAAATCGTGATCTTTTTTTCTGGGCGAAACGATCGTTGTCTTACTTATTCTGTCTCCGTTGGTATTAGTATTATACCATGACCAGGGTGACAACGTGTCTTATGTTTTTTTTATTGTAATTTATATTTAGATTGTAATTTCTCGATTTTTTCTAGTTCTTAGATTCTACGATTCGAGAAGAAAATTAATTCTCGAGAAGTCGATAATATGTTATAGTGAAACTTTTTCTTTGCGTCAAATTACACAGTTTTAATGAGCTGTCTGATTTTTTATTTTTAGGATTTTTTTTACATTTCTCAAAATATCGAGAATTTATAAAAACATGTCTCGAGAAACGAGAATCTTAAGATTTTAAAATAAAACAGGATTCCATATTTCTCATTATTCCTTCAAAGATTCTCGAGATGTAAAAAGTAGGTAGAGTACTTATACGTTTTATAACTTTGTACTTTTTTGCACTTTTTACTACACTGATACACCTCTTTGCCTGATTACCTCACATAAAATTAGATCAAATGATATTCATTTGTATTAATATATGTTGTAATAATTAAATAAATAGATAATATATGTAAAAATATATTATTAGAACATAACCTCAATTTCATCTTATCGCCGGAGTGCAAAGTTATTGTTATTAAGCATATTATACTCTCTCTTGATAGTACTGAAACATTAATACTTTTGTTTTGCTTTTTCATGATTTCTTATTACAAGCATTAGAAATAGGCACCTAGGTATATAGTTTTTTACGAATAGTTCATGACGCATGAAATTTCATTCAAAGAATAATTTTATTGATTATTAATGTTATTGTTCGTCATAAAAATGTTCTCATTCAATTGTTTTTGTACGTTATCCGACGTGTTCTGATAATTTCCACGATTTCTTATCGGCGCGAATCTAATTCAATCTTGATAATACAAAAAAATTCTGACTCACGTATTTCCTATCGTAAAATATATTTCATAACTTTCGCCATTTTTTAGTCTGTTTTTGAAATGCTGTCTTCGTTTGTTCGCTAACTTTTTGTCGGGTTGAAACTTCGCGGAAGTAAGTGTATAATGGAAAAGTTGAAATTCAATAAGTCCGGATTGACACGGTGGAAATGGTTACCGGTTGGCAGTCCGCGACCCCCATTGAACCTTTTCAATAGTTATAAAAGAATTCAATATCGTTACATATTTTCCGAATGACACATTTCCCTCCGACGGTAAATTGGTTCGGGAAAGTCCCGGACGGAGAGACATATTTTATTCGGGTAGGTATATCGTTTCCTCGTGTTCAAGTCGTAGGATGAAAAGTTATTTTATTTATTCGGTGCCGAATGAGAAATCGTGGCAAACCATTGAAGTGGGTTTCACTTATTTTTTATGAATAATAAACTCGACATGAAACAGAGTGCTTTCCGATTGAAAATAGCAAGTTTTTTACACCCACATGGCACACATGCCGATTCGTGGTAACACTGATAACAATCTTAATAATAGATACCTATAGCGACTCTCGTGGTGCCGTGGGTAAGGCGCTGGCTTCCCGCCCGAGAGTTCTGGGTTCGATTCCCGGCGAGAACACAATAATTATGTGTTTTTCTCAAAGCCTGGGTGTTTGTGATTGTTCAAAATTACTAACAACCACCTTGTACGAAAAAGCAAGGACATGGTTATTAATAATTAAAAAAAAAAATAGGTACCTATAAGTTATCATCTCAAGTCCACATAAAACATATTATTATAAAAAGACTCGTTAGTCTTTTGTTTTGTGTTTTGTAATAATTGACAATGTCCGAAAAAAAATATTTCTGCATCAAAGATATTTATAAAATGAATATTTTACTTCGTGTATTCTAAATATTTTCACACAATCTGTCGGTTAAATTGTTCCTTCCTGTGGGTCTATTCTATACATATCGAACACTAAATTGATAAATAGTATCAAACTTAGGGTAGGTTTGTATCAAAATATTAGCACTTATTGTAACAATTACACGAAGTTGGATTTTTTTGTTGCAATAAGTGCTATATTTTAACAGCACCTATCTTGCTGCTGTTAAAATATTGCACTTATTGCAACAATAAAAACCAGCTTCGTGTAATTGTTACAATAAGTGCTAATATTTTGATACAAACCTACCCTAAGTTTGATAATATTTATCACTTTATCATTTTAGCGGTCGATAAGCATAGAATAGACCCACAGCAGTTCTATTAAGTACATAATATTTGTTTCTTTGTGTTATAGTCTCGTAATTGGTAGCTAAATATATTATTAATATTATTAAAATAAATATACACATGGATGCACATAATGGGATAATGTTACATTACCCAATTATGCACATCAGTGGTGTATCTACATAGATGGAACCCTCATGTAAATAGTATGAAGAGGGGTTTTAAAAAAAGTTCAAATTTTTTCCAAAAACTTGCATAACGTAATATGTATAATATTAATAATATATGCCAGGGATGGCGAACCTATGGCACGTGAATGTTTTATTTTGAAGAAGAAAAAAATTACCCATTTAAAAAAATACAAAAGAGTTTTATAAATAAATATATATCTTACATAATATTAAAAAATAATGGCAACATAGCCATGCGTATTTTCTTCGGTTTATAATATTATTTTTACGAATAATATTTACCAATCGATGCGTAAACAAAAACGACGAAATGCATAAAAAAATAGAGATCGCATTGTATAAAAAATAGCAGGCAAATACTAAAATAGTTTAAGAATAAGCAGTACGTTTGTAAAGTTAAAGTAAATACCTATATAATTTTATAGGTCGGTCTTTAGGCATTGTACGTCACACATAATATTATCGCACTGACTTCATCAGGCGGCGGGAGAAGGCGCGTCGTTAACCTCTGATTTTGATCGATTTACAATGCTTGAGACCAATCAGGCAATTAAAATTAAAAATATTCAATCAACAAATCTGGTACAATTTGTCGGCTGTCATTTAAATACAAGAAGCTGATTGTTATTTTGCCTCAAACATGATCGCTAAAAATGGAAGAAGAAAAGAAGAATATATGGAGGAAGCTTGGTTAAAATGCTTCCACAATCTCCTTGAACATTAAAACTTGAAAATTATTCAAAGAATAAAAGATATAGAAAGGCTAGAAACACGGCGAATATCATAATCATAACTTTTTCGATAGAATTTAAAAAAATATTTGTTCATTTCCCCCCCATGAAAAACTACTCGGCACGTCAGACAGTCGAAAAATAATATTTGGGAAATTTTGGCACGCGTACATAAAAAGGTTCGCCATCCCTGATATATGCAGTTATTTCGTATTATATTGTATGAAATGCACATTTATTTTTTAATATATTATTATATTATTTGTTAATTTGTAAGTAGGTAGGTACATATTATGTAGGTATTATAACATCTACTATATTAAATTTTACCAAAAAACTGTTTTGGTCAATATTATCGAATGAATAAATAATTCTCTTTATTTTCATTAAATAAAATACATTTTGTGTTTCGGATTATATATATATATACATAGGCTACCGTGGGAATATATTATGAATAATTGGTGGGATGAAGATTAGAGTGACATCTAAGTAAACTAAAAGTGTTGGAACAGTTTCACAACACTTATTTTATGTGTGCTGAAAGGGATTGACGTGTAACATGTTAGTACGGAACTTGTGTAAGGATTTTATTCCTTACAGAATCTTAACTTCATTTGATTACATTCTTTGGAGATCTATCTATAAAATTCTGTTATTTTTTTCCTAGTAACTTTTATAATTCGTTTGTTTTGGTTGTATTAGGTATTACCCCTTCAAACACAAAGAAACATGAATATTTTTTCTTAGAATATAAATAATGTAACGTTTGAGAACCAGACCTCATTTACAGAATGTTGAAAACAGTTAAGTAGATTTTTTAAATGTGTATTAACTTTGGTTACTTATACCCCGTTCACAGGTGCATGGACTTACTGCTGATCGTGCAAGTTGCAAGATGGATCAGAAAAGTTCAGAAGCTTCTGATTTTTCACGCGATAGTTAGAACTTGCATGATATATTATATGCATGCGCAGTATAACGACAGTGGCGAACGTGGTGGAAAAAATATGCACTAAACCACGCATCGCAATTTGACGTTTACCAATATTCACAAACTATCAAATAGCACCATACAATGACAACAACGCGTCTAGCTTACGCTTGAAAAATGGGATTGTTTACTATTACGTGTAAATATTTATTATCGCGATTGTTTAATTTACAAACTATTTGTGCAAGTAAATCCATGCACGTGTAAACGGGGTATAAATGGTACATTTTATATTCTTATTTCTTATACAATGATGCTGTCACAATTGCGTATGGCATCCATGCACGTGTATAGGCGCTATTATATTATTCTCAGCTCTTTATATATTTAATTCTAAATGTGTAACATGAAAATAATGATTGTTTTATCGAATGTTTTTTTGTTATTAAAATTTAACCATGAAATGATTGAACAAAACTAAAAAGGCAGAAATATATCTAATATTATATTTTTAATCCAAGTATTTCTTATTCTCTATTTCAATTTTCTTAATCATCTCCCTAAATGCAAATTTATTTGAGATATTATAGTCACGCCACTGGGGATACATTGAGTGTGTACGACAGCCAACAATAGACAATATGTACAGTAATACTAATAACAACGTAATACCAACACTCAAGAGAGGCACTCAACCGCTACTGTCAAAACAAAACACAGTCCAAGTAATATTTAGAATAATAATTGTATTATGGGGAATCACGACTGTACGACGCAGTGTATTCTGTGTAGGAGTGGACGTACACTTAGCCGGTACCATCATCACCACCACCACCTTGACAAAGAAGTCCCCTCAAGCGAGACGTGTATCTCGTTTGGTGGGCATCATTGTTTGCTTCGTTCGCTTTGTTGGTTCTGGCTTCGAGCCACTTTGTAGCTTCGGAATCCGACGCTGATTGGTGCCTAATATAGGTGTATCTATCTACCTATTATTACACCACGCAGTATCATTATTAGGATGAGCTGTTTTGTGTACCTACTGGCCGAATTCATGTCATTCAAGACACCTGAGCAGAGCGATGAATGATGATCGAATCTATCTATTGATATATGTATAATAAAATAAAAACTATGTTTGTTTGTTCCTTCCAATCTTGATGTTACCACACATAAAAAATACTTTACATTATATTAGTTTCCGTTTTAATTTAGTGTTCTTTTGTTAAACTTTTACTGCTGCCATAGTTATTTTCATTTTTACATATTATTATTATTATATCCAGGATACAGTTTTTTTGATATTGGAAAATGTAAATATTATTGTTTTGTTAAGTATCTATCGACGAAAAGTCTCTGTTGAGCAATTACCTAAAATTGAGGTTTCCACGCTCTTAAGAAATGTTCTTTGACTGAATTTAGATTTGCTTATTTAATATCGGTGTCTGGGTGAGAGGAGCACGTGGACTAACAAAAATAAAAATTATACATAATAATATAAAAAGAATACAAAACAAAGATGATTAAAAATGGCGAACGCGTGCGGATGTGAAGAGTAAATGCAATAAAATTGCCCTTTGTGGCGACTACGTTGGACGGCCGGTTGGAACGACTTGTATATTATAATATCTTCCCTTTCCGTACACATTTCAGGACATTCCCATAGGTTTTGACACTTCTACTACGACATAATAATATTCTATCGAAATTGACTAGTAGTTTTTACATATTGAAATACTCATAAAATTGCCTTAATTTTTGGCTATCGGTTTTTGTGTTGAGGCATTGATTAAGTGCCCTATTTACTAACCGACACCCGGATCACTCGAAATTTTAATTATAACGTACGTGGACTTGCTAATAATCTAATATATTATTTATTTTATTCAATGAATAATTCACAACATTTGAAAATGTAACATTCTTTATATTGAACACACACAATTGAAAAACACCTCCTGATAGATAAAAAATCGACGCCCGACGGGACTTGAACCCGTATCTGCTGGATTATCGCCATAAAGTATATTGGCGCGACATACCATTATTATGGGTGAGGGTGAATTTAGATTGACGTTGTTTTATAAGTTTTTAAGATAGGGTCTATCAAAGTTCACTCTGTGTGCTTCCATCTACTTTTATTTTGTTACTTATTTTATTTATTTTCTTATTTTATTTTCTTATTTTATTTCTTGTTTTATTACTTATTCTCTGTATTTTTTATTTTTTAAAAATTATTAACACATATTTTATGTCATGTCGTGAACGCTTTGAATTTATAATTTATGTTCATTATATGTAAAATAAATAAATTTGATTTGATTATTTTCCCGGTACATAACGTAATTCTCTTGAATAGAACTTTAATAATGTCCGATTAGTTAAATTTTATTGTGATGTAGGATGATGCCCATCTCTTCTTTTTGGTAAAGGTTTGATAATGCTGCCAATTTGGCAGACTTACTTACATACTTGCTAAATATATACCGTTCCGTAAAACAGCTTCACTGAGACAATAATAATGATTAGTTAAACCAGACCAGATTTCTCTCTAGGCGACTAACAACATCGAATGTATAATTTCCTCATATGGCGGGGAAACCAGACAGCTAGATTATTTCCTTTCCGCACCTCTGGTATAATAAATAAATCTGGTTTATAATAATATTACCACGTCTTATATATTGTATTATGTACTTAGGGTTTACGATTACAATCCCGAGATTCCGGGATCCCGTTTGTTTTATTGATCATTATATTCCGGTTAAATTCATTATTGCATGAAAAATGTATTTTGCAGCACTTACTTACGAGCTTCAATATTGGGACCATACCTAAATAAAATTTGATATACTTACATAAAAAGGATTTCATGTGTATATCATTTATATTTTTATAATAATCGATGTTTTTTAAAATGAATATAAAAAATATTAAAACTACGAATTAGTCAAAAATCTCTACTATGAAACATAGAATATTTTATAAACTAAGTTTTAATAATAAATATGACCATAAAACATGCAATAATATGATGGGGTCCTGTAACAAATTCACATTTTTTTTACAATTATTGTAAGTTTATATTTTACTTAAAATAAAAAATATTTTTCTTTTTAATGTTTTCAGATACATATTTATTAATTAATACAGTTGAAATTGTATATTATCAAAAAAATGTTTCAAATTGCAAGCTTCGTATTTTTTTGGTAGGTGCCTCTGCGGGTCTATTCAATACGCAAGGCCGCTAAAGTGATAAAGTGATAATATTTACGGCTAACTAGGGTAGGTTTTTATATAGTTATCAGCACTTATTGTAACAATTACAATAAATTGGTTGGTATTGTTGCAATAAGTGCTATATTTTAACAGTGCGTCTCTTGGCTGTGATAAAATTTAGAGCGAGAGCGAGAGAGAGAGAGAGACAGTTTTGACTGATGAGACGGCTTACTTATTGTAACAGTTATAATACCTCAATACATAATGTATGTAATAAATACTATCACTTTATCACTTTAGCGGCCTTGTCTATAGAATAGATCCGTTGGTAGGTAAAGACATCACCTTAAGTATAATATAATATATTGGTTGGTACCTTACGATATTATTTAATTTCGTCATAATAATAGTTGATGGTTTGATCTCTAAAGCCTCAATTACATTGAGCTTCTTTACGAGCTGTTTATTGGCGAATTTACAATCTGCCTGTAAAGTAGCCCAGTGTAATCATCGAATAAGCTAATAAGCAGGTTGTAAACACTCTACCGAGAAAAGTTGAAAGCCGGTCAACTTTACACGCTACACGCCGGCGTGTGTGCCTACTGCGTCTGCGCATTAGAGCGCAGTACCAACCTCCCGGTAAAAAAAACGAACTACGTTCCGTCAAAATAGTCGCTGGCTTGTGGCTTCTCAGCGAATGGAAAGTTTTGTGTGTAATCATCAAATCGCAGTAGCTGAATCGCCCGCTTTTAAATTCGCCAATAAACAGCTCGTAAAGAAGCTCAATGTAATTGAGGCTTAATACTGTGTGAAATGTATCTTGACAAATTTGTGATAAATATTCCCCGGAAATTCACGATCGGAATTCTACGAAATTGCAATATAGAACTAAATGTGAAATATTATTATATATTTTTTTCATTTTTCCGGGAAAGGAAATATTTATACTGAAATCTCGGGATTGGAAACCTTAATTTTACACATTATCAGTCGTTTTAATTGAAAATTACATGCCGTCATAAACACGTATGTAAATCAGTATAATTAATTAACGAAATATGAATTACTTATGTGATATTTGTATAGAGAAACTACAAGTTATGGAAATGGTGAAAACTACCTTTTCGATTTTCCCTGTAATATGTATTATGTAAATATGTTGGCGAAGTAATAACTCGTATAATAGTGGTAAATCTAATAATTTACTTTGTACCTGAGAAAATATCTGATTAATATTCACTTAATATCACACCATACATAAATACTTCAATTCACTTGGAGTTCGATAACGTGAAAGTATTACATCTCGACATCTTACTTTATTACAACAATACAGTTGAATAAACGGAAGATATTTTCCTGCAGTATTAGCAAATAAAAAATCTATAAGTAGGTTGGTAGGCATGGCCCCCACAACGGGGGGGGGGGGGGGCTGACCGGGCTCTGGGGGGGGGGGAGGCGCGTGACCTTATATAAGTGAGATAAATACATCACAGATTTGCTCTAATGGTAAAAAGTCGCCTCGGCGCTATTTTTCTTCTAGAATACAAACATAAAATATGTGATTGTATGATGCAAATTTTGATTATTGTGTGTTAATATTCGAAAACTTAATAACTCAAGTGGATTTATTGAAAAAAAGAAAAAAAATCGCTAAAAATACACTGAATACCCTTAATTTTACCTGGAACACGATTAGGAAAACGATTCTGTAGTGTAGAGCGTCACGCTACTTTTAACCCTAGCAATAGGTAAGGGGGCCCGGCAAAGATCCTGGCCTAGGGGCCCGCTTCAGGATGTGGGGGCCATGTTGGTAGGTAGCCACTGAATACTTAAACTTAAACTTCTGCCGTATTCAAAATTCGACTTAGATTGTGTACATCTGTCCTACATAAAAGAAGAGACTTTCTAGAATATTCTGTTGAAAATAGGGTCGGCCATTGCGACTTGGTATCTACGAGGGAAAAATTCTCAGCTTTTAAAAATTTTGCGGCATTATACGGCGAGCGAGAAGGTTATCCATTATATGGAATTAGGGATCACGCACACTCTAGTGCACGCCAACCAAGGTCTTGGGAAGTAGCTCCTGGGACACTTTCGGCACAAATTTGAACAGCGCCTATCGTTCGTTACGCCACGGTATACGCCTGCATAACGGGTGTGGAGACGTGGCGGGTGGTGGAGGGAAAAGTAAGGTCGGGTTATCCCAAATGATGCTTTTATCTATTTGATTGAAGTACTATCTCAAATAATTGAACACCGTTTTCTGATGCGTATATCTACCGTGGTTCATTGATTTTTTGTAGATATTACAGAATATTTATTTCATACGTCCACACTGTTAAATTCTATAAAGAATACCTATCTACAACATCGCCAACTCAATCTAGACTAACGGAATGTCCGAATTACTTCTTAGTTAATCAAGATTGAAGATTGCATCGAGATATATATATATGATATTGCAATACGGTTGGGAAGAAATCCAGATAGAAATTACTCTAGCTAGTCGATAGTAAACTAATAAGAGGTATGTAGACTGTGAACTACTATCCAGTATCAAAACTGGGAGTGTTATATTAAACTTTCTCATTGCCATTCTTCATTCTTAATACATGTATTGTATTTAGCCGAGGCTATTGAAGCGTTACAAATTAAACAACAACAGTTTGTCTTTCACCATCTTCACCATCTTCCCATTCGTCGTGAAAATTATGTTTTGCTATTTTTACGCACTCGTCATTAAATTGTTCTCCCATTTTGCAAAGAGCCTACTGCGTGACGGTGAGGAGAAAGTACGCCTCAGTTCCAGCTATTATGTGACATGCCAAAGTCACGCGGGCTTCCTTGGGGTTATTTTAAAAAACGAGATTTAAGTAACCTGGTTAAAGAATTAAAAATAAATAATTACAAGATAAAAATAACTTTTTATATACAACGTTTTTAAATTTTCTGTTGAATCTTATAAAGTTGACTTGACTAGCTTAAACGATCAAAAAAATTTGTACCTGATAGAAATAATACTGAACTGTCATTTTGACATTTCATATTGATTTCCATAGTAACGCACGTATGTATTAATAATTTAGTTGCTAGGACCCCAGACCGCTAGCAACCAATAATAGTGGATTGGATTAAGGATTTCTTCCGAAATAACTTTTTATACAAAACATAATTAACTGAAAATGGATTCAATTCTACTTAAAGATGGTTAAAAGTATTAAAAGAATGCATTGGCATCGTGTTCTGATTTTTTCTAAAAGTTTCAAATCTCTAGCTAGTCGGGAAGTTAGTTAAAAATCGTTTGCAAGATTTGTACTGGATAAACAACCGCAGGAAAAACAAGAATACGACTTAATAAAAACGTTGTAATAATAATAATATGGTCAATGCTTCCCTTTCAAAATCACAATAAAATCATATTATACTCGTATTAACTGAATGTAGAGGAAACGTTTGATAACTTTCGCACTTTTTACTACACTGATACGTCTCTTTGCCTGATTACCTCGCATACAATTTGATTAAATTATATTCACTTGTATTAATATTATAGTAATATATAAATAAATAGATAATATGTAGGTATATATAAAAAATAGAATATACATATCACTCCATTTTCATCCTAGAGCCGGAGTGTAAAATTATGAAGCGTATACTTTACACGATTTTTACATTTTCACACCTCAATTACTATGAGTTTTTGATGCGATCGACCGAAATTCATTCCGCGATCGACGCTTTGGACGTGCATGAACTATAGTAATCCCACTGAAGACAAATCAAATCAAAACATGCTTTCGTGATAACTGGTGGCATTTCCCCCCTTCTTTGTAGCAAGTTATAAACGAGGTGACGATGTTTAGGTACCTACCTATACAAATACAGTGAGTAGATGTACAAAGCACCAAATCAATTAAACAGGCACTATTTTAAGATTTTATAAAACAACGCCTGTCTTATTAGAGCATACTTCAGTGAAACGGCAAATAATTTTCAACTATAGGTGCGACGAAATTTTGGTCTCGCTGGCAATCGGAGAGCGGAAGTCGAACTGTGAACACGTCAATTTGTTTCGTGATGGTGACGGGGGTATTAATTCTTAAATCGTGTAAAGATGACTAAAAACGTTACCCATTAACTTGAAAAAGAAAACATGTCAATGAATATATTATTACTGTTACTAATAGAACAATAAACAGAACATTAAATGGCCGCATGTTGGATTTATATGATTATATTTCGTTCGCCACGGGTCATATGCACAATCCGCGCATCGCCTAGCCACGGGCTGCGGATGCGGGCTGCGGCTATGGATTGCGGGTCTCGGGTGCAAATGACGCATGCCGAACGAAATATAATTTGTCATATAAATCCAACATGTGTCCATTTTATGTTATGTTTATTGTTTTGTCAGTAATAATAATAATATATTCATTGACACGTTTTCTTTTTCAAGTAAATGGGTAATGTTTTTAGTCATCTTTACACGATTTAAGAATTAATACCCCCGTCACCATCGCGAAACAAATTGACGTGTTCCCAGCTCGACGTTCTCTCTCCGAATGCCATCGAGTTCAAAATTTCGTCGCGCCTATAGTTGAAAATTATTTGCCTTTCACTGATGTATCGTCTTAAGCGTCCAAAGTATTAAGCCAACTCTGACGTACATGAAATATATCAATGTCTGATGCAATTTGGTTGTTTGAGATATTAT
The DNA here is from genome assembly GCF_057557595.1 of Rhyacophila brunnea. Lineage (NCBI taxonomy): Eukaryota > Metazoa > Arthropoda > Insecta > Trichoptera > Rhyacophilidae > Rhyacophila > Rhyacophila brunnea. The sequence continues at coordinate 32,252,617 of NW_028233170.1, read as the reverse complement.
GTAGATTGGACGATTCGCATAGTGCATACTTATCTATGTGTTATATTCTTTTATAAAACTAACCAAAATGTCACGTCTCAAGCCTGAATTCGGTGGGTGGATTTATGTATTATGGCTATTATACCACGGACAATAATTATATTGTTTCCAAAGGCGTGTTGCACAGTGTCCGGTCGTGTTAAATCAAGTTGTCACATTCATTGCAAAATAAAAATTACCGCTCACTTTGCGAATAGGATGATTCGATAATAATGACTTGAACGAGGCCGACTGGCTGGATGGACGGTATGGCGTATTTCCATTCTGATGCAATTGAGAAAATCATTCATTCAATACACCGAGACTTCCTACTAGTGTTACAAGACAGTGCAGTGTAGAACAGGTGGTGAGGATACGTTAGATTTTTATTGTTGAAATATATGTAGGTATAGTATCAGTGGTGAGTGGTGGAGGTAGGCTGCTTAAACAAAGTTTAATGTGTATTTTTTATGGCGGATTTTAACAGCCTACCCCCACCTTTCGCTACTGGTATATATATATTTCCCCCTTTAAACTACCAACGACACTTTCAGTCGAATTCAGTACTTACTCAAGTCATAATACGGTTGCAATTCAATCTATAAACATTTAGGTAGATAGTGATAGCTCTGAAACCTACCAGGTATACATGTAAAAATGATTAACGTCGATGTATTTTCCGAAATAATTGACATGAAACATGAACGATAAACGTTTATCATATTGTCTAATTTGGTATAGAGTAAAAATGCCGCGGCCTCATAATTATCGCTGATTTAATGTGCAAAGAAAAGTGCTCATCTATGACGACGACGTACGTATATGTACGATGGGTCAATTAATGGTTAAGGCCCCTTACCCACTGTCGACTGGTCTACTGCAACCATGATTGCCAGCAACCAGAAGCTATGGCTGGTTGCCGCAACCACGTCCGTAAATACTGATGTCTTTTTTTATGCTTCGTGGTTGCTGCCAACCTGGTTGACAGTGCGTAAGGGGCCTTATATGTGTCTTAAACTTTATTATAATTATCGTAATTCTTATCGATTGAGGTGACGAGCAAATCGTTAAAAATCAGCATTTTTTATTGGCGGTTTTGTAATGTTATTAATATGTTCACTGATGATACGCAATGGAAAGACATGCTAATAAAAAAACAAATACTTATATAGTATTATGTAAAATCATATTTCATTTTTTTGTACTTCTCCACAATAAATTTATAATTTGGAAATAGCATTCCACTAGTAAATCTTCTACGAATACCTGTACCCAGGGAACTCAGAAATAATCTGTTCTGCGCCTGTACCACACCACTGTATTCCATTTCAGAGAGACTGTATTCAAGTAAGTACTTACCTTAATTTGAACTGCAATGGCACATTAAGTGCATTTCAATTGATATTACATTCTGAAGAATCATTTCAACAGCGTCGCTAGTGTTTTCCTCTTGTTGAACTCAATCAGCTCAATAGAATATAATATCACTTTATATAATTGTAACAAAACATCAAGATTTAATACCTTTAAAGATTGCCATTATATCGTATAACACAGCCAAATGGAAGAGCGATTATTTAATAATTGTATAAAAAAAAAACCAATCGATATTTGGCTGCCATCTTGGTATTTCATGGGTTCCAATCTCAAAATGTCAAGTTTAGCTTCATATTAGTATTTGACACCATAATATAACTGAAAATTAATCAAATCAGACGGTAGTTATAGAAATTTGAAATTTTTGCCATTATTTTGGTATTTTATGGGATTCCACCGAATTCAAATCAGCAATACCAGATGGAGGTAAGTAGATAAATTATTTTCAATAAGCCATTTATCTCAGCCGGCATATTTTTTCTTTGAATTAATATAAAGTAGAAATCTTGATAATAAACGTGGGTATACGTTTTTACGGTATATAAAGGCATATAGAAAAAAAAGAAAAATGTTAAGTTTAACTTCAAATTAGTATTCAGCACCATAAAATACTTGTCCAAATTGATAAAAAATCAATCAATCAAATGGTAGTTATAATAAAACCTCCGCCATTTTATAATTTGAAAACCTCCTGGCTAAATTTTGAAGCTGATCAATATCTTACAAATAATCACTTAGGAACGATGTAAAATTGCACAATTTGTCGTGGTTTCTGACCCATGCATGAAGACGATTTCCTAGGTGCAAAGATACTACAAAAAACGGATACCTTCAGCAAACTATTTTTTGTATTCAATGAACTTCACAAGATCTAAGAATTAAATTATTTATTAAGGCTATACCGCAGTTGAGGCACGGTCTAAAAATATCGTGGCTAGGCGATGCGCGGATTGCGGGTCGCGGGTGCAAATGACGCATGCCAAACGAAATATAATTTGTCATATAAATCCAACATGTGTCCATTTAATGTTATGTTTATTGTTTTATCAGTAACAATAATAATATATTCATTGACATGTTTTCTTTCGTTTCACTGATGTATCACTTTAATGTTTTTATGTTTCCGGAGTATCTACCTTTCAAATAGGTGGTTAATTTGAACTTTATTGGTGATTATTACATTTCACACACATGTTTTCAAACGAATATTTCATTATAATATATTTTTATGACCGTTTTTAAAATATTGTTTACATTTATATGAGAAAATATACACTTATACAGCTTATGTGTATTTAATAGCTATACTAATAAAATAATAATAACTGTCTATCGGTAGAACCGGTTATTAACCGGAACAATATACAGTCAGGTTTTTCACAGTTATCTTTGACGTAGTTTAGAAGTGTAAAAAAAACTAGTTCGTATCGATGAAACTAATTTATTTTTTATCGTCTCCATCGAAGTATAACAATAATTATAATATTTATTAGAAATAATAGAACTTTCATGACACTACGTAATTGATATAATTTAATAAAGGTCAGCGCATCTTTTCTATACACAGGGCTGTTTTCGGCGGCTAGTTTATCATATTTATATACTGAGGTATCATAATATTGTAACATAAGCATTATATTCCACAATTATTGGATATTTCAATTTACTGTCTCATCAATCGTCATTTTAATAATTATTATACTTGACATTGCCAGTTCAATAATTAATACCAAGATTCAAGAATATCGTACATCAGTATGTAGTTTGATATTCAGCTCCGCTACGAGTGTTATTTGTATATCTCTCGCATTATTTATTTAATCATTCCGTAAATAATTAAATAAGTAAGCCAAGCGGAATATTGGAATTTGCTTCTGGAACTAGTTTTTGGTTTATATCAAGTCTGGCAGCGCCTTTTGATCTATGATTGGAATTAATGTATTTATTTCAGTTAGATACCTACCTACTTACATACGGTTTTTTTTAAATGTAGATACGTTCTGAAAAGAGGTCGTTAGAATAATGATATTGTGATTTTAGTAAGCGTGAGATAATAACGGGTGCTTTAATTCTAAACAATAGTTGCTTAAAATAATAATATAATATTTAATTTATAATGAATAATTTATTTTTTTGACTTATTTATGGAATACAATTATTTTATAAGAGTCTGTGTATCAGCGCTTCTATTCTATACACGAGACTGCTATCGGCCGCTATCGGCAGCTATCCACCGCTATCGAAAGTATTTTTGTATCGAAGTATTAGCACTTATTGTAACAATTATAATTAAGTTAGTTGTAATTGTTATAATAAGTGCTATGTTTTAACAGCACCTCTGCTGTGCTAAATTTTAGAGCGAGATAGACAGTTTTGACTGTTTAGACGGCTTACTTATTGTAACAATAACATTAAAATACTTCGATACAAACATATGAAAAACTACCCCCAATAGCTGCCGATAGCAGTCTTGTGTATAGAATAGATGCGCAGGTCTGTCAAGTAGGCCTAGCACTTATATTAGCTATAGTCGCTTATGTATCGAATGATATCGATCACATCATCGGAGAATATTCTTATATAATATGTACAGAAAGGGAAGAGCTGCTGAAGTCGGTTTAACCAGCTGTTATGCAGAAAAAATGGGATGCCTTCACCAAAGGCAGGCACACATATATTATGTTTTATCCAAATATCAAATTGCGAATGGAGATAACCGCTTTGACTCCAGATCATTACACTAGTCAATTCTTGACTGGACATGGTGGCTTCGCTGACAGGCTCTTTGAGCATGGTCTTGTTACCCGTTCAACATGTCCATGTGACGGAGAAATACGGGATGCAAACCACGTCATCTGGGATGACTCAACATGTGTGCGGAAAGGGAAGAGCTGCTCAAGTCGGTTCAACCAGCTGTTGGGCCCATCGGATCATCTGATCTAGTCGCTAAGATTTGCGGTGTCATACTTACAACATGAAGATCACTGGTAGCATTGGCCTGATTTCATCAGCTTGGTTAATCGCAGAAAGTCCACCATGGAAAGCATTATCAGGACTAAGTATCGACGATATGCTTAAAGGCGGTTAGGATCAGTATGACAATCGAAGTAGCCATATACTAAAAAAAGCAATTTGTGTAATTTGATGTGACTAATATTTCAAATGGAATTTTACCGTATAAATGCTGTTTCAATTAATAACTAATAATCGTTTAAAACGGTGTTTAACAGTGAAATGAATAGAATTCTGATTTTTTTATCAATTCTTTTTTTAAATATCCACTAAGCGGGAAAAATGGATTGTTTTTTTTACGGATGATAATATCTTCCATTTCTTTGTCATTTCAATGAGTTTTCCACAATGTCTGAAGAGTGAAGAATTCTACGTCAGCTGCCGCCGTTCGGGGATCGGTAATAGAATTTCCCAGAAGCTTCGATAAATACGGCACTTAACCGCGAACTGCCATTGTCGATCGAGACGAGTACGTATTACGCCCGCAGAACAGTGTTGCCAACCGTACTATAATTATAGTATTTGTACTATAATTTTGGTCCGCGTACTATGTACGATATAAAACAGTTATAGTACGCCTAAAATACTATAATTTTGAATATCGGAAAAAATATGTAGGTACAAAGTACTAAAATTTAGATATTTCCGTTCCATAAATTGGTGCAAAGTACTATAATTTCGCAATATACGAGGGTGGGTCAATAATTCCTTAGAAAAAAGCATTTAAACAGTTTTTATTTTTGTATTTTTTTTTTATTTCTCAACATAATCTCCTTGGAGCTCAATACACTTGGTTAGACGTTTCTCAATTTTTTTTAAACCGTCAGAAAAATAAGTTTTCGGAAGGTCCTCAAAATAAGCATTTGTCCGATCGATGACTTCTTCATTTGAAAAAAAACGTTGTCCACTTAGCCATTTTTTTAAGTTTGGGAAAAGGAAAAAGTCACTGGGGGCTAAATCTGGCGAATACGGTGGGTGGTCCAACATGTGTGAACACGGGCATTGTCCTGATGAAAGAGGATTTTTTTCCTGTTTAAATGAGGCCGTTTTTCTTCAATTTTGTTTTTTAGCTGGTCCAATAAAGATGCATAATAATCCCCTGTTATTGTTTTTCCTTTTTCCAAATAGTCAACGAAAATAATTTCACGTGCATCCCAAAATACAGTAGCCATAACCTTACCAGCTGATTTCACGGTTTTCGCCTTCTTTGGACATGGTTTGCCTTCGCAATCCACTGCTTTGACTGTTCTTTCGTCTCGGGAGTATAGTGGTGTATCCATGTTTCATCTACAGTCACAAAGCGACGAAAAAATTCATCCGGATTGCGTTGCATGAGCGACAACAGGGCTTTAGAGGCCACCACCCTATTGCGTTTATTGTCGACTGTGAGCAAACGCGGCACCCATCTTGCAGAAATATTTTTCATGCCCAATTTGTCATGTAAAATAGAAATGACGCTACCTTTTGAGATCCCTGTAACCTCAATTATCTCACTCAACTTTAATCTTCGGTATATCACCATATCGTGGATTTTATTGATCATTTCTGGTGTAGTCACCTCTACAGGACGTCCTGAGCGTGGTTCATCCTTTGTTGATGTACGACCACGTTTAAATTCATTTAACCAGTTATAAATAGTTGCAAGTGAAGGAGCAGATATACCGTGAACTAAATCCAACTCATTTTTTATTTCCTTTGCTGTTAACCCTTTTATATTAAAATGTTTAATAACAGCTCTAAACTCAATTTTCTCCATTTTCCATTTTTCCATTTTCCACAAGCAATTTTTTTTTTAAATGTACGAGAAACACACAACAACCCGACCAATCTGATTGAAACTTCGCAGCATACTGAATCGGTAGTGCCGCTGCATGAAAACAAACCGCTTACAGTACTAGTCGCGCCACCTGTCGGCTTTTCTAAGGACTTATTGACCCACCCTCGTAAGAAGATTTTGAGAACTTTGAGAAAAAATTGCTCGAAAAACGTAAAAAAATCCCTCAACTTTGGCTTAAAATAAAATTTCTTGAATTCTTCGGTAAGCATTTTTGGTGGCAAGAAGTAGGTACCTAAATAAAAAGAGGTCTCTGAGAAACAAAAAACCTACACATTTTCAACAGATGACAACGCGTACTATATTTTTTCCCCAAAGACTATAATTTTGGAGGCTCTGTACTAATTCCACTTTTAAAAGATGGCAACACTGCCACAGAGTATAAAATTTGTTTCACGCGGGACTTCCCACAGATCAATGAGAAAGTGATGTAAAGTTATCATTGTGTTTTTAACCAGGTTAATAAAATTCCTTATTCTCCGGTAGAGAGCGTTCGTTATTGTTTGCGCAACCATATTATTGTGTTCGAGGCGTCTTTCTTTCTTTCGCACGGTGTGTCGTATGCAACACCCAATTACTAGGCTAATTATTATTACGACGAAACGAGTATATTGCAGACGTTAAATTATATGATTTTATCTTGCAGTTAATTTTGTATTTTCGCTATTTTAGTGAGTCATTCACGTATTCTTGCGTGCAGTTTCACATACAAATTCTCCGGTAAACATCACCTTCTCTTATGTAGAAATTCCTTGTCGGGTATAAACGTACTAATTTATTTATAATTATAAATCTACACTACTGGTTTAGTAAAAGCAATTTAGTGTGTGTTCGATAAGAAATGTTTAAGGCTATACTTCAGTTGAGGCATGGTCTAAAAAGATCGTGGCTAGGCGATGCGCGGATTGTGCAAATAACGCGTGCCGAACGAAATATAATTTGTCATAAAAATCTAACATGCGTCCATTTAATGTTATGTTTATTGTTATATTACTAATAATAATAGTATATTCATTGACATGTTTTCTTTTTTAAGTAAATACGTAAAGTTTTTTAGTCATCTTTACACGATTTAAGAATATTTTCATCCGACACCATGACAAAACAAATCGACGTGCAGACACCTCGACTGTCGGTCTCCGATTGGCGACTAATGAGAAATTTCGTCGCACATACTGTTGAAAATTATTTGCCGTTTCACTGAAGTACGTTCTTAAATAACTTCAATACGTCGTAGCTATCCACTACCATTTAAACCACAAAATCCTGCAATTCGTCACTCGAGAGATATTTTTATCGCAATTGTTTCTTATAATGCAAAAGTATGGTGTTTCCCTTTTAATGACGAGCTTATGGCTAATGCAATGTAGCCAGCCAGTCTTTCGCGGGAAAAATCGCGTAGGTACAGTGGCGAAAAAATACAGGAACAAGAGATATTTAACAACATAATATAATACGAGTATTATACTATAACATTATATTGCGATGTAATAGAGTTTGCTAAAAACCTCAAATGGAAATGGACTGGACACATAGCTCGAAGAAAGGACAATCGTTGGACAAATTTAGTCATCCAGTGGCAGTGGCGCACCCAGGATTTAATATTGGGAGGGGCCCAAGGAGGAGAATGTAAATTAGTCCCATAGGATCTTTTTCTTCTTCACAGCCTAATTTCTCGTTTTTCGGTCTTTTGTCTATTGCAATCGGTGTACCTACACCATGGTCCCCACATCCTGAAACGGGCCCTCAGGCTAGGATATTTGGCGGGCTCCCTACCTACCGCTAAGATTAAAGGCAGCGTGAAACACTACATTAACGTTCTTCAAATTAAGGGTACTTATACAGTGAATTATTGGCGATTCTTAATACATCTACTTTAATAATGGAGCTGTCGAGTATCGACACATAATAATCAAAAAATATATTGCACAATTATATAAGTAATTGAAAATGTACATGGTCATGAAGTATAATAGCGCCGCAGGTGACTTTTTTTACTATTAAAGCTAATTTATGATATGTGTTTATCTCACTTATCTGGTCAACCCGACACGCCGGCCCCCCCACAGCCCGGGCCCCCAGGCTAGAGCTCTGTCAGCCCTCCCCAGCCATGACCTACACCACTCCGGAATTCGGGTGGACACCGAGAATTTTTTGACAGTTCCATTAGGGATTGTGTTTCTAAAAAAACCTGACATTAGTGTTTCAAAATTTTTGTGTTAGAAATTAAAATCTAAGAATTTTTTTAAAAAGGGTGCTGGAGAATTATTACAAATCATTTTTTTGCCGTGTTTTTATTTGTCTAAGCCCGGAGTAAGCCCAAAGGTATAGTTTATTGGCTTTCAATTTCAATGTTTAAAATCATTCTGATAATGTTCATTTTTGGGGGGTGCCAGGGCCCCTTGCCCCCCCCCTGGGTGCGCCACTGTCCAGTGGTACCCAAGAGGTACAAAACGTCCGCAAGGTAGACCTACAGGCCGCTTGATCAATGGAACGATAACGTCTCGCACAGGACCGAGAGAAGTGAAATCAGCTTGGAGAGGCTTTCATCCAGCAGTGGATGGATTCAGGCGGATGATGATAATAATATAACAAAAATAAATTTATGTCTGAAGACAGGAAATGTAATATAAAAAAGAAACAATATTAACGATACAGTTATAATGAATGGTTAGTTTTGGAGAAATTTAATTTAAAAGATGCAAGAGAAGAAAACAGTTTCACTCGTTCAATATTATGATAATAATTCATAGTTATGTCATGGCAACCCAATGGACAATGTTACCCGAAATTCCGTGGCAAGCACAAGTGATATATGTCATCAAAAATCCGAAAATGAGTTAAGTATGCAGATGTCTTGTTAAGTAGAAAGATGAAATTTCAATCATTCTATGCAGGAGAACAATCACAAGTCATGAAAAAAACTGCTTACACCCTTTTTTGATATTTTAATATGGTATATGTACAGAAATATACAGAAAGCTGTTAAGAAAATAGAGTTATGTGACTTATACCTCTACTCCCAATTTGCTGTGGCGTGAATTAATAATGCAGTGCTGTTTGAATCAGCGACATATTATACCCAAATGGGTTGGATAGTGCCTATAGAGAAAGCATAAAAATGCCACTCTGATACACTTTTGTCAAACAAAACTCTATTACAATGAAATTATATACACTTGGATCTATTCTCTTACTTTGTGACATCAATGTTTTTTTCCGGTAAAATCATAAGTTATGACTGTTATGAGTGATAATTCAACACATAAAACGTATCATAATAAGCGTGGATTCTACTTTACGTTGACATATCATTGACGTTTGTAATAGTAAGTTTAAGCAATGATTATTATACAAAAAGGTAAAAATAAAGATCTTCATTTTTAGCAGAATTAAAAAATATCAAGAATCCGCTTAAGTTGCTTATGATACAAAAAAGTTAGATAAAGTGGAAGCCAACTTGGATCCAACCAAAAGGGTTTTTTCATTAGGTCTCCGGCTGTGCCTACCAAACCTGATGTTATCATTTAATGTTGCCTTCTATAAACTCTTACTTTGCACATTCAAATTAACCATATACAATTGTGATGATAGGCATTCATGGAGTTACATGGTGGGTAAATTGCACCTGTTTGTTTCATTTTTTAATCAGTATTATACCTCGACATTAAATTTGTATTTACTGATATTTTTATCATTTTGACACTTGCGGGGGACAAAACAGGAATAGCCATGTGACTTCCATGTTTTTATATTTTATGTCTCAATAACCAACAGTCAAATCAATTGACCACAGATTTTTGATTGGTACCTGAGCACAGTCACATGAATTGTAACAGTGTCCACTCAATAATAGAGAGAAAAAAAGAAATGAACGAAACAACAAAGAAGGCATACTGATATAAAACCCACGAGAATGGTGTCAACTAGTAAGATCAGCGGGGGAAAAATATCCATGTTTATGTTATGGATCATGATCAATTTTATGAATTTTCTGATTTTTATTGAGGGTACCTTTCCAAAACCGCAAAGTTGATACGGAAGGACAGAAATATTCATGGTTTGAAATAAAATTGTCAGCTGAATGCAGAACTATTATAACTCACATTTTAAATAATTTAGAAGGGAGTTCTTTGAAACAACCTACTTATTTACTTATCACTTGTATAGATAAATGTACCTATACATTATATTTTAGTAGGACTGTTAATGAAAATAATTATGTAGGTATAAATGTGTCTATATAAATAATAAATAATAACATAAATAGGATGTTTCAAAAACTACTCCTGTAAAAATATTTCAAATGTGAGATAAAATAGTTCCAATTCAGCTAACGAAATGGTTTCAAGACCCACAGAAAAGAATTTGGAATAATTTATTTCAAAACAATTAATAATACGGAAACTGTATTTAGAAAAATTAGTTACTTATATTCGATCCAGATTTTGAAAAGAAGCCACTAGATTAATAAAATTTAATTTTACGTTAAAATAAAGGTAAACTGGATGGATATTATGTAGGTACTTTATAGTGTTCAATTTTATATTTCTTCTGAATATTTCAAATGTGTAAAACAGTAAAATATAAAATATCATTTCAAGTTTCATTATTTTTAGTAATATAAAACTGTAACTGTAAGATGTAATAATCTTATTTGTTTGTTTTACTTAAGATAATGCATTGTTACTTCACGAATAAATTAAAACTCTTTAATGACACATAATTATCTTCTTATAAACTATCTATTCTACATTTATTTAAGTCCTAGTCCTAAAGTCCTAGTACTAAATTATGAAAAAAACTTGATAATAATAATATTATGTCAGCTAAGTGCTCAAATTTCATTCAGGAGAATAGGTATATGTCAATTTTTAGACAAATTACTAATAAAAATGCAAAAACTATGCAGATTACATAAACATTATTTTTTTATAATATGTATAAAATAAAAATTCCATTAAAAATATAAATATCTGATTTGATATTCAACTTTTAAGTTAAAAATAATTCTCCTGCAAAATAACACTTTTGTGGCATATACCACTTCTCCTTTTGACCACGGAATTGGTGTTATAATAGATGTTGTAGGTACTTATGTGTTTGAATTTTTAGATCAAAAAATGACTTCATCTTTCACTTACACATTGTGGCATAATATTAAAGTATTGGTGATGAAAATCACTAATCACAATAACAAAAAATGCACCGAATGCGATTTGACCTTATTAGTGAGTTAATTAATATAATATAATATATATATATATATTATGAAATACTACTTCTATCGTTTCCTTCAGCGGCGGGTTTCCTTCACGCAGTGACGCAATCGATTTTTGGCCTTGAAACAGTTATAACCTGCAGTATAAATAATAAATTGTACCTACTAAAATATCCCAATAATAAAATAAAACACCCACGGTGGCCGAGAAACACCCACGGTGGCCGAGCGGCATAAGCGTTGGACTATCACGCTGTGGGTCTCAGGTTCGAATCCTGGGTCTGGCAAGTACACATATTGTTTTTCAGTTTGTGTGTGAGTCAGGGTATGGACCTAATAGGTTGAGCAAGTGGCTGACATCCATTTCTCGTAAAAAAAACAAAATCTGTTAATACAAACCTCTACTCTGTGGAGGCCCATATGATCCTATTAGGATCGGACATGGTCAAAAAAAAAAAAAATATTACCCAAAGCATAATAAAATCCTTGCAAATAACACGAAAAGAACCCATAATATAAGCGTTCAAACAGAAACGTACTTGTACACAAAATAATTGACTAATATTATTATTTGTCATCACAGTAATTATTTTAGTCGAAGGATGTGATTTAAGGTTTTTATTTTTTATCGCTGGGGGGTTAAAAATCTGTCGATGCGTCGGCCCTCGGCGTCCCTAAATACACCACTGTTTTCGTTTCTCCCTGTATTTTCACCACGGGTGGATTTTTGCTGGTTCAAGTTGACTCTCCACTTTGCTCGCTCCTCAGAGGCAGAGGTATCTATTACAGAAACATTACGAACGGAATTGAATATGAAGTTAATTAATTTTCAAATCATACATTAATTCAGCGCGCTGTTATGAATGGGATCTTATATAACTACCACAGCGCTTGTTACATATAATGTATTATCTTATTTCCATATTAACAACATCTTTACGCTCCGAGATTTCGGCGCTATAAAGCCTTATGATCATAAAATTGCCTTATTATACATACAAAATTAACATAATATGTGTATTAATATTATACCCATTCGTAGAATACAATGCATAATTTGATGACTCCGTACCAACTTTTATATTGCGTCATTCGCAATGCCGTCATAATTAAATTGTACCTATTAATTAAATCATTTTCTTGTAAAAAAATGTTATCTTTGTATTGTATATTATCTATTACTTAGTTTATTATTATGCATTACAATTGTATTTAAAAAAAATATTTAGGTACAAGCTTGCTTAGTATAATATTATGTTAAACCTAGGTACTTATTTATTTATTTATTATTTAGCTTCTTCTCAACAGAACCCATAACATGTGGATAGGGGGAGGCATTATTATCATCACACTACGACTGCGTGACTTGCTTTATACTATTTTTGAGAATATGCATTAAGGGTCATCCATAAATGACGTCACGACGTAGGAGGGGGTGGATTACCTAATGTGACATTACAAAACCAACAACATACAAACTCATTTTTTTGAGAATAAAATATTCTTTTAGAGCGGAATGCAGAAACATTTGTCATAACTAAAATTTCCTTAGCAGAAAACACTATGCAGAAATATTGTCCTTAGTTAAGATCATTTCTATTGAAAATAATACCATATTTAAAAATTCTCTTTCCTATAGTTTAGGTAAATTATTTTATTATTGTTAAACGATGACAAAAATATGACAACTGCATTTTATAAATGCAATAACTATAACTACATATTAATATTTAATTATAATACTCTTATGTTTCCGTTATAAGTCATTATACGTGATCCACAGGCACCGCAAGATATTTTTTTAACATGGTAACACTAGCGTCAAGTGTCATTATCATCTGGCATCTTGTATTTCTGCGGGCTGGCGTATAAAAGTAAAATAATATTCTGCAAGTACATGCCAAACGAATTAACACTATCAATATCCATATTGAGATACATTGTTAAATGAATTTGAGTGTATGGACTGTTTTATAGACATGCGAATTTATTTTGACAGCAGCTGTCAGTGGTAAATGGTAATACAGAAGGGGGCGTGTTCATAACAAAAGTAGTCTATGGTTAAGGATTCCTTAACTCTATACTCAGTATAGTCTATAGTTAAGTCATGCTTTTCGGCAACTTATCCTTAGGATCGAAATCTTGGATTCTGCATAGGGCTCTTAGACAGGAGAGTAAAGATTTTGTGAAGAAGTCTACTAGTGTATTAATACAGTCAGATATTATTTAATACCTCAATGGGCACCGTGCGCATACGGCTTTGAAAATCTTCATTACTCCCCCTGAATTCTACAACTAAATAAATCTACAGTAACGTAGCGACAACGCCTACAACACATCATGTGAGCTCACATGTTACCTCCAACATTCAATAATAAAAACAGATAACCTACAAAATCGTTGTGCCACATACTTGTCATTTGTAGCTTACTTACAAAACACTAAAAACATAGATACCTACGTGAGAGCACTTTACTCGAAAGTGTGTACATTTTAAGAAAAAAAAAAACTTTCTATCATGTGTGAGGTTGGTGGTGGTGTGGCGTGATATGCGTGAGGTGACGTTAGTGTGGTTCTGATACAAAAACTGAAAAGTTTATTTTGATCGGGTCGAGAAAGAAAACAAATGCTAGGATACTCTCATAATAGTTTGACAGATGCAGAACTAAGCCACATACAAGAATGTTGACAGGTGGCACAGTCACCTGTTTTAAAAAATGTAATAATAGTGATATGTATACTTAATAGTCTATTTTTGTTGGTGTTTAGTATAACTTGTATGTGCGGTGAATGCAGGTTCTTATTTCAAATTTTCCAATATAATGTACATGCCTCCAAACTTATCTGTAGAATGGAATGGAATACGAACTACCATAGGACGCCATTTTGAAAATTCATTCGAATGTCAGATTTTGTCCATTTACAAGTCTTGATTGGGTAGTTTTCGACAGTGGCTCCCCCATCCCATTCTTCAGATAAGTTTGTAGGTCTGTATAATAATATTTTTCATGTTTTTTTTATTGTTATACGGCAAGTGAATATTTTTTAATACGCACTCGTACCCACAACAGTAAATGTCGTCCTTACCTATCTACAAATTCATACATATCGAAAATTATTGTCTTTGCTTCGTTTTAGGCATACGGTTATACATGTGCTCAATTCGTATGTGGTTGTGGGAGTTTAGCCCACCAAAATAAAGCGGTCTGTCATTAAAACAATGACTAGCCGCAGGATTTTTTTGTTGTTGAATAATATTATTGGTAAGTCACACGAACTAGTTTTTTAATAATATAACGGTTCGACTTTATGATTGAATTCAGTGGCGTAATCAGAAGGGAATGCAGCAGTAAAGAACCATAGTATTAATATATTTTTCATTAAATGTCATTGTTATCTATTGCTGAAATATGATTACTAATAACAATAAAATTGAGATTCAGATGTGATACATGAAGGATTCTAAGGGGTACGGGGTTGAATTTTTTTCTTGTACTTGTACCTACTATATTTTCAGTCTGCGTACCTACTCTGTAAGTACCTAAGTACATAATAATATGCTAAAATATTAAGATAATTTACTCTTTCAATATTATAATAATTTCGTCGGAAATCTTAAATATTTTTGAATGAGTTTAGATGTTATTGACAAAAAACTGAAATTACACTGTGGACTCTCACACCAGTCTGCTTCGATCGCCCCGTGAAATGTTACTTTGGATCGTTTTCTGGAGTCGTGGCGAAAATATAATAATTTCCATTTTCCTCGCGTGACTCAGTCAACGATCGGTGACAGTTGGGTTGACAATCAATTACCTACCGAGAAGGTATGGTCGGCGCGAGAGTCAGGCAGTGTAATTTTAACTTAGAAAAAAAACTTTAAATACCTAATATGTATTTTTTTCATAATCATTTATAGGTAGGTACCTATGTGATTCTGAAATGAAAATTTTCGATTGACAGGTCACAAAATAATAATGTAGTATATACGCCAGTAAAATTTAACCCAATAAAGGGGTAGCATGTTCTTTGTAGTTTAGGAAGCACTGCTCATTCACAATAGATCTCAAATTGGGTATAAGAGTCAAAATTACAACATATTATTGAAACCCCCTTCACTAAAAAAATTGATTATTCTATTTTTTATAAAGTAGTTATAGTTATAACTCGAGCGATGTTGGTGCTAGTGTTGCCGGTTACCTTGAGATATAGTTGTTGGTCTCTAATCATTGTACATTTCACATTAATGCCGTGAAATATTGATCTATTTGTATCGAATACAATATATGGTTACATGTAAATTGTATGTAAAACATTTCACTGTAGCACAGTTAGCCATGAACTTTCTATCGGAAAGAGATGACCGGATCCTATACGGTCTCCAATTTTATTAGATTGAAATATGAACAATTATTCAATTTTCATAGCCGATTTTGGCAAAATTCATGAAAGGAGATGATAACATGTTGCCTGATACATGATAAAACCATTAATAATTTTATTGTCGTTTTGTACATCCCCCTTAATTTTATTTTTGAAAATTAAAAAAAATATTGTTATACTTACATTATTATTTTCTTATGATTTCAGGACATTGGTGTCGGCGCTACATGTTTGGCTAGACAGTTATCCTGAGGACTTTCGCCAGCCACCGACTCATCCAGTTCTAAACCAACTCATCGCATTTACCAGTGTTTACTTACCTGGATCGGAATTGAATACCAAAGTAAATAATTACTTGTTTAACTATTTCCAATTTTGTAGTTTACTGAAATAGAAATAGATTTGTTACAAATTAATTTGTAACTGGCTACACATAGTCAAAGGAGAGCTGACGATGATGATGATCACACAAAATAAGAGAAGAAAGAAATGATGCTGTCAATATTTAGAACATTTTTGAACATATTTTAAATATGGAATAAAATTTATTAAAATATTGAATTCACATTGTCAGTAAGTTAGTAAGTAGCAAATATATTTTTTTTTGAGAAAGTTATACAACGTCTCTTTTTATATCCACTAGAGAGCAGCACTAAAAAGGTTCGAAACATGACTAAAGAAGTGTGGAAAATTATTTTTATTTCAATAAATAGATGGCAATATTACCTAACAAAATGCAACACCAGTTATTTATTGTACATATTTTTTGAAATTGACAGGCAATAAATTCTTTTTTCAGTAGGATCATAAAAATTTATGTTTATGTTTCAGGCAATATGTCGATTGGATCAGTGGTCCAGGGAAGAAAGCTGCGTGGACGGGTGGGCGGGGGCCGCAGGAATTGGAACGGGAAGTGGAGCTGTTTGCTTGGCTCCAGGAATGCGGCATACTCAGCATCACATGCATGTTTATCGGTTTCCTGAAGTCCCTCATACACATTTCGCAGAGCAACTTACTAGGATGGATATGGTTAGTCTTATTCAGAAATATAATTCTTAATCCCTTAATCAAAATCAGTTTTCATACAATCATCATTATCATCCATTCACTGCTGGCTGAAGGCCTCTCCAAGCATATTCCACTCTTCTCGGTTCTGTGCATTGTGTGCACTGTGCACTTCTGCAGCACTTAATTATTTTGTCAATTCAGAACCTCTGAGTTTGCCTTTCGTATGTTTTCTATTTCTTGTGTTTTATTGGATTGTCCAGCGATTGTCCTTTCTTCAAGCTATGTGTCCAGCTCATTTCTACTTAACATTTTTAGCGAAACGATTATAGGAAACATTCATTAATAATAACAAGTAGGGTCACCTGGCGGTTTCCAGCAGCCTGCATCAAGGTAAATCGTTGTTATTGTGGACTTTATGTGTGATTCTGAAATCTAGCAATCTGATTTTCTACTTATGTGTGATTGTGAAATATAATAACCCAATGGTCTGTTATACAGTAGAACCTCGATTATCCGGACTATATGGGGATAAAAGTAGTCTGGATAAGTAATAATATGGATGGATAATCGAAAAAAATAAATAAAACATTTATTTTACTTCTAGAATAAACCCCTTTAACAGCAATATTTGAAAAATTCATTTTTTTAAACTAATTATATATTTTAAAATGTATTCTTTTCTTATAATCATACGAAACTGATGATCAAAAAAAATCCGGATAATCAGGGTCCGAATAACCGAGGTTCTATTATATTATCAAAACCAGTTTTGTTTGACTGGATGAAGGATACTGGATTGATTCTTTACTTATTTCCCAACGATTCAAGTCATAAACTACCAATGAAAAATCAATACCAATAATATTGAAAATGTTTAATGATCTATAATGATCTAATTAAAAAACAAAAATCTGCCATTCAAAGAAAATGCTGCTCTGTTTCATTTGTTTCGGACAAACTTGTCTATTATCTATTCATATAGAGGACAATTTCATCATTGTAAAACATTGTGTTATTAAAATTTGAATTCACACCTCTCCATAATGTCTATGGCTACTGCCACTCTCTATTTGGAACAATGAAAAAACTGGTTTAACACAATGCTGCTTATAAATAAATGAATGCAGTTTTAATTATGTACTTTCATGACATAGTTTTATCTTGTTCAACTCTATTGATTTAATCAAAATATTTTTTGTGTAATATTGTACTGACTATTGAATTAATTGGATTTTTTCTTATTGTCATAATAAATACTGATATACTGGTGTTAAAATTTTTTTACAGTTTTATTATCAATACAATATTGGGTTCCTAAATGCTGAGAAAAAAATGTGAATTGTGGTGATGGATTCAAAGCTGTCTCAAGCTTTGAATCCATTATCAGAAAGTCAGATTTTAAAATTCCCAACATAAATCCACTGCCAATTTGACTTAGTAAATATTAGTTCTAGTTAGTTTTTGTTGTATTTAAAATTTTTGGATTGTGGTTTCTTTGAAAATTTTACTTACAGTTTTTATCACTTATACTGATTTGAATATTATTTTCTAGGAGCTCTTCAAAAAGCTGGTGCCACATCAGTGCTTAGGAGCCATCTGGTCACGGAGAGACAAAAACCGATCTCATGAAGCGGCCACTGTTTTGGGAACTGTTAATCAATTCAATGCGGTATCATTCCGAGTCATATCGACTGTCCTCGTGGAGCCAAAATTGCGACCGCAGGACCGTGCCGAAATTATTTCAGCATGGATCGATATCGCGCAGGAACTGAGAATCCTCAAGAATTTCTCGTCTTTAAAAGCTATCATTTCCGGTCTACAAAGTAATCCAATTTATAGGTTATTAAAAACCTGGTCTTTGGTTGCTAAAGAAAAAATGGAATTGTTCGATGAATTGGCGAGAATATTTAGTGAAGAAAATAATCAGTGGGCTCAGCGAGAGCTTCTTATGAGAGAAGGCACGGCTAAGTTCGCAGATACTGTCGGAGAAAATGATAAACAGTTGCAAAAGGCTTTCCAAAAACATAATGTTCGCAGTGGTAATATAAGTCATGGGACAATTCCGTATTTGGGGACGTTCCTGACAGATTTAACGATGATTGATACGGCAATACCGGACACGGTAACAGAGGGATTGATAAACTTCGATAAGAGACGAAAAGAATTTGAAGTTCTCGCTCAAATCAAATTACTACAAGGAGCAGCGAATGCTTATCATTTAGCCGATGATGCCATGTTTGATCGATGGTTTGATTCCATTTTAGTGTTGGACGACAGAGAAGCTTATCAATTATCCTGTCAAATTGAACCGTCAACGAATCAAACGAATAGAGATAAACGACAAAAGAAACCGATGAATAATTCCTGTCAACCGGGACACCGAAAAAATGATTCAATCGCAAGCACCAGTTCAAGTAATAGTTCTCAGTTTTATTGTGATTTAGACAACAGTACAACCTCTTCTAAGAATAATAGTTTGGATCGACAAGCATCTCCGTCTCAAATGTCCAGCGGGAGTTCCAGTTCGTCGATACCTTCGTTAGATGTCTCATTATCAAGTGCCAATAGTTCAAATTCAAAAACTCTACAAGTTCCCAAGCTAGCAAAGACGATAAATAATCACAATGCTGGAACTCTAAGTCCGAACCACTCGCAGAAAAGCAGTCCAGATTTTTATATCATCCGGGTTACATACGAAACTGACAGTGTGGAAACAGAAGGAATAGTTTTGTATAAGTCCATAATGCTGAGCAATAATGAGAGAACTCCACAGGTTATTAGAAATGCGATGTTGAAGTTGAATTTGGAAGGTAACCCAGATGTTTACACTCTGTCACAAGTTCTTCCTGAAAAAGGTATGTTTTAACTTATTTTCAGTTTCATATCGTTGTAAAATTATAACATGTTTAATAAAACTACACGGTTAATGGGAACTCGACTAACTACTGTTTTTGTTCAGCTTAATTTAGTTCAGTCACGTATTGATGATGGATTAAAAATGTTATTCATTATGTGAAACCTTACATTCCTTTAAAATCAAGCACTGATATGTGTGTTAGATAAAAGTTTCCACCGTAAAGTAGTGTTAGGATTACGTCGGATGATCAGGAGAAGTAAAACAGTGTGTAGTTGTAAGCTTTATGTATCACAAGAGAATGATCATAGACTAATATACTATATACTAAGAATGATGACAATACACTTTATTTAATTGACCATAGACAATAAAATAAATGTATGGCAGATGAGTGAATAATAAGTGTGGTTATGGAGACAGAAACACAGAAAAATTCAAATACATAATGTACTAGCAAGAGCATCTTGAAACTAATCGAAAGGAATTGGAATTAAATAATACTTAATAAGATAGGTATTTTTATAAAGTTACCTAGAATGTAAAATTATTTAAGTAAATATTTGCACTTTCCTAATACTGAGCCTTATTACAACGTTTTACTTAGCTCGTGTTCTTATTTGTCTGGTGGTTGTTTGTCCGGTACAAATCTTGCAATCGATTTTTAACTAACTTCCCGACTAGCTAGACATTTGAAACTTTTAGAATATATCAGAACACGATGCCAATGCATTTTTTTAATACTTTTAGCCATCTTTAAGTAGAATTGATATCATTTTCAGTTAATTATGTTTTGTATGAAAAGTTGTTTCGGAAGAAATCCGTAAAAAGTAAAACTATTATTGGTTGCTAAGTGGGTCCTAGCAACTAAATTATTAATATTAATATATACGTGCATTACTATGGAAATCAATATGACATTTCAGTATTATTTCTATCAAGTACAAATTTTTTTGATCGTTTAAGCTAGTCCAGTCAAGTTTATATGATTCAACAGAAAATTTAAAAACGTATATAAAAAGTTCTTTTTATCTTGTAATTATTTTCATAATGAGTTCTACATGAAAACCAAAGAGATTGGACTCCTCCCCCAGAGGTAGCACACAAATGTCAGTGTGTACTCGTTTTGTGAGAGACAGTTCTACTTCTCTGAAATTAGGTACACTTTGCTGCAAATGGGCCATACTTGGACATAAAAACGCCCCACTGAGTATTTTTTTTTATCAACACAAGCTTACAACCAATTTATGATAAACGTATTTTCATTATAAAAAGTTCCCGCAATAAAAACTTTATTAGGATTCAGGGTAAGAAAAAATAATGCAAATGGATGTAAGTATTTTATTTTTAATAACACAAAAAACACAATAATATTACGAAAAATTATACACAAATCAGTTAATAGCAAATGGTTAAATATTGGAATAAGAAATATCGTCTTGTTTTTACATATTGTTCTATATAAAATAACATAGCATTATTGTTTAGATAAAACATTGTTTAGTTAAATAAAAAACACAAATAATTACAGTTAATTACAAACAAAAAAAAAAATTATTATATTACCTACCTATTTACACATGTGTATTTTGAAAATATTTTATGAAATAAAAATATAACATGGGTTCGTTTTTGACATATTGTATATAAAATTAGTTGTTTATACAAACCTATTAGAGACAAAATACAGGTAGGTGTTGAAAATTTGATTATATAGTTAATTACAATATTTTATCTATTTAACTCACTTTTTTAACTCTCATTTAACTTTAACACTCATTTAACGTCACTTTCCGAGAAATGCTTCCCACACAGTAATGAATATTTAGATGGCACCCAGCTCTCCCGCCCGACTGCATCAATCCACAATTTCCGAAGAACTTCATTTTTCGGAAATCTGAAATAATTTAATTTATACCTATAACATTATAAAATTGCTACATATACTCCATTACATACTTCATATAAATACAATTTTTTGTTTGGTATTCTTAAAAATATATTTAACTCTGAAATGAAATATAAAATCTATGTAAATAATGAATTTCATTAACTAGCACTAACAGTTTTTACTTTGAAAAAGACATCGTATATTTTGAGTTCAAAATAATATTATGCATACGGCCCTGGACTTTTCGCAATAAACAACCATTTGACGTTTGATGTAAAAGTTTTGAATTGTTATTGTAAAAGATCTTTTAGGAAAAACTATCAATGTATAAATAATTAATAGTATGCATATTGTTCCAAAATGCTGTTACTCATTTGTATTCTTCCATTAATAAACATTTTTTTACCGAATAATAACGTATAATACGTATAAATCGAGAATAACAATATCATATCCGCCATGTTGTTTTACCACACGAACTTGAAGAAGCTCCAGAATACCAACATTACCAACTGTCTTTCTCCGATTCGTATTTTTTAGTACATAAATGATAGCGTGTTCCCTCTCCAGTCTTTCAATCTCTTTGATGAAAACAGATTTAAATATTATTTTATTTTGATTATCATTTCTCTATCAACTATGAAGTGCATGATCGCCACAAGTAAGCACCTGTAATGCAATGTATTAAGCCAGTACATTTTGTAAAACCCTCACAGAGACAATCATTGCGAATATTGGCACCCTTTGATGTATCTATAAACACCGATACTGCATCGATATATTGCCAAGATTTACCAGTGATGATGACTGCGTGCAATCGCCTTACTTAGTGAAAGGGAGCATAATAATTTTTATTGAAGTTGATAATTTATTAATGATTACATACATTTTCATATTTAAAAGCAGAAGAAAATATTTAAATTAAGTAACTTAGATGATAACTTGATAACAATACAATAAATTGTTGAAGGTTTTCTGTACTTTATCTGACCACATATGCCATTATGACCACTAGCCAAAACTATGTATTGAGTTTGATGTTCTCATTACATAAAATACTGTTTTGTTTCTAATGGGCCCTAGGCACAATGCCCCAAGTTAGGCAAATGTTAATAATATTCATTATAAATGTTTTTTTTATTTCAGAAATGATGTTACCATCTAATGCCAATGTCTACTATGCAGTTAATACAGCCTTTAACCTAAACTTCATTCTAAGGCCCAAAAGAAATGGTAATATTACAGAAACGGCAGCCAACGGTAAGAGTAACAAAAGCAAGAAAACTTGAAGATTTTAAGTGAGGAAGAGTAGAGACAATTTTTTACAACTCCATGACCAAAAAAACACTTGTGTTGTGTAATTATTGAACTAACATTGGTGCAAGCAAAGATTTTTGTGCATTTAATTTGAAACCGTGTTTTTATTATTTATTCTAAAAGTATCAATTAGGTAGTTATTTTCTATACCATATTGATAGAAGCTTATCACCACTAATAGGTTATGGTGAGATAGACTAAGGAGCCTTATCTAGATATTTTTATTAATAAACTGTTTCTGTGTTGTTTTATTTTGGGACCAATATAGTCTTTCCAAAATTTATTTAAAATTCATCATTCTATCCTATTATCTTGTTTGTAAACAGACCATAATTTTTACCCAACTTAATATATTATCGCTTATAATCTCTTTAATATATTTAAATGAAAATTTATTACTATCTCCACTGTTGATAGTAAATATATTATTACCCATCTTTTTTAAAATAAATGTGTACCATTTTTTTTCATCTAATACAATATATTAGATTCAATTATAATAAGGGTAACATGATTTTGCTGCAATAAGTTATTGGTTTAATTTATATATTTATTGTTGTCCAAAAATATAGTTCTGTATATTAAATACCTTCTATGTGGTTTGAGTCATATTCTGAAAAAAACTGTTCTAAAAAATAGTCGTAAATGATATATATTTTTTAACATTTTTTGTTGATCTAAATCATATAAGTATTAAAATTTGACATTTTTTTAATAATATATTTATTATTTAATAGAAAAATCGTATATTGTTTCCATGTTTTTATCACATAGGATTAATTCTATATGTACCGTGTTGAATATGTTGAATAATATGTGAACATGCCATGTTCACGTAACATTATTTTAATACTGACCTATTGCGGCGGACGCTTACATAGGTTCAATTATTACAGTGCATGATCTTGGATGCTCTCACACAGTAAGTATTAATTTAATATCGATTTTATTTTGTGATTTAATTTTTTTATTTGATATTTCCACAAGTGATTTAATACAGATGGTAGAAAAAAATGTGCATCACGTGGTAACAATAACTCATTTTCGTAAACATCACCATTGGGTCTATTCTATACTTATCGAACACTAAATTGATAAATAGTATCAAACTTAGGGTAGGTTTGTATCAAAATATTAGCACTTATTGTAACAATTACACGAAGCCGGTTTTTATTGTTGCAATAAGTGCGATATTTTAACAGCACCTATCTTGCTGCTGTTAAAATATCGCACTTATTGCAACAATAAAAACCGGCTTCGTGTAATTGTTACAATAAGTGCTAATATTTTGATACAAACCTACCCTAAGTTTGATAATATTTTTCACTTTATCACTTTAGCGGTCGATAAGCATAGAATAGACCCACATATATGAGGTAATTAATATATAAGAACGATATCTCGAATTTCATTCTTCATATATGATCAAAAATGCATTATATCAAGTCCTTTATGTGGACATATTAATGTTGAAAGAAAATTGTCATCGTAGTTATAAACAAAACTGTATGATCAATATGAGTTACAGCAATAAACATTATATGTGAAGTGATTTATTTATTGCGATTCAAAAATTAGATGTTGGTACAAACACTTTTTAATGTCCTATTGGATTGCATTGTGGATAGAGCAGTGCTATTACACTCATTTGCTATGCTATTCTGGGATTATTATCCCGAAATGTGAATTTATACAATATTCCTCTATAATACATAGATAATGCAAGATTGCTGTAGACTATTTATTGTAAAAGGTATTGCAATAATTCCAAGCTAATTTAGTACACTACTACTACTGTAGGTTTCATTTATGATTAAAGCTAATATTTCTTATTACATATTATTATATTGTAATATAATAATGTAATTATATTAATGTTAGATAAAGTAATAATATACAAAGTGGTTTTAGTACACATGGAAAATAAGGCTTTCAACTCAGGTCTGAAGAGTAACATACTATTATTTATACATATATAGTTGAATTTAATACTTGTTAATAAATTAATCTTTATTCTTCTAAACGATGCTTTAATTTTTGTACTGAGTGTGACAACCGAAAATAATTTTAATAAAATGTACCTCTTTATCTACTTTTTGTGTAAAATGTGTTTAATTTAAAAATATTGTATTCTCCAGCAGTCGAAGTGGATGGTAGATTACGACAGTTAGTTGTAAACGACAGATGCAAACTAACTTTAAAGTACTATACATAGTAAGATGACCAGCAAAAAGAAATACTGTCCAAATAAACCGATGATGAAATTAATAATAATATGTACAGCTGTACATTTCCGTTTTATTTAAATATTCTTCATTTCATTAATTGAGATAAAAATTTGATTGTGAAACGTATAACCCACTGTTCAAAAAGTATTAAACCTTTGCCTGGGAAAACTACAATAACTCAAATGGTCTCCGCTTGAGTATCGTGAAGCTAGATGCAAAATTCCATACAACACCACAGCTCAAATCATTTCATTATTTTGCGTTGAATTAAAATCAGATGGGTGCTGAGTATACTCACTTATTCACAGGTAGGTTGACTGTCAGTGATTGACGATTTCTACAGGTGATAAATAAATTCACACTTGTGCATGAACATAACCTCCACCTCACCAGCAGAGAAGACCTTGTTCTAGAAAGAAAGGTCTGATGCTAATTGAACAACGCTCGTACATGTGCTGCACATGGTTTTTTGTAGATTAACGGGCCCAAATTTATATCAAAATATGCATATATTTAAGATTTTCAGTTCAGATTGTCAGCCACTGTTTTTATCTTTATCTATCCGTATTATGGATATTATCAACATAATAATAACTATCTCTAATGTCAATGTTAACTAAGACTCATATTTATAGTCTGAAATAATCATATATATATATATTTAAAATATTTTGTGTATAGCTTTGTGTTTCCTATAATTATTTAACATTGAACAAAAAACAATGTTTTTACCTATTCTTTATAGCAATATTTCACAATACTGTTTTACCTACATACTCGTATGAAATACAAATTTAGATAGAAAATTGACGTAGATCTCATTTTATACTAGTTGAATTATTTAGAGTAAATAATTGCATACAAAATGTCATAAAAAACTCACAGAAAATACACGTCTGGACAATTTTTATTATTATGTTGTTTATTACTTCCCTTTGAAAGTTTTGTCCAACGCTGTGGTTTAAGAATTATTTTTTTGAGGATTGTTCCTTGTTAGCTATTATTTGCGACATGATTTTGTGGGGAGGTAGATAATGCAATAGATTGAGCTATCTGAGATTTTAGCACGGCATTCTGTTCATTAATCAATTCCTGTGATGGTATTTATTACCGGTATCACAAATAAAATGAAAGTTACGTTTTGTACATAATGACAATTTTATTTATTTATCAAACATCACACTTTTCTCGTACAATGAATTTGATTAAAAATGTAATGTCAGATTTGTTTTAATGTCATTCACTTGTGAGCCACATAAATATATTTAAATCAGTTAAATCTAAATCGCATTTTTTCTTTTTACAATGTTGGAAATGAAAATGTTATAATTCTATTAACGTTTACATGAATATATTTTAAATTGTTGTCATTTCTTTACAAATAGTCTTTTTCGAAAATTTTCATTTTTGCTTTTTAGGTAATGAAATTTAGTTATGTTCATATTATTAATATTTTATTCAATATTATTTATGATGTGAGACATTGTATGCAAAAATGTTTGCTTACTTTTCAAACTTTTCAAGTTGATATTTTGCAGAACATGACTTTACTTTCTATATCCAATTAAAAATACTTCATTATGAGGGGTTGTATTCACTAAACAACAAGTTGCAGTAATCAGATATGGTAATCTCATAGGTTTTCTACAAATTATTGTAATGCAGCTCTATGGTTCATGTTTTCACAGCTAGTAAAAGTAGCATGTAGCTTTTACATAAACAAATTGCGACAACATGGTGAATAGACAACCTAATAATTGTAACTAACTTTAATGATTTTTCTGTGGAAACTTGTAACATCTAAAATGATAACGGTCATAGTATTGTCTAACCAAAAAATTGTAAATCATTTGAATTTGGAACATTTAAGAAGGAAGCTATATTTTATTATTTATCATTAATCTATGGATTCAGGCCCACCACCCCAAGAGTTAAAAAGCTGCCTCTCCAATCAATAAATAAACACATGAAAATTGCAACCTACAATGAAAATTTTCGAATTTTTGGAAGACAAAATTAAATTGGATGAAATAATATTATATTATATTTCCCTAGATATTATAATTATGTCTCTAAATATCGCTGTCCTAAAAGTATTATGAATTGTATCATGAAGTGTAATTGCAAACAAAAATAAATATATTAGTTGGTATGGAGGATGTTGAAAATTATTTATTTTGTTGGTATACTTACATAAAACCTTGTTTTAAATGTATAAGGAATACAATACGTAATACAATTTGACTTAACCTGAAACGTTAGTGTTAGTAATTTCGTTTGGTGGATCCCTTTCTATTACAATATAATTGAATGGTAGTTTTTGTTGGTTTTTGATCAGCTGGGAGGATATCTTTGAAATTTTTCCAAATTTGAATAATTTTTCTCCATTTTGCCACCCTTATATAGTGCACATATTATTATATCACATAATGGACGGGATGGGCCTGTATGGATTACATTTATTAGCCTGTCTTGAAACTTATTTTGAATTCCTTGCAGTATTCATAATAATAAATAATTATTTAGTTAGGTTTAATACACTTACAGTATACATATGGCGTAGTACAGAAATGAAGCATTCCACAATAACCAAACATTGTAATCTGAGAGAATATTTTTGATTTTTTTTACCAGCGTAATTTCACAAATAAGGAATTGAAAAATGGGATTGTTGATTTTATGAATGTCTGAACGATTTTCTTTTTTATAGGGAACCAAAACCATTTGAAAAAAAATCTCTGTCATTCTGTATATTTTAGAGAATTCGAGATACAGTGTGGCACATTTAATTTCTGTAAAATTTCATTAACCTAATTTCCTTATGGTGTACTATTTTTTCCCGCTTTGTTGTAATAACATGGTTGTGTTTTAAGTATTCACAGCATTTATTTAATGTTACATTATTTATAGAATAAGGATTTATTTATCTTTATTAATAATGTATAATATAATGTTTTAAGGATGTGCATAATACTATGATGTAATGAAGCGTAATATGCAGAATGCATTTAGTAATATTATCATGAATTAATAATTAATACTTGTAACTATTGTCCGTTACTGTTGAATATAAAATGGTTGCTGATATTTATATATTTTTATAAAATTGTCTATTGAAAAAGCAGGGTTTCAATTTACTGTCGAATAATTGTGTATTAAATACAAGAATATATTTGTGTACCTACTCTTTGTAAAACATATAAATTTAACAATAATAACTGTGACATGTACGTACTTAAAATCTGTAGAAATAAATGTTTGTGTATATTTAGTATGTCTTTCATTTTGATATCTTTCACTTCTTGAATACCGGATAACCTGGAGAGACTGGTGGTTTTGGGCAGCTCCGAGGCAAAGCAGAGGAGCTGACTGGGGGCAGCCTTCATTCTGCTCTGAAAGAAGCTGAGAATCGAGAGGGATGAAATGTCTTGATCATTCAAAAGATAACAGAATTCATGGTGGTCATAATCCTCAGCCACGAAGGAACATCCAAGAAGAGACTTCTTGAATATTCCCATCTGTATCAGATTGAATATCATGGTCATGTCATCTTGGTCTTCGTTGTAGCTATCATAAATAGGATTTGAACTATCCACGTAGATTTCTTCCTTTCCTTTTTCATGAATCTTTTCTGAAAGACTTGGATGATTTTATTTATACCCACTTGTTACTTTTTTGATGATTTTGGGATGTGGGGAAAATTATGTGTTACAAGTCTGTTACGACATGTTTGTATGTAACTTTTTTTAGAAACATCAAAATAATCATTTAAATGCTTCTCTAAATGTACCTAATCAGGTGGGTACTCAGTGACGTCCCTAGACAAAATGCCGCCCCATGGCAGCGCCAAAACGCCGCCCCATTATTATACATTATTTTTTATCATCCTTTCCTGACTCCAACATCTAATAGTATCTAAAGTATGTACCAATCTATAATTAATACCTATAATTCACAAATCTGAACATATCATTGCTGATCATCAAGGACCTGACGTCCAAGAACAACGGAAGTAAACTAGACATCGCGAACCCTGGGAACAAATACAGCCCTGTTAAACCTTTTATGTTAATTAGTACATTTTGTTTCCAACCAGTGAGCTGAATTTTTGAATGGAAAGATGTTTCGGTTGTTACTAAATTTAGGTACCTATTTCTATATATGTCTAAAGATTTTCCCCAATTTGCCGCCCTTCGAGTAACTGCCGCCCCCAAGCGATGCTCAATCTGCCTACCCCCACGGGACGTCACTGTGGGTACTATTCATTACATAAATATAAATAATAGAAGTCACTCGACAAAGGGGTAACTGATGAACAATTGGAGTGATTATGGATATCATATTGAAAGAAATGGTATCGATACTTATGTTGTAAGGTATGGGAAGCAAAGTATTCAAGTATGTATCAGCCAAAAATTTTGATGCTTTTTTGATATCCCTAACAATTAAACATTCATATTGAAAGTGTGCTAAATAATCATATAGCTGCCCTAAAAACCCGCTGCGTTGATGAACTCATTAAGTTCATGAGGAATGGAGGAAGATACAGAGAGGCTTTCTTCTAGCAGTGGGTCAACACCGGCTGATGATAAATGTAATAGTTTGTGTCGTAATTTTTTGAAATCGGTAAATAAATATTTTCCATAAATTTCTTGTTTCACCTCTCCATACTAATCTTTCTAAATACCTACCTATCTAATATGTTGTGATAAAATCAAATAGTTAACAATATAGATTGTAACGGCCTGAATAGGCCATGTGGTGATTCTTCTGAGGTGCTTAAGTTAGCGTACAGCTAATTTTAACAACTTATTATTATTAGTCTCCGGTGTAAGTGCTATTATAGTGGATAGGTATTTTACCAACAAATTAATTAATTCATAGACATTACTTACAACTAGGATCATAGAAATGACATGATAGATATGTACATCTTACATTTATAATCTGACATAAAGCTTTAATTCAAATTTCACAAACAATGAAAAAATATCTAGCCTTTTTACATTAGTCACACCAACTACTGTTATTGATAATTAATTTTCCTGCCAATTATGAGTATATTGCACAGAACAGATAATAAATAGAATTTCGATAGGCTATATTCAATACGCTACACTTTGATGCAGGGTTTTGAATGTGTGAGTGTCCTACGAAAATGTAACACGCATTATGCACATGCAATAGTGTGTGTAATACACCAATATTAAGGCTATACTTCAGCTGAGGCATGGTCTATTAGATCGTGACTAGGCGATGCGCGGATTGTGCAAATGCCGCGAGCTGAACGACATATAATTTGTCATAAAAATTCAACATGCGTCCTTTTAATGTCATGTTTATTATTATATTAGTAATAATTCATTGTAATGTTTTCTTTTTCAAGTACATGCGGAACGTTTTTTAGTCATCTTTACACGATTTAAGAATATATTCCTCCGACGCCATCACAAAACAAATTGACGTGCTCACACCTCGACTGTCAGTCTCCGATTGGCGACGACTGCGAAATTTCGTTCCACATACTGTTGAAAATTATTTGCCGTTTCACTTATGTACGCTCTTAAATGAGCGTCAATGCATAAACCAAGAGCAGTTGTCAGTATTCAATATATGACGTATTCTTGACAAGTGTTTAAGTTTATCCCGGATTCTTCCTTACTCGATATCGGTAACCTGCTACTCCTTACCCGTTAGGTATTTCAATTCGCAATATTTCTGAGTTCCCTGGTATATTGCTATAAGACAGCCAGTGGGTCTATTCTATGCTTATCGACCGCTAAACTGATAAATATTATCAAACTTAGGGTAGGTTTGTATCAAAATATTAGCACTTATTGTAACAATTACACGAAGCTGGTTTTTATTGTTGCAATAAGTGCGATATTTTAACAGCAGCAAAATAGGTGCTGTTAAAATATCGCACTTATTGCAACAATAAAAACCAGCTTCGTGTAATTGTTACAATAAGTGCTAATATTTTGATACAAACCTACCCTAAGTTTGATACTATTTATCAATTTAGTGTTCGATAAGTATAGAATAGACCCACAGGAGCTGTAACTTCTAAAAGTTATAACTTGTTATAACTTGCAAGCTTATAGACTCAACTGTTGAACGAACTTAGTATACTCTCGATTCTCGATATCTCAAAACAAACTTTTCGAAAATAAAGCATTTACAACAATTTCTAGAATCAAATAATTAATAATACGAATTAGCTTCCTCATTATGTGGGTATATCTGCCTATTTTTTCCGTATTTCACCTGTGCGATCTCAAATACCTAATTAATATTTAAAATAACTCCGATCATTTAAAACCTACTGGTTTGACACCACTGGGACGACGAAAATATTATGTATGTATAGATATTATATTTCTGTCCAATGCAGAGGAAATAAGTGCTTGTTTATATAGAAGAAAATTATTTTCCGTATTATTTAATATACGTACTAAACACACAGTGGCGTAACGCATAACTGTCAAAATACCCTTGGCACGTAAAATGGAATATAAACTAGCGCACGCCTTCTAAAAGTGTGATGACCTTATTGTTTTTCTTCAGATTTTATTAGTTCTCGAAATGGAAACATCATTCACACGAAAAACAAAAACAAAAAACAACATATTATCAAGTCAAGTATTTTCACCGGAAGATTTTCTTTTCGACGAATTATGACCCTCGTTCTCGCAGCCCCTGAATGTTTATTGCCCATTACGCCTTACATGCATGCAGTGGCTTCCCATGCGGGCAGACAGATTATGCGATAAATTAAGAAAAGCATATGAATAATACAACTTTTTATAAAAGATTCAGCGAAGACGAGAAGTTTTTGAATGCGGTGCTGACGACTATTACAACTTACTTTCAATTTTAGTGAATACGTAAATCACATAACCTGTGCATTTATACATTAAAATAACATAATTCAGTAGGGAAAGAATTTATATAAACACTAATACAAAAAAGTTGGGTGCAGCGCAGGTAGAGTTGGGTATTTCCCGAGAAAATCTCAATCTCGAGATTCGGGATTTCCAGAAAATAATTCTCGAGAATTCCCGAGATATCGGAAAATTTAAAAATCCTAAAATCTGTGTAAAAACAGACAAATTCCAAAAAAATATGACTTTTTTTATTTATGTAAGAAGACAAACAAAATTGAAGTAGGAAAACAAAAATAATTCAAAACATTACTTATTAAAATAGAATTTCAAAAAACACAGACTGTCAATCGCTGCATCTGACAATCGCATACGCTTTTGAGACACAAAATTCCCTGATGTTGCAAAAATTGCGCTCATTTTGAGTCGACGTTGGCTTAATTGTGTTAAATGCCCCGATCAGTCTTTGAACGTTTTGTGTTTTATGTCCACTTTTTTCATATAGAAAATCATTTTTTCAACTAATATTTGATAATAAAGAAATCCAGAATCTCAAGAAAAGATTCTCGAGATCCGGGATTTCCCGAAATGTTAAAAAATTCAATTCTCGAGATTCGGGATGGGAAATCTCGAAAATTTCTCGAGAATTCCCGAAACCCAACTCTAAGCGCAGGTGCAGCTGTTTGACACTGTATAGCGACGAAATTTTACCTAAGAAAGTCACTGTGTGAATCTCTACATGCCCATATTATGAATTGATTTTCCGATGTTTTCTTCATTTATAAAAAAAAAGTTTTTCGAACCAGTATATTTTGTTGCATTATCAATTTTAAGTTAGTGTACTGTTTCATGTTGGTGGTGAATAAAAAAATACATAAATTTACACGAAAAATCGAACCATTTTCGATTTTCTGCCTCGTCATCTTCTTTTGCAACTGCGTGTACATAATTTATTCCTCTAAAATTAATACAGTGGGTGATTGATGTCTACACAGAGTAATAATATTAAGACATAAACATAAAACCTAGCAATGTTTAAACCAATGTAAATAATGCCCGCATACAATAAAATAAATATACCTATACAATGATTTTTTTTTGTTTTTTTTAGAATTATTAATAACCATGTCCTTGCTTTTTCGTACAAGGTGGTTGTTAGTAATTTGAACAATCACAAACACCCAGGCTTTGAGAAAAACACATAAATGTTTTTGTCATGACCGGGAATCGAACCCAGGAACTCTCGGGTGGAAGGCGAGCGCCTTACCCACTGCACCACGAGAGCCGCCCCTATACAATGGTTGGTAAACTTTGCCGCTACAAAAATGTACATGCACAGTAGTTTTTGTTTGATATTCAATGAATATACCTGCAAAATAATATTGCCATTAAATTAAATTCAGTCGTAGCTGTCTAAGCCACATTTAATTTAAATTAAGTTGGACAGTGTACATGGTGCATTCTTATTATTATTCGAAACCTTCTCTATGAATCATTTTGATCAGATCTATAAATTTAATAATATTAATACGTACTTTAATGTACGTTAATGACAATACACTTTTCTCTCATGATACGCGAGCTTCTGCACATTCGCCGATTTGACATTTGACGTTTTTTTTATAAGCGAAAGATTTTTTTTTCTGCCAAAAATGTCGTACCGACGCTATGTGCGGCGGTACAATAAGTTAGATTTGTTTTGAGAATGACAATAAAATCACATCAATAAATTCGACGTGTTGCAGTCGAGATGAGTTTCTATATGCGACCGAGCTAAATAGGTATGAGGTGATGAGATATATTATTCTCTTAACAAATTTATATAATGTCAATATATTTGTACCCATTAATTAATCCTTACGGTGATACATCAGTGAAACGGCAAATAATTTTCAACTATAGGCGCGACGAAATTTTGGACTCGCTGCCATTCGGAGAGAGAACGTCGAGCTGGGAACACGTCAATTTGTTTCGTGTTATTAATTCTTAAATCGTGTAAAGATGACTAAAAACGTTACCCATTTACTTTAAAAAGAAAACATGTCAATGAATATAATATTATTGTTAGTATCTATTCATTAGCAGTATTATCTTCTTATTTCTCGTAAGTAAACCTGACAAGTGTGTTCTTTTTATGAGATTTCCACAGCCTACCTCTTTTCAAAAGTCACCCTTCGCCACTGATTGTTACTAATAGAGCATACGTTAAAGTGCCCACCACCACCCGTCATATATGCACAGCATAAACCGAACATTAAATGTACGCATTTTGGATTTATACGACAAATTATATTTCGTTTGGTATGCGTCATTTGCACCCGCGACCCGCAATCCGCGCATCGCCTAGCCACGATCTTTTTAGACCGTGCCTCAACTGAGGTATAGCCTTAATAACTCTATTGGTTTTATTTTCCACAAATTTGTTATGATAATACTGTTCGTTGGCGGCGAGTTACATAATATTGTAATTCAAGTAAATGTAATGTATAAGTGGTATATCGATGGCTTAAGTTTGAGAAACGCTGTTTTACTAGAGGGGTAATTGGAAGGGGAGGCTGCGTAGTAGCAATAGAACTTCAGAAAGTGCGTGTCCGTGACCTATTTAAAGAATAAATGCACGGTAATAATAGTAAAATATTCTTGTTGCCGGCATATTTATATCCTAACTATATAATTTTTATTAGTTTTGGTCGTATTCTCTGTAAAATTAATTAGAAAGTACGTAAATTATTAAAAGTGCACCTGTCGCTTACAGCCTGTGTACACGTGCATGGATTTACTGCTGGCAGTAAATACGTATCGTCGCAACCATGCCAATAAAATTTAAATGTAAACACGCATTATCGTGAAAGTTGCAAGACTGCATACATCGATCAACAAAGTTTAGAGACTTCTGAATTTTCACGCGATAGCGATGGCAACTTGCACAATATCTGAACGCAGTGACGTCTCTAGATAAAATGCCGCCCCTAGGCAGCGCCGAAATGCCGCCTCATTTTTTTATACATTATTTTTATCATCCTTTCATGAGTCGAATATCTAAGAAATGTGTTGTATGGATACATTACCAACAAAATATCAGACTCATCGCAAATCTGCAAATGTGGTCTCTGGTTTCTGGTCACCAAGGACGTTGAAGGGCAATGGAAGTAAACTAGATATCGTGAACCCGATAAAACCAGTGAGCTGATTTTATAAATGGAAAGATATTTTCATTTATATATTTATGTGTTTCATTTATGTGTCTCTGGTTTATGTAGCTATTTCTATATATTCCAAATGATTTTCCTCGATTTCCCGCCCTTCGAGCAACTGCCACCCCCAAGCGACGCTCAATCTGCCTACCCCCATGGGACGTCACTGTCTGAACGATTGTGGTGAATATGCCGGGAAAAATATGAACAACACCGCGTCAGGGTCGTCAAAAAGTATTGATACTTTTTGACCAATACTTCGATACGATACCGATACGAGGTATTAATATTTTTTCTTTCGATATCACAATAAACTGGAGCGACAATCAGTATCTTTGTGTGTATACAGTTATTATCGCGATAGTTTAGACGCTATTGCTGGCAGTAGATCCATGCAGTGTACAGGCGCTATTTGTAACATGATTATAGCAACATTGGAAAACAAACAACCACTGACATGGAAATAAATATCATCATCATCAGCCGGGGTCGATCCACTGCTGGACGAAGGTCTCCCCCAACTCTTCTTGATCCCTAGTTATTTGCTGCCACGTACATCCCACCGAACTTTATGCGTACGTATATCCAGCGGATTCTAGGTCGTCCCTGTTGACGTTTAATGTCCCTTGGGTACCACTGTATGACGGCATTTGTCCAGCGGTTGTCCACTCGTCGAGCGACATTCCAGTCCATTGCCATTTCATCCGACCTTTCGCTTATATGTTTTAACTATTTAACTAAATTATCTGATCTGGGCAACACTTGTACGAATTACAATTATTAATACAACTATAATTTATTATAATAAATATATGAGACATAATATCCATTCCATTTGAGATGAATGCTTTGCCTAATAGAGGCACTTGCAATTTGAGATATTTTGTTGATAATTTATGTTTTAAAATAGTTTCAACGTTTTACGTACCTACTTATATATTTTTTTTAATGTTTTAAGATAGGTACGTATTAAGTAATTAAAATACTTTAAATTGTAAATGACCAATATATTAATCAAATTCCAAGCTTCTGATTTTTTTCCTTGGTGTCTCTGGTAGGCGTTGTTCTTAATTACATCAATTAATTCGTCGTTTGAAAAAATATAAATTTGAATGTGCCATAGATATGGAAATAGTTTCTTAGAGATTAATAAAGATTGGCACGCGAGACGGGAAATTTATTGCCCACACTTCCACATATTTTATTAATAAAAATATTTTTGATATGAAATAAACTTATTTAAATTAGAATGTGTCAAGATATTATGCGGGGTTTTCTATCGATGTGAAACAGTATTATTTCCTCATAAAGGAAATGTTGCGGCATTCTTGAAATAAATTATATTTCCCGAAATTATATTTCACGGCATTACGCGTACAACGTAATGGTTGCCGTGAAATCCCAACCGTCAAAATCTTGACATGCCAAATACCGATATATTAGTAAGGTTGGGTTAGCCTAGGTTAGGTTAGGTTAGGTTCAAATTCTCCACTAGTAAAATTCATATAACATGTACCACGTGATAACGTACAGGTAAAATGAACATCGGTATAAAATATATAAAATAGCGGAAACTACTTGATGTCTCATTTCTCGGAATTTTGATTATCGTGATTATAATTGGTGGCATTTTGATTGGTGTGGTTACGATCTAGACCCCCTAATCATGTATATATCAGACCCTGGTCCCGTGCTTTGGTACAATGGTGTGTCGCAAAATATTGTAAACGCACGACACGATCCGTTGGATTTGACGCAATGTCATCGATTTTAAAATTTGCCTTTTACAAGTGATAAAAACAATAAAAAGTTCTGCTTAGCTTAAATTATCATATTTCGAAACCATGAATTGTTATGGAACATGCCTGTCGATAAGAAATAAGTTTCTATGGTTTTATATAATACAGTTTATACTATTACGAAAAGCCTTTAATACAAAGAATTGAAGGTGTCCCTCGAAAAGGGGTCTATATAAAATAACAAAAATTTTACTAGAGAGAGGAAACACACATAAATAACTAAATAAAAAGAATTTCAGTGATGTATGGATGGTTATATTTTTAATCATTGACATTAATTGCCCTAAAAATCATAGGTAGGTAGGATTCTTGTTGTTTATGTTATCTTATTTTCTCCTGTATACTTTAGTTTTTGCATAATATAGATCCCTTTTCGAGGGACACCTTGAATAATTGTATCTGGTTAAAATACAATAAAATATCTTAATTTAAGTTAGAAAACTGATATGTAGGTACTGTTACACCCATGATTATTGGGCCTCTCCCGATAGTCTAAATTACGTAATTATTAGGTATAACCATGTCACCTGACCTCCTAGTCAACAATGGGCGTACGTACGTCCAAAATTCCTTGATTAACTGTCAAAATGTTCAACATGTACTTAGCATGTAAGAATTGTATCTAATTATAATAATAGTATGTCAGAGAAGAATGTGATTTGCCGAATAAAAGAGACGAAACCCAAAAGAATTTAATAATAAGGAGTGTGTAAGGGAATGATGGCAATACTGTTCGATAGAAAAAAGTCAGTCTAGGGTCGCCAATTAAAGAAGGAACATCGACCCTCACGACTCGGGTGTAGAAAAACAAATACAAATCGAGCATGGAAGTGAAAAAGGGGATACGGAGTGAAAGAGTTGTGAACGATAATAATTATTAATAACGAAACTAAAATTAAGAGCATAAAGCATTTGGAAGTGTAACTAAGATGAGTAATCTAAGAATATAAATCGACCAAAATAAAACGAGATATCCTACCATGATATCGATTACAATTTAGTTTATTTTTGTGAATCCCGGGTCCTACCAACATCCCGAGCTAGCCACAGGACTCGTCATATCTCAAATTGGCGCCCAACGTGGGGCGCCAATTTGTGAATCCCAGGTCCTACCAACATTCCGAGCAAGCCACAGTACCCGGGACATCTCAGTGCCTACTAAGTTAATAAAAGTTAAATAGTGTTTCGTGACAAAAAAATGTTAGGAAGCACTGATGTAGATACACATTATATTATTATCTATAAAATGATTGCGTCACAATTTATTTTATTCATTTAGAAAAAAATAGCATAACACTAATTATCCAATGCAGCATAGAAAACGGTGCCGCAGGTGAAATACTAACCGATACGTGCGCGTTATGAATTTATTATAATATAAAGTCGAAAGTTCTCTGTTGTGATTTTTTTTTTGTTGAGTAATTAATTATCAGTCCTCCGAATAATTGGCACCCAAAGCGACCCACGATTCCCACCCCCCATTTAGTACGCCACTGATTGCGAGTTTTGTATTACTAGAAAAGTTTGTTCGTACCCGTCTATTGAAACACAACAAGACAATTTACTGGCTAATTAGCTTCAACAGAATTATATCTACATTTATTCATGTATGATGTGTCTTTTATATGTGTATTCTGATAACTAGATTTATCTAAGAAATTGGAAGCAATCAAATAGTTTGGTGAAACCTTTCTTCTTCCAAATGAAACCCTTTGTCATGTCCCTTTGTTTATAACAAGTGCCATTTTTTCTAAATAATAAGCAATTCATGACTTCTCAGGGTTCGTGTGCTAATTAATAGAAGATGGGTAATTATTTTAGTTTCACTTTCATACACTTTAGTCTTCATCACTATAAGAAGGTATCCTAGAACATCTTGATGAGAATTGGTTTTTTGTTTTCTCTGGGTGTAGAATTATAATATATGTGTTCAATTTTCTTCTTCTTTAGGTGCCGTCTTCAATAGAAATTGGCGACCAATTTGCAGTAGATACACCGTCCTATCGTTGACTATTGAAGTTAATGGTCCCACCAAACCACAGCCAGTCTTAATAATCGGGCGTATCACGGGACCTGAAGTTCGATGTGAAGTATTATTTTGTATGACTGATAATGTCTCAGGAGCAGTTACCTAAGTCTTGCATCCAAATGTGCTTTGACTGAATTTACATGACAAGTTAAGAGTACCCATGGGGGGAGAGGAGCACGCAGATGTATCAGATCCACGACACATTGGACATTGTGCCACTTATGAAGGTTGAGTAACCAAGAGAATCTCCTTTTATTTACGCTTCTGCTGCCGTTTACCTTCCCCTGCATCATGAGTTGGAGTAAATCATTCTTCTCATTGCAGAAAATATAGCCGAAGTATGCAGCTTTTTTACTGTTGAAGATTTCTCGTCTTAAAACCTCATCATTGATCAATCAAATTGTTTTAAATATTGATTAAACTTGAGTGAGTATGAGTGTAAGTTGGTATTATTTTATATATTTTTAAGATATTTACCTTACTCAGTGTAGGTACTCCCTTGTACCCATGTTTGTTTTGATTTTTTTTATTACACTGTATTTTCTCATTTTAATGTTAATTTTTTAAATAAATATTTTTTTAATCAACGATTAAATAAAAGAAATTAAGAATGCGTCATTCTTTGTTGAACATACATAGTTTGGAAATAGCCTAGAAACATAGATACATAATCGAAAAAATATGGTGCCGGACAGGACTCGAACATGCATCCATCAAATCCGATGGATGGACTCAAGCTTATAAATTGTAGGTACTAGTCATTTATAGCAAAAAATAAATTTGAATTATGTTCCTCACATCAAAGTTAAGTAAGTATTAAACTTTCAAATTTAATGCAATAAATACAACCTATTGGCACCTATATTCTTATCACCTGTGAATTATATCTCTGATCAATGATAATCATGGTCATCGGATTGATCATTCATTGAATTGAAGGCTTTGCATAGTCTTTACAGCGGTGATTTTTCTTTGACACAGATGATACAATCTATTTTTCAGAAGATTTGCAAGGGACACCGAAAGAGACCAAACCAATCATATATCGTATCGCAAATTGAGTAGGTTTAAAAATATATTACTCAAAGATTACAATTACAAAATACTTGCAACTAACATTAAAGGGCACACAACAGATATGTAACAAACCACTAACTAATATTAATATGTGTCATTACCGTCATCTTCAATAATAATTGGATAGAGAGAGAAATGGATACATTGTTTATTGGGCACGTTGGTAGTTGGAATTTATGGTTTTTATTTTTTTATCGTGAGGGGATTCAAAATCAGTCAGTGCCTCGGGCCTAAACCAGCAATTGGATCTTTATTAAGGGTAATGCAGAACTGATCAGATAATTTTTTTAATAGTCGTATGTTTATCATTTTACAACGTTTTTATTAGGTCGTATTCTTATTTGTCTGGTGATTGTTTATCCGGTACAAATCTTGCAATCGATTTTAACTAACTTCCCGACTAGCTAGCCATTATAAATTTTTAGAATATATCAGAACACAATGCCAAATGAACATAATGTTATCTGGCTTTAATCAGTGTCGCAGAGTAAAATTGAGTCATGAAATTGTGGCGATTGTTTGCAACCCCTATTAAACGAATACCTTGATAGCGCCTATAAAACGACTACGTGCCGTTCGCTCACCTACACAGCCGAATCGATCATGTGATTTAGGGTTCTACAGGTTAGTTTGCATGATGGGGCGGCGAACAACGCGCCATGTGTATCACCTCTGAGGCATTTCCCATTAGCGATGGACGATTGATATCGACGTTCGGAGTCAGGCGGCTTCCCGTTCCGGCGGTACGCAAACTTTTCCTCGCGCCTCCGTCCGCCGGGCTGGCAAAGGTTGACAGCCCATATAAAATTTTCATGGCCACCCCCTGGTATCGAGCGCTGACGTAAGGAGAGGCACGGGGTCAGGTGCGCGCGCAGCCCGCCGCCAGGGGTCGTCATTGATGCCGCCAGTGTTGCCTGTTTAGATTTTTTCATTCCAGATTTAGACTTCTTTAAAATATTGAATACATTGCCACATATTCAAACGAAAAGAAAATAGTTTGATTAAATCATTAAAATATATCGCTATTACTTTGATGAAATTAACAATTTCCCAGTTCGTTACCGTTGAATATCATCAATATTTAATATTGGACGTAAAGTATTGCCAATCAAATGAGAGCGTGTTTTCAGATTTGATAGAGGTTACCAATATATAGAAAGTGTAATAAATATTACCACTAATTGGACCAATAATTATCACTTTAAATTATTCATGAAAACTTAAACTGAAAACACTTTTTTTAGTCAAGAGTGAATATAAATAAAACAATGATAATCCGTGTCTGAAGTTATATAGCCAATAATGTACTCATTTTGTTATAGATGTACTCGTATATAAAAGATGTATATCTGAATCGTTATACGTCTATAACTAGGTACTAACTTACTTAACACAATCGCTGCGCACCTTTTAATTACTTTTTATTACCGTATTTAAATAACATGCTAATTGGATCGATCGGCCGCTTAACGGGGACACGGCAGCCGTGTCATCCGCGTCGAATGAGTTGATCCAGATGAATAAAAAACAACAATCTTCTTACATTGGTTGAATAGAATGTTAGTATTCTGCACACCCACATACCACACCCTAAATCACATGTTTGTCACAAAATGAGTTAAGGTTGGGAAGTTGTTTGTTTTATATAAATATGTCTTTAAACAAATATAAATATAACTCACGTTTAAAAAACAGATTTCCGTTGAAACGATCGAAACCGGTTCGATTAATTATTGATATACGATAATTAATTGTATTTTGTTATATTTTAATTATATCTAATCATCATCATTAGCCGGTGATTGATCCATTGCTGGATGAAGGCCTCCCCTAACTCCATCCACTCCCTCACATCACCACAATAATAACAGAATTATGAGTATTCTAATATCTAAAATATTAAAGCCTTTCATTTTTTAATCAACTAAGGAGTTGATGATTTTAACATATCTGTTATTAGTTTCAATTTAACCAGCCAATATGTATACTGCGATACGTTAACTCAACAAGTTACTTGGTAGCTACTGCAAACAATAGTTTATTTAACTGCGTACAATATAAAACTATTCCTGTTAATGAAATTCAAAGCCATTAAAACGTGTATACTAGAAATTACAATCTTTGTATAGAAAAGTGGGATTGAATTCGTAGCTACTATTGCAATGTCATTTTTGCGGAATGTAAGGTTCGGTTGATGAGACTGTATATAATTAATGATAGATTATTTTTCCCTAATCGAGCTGGTTTGCGATAATGAAGTTGGCAACACAATGTTGCCCTCTCATGCGGCCAGTCTCTCCCAAGCCTCGGTCCGGCGCGCGCTGCCGCCCGAATCAACCGCCTTTACTCTTTGCACGAAGGCCGTGTCAAAAATGTTTACGTCGATCTCCTCCCTCGCGTATCGATCGAAATCGTGATGGCTATGTCCAAACTGACCATGCGGCTCCTGAGGATCATTTGAAAGACTTCCACTTCTTCGCAGGATGGTAAGCGGCGGTCCATCGGGCGAGTAACCGTTGCGAGGGTGCCCAGTGAAAATTTGAAGGTTGTAAACATCGCGTAAACGTCCGAATCACTTCCCAGAATCACCCCTAATAATAAATACCACACAAAAGCATACTAGCTAATAATACTAAAGTGCGATATAATTATACAACACAGACTTGAATAAATTAACCCTTCTGTTATAAAAATAACCTGTTAATATAACATAAATATAATCTATATATATCTATTTAGTATTATTTTTTTCAAAATATAGATATACATTTAAAACATTGTTATCCTGGGAAAAAGCAGTGAAGATTAACAACATTTCGTGTTTGGATATAACTCTTGCTGGGCCTCGGATACATGGGACAGAATGGGAAAGCAGGAGATACCATGAAATAAGCAGGTATATTTACAATATAATAATATTTTATAGAAAACTATTTTTAATGTATTCTTTCCGTTTCCGTTCATTCTTACTATTCTTTTTTAATACTTCCGAGAAAACTGCCGTGAAAAAGTCGTAAATTTGTTTGCTCCTGTTGCGACGGTGGAATGAAGCGAAAATAGAGGATCGGGAAGTGAAAAT
Organism: Rhyacophila brunnea; assembly: GCF_057557595.1. NCBI lineage: Eukaryota > Metazoa > Arthropoda > Insecta > Trichoptera > Rhyacophilidae > Rhyacophila > Rhyacophila brunnea. The sequence goes on along the minus strand of NW_028233170.1, from coordinate 32,209,412 downwards.
GTTTTCCTGGAATTCAATCGGTGTGTTTATTTGAACCAGTGGCGCTTTATATGGGTACATTTTATTTATGTAGATATGCAATATCGTGTTTCAAGTTAAACCAAACTTGATTGTCGCATTATAAAAATTATAAGTAAAAGCTATCACTCAGTGTTTACCATATATGAAATTATAATATATTATGACGTTTTTTCTTCACATAGTGAGCTTTTTGGTGCTAGTATTTCCAAATTTTATATTATAATCCAAAGATTGGTTCTGTCTATATCATATTAGACAAATGTGGAAAATATGAAAAAATATTGGAAAATTGGCATACTTAATTTATTATTGTTTGATATATCTTTTAATATAGTAAGATTTATTAAGTATGAGTATTAAAATAAAATGATTGATATATCTTAGTTTCTATTTATTATGAATTACAACCAAGAAATAGCTGAATCTCTTTTGTATTTGGTTTTTATGAATACAATGATTTAACAATATTATACTGTATCTAATGTAATAGGTAATCTACCTATATAATTCTTTCAATTTAAATATATTGTGGACATTACAAATTATAAGTTTAAGACGTTTAAAACATGACATGTAACATTATTTTAAAGAAAAAAGTAATAAAATGATTAAAATGAAAATATAAAAAGAGAACATAATATAAACATACAAAAGCAGTGAAAATAATTATGCATCTCTATTTTTAGAATTTATAAAATAGTGTCCACCTAAACTCACCCTCACGTAAGCATTATTTAAAGCTTTTCTTATTTAGAAGTTTTCATGAGGTTTTTATATAAGTCAAAAATGAAGGTTTAAAAAATCCTTTGAGATTAATTTAAATGTTTGCTTAATAAATAAATTAGTTAGATATCGAAAAAACAATCAATTATCGATGATCAAATTAAAAATGAAATGGAATATGAATAAAATTAGAGATGATTGGTAAATTTTAATGTGTAAATTTTCATAAGAATATTAATGTGAAATAGTAGTTAAATAGTAGGTACATACATACTAAAATATAAATAACTGTGTAATTACCGTATACTCGGGGTACTGAATTAAAAAGCGGCATTTGTTTATGGAAGTGGAGAGTATTTTTTGAAGAAGCCAGGATCCACCATGAGTCGTCGCGCTCCTGGTGATTCGATAAAAAATCCCCACCCAACAATTATTGACTAAAAAGAAACACTTACCCACCTACGTAAAGTAATATAATAAAAATGAAATCTTGAATACAAGATTTAGTAGGCACTTAGGTATCTTAGATACATTTTACAAAAAAAAGCATAAAATATATTATAAATTAAAAAAAAAAATGTTATTTGCGAGTACATTCTTATCGCTGTTTGCTAAGAAAGCTTTGAAATATTTCAATATATTATTTATTTGGCAATAATCCAAAAATAGAAGTCCTGCCAGCACAAATAAAAAAGTGAATTTATTACACACTAAAAATTGAAATGGCTGCTCGATGAAAGTGAACGTTAGCAAAACTCTGTACAGTGAACAAATATTATGTATGTTTTTATATTTTTTCAAGTACCTAGCCATTGAATTTCGTACGGAATCGTTTATATTGTTACTAAGCTACGCGTGACATAGTGCCATACATATTATCGTAACATCATCATATCTAGAGTATAGGGAAAGTATACGCTCGCGCCATTTCCAGAACTTTCTCTTGGTACTTAGTATATGTTGTAGTAGAATAGGCCACCACCAACTAATCTGTATGACTGCACCACGAGGAAGCGGATGCTCGTATGCGTCATCCGTATATGTTATATGTCCCAACAACGCGAAGCTGCCTGAAAATAATCATTTCATTATCATCAGCCTGAATCTATCCACTGCTGGATGAAGGCCTCTTCAAGCTGCTTTCACTTCTCTCGGTCCTGTGCGTTGCGTTGCCACCTACTTCCGCAGAACTTTATCATTTCACGCGAACCAGCGGTCTCAAGGTCTACCTTGCGGAAGTTTTGTACCTTTTGGATACCACTGGATGATTAAATTCGTCCCACAATTGTCTCTTCTACTAGCTATGTATCCAGCCCATCTCCATTTGAGGCTTTTACTGAAATCTATCACATCGCAAACCCTTGTCTGCTTCCTTATCCACTCATTCCTCTTTTTGTCCTTTCGTGTTATTCAAAGCTATTATGTAAATCTACCGTAATCATAGGAGGTTGGCAATTATGTATCTGTATGCAATTTGCTATAATATGTTTATTGGAACCCAGTCTGCAATTTTATTTGTCATCGACCTGTAATTACGATTGACTAAACATTTGAAATAAGTAAAAGAAAATAGGTCTATTGTGAAAATGGCAGGATAGTTTATTCTGGTATTTAATTTGAAAATTTTCTTATATGTCAGGAATTTAATATTTATTGCATTTTATATTAATCAAATCACCAATATTTGTAATTTTTATTGACATTCGCGGAAAAAATTTAAAGAAAAAAATATGTTCCATTTACTATTTTAAGAACCTCTCAGAAGAAAATTTGTTTTAAGTCACCCAAGTCACTATTTCTCGCAACAGTAGCATATGTTTTCACAAAATGACTCCCGTAGTCAAATACCGAAGGTTCTCGCTTCACATCCGGGGACTGGGGGCGTGATTTCGATGAGTGCACAATGCATAATGGAGTATATCAAACCCTGAGTGTTTTTGTGATTATTTCACTGCTACTACTACACTACTGTCATTGGACCTCACGGCCAAGTAAAAGTCGTGATAGTTACAAGCTAAAAGCATTTTATAAACTCTTTGCTGGATCACATATTTCGTTCTCCAGAAAGTCGACTATCTTGTATCAGCACTATCCTACCTGAAAAGGGATTCTCTTCAAGTTTAAGAAATGATTTTTAGACATTTTCTCAATCCACTGACATATTACCTCAATTCAAATACAACACTTAAAAAGAAAACACATGAATTTGATCTGGACGTGTTAAATGGATTATAAATATATTTTTTGGTGTATAGGCACTTAAAAGAATTGTTTTATAAAAAAAATCAATTTAAAGAATTATTATTAGGTAGGTATGCTATTTATTTATTAATGTATTGTGGAAAACAAACAGTTAACTTTTTTTTCCGACCATGTCCGATCCTAATAGGATTATATGGGCTTCCACTGAGTAGAGGTTTGTATTAACAGATTTTGTTTTGTACGAGAAATGGATGGCAGCCACTTGCTCAACCTATTAGGTCCATACCCTGACTCACACATACATTGAAAAACAATATGTGTACTTGCCAGACCCAGGATTCGAACCTGCGACCCACGGCGAGATAGTCCAACGCTTAAGTCGCGCGGCCACCGTGTTGCCAACTTAATATAACATAATGTTGTTTACTGTAATATAACATACTCGTAGATATCCAGTGATGTTTTAAATTTCAGGAAATAAAGACTGTATTATAATACACACCAGCATAATAATGTATACTTTATATCTGTCCCATATCCGGGGAAAGCCATGGCCATCTTTTCCCTGTCAATTGCTGCTCTAAACTAAGATGGAGTACTGAGTTTAAACCAGTATCTGAGATATTTGAGCCAGTACTTTCTTCTTCTGCCTAACGGAAATCTTTCATTTAATGATAATATACACAATTTAATACCTCTCGTGGTGTCGAATGGTGTAGCCAAAGTATGTCAGCTTTTACTTTTTTGATTATTTCATTATCCTCAACATCAATTCGATATTCATAACTTTGACCTTTCAGTTGATACAAAATCTGTAGACCCACATTTTGAAAGCTTTAAGTTTTACTAGCACTATTTCGCCTCACGCCTCCACTTCGTATAATAAAACCAAAAAAATATATCATCACAACTATTCTAATATATATATATATATTATATTCCCAGTTATCATCTGTGAAGTGAGTGCAAGTTAAACATACATTGAATTATGCTTTCTCCAAGGACTTCCAATATTCTGGAACGAATACATTGTGCTTTGCATTGTAATTCATCTTTTTTTATTTTGACCATGTCCGATCCTAATAGGATCATATCGTAGCATTTTTGTACAGTGCCCTTTTGCTTTTGGGGCGACGATATAGGCCTCTACAGGGTGGAGGTTTGTATTACTTAACAGGTTTTTGTTTTTAAGAGAAATTGATGTTAGCCACTTGCTCAACCTAATAGGTTAATAATAGAAACTCGGACTCCAAACACAAATTGAAAAACAATATGTATCTTTTCCAGACCCAGGATTCGAACCCATGACCCACGACATTATAGGCCGACGCTTAAGCCTCTCGGCCATCGTCGGTGTTGGGTTGCATTATATTAAATAAATGAAATGCAATCGGAGTATGAAAAACTAACTATAAACAGAGTATCGTGTAAGTTAGGATACTATTATATTTTGTAATACTGCGATGAAATAATTTATATTAATAAAGGTTTATATTTCTTTTATTTTGTTGTTGTTGGTGGAACTGCATTGTATTGTTGTTTAATTTAATAAAACACATATTTTGTATTACTTATTCCACCTTTAATGAATATATTAGGACCGGTTTCGTCCGCCTCAGAGGGAAATTTTCAACTGAATAATTTTTTTTTAAAAACCATATTTATCAAACAAAATCCAAAGCGACAGAAATAATATAACAGTAGGTACATCAATTATCCGTCCAATAATACCTTCCCAATTACAAATTAATTTAAAATTAACGAGGTTGGACATTAATATTTCATACTACATCAGGGGCACTAAACAAATTATTTTAAAATATTAACAAAATACAAAATATGAAACAATCAACACTAACAATAACATTAATATCAACAAATATTTATGATTAGTCAAAATTTACAATAAAAAATAAACGTGTATAATATTAAAATAAATTTTACATAACCATGTTACCAAATTTTACCGCAAAAATACGTAACAACAGCGAATTACGAAGAGACACTAAGTGTGTAATATATTCTAGAATATCTACATCGCATCTTAGTTCAAAGTGTTCCTGAAAATGTTCACCTTAATAGTAATTTGTGCAGACGCCAGGCTTGGCTTAAAAAGTGCTTGTATGGAGAATGTATTTTCAAAGGAAATCACATGGGTGATGTTTTATGTGGGTGCGCAACGCTAATGACCATAGTTATGCTCAAAAGCAAAAAGTGGCGAGAGAAAAAACTTTTTTTAGGGACATTAAAGGCTATGTAAATGGGTTTTTAAGGACGTAGGCGAAATACGCGATAATTTAATACCTAAAGAAAAATGAGGGCATTGAGAGTTATGGCATAAATATCCAGAAAAAACTTTCTTTTCTTTGGCATGTAGAATAATGAACTTTTCTGTCACGGTTCACACATTTCACGTCACATTTAAGGATAACTACACGAGATAAAAAAAAACTTTTATATCCTGTGAATAGCAGATGAAAAGTTTCTTTTCATTGTTAACGTACCTAATTGTTATTCATTTTATTAACCTTGCCGAAACTCAGCTAAATTCATCACACATTCGGTCTTAATCGTATGTTTCACGACGATTTTAGTTTTGAATGAAGTATTTTTAGTTATTTGTTCCTGAGAATGTCTCATGCACAGTGCAGAGCCAAAATTCCGCCCTTTTTATAAAGTATTTTTATCATCCTTTCATGAGTCTTACATTTAAGAAATGTGTTGTATGGATACATTACTAACAAAATATATTCCATTAAAACTAATTTAAATTCCATTTCTACATTTTCTAATTCTGAAACGGTTTCAGATACATTAAAAATGCACGTGACAACTTTCAAAACTCGCGAGTGACTGGCAAACATATTTGGATAAATTAATTATATAGGTATGTCTGCACGTATAATTGCTGGTCATCAAGGACGTAACGTCCAGGAAAAATGGAAGTAAACAAGACATCGCGAACCCGACAAAAATTACAGTCCTGTTAAACCTTCTATGTTGATTAACACATTTGTTTCCAACCAGTGAGCTGAATGTTTTAATGAAAATATATTTCCATTATTACTACAGTTTAGGTACAACTATATATACCTAATGATTCTCCTCGATTTGCCGCCCTTTGAGTAACTGCCGCCCCCAAGCGATGCTCAATCTGCCTACCCCCACGGGACGTCACCGGTCTCATGACTAAAATTACGAATGTTCATAGGAAAGAGAACCCCAGAAAGGCGAAATATAAAAAAATTAAAAGCACACGTATAACATAAAGCGAATAAAAACTGCCAACCAATTTAAGTGAAAAGATCTTCCAATTCGCAGTATGGTGCTGAATTTTTTTTAATAATATAACATACTGATACTGAGTAATTACCAGTCTTATGTTTGACTAGGAATCGCTACTTGAAACTGTTGTATTGACAATCTGATTTCGTGGTAATGAATGGGTTTTTTTGAATATCTGTATGATGTCACATATATTCTGCTGCCATATGAGTAAATGTATGACTTGTTACTTTTAGTTAAAGTTGTTAACAAAGTTGTACTATCAGATGACGGTAGATTTAAACGATTTAATCATACAATGTTAGTATGGGTACCTATAAGAAAAAGTACGTAACATTTAGGTAATATATTATGTATTATTGATTAATTTAATAAAACGCATTTATTGTACTTATTCCACTTTTTATTTGATAAATTTGGACCAGTTTAGTCCGTCTCAATGTCTAAATTTATCAAATAAAAAAGTGGAATAAGTGCAAAAAAATACGTTTTATTATATTAATCAGTAATACAATGCAGTAACACCATAATATATTGTCAGTTAACACAATAAAAGAAATATAATATTATGTATTAATTAAAGTTTATTTGATAATTTTTGTTTTAAAAGACAAAACAATTACATTAATTTGTAACGTAAAACATAAATATTGTATACCGCGTTGAATGAATATAAATAAAGCATATTAAAATAACGTGGTTCAATATCAGGAAGGATTATCATAACAAAATATAAATGCAGAAAAATATCTATTAATACATTGGTCCAAAAACATTGTAATACATTCATTCTAGTCGATTGCTAAAGAAGTACAAAAAATTAGAAATGCCGTAAAATATTAAGTATTATAATGAAACATTAGAATATAAAGTAATAAAATTTCCGACGTTCCCCAATTACATAAATATTCGTCGGAAGGAAACTTTATTCCCAATAGTATTTGAAAAGCTAATAGCGTTTCAGTTCTGTTATCATAAACAAAATCAAGTCCCAAATTATGACTGCGTGTATGTACTGATTCCCTAAACGTAGCCCCAGTCCCTGACATCCGTAGAGCCTGTCTACGCCGCGTAGACCTTTTCATGACAGTATTTACGATTTCATTTTTGGGCCTTTTATCTTTATCTATTGGAGAATTTTGCTTATCAGCATTTTAGAATGTGTTTTTGGCGTGTTTATTTATTAGATTTTGGAATTCTTCTGGGTATAGAGTACGTTCTTTTATAATCCACGCTGAAACAAACATTTATAAGACATTAAATATTTAAAAAAATACCAATAAGAAATGTTATATCAACTGAAAAATACAGTTAAAATACAGTTAGAATAAATAATATACACACGAATTGTAAATGTAGGATTATTTATTGAAAATAAATACAATTGAAAAAGCTTTAGGAGCATTAGAAGGAAGTCACTTTGGATACAATTCATTGTTGAAGTAAGCTAGAGCTCATCCCGATTTGTTACGCTATGTATGATGATAATCACAAAATTTTACTCGATATCAACAAATTCATAACTTATTACTGATAGCTGTCGTCAGATATGTTGCAAGTCTCTCCTGCGTACATAGATGTGCTACTGATACGACGCAACTAAACGGATAAACATTATTGTACATCCGACAAAGAAGCAGGGATTTGTATTGGCGGAAATATTGGGTATATTCATTATCAGTTATAAGTATATGAATGCATAGTTTTATAATTGTTTAAAGTATATTTATTAACCTGAAATGTAGTTTCATTATGATTTCCGCCATAAATTCTTATTTTTGCTATTTTGTGATCAGACACTATACTTATAAATGTACTGCTGTACTAGCTCGGCGACTCGCATGCTGTAAGATAGTATTGAGTCTATGCATAGTAACGACGACTTTTTGAACTTCACACAAGCGAAATTCATGCTGTGTATATTGTATACAGTATATTGCATGCGATATCTGGGGTATTTTTAAAATCAAACATGTTGGAAATACGTTTATTAAGTTACGTGTGGTTTGTGAATGTCATCAAGAATCTTGACGTTTTGCAGTTGGGACGAGTTTATATGTGCGACCTGGCTCAGAATATTTTAGTCCTCATCACAATGTTGGTTCATAGGTCGTAGTCTGGCAATCATGCGATGTCATACCAATTATATACCAGTCATATCCAAGATTTTTTCTCAGTGGGCAAGTTTTGCGTAGCTTAGACATGTGGAAAGAGTTATTGAAGTTAGATAGGATCCATTCCGGTCTGACGCGCTTCGGATGAAGATAATTATATTTCGAAGATACTTATTTTTTTGATTAAAACTAGGAATGTGTATCGATTGTATGGCCGTTAATAAATTAACAGATTAAATCATTAGAAAATAAATATAATTACTGTGCTTTTACTGGAAATAAAATGCTGTACCTTTCTTTAATATAATAGCTACCCATTATTATTTCAAATCACAGATGTCTGAGCGTGATATTTGTAGAAATACACACGGAGAAAGAGTATATAGTATATATATTACATATTTGTGCGTTTTAATATCGAAAGAAACAGTAGTTGTGTGATCGTACCCGATAGGTGGCGTTTTTTTGCAAAAGCTCGTAAAAGTTAGTGGGAGCGCGGATGAAAGCTCGGCACGCGAAACGGCATGACGTGTCGCGGGTCGGGAGCTTATCGCGGCACGGCGCGCACTGCCTAGCACGACACGTACGCACGTGAAACTAGAACGCCGTTTTGTATTAATTGTAAATGTGAGAATACGATTTTCATAAATTTAAATAATTTCTTGGAATTATTGTTAAGTTGATGTCGTTTACAGTTTGAAAGGACATTGATAATAATATTATGAAAAATAAAATGAATCAAATTAAAAAAAAAAGTAAATACCACTTTTGCTTTTAATTTAAAGATATGATCCTTTATAGTCAAGTTTATACAGTGAGTGTTATCTTAACAGAATTTTTCTTCGGCCATCCCATTGATTCCTCGCTCTGCATCAAACACACAGAAAAATAACATACCCTTTAATATACCATAATATTATTCAATAAACATTTTAAATTATTAGCAAGTGCAAGTTCGTTATAACTAAAATGGAGTGATCTGGGCGTTGGTTAATAATTATGGCACTTAATAATTGATACCTTGATTTAAAAACACAAAAACCGATAGCAAAAATTAACGCATTTCGATAAGCATTTCATATAAGAATTAGTACTTAAATTCATCATAATTAAGTAGGATGCTCGTAGCTTAATTGGTAAAGCACATTGGTGCGAATCCAGTGGTTAAGGATTCAAGTTCCTTCGGGCGTATTTAAAAAAAAAAGTTTGTTTTTTCTAGTAGGTATGTACCTATATATCTAAGGTGTTTTCAAATTATGTGTATTCAATATATACTTTGCTAGATTCGGCATTAAACTTCTAATTATTTACTATGTAGGTAATATTCTTCTTTTTCATTAGTGTCGTCTTCAGGGTCAGCAGCCTTCATCATGATTTTCTTGATGCTATGAAGCAGCGGCTTTGATACGATTTTTGCTAATGTCATGTAACCACTCTCAAGTCACTTAAATGTTACATGCGTTTACTGATTTTTAATACCTGTAATAGAAAGGAAATATTCACAATAAAAATAAATACTTAAACACTAAAAATGTCAAAAATAATACATGGTACTTTGAAAATGGAACAATTAAATTATTTATAACAAAAGTAGCATTTACAAAAATTTGTTTGATCTTCTTCTTCTTTTTCTGTTTGTGCCTATCTAATCGGAATTTTCCTCAATTCACGCTGCTCTGAGCCGTGTCCGGAAACTTGTACGTATGCAGTTCCCCGTATCTCACTTCAGCGTGAAATGTTGTATCTGAAATATATGGCCGTATATTAAAAAGACCGTCCAACCTCTTTGGGTCGTATAGTACCTACCTACTGACATAAAATACATGTCTAAATAAAACACGGTTCTTGTCAGTTTACACTTTACAGGAAGCCAGCAGGAAACAAATTTTGAAAAAAAGCCGATATACTGGATTATTTGTTAGGTTAGGTTTACATACTTGAATTCATAAACTTTTCCAAAATCAGCTATGAAAATTGAATTATTGTTCATATTGAATCTAATAAAATTGGAGACCGTATAGTGTACGGTCATATATTTCCGATAGAAAGCTCACGGCGAACTGTGCCATGGTGAAATGTTTTATGTACAATTTACATGTAACCGCTCTTAGCAGTGTTACGGTCAGATTCCTTCGAGTTCTTCCACGAGAGGTTTGTTTACCGGAAACCATATGTTGAATAATAAAACGTATACTGGCATTTATAGTTATGTGAATGTCGCATTATGTGGCTAAATTATTTCTGTAGGACTTTTCATTCTCGATATCACCTCGCTGTGCATATTTTTTTTTCAATTAATACGAATCATCAATATGCACACCGACATCTTTCAAAATATAAAGTTTACATGTAATGTTTATGAGGGTTTACGCCTCCGCTCACAATGTAAAACATACAGCAAACGTGATCATATCATAATACTCGCAGGATTCTCAAAATTGAGTTATGGCGACATAGTACTTTTCTCACTCATGTAAATGCCCTGGCTTTCTGAACTGCAATGGGTCACAAATGTTACTTAGAGTGTAATTTAAGCAGACATTATAATGGAACATGCTTTTTTCATGGTATGCTGCGTTGTCATCTTATTGTTTTTATTGCCAGGAGTAATATTTTTAAATAAAAATATAAATCTGGCGAATGGCGTTAAATTTAGCATTTTTTGATACTCCAGCTTAAACAGCTTATAATATTTTACAAAAAAGCTAGAATATTACACAAATTTTGCATGAAAATCAACATACTGGTCTCTTGTATTTACATTATGTATATTACCAATAAATTAAACGCCCACGATGGCCGAGCGGTTACGCGTCAGGATTATAATGTATGATGGATCCCAGTCAGTGGATTTCAGTTTAGCCAATTCACATGTAGTTTTGCAATGTGTGATTGAACCTAAAGCAACCTACTAGGTTAAACAAGTGCCTGATATCCATTTATCGTATAAATAAAAGTCTGTTAATACAACCTCCACTCTGTGGAGGATCATAACATGGTAAAAAAATAATTAAATGTACCTAATATACCATATTTAAGTATAAACCGAATTTTGTGATTAATTCTGTTTTAGTTTGTGACAAATGTCGTGGACAAGTTGTGAAACAAATAGTTCTCCTTCAATATATTTTGTTCACGCTAAACAATGTTCAAAATTATGAATTATTTTCTAGAAAATATTGATAATTATAAGAAAATCTATAATTTTTTTGTGTCTACTAGTTTATTTTGTTACCTTATCTCGCAAAATTTTATCAATGACAGTTGGCAACTTTAATTTAAATCGTAATTTAAGTAGGTATATTACAATGGAACATCATATTTGGTATTATTTGATAGAGTAAAAAGTCGTTACTATTTGTGTTGCTTTAAAGATGTTGAAGATGAATGCATTCATTTTATTACGTACATTATTGACTTACCTATATCTAATAACATGCTAGCAAAAAAGTGAAAACACAATCGATAGCATGTTACGCAAGCAAAATAAATATATGGTATCTATTCATTATTAAAAACGAGACCAACTATTTTTTGTAATTTGATCCTTTATAGTCTTTATACTATATAAATGATGACGCCAATAGTGCATTAAGTAGAAAATCAACTGGTTTTTTAAACGATTTGCGTGCAGAGTATTAATGACCCGTCGTTAAACTCGCTTTAAACAATTATTGTAAAATAATATGTTTATTAACATATTTCCCAGATTAAGAGTTCAACTAAATTAACATTTACACAATAAATTAAACTTGTTTATGTTATTAGATTAAATAAACTGTGCCTAGTTTTATAATTTGTTCATGTAGGGATAGTGATGGTGAATATACGATATAATAAAAAGGGTAAATATATAACCAAACAAATTAAATGAAAATCTTTGAAAACATTTAAACCATCTACTAAATAGAAAAATATGTTCATATAATATATGGATAGGTAGATACATTTAATGTATAACGATCCAGCCGTGGGATTCAAACCAGAGCGTTGGAGCGAAGCTCGGAGCAGGAGCACGGAGCACTGGAGCAATCGGATTTTACCCGGAGCGGGAGCGGAACCGGAGCACCGAAAATTTGTAGTGCTCCACTGCTCCGGATGTTTTTTTATGAATAAACTTTCGTCCTAAAATCCAATGAAAATAGTGTATTTTGACACTTTGCAACACTGGAAGTATTTGAAATATTGTAACTATGTCGAGTAATAAATAACCTCACTTTTTTGACAGAAGAGAAAAATGATGAGAGACAATTTGCTGTAGAAATTTTGTTTAATAGAATTAATAATGAAAATGACGATTATTTTAAAACTACTTATTTTTTTAACATTTGTATACATATTATACTTTATATAGATTTTAATATCTAATATAAACTTTTTACCTGGGGCGGAGCCGGAGCAAGTATTAGGTCCCGGAGCGGAGCAACTCAAAAAAGGGTCCGCTCCAACGCTCTGATTCAAACTGATTTGATCATGACTAAGGAATCCAATCCCGAGCCAAAATTCTGATCCCGGGATTTCGGGATTACAATTTGACAATCCCGGGATTGGCATTTTTTTCCATTGTTAATATAAAATTTTTATATTTACAAATAACATTGATAAAATCGGTCAAAAATAAATCTACTATAATTTATACTATTTAAGACATTTATTGTTAATATTGTATACGTTCAATCTTGGAAATACACAAGTTTAATGGAGTAAATAATATTGTAATATACATAATAATGTGAATTTAATATGAGATTGCTTTTTCTAATAGTAAAGACATAATGAATGGATTAGCGAGATTTAAAATAGTTAAGCAAATAATCATGGCGTACTTATGACCTTTCCGCATCATTTATTTATTTATTTATTTATTTATAAAAAAGAGTATTACGGCATTACAGCTTTTGGCCAATGCGCCATAATACATAATACATACAAATATATAAAAATATCTTAATTACAAATAACAACTAATATGACAAGAAAGTGGAAAAGACAGCATGTGTAAATATTAAAGAAATATGATAATATATACAATTATAAATTTATCCTATTTAAAACGTCTACAAACATTAAATAATTAATAAAAAACAAATCAACCTTATAAATCTAATTAGTCAGCCAAAAATGAAACTGCCGTAAAACGTATGATATCACGGTAGAATTACTTTGTTAAAAGTGCCAAGCATTGTTTTTTCCCAATCTTTCTCATTTCTAATAATTCATGTGAAAAAATAAAATGAATCGGCAACCTACACATGGGTATAAATCAAACTTCATTCAAACTCAGTTTATTTCTAATGTAGTTGTTTTTTATTAAAAGTATTTTTTCTGTTTTATTTTCGCTTTTATTTTATTTTCCATAAAAATTGATAAAAAAATCAATCCCGAAATCCCGGGATTCATAGGTATCGAAAATAGCTCGGGATTTGAATCCCTAATCATGACCCATCGATAGTGACATCGCTTTTAACCTCGGTTCTACTGTCTACATTAATGTGTGAGTACGTCAAAAGCAAAAAGGCTTCTCTTCATCACTTACGTCTTACACATTGAGATATACGCATCAAATTAATGACACAGTTTTGAAGAATTTTTAGGTACGTTATAAATTCTGTGGTATTGGTGTAAATGCTTAAGGGCGGACGTGCTCAGCGTGGGTCAAAATGGAGCTTTTTTTTCTATTTTCAAAGCATGAGCCTGGACATACCTTAAACGTTGTAGATAATCTATTTCTCTATAATCTATTATAGAAGCCTTATTATCCTTTATATTTATTTTAAACATTTGATGACTGCATAAAGTATTTTTATTACATAAAATAGTATTCTTTTAAACCTCTCGCTCTAATGTTTTAGAATATAGTCATAATAGGCGGCTCTCGTGGTGCAGTGGGTAAGGCGCTGGCCTTCCACCCGAGAGTTCTGGGTTCGATTCCCGGTCATGACAAAAAAAATTATGTGTTTTTATCAAAGCCTGGGTGTTTGTGATTGTTCAAAATTACTAACAAAACAACCACCTTGTACGAAAAAGCAAGGACATGGTTATTAATAATTCTAAAAAAAAAATATATAGTCATATTTCAGTACATAAATGTGCAGTGGTGTTAAGATTTTTTACATTTAATAATTTTTATACGCATTTATAAAACCATCAGTATAATTTATATTGACATTATTATATTGAAATATTTACGATAAAAATTATATTAATAATCTCTGTGATCCCAAATTTGACAAGAATTAGGCATTTTATTATTCAAAAAAATGGGCAAGATTAACACATTTGAAGATAATTCTAAAGATACTCATTATAAGCTATGTATTTGATCATTCGAGTGTGATAAACATCCTACGAATAATGATTGCTTTATAATAATTATTGACCTAAGGATAAGGTAGTGTGTTTTTGAAATACGCTATTTCTTTTGGTGTTCCCCAGTGGTTAAGCTACAGCATACGGCCGTAGCCATAAATTGACAAACTATAATTGAAGTAGGGAGTAAAATGATGTTAACGCGCGTGTTTGAACATGTACCTAACCGATTTTTTTTAACGGTACAGGACTTCGGAGGAATCTTTTAGCTCTAGTAACAGTCGATTATTCCATCTATTATGATTTACGCCTAATTTTAAAACTTTAGCCAAGCAGTTTACTTTAGGAGTCGGCAACTTTTATTTGACTGCAAAGCCACATAATAATAATATACTGTATTACTTTTTATTAAATATTGATTATAAAATATTGCTACGTATGCCTTTGTAATAAACAGCATATTCCGTGACTTGTTGATATAATCATTATATACTAAAAATATAGGTTATATACATATGGCCTTGGAATATATGAATTATAATTCGTTATTTAGTAATAACGCATTGTAGAAATATTGTGTGTTGAATTATTATTGTGCCCCCGTTTTCACGAGAAAATATAAATATCGCGTGAGACAAATGGGAGCCATACGAGTTCAGGCTATTTGGATAAGTTCTCAATATAAAAAAACTTTTCATATTATTATTGTGATATTTTTGACTACTTTATTCTTAGTTAGTAACTTGTGCGTAAAGTTTTTTTTCATTGGCTATTACAAAACAGTATCTTGATTTAATTTTTAATTAAAATAATAAACAATTGTTAATATATAATTATGTAAGTAATCAAAATAATGAAATTTGCCACTACCTTGATTGGTAATGTTTGATTAATTTAATTAACTTTTAATCAAGTTTTAATTTACCATAATATATTAATTTTATTTATTATAATTATGTATAGGTATTTCGTTTGTTCTTATAAACTTTAGCGCCCGCGATCGATGTGTGGTAGATTGTCCGTTTTTGGAGTCTAATTTCGTGTTTGAAAATTCACTTGTTATATTCTTCTGTAGTAAGTTGTTCATCACTTTCCGTCGGGATCACCATTTGTAGTTGTTTGATATTTTAATTTGGTATTAGTATTTAATAGTTTTACATCATTCTCGGACAAACACAATACCTAGAGTTGGGTATTTCCCGAGAAAATCTCAATCTCGAGATTCGGGATTTCCCGAAATGATGAAATTTTGAATTCTCGAGATTCGGGAATTCCAGAAAAGAATTCTTGAGAATTCACGAGATATCGGAAAATTTAAAAAAAAAAACTGTAAAAATCCTAAAATCAGTGTAAAAACAGACGAATTCCAAAAAAATATGATTTTTTTTTATTTATGTAAGAAGACAAATAAAATAAAATTAGGAAAACAAAAATTATTCAAAACATTACGTATTAAAATAGTATTGACACAGACACAAAAAACACAGACTGTCATTCGATGAGTCTAACGATCGCGTACGCTTTTGAGACACAAAATTCACTGATGTTGCAAAAATTCCGCTCATTTTGAGTCGTCGACGTTGGCTTAATGCTGTTAAATGTCCCGATCAGTATTTGAACGTTTTGTGTTTCTTGTCCAATTTTTTTCATACAGAAAATCGTTTTTTTTTTTCAATAAATATTTGATAATAAAGAAATTCAGAATCCCGGAAAAGATTACCGAGATCCGGGATTTCCTGAAATATTAAAAATTTCAATTCTCGAGATTCGGGATGGAAAATCTCGAAAAATTCTCGAGAATTCCCGAAACCCAACTCTAACAGTACCTACCTATGCGTGGGACGATTATTCAATTGAAGGATTAATTGTCATCTGCTTGATTGAAAGGTTTAATATGGATAATTAATAAATTATAATAATTACATCAGAATTATCTGAGGTATTTAAGTTCTATTTTATGTTGATATATGTTACTATAGTTGAATGTATTTATTTTGAGTATGGTTCTAATAGTTTGAGTAACTGCCTAACAAGCATTTCTCGACCAAGATCCACGCCAGATTGTTAAGCCAATAGAAAACTATATACATCCTGTTATGGCTTATACCTCAGCTGAGGCATGGTCTAAAAAGATCCTGACTAGGCGATGCGCGCATTGACGCGAGCCGAACGAAATATAATTTGACATAAAAATTCAACATGCGTCCTTTTAATGTTATGTTTATTATTATATTCGTAGTAATAATATTATATTCATTGACATGTTTTCTTTTTCAAGTACATGCGGAACGTTTTTTAGTCATCTTTAAACGATTTAAGAATATATTACTCCAACGCCATCACAAAACAAATTGACGTGCTCACAGGTCGACTATCGCTTTCCGACTGGCAACGCGGCCGAAATTACGTCCCACATACTGTTGAAAATTATTTGCCGTTTCACTTACGTACGCTCTTAAGGCCATGCATTAGTTGAGGCACGGTCTAAAAAGATCGTTGCTAGGCGATGCGCGGATTGCGGGTCGCGGGTGAAAATGACGCCTGTCAAACGAAATATTATTTGTCATATAAATCCAACATACATCCATTTTGTGTTCTGTTTATTGAGCAAAACGGAAGCTGTCCTCCTCAGGGGTAGTTCTCGGGTCAACATAACTCGACGGCCGCCCACGGTTCGTTTTGGCCAGACCTCAGTGCGTTTCTCCGAAAGGGTTACGTATCTGGGAGTAATTCTTGATGACAAGCTGTCTTTCGTTCACCACGCCAAGACGGCCGTCTCTAAGGCCAATTCGGCCTATCAGAGAATGGCCCGAATGGCGGGCAGCAATTGGGGACTTAAGCCTAGAGCCCTTAAGGTTGCATACGGCGCAATTTTCATGGGAATTGCCGGTTACGCCTCCAGCATTTGGCATTCTCGAGTAAACTCCTTAACTCTCGTGAGACGCGCACTATTAAGCGGGCAGCGACTTGCGCTGATCTCGCTTACCAAAGCCTACCGCACAACTTCTACTGACGCGCTTGCCGTACTCGCGGGGGTGCTACCCCTCGATCTGCACGTCCAAGTCAGAGGATCGATCACCCTCCTCTTGAGGGGGATCAGCACAATACTCGCCGGTGTCCATCTGACACCACCGCAGAGATCCGAGGACGTTCCTTACAGGAAGACTGTAAGTGACATTGTGTACAAGACCGCATTTGCGGCATGGCAGGCGAGGTGGACCGCCTCCCCCAAGGGGCGGCACACTTACCGTTTTTTTCCAGACGTATTCTGCAGGCACCAAACTAGAAGACTCCAACCTTCGCACTGGATTAGCCAGTTCCTCACCGGCCATGGCAACTTCGCCGCCAGACTCCACGAGCTTGGCTTGATAGTAGATGGGCCGGGTTGTACCTGCGGGCATGACCACCAAGATGTTGAACACATCCTCTGGGATTGCCCGCTTATGGAATTCGAACGAGCGGAGCTGTTTGCCAGGGTCCGTCCTCACACGGGCCCAATTGGTCATGGAGATCTGGTAGCAACCGAGGCCAACTTTGCGGCATTTGAGAAATTTGCAGCGTCGTATGGGGAGCGGGATAGTCCCGACTCTTCTGTAGACTCATCCATTTCAATTCGTGACACTCAGTATGCGGGTACACAAAGCGCTTAACGTCAGCGGACAGCAGAGCCAGTCCAAAAACAAACATTTTCTTTCTTAACTTTCTTCTTTCAGCACTACGGTGCATGGTTGCAGCATCAGTCCCGTGCGGCTCCGTCTCGGGACGGAATGAGCACTTAAAATCACTTCTTTCAGACACGTTTAAAGCGTCATAGAAAGCGGCCGTGCATATCCACGGTTGTGCATATATGACGGGTGGTGGTGGGCACTTTAACGTATGTTCTATTAGTAACAATAATAATATATTCGTTGACATGTTTTCTTTTTAAAGTAAATGGGTAACGTTTTTAGTCATCTTTACACGATTTTAGAATTAATTGACCCGTCGCTATCACGCAGCAAAGTGACGTGTTTCTGGCTCGAAATTCTCTCACTGAATGGCAGCGAGTCCAAAATTTCGTCGCGCTTACAGTTGAAAATTATTTGGCGTTTCACTGACGCGTCACCTTAAAAATTTTCGAAAATTTTTATTTAAATTATGATATTATTAAAATAATATTTTATTAGAAGCCATTGTAAAATCAAGTACTTATTTATGCCATGCTTCAATACTACAAACATAACGTAACTATGTACTGCAAAATGTTTTATTTCACAGGTCAAATTATTCACATTCCACAAGTAGGATTAGTAGATTAGTACCGCCTAATCCAATTAAAATAACAGGCTTAATTCTGAGATTAAAACTATACATATACGCACCTACGCAATAGTTCTAATCTTCTTTACAAGGGCTTTCATAGCTGAGGACCGTGACCTCATCAAGTAACTATTGTACGTTTTAAATGAGTCAGACTTCTTCAGTTAATTACGTCCAATACTAAGGTCACGTATATTTTTTTCATTACAGTGTATTTATAATTATATATAATATTTATTTATTTAAGAATACAAAACATTTTGGACATAACAAATCTAAATTTAAGAATTGCAGATATCTATGAGAATGTCGACGAATTGAAGGGTGTCCTGGCGGTGGGTAAGACGGAAGAGCTAGGCAAAATTGTAAAGTTATTTAACAGAATAGGAGTGAGGACCTGATCGACGGTTCCCCTTCTAGAAGAGAAGAGGCGATATGACAGCGAGTCGCAGTCAAAGCCTCGGTAAAATCACAAAAAAAAAAATTTAAGACGTACACAACATGAGATTTACATTATAACAAATATTACTCTCACAAGAGAGAAGAAGAGAATATAGAATATAATAATAATAATTACAGGAAAAAATTGGGAATGGGACAAATGGACTCCGGACAATTGGACGCCGCACTGTCGTAGACACGTATACAGAACGTAGGCGAGGTATTTTAATCAGTTTCTATCTACTACTTAGTAGTTTTAATTCATTTTACTCTTAATATAATGTATTCTTTATTGCGGATTGAGAATTACCATGCCTAAGGCTTTAAATAAAATAAAAAACTCTTTTTTCGTTGGAACTTAAACATATGCATGATTAAATCATTATTTACTCTGCATATTTACATTCTCACAAACTATTAAATTATAATATAATCATTTAAATATAAATAATAATATACAATATTTTTTTAAAGTACCTACAAGTACCTAACATCTATTTATTTTCGAATTCCGTGGCGTCCAGTTGTCCCGGTGCCAAATCGTCCTAGACCTAAAAAATTAGATCACCACATACTTAAGTACAGTTTAATACAGAAAAATATAATTTTGAAAACAAAAAACATACAATTTTATACAGAAAAATAAAGTATCAAAAACAAAATGCAAAGTACATCATTGAAAATGTCTGTCTTAAGGGAGCGCGTTTACTAATCTTGCACCCCTCGCTAATGGTGCCTGATAGGCTTGACACGAGGAAACTGTTCCGATCCAGAATAAATCATGGCTGCGATCACGTTGTTAATATATTAATATAAGTAATATTATATTATATCCGTTGCTGAAAGTCAGGCAAGCGTATTTCATGTCTAAAATTAGAAAAAACGAGAATTTAAGAGTTTCGAATTTCAGGTTTCTGTATGAATGTCCTCAAGAAGTGAGATAATGAAAAATTTGATACAAAATCTATACACTAGGTACCTACTCATTTTAGGCCAAATTGTACTTGGGCCACACTATTTTTGAGGTAGGTACAAAACTCATTCGTATTTAGTAATAATTTAAAATTTAAACTTATTTATTAATATGAGCAAAAAATACAAACTGCAAGTTTAAATTGTTAAAGCATGGCATGAAAAATCATAAATAAAAATAATAGGATTAAAATATAATGAAAAAGTCATAATATATCGAAGTTTACTAGTTCCTTTCACTTCACCCTGTACTTGCTTTTTGAAGTCATATAATTCCGCCGAATTTAATCACATCGACAATTCATGTTAAAGAGTTAGTTTTGGGTCTCTGGGCGGTTACTTACTCATGAAGAGTAATTTGACATTTCTAATTTAAAAGCTTGTGCATATGCAAGGAAGATTTTAAATACATCGTTATAATAATATTCTAAATAATTTCCATAGCTAGATCCAGTGCGTACGAAATGCTTTGTTTCAACATGTATTATCACAGTGGCGTAGCAGTAGAAGCAGTATTTTTTATCAATGAAATTAATATACAATATTATGTAATACACAATTAATAAATTTATAAAAATTAAAACGCATCCAAAATTGAAACCGTTTTAACAGTGCCATACCATTTTAGTATATCTACATGTCGAGTACAAAGTTTGTCGCCAAAACTTGATGCTCTAATTTTGTAGTTATTCAAATCATTTAGTTAATTTTAATTGAAAATATTATAAACAGTTATTAGCCGGTCGCATACATTACGAGACGAAATGCAGATAATGCAATATATACTATATATTGAGTCTATACGTATTATTATAGTTGATTGAATAGGTATATACGTGAAAGCTATGTCTACATTAATTATTCACTTCATCTTCCACCTCGCTTCAACATTCAGCTTCTTAACACCGAGTAGTTTTGCGCATGCCATAGATTGACTCTGTGGAATACACTCCGTCAACTGTCTATACGTCAAATAGTTTTAAAATTTTCACGGAAAGCAGTGTTACCACCACATATGCTGATTATGATACAAAATGTCAAAATCATAACATTACAAAATATACAGTTTACAAAGAACATTTTTTTGTTTTAAATCAATTAAAATTATAGTATATTGGCTTATTTGGCGTTAAATTAGAGTATTATTTACAATTATATACTTTTTGTGAAAATTATGTTGAACAGAAATGCAATGCTCATACAACTATGTGCGTCAGCACTTTCATAACGAAAAACGACCATTTTAAAACTGGTCGTACGCAGTGTTTACATTAACGTATATACGTAGTTGGAATAATTGACAGGTAAGTGTCGACACACGCAAAATAAGTAGCTGTTTATAAATACAATTACTGTTTACACTAAGTGAATATAGTGTCATACATAAATATGACGATATTAGTGTCAAATGTAAGCGTAACATTAGGCAGCCAAAGCGCATGCTACGCATGCCCTGCGATGCGTTCCTCTGGTGAACGAAAAAGTGCATGAATATAGATAGCTACGGCTACTTACCAAGTTACCACTCATCACCACTGTGATCAAGCGATGTCAAAAATAGTGTTTATTTTTACTTACAATTGCATTTTACTTACAATGCATCTACCATCGTTATAATTTTTACCAAGCTATGGCTATTAAGGCTAAGGCTATATTATTAAGCTATGCGGACGGCAATAATATAATTCTACACTGCAGCATTATATCAATAATATACATATGCAAACTAAAATTCACATTATTTGATAACCAATAAGATGAATAATTATTTATGTATAAAAATACAACTAATGGGGAAGAATTATAGTTGGAATAACATATTACGTTAAAATATATAAATTAGGGCGTTACATGATTCTTGTCTCTAGCTACGCCACTGTCTTACAATCAGGATTTATAATTATATTTGAATTCATAGTATTGGTTTCATTAACTACATTAGCAATGTATTGTACATACATACAATAAAATAAAGCAAACATAACCTCAATAACGATCGTAATTAAAGTTTCATCCAATCGCGCGATGCATATTTCACCAAATAACGTAATTCCTTATCAGTAAATTTGCAGGCGGTAGCGAAACAAACCGACTTAATATAACTCTTGCGAATGAAACAGACTTATGCAGACGCTATTGTGTATGTGAATGTGGGGTATATAATATTATAGCGAGTCGGAGTACATATAAACATAGACGGAGCTTTTCCTTCTAGATGGCTCTGTGTGACGAAATTGATTTTTCAATTTTGAGCGGGTAATGTACATAAATACGTTAGTTTAAAAATAAATTTCTTAGTATTCTACATGTCTATGGTAAATTTAATTAAACTAAAAAGAAAAGGGTGGTACCAACATTAAAAGTTTATTAATCTACAGCGATTCCAATTTTGATACCACTCTTTGTGATTACACTTGTAAAGTCCACATCATGTTCGTGGCGTGTATTTTCGTGTGACGTAAACATACACTGTAGTTTAATTTGTTAATATTTTTATTTATTTCCCCCCTGTTGTTTGATGTGGGTATTATATAATTAGCATAATAATAGTAATGTTTTAAATTATTGTAATGTAAAACAAATCAGACGAATTTAAATTTAAAGACTAAAATAAATAATGTATTGGTAGTAGTCTTAAGAAAAACAAATACCTACTAGGTTTTTCTCTTATACCGTGTCCATATTGTGTAACTTGGGATCAATCCGTGACTTTTAAGATTTTACCGACTGCATGTGAAACGAATTGAACTCATGATAATCTTGAACAATGAGTAAGCCCACATTCCTCACTCTCCTGTGTGAATTATCTACGCCCAGACGCTCAATGCTTCGATTCTAATGATGAACACTTGGCCTGAAACTATTATAAACACTGATATAATGTTCACCTACTTACTATTCGCACCCACAATTGTTTATTGCATGTGCGTGGCTTAACGGTCCCAATTATTAAGATAGTTCGTGTCCGTTCGTGTCATCCGTGCAATGCTACCCCGTCTTTTAGACACGACGCAGAAAGATATAAAAATAGACATTTATTTTTAATACCACTGCTATAAATAATGTTTAATTCGACCTAAATAATGTTTAATTTAATTTTAATTCCTGAGGGTGTGCGGACCCGAGGACCCACCCCATTTATGTACGCGCCTCTTCAGTTATATTTATTATAAGATTCTCAATGTATTAAAATATTACCAGTTTTATTTTGAGTAATAATTCTTTGTGGATATTTTCATGCTTCTATAATATAACTGTATAACTTTCAACTACGAAATCCGAATGGACACAACCGGATTCCAGTCCATTTGCATAAGTAGCCATTGGGGCACCGCGCAAATTAAACGGGAAATCCCACCCTCACCGAGTATTTTTATTTTATTTACTTCCATTTAAAGCGGTTTCAACTAAATTAGAATTCTGTATACCAAAACCGGATTGGAATAGGATCGACAATTATCATTGTTTTGTTTGATAACAGGAAAAGTATTTACCTATTATGTGGGGTTCTCTGTAGGCCATTTAATAGCGGTAGGGTGTACCATACTGGCAATCAATATATTGTATTTTTACACGGAGCATTGGCCCATTTAGTATTCTTTATTCATCTTTCTATTAAGTCATTTTAGAATGACCAATATGTATAAAATATCTGATTAAATAGGAACCTATTTTAATATTTCGTTAACAATATTACCCGCTTAGAGCAATGATACTCAACCTTTTTTTTTCTTCGGGCCAAATACATATATTTGTAAAGTAACGCGGGCCGCATCACTACTGGTGTGACGAAAAAAATCATGAAACCCCCTCCTCCTTTTTTACAAAACATTTTTGAGATTTTAAAAATTATGCGTGTTTTTTTAAATTAATCGGGTGCAATAGCAACACTCTTATACCAGATCTGTGCGTCAAAGTCGATACGAATCTCAAGATATACGAAATTCCTGATAATAAATGTGTTTCGGGCCGCACATAAAAGCTTAACGGGCCGCAGGTTGAGTATCGCTGGTTTAGAGTCTAAATGTTATATTTTTCCTGAAAGGTCATAATTCTATTTATGTTCTGTTTAGTCACTGTCCTGTTTTTTCTTGTTCTGTTTTGTCATCGTTCTGTTAATTCATGTTTTTTGTTATATCATGTTCTGTTTATTCATGGAACCCCTTTATTTAAAACTTAATATACTTCCATCAAATATAAACAAAACATTGTCAATAAATTGAAAATAAAAAATAGTATTATTTTGAAAAATATTTAAACGCACTATAATAACGTCGCTAAACTGATATGCTAGATTCTAAACCCTTATAGTATCTTGTGAAATCTCGGAAACCCCATGTTGTACCATATTGTTGTATAATATAATGTGCGTAAGGTTAAATTATGAAATATATGTGTAAAATACGCATCTTAACATTGAGCAAACTTAAAATATCAACCCAACTCTATTATTTAGTCTTACACTGTACTTCATATTATTAGTATTTATTATTTGGAGCCATGCAAAGATTTTTTAAATTATTATATATTTATGCACATAGCCATAGATAATAATTGTCTGTTAGCGCTGGTGGAGGAAAAAACAAATTACTTACATTTGTAAATATATCAAAAGCAGATACCCAAGACTGTGGTCGCTATGCATTCAAGTGTCCTTTGACAGAGTTTATTGTGACATAATTTAATAAAAAGTGGCCACAATTTGGTAGGTACGCTAATTTATCCAAGGCATAAAAACCCTGCAACTAATATCAAAATAAATCTAAAATCATATAACATAACCCCTAGGGAACACAGCATTAATGGGAACTGAAGTACATAACGGGTGTAGAGTAATAGACAATTTGTCTCGAATGTGGAAGAATATGGGATAAACTTGTACACGTGTCAAGAATACGGCATTCTAAGCTTGTCCTTTGTTCTGAAAACTTCTTCTTCGATGGCGCTACAGCTCAAGTCCACCGCCGTCATCCAGCCGGAATGGTCCTCCGCACGTCTTTTCCAGTTCCTGATTTTTAGCAGCTGGTTGGCATCTTCTGTAATGTTATCACCCCATCGTGTGTGTGGCTTTCCTACTGGCCTTTTCCCCCCTGAGTTTCCGTCGAGGATCTTCTTCGGTATCCGTGACTCAGGCATGCGCTGGACATGGCCTGCCCAGTTTAGCCTCTGGAGTTTTATGAAGGTAGAGAGTTTTGAATCTTGGTATAAGCGGTATAGTTCCGTGTTGTACCTAATTCTCTACTCCCCACCATCATTCATGGGTCCGTATATCCGCCTCAAGATCTTCCTCTCAAAGCAGTCCACCATTTCAGCTGCTTTCATATTTAGCGTCCATGACTCGCACCCGTATGTAACGACTGTGCGTATGATGGTTTTATAGAGCCGGGTCTTAGTTTTTCTGTGGACATTTCTGGATTTGAATATGGGCAGCAATGAGAAGTACGATTTATTTGCAGCAGTTATTCGGGCTTTTATTTCTTCCAGTTCCTCGTTCTCTTTTGTAATATTGGAACCCAGGTATGTAAACCGGTTGACGACCTCAAATTGATGGTTTCCAAAACTGGAAATTTGGCCCAGCTTGCTCTGATTTTGTCGGCTTTGTACCATGACTTTAGTTTTATTTTCATTTACTCTTAAGCCAATCTCTAGTGCGGCCCTTTGGAGGTGTTCAAATTCTTTCTTCACAATCTGTATGGAACTGCCCATCATGTTGAGGTCGTCTGCATAGCCAACCAGTTGGCTCGGTCTGCTTAATATAGTGCCGCTCCTGTTCACTTGAGACTTTCTGATAGCGGATTCGAGGGCTAAGTTGAACAGCATGGGAGCCAATCCGTCTCCTTGCTTTAGACCCCGAGATACTTCAAAGCCCTCCGTCAGTTGGCCATTCAGCTTCACCTGCGAGTGTGTATTCTGCAGTGTGATTCTAACAAGCCTGACTAGTTTCAGTGGGATTTCAAAGTACAGAATGACAGTGAATAGTTTTTCCCGATCGCTGCTGTCATATGCCTTCTTAAAATCAACAAAGAGCTGATAAATGTCCACATTAAATTCCCAGCATTTTTCTAGAATTTGGTGAACTGTGAAGAGCTGATCCGTTGTAGACCTTACTGCCGTGAAGCCAGTTTGGTATTCACTTACTATGTTGGAATTTCTAGGATGGTCATTGGAATTTATGATGTTTATTTTATTTTTTATCGTATGGACTCTCAATATCAGTTGGTTCCTAGGATTTCAATGTCCGCCACTATCAATAGCAGGTTAATTATTCATATTAGGAGAACAAACAACTGGTGGTTTCAATTTCTAAAATAGTTTTCACGTGTTGTAACAATATTACAAAAGAGTTCATACGAGTCCATCCAAGTATTTTGGTTGTATATATATATATAATATTAATATTCCATTACTACGTATTGGGTGTACTTTGTAAAATTTACATAATACAAAAGTAAGCGAACTTTAATTCCCGAGGCAATTTTCGCATAATAACGTAGCGCAAATATCAGTCCACGCTGTAACGACTTATTATGCAAATTTTGTGTATAGAGTTTTGCCGGAAAGTCAAAGAACACTTCATCACAAGCGTAGCGAGTCGTAAGTGAGGTAGAACCGGCCCGTGATAAGCTTAGTTATGCGCCGTTAACTGACGTCATAAAAGCTCCCTCTAATATCGCGGAGGAAGTGTGAATATTTTCATTCAACACTTTTCATTGATACGACTGTGTGATATTTTCCGTAGGTACCTAGAGATACATGATCTTACTGAGTTATAAAGAATCTGATCTGATTATTTTATATTTACATAATGCATATCTATAAAGACAATTATACTTTACAACGCCATAGGTACTACAAATAATATCCAAGATAAAAGCATTACAATACTCATTATAAACTGGTGATTGCCCATGATTTTACTTTGTCTGCGTAAAATACTAAAAGAAAAATTAAAAAGATACCCGTAATAAAAAAATACACTGTATTGATACGTATATATTTACATATATTTCACGTAATAATAGCTAAGACCAAATCCAGGTGCAGTGCTGCATGCATCGACGCCGACACTCCTCTGCGGGTTTCCGGTCTGCCCGTCGAGGTGGTGTTCAGCTTCAAATACTTGGGTGCCACGGTTGCCGACGATGGTGGTATTTCTAGTGAGCTTAGAATCCACATGGGTATGGCGGGGTCTGCATTCAACCAACTTGGAGTCGCATGGAGGTCAAGGCTATATTCTGTGAGGACCAAGTGTTATTTGTTTACAAACATCCGAGTTCGTGAGCAGACACAGCAGCCTTCGGTGATTGAGGTTATCACGAAGAGACGCTTTACGTGGCTGGGACACGTATTCCGGATGCCACCAAAGAGTGCGATACTTCGTACCCTTGTGGCACAGCCTCAAGGGTTCCGTTGCTGTTGCCGGCCCTCCACCACCCTGCAGCGGCGCTACAAAAGCGACCTACGTGCTGCAAGTCTGACATGGTGGGAGGCGAAAGAGTTGGCGATGGACCGAGGGAAGTGTCGCGAACTTGTGCTTGCCCTATGCCCCAATATTGGGTCGTGACAGGGTGGAAGAAGAAGGAGAAGAATAGAATTCTAGACGCGCGCTTGTCTACTATTAATCGCATTATCTATTTTTTTTATTCAACGAATAATTCACAAGATTTAAGAATGTTACATTCCAATTATTGAACATATATAATTTTGAAAACACTTCTGAGAAAATATATTATAATCAAAAGAAAAAATCTTTTTTGAAAAAGTAAGAATCCCGTAGGAATCGAACCTGCATTTCTCGGGTATCGCGCCCACACACATAGTCCACTATGATAAAAGAGTCATACTTGATTACGACAAATTACAAAAACGGCCATCGGGCCGTCCGAACTGGTCACAAAGGCCAATTATTTGTATTTTGTTTTATTGTTAATTTTTGTCTGTTCTCCGTGATCCTTTCCTCTCCTATGGGAAAAGTATTTTCACACTCAGTTAGAACATACTTGCGTGCGTGGTGACCTCAGTCTTGGGTAACTACTCCTGAGACGTTCCAAATTAAATGCTGATGCTTCACATCCAAAGTACGGTTCCGTGATAAGACCGGGTGTGGTGTAGTGTAGAGGGGGTGTGATTTTATGGGCCATTATCGTCAATGGCACGTTTCACAACTCACCATGCAGAAGCACTGGTGGCACATGCGCGTTCAATAACCGATTAATTTATTATTTCGATAATCTCCATAATGCAATCACGTTCAAGTTAATATCTGATTTATTTTATTTTACTTATAATATTATCCAATCCGGTTGCGCAACCACTTTTATGTTTTTCGGACGGAAATATTGAATCAATAATATTATACGACTACAAAATATATATGTTATGTATATTTTAATTAGCTTATATTATTAAATAAGTAGGTGCATACTCAGGTGATATTCCATTTGTACTTGTAATAATCTAGAAAGGATATTTTATGTATGTATATTTTATTACCATGCTCATTGTGCAGGCTTCTTTTAATAAAGTGGGTAACGCAACAACGAAGTCCCAAAATCTACTTACAAGAATAAGCTCAAGAAAATTTCATTACAAAATTCTCGTACACTATGAAATATATGAAGAGAGAGTGTAATATTTTCTACTATATTACGACATTTTCCATTATTACCGACTCTTTTAAATATCGCAACGTAATAATAATATGATTCCCATTTATTTTTTCAGATAACAAAACTCAGATAGTTGTATATTGTACCAATCTAAATATATTATATCATAGAGGTTTTATTTGTTTATTGTTAATAAAGGTTTTATAGAAAATAATATATTTTATCCCTAAAAGAAATATTTTCTAAGGCGGTGATGTTATATATTTAATTCTATATCATATTTCTTCCCGTGTATCATATCATATTGATGTGCAAGATAGAATCTTAGTATTTTTGACATTATCAACGTTGGTACATTTTTCTGTCTTGACAATATAAATAGTATATTTTTATTATATCTAGCCCTAGAGTATATTCAAGTATATGGCTGAAAGCAAAACCATCTTTTAGGTAGGTTACTCTACCTAGAGACACATTCGCTCATATTCTCGGGAGTATGCAGGGGTTTAGTGAATACTGGAGTTCTTACGTAAACCTTGTGGGGAGCTCTAGATGCACTGCACCTCTCAACATGTCATGCACAGTTGAATATAGTATGTTCAAGATACTATATTAGATTGTACCGCAACATATTTAATTATAGATGATATTATATCATAAACATAAGTCTTGTACCTCTAGATCTTGTAGCATCTTACATGGTAAGTGAGAAATCGTGGGGGTATGGCTGCAAAGGCTTGTCACACCGTCGGATGGAATCCGGTGTATATATCCCAGTCAATTGAAATACATATTTCTTTTTGATTACATGGACTGATGGGTCTGTTTACGAGACGTATAAGGTGTTAACTTAGGATTCAGTAGTCACATCGTTTCTCAAAACTGAAAAGCCAAAATCCTTTAGATATGTTCAAATGCCACGTCTCATAAAATAGATAATACGCACGCGTTCAACAGAATTTAGCTAAAATTGTGATTAAAAATAAAACCACATTAACCATCAGTACTACAACTCTCCGTGGATCATGATGTCTCAAAGAAACGTTTCACTTGAATGTGTTTGCCAACATCTATATCTACCACTCTCTCTTGCGCACATCTTGGGAAGTTGGTTACTTATTATCCATTTTGCATGTTACAATGATGACTATACGACATTGGTTCAACGTTATACGTACCTACGTTTCTCGTCATTAAATTATTTATTATCATGCTTTTTTGGATATTCATAACCCAACATAGATCCATGTCCGGTAACTTGTACGTATGCAATTCGTCGTATCACACTTCACCGTGAAATATTGTATCGGAAATATATGGCCATATATTAAAGACCGTCCAACCTCTTTGGGTCGTATAGTACAGACATAAAATTCATGTCTAAATAAAACACGGCTCTTGTCGGTTTACAGGAAGCCAGCAGCAAACAAATTTTGAAAATAGCCGATATACTGAATTATTTGTTATGTTAGGTTTTTATTCTTGAATAATTAATGAATTTTGCCAAAATCAGCCATGAAAATTGAATTAATGTTCATATTGAATCTAATAAAATTGGAGACTGTGTAGTATACGGTCATCTCTTTTCGGTAAGAAAGCTCACGGCGAAATGTGCTATGGTGAAATGTTTTACGTACAATTTACATGTAACCACATAAATCAATATTAACAGGCTACTGAGGTTTAAAAAACGCGATGCTTTTGAATATAAAAACCTACCAGATTTTTAGTCACCAGATTATTTACATCGAAAAATCGTAAAACTGGATGTTCATCAAATAAACTGCTTATTTGATACCACCATCAGCTCGTTATACATGATCATAGACAAAAAAATAAAACAACGACAACATCAAAGAGTTCCATCCTCATTTGAGCGAATATCAAAGAAAACCACAACGGAATAGCGTCGGAGGCAGCGGGAGACCGATTTTCGAAATGCACGGATTTCCCGCTACAGCCTCCATCGGCGTTTATTTCCCGACGCTGTGTGTGTATTTTTTTTTTCATTTCGTTTTATGGCTGCACTTCATTTTGCGCCGTCACACAAAACTCGGCAGGGGATTTTAATCTGTAATCAGTGTTATCAACACAATAATACCAAACACCTAGTTTTAAAACACACATTTAAAAAATAGTATACTGCGGTGAAGATATTTTAAATATTTGCTGTAATTCTGCAATACTATTTTCTTTATTCTTCTTTTTGGAATAGGAGGTTGGCTTTAGAATCAAATCAGTGAAGGATTTGGAATTGTGTACATTGAAATAGATGGAATAAGAATGCTGACAAAAAGGAAGACAATATAGAAACTGATTCATGTGCAATTCTTTTGAATTATGTTGTGCCAGAGAGAAAATGAGGAGTGAATGTCAATTATACCCACTGACATATATTTTTCAGTATACATATTTTGGTAATCTGAGAAAGATTAATTTAAAATTATAAGCACATATGTTTTATATTCACATATTTTTATATTGGGCGAATCTATTTATTTAAAAAAGACACATTGAGCACATAACAAATTATTAATTCAAGACGTTCACAACATGACATTTAGAATAATAAGTACAGGTAAATCAATTTAGTAGAGAAGAAAAAGTAAAAAATAATTTTATAGCAAAAGAAATAGAGTTAAAAAAAACAACAACAATTAAAAAAATACAAATTCAACAATAAAATAGAATTTTAAAAACAAAATACATAATGCAACGCTAAAAATGTCTACATCTCTAGGGAGTGCATTGACCAGCCGCACAGCCCTCGCTATTGGTGCTTGGCGAGCTTGAGATGAGCAAACAGCTTTCACCTAAAATAGGTCATGGCTGCGACCACGCATATAATTGGAAGGTACATACAATTTCAAATTTTCCAGAATATCAATAGAATTGATCAAATTAAAACAAACGAATAAAGTAAGGCCATGGTATTTTCTAAGAATGGAGACTTTTGATCAATGTTTGCAGGGACAGAAAATTATAAATAAAAATATTATATAAACATGGATACTCATCTGTACGTCCTTGGATATTTACTGATTACATTAAAATTCCAAATGAAGTTACTTATCACACTGAATTTAAAGTTGGATGCTGTCTAAGCGGCAACCATCAAGGAAAGCTGTTTATCAAAAAGATTCGTCAATATGTCAAATCAAGGTTAAAGTGACCGAGTCATATGAATCTAAATCCCTGCCAATGCATTCTTTAAATACTTTTAGCCATCTTTAAGTAGAATTGAATTCATTTTCAGTTAATTCTGTTTTGTATGAAAAGTTATTTCAGAAGAAATCCGTAATCCAATCCACTATTATTGGTTGCTAAAGGGGTTGTCCTAGCAACTAAATTATGAATATATACTCGCTGGTTGCATGGAAACTTTGCTGGTTGCAATAACTTTTCATTATTATATTTAAAATTTTTGTAATCAATATGTCACTGTTTGTTTCCTTAATAAAAAAAATGAAAAAATACGTGCGTTACTATGGAAATCAAAATGACATTTCAGTATTCTATATTTGTTTGTTTGTTGCAAAATAGCAAAAAAAAATGATTTGTGGACAATTGCCTTATTTGTCTTAAATTATTAATACATAGAATTGTCAAGTTTATGTGATTCAACAGAAAATTTAAAAACTTGGTGTATAAAAAGTTCTTTTTATCTTGTAATTATTTAATTAGGTATATTTGCAACGTGACAACGTATTCATATGATTTCTCTAATGCGTTACAGATAGTTCAAGACCAATGTAAATATAAACGTAATTAACGTAAATTCATAAACTACTCTACTTTATATGATTATGAAGTTATTAATTGAAAGATATACGTAAGTATCTTGTCATATTTATTTATCTCAATGTCCCAGCAATAAAAATTGTTAAATGTCACTGTCCTAAAGTTACGTTGCGCTCGAAGCATGCGGCTAAGTCTACGGTTTGCTGGATTGGCAGCTCACGAGGCTTAGTTCGCTGGGCATCTGTCGCACGGGTCACGTTACAGTATCTCTCGATCGATTTATTGCATCCC
This sequence comes from Rhyacophila brunnea, assembly GCF_057557595.1. NCBI lineage: Eukaryota > Metazoa > Arthropoda > Insecta > Trichoptera > Rhyacophilidae > Rhyacophila > Rhyacophila brunnea. The sequence continues at coordinate 32,176,405 of NW_028233170.1, read as the reverse complement.
CCATTTTCATTTGTTTTAAAAATACACACCTGACTTCTCAGGTGAACTCAAGTGAATACGGTTAATAGTAAAGACCGATTATATGCATTTTTATCCAATACTTATTATATAGCCAGCTTCACGGCTCGTTTTTGAAACCATATCCGCGGCTCGAAGCTACGACTGGAAAAAAAACTATGTTGTTTTTTAACGTATGTTTGATCTTATACCGACTATATTCAGGCCGTAGCACTGAATTTATAATTACCTACAATGAATGGTAGTTCTAGTTATTGATTATCTACGAATGCAATGCGGTAACATGTTCGCAATAAATGTAGATTTTCGATTGTATATTACATTCAAATTATTACCGTTTATTTCAATGTGCAACTATTATCATAATAATATACACTATCAATCCATATTGAATTTGAAGTATGAGCAACAACTGGCACTACCATCGAAGTTTACAGTTTCGTGTCACGGCCCGACTAAAGTGTGGCTTGGTTTGATCCAAAACTAGGATCTAAAAGATCTGTCAATATATTCGATATGCTAATCTTAGGAGTGAAACGATAATTTATATAAACCTACTATAGTCAGGTCCAGTGAAAAATTTTGAATTCTATGTACTAGTCATTAACTTATAATTGTCTGTTAATGCAGCAAATAGTTTAGTATTTCATAATAAAAAATGTTAACACCTTAATTATTAATGGTTACAAAATATATAATCAAATATTTTCAGTTAGCGCATTGTATCTGAAGTACGCATTAGCAATAGCACTACGACCAGAACTCGCATTTTTGCTCCTTGGCCTGTGTACAGAGTGCTTTGTTGTATAAGAGCGTGTATTGTTATAAGGCACACATCTGCCATTAGGGAATCGAATCCCGAGCCAAAATTCTGATCCCGGGATTTCGGGATTACAATTTGACAATCCCGGAATCCCGGGACTGGTCCCGGGGTTGGCATTTTTTTCCATTGTTATTATAATTTTTTTTAAATTTACACATAGCATTGATAAAATTGGTCAAATATATATATAGTATAATTTATACTATTTAAGACATTTATTGTTAATATTGTATACGTTCAATCTTGGAAATACATACGTTTAATGGAGTAAATACTATTGTAATATTAATGTGAATTTAATATGAGATTGCTGTTTCTGATAGTAAATACTTAATGAATGGCTTAGCGAGATTTAAAATAGTAAAGCAAATCATGGTATACTTATGGCCTTTCCGCTTCATAAATCTAATTAGTCAGCCAAATATGAAACTGCCGTAAAACGTATGAGATCATGGTGGAATTACTTTGTTAATAGTGCGAAGCATTGTTTTTTTCCAATATTTCTCATTTTTATTAATTTATCTGAAAAAATAATAAAACTAATCGGAAACTTACACATGCGTATAAATCAAACTTCATTCAAACTCAGTTTATTTCTAATGTAGTTATTTGTTGTTAAAAGTATTTATTCTGTTATATTTTCGTTTTTTATTTTATTTTTAATAAAAATTGATAAAAAAATCAATCCCGAAAGTTTCGGGATTATGTTTATCAATCCCGGGATTCATAGGTATCGAAAATAGTTCGGGATCCCGGGATTGGAATCCCTATCGGCCACTGAATTAAAGCCTCTAACAGCGTCATTATTATATTTTACATACATTGAGTGGGACAGATCGCGATGGGATTATTAAGTTGTATTACCTTGGTTCTTCTTGCCTATAGTAACCAAGATAATAAGAATTCAATAATCCCGTCACGATACAATAACAGTCGCGTTGGGTACAATGGATTAAAGTCGCTGCTTTGCAATAGCCTTTTCCTTATATGCCAAACATTAGCACATAACGCCCTTATTCAAAGGAGACCTTATGTGTAACTTCATCTTAATTGTACCTATAGTATGTTGATATTTCACAAAATAAATAAAGCATTGTGTGTTATTATATTACACATTTTCAGACAATTAATATACTAAGAAGATTTATGTGCACATTTTTTGCTCCAATCCCAAGGATGGCGAATGGTTAACATTAAAAAAAACACAAACGAAGAAAAATGATAGCAAAAAATATTATAAAAATACAAAGGAAAGAAAAATGGTTAATTAATTATACTGGAATAAGAAATATTGCATGTTTCTAGTAGTGGTAATTATGAGGATAATAATTATTACTCGTAAGGCTAAATGATACACAGCTTTTTTGTAGTAATTCAAATACCATTAGGAACTTATTGAAATTAGAAAGTGGTGTGTGTTTACTTGAAATAGCAAGGGTAAATTACAACAAAAGTAAAGCCTATGGAAACTTTATCGTATCTACCGATTGGCTAATGGAAGCCTTCGCTAATAAATTGCCCGCTTTTATATCTGCACGTTGCCAGTAGCTTTTCAATTATGCAGTGAGGTAGAAAAAACAAAGTCAATTTAAACGTTCAAAGTTTTTTTGTGGTATTTGTTCAACAGTGTTATTGTTTTGTAAATTTAATAAAATAATTCTCGATAATATGATTTATATGGCATTATTAACAATATACATTTCGTAGATGGCATTTAGCATTTTTATTCAAAGAGTTAAAGATAATGTCCTAAAATTATGTATTATTGTGAAAAATGTGAGAATTTTCTTTTTATTAGGTATCGTGATTGAATTTTCATGTTATTAGTTGTAAATTTCGTAATGCATATTATCAATAATTGAGAGAGGACAAATCGCAAAGGAAAAATTTCATACTAAAATGACCAAACTATGGGAAAACAAATCTTCATAAGGTTTCATACTTTTCTCATATAAATCTCGTTAATTACAGTTAAAAACGTAATATTTTAAAGCTTGTCTTATATGGATAGCAACACGACTTTTTTAAATGTTTTAACTTAAAATATATTTATTATAATATATGTTTTTTTTAATTTAAATTATAGTTTATCATTATTTTACGAGTAGCACGGTTCGCTGGTTAAATATTTGTATAATAAAATTCACGGTTTTTGATTTCTTAGTAAGTGTACGAATGGTGACATTATTTTAAAATGTATTAAAATGAATGGCGAAAGAAGTACTGTTGGTCAATAAAACTTTTTTTTTTCGGGGAGTTTCAACATTTTATTCAGATGTAGAAGGCTGTAATATGGAAATGTTTGAGAGGTACTGGTTTATATGATGAATAAGTACCAGGCAGATATATGTTATGCATAAAAAAGACCTAAACATATGAATTGGAAACTAAATGATAAATCATTATTATCAAACACCTATTTGATGTTAACATTATTGTTTAATATTGTAAAAAATGAGCTGTGTTATTTTACAAACAAATAAGTAGGTACACCACTGAATCGTATAAAATACGTACGTTGATGGGAAAAACAAATATATTAGCATACTTATCCAGCGCAAAAACAGTCGAAAAACTCATCTGCTCGAGACCAACTCAATTAAATGTTGTATTTATTTACACGTTGTTAATATAATGTAAATACATAAGTAATTTGCAGCAGGCAAAGCCAGTTCATTATTCAGCACGCAAAGCAATCATTGCAAGCTGGCCAATGTTGTAGAAATGTTTCCAAAACACTATTAAGTTAATTAAATAAATGTAATTTTTCAAATTGTCTACGTCACTGAACAGTAAACCATCACGTATGTAAGCAAAACAAAATTGGCATATTTATCCGGCGAGAAAAACTGCCGCGCAAAACCGGCGAACAAACCCGCCGTCAGAGACAGGACAGCGTCGTCGAAACGTTTCGAAAAATATGTCGGATGCAGGCTTGTTTAATGTTTATTGCAGGATTAATGGCTTCGCATGCTGATATGATATAACTGAGGGGCGTTCCGCAATTTATTGCCCCTCTGAAATGCGTTTAATGTATGTAAAGCATTTCCGATTTTATGATGATGTTTTTTGGGCTTTATGTGACCTGTATGTGTTACCTATGCAAATTTTGTTTTTTTTCTCATGGAAAAATTATCTTAACAATATCTGTAGTAGGATAGCCAATTATTTTTTACTTTAAATTAAGTAACTAGATAGAAAATCCATCTAAACATGTACAAAAATAATATCAATGTTATCTGTTAAATTATCAAGTTTTTACAAATGAAATTTTCAGTCAAAATCTTTTTTATGGCTTTCAGACATCTATAAAAATAAAGAAACAGCCATAATCTATGTGCATGCATAATTTAAAAAAGGAACAATTTTTTTGCGATCGACATAAACAATATTGTCATTTGTTTTATAATTATTCTTTTTTCTTTGGTATATTGAAAAGGAGTGTCTTTGGTGGTTGGTTGTCCTCCATCTTCGACCGACCCAATGTAGTCGTTATACTTTCATGTTGCCCGTATATATCGTGGTTGTACCATTCTCGCCATGCGTCGTCTTATTCAAATTCGAAGACCTTTATCAGAATCTTGCTTTATATCCAGCTTCTTTTTTGATAAGGTCCAGCATTCCGGCTTTCTGAAGTATTTTCTATAACTTAATATATTTTTAATTGAGAAGAGTCTTGATGTGAAGTGTTTCTGTAAATATTGTAAATCGTAGTAAGCCAAACTATATTCTTTATAAAAATACAATAAAAATACTTAGGTACATATTATAAGCAGTTAAAATACACAGAACACAATAGAGACGATCTTACATACTTAACCCACGTCATTCTCAAAATCGCTTTGAACGAGGCGAAGTATCAGATTTATTTATATTGTTTTTGTAAAGCCAGATAAATAAATAAACTGGTTATAAATACGAATACAGTAGTATAGCGATTGAATTTTGTTTGGATCTTCAAAGTTCAAAGACTCACTCCAACTGCCGCATATTGGAAATTGAACCCTCTAAAACCAATTATGGCTCTACCTTGTTCACGAAGCTTACGTCAGAGCTTCCCAACCCAAATTTGATTGGGATGTCTGCCGTAATATATTTCTACGTAGTCAAATTAAAATACACTACTTATTTCGATGCATTTGGAGCGACGATATCGGTTTTAGCCCAATGGAGACAATTGGCGCCCCTGTCAGAGGTTACAGAAAATTGTGAAAATCTACCATTTATAACCATATTTCAATAATGTTGTCCACTAGAATTATTGTTCATTAATGAAATTATAATACATTTCTATGGTGTCTATACAATAATATGCTCAATGGCGCTTTTATTCATTGAATAGTGACTTATCGCACACACAAAATATACGGAATGTAGAAATAATCTGATTGGATTTGAATTTTTCAAACCATTGAGATGATATTAGCTATAGCGCGCGACTTTCTACCGTCACCCACCTCACCACTCTACCGCTGCTATTTGATGAAGTCGTGATGGATTGTTGCAAGTGCGTTATTTTCGTTAAGGTTTATCTTGTACTTTCTGAACTATTTTAGATATCAAAATGAAACCTAAATAAATTTGCATCAGCAATGTAGTCTATAAACCTGCAATATTCTTCTATATATTCAATATTAGTATATTTTGAGTTATAATAGAAGAAACAGATATGTAGACAAAACGAGTAAGATTTTATATTTAAGTATTAAGGAAACAGTCAAAACGCTGACTAAAAGAATATACATAATATGTCGGAATCACAGACAGGAATTTCAGTTTATTTTATTATTAGCTTAAATAATTGCATCGGGTCTTTTCAGGAAAGATATCTCAAATATGATGATTTATAATGTCAAAATGTGATTGGTACGAAATTATTTTTCAATGTGTAACCGTGTTTCAATGATCAATATTCTAGCAGTGAAAGGTGGCACGAAAAAGGTTGAGAAATACCGATTTTCGCTTTGCCTATGTACACATATTGTGGTGGCCTATTTACGTGCTCGGCGGTTGTTTGACATTCGACAGTGATAGGTGAAATTCAATGGTATTGCGCTAGACTTGACGCCCGTCATTCTCTCTAGCGCCATGTTCTGTTTTAGTTTCGCCACCGGAAATGAATTTTCTCGTATTATCAAGTACTGCATTAATGTTGCATGCTATGGTCGTGATTTATGATCCTTATAGACATTTCCGTTCGCTAATTATTATTTTAAAATAAGAATGTCTAATTTAAATTGGACACAAACGAAGACAATTGATTTTTAAATCGTTTTTTTACGAAAAGTGACGGGATTATCCAGAGCACTGTCAAAGATATGAATAACTTATATGTATACCCAATTGATTTAAATGGTTTATTTATATTTTTCAGTATTTTTTTGAAATAGATAGCTACCTATAATGATTAAAAAAAATCGAAATCGGAAATGGAATTGGAGAATCAATTCTTATTACTTGAATCACAGCGATCTTTTTGCGAGAATCTAAAATCGTTATTGGGATTTAATGTACACAGATAATGACTTGGGTGCCCTAGAATCATTAATCCTATCTGAAGTAAGCGGCGGCAAAAACATAGAGACCAAGAGGAGTGTATTAAGCTAAAGAAGGTTTTCTTCTAGCTGTGGATTGACTTGATAATGATGAATAATATTATTTCAAGGCTAAGATGAAGCTAAGGCCAGTGCTACCAGTTTGGATTATACCTAGATTCATACTATAGTGCAGGATCCCATAGACTTCTCGTATACATGATATGCGGAACGCTTTCTGACAATTGGAATAGGTTTTAGGGGTCACCAAGATATATAATGTTGATGTTGCCAGGCGATATTAGTGGTAATTTTTTTTTATTGATGTTTTAATTTTTTTTCTTATAACCCACCAAAAATTGTTCTGAATTCTTCAATAAAACCAAGACCGAATCAGGAATTGATTGAAAATGCAATAATTGTACCATGCCATTGGCATGGTCGTAGAACGGTTCGTCCCATTTGAAAAAATAAAAATAGCGGGTAGTGCAATGATCAAAAGTATCGATTCTTAGGATCCTCCATGGCTTAAATTATTTTATTTAGTAGCATGTTTGTATAGAATCGCCCAGATTGGTTTCTTTACTATATCTATGCATATTATGACATTAGTTTTAGTATTATGGTTAATCCAGAAGCAGTGTAGGTTGCATATAGAGGTAGGTAAATAAATGAAATAACGATAACCGCTAACCACACTAAGTATACATTTATTAAAAAAAAGAAACAGCAAGTCAAGTGGTCAAACTGCTTTAAGTAAAGTATCATGATCACAGTTTTTACAAACACTACTTACACATTTGCACAATGATATACATGTCAAGTCAGTTTATTTAAGAAATAGGTGATCTGATCCACTATTGAGCCTATTGATTTCCTACAACTTGGCTATGAGTTACGAGAAAATAATTTGTATCCAAGACAAATGACGAATGAACCTCAACCAAATTATTTAGTTAAACCATGCATATGTAATTCTAACTGCCGTACATTATCATGTAGTTATAAGAAATTGGCTTTGACATGTATAACATTGTGCAAATGTGTAAGTAGTGTTTGTAAAAACTGTGATCATGATACTTTACTTAAAGCAGTTTGACCACTTGACTTGTTTCTTTTTTTAATAAAAATGTGTACTTAGTGTGGTTAGTGGTTATCGTTATTTAATTTATTCACCTACCTATATATGCAACCTAGACTGTTTCTGGATTAAACACAATACTAAAACTAATGTCATATGCATAGATATAATAATGAAACCAATCTGGGTGATTTTATACAAAAATGCTACTAAATAAAATAATTTAAGCCAAGGAGGATCCTAAGAATCGATAATTTTGATCACATTGCACTACCCGCTATTTTTATTTTTTACAAATGGGACGAACCGTTCTACGACCATGCCGATGGCATGGTACAATTATTGCATTTTCAATCAATCCCTGATTCGGTCTTGGTTTATTGAAGAATTCAGAACAATTTTTGGTGGGTTATAAGAAAAAAAATTAAAACCTCAATAAAAAAAAATTGACCACTAATATCGCCTGGCAACATCGACATTATATATCTTGGTGACCCCTAAAACCTATTCCAATTGTCAGAAAGCGTTCCGCATATCATGTATACGAGAAGTCTATGGGATCCTGCACTACTATGAACGTTTTGTATTGTAATACAACATTTATCTGACATCAGCGCCAGAACAATGTTAGTATTGTAGCATTGTTAACTAAATAAAAAGAAATTCTATGTGTTGGCAGTATTATTTGTAAATAAAAAATAAAATAACAGCTTGTGTTGTTATTTGGTTGCTTAAATAACAAATAGTGGTTCATTCTATGAAAAAATATGTTTTGGTTTTGAGGTGTATCAAATGTTAAGTTTGCTAAAAATAGTCATGTAATTTTGAAAAAAAAAACATTGTGATCTTATTGTCATGTAGTGTACACATTCGTATGTTAAGGCTCCAGCTCAGTACAGCACGGATTTTCTTCAACCCTTGAGTAAATTAAAAAATAGTATCTTGTTAAAATAGGACACCACAATTGTAGGTATTTGAGTATTAAAAAAAAGACACAATATTTATCAAAATATACGAGTGGTAAAGTATCCGCTTATAAAGTCGAGTTGGCTTTGAAACCAGGGTGTGACAAATTTACATGTGATTTTCAATGGTTAGCAAGTGGCTAACATTCATTTTTTGTAAAACCAAAAACTGTAAAAAAAACTTTTCGGAAGAGTGCAGGATCCACATCGGATTGTAGAACCAATGAAAAAAACAGTATTTTGGCTTAGCTAGTATTATAATATACGAATAATAAATACTTTGACATATTCTAATCTAGAATTAATAACTTTAGAAAATTATACATGCCTGCTTATACGAATATAAAATCCTGAATAATGTGTAGATGAGGGAAGGGGGGGGGGGAGCGGAAAGCTTTTATGTCTATCTACATGCAACGCAGTAGCATCAAAAACGCAATTCTGTCATTTGTTATCATTTTCATATAAATGCATGTGTTTTATATCAGTGATTTTTAAATATTTGGAACATCATAATATAAAATGAAATAATTTCTTTTATCGGTCATTCTCAATCCATAGTTAGACGAATGGATCTACTTGCTGTCTTCACTCTTCTCTGTCCATAGACTTATGTTTCCATGTAGTTTCACTAAACTCTATATTTTATACGACACTCCTGGCCTTAAAAACCATCTAAATTCGACAACACACAAATATGTATGGCTGACTTTGTACTGATATTAAATTATTTTGAAATACAATTAAAAAAGAAATGTAGCAAACTTTCTACCCCGAGACATAATTGCATTCATCCGACACGACACTAAGGATTTATGTCCTATTTATTAAAGAAAATGTAAAAAGATTAATGAAAAATTAAGATCGTGTTGTCGCCTGTAGTAAATTATATTTTTAATGGCGGTATATTTCATATTTATGACGGTAACATGAGCATGGTAATAGAGCGTCATGAAAGGATAGCAATAATTTAAATTTGATCGCAAAGAAGAAGAAATATATTATTATTCTTCTTTATTTCGTTTTATCCTCTATCGGAGATCCAGTGATCTGCATTTTGTCGTCCAATATCAGGAAAAGTTCGGCCAAACTGCACTTGTATATACCACGAAAGTTCTGGAGTCATGAAATACGGCGTCTTCCTCTGCTACGCATATCGCAGTCCAATTTATTTTTCTTGATGACATTATCACATAAAGATGATATCCTTTTACCATAGGACTACTTTTATAATTGTTACCAAGTAACATGCATAGGAAACAGGACGTTATATTACACAAACACAGACCCTCCAAACCCCGCAACACACTCGGTCTTAATCGAGCATATCACGATGTTCAACAGTTGTTTATGCCTGAGAATATTTCAGGAGCAGATACCCAATTATTATTGCCACGCTCTCAAGTGCGCTTTGACTGAGTTTACTGAAAGACATAATTTAATAAAAAGTGCCATGGGAGAGAAAGACATGGAGGAATAAATGTTTTTTTTTGAATTATTTAATTGTTTCTTTGTTAAACACCACGACAGGCCGTGAAGCCTAATTAGAGTGACAAAACTCCCAGGCTTGAGAAATTTACATATTAGATTATGTACATATTCTTTGACCTTACCGGATTAAACCCGGAGCTTCCGGATGGAAGGCCAGCGCCTTACGCACTGCACCCAGATACAAAAACAAAGCTAAATAATTACAAGATAAAAATAACTTTTTATATACAACGTTGAATTATTATGCTCAATATGCTCAAACTTGTACTTGATATGAAGTAAATAAAAAACAAACAAACAAACAAATATAGAATACTGAAATGTCATTTTGACATTTCATTTTGATTTCCATAGTAACGCACGTATATATTAATAATTTAGTTGCTAGGACGACCCCCCTAGCAACCAATAATAGTGGATTGGATTACGGTTTTCTTCCAAAATAACTTTTCATACAAAACAGAATTAACTAAAAATGAATTCAATTCTACTTAAAGATGGCTAAAAGTATTAAAAGAATGCATTGGCATCGTGTTCTGATATATTCTAAAAGTTTTAAATGTCTAGCTAGTCGGGAAGTTAGTTAAAAGTACGAGGTAATAAAAACGTTGTAAATAAAAAATACGGATAAAGAAACTATGTGAAAAGATCTTCACGTCCGCAATAAAACACCGCAAATTGTATGTAATAACTACAGTACAGGATTAATATTATACAAATTCAATAAACAATCAATTCAAAAACTGCTCTATTTATTATGCAAACTTTGTAAACTAACTAAAATGATACCAGAGCCTTTGTCATGTTACATTAACAATAATTTATTCAACACTCTCCATAAACCACATAATATTCTCATGTGTTCCTTTTTAGATATAGATTTACTTAGATAAATTATTATTATCACTTATGTAGACAAATATATACATGTATTGTATTGACTTCTTTGTCTAAATACGCCAAATCATGTACTGCCAAATAATGGCCTGTCACTCGCACGCTTAGCAATCCATAAATTAATTTTCCATCAATACGTAAACCTAATTTAGATCGTAGCGATGAATTTAATGTGAAGTCAATCTAAAATTGTGCGAAATATAACAAAATATTAATTATATATTATGTTGTTAATATTATTACTCATATAAATCGTTGAAGTTCATTATTACCACGTTTATTTGATATCAATTTTTTTCCGACCATGTCCGATCCTAATAAGATCATATGGGCCTCCACAGAGTAGAGGTTTGTATTAACAGATTTTGTTTTTTACGAGAAATGGATGTCAGCCACTTGCTTAACCTATTAGGTCCATACCCTGACTCACACACAAACTGAAAAACATAATGTGTACTTGCCAGACCCAGGATTCGAACCTGGGACCCACGGCGTGATAGTCCAACGCTTAAGCCGCGCGGCCACCGTGGGTGTCAAAACCGCGGTCACCGTGGGTGGGGGCCTTGATGTTAATATTGATAGTAAATACAGCGGGACTTAAAATTCTACTCCCTCCAGCAAAAAATAGTATTATTTCGCTTTCATCTATTTATGTTTATACTATAGTTATCATTATCAACTGGGGCCGATCAACAGCTGGCTGAAGGTCTCCACTGGCACTATTCATGTTTCCTGCCGCGTACATCCACCCACCAAACTTGACGAGTTGGTTGATCCAGTAGATTTTAGAACGGGCAACTGTAGTCGTTTAGGCCTTGTCCAGATGGTACGATTTGACTCGCGTGCATTCCAGGTACATGTGAACTCATTGAGCCGTCCACATGAACTCGCGACGTATCACGTCTGGCGCGCGGTCGAGGTACAGATGAATTTATTGATTCGTCCACATACACTCGCGGCGTATTGCGGATAGACATGCGTCATCTGGACTGTGTAACTGCATGTCTCTAGAGGTTGTCTATTATTGGTGCGACATATTCTTTTTATGACTATTTTATCAGTTTAGTAAGCTTGCGTAATTTTGTCCGCCAGGAGTTAGATTTTTTAAAATAAAACTGTGACATTAAAAAGAGAACGACTAAAATGATGTATTTAATTCAACATAATCATTTGTCTTTCATTCATCTTTAATCAGGAATTATATTATTATAATAATAAATAGGAAATATTTAAAATATAATAATATATATCTAGTCAAGAGTTTTCAAACAAATATTCAACTCATTAAATGTATTGTTCCTTTGATATCAATCGTTGCCCTGTAACAGTTTGAAACCATTCCGATTTCGCGCCGACCACAAAATTACTCTTAAAGTTTTAAATAACTGCGCACAGATTTATTAGGCTTTAGACATAAGATCCCGGAAGTTTCAAGATATATATCGACGTGCCCTAGAAAAACCATGATAAGTCTGAAAATAGCGTTTTAAATTTTATTAGCTTCTTATAATATCATATTTTTTGTCCATGTCCTGTAAAAATTTCAGGTCTCTAGCATAAAAATTGATAAAGTTAGGTTTTCGACAATGGTGCTCTATATCTACATATCGCATCGACCAAATTTGTGTTCACATAAATATCCGAGGAGTATAGTCATATATCAATAAAAAAAGTGTACTGCGTTTTATTTTACGAGTAAGAAGGTTGTTATACTTGCAATAACAGTCTTTAACGGAGATCCTAATATACGGCATGGTTTATATTGACGTATCACATTAGTTTTGAAAAATATATTGGTTTATCTTCGGAAAATATTGGAATTTGCAGTAGGTAAATGCAGTTTTAGTTAAAAAGCTACTCACTAGTCACTAGTACTAGTGTTTTATTATCAAAATATTATATTATTGAATATAAAACAAACAAAATAGAAAAGAATTATTTTGTACTAATATAGGTAGGTACTTTTACTATACTAGGACACAGTAATAATGTTTAAATATTGATTATTCATTATATTGATTCATCAGCCAATTTCAATCCACCGCAAAATAAAGACCTTCACAAGCTTTCTTCGATTATTTTCGGTTAATTACTCTTCTACTTAGATACCCAAAAAACAATGTTGTAGGTAATGTTTAAGTTTGAAATTGTTATATTATTTGATATTAAACAAATATCCAATAGAAAACGATATGGATATATCATTATAATAATTCACTGTTTCAATTATTTAGATGAGTAAAAAAAGTATGTAATTATAAATAAACTTAATTTAAATAAATACCCAGCAGAAAACGACATATTTTAATTAAATATAATTACCTATCACTAGAAAACAAATTGTTTTGCAATTAAAAATGTACCCACCTAAAATATCCGATCATGTCCGATCATAATGAGGCCCCCCACAGATTGGAGAACAGGTTTTGTTTTTACGAGAAATGGATGTCAGCCACTTGCTCAACCTATTAGGTACGTACTCTGACTCCGACCACAAATTGAAAAACAATTTGTATCTATTTTTCAGACCCATGATTCAAACTCGGAACCCACGATGTTATAGGCCGATGCTTATACCTATAATATTATGTTTTAACTTCAAAAATTATTTTATTTTCGGTACAGTATGACACATTTTGATTAAATTAGTCTTGTACATCGATAATAACAACTAGGCAGTATTTTCATGTTTAAATTACAAAATATTTTATTATTTAAAACGAAGGACTTATCTAGCTAGCAAATACAAGAGAGTTTATTTTATTATTCTCTTAGTAAAATTCTTACTAATTACGGAATAATATTTATGACTTAAGAAAGTGAAAAAAATCATTTTTATTACTCTTTCAAATGGTGAGAATTTCCGAAAGGCTTACTAATTGATTTGTACACATTGGGACCAACTTAAGCTCATTGTAAAACTTAAATACGTCCGACGTGTTAATTTTATGTTTGCAATAATATAAAAGGGTATATATTATTATTACTTTGTACATTGAATGTTTCTCCAAAACGAGCTCTGTGGATTAAAAATTATTATTACATGTCGGTCACCTAAAAGAAAAGATTAGCCGGGTTTTTTGAAAACTTATTTTATCTATTATTTTCAATAGAATTTTACCGAAAAACGTGTATAATAGTCAGTTTATGAATCATTTATTGTTGTCTAGAATCTAGGTAAATAATATGTATGAGATGGGATTAACATATTGTGGTATCCCCGGTAGGTATAATATCAAACAAAATATCAATTGGTTTTGAAAAATCTAGTACCTACTCTCATATATACTTACCTCGTATTAATTTATTGAATATGATTGTTTTAAAATATGAAAACTAGCATAAATAGTAATTACTATTTTTTATCTAAGTTAAATCGGTCGGAGTTATATAGATCGATCAAAATAGTAAGTTAAATAAAGTGCTATGAATGATAATTGATATTAAACTATGTTTTTTTGAGAAAGTATTTAATAAAACTCTACGTAATTGATTAGATTAGATAACAATATAATGTATCATTTAAAGAAAATACTAGTTAAAAGCCAACCGTTTAGAAAAATGCAGATTCGTACCACGATTATTTAAATTTTAAACTAAATATTACAATGTTGGGGAGGTACATATTTATTTTATCTTTCCAAATAAATTATTGCAATCATGACACCTCGTATTAATTAACATAACTGAGTTCAATTAAGACGTACTTATACTGATGTTTCATGATTTATGTTGACAATTAAATATAATTCAACTATGTTTACTAATCGATAATTAAACTCATATCAACAATAAACATTAGAAAAACAAAACGAAAGTTAATATGATCACTGTATCAGTATTTATAAGCTTTTAATTACAATGTTACAAGATCAATTACAGAAAGATATTATGTTGCAAAAATTGAATTGAAAAAAGTGAAAAGAAGGTAGGTACTGAAAAGGTTATCACTCTTGCTACAGCAGAACTACATAATGTTGTATCAATGTTATTTTAGATAGGTAATTACCTAATCGTGATTATAGAATGTGTATGTAATACAAGCCTAGTATAAATTTTATATAAATTTAACTTCTGCTGATGAACATTTTAATAATGCGATCTCATTTGATAACGAAAGTGAATTCAGCTGTCTTTAAATAATAATTATTAGGTTATAAATAACACTTTCCTTAGGTTTATTAGTATTAAAATTTTTGAAACTAATAAACCTACTTAAATATATTTTTTCCAACATTTTGATGCTTTGGTAGGTACATTTGTGCCAAATTGTTATGTATAATATTATATTCCACTAGTTATTTAATATTTTTGTATTTTTGTATTGAACAATTAAATTAAAATTGTTCTAGCGATATACATGACCATTAACATTACATTGTTTTTTTCTATCTATTCTATATTTTAAATGAAAAATTTGTTACGAAGTAGGTATAAAAAATAGAGATTTTATTGATGGTGTAGTAAGTAGTGTTATGTACTAATTTCCTCATAACTTCTTTATTATTCCATTATACACATTTTTCTTGGATGTTTATTATTTCGTAATGTACATATTCTGATTATTTATAAAAATATCAATAATAATTTGCAAAAAAACATAAAAAGTCATACTTAAATACATTTAAATTATAAAAACTCCGTATAAAAATATATATATATCAATATGTCCCTATATCCCTTGTTAAGATTTTATAGACACGCTGTACTATTTCGAGTTAAATATTGCGCAATGTCAATTTTTCCGTAAAAGAGCGTTATAAATATAGTTGTAATTAATAAAATCGTATGGAGTAAGAAAAATGCGACGTAAAATAAGGTTTCTATCTCAGAATATGAATGTGTTATGCGGAGTCAGTAATCTATTTCGTCCGCGCAAAAGCATGTTGAATCAAGTCAAAATATAAAGTGCGTAATATTATTCCAAATAAAAACGATTTTTGGACATTATCTCAGCTGTTAATTAATGAATCACCATTAAATTTTGATAGGAATATAGACCATAAAATGGTCTATCTGATTTACTTAAATAAGATAAGAAAAAACTTACTCATTTTATATGATGAATTTAATAGCGTAAATATTTTAGTTTTTTCGCTCTCCTGAACATTTATGATTTTAGACTTATCATGGTTTTTCCTGGGGCCGTCGATATATTAAAACTTTGCAAGAAGTTGTATTTAATACCTCAACAGCAATCGATAAATTTAATATTACAAAAGTTTGGTTTACAACTAAAATCATACTGACAGAAATATATTATTGCCACATTGTTGTTAATAATTATTATCAAGATACATAAGTGAAATCCTTCGAGAGACAGAATTCGTCATTGTAATATGGGTCTGGGCATTATCCCTGTGCTCTACTGATTTTCAGAAACTGACTGAGCGTAAATAATACTCTTGCCAAAATGTATGAAAATGGAAAATAGAGGGGCTAGTTTAATCACGAACAGTCTAGAGTCTATGATGAGTTGGTTATCGTTAAGTTTGTAAATATCTGTGGCAAATCGGGATGAAGCAATTTCCATGATGATATCACCAAAGTATCTCTCTATAAGGGAGACTATTGAGTTGAAACAGATTTAATTTAACAACGGTTTACTCTACCTGTTTTCTTATTTGTTTAGATTTAAAACTCATGAGAAGAAAACTGAGCCATGAGGCAATATGTAAAAAGCAAGGTTCCCTTTAATTTATCTACTATATGTATGGATAGCAAAGTCATAAATATCCACACTTCTTGCGTAGATGAATTAACTCGTCAAATTATTATACCACGAATGAAAGTACCTACGTAAGAAGGAAGTGTTGAATAATATTATTACCCAATTTTAATGCGTTATCTCTTTAGGGTTCAGAATGTCAATCGATTACATTTATTTATAATATTACAATCTGTTTTAACATATCTTTCTTCAAATTAAAAATATGAAAAATAAAATAATGTGACAACATTTGTCATGTGATGTACTAAAGATTTGGGAGAGTAATGTTTAAGTCTGTATTAGAGCGGTATTACCTGTCTATAGTAGGCTTTGTGTAGTTTTGGAAATTGACCTTTATTACAATGTAGATACAGTTCGCTTCATAATCACTTTTATACATATTTATATATTTAGGAAAGAGCTTTTGACGGACTCGGGTGACTACGTTTGAATAGAAGTGATCGTTTATGTGGGCCCTTTTATTTTTCATACACAGCGTTCATTTAATGCGTCAAAAATTCTACGTATGAAGCGGACAAACAAAGGAAGTTATATAAAATAAATGCATAATATTTTTTGAAATCATGTATGAAGATGAAACCGTGTATTTTTATTTAATGTTGATACGTAAACTTTACGTGATTCAGTTGAAATTGGTAGGCGTGTCTGTGATTTAGTTTTACCGAGGCGCAAATAATGAAACATATCTTTGTTCTTAACTTTTGAAATGTCAAGGCCGAGTAAGATGGACTTTGTATGTGAATTTTCCGCGAAAAGTTTTAATAATAAATAAAGGATTCGTGGCAGGCGGCAATTCATTTTCGATTTCTCGTTAACGGGCGCAGGTGTGCCAACCGGCAGCCGAATGCTTACCAACCCCCCCGAATAATAAATACAAATTGAAACATATGGGATGATGCTTTCTAAACTGTGATACTCAATCAATTACGTTATGCATGCCAAAGAAAGAGATTTGTCGAGATTTTAATAAAAATATCAACTATTTTACGGCAATTTATAACTATAATATGTATCATTGAATAGTTTATCAAAATTTAATAAATATTAAACAATTCAAATATAATTTCTACTTACAAATTGATCCGACGGCAGATATCTTATATTGATTCATATAATACCAGATCAGTAACTCTATGAAAACTTATATGCAAGGTGCGAGAGCATGGAAAGAGTGTCCAGTAGACTGGTGAGATGGAAACGTGGTTATACTACTCAAGCCGGAGGATCAACTGCACTAAAAAAACTACTCTAGTATAGTTTTTTTTAGTAGGATCAGAGGTTCTCTAGTGGAGTTTTTGCATTTATATAAAATAGCAGATTTAAGTATGAAAAGTTCTGATCGGAGCATATCTAAACTCAATGTGCTGAATGTACTGAAATACATCTTGCCTGTACTTAGTGGAATAAACAAAGGCATTATAAAACCCTATCTTGTTTCGGTGAAGCAGATCCGTATCGATTGATTTAATATGGAGACATTTATGTAGGTGTTTTGCTGGATAACACAATATCATTCTTGCTCCATGCCTAGACATATGTGTCTAAAGTCAAAGTATTCTACTGTTGGGATTTTTTTAGCTCGCTGTATAACCAAAGTCTTATTTTAAGAGCTCTTAGAATATCTTACGATGCCATATTCATGAGCATCGATATATAGTGAAAAAAAAAGGTACCACAGCTAATTAATAGATTAGCTGCTAATTATTTTACACTACACTACAATACTCTTATGTTATGAAACTGCATTGTAATGGAAAAGCCTTTCATTAAAATTACAAACTTTTAAATAATTTTATTGAGGTCCTGACTTCAACCCACTGTCATATTGTCCCTAGTGTTACAAAATTACAAGTGTTTTTTTATATAATGAACCATCATGTAAAATCGTAATATAGTACGTAAATCAGTAATTGTAGCAATATATATAAAATAGTTAGCCATTTAAAAAATATATAACCAATATATTGGATTCCACCAATGGACGTAATATATTTTTTTATCTATAATTACTAATTCAATCATACTAAAAGTATCTAGCATTGCCATACACAAAGTTCATTTTTACTCTTTGTAAAAAACTCGATAAAATGTTATTTTTTTCTTGGATTTCTAATAATTATAAAATTCAAACTAATGGGTGATGACTGCTGTCCACGATGAATGTGTGCTTCTGAAATAGTGTGACATGCCATTAACGACTACACAATATTAAAAGGGCTCTCAAAGCTCTGTACAGACGACACAATTACGAAATTGACATCCAAAAACCTCACGTAACAAATTATTAAACAACAAAATAATTCAAAATACTACACGAAATATTTAATACTGCCGATAAAAAAGGAGAAGAAATAAATGGAGGAATACAGTAATGACAAGGTACTCAATACAAACCTCATCTAAAACTCGCAATGTTAAAAATATACTAATATAGCAAAAGAAAATTAAAAAAAAATCCACTTAAGGGGGTACATGCTCAGCGTAGGTTAAAATGGAGCTTTTGTTCTATTTTAAAAGCATGATCCTGGACATACCTTAAACGTTGTAGATAATTTTTTAATATAATTTTGAAGCCTTATTATCTTTTATATTTATTTTAAACATTTGATGACTGCATAAAGTATTTTTATTACATAAAATATTATTCTTTTAAACCTCTCGCTCTAATGTTTTAGAATATAGTCATATTTCAGTACATAAATGAGCCCATTTTTTGAATAATAAAATGGCTAATTCTTCTCAAATTTGGGATCACAGAGATTATAAATATATTTTTTTTATCTTGAATATTTCACTATATAATGTTAACATTAATTTTACTAATGGTTTTATAAATGCGTTTAAAAATTAATAAATTTAAAAAATCTTAACACCACTGCACATGGATGTACTGAAATATGACTATATTCTAAAACATTAGATCGAGCGGTTTAAAAGAATACTATTTTATGTAATAAAAATACTTTATGCAGTCATCAAATGTTTAAAATAAATATAACGGATAATAAGGCTTCAAAATTATATAAATAGATTATCTACAACGTTTAAGGTATGTCCAGAATCATGATTTGAAAAAAGAAAAAAAGCTCCGTTTTGACCAACGCTGAGCACGTCCGCCCTTAATCAAAATGTATAATTATGTTAATAATAACCAGTCAAAGATGCAATATTTTTGTATTATATAACTTATATATTTCAAAAGCATATGGTTTATAATAGTATAATAAAAAAATATGATTCACATTTTTGTGATTATTGATTTTGAATCCTAACCACATTGAATTAAAGGCATTGGTTACAGCTGTTGGCGGCAAATAATTTATTACTGTCGGCTGCTACCTAACTAGAGACGAAAAAAACCAGGAGTGGTGTTTAAATAATAATAAAAAATCGATAGTTTCGGAAGCAGTGACGCGAACTTTGTTAATGGAATGATATCAGACGGCGGCACGCTACATTATTTATGGAAAATTACTTTTCCGTGGAGGATTGTCATTATCCACAGGTGTGCTACCTGTACTGTGCCGTAAAGAAATTGACCGAGTCATGTTCGGATGGAACGCCCTGCTTTTTTATATAAGTCCACATAATAATTTTATTATGCTCTATTATAAGTTGGATGTCTAGTATGAGATAATATAATTAATATTCTTTATTTACGATCGATAATGGAAGGCTAGACAAAACAATATTTTAAATAGTTAGGACAATACCTAGAGTGCTTTATTGTATTATAAAAAATATTTTACACTTTGTATACATAATATGAGAGACGTAGTTTATTTTACGATTCGTCTATTTGATACAATAGTATACAGGGAAAGTCACCGTGACCAATCTTGGCTGTAATGACGTGTAGTATTTATTGTTTCTTTTCAAATACTCGATGACCATTCAAAAACATTTTAAGTATTATAGAACATACATAATTTTGAAAACACTTAGAAAATATATTATAACCAATAGAAAAAATCGTTTTGAAAAAAGGAAGACACCCCGCAGGAATCGAACCTGCATCTCTCGGGTATCGCGCCCACGCACATATTCCACTATGCTAAAGGAATCATACTTAATTACGACAAACTAACTATAGGCCTAAAAATATTGTTAATAAAAAAATATTAGGAAGTTCAAGTAGGTAAGTTACAAACAAAAAATCTTGGAGTAATCCGTGACGTCGGTTAGTGATTAAAGTAATACCTAATTTGATTTCAAATACAAAAGCCGATCGTCAAATAGTAACTCAATTCGGGAAGCGCTTTAGTGAGTATTAGAAGACTAATAGTTAAATTTTGTCGTAATTAAGTATGACTCGTTTAGCATAGTGGATTATGTGCGTGGGCGCGATACCCAACAAGATTTTTTCTATTGGTTATAATGTATTTCCTCAGAAGCGTTTTCAAAATTATGTATGTTAAATAATTAGAATGTTACATTCTTAAATATTGTGAATTATTCATTGAATAAAAAGAATCGTTAATTAAAATTTTTAAGTATAGTTGAATTGGTGTCATAATAAACATGTTATTCTAAACGTTGGCTGGCTAAAATGCGGACGCTACAAATATATGATAGTCAGTTTTGACATTTGGTTAACATATATGTCAGTGACAGACAGTTTTGTTTTAGAAAAGAGTGTAATTGAAAATATTTAAATTTTCTATTGTAATGATTATCGTGTAACAATTATTACAACACGAATAAATTTGCTGACATCACACCACAAGCGTTAAAGAAAAGCCTTTTTGTCTGAGATGGAAAATTTCTTGCTGTCTTGCTATTCCATAAAATTGTTCTTTTAAGCTATTTAGCCCTAAGCTGTAGAGTCTACGGCGTAGCACTAAAACGTAGACCCCTGTAGACGATAAACTTTTTTTCAAGTTTCAGTATCATGGCGTAACCACATTTTTTGTTTGTAAGTGTTAATAGAATGCCATTTAAAAATACGTGTCATCTTCTTCTTCTCGTTGGGATATATCCTTTCCTAGACTAAATTCTATCGCCACTTCTTTGCGTTCTGGAGCTTTTCTTTATTTTGTATTTTGAATCATATTAAAAACAAACCTTTTTATATATGAATGGAATCTTTAGCTGGTGGTATAGTTACTAAGGCTAATGATTAAATTGGTTATACATAAATTGGCAAGGTAGATTAATATGTTTAATCCTATGCTCTGACGCCTGTTTGAAATTGACTAAAATGTACGTAATTAATATTATAAATATATAAAACAAGCATTATAATGTTTATAACACGATCGTACTAGTGTACCCTTAAAATTTGGTGGAAACATTGATTCACAAAGTTCAACAATCTATGGGTCTTGGTAAGATGCCACGTTCCACATCCGTAAAATACAAAAATAGACCCTTCCAAACCTTTCCGCTACATGGAATACAAAAATAATGGATAGTGAATTGATTTATGGGTGAGGATGTTAACATGTTTAATTCTCGAGTGTGGAAAATTATGGCATAAACTGAAATACGTCTTAAAGTATATGTTATTTGTAATAGTTATGTCTATATCATAATATGCATTCAAGTGTGTCACGTAAACATGGGCCCCACATCGTGAAGCGGGCCCCCAGGCTGGGATGTTTGGCGGGCCCCCCTACCTATCGCCAAGGATAAAGGCTGTGTGATGCTCAACAGTAGCGTTTTCCAAATGGTGTACGCGGTATAATTAATGTATATAGGTATTTAGTGTTTTATTATATATTTTAATACATCCATTTGAATTATGGAGATGTCAAGTATTGACACATACTTACAAATTGTATCGTACAACCACATAATTTTAAATAGTAATATTATTGAAGGAAAATAGCGCTTTTTTACTTTGTGATGAGTGTTTATCTCACTTATCTGGTTGACTCGCCTCGCCGTTCCCCTCCTGAGCCCTTGTGGGGTCCATGCACGTAAACTAAACTAATAATAAGTAATATTGGTTTTTAGGTATGTAGGTATATATTTGAGGTTAAAATTGTGGTTTTTCAATAATCTCACATTCTTATACCCATATGTTTATTCAATTTTGAAAAAAAAAACATTATTTATGAGTACAAGAATGTCAATAATAAATATTTGGGTGAAATATGACGTGTGTTACAATTAAGTTAGTAGATCATTTACCTTAATTGTTTAAAAAGCAGATTGGGTCAAGATCAGTGAAGTGCCTTTGTTAAAAGTAAAACATAGTGTAATATATAATGCACGAGAATCATAGACAAATCGATAGCTAAGAGGTGAAAGCATTCATCCGGAAAGTGAAACCGCTCGGCTCAAGATTTTTTCTAGAATTAACCTTATAATATTATGCATGTTTCTGAGGTTTTCCAAATTTTTTTTTTTAATAATATTGGTAATATTTGAGAACATTGGGATGGGGTATGTATTTATTGCATTTTATAGTCTTTAAATTGAAGTAAGCTTCAAAGCCTTGGTCCATGGAAACTGGCTTTCCCATTTATATAATATCATTAAGGCTATACTTCAGCTGGGGCACGGTCTAAAACGATCGTGACTACGCGACGCGAAGATTGTGCAAATGACGCGTGCAGAACAATACATAATTTGTCATAAAAAGTCAACATGCGTCCATTTAATGTTATGTTTATTGTTCTATTACTAATAATAATAATATATTCATTGTCATGTTTTCTTTTTCAAGTAAATATCTAACGTTTTTTAGTCATCTTTACACGATTTAAGAATTAATTCCCCCGTCGCCATCACAAAACAAATTGACGTGTTCACAGCTCGACTTTCGCTCTCCGATTGCCAGGCAGTCCGAAATTTCGTCGCACCTATAGTTGAAAATTATTTGCCGTTTCACTGAAGTACCGTCTTAATCTGTTTTGTGTAATGAACTTTTGCATTATAGTAGTATATTTCCGGTTGACCGGTAAACCGAGATTTGAATTGGTTTACTAAGTAATTTAAAATGCCTCATTGAGTATCAAGACCTTTAAATAATGTTGCCAGCACGAACATCATTAAAATTTTACATCTACGAACAGTGTTTCCATTCCACGCTATAATAGAATTCATTCGCCGAAAACACAGAAGTGAATAAATTGCCACGGCGACATATTTCTTAATAAGTCTACGACTGCGGATGACTTTTATTTAATTTGGGAGTGTCTTGATATTAAACTTTTGTACGCAGGCAGGTGGGGTACCTGTGCGTACGGAACTTTTGTGATGACGTCATTAAATATGCGAAGGCCGTAAACTTAAATGTGGCTCCATAAAGTAAAAGTTCTTTTACAGCGGTAGAATTTACTTTGAATATTATAGCACAAAGTTTATAATTTGTATTTCTTACTTTCTTCGGGGTGCGCCTCTATATTGCGTCACTCGCTGTGTATTTTTTTCTCTCCTGTCTTCCAAATTAATACTGTCGCACGAAGAAAAGAAAACATCAAATAAAATGTAATTACAAATATTTCAGGGGAATTTTTTTATTACAAACGTTATAATGCCAACTTGGTTTGATAACTGAAAAAAGAGGTGTAAACAGGTCAGTAGATAAAATAGTATGACAAAAAAACAATATTTCTAAGCTAGATAACATTTGAAAAATTAGGAACACCATACTAAAACACATGTAGTCTGATCTTTCGGTTTTTATAGTATAGTAAAATGGATACTAAAAGTAAACTATTTTAGTCAGTAGAGCATGGATTCCTAACCTTTTTTGAGTCGCTACTCTTTTTATAGTAGTCAAGTAATCAACGTCCCTCCCATATAAAAGGTATGTTTATATTTCTATGTGAGAGGTAAACTACTCCACATTGATAAATTTACAGGTTAGGTGAGACAAATTAGTGATTTTTGCGCATTAAATATCTGGTATTTTTAGTGATAAAATTACTTTCTTCATTGTGTGTATAATCCAGTTTAAAAATAGGTATTTTTACCGATTTTTATTTTAAAGTGTTTCATATAATTTAAAACACGTTTAGCGGTGATAAGTGGCCCTTTTTTGGATACATTAGTTAGACAGTGTTTTTATCCATTTTACGGTTGAAATTTATGTTTTACAATATTTGATGTTCACTCATTCAAACATAGTTGCGGCACCCAATTTTTGGCGCTTATGAGGTATATATTTTTTTGACACTCTGTATATTTATAACAATCACTATTTTAAAGAAAAATCGTTACGAAAAATTGATCGACACTATAAGCATAGATATCGGTTGCGTAGACCATACGCTGTGGCCATCGGAAATTGGTAGATTGGCGCATCTATAGACCAACTTCTATATCCAGTATTCTACGTCACAGCATAGCATGCGCTAACACTGTTCCATCACGTGCTTTTTGCGTGTTGATTTATAGTGGATACTAAATCTCTGTCACTAATAAAAGATGTTAAAATCATTCTTTTCTGTTTCACATTCTTATAATACTTCTACATTCAAAATAATGCTCTTCATTTGCGACTGCAGAGATTTAGGCAGTTTAATGTTAATAACACTCACGCGATATTGAACACACACTGAATTATAGGCGCAAGCAAAGTAAACGCGAGGGAAGGTTTTGTTCCAGAAACCGTGGTGACGTAGAAAACTTGAAATAGAGGTCGCATTGTAGTGCTTATCTCCCTACACCACCCCGCATGACTCCCTTCATCTACTCATGCGCACGTTATACAAAAATAGTTTGTGACATTATTGTCTTTCGATAGGCACATGGTTTGTTACGATGTTTTAATTAACTTTTGAATTATATTTAGCTGTTTTGAATTTTTTATAGTTTAGCGAAGCATATGAAACCGATTTTAAAGGCTTTTTCTACGTCAATATTCTTTAAGGACTAAATGAATAACAAATGTAAAAGAATATGAACATAGACGAACGAATAGACTTTGCAACCCTAAAACTTTTAACCCGCATTTATTTTACTTGAACACCTTGTATACACACAGATACTATATTATTGATTACATCGCTGAGTGTATGCGATAGTTTTCTGGACGTAAAACTCCCAAAGCAATAGAATATTGATTGAATCGACTTTATGAGATCCGTTACTTACTTTTTATTCATTGAGATTCAGAAAAAATACTCACTTTATTAACAATTCAACTGCCGCTGATCTATTTTACACTGCGCATCTTCGAAGAATATTTATTTATAGACATTTCAATACTTAAGTATGAGAAAAACACAATAATTGATGAATTCGTACATTTCATATGATCTGAGTAGGGTTTACTGAAACTTATTTTACCCTATGAATTGCAGAATACTTTGAAGTGTATTTTTAGATTGAATCGAGTATAATTGCAAGCATACTTTTTTATTTACGTATTT
Source organism: Rhyacophila brunnea (assembly GCF_057557595.1). Classification (NCBI taxonomy): domain Eukaryota; kingdom Metazoa; phylum Arthropoda; class Insecta; order Trichoptera; family Rhyacophilidae; genus Rhyacophila; species Rhyacophila brunnea. Next base: position 32,150,539 of record NW_028233170.1, on the reverse strand, counting down.
ATTTGTACTTTACTGTATGTATGTACTGTATTTTTAATAAATAAAATGATGAAATATGAATTCAGTAGGTACCTATTCAATAAAAAAACTTATTAAAAAATGAATCATTGGTACGGAATAATCTTGGTAAAATATGCAATAATAATTGTGACCTGAATGCGCTTTTCGAATTAAGCTCAATTGAATTTTACATTAAATAATTCAGCCAAATTTAAAAAAAATTCTAAAATAGAACTGATTCTCATATATTCGGCAAAACATCCAAAATCGATAAAATTAAAAGATTACATAAATTAATTAACTATTTCTTTTATTCAAACGAATAATTCACAAGATTTAAGAATATATCATTCTGATTATTGAACATTATATTATTTAGAAGAACACTAACTGATGATGCCGGGTTCGATTCCCGACCGGTTGGCTTACTTTTTTCAAAAAAGTTTTTTCTATTGGTTGTGATATACTCTCTCAGTTAGTGTTCTTCTAAATAATATAATGTTTGATTACATAAATATTTTGATTTTAATAAATGATTATGGCATGATTAAACGGGTTTTCTTATTAACTGCGACGAAACGAGACATATTCGGAGGTGCATCTAGCGAGAGAAAGCGAGACAATAAATTCGTAACAATACTCATATTAATCCTTTCTAATTATTGCGCAAGAAAAAATAGCATACGCGCAAATTCTTAGTTAAATTGTTTCACTATAGTTGCCAGTCTACATTATAATAGTAAGAAATATATGTATTTATAATTAGGTTGTATGTAGGAACTATGGGATTCATGAATACTTTTATTTAACAACTTTATATTTATGTAAAAGTATTTAAAAGGTAAGGATTAATTAATTCAAAGCCTATTAAATAATTACATATTACTGAATCGAAAAAAAAGTAAAAACAGAATTAAAATATTGATAGAATGTATTTGAGGCAAAAAGAGACTTTTTCTTACCAATTTAAATAAAACAGAGTATGTGATACATAATATTATACATACTTAATAATAATAATGAGGACCGATTTTATTTGGTTCAATGGGACATTGTCCACTGATATCAAAGCCGTTAATACGGACAAAATCAGTTCTAAGTATTTTAAACCATGTGAAATAAAATAAGTATTGCACAGTGTTTTTTACTTTAATTAGAACAATGTATTTCTCTCTTACTAACTCCGTACAACTCAATGGCACCATCTTATTTTTTATTGGTTTCCCCGAGTTGATATAATATGTTGTTCATTTAATAACATTATCAACTACATTCAGGCAACTGCCTTATGTTTTCTTTTGAGAAAGAAAATGACTTCAATAGTAAATAATTCAACAACTAAAATGCAAATTCATAATATATTCTTAAGTTGATATCGATTGAACTACCACAGCGTCACGTTTTCGTGTCCATTATCAAGTTTAAAACATAGACCTTTATATATTTTAAGATGGCGGACAGTAACGTGAAGTCGGAACATTTTTCTCATATCATATTCCGTCCGTAAGCGTTTTATGGATACAATAATAGCCAGCCACTTTATAATGCATTGAATTTGTGTCGTGTGGCGACGGCGGGTCACGAATATCAAATAAACATCTCCATTTTCTCTACCCTTTGCTTTAAACATGTTTCAGTGTTGGCCGGCCACTATTAAGAAGATACTATATAGCTTAATATATATGGCTTACTCTTCAAGTATTAAGCTTAGTTACGAAGTTAGTTTAAACCGAAGTAATACAGTAATACCTCTGTAAGAGTTATTGTACTATAAACTGATATGTACACCATGAGTTTCTGTGATAAAATAGCACGTTCAGAATGTGACAAACAGGCGACATTTAGTTTTAACTAGATATTAAAAAAAACCTTATCTACAGATATGGAGCACAAATGTATGAAATTGAAGCAACATAATAACTCTGATCTACTGATTGAGTTAGCTATAAGTGACTACATTGTAGGTTTGTTTGAAAGTAACTTCATACTTCTACTATATCATTCTGCTATAATATCAGATTCATCCAATTAATTAATTACATATTATATTATGATTCTGTAGGGTCTCGTATCCTTGCTGAACTTACCGGTAGAAGGTAGGAACAGTTGTATCGTATCCCCTCAGAATCTTGTTGAACTTGCTGGTCAGAAGGTTGCGTAGTTTTCTAAGTCGGACGTCACCAATGTGGGGTTTGATGTGGGTCACCACTGTGGTCATCGACGTCTTCGACGTATCGTAGGTCATGGTGTTGAGGATTATGATGAGAAGCCGATGATGGATGCATGAGCGATTATTTGCGTTGTAAACAGTCGGTACAATAGTATGTTACAATACTTATGATAATGTTTCGAGGTCCAAGTCTCGGTTCAATGAGATGTTGTGCGGGACGATACGGAGATTGAGATAGTAACAGACTGGAAACGTATATTCGACTGACATATCCGATGAATTATTATTCGCTATTTATACAATCAAAATAATATTGTTTGTATTGAAATAATCGAGTCAGCTATTATCTGGCGTTTGCGTCAATGGATGACTGACTAAGTGAAAAATGGATATGCAGAATTTATTATTGAGGTCAGCTCCTTACCGATTTTGCTATAATTTGATAATATGGAAAATAGATATTTAATTTGTAATTCTATACATCTCTATAATTCTATGTGACAGTTCAATAATCATCTATTAAGTATGTCATATTTTATGTTATTCATTGTATATTTGCTATATTATGAAAAAGTGTCTTAAATCTCTGCGATTTTTTTCTTTTAAGTGAAGTTGTCCATTGAAAAGACTGTGAAGTTGCAATTTTGATAGCCAACTCTCGGTAGAAGACGGCATTGAAAGAGGAAAATAAGTTTTTATTAACTTGGGAAGTCAACCGTCGGTTTATTGCGCCATCCTATGGTTATTACTCGTTTGTTCTCTGAGTTCTCTTACCCAGTCTCTTTGCTTTCTTTTCCTTTATTCTTTTTCTTCGTTCACAGTTCATGCATGGTGAATCAACTGACTGACAACTCTTGTGGGAATTAAGATATTGCGATGTATTAAAATAAATTGTATGCTTTCACGCGGCAAACCTTCAAACAAAATACATGTAATATTTATAGACGTGAGACGAGTTTGTAAGTGGTACTGTCAAGTAAGAAAATTTGCAAAAAGTGATTTGAACGTTGATTTAGAATCGTCTATTGGGCAATATTTACAAATACAAGTGGTATGGTAAATTTTATACATAATACTGGTAAATATTTTATGGGATAATAATGTTGTCTCTATGACGAAAATGAATAACACTGGTATTCATATTTTACAATAAAAGAAAAAACAGTAGGTGTAAAAATAATGTTGTAGTTTGCCCCTATAAAATAAACATCATTAATTCACATCTATGTTGAAATTTAGTTAACGTTAGAAAGTTGTTTATTGAGTATTCACGATTTAAAAAAAATAGACATGCAATACTTTTTATGTGAAGAACACCAGCCCTGCTCATAATTAAATTAATGATCTATTATTAGGTATGAAGATTTATGTACGGTTATCGAGTGTATTATTATTGATAAGATAGGGGTTTTTTACAAACACTTCAATTATTCATAATTTGTTTGTTTTATATTTTTTTATTGTGATCTTTGACTTAATAGGTAGGGTAGGTGATACAGTTTTTACCTTCTTTATTGTATTGATTGATTGTTATATAAGTTAGAGTTAATTGTATTCGTTGTCAATGTGTATTTGCCTTTTGGTGAGTATACATAGTGCCTGAAGATGCCGAAAGGTGGAACCCGAGTCGCAAAAATGACTCAAATGGAATAGTACAAAACTTAAATCCATTAGAATTTAGATTCAAATTTCATCAAGTACCTTCAGTCGATAGTATTAATATTAGAAATATAATCATGTTGTATGTAAAATTAAGCGTAATTTATCTCCTTATCAAATAGTATAGAGTTAAGGTAATCTATTTTAGAGAACATTATTAAGCCGTAAGCCAATCTCAATTTATATTATACTCTTTGATGGAATTTGATAAAAATAATCGAAAGCTTTAAAAATGTGTAATTTTGCATGAAAATCTTTTAAATCTATTAAAATAATTTTATGCATTGTATATGTGTTACGCAAAATAAATGGGGTAAGTGCAAATGTTCTTAGATCCGGTCTATTTTTACCCTTGTAATAATATATTATATGATGACGTGTAAATTAGGTAGTAGCTTAAGAGTACCTAATAAAACCCTTTCATTTTTTTAGTTACGAACTATTTAACGCCGTCGCCTAACCGTGTTATAGGACCATGTCGTACTATTGATATACGTGTGTAACGTAGTGGAAGGGTAAGTAGAAGTTAGCCCCTTTGCGCTCCCCGTCGAGACTATTAGGGAGCGTCGCGGCGCCGGAATTAGCAGCGTCGCACGCGTCATGCTAATTTTGATTAATGTTTAATGAGTGATAACGTTTGCCCCGACTCTGTAAGGATATTGCCGTAGTTTTTTTTTTACATTCTTTAGACTCTAAAGTTTAGTTTGAGTGGAAGAAAAATAAACTCACTACGTAGAAATAAGATTAGCTGATTTTTTAATTTAATTAATTTTGTATGCCTGAAGACGTTCAATTATTTTAGCCATGTTAACTTCACTTAAAATCTGTATTAAATAAACTATGTTTTATTGGAATGAATAGACAACGTTTAAGAATATAACACCCTTTATTGAATATACATATTTTTATTGGTACATCTATTAGAAAAATAGTGCACCGAATGGAATTTGAACCCATAACCATGAAATTTCGGGTGAAGTGTTTTTATCAAGGTGATATTGAGGATGAAAATGGAATTTATCTATTTATTTTTTACGGTTAAAAAATAAACTCTATCTATTATATATTTGTGTATATAAAGGTGTATATTTTTTTTATACTATCGCATCCTCTTTAATATTGAAAATGTATATAAAACGTATTTTCTGTATACCCATATAATTAATAAGCGTGCACAATACTGGTACTACAAGGTGGTATTCCTAATTTTTTTTTTCAATAAAAATAGATAAAAGTTAAGAATGCGATATTCTTTATTGAAGTTAATTTGTAAAATGTCGTCAATATAAACGGAATTTTAAATAATTCGTCAGACGTATAAATGTTGGAGGGTAGGTTGATTAGAAATTTAAAAGAAAAAAATATAAATCAGTTCACTGATTTATATTACTGACTTATATACTGACGAATAGGACTTAAAACTATTAAGTCCTATTCGGTAGAGACAATTTTATTACATTTTTTTTATATATATGTTCCCGAGTTCTGAGATTACTACAAATCACGAAGGTATTTCTATTTTCCAGTTCGTCAAATGTATGATAAGTAAAAGCTCTTTCAGTGGTGCTGTATGTCTTTCACTAATAAATTAATACCGTTGAGAATTTCCTTTGCTATTCAAATATTAACGTTTCAATTTCGCTGCATTTTCATTAAACAGATCTTTTTTATATTTATGATGACTTTCCATCCAAGAATAACACGAATATATATCACAAAAGCAAGAGACAACGTTTCAATTAATTATTCGAATAGTTCGTAGCGAAGGCGCTTTTCTTAGTCCATTTATTTATGTGAAGCTTTGCCCGAATTTACGCACCGGTTAATCTCAAATAAGTTAGATGCAGGGTTAGTAATACGGAATAACCGGTAATGAAAGTACAAAACAATTATTTCGGTCTTGGTTGTTCCCTCATGCTGTGCATAGTGACCTGTAATATGAGATAAAATGGAGGATATAGTAGAGTATAATAGAGGAGAGAGATATGTGTGAATAAAAGAGAGAAATTGGAGAAATTGAAAGTTAAGAGTAGAGCATGATTAAGAGGTAAGCGCAAAGAGTAAAATAGGATAATTAACTTATTCAGGGCATGTGATCGCGCTGACAAATGTATGTGACTATCAGTGAACTAGTATCTATAGAATATAATGAAAAAAGGAATTTAAGTAGATTAAGAAAACTATGTATAAACAAGAATTGTAAGTGTATAATAAAATTGATTGATAATTAGGGCGCCAAGTGCTTTCTACGTGTGTACATAACAAAATACCATATAAATAAAGAAAACACTATATTTTAGAGGCAACAATTGTTTATTAAGCTAGAAAACATTGAATTTATTTGAACAAGTAATAATAAAGAGACATGAAATAAAGGAGACTCGTGATCTTTTCTATGCGAAAACATATAATTTTACTAAAACATTATGATACAAAAATAGGGGTTCTCATCTGCTGGACGCTGGTTCATTTGAAGTTGAAGATACTGATTTTACAATGTTAAAGAAAGTTTAAATGAAGTGAAAGAAATACTGATATTTAATGTGACCGGCGTCCGTACCGGCCGTCAACAAAGTAAGTTAACTTGAGAGCTCCATCCAGTTGAGACGTCAGGGTAAAAGTGATAGAAATTGATCGAGATCTATCCCTCATTGCCGCCAAAGTAAAAGAGTGGGATCAGCTCCGGCCGCATGGTGGGGGTTGGTGTGAAAGACAACCAATCTTGCGTCTTCTTCTCTTGGTCAGCATTTACCTACTTTGAATTTAGGTATAGGTAGGTATCCACAACGTGACAGACCATCTTTGAATTTTGAAATTTTCTGAACAAACAAGACCTTCCATCCCTCTCGATCTTCTGCTTCTCCCAGGGCGGAGTGAATAATACCCCCCAGTCAGTTATCTTTTGGTCCAACTCCAACGCTCCGATTTCGGCACATTATTTTTGTTGTAGTACCAGTTAGTGTCTCAACATGGCTTGTCTTTTTCTCAAACGATCCGGATATCCTGAAGGCATGTAAATTATTATCCACATGGGGTATATGGTGGAGATACGGAGTGTTGTTATGTATGACCTGGGAAGACATGCATTATCAAAGTAATCGTGTGTTGTTCATATACTCAAGCGCATATTCCACGCGACAATTTCCTGAGCGGCGCGACCACTCAACTAAAATACAATTCAATCTAATACGGTAGAGCCCACTAAACGTAACAGAGTAGAAGATAAGCGCGAGTCACCCAGTTTACTCCGTTAGAGGGTCCATTAAGATAAAACCGGTTAGTATAAGTGTTAAAAATTTAATTATGGAAATAGTACAAAAAATAAAATGATAACTAATATATTGAATTTTTCGGCAATTCGGAATTTTCTGGCAATATAAATATGACTAAGAAGACATTTGTTGCTTTTATTTTCCATAATACAATCAATATTGTGTATCTTGACACAATTATAAATATATATATCTCACACACATACATATTAAAAAAAGATTAATTTGGTATCAGTCATATCAAAAGAAGTATTATTAAAGTATAAGCCATTAATTTTATTAATAAAAAAATTACCTTTTGATAAGAGTCTGGCGGTTTACCGGTAAATAAAAAAAACCGGTAATACACGCCCTGCGAAGAAAAGCTTGAATAAAATATACTGCTCGGCGAAGTGTAATCAATGTTCAGAGGAAAGTTGGTTTGTTACTCATAAAAAAGGCATTCATAAACTTTTTTATTTCGTATTTTTATAGACTTCAATAAAATACTAATTATTTATTAAACAATATAAGAATATTATTTCTTATAAAGTTTTTGTTACTTAGTAGTTACGGAAGGAAGCTTTAAATATAATTAATTGTTTTTATTTCTCTTCTTTTTTCGTAATGAAAGTATTATGCAAGAGACTGACTGACAATAACAAGTCAATATAATCACAGATGACGTATTATGACTATATACTATAAATTCAATTACATTAATTAAAGTAGTTAATCGTAAACTTATTTAAAAAGTTAGCACTTAACGAAGGTTATCCACACGTAATGCACATGCACACTAAGCGTACGGAAGTGGAAGTTTGCAGTGCGGAAGGTGCAGAGTGAATATTGTGTTCACTTTTTTAACATGCACGCCGCACGCCCCGCTCCGCAAAACGCTGCCACCGAGGACTTACATTAATAGTAAAGTTTCTTTTCTTTTAGGTGTTTATGCGTCCATATCGTCAATTGAGTTGCTTAAGAGCAAAAGGGGTTATCTTCATAACAATAATATTACGTCCTACACACTGAGATATATTGATAAAAAAATACACAGTTTTGAGGGAGGGTTAGATATACTACAATTACAGGGCTTGAAATGGACCGGAGCGCCGTTCCGGTTCATAAAATCTCGAAAATTATCGCTCCGTCTCGTGAAAAAATAATTTGACCGTCTGAGCTAGACAGGCCATGTAACAAAAAATCTAACACACTTTTTTGGAAAATACACATAAAATTAGATAACTACCTATGTTAATATTTTCGTAAAATTATCGAGCGCTCCGGTTCGTAAAATTTTCCATTTCGAGCGCTGTTGTATTATATTAATAATATAGTATACTGATAAGCTTTATCAATTGTTTAAATAAAAAAGGAAAACTGTAATTATTGTCTTAATTTTACCATTATAATAGAGTGTGCATTAAAAAATGGAAAGAAATTCTTTTGTTTCTTACATACTCAATTGACCAAATATTGAGTTATACTCATTAGTCCTCATAATTATGAAAGTATTGTATTAAATTAGTTAAAATGTTTATAGGTGTATACATTAATTTTTGTTCTAGTAGGTATATTATTTTTGTAGGTATATATTATCGATAACATAAATGTTAAGTTTTAAAAAAAAACTGCAATTTTCTTGTTACTAAAATATGTGTTATTACTGACGTCATCTATAATAATAAATTATAATAGTAATATTATCATTCATTACCATGATTTGAATTGAAACGCTGGTAGCTTTTCAGTAGTAAAAATTGACACACCTCAAACAACGTAGCTATGAATGATAATTCGTCATTATGTACATATATGGATTGAAGGCTTAATTAAAAATAACACTCAGCCGGACAGGTAATAATTGTGAGTTTGAATTCCACTCAGTGTAATAATTTTGCTATATTTTAAAATACTGTAGGTATTGTTGTAATATTACGAATATCTTGAAATTTTTATACAATAACTTTATATTGAAGAAGTTGGTATAAAAATGAACCTCACAAAAACATTGCATAAAATTTTATTACATTTTTGATTGCATAAGAAGTCACTTGTAATTTCAGCCGGAAAATCTGAGTGCACTTTTCTAGCATGCTTATAAAATTGCAAACTTTTCCCAGTAATTGCGTTTCCAGTTGAATTTAAGTGAAAAAGACAAGAGTCTTTGCTTCTTATGTAACTACGTAAGTATGTCAATATTAATCATGAGCTCGTCTCGTACCTATTTCTAGTTATGCAGTCATCTCCGTACAGAATATAATAATTTCTTAATCATAATTACAGTAAACGCTGTATGCAGATTATTAGTTTTAATGGAATAATGACAACTCATTGTAGTTATTTCGCAGATTTTGTAATATTATGTGAAAGCGGGTTATATCTGTTAAAATATTTTCAACTTACGTAAGTCTTATGAGACGAAAACAATTTTAGTATATAGTAGTGAATAGTATAGTGGCGAAGGGAAGGCTGTGATATTTGTGGCAAGTTGTTTTTCCATGTGTATTTATTTGGAACGAGAGTATTGACTTAATAGGTTAATCAAGTGGCTTAGATACATTTCTAGTAAAAAAATCTCAATATAACCTCCACTCTGTATAATATGATCTTACGATTAGACATGGTTTAAAAAAATCATACCTTGGTTTAAAACATAAAAAATGATAAACCAAAATTAAAGCAATTTTATAACCATTTCATTATCTAAAGAATACCAACTAATTTAGACGTAATTAGATAGGGCGGCCGTAGATTAATTGGTAAAGTACAATGGATACAGGTACAAGTTTCGTCGGGTCTCGTATTTTTTTCATAGATGTTTTCTAGTATGTATATATCTGAGATGCTTCAATATAAAGAAATTCTCGAATCTTGTGAATTATTCGTTGAATAAAAGAAATACTTTATGAAATAAGATATCTATACATTTAAAAAATAAAATGGAAACAGTATATTATTATTATTACATATCGACTTTGGAAAGGAAAAAGGGCGTAATCCACACAATTTTACAGGAGGCTCAAAAACGTTTTTGTTATGGTTTTCCGTCAATGTTAAAATACAAAATAGACATAACCTTGAAGTGTATGATAATTAATAATTTGGTTTTATATCCCTGATTTGATATTATTTATTGAGTTAATTAAAAAACAACGACAGAAATGATGGTTAAGTCGTTTTTTCCACGTCACTTCCTTTTTTTTTTTTTAATTGCTAGCTAAATTTATCGGCATCTTCAGCTTACATCCTTTGGGCACAACGTGTATTGAGTCGTGTACAACGTTATTATACAATAAAACCTATTTTGAAAAAAAACTTCGGGTTACGTCCTTTTTCCTTACTACGGTCGAATATTATTTAATTTGATAACTGAACGTAGAATGTAGCTAGTCCACAATAATGTCGAGCTGAGATAATGGCACTTTAGCAACAACATAATATTAAAAGTGTATGTAAAATTGTAAATAGTATTTATTTCAAGAATAATTTTTTTACGGCTTGGCTATTTTCAGCAGAACGTAGAGAATCTCATATCTAATTTTTTTGTGGACTCGCTACTTTCTGCATAACTATGTCCAATTTAATAATGCCCTGCTTAGAAAGACACTGCCAATAGCCAATAAAAAGTCACGAAGACGTGACGGATAGTATTAATATTTTTCGTACATTACAGTATTAAAATACCATAAATAATGCATTTCGACAAAAACGTGAATTAAGATTATTTAATATAATAATAGTAGATTTATTAACGATACACTCCAATAATGTAATCTATTGATACTAAAATAATGACGTAAAAGATAACAAAGTATTTATCTGTCCTGTTACAAATATCAAAAATAAATCAACTAGCGTCAAACTTATCCTTAAAGCTGTTCGTGTTTCCCGCTAGAGAGGTCGTAAAATTCGGCTCGAGTGCCAAATAAAAGCGTAGGGTGCTATCCCAAAGAGTTCTCGTGAAAAGGGCGTGAAGAAATGACAATGTAGGTCATGGCTTTGCGCCGGCTCCCGTGCCAGCCTCTTCCCCTTCCCAAAGCTCGTGCGTAATCCCCCGGGCTGCGAATTATCATCCCTTATATCATTCGCAAAGGAATTAATTATGCACGCGCTTTGTTTACTGACGGTTTCTGTTATCTGTCAATAATTGTATTATTCAAATCGAGAAGCGACTTTTATTTGTTTGGAAGAAATGTTTTGTTTGATAAACGCTGACGTGATCGGAATATATAATTATTATATTGTGATAATAAATACTTTCACGTTTTACAAAATAAATTAAAAGCAATTATCCCCTATAAAAATATAGTATCTCTAAAAATGCAGATATAAGCTAACGATAGCATTTTTATTACTAATTAATCATCCACCTAACGGTAAATTAATGTAAGTGCATAAATTTAATTTCATTCTGAAGTTATCCACAATAAAGCATTGCATAAAATCAAATTTTGCATTATAAATAGGTTTTATAAAATCCAGTAATATTATTAAGTAATTTTAATTTACTACATCTACAACACAACTGCCAGTCGTCAGTTTTATCAGTGTGCGCCATGTTTTCATTGTTTTTATTTTAACAAAATGTTTATACTTCAACCAAATAATACTTTATCCATTGTCAAAATCTTTTGGATTCAGTTTTCACAAACAACGAGTTTTACATAATGCAGTCTGGTTACAGAGCGACGACATTATAATGTCACCCGTTGGGGTTTTACCACAGAACAAATAATAAATAGAATACCGATGGGCTATATTCATTACGCCGCATGGTGAAGCAGGCTTTTGAATGTGTAAGTGTCCTACGAAAATGAAGCACGCATTATGCACGTGCAATAGTGTGTGTAATACACCAACATTAAATGAGCGTAAATGCATAAACTGAGAGCAGTTTTCAGTATTTGACGTAAAACGTATTCTAGACACGTGTGTAAGCTTAATCCGGATTCTTCCTTACTCGAGTCGGTTACCTGCTATCGCCTTACCAGTTGTGTATTTCAATTCCCATTATTTCTGAGTTCCCTGGTTTTTACAGTGCCTTCTTTTATATTTTACAATTATCTGAGCCCGGTCCATTCATTGTACAATAATTGTATTATTGTTAGTGACCCCAGCAATTACTCTTTATTATTTTTAAGTGTAGGGGAAGAGAGGTATTTCTAAGTTTATTTATTTACCTCAAACGTAGATACCGTTTCTTGTACTTGCCATTAATATGAATTGTTTGTTTATCAAGATAGCCTAACAAGATTCTGGAAACATCCTAAAGCTTCCATGACCTTGAGCTACTTTAAAAGCTGCCAACAGCGAATTTAAAAGCGGGCGAGTCAGCTAGTGCGATTGTGATGATGACACACAAAACTTTCCATTCGCTCAGAAGCCAACAAGCAAGCGAGTTGAAACCGTCATTTTGGTACTATTTTGACAGTACGTACTGAGTAGTTCGTTTTCTCGCTCACACGCCGTCGTGTAGCGTGTAAAGTTGACCGGCTTTCAACTTTTCTCGGTAGATTGTTTATAATCTGCTTGTTAGCTTGTTCGATGATGACACTGGACGAGTTTGTAAATTCGCCAAGAAGCAGCTTGTAAAGTAGCTCAATGTCATTAAGGCTTTACGGTATCGACGTAAGGAAACATTATTTCAACAAAGTTATTTTACAAAACACAGTTTTGTTTGTAGATCAATAATCATATCTTAAGTTGCATGGTTTTTGGATTGGGCGAGTTGTGCAAGACTGACTCATTTTATTTAGCTGAACATTAAAAAATCAGAACGACGTTTATTTAATTGTTATATTTCCGTTTATTATTATTTTTTACCTTATTTGATAAAAGTGTAGATACAACACTTTGATAGCAAATAATGATACTTCTCATTCGATACAATATCAATATCAGTACCATCTTCGTACATACGATACGCCCCGCGATGGAGTATCGTCTATCTTTGGTGTCGTGAATATGGGATCGAATTTCGTATTAAAATTTTCATTTTTTGTTTGTTCTATATATCTTTGATCTAGGTGAAATCAATAGGTTATGCGAATATCTAATACAATTCCAATTAAAGCTTATCAATATCACAATGGAGAATTGTATACTTTGTTTTCGAGTGAAAATGATTATTTACTTTTTATTATTATAATGCTGATGAATTCATGTATATGATATCATGTATACTCTTGTAGTATATTTACTGTCATTTTTATGCAGTATATGTTTTAAGCATCTGCTTACCTTAAGTAGCCTTGATGGATTTCGAGTGCAAAAATAGATTCCTCAGTATCGATTATTCTAATAGCTGTCTTATGCTCAGAAGCTTCGGAATCAAGTATTATTCAACAGCGTGGAAATTTTCCATTTAAAACACTCTATGGTGCCATATATAAAGCGTTTTATAAAGCGGCCTTTGAGCATAATGTCACGCTTTTTAAGGGGGACTTGATTTATCCTTAGCACCAAATATAAATCTACCCCAAATTTCCATATTGAATTATCGATGTACCTATATGAAAGGAAACTTTGTATACTTAGATTAAAATTTGGTTACATACATATATTATACGGTAAGTAGTTACTAAAACAGTGATTGATGAAGTTCAAATAAAAAAGACTTAGGGCCATATGCATAGTCAAATTTATATTAAAGTGTGTGTTATGGAACTGGCGAAAAACATATAAGGCATGACGAGTGACAAGTGTCAATTAAATGCATAATTAAAGAGAAATCAAGTAAAAAGCTAAAACGTATTGAGTAGGTACCGATTATTTTCTATGCAAACTAGAATGGTGAGCGGTATTAAAATACATTATGTTATTATTTAAACTATTGAAAACGGGCTAAAAACATTCTACGCATGCGTCACTGACGTGATGCAATACTGGCATTTCAAACAGTATTGTCCAAATCCTGGCAACGTTGTATACCTACGTAGTACGTGTATTTATTTAAATATACCACATATAAAACAATCCTTTGAATAATTTTAAGTTCATGATAACATATTCATGATTATTCAATTTACATAATATAGTTTTCATACCTTTTATTAATGCATGTTAAGTAAAAATTATTTTAAAAATAGGGATTTAAAAATATGACAATACTGTCGATTATGAAAAGCGACGTTGTCGTGTTATTTATAGTCTTAAACTTTTATGTCGCTCATAATTAATTAGATACTTGGTTAGTTTTACGTAATTGACATCTTTACGAAGATTTTTTTCTGATAAATTGATTTACTTTCTTTAGATAATGTTGTAATACGAGGGTGGGTCAATAAGTCCTTAGAAAAGCCGACAGGTGGCGCGACTAGTACTGTAAGCGGTTTGTTTTCATGCAGCGGCACTACCGATTCAGTATGCTGCGAAGTTTCAATCAGATTGGTCGGGTTGTTGTGTGTTTCTCGTACATTTAAAAAAAAATTTGCTTGTGGAAAATGGAAAAATGGAAAATGGAGAAAATTGAGGTTAGAGCTGTTATTAAACATTTTAATATAAAAGGGTTAACAGCAAAGGAAATAAAAAATGAGTTGGATTTAGTTCACGGCATATCTGCTCCTTCACTTGCAACTATTTATAACTGGTTAAATGAATTTAAACGTGGTCGTACATCAACAAAGGATGAACCACGCTCAAGACGTCCTGTAGAGGTGACTACACCAGAAATGATCAATAAAATCCACGATATGGTGTTAAGTGACCGAAGATTAAAGTTGAGTGAGATAATTGAGGTTACAGGGATCTCAAAAGGTAGTGTCATTTCTATTTTACATGACAAATTGGGCATGAAAAATATTTCTGCAAGATGGGTGCCGCGTTTGCTCACAGTCGACAATAAACGCAATAGGGTGGTGGCCTCTAAAGCTCTGTTGTCGCTCATGCAACGCAATCCGGATGAATTTTTTTGTCGCTTTGTGACTGTAGATGAAACATGGATACACCACTATACTCCCGAGACGAAAAAACAGTCAAAGCAGTGGATTGCGAAGGCAAACCATGTCCAAAGAAGGCGAAAACCGTAAAATCAGCTGGTAAGGTTATGGCTACTGTATTTTGGGATGCACGTGAAATTATTTTCGTTGACTATTTGGAAAAAGGAAAAACAATAACAGGGGATTATTATGCATCTTTATTGGACCAGCTAAAAAACAAAATTGAAGAAAAACGGCCTCATTTAAACAGGAAAAAAATCCTCTTTCATCAGGACAATGCCCGTGTTCACACATGTTTACGATCAATGGCTAAAATTGAAGAATTGAAGTTCGAATTGGTCGACCACCCACCGTATTCGCCAGATTTAGCCCCCAGTGACTTTTTCCTTTTCCCAAACTTAAAAAAATGGCTAAGTGAACAACGTTTTTTTTCAAATGAAGAAGTCATCGATCGGACAAATGCTTATTTTGAGGACCTTCCGAAAACTTATTTTTCTGACGGTTTAAAAAATATTGAGAAACGTCTAACCAAGTGTATTGAGCTCCAAGGAGATTATGTTGAGAAATAAAAAAAAAATACAAAAATAAAAACTGTTTTAATGCTTTTTTCTAAGGAATTATTGACCCACCCTCGTAGCCCTTTTACACGCGCATGGATTTACTGCTGGTAGCACATATTATGGCGACCATAACAATAAAGTGCAGGTGTATTATCGTGATAGTTTAATTTACACGCTATTGGTGGTAGTAAATCCATGCACTTCTAACAGTCACTATTTTATTTTTAATATTTATTAATTTATAATTTATTAATAGCCGTCTACTCTCAACTGTATGTACAATATACATGCTTACATGAATAATATCTTTGTTTTTCTTTCAACTGAAGAATAAGTAAATTTGCATTATTAGTGATAAGATTGTGATATTACGGGTCAACAAAGGTAAATCCCGCGATCCACGAGATGACTCTTATGAAGCCGTAAGTCTGGGGTAGGTAAATAATACTAGTCCGAAAAAAATACACGTTGTTATTGAAAGTGTATTTGAACCTGAAGCATGGAACTAATAGGTTGAGCAAGTAGCCGACATCAATTTATCGTTAAAAATTACCCAATCAATACCGGCAAGTTTTGCAGTCGATAGTAGTGGTATCTACTAACAAATGATTCAGAAGAGTGGTTTGAATCTTTGCTTACTTGATTGCATCAAAAGTTTTTCGAAAAAGTTAATAGATGGCTGAAAATATTAGATTAATTACAGCCCGGAAAAAAACGGAAATTTCCGGGTCCGGTATGATAAGGGCATTAAATTATCGAGTCATTTCAAAAATGTAATTGTTGAGTAATCATCTATTACAGATTCACACATTTTATTTGAATATGTCCTTACTAACAGAACGATTTTTAAAATTCTCTGCAGAAATTTTAACATTTTTCCACATTGTAACACTATACAACCTACATTCACGGTATAAACTTTGGCTCACTTTCAGTAGATAAATGCTTCAGAAACCGTAGAATATAATATCGTAGGTACGGTTTTATATTATGTTGTAAGTGTATTTTTAAACTAGTCGACTAAATAGAATATAGGTATTGAATTATTGACCATAGACTAAATTGTTTTCATCAATTTACAAATGGTATATTAATATTGTATATTTAGAGTAATATTTTATTCTAAAACTTGGTATTGTGATAATGCTCGAATAATAAATCAAGCTAAACAAATATTTTTTTCTTTATTAAAAGAAAATACCTTAAAACTATGAATTATTCAAAAATCGTTAGGTCTCCTTTCAAAGTACATTATAATAATAAAAATATTTATAAAATACGACACCTACCTACAAATAAACGTACATTTGATATACTTAGTTCTTTTAAAATTGTAAGTTTATTTTTATTTGTAACTAGCTGAAGTACCCGGCTTCGCACAGGGTCGCTTCGTGGTTATATTTATCTTAGATATTTAAAAAATAATAAGAGGTAATTATTTTTTTAATATTAAAATATCTGTGTAATACAATATATCAATATGAAAATAATTCTAATAGGAGTAAAGGTCAAACAAAAGAACACTAAATTAAAATCGAATCCAAAATATGCAAACGTTATTAATGTTATTAATATGCAGTAACAAACCAAAATTGGATGGAACAAACTTTGTATTTTATATAATACTAATTTAGAAACCTTCGAAGGTGTGCGCACAACTTACAAAAATTTCATCGCAATCAGATGAATGGTATAAGAACGCATATGAATAGAAGAAAATAGAATAGATGAAAAAGAAGAAGAAATGGTTGTCTTAATTTAGAAACCTTTGCGGGCGTGAGCACAACACTTGATCAAAATTTCATTGCAATCGGATGAATGGTATAGGAACACATACGAATAGAAGAAGAAGAAGACGATTGTACTAATTCAGAAACCTTTGCGGGTGTTGGCACAATTACTGAAGAAAGTTTTACTGCAATCGGATAAATGGAATAGGAACTCATACAATTAATAGAAGAAGAAGATGGTCGTACTAATTCAGAAACCTTTGCGGGTGTTACCACAACAACTGACGAAGGTTTCATCGCAATCGGATGAATGGTATAGGAACCATACGAATAAAAGAAGATATAATGAAGAAGACGAAGAAGATGTTTGTACAAATTCATAAACCTTTGCGGGTGTTGGCACAACCACTGACGAAAGTTTCATCGCAATCGGATGAATGATATAGGGACCATACGAATAAAATAAGATATAATGAAGAAGAAGAAGAAGATGGTTGTACTAATTCAGAAACCTTTACGGGTGTTGGCACAGCCACTGATGAAAGTTTCATCGCAATCGGATGAATGATATAGTACCATACGAATAAAAGAAGAAATAATGAAGAAGAAGAAGCAGATGGTTGTACAAATTCAGAAACCTTTGCGGGTGTTGGCACAACCACTGATGAAAGTTTCATCGCAATCGGATGAATGATATAGGGACCATACGAATAAAAGAAGATATAATGAAGAAGAAGAAGAAGATGGTTGTACAAATTCAGAAACCTTCGCGGGTGTTGGCACAACCACTGATGAAAGTTTCATCGCAATCAGATGAATGATATAGGGACCATACGAATAAAAGAAGATATAATGAAGAAGAAGAAGAAGATGGTTGTACTAATTCAGAAACCTTTACGGGTGTTACCACAATAACTTATGAAGGTTTCATAGCAATCGGATGAATGATATAGGAACCATACGAATAAAAGAAGATATAATGAAGAAGAAGAAGAAGATGGTTGTACAAATTCAGAAACCTTCGCGAGTGTTGGCACAACCACTGACGAAAGTTTCATCGCAATCGGATGAATGATATAGGGACCATACGAATAAAAGAAGATAGAATGAAGAAAACGAAGAAGATGGTTGTACTAATTCAGAAACCTTTACGGGTGTTACCACAACAACTGATGAAAATTTCATCGCAATTGAATGAATGGTATAGGAACAATACGAATAAAAGAAGATAGAATGAAGAAGAAGAAGAAAATGATGATTTTTCTAATTCAGAAACCTTTATGGGTGTGCATACAACCACTTACCAAAATTTCATCGCAATCGGATGAATGGTATAGGAACGCATACGGGACAGACACACAGACAGACATTCATTTTTATATATTAGTATAGCCTATACTCTTCGCGAAAGTGCAAGCAATAAGTTGACAAAGTTTTATCGCAATCGGATGAACGATATGGCAGTGCATTCAATACGAACAAACAAACAAACAAACAAACACACAAACAAATATTATTTTTTATATATTAAGATGTGCATATTGATTATTTAAAATTAGAGTTATCAGTAAAATGTATTAAATTTTCAGTTTTTGTTAAAAATAAAATGCTGTTATCTTACAATGTTAATCTCCAATTGAATGTAAATATTCACGGTCATGTTGTACTATAGTGCAGAAAATGACTGTCAGCATCCCATCCCAAAAAACCTTACTTTAAATAAATATACCTACTCTCAAAATAGTAGCAATCGCTGGCAATAAAATAAGACCATGTTCAAATAGTTATATACAATTTAAAATTGCGTTTATGTCAATTTTGTTCAACTAGGTTACCTATGAATTTAGATCCTTTCAATCGCTAATTCGTCAATTGGATTAAATGCGTACCTATTGTGGCACCCCCGTATGGACCCCATTTAGGGATGTCTCTGTGTATCTGGAGAGGCCTGATTCGGTATCAAACCCAACAAATAGTAAAGCGCTGATTACGAAAATAAATAATAATAACAAAGCCGAGCCGGCAATGCCGTAAATTATGACCGTTGGAGATATTGCAACGTCGCCGTCTTTCGCCAACGGCTCTCGTTGAAAAGCGAAAACACAAGATGGCGCGCAGAACGCTACAAACAGCTAAATCGCGAACACGCCAATTTCGTCCTTCGTAAATTAAATTATTAAAAATATTAAAACTATTATATAATATTGACTTAAATATACCTTGCCGTTTCCAAAACAATTCCGGTGTGTTATTTGTTCATCTCCACATCCCGAATCCAGACGAAAAACCATACTAAAAATAAAAGTGACAGTTTGTTTCTCACTTCCGAAAATGGAGGGAAATGATACTATGTATTAATTCAATCCGATCTTATTTGATTGATTTTTGATGTATCTATCAGGCGAAAGGCAGTAATTGGATTTAAGGTTTTAAGGATAATAGGAGACACCACCCAGCGTACAATTAAAATTATTTCAGGTACCAATTGTACTGAATCGTCTGATTTTTTGATGGCAGCACTCCTTCACCAGCAATACATAGCTTACTGGCGTCCCTCCGTACCTACATTGTCTGTCCAGCGAAGTTTCAGTCTGCCTTCCCACTGTGAATCCATCGAGCATCTTGTTCGAAATATGGGAGTCGCTCATCTAACTCAGTGCATTGTTATATGTATTGAAAATTGTAGACCTTTATATAGGATTTAATATACATTCATAATTTACTGGTTATATTTGCTGCAACATCTTCCTTTAGAACCTATCCACTAAAACCGGCATTGATCAACGATATTATCTAAGATTCACCCCCATACGATAACTATTACTGTACGAATCATTTCGCGGCTGCATATACCTGGCAAGTGGAGATGGGGTAACTCAAATCATGTAAGAATAATTATTTTATAAGTATATAAGTATTATAATTTTTCTGTGTATAATCCTGGTTCTTAAGTACTAAATTTAATATACCCACTGATATTATGATTGTAGCAATCATACCACTCTAATATAAAAAATCTTAACACCACTTCACATAGACGTACTGAAATATGACTATATTCTAAAACATTAGAGCGAGAGATTTAAAAGAATACTATTTTATGTAATAAAAATACTTTATGCAGTCATCAAATGTTTAAAATAAATATAAAGGATAATAAGGCTTAAAATTATGTTAATAGATTATCTACAACTTTTAAGGAATGTCCAGGATCATGCTTTGAAAATAACATAAAGCTCCATTTTGACGTACGATGAGCATGTCCCCCCTTAATATGTAGGTTTTGTTGTTAAAACAAAAAATTAGAGTAATAATAATTGTCAGTGTTTCCTCAATCATAGCTAGATCAGTAGGGTCTGTTTTGATTGGTAATTACGACAATATCTATTGTAAAATATGTACTGAATTAGTATAAATAAGAAGGAATCTATGAATCCTCACTCAACTAATCGAGTCCGTCACGAGCCGTATTACCATTGTCATGAGTTCTTTACTCGACATAGTACATCCGTTATTCCACTCGAATTAAGTTTCTCAGTTCATTAACAGAATTAATCTCTTGATCATCTCGATCTCACCAATACAACATTATCCGCGATTATAATCTCACCTTATCATCCTTATTATTGTGTTCAGTGTATTCATCACAATAATCAAGCAACAGCGACCTTCCATCTTCTATAAAGTTTTCTAGTGCTTACCAAATGGTAAATATAACTGTATGCGTAAGTAAACAGATATTTCGTAGATGTTTTCAACAAACAACTCATAAAGTGTGGAAATAATACTTTAGTTTATGATATTATGCTCCAATAAGTCCATGGAAGTTATTATTTTCTCTGCAAAGTTCTCCATCTAACTGAGCATACGTAATGTTATCTAATTATAAGTTTGAATAATTTTATGGGCCAGCTCCATAATAATTTGTAGTTTGCTCAAAGTTGACCCAATTCAAATACCTATTATAATACTACTGTTTTGATTTGTATTTTAATGAATTTGCGATGAAATTTTCAAATGTGGCTGCTCAAAATACAATACAAAAAACTCTTCGGTCACGTTTTTAACAGTTTTGGGTAAATTACTACTAAATTTATTAACTCTTAGTTTGAACTACTGGGCGCCGCATTGTCAAATGAAATACGTATGCGTTCGTTAAGATTTTATACAGAAAGTAGACGAGGAATTTTAATCAGTTTATATCTACAACTAAGTAGTTTTAATTCATTTTGTTATTAACATAATGTTTTTTATTGCGTATTAAGAATTATCATGCTTGATGCTTTAGATAAAAATAACAGAATTCTCTTCACATTGGAACTTAAAAATAGGTATGCACAATTAAATCATTATGTACGTGTGCATATTTAAATTCTCACTAAGTATTAAATAATAATATAGTAATTTAAATAAACATAATAATATTAAATGTATATTTTAAAAGTACTTATAAATCACGAATGTCTATTTATTTTCGAATTTAATTCGATTGTGTGGCGCCCAGGTGTCCCGGCGTCCAATCGTCAATAACATACATTTATTGAGCATACGTCAACTGTCGATATCAAATAGTCAGTTTTAACTTTCAGTTATTGATGAAAAATAGGTATATTATATATTAATTAAAGTAAAATAAAACAATATTAAGTATTTTTTTTATAGATCATTATATGTTTTAATTGATGTGACATTGTTGACCTGAGACCGATGTTGAAAATTTTGTACTTAAGGGGCCTAACATTTAATTAAATATTCATATAACATTTAGTTTTTTTTCGAATATTCGACGGCTTGGAGAGTGATACAAATGTAATAAACACAACACGACAAGGCTCAGAAATTCTAGTATACAACTGTTGAAAATATAATATTATATTACATCATATTTCGAATATATACACCATGTTGAAAATTTGCGATAAAAATGTGTAGTAAATCTTTTTGTTTTCGGGATTTCTCGGTCTAATTGGATTTCACCCGGTATTCCGCCGAGAAAATTTACCACTTCGCATATGATATTATATTATATTAAATTGATATTATACACAATCATATATCAATTATTATACGATGGATCATGGCGCCGCGAGATCATACCTAAAGCGGATCCATTTGACGTATTAATATATGACGGTATTATTTCTCAGATAGTCCAATACGTCATACAAGACTGTCAAATTTAATAAAATAACAAAAACGAAACGATGGACTAATAATTAATTACAAATGAAAAGAACAAAAGATTATTATATAACTTGTAACTGTTAACTGTACACAACAATAATTAATACCCCGTTTACACGTGACAGTAACAACATGTATTGGTAAACATATATTATCTTGCAGTTGGCAAGATGGCATGCATGAATCAAACAAGTTTGGAAGCTTCTGAATGCTTCTGAATTTTCTGCGTTCTGCGCCTACGCAGTAGAACGATAATGTGCGAACCTGCCGGTAAAAACACGAACCACTCA
This sequence comes from Rhyacophila brunnea, assembly GCF_057557595.1. Taxonomy (NCBI): domain Eukaryota; kingdom Metazoa; phylum Arthropoda; class Insecta; order Trichoptera; family Rhyacophilidae; genus Rhyacophila; species Rhyacophila brunnea. The sequence continues at coordinate 32,127,755 of NW_028233170.1, read as the reverse complement.
TTTTGAGGTTAACCGATTTTCAATACGTCCTGTCAAATATATCTCTCCAATCTTATTCTTCAAGAGTAAGCGAGATGCGAGGTTGTCATTTTATACTACTATCTGACAGGTCGTATTGAAAATCGGTTAAGCTCAAAATGAGTAGTTCGTTTTTTTACCGGAATGTTCGCCCCTATGGCTCTACGGCGCAGGCGCAGATCGAAAATAGTCTTACTTGCGAGTAATAAATCATCACAATTCGGAAGCTTCCAAACTTGTTTGATTCATGCACGCAATCTTGCCAACTGCAGGATAATAGATGTTTCCCCATACATTTTCTTACTGTGCACAGTAAATCTATGCACGTATAAACGGGGTATAAAATAAGCACTATTGGCGACAGTAAATCCATGCACGTATACAGGCGCTATTGCTATACCAATAATCATATTTTTAACATAAACAATAATTAACAAACATAAACTCGTTAACAACTGTCAAACTTTTAACAAACTTCGTACCTATGCAAAAGCAAGGAAGGCAACATGAAGAAATAAACTCTTATATTATTGAAGTACGTACCTACCTTGTTAGAAATGTTCTTTATTCAAAAAGTTTTCGTATCACGTGTAATAAAGAAAAGAAATATGATTATGAGGTTGTAAATATATCAATGTAAAATAATTCTTCGAAGTACAAATAAAATGCAGTGATCAGGTTTGCATATAGCCCGATAATAATATTTTCTCCACAAAGCATACTATATCTTCAAAGAATGTTTGTGAATCTACATAGATATTATGAAGGTTTTCGACTGGCGTACAGCCAACCTCGTACACTTTCCCTTACAGCTCTTGGGATGATTTACGTCGTGGAGATAGCCAAAAGTGTTCACTTTTCTTTCTTAAATATGCTACTTGAACAGCATATAAAATATTATATTGTTCGAGTACCTACCTACTAACTTCGCTGAAGGTTTTTCAGACTTTAAATTCTGTGCCCGTTTTGAAGTCGTAATATATTTATTATAAAACTTATTGGTATCTTTGGTATAGTTTGATAGAGTACCTACTATTGGACAAAGTTTAGTAGTAAGTACTCTACAACTCATATCAGTCACTCTCTTTCCACTGCCGGTCTCTGGATGTCTCCATTATTCTCGGCCTACTTTGTACTGCCACTTTTATCAAATATTTGTGTCTATCTAACAAGTTTTAGGGCGCCTTTGTGGCTGTTCTTTGGGTACTACGGTACGATTGGAATTGTTCAGTGGTTGTTACTGCCATTTTATCAGCTTGTCGACCTCTATAACATCGCATACTCTTACCTGCTATCTTATCCATTGTTTCTTCTTGTTTTCTTTAGACGTTATGCCCAAGATGCAGCTCTTCATGCCGCAACTAAAATTCATAATAATCTAAAATATTTCCTTCGACGTTTGTGGTAAACAAAGTTTATGTGACAGGCACAACTCTTTTGTTTTAACGTTAGGTTATTTTTCGTCGTTTTGTATTTTACCACGTTTTTATTAGCTCGTATTCTTGTTTGTCCAGTATTTTTTTTCTTGTTTGTCCAAGATTTGTATTGGACGATTGAATATTTTTAACTAACTTCCTGACTAGCTAGACATTTGAAACTTTTAGAATATTTATCAGAACACGATGATAATGCATTCTTTTATTACTTTTATCCATCTTTAAGCAGAATTGAATTAATTTTCAGTTAATTCTGTTTTATATGGAAAGTTATTTCGGAAAAAATTCGTAAAAAGTAAAACACTATTACTGGTTGCTAAGGGGGTTCTAGCAACTAAATTATTAATATATACGTGAGTTACTATGGAAATCAATATGAAATGTCAACATGACATTTCAGTATTCTATATTTATTCAGTATTTCTATCAACTACAAAAAAAGTATTTATTAATACATAGAAATGTCAAGTTTATATTATGATTCAACAGAAAATTTAAAAAGTGGTAAGCATATAAAAGATTCTTTTTATCTTGTAATTATTTATGTATAATTATAACCATTTTTACTAGCCAATATTTCAATAAATATATGTGAATTATAATTGAACATATCGATATTAATTTATATTGTTTAACATAATCGGTTTTTGTTAGTCATTCAGTTTTCAATTTATGTTAATTGCTCGAGCCTCTGGTGGGTTTTAAGAGTTATATACCATTTACATACATATTGTGTAAATTACATAATTATTGTAAAATATATACCTACGTATTTTTATTAAATTTTGTCCATATAATATGATAATACCGGTTTTTGGAAATATAATCTAACTTAACATTTCGTAAATATAAATATTTTTATAGTCATAGAAGATATTTTTTAAACAGATTTTTGTTTTACGAGAAATTAATGTTAATCACTTGCTCAACTGAAACTCAACTGAAATTCGAACCCAGATCTCACGATATTATAAGCCTGACGCGTAGCCGCTCTGCCATCGTGGGTTATTTATGTGAAAATTATTTCGTTGAAATAACGCAAATAATGTGAATGTGGAACGCCAAGTGGGACTCTAATCCGCAACCATAGGATTCCAGTGAATGTATTTTACCAATTGAGCTACCTGCGTCTAGTAATCTAGTAGATATATAACTGAAGCGATTATCAATACTTGCGTTAATACTGGCAATCGGATTTTGTGGTTTGAATTAAGGTATCAATAATGTTTACTTTAATAGGTATTTACCTCGATTCCTAGCCGACGTCATGATTGCTCCAAATGTGTTTTAGAATCATGTGTGTTCAATACAGAATGTTCATAAAATATTTTATTGTTGTACTTAGTATGCAAAAATGTACTATCGGAAGGGTTTTGGAACATTACACTGAATAGAACACACATTTAAAAAAAGTGAATACGTGTGAATTTGACTATTACGGGTTTTAGCAGTGACGTCACTAGACAAAATGCCGCCCCATTTTTTATACAGTATTTTTTATCACCCTTTCATGACTCCAATATCTAATAAACTCTTATATGGATACATTACTAACAAAATATATAGGTACCTACCACTAATACATACAAAATTAAATTTAGATATAAAAAGCGAATAAATATACCCAAATCATCAGACTCTAAGGTTCTATGTGGTTGATATTTTACTCACATTTTTAGTTGTACCATTAAATTTAGCAATACACAGATTTATTATTTACACACCATTTTTAATATCCTATTATTGAAGGCATGTAAACAAAATAATTTTAACCATTTACAAATGATTCTCCTCGATTTGCTGCCCTTCGAGTAACTGCCGCCCCCAAGCGACGCCCAATCTGCCTACCCCCACGGGACGTCACTGGGCTTTAGAGACGCGAATTCTTCTTATAGATTATACTCCATTGCGGATGCTGTTTCCAATATAATTAAATAGTTACGCCCCGAAAACAATCTACTTAGAAGCATAACATTAGTATTGAAGTATCCTTGATGGGTTTGGCTACTTATATGTTTATGGCTTTCCCAACACATTGGAAAAAAATCACTTCCCCATGTCCTAGTCGTTATTTTGTAGGAAATAAATCCCCACCCGCGAATGGCGAGTGGCGTAAAGTCGTTTTAGTGCGTATTTACTCCTCTCTCTCTCTGCATGTTGGTTTTATTTTTGAGGCGTGGGTGCACAGTATATTTTTCCGATATATGTAGGAAAGAAAAACGCAAAGCGAAATGATTAAAGCATATAAATCGTTACATAAATAAAGCTCTATTGACCATTCTTTTCACGTGCTGTCGGCGTTATAGGCAAGACAAGTTGTTTCTGAATCTGTGTAAACGTGCTATCAATGAGACTTTATTTGAACAATAAAAAATCTGTATTGGCAGCCTATTGTCCAATTGGGAACGTTGTAATACAATGATTTTTTCTAAGGGTGTTGAAGAAAATCCTATTATATATAGATGGAGCCTTGTAGAGGTTTTACCCAACTCAACAACAACCACACATTGTCTATGCTCATGTTTGGAGCATAGACAGTGGTGAAGCGGAAACACCAATCTGACAGTTCTCTAAAAACCTCGTTACAAGGGCGCTCCGGTTCTTCGCTGAAATATAAAGTTAAAAGATTCATGTAAACATTAGTGATTTAATATAATGTAACATCTAGTAATTTGCCGTGTAATAACGAAACAAGTTAATGTGCACCATAATACAAACAATACAAAACGCTAACAAGTGTGTATTATTCAACTCTGCCCCGAACACAATATGTCACACATACTAGCAACCTACCTGATATCGTTTATTGAGTTAGCATTTACTTGGTAGAATTCCATTTTACAAGAAATGAAAATATAATTAATATTAAATTCTACAGGTTTTACAAGGTTTTGTCGATAGCTATTTCGATTGTAACACCATCTATCCGCTATCGACAAAACCTTTTAAGCACCTGTAGAATTTAATATTAGATAATTATATTTTCATTTCTTGTTACCTGATATCAAACAAATAACGGCTGTAGTTGGGCCACCATATAACAACGAACATCCCTTATAGCCTAAATGAATAAAATTTAAGCAAAAACAGACCTTTGGTTCACTGATTCATTTAACTACAAGTGACTTTGCACTACAAGACGTTTATTCACAGATAACTTCACACTACTCCTATGACTAGGTGATCACTCTTTTTACATAAACATAAACAGTTCCGATAAATCTCAATTAATTATTCCATTAATTCATTTACACGTCGGTGTAACTGACAACTCTAAATACTCATACGATAACTGATGGCAAACTCATTGGGCCACGTTTCCGGTTAAGTTTTTGCGTTTACACACCAGTTTACCTGACAATTTGACTGAAAGTGAGACTGCACAGACAACTAAACTGATCGTTCAAAAGGAGTTTTGATTTTTATGGAATTTACAGATTAATTATACTTCACTTGTGTTGCTAAATAATTTCAAATGTCGTAACAGACATAACGTTTAAGGCTTCTTTTATTATATAGTTAGAATTCTTTAAATTTTTCATAATTCACAGAACATAAAGATTTTACGATAAATATTATATGCTGAAATTAGTACTATTATGTATACAACTATTAAATAGAACCAACCGCTCTACTTATCCTATACATGCCGAATTCACGAGAGTAAAATATCTGGTGAAGTGAAGCGTTTTTACTTACTAAGGTACAGAAATATGATTTGCAATGGAAAACCGAATAAATTTTCACGACCATAGTATATGCATACGTACAACTGTTTGCGTACAAGTTATTGGATATGGTTCCAACGAGTACAACTGTATTTAACTTTGACCGAATAGCTAATTCTAATTGCGTTTATTTATTTATTTAAGAATACAAAACATTGTGGACATAACAAATCTAAATTCAAGACGTACACAACATGAGATCTACATTATAAGTCAAACATTACCCTCACAATAGAGAAGAGAATATAGAAAAAAAATATATATATAATAACAATAATAATAACAAAAAAAAGAGAACGAAAAACTTACAATTTTATACAGAAAAATACAGTTTCAAAAACAAAATGCAAAGTACATCATTGAAAATGTCTATGTCTTTAGGGAGCGCATTTACTAATCTTGCACCCCTAGCTAATGGTGCCTGATAGGCTTGACACGAGAAAACGGTTCCAATCCAGAATAAATCATGGCTGCGACCACGTAGGTAATTGACAGGCGCATGGAAATTCAAATTTATTAGGACACCAGGATTGGAAACCATCCCTCGCGATAACATGCAAAAGTGTTTCAACAGCAGAAGAGACCGACGAGATTCAAGAGAGTGAAAAGTAAGCATGCCTTGTAGAAAGGTAGTCGGAAAATAATCATCTGACGAATTATCGAAAGTAAAATAGTTAAATGTTTTAAAATAAAGACATCGAAGGAACTTCTTCTGGACGCGTTCTAAAATAAGCTTATAGGAAAACTCATATTCGAGAAAATTTAATTCTTTATAGAAAATGTATGTAACCGAAATGTAATTCATTATAATATACCTACAACTCTCAATTCACTGATAGACGAATGCCACTGATTCCTGTCTTTACTCTTGTTGGTTGTTAGTATTGTGAATGTACTATGTACCTGCGTATGTTGAACGTAATTTAGTTAACGTTATTTAGAAAAAAAGAGTATTACGGCATTACAGCGATTGGCCAATGCGCCATAATACATAATAAATACAAAATTATAAAAATATCCTAATTACAAATAACAACTAATATAACAAGAAAGTAGAAAAGACAGCATGTGTTTATGTAAATATTAAAGAAACATGATAATATATACAATTATAAATTTAACCTATTTAACAGAACATTATCTCGTTGATCTAATCATGGCCATACTACCTATATACCGGTCGGGATGCCGAATAGCGCATTCAAATTGTAGTGCCGCACATTTCGCGGAAAATTTCGTTCATTTACGGCGAACTCTATAACTAAAAAAATCCGCGAAATATGTGGCAGTATAAAAATACCACATAAGCGTGAAGTTATATAGTTTGATAGGAAATATGACGTATTTAGACTGACGCCGAGCAAGAGAAAACTGTGCTATATGCTTCATTGTAAAGTAGTCTGAAATAATAACGGTTACAATAATTAAATTTACCCTATGTAATTTGTGTGCAATAGAAGAAATCGCGACCTGCGCAATTTCAAAGTTAAGTTGTTCCACTATTGACATAGCTATACCATCGAAATACGCTATTCGGCATCCCGGCCGATTTAAAGTATCCCACTTATTATTTCTTTAGGCCTGTCAGTATCTCTTTCTCTGATACTGTACCATTGTTCTGAAATTAATATAGCGATGACTTATCCACCGAGCGATGTGTTTGCCCAAATCCACTCCGAAATATTTAAACAAGATGTTATGTCCACCACTTTTATTTGATTTTATACATATTTATTATTTTTTCAATCCCTGCGTTGCGAAAAGATAAAATAAATATATTTCTTTTATTATAAACAATTATCTGGTTCTTATGAATTATGTACTTGATGATATTTCTGCACAGCATAACAGCTATAAAATTTTTATCTTAAGAAACTGTTTTAAACGCTGACCTAGACAAAAGAGTGTATAGTTTCCATCCATTATTCTGGTCACATAATAGGTTTTATGACGTCACGTTCCCACGGGTTGACAGCTACTGTTTTAGGAGTCCGTGCAATGACGTCATCGGCGTCGGGGCGCCGATCGACGCCTGCCTGTCACCGCTGTTCCGTGATCTTAGAAAATGTTTCATGTTATATATATATTTATTGTATGACATATGGACGTTATGTATTATGTTTTATTCTAAGCCTCCATATTTGAAATTTACCGATTAATTATACAGTGTATCACAAGTTCATCGTCACTCTCATTATTAAGGGCTGTAATTATTCTGGTATAAGTAGTGAATAATTATCCAGCATTTTCTATCCTATGAAAGCCTTGTAGCGTATGCTACAGATTTTTCAGGGTATTTATTCATTAGGTCTATTCACGTCATCATTATTTGTCCTTTGTCCCTTTTATCTGACACACTGATATCTGATATTATGTATGCATGTGTATGCGTATGTGTTTGTATTAAATAAATATACAAACTACTTAAATAAGATAGAGGGGGACTACGCCAGTCACTGTTATGGATGAGGAGAGAAAGAGATATTAAGATATTGACATACCTATTCACCCTCTCGCTCCATCACAATCGTCTGAAATTGGAAACAGGTTGTCCGAAACTGTTGTTAACATAAATAACTCAGTTAAAGTAGAATTAACAAAAGTAACTTTATTTCATAACCATTACAATTATAAACCTTTTGTGGTTTTCTAGGCCTCGACGGAAAGACAAAACAATATAGCAATACAAATATATTTTGTATCGGAATTCGTAAATTAATATGAATTTAATATTTAAGTTATATTTTATTTACCAGAATCTATATATATTGTGGCTTATCGACCGCGACTTATCTTCCAATGGGCGACAGAGAACTTTGAGCCATGCTGCCAATTCAAGGTGATGGAGTGGTAAATGATAACGAATTTTTACATTGTCATGTTATCCCTTTACGCATTAATTTTTTTCAAGATTTTTACATTATAAGAAAGCTTAATTATAGATGGAAAACAAGAAGTATGGTAACATTTTTACTATGACTTGAAACAATAAAAATGGTTCTAGTTTATACAATTGATCACACGAGCATACGCATTACTGTTGAGAAAAAGGCTTACGTAGTCTTTTGAACCGACTGTCCTGAAATAGACCTGAATTTTATAATATATTTTACCCTCAACGCAGCTAATTATTACTGACCTCTGTGCTTTGTATTCCAAACTAAATTAATAATACACATAAGTTTCTGTAATAATTTACTTCCTCTAACTTACTAACTTGAGATATTTGTATAGGACTTAATCTTTTCCGAAATTCCAAAAATAGCTCTATGTTCATTTGGGTCTTTTGTCAAATTTTACCCTCGAAGAGAGCTTAAACTTCCACGAAAAGCTTTTATTGTCAAACTTTAAAATCAGCTTGTAGTACAATATTATGGCTTATACTTTATAGTATTGTAGATGTATTCTAACAAAATTGTACAAGCTTTATAGAATTTAAATTTAGCAATATCAATGTAAATAATATCCTTCCCAAGTGAACATTTTCATGCACCTAGAAAATTTGTTAAAATGCAATTAAAACGAATTGTAATATAAAGCTGCCAAATAGACGGAGTTTTTTTTTAATAGTACTAAGTACAAGTAGAATTATATTATAATGTATCACCGTAAATAAAAAAATATAAATTAGCTTGCCATTAATGACAACGCGTCATACTGCATCGATTTGATTTGAAAATCTTCTCTCGTCGCCAGTATTCAGTTGAATTAACGTACCTATTTAAAAATTGGAATATTGACAAAATATATCTGAAAATGACTATTCGAATATACGATTTTAATTTTTATTAGGTAGGTAATATATTGTCTTTATACTAAGAACAAGTAAGCTATGATCTAATATCCATTATAAAAACTGGTAGTGATGTACCACACTTTCCCATTGCTATTCTTTAACTTAAAAATTTCAAAAACACTTATTTTTAAACATCAAAAAGGAATACTCAATTTCCCATTCGCCGGAAAAATTATATATTTTGGTCTTCTTTTTGTTACTTTTCGTCATACGATAATAGAAAACTACGCCTTAGCTTAAAGTGCGGGGATTTCAATTTTCTCTATCTCTTACTCTTACGGAAAGCTATGAGTAATGCAATACGTATTAAGTGATTAAATTTCTTTGTGGTTATTTTGGTTCTACTTCAATATCTAAATGAAATTATATAGTGATACCAATTAACACAATAAATCCCTAAATCCCCCGTCAATAATCCTGTGATTGACAGAATTGGGAAGAACAATATTATAACTCGTATGTAATACTAGTTGTAACTTATGAGACGACCGAGGAATGTTACACTGGGAAGCACAACACAAAGAATTTCGCGAATCATGATATAGTGAAGAAAGTACTGTTGTTTGACTCTGCGTGGTTGGAATGATAGAGAGTCAGTAGTCAGGAAGTAGCCCTTAGAACTGCCTAACCAAAATTCACTATCTTTATTTCGCGCCGAAGTACACATATATAATTTTAATAATAACATGTAATCCAAACGTTTTGCTATTTCAATCAATATCTTTGTCTTATATCTCTTGTGAGAAGCAAAAATATACCTAATATTTAATTTCCTAAGTTAAATTAATAAGTCCTCATTTTCCTTAATTTAATAAGTCCGTGGTTAAAACTAAAGCGAAAAAAACCCTCCCACATACACCCTTACAAATCAATAGGTATTATTTTAATTTGAATATACCTGCACGCAATTTCATGAATCAATTTCTATGGACTTATGGTGTGTTCAATCAAAATCTATCCCGCGATCGATGTGTTGGACATACATGCTTTATAAAATTACTCTTATAATGTCCTGCTAAGTAAAAATACAGTGTTTTTGTTTTTAGTGGAATGAAAACCCAAATTTTAAACTACCTTTTCTTTTATATTATGTAAAACTATTTGAGTGTTTTGACGTAATCTCTAAATATATACATCGACTGTGTTTAGGAAAAAGGGCGTAACCCTCGATTTTTTTGTGCTTTTATTAGATATTAACAATGTATACCACTAAATATACGTTCTTTTAAAAGAAAGTAAGCCGCAAATACCGATTTATTATCTAAATTCAGGTTTTAATTGAGCTTTAATTAAGTTTTAATTTAAGAAAAAAAGCATTTACCCTCAATTTTAATGATTTTTCTGTAATAACTTCTTTAATTATTAGTAGATCAAAGAGATATTACACCAAATCATCAATCATAATTCACCCAATGTATATGTTTATTTTTTTCATTAATATTGAAACAAAATCATTAAAAAAACGTTTTTTGCCTCTCCTGTAAAATTTGATATGTGTGGGTTACGCCCTTTTTCCTAAACACGGTCGATATTATACAAGAAAAGGTAGTTTAAAACTTTTATTTCACTAAAAACAAAAACACTGTTTTTTTATTTGACATGGCTGTATAGCCTTCAGTATAAATTAAGTTGGTTATAAATTAATCCATTTATATTCCTTGATGCGATTTATATTTGATGTTATCTGAAATTTCGATCCAGTCAGCCATTTTTCCGTAGGTAGGTCGCTATATCATTGTCCTGAAAGCTGTTTGCAATTTATTGCAGTGTCCGCTTTTTTCGGTCCGGTGGATTTCGCAGATGTAAATTTTATTCCGGCTTGAATAATATACGACGGGAAGGTAGCTGAAAATCCTCAAATCTAAAGAACATCTCTGTTCGCTATGTCGTACATAAAAGCATTTCTTTGTGACGGGGATTCAACGAAATCTATTTACCTAAAAAAGTCAGTCTATCTCCTCATTTTATTATTTAGCTATCTGAAAAATTCCACTTACATTTTTTATCTAACAATCTTATAATCTAATAGATAAAGTAAAATGTAACACAATTACTGTTGTAAAAAAATTAAATAAATAACACACGGAAAATTTAAATTATTACTTTTTTATTGTGTATTTTTGATCCAAAGATGAAAATATGTTGATGAATTCAAGTAGACAGGATGTATAACCATTGCGGTTAATGCTAGAAATACATTATCATCATATCACATGAGCACACGTAGACTCACGGTGTGTTCGTGCCAAAAGTGTCCTTTGTTGTTTTATCTGGTATTTAAAATGTTATCCTCTTATCCCGTTGCACATTTTGCAATAGAGAAGATCTGTCAAAATGTATCAGTGCCATACTAAAATATGATAGCACGTTTTGTTTTGTTTTATCCTAGTTTACACATTTTTGAATAACGTGATTTGATGTATCTTTGATTTTATGGTATGGAAGGGAGTTGCAAAATGATAGATTATTGATATACTTAATTTTTTTGTAGGTTGTCAGTTTTTATTAATGAATGTTTTAATGGTTCTAGCATATGAGTTCACTTGACGTGATGACAATAATATATTTCTAGCATAATAATTATCATTGATACTGATGGAATTTGAATTTAAATTCTAATACATTTAAGTTTTGTACTACCTCTTTCATTTGAGTCGGTTTTTGCGATCCGGTAAATACATGCTGACAACGAATACTGTTAATTATTACTTATATAATATTAATACAATAGGTAAAAACCTTATTATCTTTCTACCTTTATTTAGTATAAAAAACAAATCTATTTTTGAAAGGTTAATTAATTATTATCATTGACACAATTTTGCCAAATAAGGTAGATATAATTTGGTTGTCAGAAAAAAATGTAAAATTATTTCAAGATGAAAATGTCTAGAAACTAACATATAAAAAATAATTTCTTTTTAACTGTCAATTCAAGGTGGAAATGAATTGTATTATTATTTTTAATAAAAACGCAAATTTTATTGTACTAATTCCACTTTTTGTTAAATAAGTCGACCGGTTATTTTATAAAAAGTGGTATTAGTACAATAAAATTTGCGTTTTAATTAAAATTAATAGTATAAAAAATATGTCATAACATTGAAGATTATTTTAACGATAACAATGATTGAAGAAAAATGTTTGTTGTTTTTGACAGTGATGAACTATTTACAGCATGTAGTTTTAAAATTATTACTAAGACCTCATTTCTTTATTCCTAGACTTTATGTCTTATATAATACGTAGTGCCTGGAAAATATTTAACAAAAAAATCGACTGAATGCTAGAATAAACTTCACACCTAACCAAACGTTGGACCTTCATTATGATTACGTAAACTGAAAAGGTCAAAGCTCCCGTGAAATTTTGGAAATGCCCTCAATCAGCAGTGAGTAGGCGGAAACAAACCTTTTTGTAACAAAAAAAAATATACTAGTCCAAGAATTCTAACATATTCACATATGTATCATATTGTTCATAAATCACGTTTTCTGGTGACTTTGATAAATTTTATTGTCTTCTTATGCCACGTTTTGTATTTGACCTAAAGTACAAAGAATAGTTCACTGAATTTTCATTTTATTTTCTTTCAATAAAGCGCTTCGGTGGCGGCAAAAAGCTCTTCCGGAAAGGTCGCTGACCCTCAGAGGTCATGGCCATCTTAACCCTTCGTGCGTACTGTAATGTGGGGATATGCAAACTATGGAGTTAGCTTCTATATTTAGTGTCAGGTATATTATTACGTAGGCAGTTATATTAAATTAAAAATTATACATATTAAAATCTTAAGGGGTGTTTCTAGATATACTATTATGTAACCTCTTCTGTCGCGCCGGATATTCCAATTTTGAAAAATAAATTACCTATTTCTACTTTAATAACATTATATTCGATCCCATATGGAACAGTCTCGAAGTGAATTCACAATATTATAATAATATATTAAAGACATATTTCAGTTGACTAAAGACATAATTATTGTAGTTGTTTTAAAGATATATCAATTAGACTTTCTTGTCTACTTATTTCAAATAGTGACAGACGCGTTATTTATTTATTTATTTATTTTTGTTGCGCCTGTATACAGTTATCTATCATTCAGCTGGTCAGTCAGTGGAGTAAAATTATCATATTCCTGAAATAAATCACTATGACAAAACTATGGCACGCGAACGGATTGTAGAGCGATGCAACACTGCAATCATTGGTACCACGTAGAACCTAGCATTACAGGAAATCCTCCCAAAAATGCAAAATATTTATCAGACGGCTTTAAAGTAATTCGTCGACTGATTATGAATAAAATTTCTCAAATTTCAGAATAAAAATATTTTTCGAGAAGAGAAAATAAAAAGAAGAAAATATCCAATCACCAATATTTTTTAAAGTTTTTTTTTATACATAAAGCCCCGTTTACGTGATCCAATGTCGACGATCATCGCGGAGGAATCATCCCCAGTGACCCGTGTAAACGCACATTCATCAAAGAATCATCAAAAGTGAACGACGTTCAACTGCTTCTACTTTTTGATAATTTTTTTTATCACTACGAATGATTCAAAAATACTGCGCATGCGCACTACGCCCCCTGAGTGCTGTCATCATATTCCCCACACCCATTACGTCGCATTACTCATAGTTTTATCCACCTACGCCTCTTTTTCCTATTTCTGTTTCTCTCGATGAAATTTATGCATTCACATAACAAACAACCACAAATTGTTTAAATTCCAACCTGAATCGCAATTTTACTTGACGTCATTTTGGAATGAATTGAGTATTTCACTTTCGGTGACACGTGTAAACAAAATGTGAATGCCTGCATTCAATTCACCGCAGTGACTCGTGTAAATGAGCCTTAAGCCACATCCACTATAAAACCTCCATGCTGGAAAGATCGCAAACCTCTGCGCAAAACTAAAATTTCCATTTGTTTTTCATTAGGCGCAAACGACTACTCAGAAATTTTCATACAAAAGTCACTCATTGTTGGCGAAAGTGAAGCAGAATAAAAAGAAGCACGAAACAACGGCTTCACTAATGGTCTCATTTAGTAGTTTGTATTTATAGATTTACCTCTCGTGCGGCTGTTACTTCTCCACTTCGCACGTTCGGTATAGAGTTTTCCTATAATTTACTACTGTTTGAATTGAATGTACAGTGTAATAAAGGGCGTCGAGATAAGAATAATTTTTGCCGTATTGCCACACCGAAAATCGAATTGCGTCATTATATAATTTATAAGAGCATTTAACTTTAAAAGGTTCACGAGTGAAATACATTTTTTTAATGTTCTCAGACACTTCTCGTAATAAACATCGTGTAAATAAAAGAATATGATTATTTTAAAAGATAAATATGTTTATGGGATATATTTTTTAATTAACTATTTTTTAATTCAACGAATAATTCACAAGATTTAAGAATATAACATTCTAATTATTGAACATACATAATTTTGAAAACACTGAGAAACTCTGAGAAAATATATTATAACCAATAGAAAAAATCTTGGAGTGATCCGTGACGTCGGTTAGTACTTAAAGTAATACCTACCTACTTTGATTTAAAATACAAAAGTCGATCGCCAATGTAGTTCAATTTAGGAAGCGCTACAGTGAGTATTAAAAGCCATTAGTTAAAATTTGTGATAATTAAGTATGACTCATTTAGCATTGTGCTCAATGTGCGTGTGCGCGATACCCGAGAGATGCTGGTACGATTCCTGCAGTGTGTCTTCCTTTTTTTCAAAAGATTTTTTCTATTGTTTATATTATATTTTCTCAAAAGTGTTTTCAAAATAATTATGTACTTATATTATAAATATATATTTTTTTTTTGACAATGCCCGATCCTAATAAAATCATATGGGGCTGTGTATTGTCAGATTTTTTTTACGAGAAATGGATGTTAGCCACTTGCTCAACCTGTTAGGTCCATACTCTAACTCTAAACACAAATTGAAAAACAATATAATCTGTATTTTCCAGACCCAGGATTCGAACCTGGTCAACGAACGAACGTCACCCGAACAACGCTGTATGTCACTGTTTGGTGATTTTCTTCTATAACCATCTTATCACGTCATTCCAGATCATGCTGGCATTCCGTAGCTTCGCCAACTATCTTTGTAGATAGAATTTAGTGGCATCTGGAATCAGGTTGACTTGAATTACAGGAAAGACAGGTTGAAATTCTGGTCAGGTTTCTGCAACACGTAGTCGAGCTAGGTCCATCATCACCTCTTCACTCTCAGCATAATGAGAGGCTGCATAGTTTGCCTATTATCTCCTCATTACTCTTACCCAGTATTTGTCGGAAACATATATTCTCGGAGCTCAGTATACGGTTGCTCTGAGCCTTCATCATGTGCCATGATTCGTTACCGTAAAGAATGCCGATGCCGAATCCGATTAACTGGATCTAAAAAACTGTTTAGTTCATCTAATAATGGATAGAATAATATTCATAGTATTATGTAAATTACAGTATTATATTTTGTATCAAATTTCATACAAATTTGCCTTGTTTGACGTACAGCAATCTTGCAAACTTAAATCAACAAATCCCAAAATGATGAAACTGCATTCGGGTAACGTCTTGAATATTATCAATTTTAAGAGGTTATTTTATATCCCAACAACCAAACAAAACATATAAAGTTTGTAAATAATTATTTCTTTTATTCAACGAATAATTCACAAGATTTAAGAATATATCATTCTGATTATTGAACATATATTATTTTGAAAAAAAAACACTTTCTGATAGAGTATATAATAACCAATAGAAAAAATCTTTTTTGAAAAAAGTAAGTCACCCCGACGGGGAATCGAACCCTGTATCTCCCGAGTATACGCCTCATCCGTCGCATTAAGCCATTATGCTACGGCGTGACATACTAATAGCGAACAAATTTTAACTATTGGTCAATTTCTATACCTACCCATCAAAGATTTTTTCTATTGGTTATTATATACTCTATCAGAAAGTGTTTTTTTCAAAATAATATATGTATATAAAGTTTGCACCGAAATTGCTAAGAAATAAAAGTGGTAATCTTTTGGTTTTTTATCACTATCATATCGTAATAATATCAAAGTATTGATAACCTATTATTTTATTATTTACTTTGAAATTCGAAGATTTGTAACAAAAGTTGGAATACCTTCATTATTATTTAATTCCAGAAATTATTTACCCATGTTTAAAATAGCTGTCCTGAAATAATAACTTCTAATGGAAACATTGTTTTTTCGCCGATTTTGAAATACCATAGTTTTGTTTTCACGTTTGATATTTTTTTTGAAGAGGTACGTGTATCTTTTTAGTAAAGAGATACACATGGCTCACGAGCAGTAGTTTTCTGACCTCTGATATAAACTAACCTAACACAACTCAAGAATTTATTTTGCAAAACTACTATAGACAGTAATAAAAATATTATTATATTGTACTAGTATTCCGGTTCAGAGATTGTACTAAAAATATTTATTCCTATACGTATCCAATAAATAAAGCTAGGCTATAGGACGCGGTACAGCACAACTAATAAAAGGCAGCAGGCTCTAGGGTCGGGTTTATATCAAGGGTGTGTGGGAAACACACCTTACTTACATAGACCCTGGGTTACAAATTTCATTAAATTTTATGCGTATTTTCCTAAACAAAATTACTATTGAATTTTGGTTCAACGGGTTTCTCATTGCACACTGGATCTTATTACAATCTAAAATAATGTGTTTACTGTAGAATAAATAAATACATACATGTTCCAATTGAATACAATTCTGTCATATCAGCGGCGAAGGGTGGAGGTAGGCTATTAAGATTCGTCATAAATAGTGCACACAAAACTTTGCCAGTGATACTTATTTGTTTTCATTGAACTAAGAATACATATTACAGATGGTGTTGGTTAGTTTTTTTTTAAAATACATGAAACCCTGCAAATCAAACCATTATCGATAAAAAATATTCTTCCGCCTATAAAATATCTAAAATGATGTAAGGTTTAATGGCGTGATTTTAGATATTTTATAGATAAACGAATATGTTTGACTATTTTCTACTATGGCTTGTATTAGGCAGGGTTTAATTGATTTTTAAATACTAACAAACACTATCTAAACATTGTAGGCTTAGTTCAATGAAAACAGATACGTTTGACTGACAAAGTTTAGTGTGCACTATTTATGTCGGATCGTTATAGCCTACCTCCACCTTTCGCCACTGATAATATAATTATCATTACCATCAATCGAAACGTCTCCGGTCCTCTCTGCGACAAACTTCTTTCATTGTATCAGAGATGATGTGTATTTTTCTATTTATTTTTTAACACGTTCGATCATAAAAAAATCATTTGGGCCTCCACGAGGTGGAGGTTGTAATAACAGATTTTTGTTTTTACGAGAAATGGATTTTTTAAAATTAATATTTATGTCCTTGATTTTTCGTACAAGGTGGTTGTTAGTAATTTTGAACAGTCAAAAATACCCAGGCTTTGATAAAATCACATAAATATATTGTGTCTTCACCGAGGTTGGAACCCAAAGCTCCCGGATAGAAAGTCAGCGCATTACGCACTGCACCACGAGAGCCGCCTGAAAAATAGATATTAGCCACTTGCTCAACCATACTCTGGGTCCAAACACGCATTGATAAACAACATGTGAATTGGAAAACCAGGATGGCCGAGCAGTAACTTGTCAGTCTATAATGTCGTGGTCCCGGGTCTAGTATATTTATACATAATCCAAATACCTCAGTCTAGGACTCCCTCGTTTTCGTTTCGATTGAATCCTCTAATATATATCCAAACCAGGGTTATTAATTGTAACTCATATAGCTAAATAAATAATCTTGTTGTATAGAATATACGTCATGGCTACATATTATTTATGACAGTGACTACAATTATTAAAAGTTATTTTTAATGTATCTTAATAACGTTCCTTTTTTGAATTATTGATTTACGACAATTTATGACACTCATAAAATAGGTAAGTATAAATTTTTATCGTTTAGTTTCTTAAAGATAATTTAGTATCTAACATTAGAATACACCCGTTGACCAAATTTTATGTCCGCGATATTAATATAAATTCAACTTAATTCAACTAGAATGATACCAAGAGAATAACAAATAGCAAAAGTTTGCCATAGCCCGCGCCACGTCTCCGGGGCCGCAAATTTACTTTATTACGGCCATATATTTTTATATCTTTTTTACACTTGTTGTTTTTTTTTTCATTTCACTCTGCCCTAATTTCTGCTTGTGTGTCGAGGAAAATCTTCTTTTATGTTTATAGTTTCTTCCACTATAAAAATATTATATTCAAAGCTCTTGGCGAGAGAAATTCGACCGTCTCATATGAATCGGACAAAGGTTTTGAATAATTAATATTAATTTTAGAAAAGGTGAATACTACAACTTCCTCTCACCCCGTTATCTTCCATTCGGTAGAGAGACACAAGGTGACATTTAATTTCATAAAACAATTTCACGTGATTGACTGGCCACACATATGAATTCATGCAGAGAGAGCATTTTATATGATAACTAATTATTCGAAACATTTGGAAATATTAATATAGTGCTGGATACTAGAGTCTCGCAAACTTGGTGAACGGGACAAACATCAGCGAACTCCAAATTTTCAATAGACTCTCGTAAGGTTGCCTACTCCGGACTCTTTAATTTATTGTTCGGTCATACAGTAAGACAACTTGAAATAATTCATTCCATTAATACAACTTACAGTTATATAATATATAACCCATAAAAAACTACAATAATGAATATAGTATAGTTATTAGAAATAACCAACATCAAAATGTTTAGTAATAATAATTGTATTAGTATTTATTTTACACCCAAGAACGGCTTTTTGATTGGTGACAGTTAGTTTTGCAACATAATAATTAATGTATACAGTCTACGTTGACATAGTATACAACTTTGTAGCTCAAACCACTCACACAAATATAATTTAACTTAAGTAAATCAATAAAATCCAAAGTTTCTCAACCAATTAAAAGGTCATTAACCAATAATAACATTGCAACAATTATTTGTTTCAAATTAATATACCATTAATACTATCGATAGAGGGTACTTACATCCATTAGAATTTTACAGACAATAGTTAAGAATTCAATAATCAAAGCAAATTTAAAATACATACACGTTAAAACAAAATCAAGGTTAACTAAACTAACTACATATTATAATAGTTTAAAACAGTTAACACAATGAGGCAATCTAGAGTCTAGACAGTTAATATCATGAATGTTTGAAAAAGTGTTTATATTTTAGATTTGTATTTCCATAATATCTCGTCATACCATTGCTTCCTTTTCACATGAAATGGCTCAAATAGACTCTATGACAATCGGTCATATAAATGCTGAAAAACCCGTTTCTTATGTTGGCGTCCTGTGTCACAGGGTGTCACAAAGTGTAAATACGATGTCATAGCTGTCATACAATATGTATGTATAAATGTCGGAATGGCATAGATTTGATCATAGACACTAAAACGCTCTTAGCATATATGTGCCCGATCGTCATATAGTCTATTTGAATCATTAGTCGACAGTGGGATATTGTCTACGATGTATACAGTTCCGCAATGCATATGGTTTCGAACACCTATGGCAATATCTACCTTTCAAATATATCCACCAACCTCTATTTTTTGAGTCTCATGTCAGTATGGTCATATATTATCAGTAGTCTTTAAGATTTTTTATAACTTTTTTTGAAAGAAATCATTCAACAGTAAAGTTATTTATTGACTTTTTTCTAAGATTATATTTAAGTAATAAATTGTGTTTCTCATCTAATAAAGTCCATTGGGGTTTGCAATATCGGTATTTCAAAACTGGTATCCTAGTATTTTTCGATACCGAAATACCGGTTTTAGAAATCAGACAATACCGATATATTCGCTATTGAAAATGAAAACAAAATGTAGTAATTAACATAAAAGGTTTACTAGTAATTTACATTTTTTGTTGTGTTACACGATGTCTGGTTTACTTCCGTTGCCCTTCAACATCCTTGGTGATCAGCAATGATACTTGCAGATTTTAGAAACACATTATTGCATTATAGGTAGGTACTTCCCTAGTTTTAAATTTACCCAAATGTGTTCGCCAGTCACTCGCGGGTCTTACAAGTTATCAGGTGTGTTTTTTATGTTTTTTCCTCTCATATATTTCACGAATACCAGTATTCAATAAGAGATACTGAAATCCCTGACAACGATAGGACTAAATAGCGATTCTACTCTGAGTCGGTTGCATTGAACATTATTGTCAAAATATTTATTTACATCTCTAGTGAAGGGAAGTTATTTCGAGTTTTTACCTATATATATATATATATATATATAATATGTTCTGCAAAATAAGTCAAGGTAGTTATATCACTGATATAATTATTTAGATTCATTTAACTTTGATAACATTTTTAATGGTGGTATAATAAAAAATCTGTTCAATTAAAATATTTAAATATTGGTATGAGTACATCTAAGACTATTATTTTTTTAAGGAATGTAGAATATTATGCAATTTTAATACCTCTATACAGTATTTTTCTTATATAATATTTCATTATTGAAAATTGATATTTTTTATTTGAATATAATTTGAATAGTGTTCTGTGACTCGAAAAAGGTTGGGAAGCGCTGCCAGTCAAACAAAACTGGTTTTAATAATATAATAGAACCCAAGAACTCCAATTATCTGGATTTATTTTTGATTATAAGATAAGGGTAAGTAAAATTTAAAATATATAATTAGTTAAGATGAACTTTTCAAAAATTGCTGTAAGATTTATTCTGAAAGTTAAGATTTTTTTTTATTATTATCCATCCGTATTTATAGTTATTCGAAGTACCTTTATCCCCATATAGTCCGAATA
Organism: Rhyacophila brunnea; assembly: GCF_057557595.1. Classification (NCBI taxonomy): domain Eukaryota; kingdom Metazoa; phylum Arthropoda; class Insecta; order Trichoptera; family Rhyacophilidae; genus Rhyacophila; species Rhyacophila brunnea. Next base: position 32,106,839 of record NW_028233170.1, on the reverse strand, counting down.
ATCGAGGTTCTACTGTATAACAGACCATTGGGTTGTAATATTTCACAATTACACAATGTAATCAGAAAATAAGATTGCTAGATTTCAGAATCACACTTAAAGTCTACAATAACAACAAATAGGTATATCACTTTTAATCTCAGAAAACAATTTTGTTCATCACGTCAGTATTGCGGTTGAATATGATATATTACATATTAATTATTGGCTATGAAGTTTCGTAATATACTTACCAAACTCCAAAAAATCAAATGAAATGTTTGAAAGTTGGATTACTTACGACGAATTAATTTATCTTCACAAATATCAACTTAGTTTGGCCGACTTTCTTTTTTTTTGAGTTGTCTTCAAAATTTTGCATATTATATTTGATAATAAATATATTTTGAACAAAACTTTTCAAAGAACGTGTCCCGGTTTGTCTGGAGGTCTTTTTTTCAACAATTCTGTACCATTTGAAATTGAAATGTTGTTTTGTTGTTGTTTGAGATATTTTAATACGTTACGTAAAGGGGGAACTAAGTTTCCAAATCGTATATGTGAGGGTTGTTTGAAAAGTTAAAAAAAAAAACAAATTGACACATCTTCAGTCGCACGGGGCCAGGTTCGGAAAATATAGTAGACGAGAAATCAATTAGAAGCTAAATTTATCATTGATACCGTTGATTTCATAACGACATTTTGTCCTGGTTGATGAGATTTTTATTTGTGTGCCAATCTTAGTCATTTTCACTTTAACTAGTTGTTCAAACGATCCAAAAAACAGTGGCTATTGTCTGCCCAGCTGAAAAATGGTCTGCGACGTCTTAGGCACACGTCGACCGTCTTATCATTATTTGGACTCCTGTTGAACTCTGGTGTATAGTGGTGGATCCAACTTTTAACAAGTCCCAAATTACATCCTCTGGGACTGTTCGCTAATGGGATCTGACCGGTTTACGTTCCTTATATGAAAGGGATAACAGAGACAAGTAACTCACTAATGTACTGTGTTCGGACACTTTTCAGTTACTAAATCATTTAGTGGTAACTAAATCATTCGCGACTCGACTAACTCGACTAATCCAAGCCGGCCTTTAGTCGTTTTTCCAGTACTGCGATAAATGGGAAAGTATACGACTGTCAAACGTTAACTTTTCGTCTGAAATTTTGACAGCAGTCGTTTGACGAATGCTACTTATCACCGGCAACAATTTTACTAAATTGTGGCGCAATCTCATAAGAATTTAACAAACTTTTCAAACAACCCTAGTCTATTCCCATATTATATTTAAATATGTCTATATATGAATATGAGAAATTCTGCGGCTCGGAAGAATTACATAGCATAATATTGTATTAGAAAATGCAAAAAATCTTACAAACATTTCATATGGTAGACCCATGACCTACTTTCTCTTATTGAATATTTTGGTATTTTTAGTATCTTATTAGATTATAAATTATTTATATTTCTTAGAATATTGCGGAAGATAAATTTTCATGAAGCACATTTTGTTGAAAGACCAAATACGTATAGTAATATTTTTTATTAATTTGTTTTACCATTATTAATAATTCTGAACTGTAAATCTGAATACAGAATACACATTATTCGTTAATTTAAAAAAATATGTACTATAGTCGCAATTTATATTATAACAATAAGATCGGTTTCGACTTACGAGATTTTTTTAAATTGGTGACAGAAAGTATGACAGCACATTGTTTATTGTTTATTGTTGTTATGGATGTACACTTCCCCATACTACAAAATTCTCATTAAACAATTATTGTTTTTTTTTTTACTTCTATATAGGCAGGTGAGAAATATTCATACCAAGACGAAATGATCAAAAGACATATACCATATTCAGTACTCATAAAATTATATTTTTTTCGATAAGCAATGAGGTTGAGAATTTTTTTATTTTCAAAAATATTAATTCAGGGAGGGGTTCTTCTTATAAACGTTTTTGCATTTTTTTGCGAAACCTACCTTCGTGATTGTTAAACTATATTTGATCGCTACTTTATAATGTATGTTTTATTTAATTAAATAAAAAAATTTACTGTTTCTTAATACATTTTTCTTGCAGAAATATAGGCATTGTAATGTCTAGGGGTTAAAAATGCAACGATGTAGACATTATGTTAAACGAGAGTATTTTTAACTCATTACTTGACAGTTTAGCAAAATAATAAATAACAAGGCAACGTTCAAATTGACATACAATGAGCAAATCGTGTAATAAGTAGGTATATCTTTTTGTAATTAATTTACGAGTTCAAATTCAATTTTTTTTTTACATACGGTGAACATTACAAATTATACAGTTAAGGGGGGACGTGCGCCGCGTAGGTCAAAATGGATATTTTATGCTATTTTCAAAGCATGATCCTGGACATGCCTTAAACGTTGTAGATAATCTATTTACATAATTTTGAAGCCTTATTATCCTTTATATTTATTTTAAACATTTGATGACTGCATAAAGTATTTTTATTACATAAAATAGTATTCTTTTAAACCTCTCGCTCTAATGTTTTAGAATATAGTCATATTTCAGTACGTCCACGTGAAGTGGTGTTAAGATTTTTTATATTTATTAATTTTTAAAAGCATTTATAATACCATTAGTAAAATTTATGTCGACATTATTATAGTGAAATATTTTATTGTATATCACATTATTATTTATATAACAATATTATTTACTCCATTAAACTTATGTATTTCTAAGATTGAACGTATACAATATTAACAATAAATGTATTAAATGGTATGAATTATACTAGATTTATTTTTGACCGATTTTATCAATGTTATTTGTAAATATAAACATTTTATATTAACAATAGAAAAAAATGCCAATCCCGGAACCAGTGCCGGGATCTCGGGATTGTCAAATTGTAATCCCGAAATCCCGGGATCAGAATTTTGGCTCGGGATTGGATTCCCTACTCTTATACTTATGAAACCATAAATAAACTCTCACTCCTCCATCATCACGAATAACCACGATCGTTTTTCATCTACAACACCATCTACCACACTGTCGACCACTCTCATAGATTTAATTAGATTTTGGTTAAAAAGTATTATGAAATATTTCGTATGTCTTTTTTATTCTATGGTTATACCAGCGAGTTAAACATCGACATTTTTTACAAAAAGATTTATGTCACAGGTGATCGGCCATTGTTTGTTGTTATGACTGACGTAAAATGCCGAATTGAAATGTGTCAATCTGTTATAATCCGTTGATGCTTCGAATTAATCCACATAACTGTTTTTCATGTCGACATCACCCATCCTTCCCCTTACACGTGCCCGATGATTTACGAGTATCGGCGTAAATACTGAAACGTAATAAATGGCTGATAATGCGTTGTTGTTTGATCGAAAACTTCCCAGAGTCATTTGACTTAATTTGTTTTCCCGAAGTTGTTTTCATCTTAGTTTTGTGAATTGTTCGCATGTAATAAATCACCATAAATCTAAATATACATTATCTCAGCGGGCGGGCGTATCTCCTGTAGGTATACAACCTGAAACGCGTTGGCAGTGTGGGCACATATCAATTTGGGCAACAACACAAACTCTCGTAAAAAGTATATTGGCTATCATTAAGTTTGTACATAGGTTTTGGCAAGTCAAAGCAACATAAATTCGTCAGATATTTTGAAACTTTTCTTGTTTTATATTATTATTCCTATATTATGTAGGTAGGTAGGTATGTACACGATAATGTTATCATTATATTATATTAAATACAGTGTAAAGGGTATTTACCTATATAGGTTACTGTAACCATTCCAGATTCAAAACGCATTATTTTTATATCCACTCATTTTATAGAAAATTAAAAAAAACAAATGAATACAATTTTATTTATTCTCTAATGTCAAAGTGTCGTTATTAAAACATATTTTTGATTACTACGCACAACTACGCAGTATAAAACCCAATAAAACCTATCGGTATAATTTGGTTGGCCTGCATTTTTTAAATGTATTTTCTGTATCTACTTGTGATAATTTTTATTCAGTTTTTTGGCCAACATAAATCTAAGAATTGTCATCTAACAAAAATGCGTATGCAGTGGACAAGCTTTTCATTATTAGTTTATTTACCATATACTTATATATTATAATTCTTGTTTATGTAATATAAAATCAAACTTGACATTTCCACTGTACCAATTTTCTTTTTTATTAGGAAATATAAAATATCACATTACCCTACATTTGCTCCAGTAGGGAGTTGTTCCGGGCAACTAGTATAATATATTGTGAAATTATTAAATAATAAGTGCAAAATATTTTATAACTGATGCAAATATACTTATCTTGTAACAACGATATATGTATTTATTTATTTTACGTTAAAGAGTGGAGTCTCACGATTGACAACTTCACAAACATTAATTTAGTAGTTGTGGATACTTGATACGTCATGAAATTAGATATACTTCTATAAATTGTTGGCCATTTGTATTTTCTTGCTGGTTATAGGTATAATTCACTTGCACAATTGGATGAATGTACAATTATTGTTTTTATACATTTGTCAAATACATCAATCGCGATTATTGTGTGTGACAGTCGCATTGACGAAACACCACGCGTATGAAAAAGTGTTACAAATCAATAACATGAAACTGTTGACGAAAAGGTTTTGTATTTTTTCAATTATATATATATTTTCGGTGTGAATGATTTCAAGATAATGTTATGTTTTCATACTTCTGTTTATTGAAAAGAAAGGCTCACCGTTTTTTAAACTATTAAAAATTGAAAAACGCGGTGTTATCATGTCATATTACAAACTGGCGATAGAAATACGGAAATAAAAAGTAGACAAAATGAAGAAATATACTGATAACATTAAATTTTTATAATCAATGATATAGACACTGGTTCGATCTAGGTACGCGCCTATCTCACCACTTCACCGCTACTATCTGACTATTTTACCCACTTGTGATGAATTGTTGCTAGTGCGGTATTTTTGACTAATTTTATATTATCTGTTTATTTTTTGGGATATCGAAATAAAATTCTGCTTGATTAATACCTACAATGTAGTCTATAAGCTGTGCTTTATCAATACTGATGCGGAAGTTTCCGAGTTATATCGAAATAAATAAAGGACAAATTAAAAAAAAAACTATATTTTGTGTTTTGGTATTGTGTACAAAATCAAAACACTGATCAAATTTTATTATGAGTAAGTATGGATTTATGTATCATCCACGTATTTATATACCGTCCACAGTGGCCGCGCGGCTTAAGCGTTGGACTATCACGCCGTGGGTCCTAGGTTCGAATCCTGGGTCTGGCAAGTACACATATTGTTTTTCAATTTGTGTGTGAGTCAGGGTATGGACCTAATAGGAGGTGGCTGACATCCATTTCTCGTAAAAAAACAAAATCTGTTAATACAAACCTCTACTCTGTGGAGGCCCATATGATCCTATTAGGATAGGGCATGGTCGGAAAAAAAATAGATTTATGTGAATATGTATTTGTTTACATTCAAAATTGGTTAATATAATTTCTTTCTTTACTTCCCAGTGAACTATAAACTATAACATAACTTTCATACACACACACGCGCATAGTTCAATTCATGTTACTTACATTATTATGAATAATATTAGTTGAACTATTTGTGTTACAATATTGATACTCGATTTCCGTAAACAGCGTAGGTATATTAATAAATAAATACACAACACGCACAGTATCAATGATAATAATAATTATTGTTTATCGTATATTATGAATCCATACCATTATCCTTTTGATTCCCATTGAAGGCCAATCGTTCGGAGTAATATTATGTCCAGGCCTGCGAGCAAGTAATCTCTTTGTGCGAGATCACTGAGAGGCCCCACAGAGGAAATTCGTACCGAGCGGGTGGCTTACGTAAGATATTACGTCGGATTAGGGCTTTGGTTGTAGGTGGGTTGTATTTAACGGTGAGACCACAGTAGCAAAGGGAAGGGAGGAGGGAATGTCCTGAATCTTAATGGTGTAAAACGAAAGAGATAGGGGGATTATAATAATGTGTATTTTGGGTGAGTTTTGAATTTAGAATATGGGATATTAGTTGAGACGTGACGTGGCGTTGAAACCATTTTTAAATGAGCTGTCAAATTACCTTGCCCAGCGATATTAAAGAAACACCGTATTCTATACAGATTTCGCTTTATTTATTATCGTCATCCAACTATTAAAGCCTTCATTGTGACAATTTTATTAAAATGATATTCTTTAAATTTTCTATTCATTTATAATTATACCGGTTTAGTAAAATCCCCGACACACTTTAATTACTTATGTAATATTATATAATATAATATATTATCGTCGTATAGAAACCTGTTTGTAGTATTTTAAAAAAATGCAGTCTAGAGTTAACTTTTCAACGTTTATCACTATTTAATTCAACTGTAAAACTGTCGTATCAATACCGTTGGGACCTCAGCGCATCTATCTTTTACACAATACTGCTATCGGCCGCTATAAAGGGTAGTTTTTCATATTTTTGTATCGAAGTATTAGTACTTATTGTCACAATTACAATAAAGTAGTTGTAATTGTTATAATAAGCGCTATGTTTTAACAGTACCTCTCTCGGTTGTGTTAAATTCTTGAGCGAGATAGACAGTTTTGACTGTTTAGACGGCTAACTTATTGTAACAATTATAATACTTTGATACAAACACATGAAAAACTACCCTCGATAGCTGTTATCGGTCGCTATGGCAGCTATCGAGGGTAGTGTTGTATCGAAGTATTAGCACTTATTGTAACAATTACAATAAGTTAGTTGCAATTGTTACAATAAGTGCTATGTTTTAACAGCACCTCTCATGGCTGTGTTAAATTTTAGGGCAAGATAGACAGTTTTGACTGTTAAGACGGCTAACTTATTGTAACACAAGCATTTAAACACAATTTTAGATTCACTCAAAGAACCAAGTATTCAATAATTTTGGGGTATACCTACCTAAAAAATAAAGACAATTTAAATATAGAAGATTCGAAACAAGGGTAAGCAATAAATTTTCCTGTCAGGTCAATAAATTGATTATAATATAAATGACCTTATTATTTACTATGTAAATCATTCTTCTGTATGATAATTCCGATTTGGTATTAAATAAAACGATTTCTCAGTCGTAAAAACCATAAAGATTTTTTCTATAATGTTCTTAAAATATATATGATTAATATAATTTATTCCTTCTAATTTCTGATTATTTTCAGGTTTTATAAATACTAAATTTTTATACCAATAATATTTATTAAATTCTATTCCTGCCACGCGTGCAAGCCATGCAATTTTTTTTATTCTATATACCTACATAACGGAAATGTGTTCAATCGACAGTTTTTACTCAATAACCATAAAATATAAAATAAAGAATATGTAAATAAATAAATTCCGATAATTATTTAAATTAAAATAAAAAAGAAACACCAAAAAAGTTATTCAAGATGTAAGTAACTTATCCTTCAAGAATACAACTTTTGTGCTTAAAGAAAACTTCTCTGGTCTATCTACAAAAACTTTATACTTGGTCTACAGTTAGATATGTTTTTATTGTAAGTTTGACTACCCTCAAAGGGTCATTGAGTTGAGTAGTTTCCCTTTTAGATCTAATCAAATCTGTAGACTAGTTCTGTGAAGGGGCGGTTGAAAATTGAACTTTAAAATAGCCTCGGCTCAATCAAATTAAATAAATTTATTCGTACAGCTGGACACGAGCTTCGGATAGTTGTTTCGGCCAGAAAAGGATTGGCCTTATGGACACTTATTTGGAATACCGAACGATCTATCAAAATACAGAGGGTAATGAACTTAGTTTTATATCCATGGTTAAGTTTCGATTTAACTGGTTAACTGGAGAGATTACGAAAATAATTAACTGAATTCAGTTTGGGAAATCGGCATACGACGTCAGTTGACGCATGCGCACACAACATTTAAAATTGATTTCAATAGCTTGAATAACACATTTTTAATTAATACTGATAGCCTTTCGTATTTGCGCAGATAATCGATGCAATACAATTTTGGTTTAACGGAAACAAGTAAAAGGCATTCGATACAATATTTACTTGATTTCTATTACAATATGTATTTATTTTACATTTGTGACTCTTGATGCATTATATTATTATGTTTCATGCGCCAAAAGTCTATTTATTTAGATTAGTATGGCTATAGTCAAGGCCATTAATAATATTAATATAACATTTATTATTAATAATAGTTACCTAAGTTTTGTCATAACTCGTTATTTAATTTTTTTTATTAATATAGTCATTTCCCATAAAGAATTTACAATATAACTAGAGTGCCTTCGTCATTATATCTATGATGTTTCGATAAAAATACTTACATAGGTAAACATTTTTTAAAAAAATATTTATTTATTTCATTAATTAATAAACAAACAATGACATATAGAGAATTATAAAAATAACCAACTTTTAGATGCATCCTCTTCGATACAGTTGTACATACATACTCAAGGGTGCATATTCCGTGCAAATGTAAAAAAAATGGTGTATTTTAGTTGCTAAACCCGAATAATTTATATAGATCGGTATATGTGTCATTATGATTCCCTTCCTTTTCTCAATCTAGAAAACATCATATTATAGAGGAATATTACATGATATAGTAAACAGTAAGTTATCATTTAAAAATTGGGTTTATGCGTGGATTTGTAAAAGACTGTAACTAAAATAAAACAAATCTCCATATCAGCAGAACATGCTATTCCTAATTTAATATTTATTTATGATAATGAGTAACACCACACTAGTAAAATGATACTCATCTTGAAATTAATTATATTAATTTTCTTATGCAATAATTATTATTTAACATTGATTTTAACTAGTTTAAAAAATACTGATGAATTATGACACTTACTTTTATCAAAAGGTGAAACAAAGTGAATGCAATAAAATTAAATGATTTTGAAGGCAAATTTTCTCATCAATATTGACGTTTTAATTATTAGTTATATTTTTCAATAAAATATTCTTGAATATTTCCCGTATAAAATACCAGTTGTCATAAAATTATTTAATAATATAGTGCTTGCTTTAATGATGTTGGTTGGAAACGTATATTGCGTATTATAAATTCTGCGAATTATCAACAATAATAATTATTTCAAATCAGCGTCATGTTTTTATGACAGACTCATTAAAATGGTGACGCATATTCGGTCAAAACAATTTCATTATAATCACTAATCAGTATTTTAATTAAGCAAATACTACCCATTGAAACAAATACCGGCAAATAATTAATGTGCATATTAATAGTAAAAACTACTAATTAACATTGTGGTATATATACCAAGGGATTGCAATACCGAATGAAAATGTCAATACTGGTTTTTCGGTATTTATTATTGAATACTGGTATGAATACCGGTATTTATTAAACATTAAAAAAACAGAAGTAGGTGCTTATCAATAAAATATAGCTATTAAAATCTTTTAAAAATATTATTTTTTAGCAAAAACCTACATACCCATAATTATTATGTTGACATTTAAAATATGTATTGATCATAATTGTAGAACTAGTGATTTTTGACAAATAATTTGAATATATTGATAATTTTAACTAAAAGCCCTCAAAAGTTCAATAAATGCAAATAAGTCCAGCTGCAGAAAAAGCTTCTTAAATTCAACGCTTGTACAGTCATCAATAATTATAGAATAATTGAATATTTTTGTCACAGATGTTTTCTATTTCGATAATAATATTATGATAATTCATCGCGACAATTACTTATATAAATATATTTGATGAAATTTGTTTAATTATTTTTTCACCTCTGTTGGATTCACTCAATATATTTGCATTTAGCAGCATATAACATATAATTGATTTTCAAAAACGTAAACGAGTGTGCTTTCTATCAAAAATTCCGGTATTTTAGATTTTTAAAACCGGTATTTCGGTATTGACAAATACTGGAATAGCGGTTTTGAAATACCGGTATTGCAATCCCTATATATACCCTTACCTTTATGTCTTCCCCATATTTTCGTCGTTTTAAAATTTGAGTTTTATATCGGTTTACCAATTATTTTATGAAATTTAATAGCTATATATATTGGAATACGTGAACTTTAACATTGAGTCTTAATAACATACCTGGCGTAAATTTTGTCATCGTAGAGATGCGCTTTGAACCCTGGAGTTCACGAATCTCGCCATTAAACTCTTAACGACGTAACTAACATATCTGAACGTGTACAAAAACTTTCACTGCAATGTTTTCGTGCAGTAAGAATATAGTTTTCCCTCTGTATTGCAGTGCAGTTCTTTTGATATGGCGCTGCAGGCAATCCGATTTCGTGGAAGATACAATTAAATCTCACGGCGGCCGACGAAGGCAAACCATAAAAGAAAACGAATTGATACTGCACGATAATATCGTATTGCAGAGAGATACATTCTTTTATTTTGTTACAAAAGTTTAAAGTATTACATAATGGCCAATTTTCTTATTACATTGTATAATATTTTATATAAATTAATATAATGATATAAGAATGTTATTTTACTTATAATAAAATTGAGGTGCTGAGGATTAAAATCATAAGTGTACTGACCAATTTAAGTAATTTTAAAATGCGATTAGTGTTTTCAGAATTCTCACTCCCCCCGGGCATCTACGGATGTAGCCCAATGCGCAAAATCCAGTTTTGTCGTTGTCCATATACTTAAAGCCATACTCGAACAACATCTTCTTGGCTGCGTGTTAAAACTGTGAACTAACAAGCTCCTCCCATTTAGTCGACAACAGCGCCTTCCGGCTTTTGCGTAAATCTTCTTGTTGGAGAGTATATATATCGTCTCTGTTCTGGCAGAACACACTAACTGGAGAATACTAGTTTTGAGTAATTTGACTTTGAAGTTGTTAAAATGTTTGAAATGGTCTATCATGTGAGTTTATTAAGTAATCGTAAAAAGGATGACTTTAAAATAAAGACTGTTTATTTATTAAGAAGGTTTTCAGACGGTAAAGTTTGAAATAAGGAACATTTTGGTATAACTAACTCAATATGTCATTTTTTCGAATTAGTGTCTTTTGCCAGAACAGTGACGATATTTTCCAAATTTAAAACAACGTTTCATGTTAAGACATCTAAGTGTACTCGTAAATATCTATTAGGTACCTTCCCAATATATACCAGCTGGCTCTATTAGTTTTAAATTTACGCAAATGTTCATTCAAACATGTTCAAACACGAATACTCACGTTATTCTTAAAGAATTACGTTACGGACTACTACACGCCCATTCTTGGAATTAAATTGTCACTGTATATTGACATTACATGGATATAGTATCTGAATAACAAAAGTACCCTTGAAACAACCCTGTCCTATTTAACATCAGTATATTATAATATCAAAGTGGTATTTTTCATGTGATTAGAAAATTATCATAGGTACCTAAATTGCAATTAAGTTGCATGTTGCAATTTGCGTTCATATCTTCGTGTCCGGAAACTTGTACGTATGCAGTTCGCCGTATCACACTTCACCGTGAAATGTTGTATCGGAAATATAAGGCCGTATATTAAAGACCGTCCAACCTCTTTGGGCTGTATATTACTGATATAATTCATATCTAAATAAAACACGGTTTTTGTCGGTTTACACTTTACAGGAAGCCAGCAGCAAGCAAATTTTGAAAATTGCCGAAATACTGGATTATTAGTTAGGTTAGGTTAGGTTTTCGTTCTTGAATTTATGAATTTGGCCAAAATCAGCTATGAAAATTGAATTAATGTTCATATTGAATCTAATGCCGGGTCCACACTGGCAACAAGTTGCTGGCAACCCCTTTAGATTTTAGGATAATTGTGTCGCTAGATTTCAAAATCAGCTAAGTCCATAATAGATGAATAGGAGAAAAACAGCTTTTTGTTTTCTCAAATACACAGTCACAAGGGTGAAAGTTTATATTATTTCTAGTATAGAATATTTAAAATTAATAAATTCCACATTTTGATAATCCAGGAATGTTAGAAAGCAGTAGTTCTTCAGCAATTCACAAAAAGTAAAAAATACCTAAAGGTGGACATGGCTGATTTTGATATGTAGCGACACAATTATGATAATTATCGTAAAATTTAATGAGGTTGCCAGTGTGGACACGGCATAATACATCTCTTTCCGATAAGAAAGCTCACGACGAACTGTGCCACCGTGAAAATGTTTTACGTACAATTTACATATAACCCTTTGTTATATGTAATGAATGCTGTGTAACATACAATATAATTAATATTGGTCTGACGAAAATATTTTTATATTTACTTCCATTACATCAAACTTGATAACTCTTGCCGGTAGGGGATGTAAATGTAATAAAATATTTTTTCTCAAAAAATGTATTATCTGTTGTCTGGTTATTAGCTATTAATGACATCATATTCATTAATAATGAATGTCAGTATTCGGGCGAAATTGAAACATTCTATTTATCAGCGGACATTGAATAATGAATGAGTGGATCGGTTCAGGTTCAGGCAGCGGTGAGGCAATAATGAGTTTAAGTGTCGGGAATGAGGGCCCTCGCGAGAATGGTCCTCGACGCTTACCTTCCCTCGCCGACACACCGAACACTGCGCCATTGTACTAACGTCGACTCCATTGTTTTCTTTATTCCATTCACAGCCTATTATTATAATAACACACAGAACCAAATTTAATAATGGTGATCTCAAAATTAATCATTTCTGATAAATTTCATTAAACATTTTATTACTAGCACGTAAATTAGTGTCGTTCAACGTTAATTTCAATGTTATCAAATCGTCAATCGATTTTGACGTTCTACTAGATGCAGGCAGTGACATCAGAATTGTTGATTTGACGTTTTTTCTTGCCAAGTTTTGCATTTTCACTGTCATATAGCTTGTTAAAATAGCATCTAACAAGTGATGTTAAATCTAGCGTTGTTCAAAATTGAAACCAGCCTCGATGCAACAAAAAGTTCCAGAGTTGGATCCTGATAGTATTTTTTAAGTTTAAAACATAAACTTACTGACTGCCAAACGAAATTTAGAGAGCACTTCAAAGAGAATTGTAAAAACTACTAATTAACTTCGTCGCTACAATATAGGACACACATAACTTAGTGGTTACTTAGAGTTACTTAGAGTATGTCAGCGCGTATCCCGCTGGGTGCAGTGGCGTCCCGTGGGGGTAGGCAGATTGAGCGTCGCATGGGGGCGGCAGTTACTCGAAGAGCGGCAAATCGAGGAAAATCATTTGGAATATATAGAAATAGCTAAGTACCTTAACTTAGTAACAACGAAAATAATTTTCCATTAAAAAAATCAGCTCACTGGTTTTGTCGGGTTCACGATATCTAGTTTACTTCCGTTGCCCTTCGACGTCCTTGGTGACCAAAAACGACACGTGCAGATTTGCGAATAATAAAATTACTCTGATATTTGGTTAGTAATGTATCCATACAACACATTTCTTAGATATTGGACTCATGAAAGGATGATAAAAATAATGTATGAGCAAGTGAGGCGGCATTTTGGCGCTGCCTAGGGGCGGCATTTTATCTAGGGACGTCACTGGCTGGATGTCTCTTTCATAGACGTTGCATATTCCTCTGATGTGATTTCAAACTATATATAAACTTACTGTTTTTCTTGAGATAAAAAGTTTGAATTCCATCAATGATTTTTATTGACATTTTATTCCTTAAATATGTTTTTCTCTTTAGGATTCTAGTATTATTTCTTATCAAATAGTTTCTTTTCTTACTCCATCTGGCATATTTTTAACCACCAGTGTTCGCAACACTATTTGTGAATCTAAAATTTTTATTGTAAACATCATAGACACTAGAATTTTACTGTACACGACAATTTTATTATCTTGCCTTCACAATATTACTAATTCATCACGGAAAATTAGCTGTGACAGTTCCACCTATCATCATTCTTGGATGTGACTTAGCTCTGGAACAAAACTTATTTAGATTAAAATTACAAAATTACTGCCTTGCCTTACATTGTCGCCAATCTGCCACTAAATAATTATAATGACGTTTAATACTTATATACTCGACATGCTCATACTGCATTGTAAGTATCTTTAAAACTATTATGAAAGTAGGATGGCTGTCGTAGATCAGTCCGTATGGTGCTGGCCTTTCATCCGGAAATCAAACCGGTGTGGTTACAATATATTTTATTATGATTTTTCCTGAGTGTTTGCGATTGTTTCACTTATATCACAGCACTGCTGATTTCTCTACACTACTGTTATTACCTCTTATCCTGATGTAGTATTAAAAAAAGAATATACAAGAAAAAGAAAACGTGTTTCCTTTAACGACCCGATTAAAATAAATTAATTTTTGTGTCAGTTTATTTTTCAAATTTAGAATTTGATTTTACGTATATATTTTCTTTCACCTTACACCATTTAATATGCCTCCTCCCTGTGTCGCTCTCTCCTACACATTTACATATTATGTTTTCTGTCATGCGTTACAGATAAATAAAGACAAGTATATTATATATGGTAGTAATACTACAAATAATATACCAAAAAATACTTAATGTAAAGGAATGTATTTTCTTTTCCGTCATATATGATTATTTTTTTTAAATAATTTCATTCATGTTAAACAAACTTTTGAGTTTTTATTCGTTTATTCCGCTATCCGGTTTACGAACATATCTTCGCTGAAAGGGAAATCCTAAAAATAAATTTCTATACCGCCTAATTTTGCGCCATATTTGATAAAACACGCGTGGGTATCGCGATCCGCATTTTTTATAATATGTACATATATATATATTACAGAAGTTTGAAAAATCAAAAGTATTTTTGACGTATACGTATAAATTGGATTTTATTAAATTTCAAACACATCCTCTTTTCTTACAGGAAATATTTTTATAAAATTCTTTTTTATGAAGGGAAAGAAATTGACATGAATTATATCTTCTTGATACGCATTTTTCAGTCATTTTGCGTTTTCTTTGGGTATCACACCATCATTCCACAGTATCGCCGAATACATACTGTGTTTGGTAGTTGGTGGAGTTACATGATCCTAGAATTCAATTGGTTTGAAGAAAAGACAAGACTTGAAACATATTATGTAGTACCTACATGGCCGTCACTGACTCAAGTCAGGTTGAACGTCTCAGCACGTCAGTTATCGAAGTGAGATTTTACAACAACAATAACACGAGTTTGAGAAAGTTTTCCTGTGGGTCTATTCTATGCTTATCGACCGCTAAAGTGATAAATATTATCAAACTTAGGGTAGGTTTGTTTCAAAATATTAGCACTTATTGTAACAATTACACGAACAGCACCTATCTTGTGGCACAGCCTCAAGGGTTCCGTCGCCGTGGCCGGCCCTCCTTCACCCTGCAGCGATGCTACAAAAGCGACCTACGTGCTGCAGGTCTGACATGGCGGGAGGCACAGGAGTTGGCGATGGACCGAGGGAAGTGGCGCCAACTTGTGCTTGCCCTATGCCCCAATGTTGGGACGTGACAGGGTGAAAGAAGAAGAAGAAGATCTTGCTGCTGTTAAAATATTGCACTTATTGCAACAATAAAAACCAGCTTCGTGTAATTGTTACAATAAGTGCTAATATTTTGATACAAACCTACCCTAAGTTTGATACTATTTATCAATTTAGTGTTCGATAAGTATAGAATAGACCCACTGGTCCCCTATTTTTGCAAGACGCTATTATACTACTATCAGAATGCAAACGTTGACTAGGCGACATTTGATTGAATACTACACTAGGTAATGGCGAATACTCCATAATATGCAGTTATTTAAAGCCTACCTTCTTAAGAAATATAAATTTAAATAAAAAAGACATTTAAAAGTTATAAATCTGTCTCTAATTTAAGATTCTCACATACACAGATGTAATGTATCCAAATCTATCAAATTTTTGCTTAATACATGCAAACAAAGTCTTTGTATAATCTAAAGTTTTTTTTGTATGAAATCTGATGGTGTTTATCCATGAGATATATGAAATGGGTAATGCTTTCCTATAGTAGCAAAGTAGGCAAGCTCTGTATGGCTTACCGCATAAGTAGTCTAACTAACGAAGCTGTATTTTTTAAACGCAATTTCGATCCCGGTTCGGTATCACTTTTTTTTATAGAAAATAATATATTTTAGTGCATGTTTTCTTTTATAAAAAAGTTAAATATATTATTTTGTGTTCAGTAAATATAACCTATCACTAAAAAACTGAAGATGAAACAAAATTCAAATTCAAGTCCCATAGGCTTTGCTACCTGATTGCTACCTTCCTTCAATAGGCACCTTTTATCACTGACTCCAGCCATTCCCAATTGGATAGCGAGATCTATTTGCGAAGTGCCATCTCCTCTTATGTATACCGCTGGATATTTAAAGCTAGTGTCGATAGCTTTAATTGTCTTTGGTTACTGATCAAATAAAAATATAATTCTAGCCTCTCATTTTTTTCTTGAATGCCCCTGATAGAATTATTAAGTGCTGGCACGTACATGTCGCACCGTGAGTGTAAAACCAAGGCATCTGCAAATTTTTCAATTTCGAGATTAAATCCAAAACAACTGCAAAAATCGTGAACTTGATAATGTAAAAGTGAAGTATTTGAAAGAACATGCAATATAATGTAGATTTAAACCAAATATTATGGTTTCGCTTAGAAACTCTATTTCTCCTAATAAAACTAAGACTTCAAACCCTAATATATCCAAAATGTCTTTTGCAGATGCCTTGGTTTTATACTCACGGTGCGAGTGATCACCTTTAGAATTAAATTATGTTATTAAATTATATTTATTATTATTATTCACAATGGAGATCAGGCGCACCAACTAAATGCTAAAGTAACGTCCGCAAAAAGTCGAATGTACTCGACGTCGGCTAAAAAACGTGTGCTAATGTCCCATGCAAACAGTACGTGGAATGCAATCCGCATCATGCGTGGATATCAAGGCTTAATACAGCGTCAACAGAATTTTTTGATACTTTCAAACGCCAAGGAAAAACCTCATTAATATGAATCTCCCACTGTGTTTGAGTGACTAATAAAAATTTACTTTAGATAGAATAAATATTAATATATTAGGCAGATTTTGTAAGTTTTACGATCTAATTTATTATGTCCAATACGTCGAAGTCGTAGCAAAGGAAACATCTATCTCTAAATATAGAATGAATGCCCTCTACGCTAGATAGTGCTCATATTAAAATAGACCGAACTTCAAAATGGGCGCTTTTCTGTCGCAGAGGCTTTAAATCTTGAATAAAATTATCCTATTGAAAACTTTAATCAAACTAATGCAAGTGAAACCCAGACTCTTTGACTTTTGACTTTCTCCAGACGTTTTGATTGACTTAATAAAAAAAACAACGTAAATAGCGGGAAAATGTAAACGAAAGGAATTGAAAATATAAAACAAAAATATGTTTTAAAATTATTATATTTTAGGCTTTTTTATATAAAACTTTTTCAATATTATAAATTGATTTGAATTTTTGAATTGTTTTGACATTTGAATGGGTATAAACAAAACAACAATACAACAACTTAAATTATTTAACAAACAAAACGTGAAAATTATGTAAATAATAATTACAAGATAAAAAGAACTTTTTATATACAACGTTTTTAAATTTTCTGTTGAATCATATAAACTTGACTTGCTAGCTTAAACGATTAAAAAAATTTGTACTTGATAGATGATAATACTGAAATGTCATTTTGTTTTCCATAGTAACGCATGTATATATTAATAATTTGGTTGCTAGGACCATCCGCTTAGCAACCAATAATGGTGTCGAAATAACTTTTCATGCAAAACAGAATTAACTGAAATGAATTCAATTCTACTTAAAGATGGCTAAAAGTATTAAAAAATCCATTGGCATCGTGTTCTGATATATTCTAAAAGTTTCAAATGTATAACTAGTCGGGAAGTTAGTTAAAAATTGATTGCAAGATTTGTACCGGACAAAGAGCCACCGGACAAATAAGAATACGAGCTAAGAAAAACGCTGTAATAAGAATGGAAAATACGATTGTAATATTTGACTCAAATCGGAGTATGACAAAAAATACCGTGTGCTGACGTTTGCTAAAGTAGAACAGTAAAAGATCGCCCACCAACTTGACGTTGTACAATGCAGCCGTGGCTATAAAAAAGAAATGCGGATATGAAAATGGGTAGAAACTTGGCCTTGGACACGGCAGGCTTGTTTATAGAAAGAAATTCACATATGCGTCTGCAACTTAACTTACATACAATATGTGTAATTGGATGCATTAAAATAATTTAAATTGAGTAATGAATATGTATTTTAAACGGAAAACCGGGAAATTAATTTACTTAATATATAACTGGGCTGCATAAACTAGACGTTAATAGCGGGAATACGCGAAATCCGGGCACATTAAATCGAGGTACTGTACTTACTATTTGTCTGTTTTTAATAAGGTATTTTTGTAATGTTATTCAATATTCACAACCTACCGGCACCCCATCCAAACGATATACTGATGAAATCGAAAATCCGAATTTACGCAGGATTGCACGATCTATGCATGACTACCAAATCTTAAAATTATATCGTGTGACGTTAGCTCTGAGGAATAGTATTGGGCTAATGATGGATGACAACTTAGTGCCTGCCTGATATTGCTATGCTGAGTTGTGAATTATAACAATGGTATGACGATGAAAATCGACCACAGTAAAGGCATGTTGATCTATATACCAAGATGTATTGGGGTGATCACCTGCAGTGACGTCCCTAAACAAAATGCCGCCCCTAGCCAGCGCCATAATGCCGCCCCATTTTTATACAGTATTTTTTATCATCCTTTCATGACTCCAATATCTAAGAAATATGTTGTATGGATACATTACTAACAAATTAAATACCACTAAAATATACAAAATTAAATTTAGTTGTAAAAAGCGAATAAGTATAAGTAATAAATTATGTTAGTCACCCAAATCACCAGATGTCTAAGGTTCTATTTGGTGCATATTTCTGACACATTTGGTTTGTACCATTTAGCAATACACAGATTTATTATTTTCACATCATTTTTACTACGCTATTATTGTACAACATGACAAACAAAATAATTTTAGCTATTTCTATATAATATACCAAATGATTCTCCTCGATTTGCCGCCCTTCGAGTAACTGCCGCCCCCAAGCGACGCTCAATATGCCTACCCCCACAGGACGTCACTGATCACCTGAGTAATGTCAACAAAAGTAATGACACATTTAATCTAAAACGTTAGAGTTTAAGCTGTGTATATTCCTCGTAATCATACTATATGTATATAAAATATGAAGCCTCAGTAAAAGAGAGATCCAGATTTTTTGTATAGCACAATATAATAGTATGTAAGGGTGCATGACGTAGGCAAGGACAACGATTTAAATAGTTCAGTTAGTTAAAAATAGAAATGAGCAGGAAATATTGGTCGAATAAAACAATCACTAGCTAAATTTATATGAAAATGCAAAGAAGGCGATAGATTGGTTACATGCATAGAATGTCGGAAAAGTTATCAGTAAGGCGGGTTATGTGGACTCCCCTTGAGGGAAAGATAAGACGTGAACAGGCAAAATTGAGATGACTGGACTGCGCCACAGGAGGTTTAAAAATGCTTGACCAAAGCAACTGGAGAGTGTAGGCGCAGGTTCGTTCAGGGTGTAGGAAGTTTTTAAGGCGCCAAGTTGCAGTGCCATTTTAATGATTATTGGTTGGTACCCAGGAAGTAGATAAAATCTTAAAGGTGCAGATATAGGCCTTTTTCATTGACGAGATTGTACAGGTATGCGGAAGTACGTGGCAATATAATGCACAGGACCGAGAGGAATATAGTCAGGGTAGAGAGACAGTTGATTGATTTAGATTGATGATACAGAAATGCACTACTACTGTAAAACTTCATAATATTTTAAATATAGTTAGTGATTCTTTTTTAAAATATTTGGATCAGCTGATACAATATTGATAACATTAATGCTATCGACCGAAGGTACTTGATGGAATATGAATTTAAATTCTAATTGATTTAAGTTTTGTACTATTCCATTTGAGTCGTTTTTTGCGATCCGGGTTTCACCTTTCGGCATCTTCAGGCGCTGTGTATACTCACCAAAAGGCAAACACACACTGACAACGAACACTATTAACCCTAACTTATATAATAAATCAACACAATAAAGTAGGTAAAAACTTATAACCTACTTATTAAGTCAAGGATCCAATAAAAACATATTTATTAAAAAATTTTTTTTTTTCAACCATGTCCGATCCTAATAGGATCATATGGGCCTCCACAGAGTAGAGGTTTGTATTAACAGATTTTTGTTTTTTACGATAAATGGATGTCAGCCACTTGCTCAACCTATTAGGTCCATACCCTGACTCACACACAAATTGAAAAACAATATGTGTACTTGCCAGACCCAGGATTCGAACCTGAGACCCACGGCTTGATAGTCCAACGCTCAAGCCGCGCGACCACCGTGGGTGTTTTACATACCGTGAACATTACAAATTACAAGTTTAAGACGTTCACAATATGACATTATATAACAAACACAATATGAATAGTTTTTGTAAAAAACCCCATACCTTATCAATAAGCGTATAATAACTCGATAAGCGTATAATAAATCGTCAAACTTGTTGTGCATATATTATATTGAATATCCGGTTTTGTGTATTTTTAGAAAAAAATCCTATTTGGATAAAGAATTTTTTTTCAGCATACATGTATGATACAAAATTTTGTTTGTAAAGGGTGTTGTGTGTATATGAACTGAATTTTGGTAAACTTAACTTAACCTACAATATATGTGCATTAAC
The DNA here is from genome assembly GCF_057557595.1 of Rhyacophila brunnea. Classification (NCBI taxonomy): domain Eukaryota; kingdom Metazoa; phylum Arthropoda; class Insecta; order Trichoptera; family Rhyacophilidae; genus Rhyacophila; species Rhyacophila brunnea. The sequence continues at coordinate 32,085,889 of NW_028233170.1, read as the reverse complement.
CTATTTTTAAAATTTTTATACATGTTAGTTTGATACTACGATATTCGAGAACGAATATATTTTACCTTGTGCTTTATTTACTTTGTAAGTTAAATGTGTCTTGAAAAACTATTTAAACAAAATAGTGTAAGCCCACTGTATCTGGCTAGGTTGAGCTAGCGTTGTCTTTTTGCATATTAAATAAGGTGAAATTGTCCTTTTCAATAGTGCGCCGTCTCCTCTCCTTTCCTCTCGCCCGAGCACAGACGCGAGTCTTGCGGCCTTCCTCATGGAAAATGCATGAGCGGAAAAACGTTCCGGCCGGCTGCGAGTTTCCCGAGAGGCTCTCCCGGCGGCTAGATCCACTCAGCTTGTTAATTTTCCGCCATTTCGGCCGCACTTACCGAGCTCAGTCAAAAATTATTTCATCGCCGGCTTCCGCTGATTGCGACTAGTAATTGCTTTTTGACTTGAGATTTATTTTTTCATTTTGTATGCTTACATACTAGACTTTAGCAATAAATATTGTGGATGCTCGGATTTTTAATATCGCGAGCAGCGAATAATATTTTTCAAGACGGAGAGCGACCCAGAATATTTTCAAACATTCTACATACAATATCAAAATTTTATCATATTTTTCTTTCTGGAATAATTGTTCCTTTTAAATGTTTAAAAATATCTACAATCCAGCATAATATAATACATATGCACATGTAACGTACAAATTTGAGAGAAATTATTAGTGAGTCCGTTTCTGTATAATAAACGTCATAATAGATTAAATAATAATCACTTCCTTCTGAGTTTACCGAATTCGATCACATGACTAAATTCTTTCTAAAGCTCTTTAAATTTGACAAAGAATAAGCCTCCAAATTTATTGAATATACAAAAAACTGCTTTATAATAACAACGGTGAAGGTAGTCTTCATTTTTTTGTAAATCACTGAATAACTTCATTTATCTAAATAACAAGTAAAAGGAGGCTGTCATCGTCAAATTATTAGCATGGATACATGCTTTTGTCTTGACCTCCTGGGCGGATTCGTTACGAAAAATCGCACAGGCGTAACGAAAAATAAAGTCATAAAAGTAGCGCAGCCGCGAGAGACTTCAGTCAGCTGTGAATGGCACTTTGAGAATGGCGTGTAAACCCGCGCCCCGCAATTTATTTTATTTTCTTTCGAATTTAGACAACCAGCATTCAGATAATCAGTAGGCAAAGCATGTTTCATGTTTAATAATTTTAGCCGACGGGGTTTAAGTATTTTTAAAACTAAATAATATTTCGTTTTTAAAAAAACGTTATGATATATATGGCGCTTATATTTGTTACAGTTTTAATGTGACGATTATTTACAATATATATATTTATATTATATAGACATACATATTTACAGTCGTATTAATTTACTCTGAGGTTTATATAATTAAATAAATTATGTTTTTTATTCAATGAATTATATACAATATTTAATAATATAACATTCTTCATTGAACATACATAATTTGAAAATACCTCTACAATTAATATTATATAACCATGATGTAACGTAATTTAGAGAGCACTTCAGAGGGTATTGTAAAAACCATTCCTTCGTCTCAATTAGATAGGACATGACGTATGGCTGAGAATTCTTTCCTCGTATATACTATGGCCGACCAGTCCAACTCAGTATTGGACCGACTTGAGAAGCTTCACTTTCAACTGATATATTGGCGACTTACTGGGGGAAGCTTGGATGCAAAACCACCGTATCCGTGTCATGAAGAACTGAAAAATCTAATAGTTTAGATTTCTTTTATTGTGTTAACTGTCAATACATAGTGGAACTGCATTGTGTTATTGATTTATATTAATAAAACGCATTTTTTTTGTACTCATTCCATTTTTTTATTTAATAAATTTGGACCGGCTTCGTCCGCCTCAAAGGGAGCAGTTTGCATTTTATTAAGATAAATCAATAACAATAGTTTAGAGTAAATCTGGTTATCTCTATACGCCACTTTGTATCTGGAAAAATTAAATGCTTTAATATACCTCATACCATCGCAAACACCCGAGCTTTGAGAAAATCGCACAAATATATTGTAATCGAACCCTGAGCTCAGGGGTGTCTTTGGTCAGCGTCTTTCTATTAAAATTAACCATTTATAATAAATAATAATGATTATTTAATAGAGCGTACATTTTTGAGGACGAAAGCCATCTATCGTATTGAAATGTATATAATATATTATGAATATCTAAATAAAAATTATCTATAAAGTCAATATACATAATATTTTAATGTTTAATTTTCAATAACTCTATTGATCGTCCAAAAACATGTACGGTTTCCACGAGCCATAAATTCTCAAGCGTGCGTTAAAGATTATTTCTAAAGTGTACCCTTATTATAATCATGAATAATTTGTGTGTGTGTTTTTTTTTCAAATAAGCCCAGGGGTCACGTTTTGTATCCGAATCTAGGCCAAAAATTTCCACAGTGACCGCAGTTTTGCATATTATAGTATAATCACATTCAAACATACATAGAATTATTACGACACACGGAAAAGTTGTTTAGCATGGGTGGACCACTGGCGTTGACGTTAGGCTAGCATAATATTATTTTAGCATTAGCATGCTGTATACTAGTAATCCAAGAGGTTTGAGCTATTACCTACAAAATATTATACATACTATTATAATAATATTAACTGCAATTTAGTGCAGAACTAATTGTTTGTATTCGGCTTAGTAAGTTTCCAACTGCACGTTAATAACGTAATCGCTTATAAAGTTTGAAGAAATAAATATAGCAAAAAATAATTTACTTCTTTAGGTAGGCGAAAACATAACTCAATAACTGTGTTCTGGCAGCCATTTTATGCCTATAACTCCGTGAGATTTCAACAGATCCAGAAATTTACGTTCTTAAAAAAAACAGTTTGGTTGCTAATTTCGTCCTGAACTGCCCTAGCTGGTAAACATAAACTCTCCTGCTCAGCTCGTCATTTTACTATGTATACGTTTTCAACTATTATGATACAGTAAAACCCCGATTCTAAGATTTTCAAGGGACCCTAGAAAAAAACGATAAATGCGGGATATATAATTTAAAAAAAAAACACGTGTTTTTCTCTTGGATTTTTTCGACGTCTTGAATTATTTTCAGTTTTTCAGCTGGAGTTCTAGTTTTCTTCATGGGAGGCATTTCAGTTGCGACTTATAAAAAATCGTGATACAAGATGTGAGGCAAGCCTGAGCGCCAACCAACCTGTGCAAGCTAAGCGGCGCCACTGGTCTTTAATAGTATGAATCATTACAATTCTACAAAAGTGAAATGAAAACATCTAACAAAAACGGTCAATCGGGATAATATTTGTGACGGGACCATAATATTTAGACGATAGATCGAGGAAAACGATAAATCGGGGAACGGTTAATGCGGGATTATTTAACATTCTTCTTATGGGTGTTTGGCGGGACTTTCAAAAATGAACGATCCCTACGGGAAAACGATTTATGCGAGAACGGTAGATCGGGGTTCCACGGTACATAATTACGTCTCTGTTCTGGCAGAACACACTAACTGGAGAATACTAGTTTTGAGTACTTAGACTTTGAAGTTGTTAAAATGTTTGAAATACTGGTCTATCATGTGAGTTTATTAAGTAATTGTAAAAATGATGACATTAAAATAAAGACTGTTTATTTATTAAGAAGGTTTCCAGATGGTAAAGTTTGAAATAAGGAACATTTTGGTACTAACTCAATATTTCATTTTTTCGAATTAGTGTTTTCTGCCAGAACAGTGACGATTAGTTCTTATATGAGTTGTAAGTAGTATATGAAATTCTGACGAATCCGATGATTAGGCCTCATCTTAAATAGTTAGAAAATGGTCATACGCTCAAGGCTCCCCAAAAAAGACCAAAAAAAGGATTATTTGAAGGATCTAAAGCAGTGGAGGGCAAACTGCGGCCCGCGGGCCGCATGTTGCCCGCCGGGTATTTTTTTGCGGCCCGCCATCATTAATTGTACTTCTGATTACAAATAACTTTTTTTATATATTTTTTAAAAATATTGACAATAGATTAAAATTTGAAGAATTTGTTGTTTCGTTAATGTATTATCTCAGTACGTCTTCCTTGCGTCTCGTCTCACACTATGTAACCACTATTTTCTATGTTGAACATCATTTTTTGTTGACACATTTAATTAACTCTGCGTTGCAAGGAAAAAAAATATATGCCCACGATATGGTGAAGGGTTTGAATGGATTTCAATTAAAACTCAAGTTGTTCCTTCGACAAATATCGAATAAGAACGTGGACCACTTTCCAACTTTGAAGTTGCTGAATGTACCAGAATATAAATTTGAAGAATATGGTAAAATTATTAAAGCTCTGAATGACGATTTTTTACAAAGATTTGGTGACTTCCGAAAAATTGAGACAAGTTTAGCAACAGTACGCGATCCATTTTCAATAGATATTGATAGTGTACTGACAGAGCTACAACTTGAGATTATTGGTCTGCAGTGTGACACTGATTTCAGAGAATTGCATAGTCATGAAGATATATCCAAATTTTACAATGCCCTTAATTCAGACAAATTCGAACTACTTAAAGATTATGCAAAAAAAATTTTCGTTGTTTTTGGATCAACCTATATATGTGAACAAACATTTTCGATCATGAACCTCAATAAAAATTCTTTACGATCATCTTCGATGCCCATTTACAAGCAGTTTTGAAAATATCAACCACAAAATTAACACCTGAATTTGAAAGATGTACAACACTTTCATTCTTCTCATTAATTTTTTTGTAATGTTTATTTTTCGTGATAATAAATAGTGTATATCTAAAAATGGTGTTTTACTTGCGGCCCGCCGCTCATTTTGAATTCTTGAATTTGGCCCTCCATCCAAAAAGTTTGCCCGCCCCTGATCTAAAGTCTAAACTATAATGCATATTTGTATATTTTATATTAGGTTATTAGGTTATAGGTACATAGCTTTAAAAGTGTTAGAAAATAAAATTGCTCATGTATTATCTGAAATACATTGAAATTTATTGGATTGACTGGTTTTGTTAGCTTGGAAAGGTGTTGTCTTCAGTTTGTTTAAATATATATAAAAAAATGAAAAATTGAAAATGTTTATAATTATCGGTATAGCTGATACGATATATAATTGTAAAGTACGTTTTATACAATATACCATTTTTAATTAGAATATTTACATGAACAATCCCAAAAAATGCAAATCATCGCGCATCAGACGTACGATATAACAGAACATCACCTTCAAAATCATTGGATTGGCGAAGTGTGGATGTAAGCTGTGTAGATCCGACATAAATAGTGTGCACTAAACTTTGTCAGTCATACTTATTTTCATTTTCATTACATGGCACCTTACGAAGACTCAGAGCAACCGTATACTGAGCTTCTAAAACAGATGTTTGCGACGGAAATGACTTTAGTAGTAACGAAGAGACAAGAAAACGTGTCAAGCAGCCTCTCATATGGGCGAAGTAGACGAAAAATACAAATTGCATATTGTATTGGTTAGTTTTTAAAAATCAATTAAACCCTGCGTCAAGTAAACGATAGATAGTGAATCACTCACTTCAAATACATGTTCACAATATGAATATCTTTATGTTCCTGAAATCACGTTGCATAATAGGATGTTCAAAAAGTTAAGGTTTATTTTAACCCGTTTTATTTGTTCAGTGACATTTTTACAGCGAATTAATTTTATTGTTAGGCTTATAAAAAAATATACGAAAAACAAAAAAAAAAGTAACTGCCGGATAACGTTGTGTTTCGCTGTGCTAACCAAATTTTCTCGTCAGTTAAACCGGTAATTAATCTTTTGGTATTACCTAGGGATCGGCAAACATATTTTATTTTACCACGTTTTTCTTAGCTCGTATTCTTGTTTGTTTATCCAGTACAAATCTTGAAATCGATTTTTTACTAATTTCCCGACTAGCTAGACATTTGAAACTTTTAGAATATATCAGAACACGATGCCAATGCATTCTTTTAATACTTTTAGTCATCTTTAAGTAGAATTAATTCTGTTTTGTCTGACAAGTTATTTCGGAAGAAATCCGTAATCTAATCCACTATTATTGGTTGCTAAGGGGGTGGTCCTAGTAACTAAATTATTAATATATACGTGCGTTACTATGGAAATCAAAATGACATTCAGTATTCTATATTTGTATGTTTGTTGCAAAATAGCAAAAAATGATCTATTGACAGTTGCCTTATTTGTCCTAAATTATTAAAACATAGAATTGTCAAGTTTATATGATTCAACGGAAAATTTAAAAACGTGGTATATGAAAAGTTATTTTTATCTTGTAATTATTGTAAATATAATTATATGGAATTTAAAGGAATACAATATTTAAATACGTAGGTCGTAGACTAAGTTCAAAGGTAATATGACATAATATTATTATGAACTTGTTATTTTTTTTTATTACTTAAATTATCAGTAAATGGTTCTATTGAAAACAATAGTAGACGTGTTGGATAATGAATATGCACAGTAAGTACATATTACGATGTTTTCAATTTGATCCAGATGTAAGCAAGCGAAGTTGCACTATCTAAACCCTTACCCAATTCTTGATTATTAGCCAGATTAACTAGTTGGTCTCTTAAGTTAACCGATGTTTCACCATTCCATGATATAGGTACCTACATGGATTTCGGATTCACCCACTCTCCAACCGAATTAGTGGGTGCTTGCGATTAGATTTTTTTTTTTATTAATATGCATCAAGCTTGCACACTATGCATCTGGTATATTACGATAAATCGAGTGATTTTCAGTATAGTAAACAAAGCCAAACTTGTCATAAAAACATATAACGTCATACCAGATTTGCTTGCTAGTCTTTTACCTTACCGATACTTTACAAGGTGTTTATTGGCGAATTTAAAAGCGGCCTATTCAGCTACTGCGATTGTGATAATGACACACAAAACTTTCCATTTGTTGAGAAGCCTACAAGCCAGCGACTATTTTGACAGAACGTAGTTCATTTTTTTACCGGGAGGTCACTACTACGCTCTATTGCGCAGACACAGTAGGCCCACACGCCGGTGTGTAGCGTGTAAAGTTGACCGGCTTTCGACTTTTCTCGGTAGATTGTTTACAATTTGCTTGTTAGCTTGTTCGATGATGACACTGGGCGACTTTACAGGCAGATTGTAAATTCGCCAACAAGCAGCTCGTAAAGTAGCTCAATGTCATTGACGCTTATTATCGTATTTCGTTCTTGCATAAATTCTATTAGTTGTGACAAAATAAATTCTGCTTTGATCTTTGTTATTATGAAAAGAAAGTTGATAACGAATGATAAGTTTTTATTTGTTGTAAAAACTATTTTCTTGATGTTTGTTTACTATTTTTTTGCGATCTACCTTATTTTTTTACGACATCTAGAATATTTTTGTGTCTTGACAATACGTACTGGTTGCGATGGAATGGGAAAAGGGATTGACCAAGTGACTAATTTCTAATTTAAGCGCGTTTTAAACTTGTTAATGGGTTATTTGCATTTATGTTTATCACTACGTCGTGGCCGCGGACCAGCATTTGAGTAGCGCTGATACGTGGTACAATATTTTTAAAGACCACGGCAAAATGACGTGTTATTATCTCCAGGTTGTCAAACAACGAATTTTGTGTGTGCATACTTACATAGAGTATACAATGTTAGCGGCATTTGAATAAAAATAGGTTGTAGCCACGTAATGTTTGAGTTATACATTTTTTGTTTTTATATGGATACACATAATGCTTTATGAGATCACCAAGTTTAGTATATTTTCCACACAGGTTTTATATAACATAGCATAATAATATCTATTAACCTAGATCAAGAATTATTGCATGTTTTTTTTACTCTTACCGTTTTCAGTTTATGGACCTCCACGGAGTGGAGATTGTATTAACATACTTTTTATGGAGAAAGCTTATTAGTCATTTGCCCAAACATTGGGTTCGTGTGGTTTTAATTTTGTTGCATGCGAAAGTACATTTAAAAAAAAAAATGGATATTCACGCTTTCGCATAATTTCGAGAGTCTATGATGAATGTGCAGTTCGTTTAGGATGGAATATTTTGTCGTCCATGGAATTCCGAGTATCTTACTCCAGCAAAACATCTCAAAAGGTTCTAGTTTCTCTCTCTTGCTTTCATTGTCCATGCTCATACGCTGTAAAAGCATATCGAGGATACTAGCTAACGTATGTACCTACCTACTTAACGTCATTTAGTGTCATAGTTTTTGTCTAACATAAACATGAAAGCTCTTTCCACCATTGTTACCATAATGATGTCAGGGTATTTTTAATTCCCAATTTCAGACGAGGTTAACAAAGTCACGGACGATCGAAGTTTAAGGGCACCTTGTCTGATGACGTCAAATACTCTGCATACTCTTGCAATGAGATAGGGTAGAGCGGGGTGGGGTCACTTGATCATGATTTTTTTCAAAGCAGCATAGCTCCTGATTAATGAAGAAATAAGAAATGATATCTTTTAAAACAGTTAAGTTGTTTATTTGGTCATGTAACTCCATCAAAAAACTGTAGCAAAGACGATGTTTAGAATACTAAATTTACCTTAATGTTACAAACGCCAGATGGCTCAGTTGACCCCGCTAGGTGGGATCAACTGAGCCACCCAATGGGGTTAGTTGAGCCAGTGGTCGTAGAAAGGTTTTTTTAATCAGATTAATAATACAAAATTCAAACAAAATCTTTCTTAAATCTTTCATCCAAATTTTTAGAAAACAATAGGAACATAATATAGTTATACTCGTTTGTACTTTTTTCTTCTTTTAGAAATTTTTAGTTTTCTTAATCGGTCGTGTTTCTTCATCAGATTCAGAGGAACTCTTCAAAATAGCTTTCCTCACTGTCTGTTTCTTCGACTTTACTATCTTCTTGCTACTTTCACTTTTCCGTTTACTCTGTTGTGTAGAAAGCTGGTCCTTCTCGGTGTATCTGTTACTCTCAGGTGTATGTTTGTTATGGCTCAAATGACCCCTTCTCCAAATTATTACTAATTGGATTGAGCCACCTAAAGACTATTGAAAATAGATTATTTTTGATACTGTCATCGCATAAACACCCTATTTTGAAATCAAAATACATTTACTTGATTGCCGTAACACCGCAGACATGTGCTTGAAAAAGTATGAGGAACTGCTTTTTTTTACTTTTGGCGTGAAAATAGTAACATCGCAAGTGCACAGTCACATCGAACAGCGCTCGGCGACTGACCCAATTGCAGCTTGGCTACCTACCCCTCCCGCTTCGTTCAGAATCCACCGCTTGTATTTATCATGCAGCATAACAGTGGTACTACGGGTGGTGCAGGTGACCACGCCCTGCCCTACTCGTAAACTGCGCCTTTTACACATTCTTCTTCTGCCACCTCTACCATCTACGTCTACCATCTTCTAGATGGAGGAGCTGTACTAGTACCAATCACGAAGATTTTTAAACTACGAGAAGCGGCATTGTACTCTACTACGCATACCGTTGATCGTTCCTCGAATACTGTACTTTTGTCCAGGATCCAATACATGGGGTTGTCATATTTTTTCAATCGAGTCGATTCCGGACACTGGCCCATAGACTGATACATGTGTGTGTTCATAATATCTTTCAAGATGATACGTGGCAAGATATTGTAATGCTTTCATCATTTGAATTTTTGCATTAACATATAAATATTAACTAACGTTGCTTTGGCAAAAATTAGAGAATATTAATGATGAAAATGAGTTAAATAAATTTTAAAAATTCTGATAATAGTCTGAACATATTATAGAAAACACTTCTTCTTCTTCCACGGCGCTACATCCCGAGTGGGATTTGGCCTCCTCCACAACCGCTCTACACTCACTCCGGTCTCTCGCCACACTTCTCCAGTTACCGGGTCTTCCTATATATGTCTTCCTAGAAGCCAGAAAACACTCCAAATATCGATATTGAATACCCCTTTTTGATCGGTGTTTTACCTCCACATGCTTTCCGCTAAAAAACGTAGTTGCGCCTAAAAGACTTTGTAGCGTGTTGGTAAACAAAGACGTCGTAGAGCATGTCAGATTAATCGCGCATTTTTATTGCTGACTGGGCGGGTTCAAAAGGAAGTCGCGTGCAATATTATAAAGGTTTTGCAACAGCTGCAACGACATACGTACCACCTACCTGAAAATACGATGAGAATTTTAATATCGGTTTCCTTATGTACTGCATTACCGGATTTGTTACAACGAAATACCGGTTTTTGTTATAACACAAAAATCTTTATTCTTATGATTTTGAACTGTCCAAATTGCTAATGTTTGTATAGTATAACATAGGTATTTAATTTATTTAATTAATGTCTAATTGCATGACTAGAATTATAGCAAAATGATTGCCTTAATTATTCGCGCCCAGGCTAAAGCGTCAATTACATTGAGCTTTTTTATGAGCTGATTATTGGAAAATTTAAAAGCGGGCGGTTCAGCTACTGCGATTTCATGATTACACACAAAATTTTCCATTCGCTGATAAGCCACAAGCCAGCGAGCGATTTTGACGGAACGTAGTTCGTTTTTTTGCCGGGAGGTCGCTACGCTCCATAATAATGTTTCCATTAAACGTCAAAAAGGTAAATTTCAAAATGAGTAGTTCGTTTTTCCACCACCATCGCTCTACTGCGCAGACGCGATACGCCCACAAGCCGGCGTGTAGCTTATAAAGTTGACCGGCTTTCAACTTTTCTCGGTGGAGTGTTTACAACCTGCTTATTAGCTTGTTCGATGATTACACTGGGCGAATTTACAGGCAGATTATAAATTTGCCAATAATCAGCTCGTAAAAAAGCTCAATGTAATTGACGCTTAAGGAAATTTATATTTATGGTGATGGTTGTAATTTTGATGGTGAAGTGACCTACTTCATATAATATATATTTATGATTTTATTGTAATCATTAATTCATTTTTATATGACAACTTCACAGAAAGGAAACCACGGCCACCGATATAAAACCACATAGTCAATAAATAGTTATTTCGACTGAGAGGAATCGGTATAGCTCCAATCTTTCTAATCAGTATGGTGGAGGTATCAGTAAGGAGAAGTTATATTCCATTCACCTTAAGAATTTGTATTTTCCCCCACGCCCCTGTGTGTGCGCCTGTTCTACTGTATACAGTAACACCATATCGATAATTTTTAGTGTTCTTCTACGACGCTGAAATCCAGTTTGTTTTAAGAACAGGCAGGTCAAATTGAAATTTTGGAGCATCCGTAGCACATGGCTTTGCTAGGTTCAACATCGATTCTTAACATTTAATGTGACGAGAGGCTGCATGGGTCAGCCTTCTTATTTCCTCGTTACTAGTAAAATAATATCAACACCACACGTCCAATATCCGGCAGAAACTTTTTTGTTCTCAAAGCTTAGTATACGGTTGCTCAGAACATTCATAGGGTACAACAGAGACTATTCGTTTTTAAGTCAGTAACCTCCATTTTTTTGTTTTAATATTTTTCTTGATTATGATTATATAGTATATAATCATTATCAATAAAAATATCAAGAATAATATCATATGTACCTACTTAGTAGTTTTCCATCATTATGTAAATTCATCACATATTAAATTCAACTCCATTTGTTAACTATACAGAATTAAACAGGAGGTTTGATTGAAAAAGTCGTTTATATTCATCAGCCGCCATTTTTTAAATATTTTACGACTAATTTTAAACATGGCATTTTATTAATTTTAAAGACATTACGGATGTTTTATCTCGCTATTCCATTTCTATAATTGTTTATTAATAGTTTTCAAAAAGAAAATATCCTATTTGCAGTTACAAATTATGTGCTTGACGGTTTTGTGAGATTATCTCAAAATGGCGGAATATGGAGGTAACCGACTTTGCAACTATACTTTATACTCAAATAATATCGTCGTTTCGACGTTGTTAATATACATTATAACATGGTTTCCCAAACTATGGGTCGCGATCCACCAGTGGGTCGCGAGCTAATATTGAGTGGGCCCTCGCCACTGTATACATGAATTTAAAAAAAATAGGAAGTAATAAATTTGATATTTCATTCAGCTATTTATAATTCCTAAAAATTAAAATAAACTTAAGTTACGGAAAATATTGTGTATTAAGTAGTTCCACGACTCGCTACTAGGGAATCTGAGCATTAACAATATGTATGCCCTTTTTCTGTAAGACAGCTAAGAGGTCGGTCCCAAGATTGGAAATTTTTGTTAGATGGGTCGGAGCCCAGTCAACTTTGGGAACCACTGCATTATAATACTAAATGTAGTTATAGTTGTAAAGTGATGTTTTGATATTCTATTGTTTGTTGAAAAATATTATTATTATTGGTATTTATTTTGTAAATCATACGGTTTTTAACAACCAAAATATGGAATATAAAAATGTGTGATAATATCTGTACCTCAGAGGCAGACGGATGCAACTCCGTTTTTGGGGAAAATGAGTTTTTTTAAGAATCGTCATGCTAAAGGCTTTATCTATTAGTGGCAGAGAGATGAAAGTCCTAGTCCAAGATATGCATCGAATAAAGATGCAAGTGCCATACCTACCTTAGAGGCAGAAGGATGCAAATCCAATAATCTACTAAGATAAAATTCTCTCAAACCGTCTGCAATATGTACTAGACGAGAACCAGCCAAGAGAACGAGCTTTAGAGGAGGATACAGCACTATGGACCATATTATTCAAGTCATCAGAGAAATCAGAGCGGTAACAGGAATACAAGCTGCCGCTATCCATGGATTTTATAGACTATGAGAAAGCGTTCGATTCCATAAAGAAATTTTCAATACTCGATGCACTCAGAAATCGAGGAATCCCCGGGCGCTATATAAATATTTTCAATAATATATACAGTAGCGCAACAACATCTCCATAAACCATCGCGCATTTCCTATCAGCAAAGGAGTCCGACAAGGTGATACAATCTCACCTAAACTATTTACAGCTACATTTGAAGACTTATTTAGACAACTTGACTGGAATGACACGGGTCCTTATACATGGAGAATACGTGAGTCATCTACGCTTTGCCGATAATAATAAATAGTGGTTTGCAAGACTCAGAAGGCCTCCAAAGCAGAATGCAGTAACTCGCTGGAGTAAGCAATAAAGTAGACTTGAAAATAAATGTATCAAAGAATAAAGTCATGTTAAACTGCTTTGCGGGCCAAAAAGAGATCCTCATCAATGGCATTCAGCTCGAACAGGTGAAAAACTATATCTATCTGGCACAATAAGTGTCTATAGATGGATGTATATTTGATGAAATTGTTCGCAGAGTAAAGCTATGCTGGAGTGCTTTTGGCCGCCTGAATAATTTCTTCGAAAATGCCTAAAGTGCAAAGTGTTCAACCAGTGTGTACTTCCCGTAACCACATGCGTGTGAAACATTGAGCCTAGGTAAAAGAGAGATCCAGAAACTTAGAGTAGCACAACGTGGTATGGAAAGGTGCATGCTGGGCATAACGCAAAAGGACAAAAAAAGGAATGAGTGGATAAGGAAACAGACAAGGATTAATGATGTGATAGAGTTTGCTAAAAACCTCAAATGGAAATAGGCTGGAACATGGCTCGAAGAAAGGACAATCGTTGGACAAATTTAGTCATCCAGTGGTATATCCAAGAGGTAAAAAACATCCGCAAGGTAGACCTAGAGGCCGCTGGATCGATGAAATGATAAAGTTCTGCGGAAAAACTTGGCAACGCAACGCACAGGAACGAGAGAAGTGGAATCAGCTTGGAGATTAGCGAGGCCTTCATCCAGCAGTGAATAGATTCAGGCTGGTGATGATGATGATGACATAATACAAATTAAAAAAAAAATGTGTTTTGCTTTGTTATATTTATACCTATAAATTTTTTTAACTTATAAATTGTTTTATTTTTGCTAGGTAAATAAGATACAAATCCACAATAACAAAATATCTTTAGAGGCAGAAGGATGCAAATCCACACTACGTTTTTTATTTAATTTTTTTTAGATATAAAATTGTATTATATTTATTCCTTTCTTACATATTCTAGAAGTACTTTAATTGAATTAGAATAAAAAAAATAATGATCATTCTATGTATATTTTCTTAGAAGTTATGAGTATTCGTTTAAAATAAAAATTGTTTTTTGGCTCTCCTGAACAATTGGGTATTTGGATTTGCATCCGTCTGCCTCTGAGGTACAGATATTAAATACATCTCTAAAATAAATATAAATATCGGAGTTCCGTATTTTTACAATGATAAACAAACCCAATTACAAACTACATAATATTGCAGTGAACTCGCCTCAGATGTTTATTTTTACAGTGCAGTTTTCGTGTGGGTGAATTCAAATTTTCAATCCGCACGCCAATTATGATAGTTTTTCCTCGCAGTCTATTTGAATAAATGTGTTTTTGCTAAGCGTTTTTGTTTCGAATTCAACATGGCGGTGGGTAATTTTATTCCTGCCGTTTGCCAAGACTACCATTGTTTCAAACAGTCCTTGTATTAACACGCAAGAAGGCAAATTTAAAACAATTTACTCGTTTATTATAAGGAAGAAAAAAATATACGTGTCATAATTATTAATGTAGCATTCATTGACATAATGTAATCGTTTTCTTTAATAAGTATTGTTATTTCTTTTATTCAACGAATAATTCATACAATTTTAAGAATGTACCATTCTTATTATTGCATATACATAATTCTGAAAACACTCATGAGAAAATATAGCCAATAGAAAAATCTTTTTTGAAAATAGTACGACATCCGGTAGGACGACGTCACGGATCATCGGATAGTAATTAAAGTAATAAATACTTTAATTTAGAATACAACAACCGATTGCCTACCGTAACTCAATTTGGAGAGCGCTTATAAGCAGGTATCAAAAAGGCCAATAGTTAAAATTTGTCGCAATTAAGCATGGCAGTCGTAGCATAGTGGTAATGCATAGGGCGCGATACCCAAGAGACGCAGGAAAAAGATTTTTTCTATTGGCTATATTGTGTTTTCAGAATTATGTATGTTGAAATATTGTTAGGTACGATAGAATTTTAATTCATCGGAAGATTACAAAAGCTCTTGTAAACTACCCTACTCATATACATTAGTAATAAAAGCAATTTATTTTATTCATTCGTAAAAAAAATAGGAATAAACGTTGTTGAATAATGAACTCTGTCTAGATTGCAATTATGGTGCATATTATAATTAATCAACAAAATATTAATTTTACAGCGGTCTTGTTCTTTTCCGCTAACGTGTGTTTGGATGTTAGATGAATGTTGTGTTATAATTTATTACTACCGTACAAAGGCCTCGCGTTTGAAATGTTACCTACTATAAAATATTGGATTAAATTAAAAAAATAAACTTTTTTCTTATCATTTGATTATTTTTTTTTGTATTTTTCTTGAAACGGTTGAAGTCGTATAGACTATATAGAGTGTGAGGCTTCATAGAATACGAAACCCGATCTTATCGCTTAAAAATGAAAAAAATATATTAAAACAAAATCACAAAACTCGTCATATAAACAGGTCACAGTGGAACCGATAAGGCATCAATCCACGCAATAGCTTCCAGTTTGGCCCTGGTGTATGGTTGAAACTCTTCCGGGGAAGGCATATATGTTATACCTACGGCCATGGGCCCCACATCCTGAAGCAGCCCCCCAGGCTAGTATCTTTGGCGGGCCCCCCTACCTATCGCTAAGGGTAAAGGAAGTGTGACGCTCCACAGTAGCTTTTTCCAAATGGGGTACGCGATAAAATTAATGTGTATAGGTATTTAGTTTTTTTTATGTATTTTAATAGATGCATTTGAATCGTCGAAGTCGAGTATCGATACACAAATAAAAATTGTGTGGTAGAAATACATCATTTTAAATAATAACATTATTGAAGGAAAATAGCGACTTTTTTTACTAGATATTAGAGACAATTTTTCATGTGTACTTATTTATATCACTTATCTGGTCGACTCACCACGCCGGGTCTTTACTGAGCCCGGGCCCCAGGCTAGAGCCCTGTCAGCCTCCCCTTTGTGGGGGCCATGCTTACGTCTCCACAATGTGATTCGTAGTCTAAATACTGCCACGAGTCTTTCAAACTCCATGTATGCATCATAATATGTATAAGCAAATACCAACACGTGATTCGGTCCAGACACATGCGATATTTGCGTCTAAAGTCAGGAAGCTCGTCCAGCGGATCAACAAATATACTAGTCACATCGCCAAGCATCCACCTGCTCCCTCCCAACATGAATCAGCTTCTCTCTTGCTATCCAGAAAGTATTCCTCCAGAAACGACTCTTCTTTGTTATAGACGTTATGTCCACATTTTTTCATTGTTTTATACTTCCATAATGTGGACGTGTTTCGCTTTATGATAGTGGAAGACGTATCTTTGACACCGGCAGTCATGGAAGCAGCATAAAAGATAGGATGTCACTCTTAATACGCATGACTATTTTAAGTTGTGTGTCGATATTATTGACATGAGCACTTCGAAACGAGACTTAGTTTTGTCCGTTGTTGATGTAAGATATTTTTAGTATTTTTCACTGGGTCACAGTTTTGAATGTCTCTAAACATATTTGAGAGAATACTGCCGTTTATTTGAAGTATTTGCTGAATTTACTGGTCCAAAAAAATCCACAGTTACTTGAAAGCCTCCGCGTCACAGCCGATAATGCAAAACGGCAAGCGATAAGCTTTCATTGTCCGCGCTTGTGTATTCAAAAGCGTTCCGGTCGACACAAAAGCCGCGCAGATAGACAGATATGATTCTCGTCAGACCCACCCTTTGGCGCCGCTTGTATGAGACACAGAGCTTTTATGTTTTATATCAGAAATTCAGTGCTAAGCCAAGAATACTAAAATTAAAAATTAATTCTAAGGATATTACAAGTAATACTTATATCTATGGGTTTTTTGTTATCTAAGATGTATGTATAAAAGCTGTAAAATATTTCATTCTAGTATTTCGCTTTATTTCAAGTTAACATAGGTACCTATATGTATTATATGACTCTCATAGAGTAAGACCTATGACTGGAGATAAGTGGCAAAACGTGGGGGTAGGCTGTAGAGATTCAAGATAAATAGTGCACACTAAACTTTGCCAGTCATACGTATTTGACTCTTCGCCACTGCTAGAGAAACATCTATATATAAAGAGACAGAGTTTCCCGCTATATATGTGTAACGATTAAATTACGAACGTGATGCACAGTAAGACGTCAATTATCGAAAATAATCTGGATGAAACTAGGCTTTAAATAATGATAATAAAAAATAATAAAACACACACTTTTCTTAATATTAATGTATTATTTTTCATTTCATATTTTTATGTTCTTTTAAATCATGAATTGTTTTTATAATCATATAAAACTGATGAACATAGTTCAAGCTGGCAATCGATAATATTAAAAATATTTATTTGAACATTACAAATTATTAATTCAAATCATTCAAGATATGACATAAAAAATAAATGTTAACAATATTGAAATAAATGTCTACATGCATATGTATGCTAAATGCATTACACTGAATGATCTTTCACAGTATACAGTAGTAGGAAAAATCGGCAATAATAACAATGTAATTGTTGCCAATTCTTTGAATTGACTTGATTCTTGGTCAACGTGTAACTTCAACCAAAATTTTTCAACCGTGGTATTATTAAAATGGTTTTGAAGTACTTGGCCATGATGCATACTTAACGTTAGCCCATGTAATTAAGTTAATAAACACTGAAAATGATATTGGTGGCCGCAGCAAAATCCTTTGGTGGCCGCACATGGGAACCCCTGATCTATATTATACTGTATTAAAGCATTACACGTGCACTAGCGTATGCCTGATTCCTGTTCTGGTGTAATCTATTACGGTTTAGCCTAGGTGGGACAACGACTTTTCCCTCCTGACAGAGTTTGATGGTAAAACTATTGATTATAGACACTACTGCAATTGAATCATTCTTTAATAGTACCTGTATTAATAACGTGTTTATTTTGTTCCAGGGGCGACGGCCGTCCCCCGGCATGAGAATGGGGGAGCCGGAGCTGTCGGAGCTGTCGGAGTTGGGCGGGGGTCGGTGGGCGGGCGGGGGGGCTGCGGGTGGCGGCGGGCGAGCGGGGCTGGGCCGGCTCTCCCGCTCGCAAACCGACGCCCGCGGCTGCTGCGACAGGCCGGGCATGTACTACTCGCCGCCCGGCACCTCCTACACCATCGTCGAGCGGCCGGCCAGCTCGCACGGCCACCGCCCCAGGGGCACCTACCTCGGCTCCAGGGGCAGCACCGCCGCAGCGGCTTCCGCCCCCGGCGCCAAGAAGAGGCCCATCTCTCCGGAGCAGGTGCTCAGAATGTTGGGGCAAGGGGGCAGAGCGCCCAGGCGAGCGCCTGCCCCCGCGCCGGCTAGCAGTCCACCTAGTACCACTCACCACGTTAGTATTGCAACTGTTGTTTGGATTTTTTACACCTTTCACAAAAAATGAGAACGAGATTGACGATCAAAACCAGTACCTATAAGACGTGGAGATTCCATGACTAAATAAATCTAATCAGCTGGGAACGATATTTCTTGTCATTAAAATCTTTGGTCTTTGCTCAATTTATAATACGTTCAAAACTGATAAATGCCACTAAAAGTTAAACATTATCTATAGGAATATCTAAAATTATATAAAACTTACCACCACATACTTTCAAAATTTGTTTGGATCAAATGGAAGAGTTTACAAATTTTAGGAAATCTGTATATCTTTCTAGAATGTACCAACTTGGCACTTCATAATTTAACCTAATATCATAGAGATTAATTGCATCATTATTATGAAATAGCCTATCAAATATTTTCTCATGGATTTAGTGAATTATGTAGTCCTAAGGCGAAAGTATCAAGACAAAAAAGAAATTATAAAGTACAGCACATTTTTAACAAAGGATTATCATATTTGTGGATCAAAGCAACTAATTATTTTATAGTTAAAGTTTTACTGAAATAGAGAATTATTCTTGGGCATAGTTTAAATTTCTTCCAAAACTCATGTTTCAATGAAATTATATGGTTTAGATCGTCAACTCGTCTACTGATTTCTGATTTTGCAAGTTTTTGATAGTATTTTTTTACTAGGACACTGTAAACTAGTGATTTTAATGAAGATTTCTTTTTACTTTCAAATAAGTGTATTATTTTTACTGATAATAAAACTTTATTGTAATGTTCAACGCAAGGCATTTGAAGGAAAAAATCTGATGCCATGATATATTTAAGTAGAATGTAGTAAGTATGTCAAAGATATGCTCAATTTTCTTTTTATATACCTATCAACGGACTAGCGATATTTTCATATTACTCATTTTAATTTCCTTCACTGCCCAGCCGGGCTGTTGGTGAAGGAATGATTGATGTACTTAGTGAAATGTGAAACTTTTGTTCGGTGACGGAAATTAAGGGACTTCTGACAATAGAAAGCTTTCGAGCTTTTTGGACGTAAATAATCAGTGCAATTGTACGCACATTTATATTAATGGTAAAAAAGCTAATTAGCATGCTTTATCTAATGCAGAATTCAATATAGCTACAATAATTTTAACAAATAACAAACGCTATATTTTGTTATTTATTTATATTCTGTATTATTTTCATAACTTACTTATTTACTTCAAAAACAGGTTTGTCTTTACGACTACTTTAATTCAGAGCGTTGGAGCGGACCCTTTTTTGAGTTGTTTCGCTCCAGCTCCACTCCGGGACCTAATACTTGCTCCGGCTCCACTCCGGGGTCTGCTCCGCTCCGGGTAAAAAGATTTAATAAATATTATATGTATACAAATGTTGAAAAAATAAAAAAAATAAGTAGTTTCAAATAGTCATTTTCATTATTAAGTAATTCTATTAAACAAAATTCCGACAGCAAATTGTCTCTCATTATTTGCTTCTTCTGTCAAAAAAGTGAGGTTAGTTATCACTCGGCAGTGTTGCCATATTTCAAATAATTCCATTGTTGCAAAGTGTCAAAATATACTATTTTCATTGGATGAAAGGTAATTAAGACGAAAATTTAATAATAAAAAAAATATATTCGGAGCAGTGGAGCACTACAAATTTTCGGTGCTCCGGCTCCGCTCCTGCTCCGGGTAATATCCCATGCTCCAGTACTCTGAGCTCCGCTCCAACGCTCTGCTTTAATTCGTCAATAAATTACCGTACAAATATACCAGTGTTGGAGTACATAACGAAAGTACCTACTAGAATAATATATATAATAATTAAGAAACTGTGTATTATTTCGTAATACCATATTTTCTAATAATAATAGCCTAGAAATAATGAAAAAATTTACAACATTTCCTGTTTGTTTTGATTCAAGCAGCATGGTAATCCCAGTTATTCTCATTTAGATGAATATCTCTCCTTGCTCTTCTTGGTCCTTAAAACTCTCGCTCACTACGACGTCCTACTATTACCCGTATACATCTCACATGCAGCAAGTCACAGAAAAAAATCGGCTCGTGAGGTGTAATGAGGAATAGCGGGGTCAAATCGTACCTTTGTAGTAGGCATGAGCTCTTAGACATTTATTTTGTTGCAATTGCAATGCAATCTTTTAAGCATCTTTTAGGATGTCGTTAATATCCATTCGGCACTACAGGTGATGAAAATTTTCCCAGCGATAATCTGTTCTTCATTTTCCTCCTTCCATTGCGAGGTATTGACGCATTGTATTATGTCCAGCACTTTTGTTTGTTCCCTCAGTAATGTATTTATTTTTGGGTGTAATACCCAACATACGTCTCTATATACTGTGCTGCGTCATTTTTAATATTTGAACCCACAAGTATTTTGAATTGAAGATAGGTATATATTTCTCACCGAAACGTTAGTACTGGGACAGCACAGTAGGAGATCACTTTTGATAGTTGTAGTCAGATGTCCAAATATACTCTTATTCTTTTTAACAATTTTATCAGAAATTCTTACAAATATATACTTTTTTTTTTAAATTTATTTATTAAGGAAACAAACAGTTACATTTTGAATACAAAAAATATGTTTAAAACTCATAGTGAAATTATATTGCAACCAAAAAAGTTTCCATCTATAAATTATAATATAGTTAAGTCTAACAAGAATAAAAAGTGAGAAAGTAAGAAGAGCATATATATAACGAAATTACATATGAAAAATTAGGAACAATTATAGACAAAAATAAGATATATTATATAATATATACATACATTTTAAATTTGGTTAATATCCATTATACAAAATTTTGGAGATAGCGCGTTTAAACGAAACAGATGTATTATTGAAATAATCAACGGTGGAGAAAGACATATTGTAATTTACATTAGCTGGTTTCCATTTAGATGGATTGTTTTGAAAGCATTTATCTTCAAACCTGATTTTAGGCTAGATTCTGTAACTGTTTTTTGATATTTAGAAAAGATTAGAATTCCACTGACACACATCAATATTTGCCATTGTTTATGTATAAGTAAAGACTTTGTCCTCCCAATAAATTTCTTTGATCGCATTTATGCGAATAACTGTGTAACTTATTTTGAATTTATTTAAAAATATTATTAGTAGATTATACTTATTTTAATTATGCACGTAATAGGTCATGTTAAAGTATTATTAGACTTCGAATATAGAATGTTTAATTTTCCTGATCCTAAATAAACATACCTATAAGAAAAAAGTAAGTTTAAACTATAATCAGGAAATTCATTTCGACAATTATAATTCTAACTTCAGAGCTTTAAAAGCATTTTCGCATTTACTTCAAGACGTCAAGCGACCAATATCAATTACGCTCTAACCCTGACGATAAATTCCATTGGATTCGTTGGATTATATACATAATAGAGCTAGAGCAAAAATAATACTAACATACTAAGTTATACATCATATAAGTTTATATATTATTTACTTTAAAGTATTAAAATATAATATTCATAGTTGAAGAGGGATATTTAAAATTTAAACGAATAAATAAATAAAAATGTGATGCAAGACAGAATTTTGATTTTACTTAATAATCCATTAACATCATCAATCTGAATATATCCAATACAGGATAAAAGGCTCTACAAGCTGATTGTTTTATCTATACATATGCGTTGCATTGTCATGTATTTTCGAATGCTTTAATTGTTTCATCTGCCCAGTGATCTCTAGGTTTACCTTCAAACATTTTCTGATGAATGGTTAGAGCTTGATTGACGGTTGTCTTATCGTCTAACTATAATATGATCTGGGCGTATCCATTAGAACATTTAGATAATTTAAACTCTTTTATATTACACACCCTTGTTCATTTACTTGCATCTGCTTATAATACGCTAGTCTACATTTATAAAACTCTCGTTTACTGAGAGTCCACGTGTCGTATATACATATGATTATAGGGTGTATTCAGGTAACTAAAACCACTCTAATCTAGCTTTGAACAACGAACAATTTTATACAATATACATTCATAGAATATAATATACATTTACTGTCTTAGAGAGATTAAGTTTTTCAACTGTTAAAGCTGATTACTATTAATGAAAATATTTTTTCAGATAGTGAAGTAGTTAAACATGGCTTTTGTCTTTGATGCGTACAGTTTACAGGCTACTTCAGCAAGTAGTTATATTTTTGGTAGAGCTTTGTGATTCCTCTGACGACTTGAATATGGTACATATTATTGTATTCGCCTATTATAAATCCGACGTGTTTTAATGACTTATTCCCATCTAGGATATTTGCAGATTGTTTTTTTTTAAATATATATTTAATATAGTTAAATACAACTACTGGAAAACCTTGGATTGCTAACATGATTCTTTCCGGATACGTATTTATAATGCAAAGAACTCGGATATCAAATTTTCATCATTCACGCTTCTATTCGCTTCTTCTTCGTATATTCTTGTCTATGTGTAGGTCCAACCCAACAGTCAAAAAATGAATTTAAAAATTGGGTTTACATGAAAAATCACCACTGTACATAATATTTACGTAATGTTATGCTTTTGCATTACACATGATTTCCTATTAAATGAATCAATTTAGTAATCAATGTCTTTGACGGTTTTTTAGTAATTATTTTAAATATATGAAATATTAAGGTTGTTGACGTTAGAAATAACAAGCTGTTATAACATAAATGTCTACTAAACGTATGCGTCATAATATTTATAGTGTGTTTGTAGAAGAACGGTGACAGGGACAAATAAAATCATAATCAAAAATAATTTAATAATTTTCGGGTTTTTTTAACACTTCTTTCATCTAATATAAGATATCTCAACTCACAACTGAATATTATTTTTAAAAACTACCCTTAAAACAAAGATAGATTAGCATATACTAATATATGTACGTTAATGTAACCATACTGTAATGTAAATTATGGTACACGATTTAATTAGTAAAGTTAACAAATGAAGTTAACCATGGGCTGAGCAGGTGTTCTGTTGTTGAGATTGGAGATTTTCTTTATACTTGTTGGCCTTCCGGCTGCGTCTCAATGTTGTGCTCAGTTAATCCTTTCGAAGGACTATAAAAGAAAATAAAAGTGAGTTTCACAAAAGAAATAGGAAAAGCGGCTCAGGAGGAATACCTACATAATCCTAAATAACAACGCAAACATTATCTTGTGAGTTTTTGTCTGTTATATACTTGTTTTTAAATTAACATTAGGTAACCGTTATATATTTCACAAGATGTTGAAGTAGCTTTATGATAATAATAATATCGTTCGCTTTCTTCCTGACGCTATATATTTATATGGATCTAAGCCTTCACCAGCAGTTGCCTTCATCGAAGTCTGTCCGAAGCTTCTTCCTACCAGTTTTGAATGCGCATTGTCTTTTACCTTGTATGAGGTTGGCCAGGTCTTCGCAGCATTCCAGATTTCTGAATGTTAGTTTTGTTATCATCCATGACTAGTCTATTGATGATGCGTACAATGTGTGTGCTATTGTATAAAGCGTATAACTCGTTGTATCTACCTCTCTGACTTTGTGTAATTGATGGGTCCAGAGATACAACGTAGTACATTATAAATATTAGCATATAGTTTATAGCGTCTTCAGTAAGGTAGAAGTTGGCATGTTTGCCTTACGAATGGTAGGTCACCGGTTTCAATCCTGCAACTGGGTTAAGTTGATATTAAGTAATTCCTAGCTCTACAGTATATTATGTGTATGTGACAAAAGGGATACATTTTTAATACATTGAGACAACCGATTCTCATTTATTAAGTGTGTATTTAAATATAATATTATCTCCAATAAAGAAGTCGATATTATGATCATTGATATGTATTGGAACGTAAATGATGATTTATGTTTTACCTACTGTGGACCACTGGTGTATTATTAGAATTATAATATATTATAATTGAAATTAAATAGTATCGGATATATAAAAAAAATGTTATAAATACATATTTTGAACTTAAAATTGAGCTATACATATATTGCAATAAGAGTAATATTTTTTCCAGTATGTAGAACCTTATCCGGAGAAAAAAGTACTTACTCAATTTTTATATGTATAATAATGTGTCAGCAATGAATTAAAGCTATGGAGTATTGTTATATTAGGAATCCATTTTATATGCCTAACCCTTAGTAGGTATATTAAATGCATATATCCTGCAGTTTTGTTTTAGCATACAATTTCCGTAAATATTCATATAAGTGTCAGTATATCTAGTTGAAATAGCATCATGTTATTAAAAGAAAGTAAATGGTCCTTCTCTGATCTATTCTGCTAAAACAAGACGATAAATCTTATTAATGTTTGTAAGAAAATTAATTTAAAACTAAAATTAATCTAAAGAACCTTTTCACGTCTTCGTTATATGTTATCTTAATTATCAAAATGGTTGTTGTTTTAAAAATGTGATAATATATTAAAAATAATCTTTCAGTCAGAAGTAAATTAGTAACCATTCTTTATTGATGCATTGTTATGTTGCTAACAGCATACACAGAAATGTTATATTATATCGCCAGTGAAAAAGTTGCGATACAAAGGCACAATTTGAAATTGAATTTTTGACTTGCTCTGCGGCAAGAGAGCATAAATAGCAGCTGGCACATGACTTCCATTTCTGAAAATGAATGAAAAAAAAATTTCCACTGAATATAAACTACGAAAGCTTCGATAAGTGCGAAATTCCAAAAAATATTCTTTATTCTTTTTCTTGGAGTAAATAACAGCTGGAAAAAAGCGTTTTGGAAATAGAGAAATTTCTACTTTCGTTATTTTATATTAGACATTGAAAAAATTGGTACCCAATTATTTTATAATAAAAATATTTTTCATTACACAAGCCTGATTAGAAAATAAACCATAACTTTAATTTAGGTAATTTTTGTTGCATTAAAAGGTAAATAACCATTTTCGATAGAATTATATGAATTTATTCAGTGAAAAAGATCTTTAATAAACCTTGTACGAATATCGGTTGTATTCTGACCGATGCCTTGGGGCTAGAAATACAATATATACTTACTTTTCCCGCCACCACCCGCCACGTCTCCACACCCGTTATGCAGGCGTATACCGTGGCGTAACGAACGATATGCGCTCTTCAAATTTGTGCCAAAAGTGTCCCAGGAGCAACTTCCCAAGACCTTGATTGGCGTGCACTAGAGTGTGCGTGATCCCTACTTTGATATAATAATGTATTACGGTCGATTCTCGATAAGAAAAGACCTTCTCGCTCGCCGTGAAATGCCGCAAACTTTTTAAAAGCTTAGAAATTTTTCCTCGTAGATACAAAGTCGCAATGGCCGACCGGTCCAACTAGAAGCTCTTCCCTATCAACCGATATATGGGGACACTCCCAGAGGATGTGATCGGCATCCTGCAATTCGCCACGTAAGCAAGTCGGATATTATATTATGCCAAGCTGACAGGGGTTACGGAGAAATACATATAGTTGTACAAAGGAAAATTGGACGAAACTATAGGGTCGATTAACAAATGTCCGATACGCATCTATACCGAATGGAATATTCATCGAACAGATCTTGGCAGATACTGTAATTTGTATTAATTAAAAAAAAAACACATACTCAACAATATGAACGGTTATCATAATTTTACAGTGAAGTATAAACACTCGGTAGACATTTTATATACGTATAAATATTTCACCTTTGTCTAAGTTAAGCCATAGGTGTTTTCCGGGCTACATTGAGTGATTCGGTACGATCAGCTTTTCCGCCCTACAATAAATATTCTGTCCAGTATTACGACGGTATCTTTTTTCACGAAAAAGTACGATTTTAAAAATAAAGGATAAAGCTAGGTATAACCCATACGCTAATACTTACTTACTTCACCCTGTATTGTATTTACGCATAGGGAAAGAAAAATGTGTTGCCACTTCCCTAGGGCCATAGCCAAATCTCGTGTTTCTGCGAAACCTGCAGCTCGTAGATCGCTTTCGTAGCACCGCTGCAGGGTGACAGAATTCTTCGGGTTGTCCCACAAAGTATAAAGCGTTGCGCTCTCTGGCTGCATCCGGAACATATATCCTAGCCTCGTCAAGCGTCTCTTCGTGATTACTTCAATCACCAACGGTTGCCGTGTCCGCTCACGAACTCCAGTATTTGTCACACGGTCGTAAAAATGTACCCTTAAGATTCGGCGGAGACATTTGAAAGTTAGTAAGATGGCACGTCTAAAAGCCATTCTCGAGCACAGGCAGCATGCACGCGTTGAATAAACGACATCAGCGCATCTATTCTATACACAAGCCTGCTTTCGGCCGCTACGACAGCTATCTAAGCTAGGTTTGTATCGAAGTATTAGTACTTATTGTAACAATTACAATAAGTTAGCCGTCTAAACAGTCAAAACTGTCTATATCGCTCTAAATTTTAGCATAGCCAAAATAGTGATGTTGAAACATAGCACTCATTGTAACAATTACAACTAACTTATTGTAATTGTTACAATAAGTGCTAATACTTGGATACAAAACTTCTCTCGATAGCAGTCTTGTGTAAAGAATAGATGCGCTGGGGTCCTTATAGAATACAGCCTTGACTTTCATGCGACTTC
The DNA here is from genome assembly GCF_057557595.1 of Rhyacophila brunnea. Taxonomy (NCBI): domain Eukaryota; kingdom Metazoa; phylum Arthropoda; class Insecta; order Trichoptera; family Rhyacophilidae; genus Rhyacophila; species Rhyacophila brunnea. The sequence goes on along the minus strand of NW_028233170.1, from coordinate 32,058,712 downwards.
AAGTTGGCTGAATGGAGTCCCGTCCTACCCATGCGGATTCGAAGTTCACTAACTTGACTGGGTTCACAGTTCAGCTATTATGTTATTAAAATATTATTAAACACTTCTTCTCCTTTTATTTCATTCTTAATAATTAATCACACATTAAAATTGTGGCGCTTAATGTGTGAGCAGGTATCTATATTTTCTTTATAGTCATCAAAATTTGAGCTTTCTCGTATACGAACCAACGTTGTTTTGCAGAAAAAAATCAGACAAAAGTACGCGTCCGAACAAAAAACTGGATATGTTTAATACATTGTCAGGAAAATCCGAATGTATACTAAACCTAATGAGAAACTTTGTTATTGAATTCTTATGTAAAGAAGAAAAACAGAAAATATCCCAGTATGACTTTTTAATTAAATGTTGATTTTAGGATGTTACAAATCCTTAATACTATAAACAAAACCTTGAGAGATCTACAAACGTGCGATATATGTGCAGAGTATAGACTAATGTATATAATTATTTTCTTCGTCATCCTGCATACTGACAGTTTGCATGATTTTATTATCTTTAGTATGTTATAGATCTGAAGGCATCATGAATAGATAATCAGCATCGCAGGTAAAATGTGTTATATATATCTTCAAACGTGGTTTTAAATAATATTTTATATATAATATAAAAAGCAAAAATGTATTTTTTAATAATATATAATGGCACTGAGTATTTTTTTTAAACTTCACATGATTTTTAGTGTTGCACAGAAATGTTGCGTACGGCATGTTGTGCTCACACCGCTGTTGTAGTTACCGCCACGATATCTGAAGGGTAACAAACAATTCCAACATTTTACATAATACCTTTATGTTTTTGTTAACTATATTGTCAAATTTTGGCATTTTTACCCGTCTGATTTCGTGTCGGTCACTTTTAACAGTAATTATTAAAATGAGGAATGGTTTTAAAACTTTTACTAGAAATAGATTTTTATAGATAGTTTAAAAAGTTTGAAACAAATAGTTACTCTTTTCACGTATTTTTTGTATTTTTAAATGTCTGCAGCATGAGTAACTGAAACTTTAGTTTTCATATTAAATTTGAGTCTGAAAAATTAGTCACAATACATTTTTACAAACATGACGATATTTTGATAAAAATATTAATACTTTTCACTGAACCGGTAAGTTTTTTTTACACAATTTTCAACATAGTAACAATATGTATTTTTACGGCATTCACATATTATTGTAATGTATTTATACCAAATGAATACATGCTACATCTTTAATATTAACATATACTTCATTAAAAAAATATTACAACCATTCCATAAACTATTCAACCAGCAACTATACTTAAATATAAACAAATTAACAAAAAATGCTAACCGTAAAACATTTAAGTATTTAAGGTATCTACAAAATAATATAGTATTTCTTATTTAAGTTAACTATCTGGTCATCCTGCCATTAGTGATCACCTTTCAGAACTTATATTACTTATATTTAGTATTGGGCTCTTCGAAAAATATCGTTTGTAACACGTATTCATGTTCAATTTTGGACGTTTTTCACACACGATATTTTATTTATGTATTAACATGATTCACCATTAATATTAAAATTAAGATGGTCATAAATATAAAAAGCAGTGTATATAAATATTCAAAACGTTACTATATGAGCTAAGTACACCATATTGTAAGAATTTATAAAATAACGTTCACTTAAATTCACACTGACTCTAGTGGAATATATCAATATGCGTACTCTTTTAGCTTTAGAGAATAAATAGCACTGATGCTCTCGATTTTTAATGTTTTCTTCTTTGTGCGTCTGTTATCCGTTTCAAAACCAAGACTCACTATCATCAGGCCGTGACACCAAACTATAATTTTTGAATGTAGTGTTAGTTATTGCTCATACTTCGAGTGCAATATGGTAAATTGTTTGTAGAAAATGATGTTTTATTTTGAAATAAATAGTAAAACGTTAATTGATTTGAACAAAGTATATAATCGAAAGTAATCGATAACTGGCACTACCATCGTAACTCACAATTCAGTGCTCTAGACTATATATAGTTTGACTTGCTCTAAACACATAAAATTTCTCGTGTAAATGATTGCACCTCGGTAATTAAACACATTATATGTACTGGTAAACAAACATACTAATCGGTTTTATTCTCATTTATTATGTATCTATTTAGTTAATGCAAAAAGTCGATCAGAACAATCAAGCTGGCCACTTTTACGATGCACAATAGTTGTAATATAGATTTTTTATCAACTGTCCTTCTCCGATATTACACAGTCTTTTATCTACTCAAACCATTATATGTTAATAGTTAACGGGTAGTAAAATATTTTGATAAATTATCAGAAAGTCGATTGTCATTCTATTGATTTATTTACCAGGTATCAGTGAATAATATTATTGATGCCATAGAATATATAAATCACTCAATAATGCTCGTTCTCTTAACTTTATACCAATGTAACTTTATTAAAGACATTAACGTCATCAGTTCTATAAAATATTATCTTCTCCAAAATGACATAACTTCTATCGATATCTCAGAAATTCTGTCGCACTAGTTAATGTTCAAAATTAAGGATCGTTCGGTTGCCTTTCATTAGCGAAGTTTCAATCCAAAGTGGTCGTTATAACTTCGTTAGGTACTCAGTTTTCCAGGCCCCCTACCGATCACTTCGGCCAGTGTGAACGGATACGGAAGTTTGCTTGCGACTAGTTCCGGTTAGTTTGTGTTGACCATTCTGAGAAGACTCCGATAATCGTAATGATTGTTGATGTGCACGTTGCCAAATGTTACATTAAGAAATAACATGTCAGATAGTTTGGTAAACTGAGGTGCCGAAAATTCGATAAGTGCATGTGACATATTAGAAAAAAATATTTAGGACCAATAAAACTTCATTCAACATCGCACAAATCTTGTTTATTCGAATAAAATCATTATATTCATTCTACACGTATTTTGAACATACTAAGTTACTATATTAATGTAATAATTACTGTACATTTATATGAAAATATTCACAACGTTATATAATCACATTTTCCAATAACTATACCTAACCATTTTTTATATGCATACAATATGTCACATGAAAATAATAAATATATAAATAAAGCATTAATTATTAAACGAGTACAAAATATAACTAAATAAAAACTAGGAGCAATTTTAACACACCACTCACGTATGTCACTCCTTTGGATGAAACATTATATGCAATGTATGAATAAAAACAATATGGTATTATTATTTTCGAATTAAAATTAAAAATTATTTATTTACATATCAGAACTTTACAAATTACAAATTCAAGACAGCGACATGATATGGAAAAAATATTGAAAATCAATGAAATACATGCAGTATTAGATAAAAGTATAAAAAGAGTGTGAACAATAAATACAAAAATTATAAAGTGCATTTAAGTACGCCGAATTAGCTAATATGTATAACCTATTTTCAGAATTTATAAAAAATCATTCACCTAAACTAACCCATTTACACATTTACAGCAATGTATCTAATTTTAATAGTTTTAGACATTTGGTCATCCTTAAAATATTAAAATCATTTTTTTTAATATCTTCATATCAATTGAAATAGTTAATCACAGAAAAAAACCTATTTACACATCTTTTAAGTTAAATTATTAAATATTTTATCACTAGTTCACTTGCATTATACCTCGTTTACACGTGCATGGACATACTGCTGATAGTACGTATTATCGCGGCCATAACAAAAAATCCAAACGTAGACACCTATTATTGTGCAAATTGTAAGATTGCATGCATGAACCAAAAAAGTTCAGAATCTTCTGAATTTTTACGCGATAATTTGACTGTGCAATATCTGCGCATGCGCGGTAGAACGATATAAGCAAACCTGCCGGTAAAAACCGAACTACACCGTGCAGAGACTCATTTTGAGTTTAACCAATTTTCACGACCTATCAAATAGTACCATACAATATTAACATAACGTCACGCTGATTCTTCAATAATGAGATTGGAGAGACAGTCAGCACTTTTACATGTAAACAGTTATTATCGCAATTGTTGAAAATACACACTATTAGTGCAAGTACTACACGTGTACAAGCGCTACAATGATGTTTAAATTCGGTTTCCAAACGGGGACCGGATTAGTAAATATGCTATTTCGTACTTATTATTTGTGTTTATCAATTTCTGTAATTGGATAAGTACGTTGTAATTCAATTTATTGAAAAAAAAACAAGGTAGTTACATACTTGTAGGCAATAAATATAACGCAATTAAAATTCCACTTATAGCTTCATTGAAAAAAATCATAATATTATATTATTGTCTGTATAAATTTTTTTGGAGTCGTGCATTATCTTGAAAAGCTCACTTTACTCCACATTGAACGTGGAGAATCCGGAAGCTTTTCGGATTAAGCTCTTATCATTTGTAATCAGTTCGGCTGCACTCGGGATTAAGTTCTCCATCAAACTTGTCGCCCACGCAGGACGTCAGAAGCCATACTTAACATGAACCCCCAACCCCATACCACCATTAACAGCTTTTACAGAAGGGCGAAATGGAGGCTGTGCAAAGTGAGAGCTTTATAGTAATCACCACCACAGAGCGAGATATCTCAGCATACGCAATGAAAGCGTGTTTATTAAAATTGTATCAGTCGTTCAAACGAAGTCAAGGACAACGGTTTTATTATGACGGGTGTTATACAATTAATTACTATTGTTTTTTTTAATGATATTTATGTCATTCGTAGTATTATTGCAACGATTATTAACAATATTTGAAAGTGTAACATTCATAATTTAACACGACACAGTTTAAAAAAAACACCTCACATATTGTAATATAAATATATTTACTAGAAAAAATCGTTGAAAAGAATAGGTACGATGCCGTCAGGATTTGAACCCACATCCGTTAGATTTCGGCCAATGTAAATTGTGCCACCTGCGTCATATCTAATTACGATGAAATTAATTAGTCCTCAAACAGCTGAAGTGCTTTGCAACTTACGTTAATAAAAGCCAATCGCCAATGTTATGAAAAGAAAGTAAAAGTTTTCATAATATGAGGCTTAGAATGATTGTAAAAAATCCTCACAGTACAAAAGTATATCACTGTATTTTAAACATTTAGTAGTAACTCATTGTACTTAAATTTTAAAAGAGGCCTCCAGATCTATGACAAATTACAAAATATTGTATAATAAGTCTATTTGTGTATTAAATTCTTTAAAATCATTTTTGTAAATTTTACGCAAACAACATTACATTTTTTTAAAAGTTGCATAGCTTACGGCTGCAATGGATGAGCGGCTCACGTATGAGCTTATAATGTCGAGTCCCAGGCTCGAATCCTGGTCTTGCAAATGCACATTTTTTTTTCAATTTGTGTTTGGAGTCAGAGTATGGACTAAATAGGTTGAGCAAGTGGCTAAGATCCATTTCTCGTAAAAACAAAAATTAACAAGATAATACAAAACTCCACTCTACGAAGGCCCATACGATCGGTCAAAAAAATTAAATTAATTTATATCCTAGAGGAGCAAGAAATCAACACGCTTGGGCCTCTACGTACCTTAAACTGTTACTGATATACGAGTACATTCGCAATGATTCATAAAAATATTTTCTCTAATACATTTATAAACTATATTCTAATGCTAAGACTCATTTTAATATCACAGAAAATTTATAGTGAATTAAATATCATTAATTATGAATGAAATAAATAGTAGAAACTTCACTACATTGTATTATTCACTTAGTATGTACCCACCTATAGTATTTTATCTCACATTTTTACGAAGTAAACACGCATCTTTCTTTATCAAACCATTAAATATCGACACCAAAAACCGTAAAGCAATAAAATCTCTATAATGTATTACTAAAGCCCTTCCCCCGGTACATACTTGTCAGTCTTACCCTTGTTTACAGAGTAAATATTACAAGTTATTTACTTGGCGTCCTAGTGACTTGAGTTGCCAGCGTCGTAAATAATAACTTTTCTAGACCCACGAAGCCTCCCGTAAACTATTAATACAATTTATTAGTACGCCCCTGTGTTGACCATATTACACCGGACAATTCGAATGTGTGAACGACGATGAAAAATATGTTATTATAAAATTAAATTATAAGAGTAGAAAACTACAATATAGTGAATTAAATTTTTTATTGTTTAGTCTTATCCAAATCATATCTATTAATTATGAATATGCTTTACATCCATGTTCGAATACAATACAAAACATATCAAATGTACGTAAATATTCAATAGAGTTTTGTTACGACTTCCTAGCTAATTTTATGGCATGGATTTTTAAAGATTAATTTAGAATTAAAATGTTTTCCGTCATAATAATAATCATGATTTAAAAATAATTATACAAGTCATAGTAAGTAGAAAATACGATTTAACTCATAAGCCGAGCAAATCGTCACTGTTCTGGCAGAAGACACTAATTCGAAAAAATGACATATTGAGTTAGTTATACCAAAATGTTCCTTATTTCAAACTTTACCGTCTGGAAACCTTCTTAATAAATAAACAGTCTTTATTTTAAAGTCATCCTTTTTACGATTACTTAATAAACTCACATGATAGACCATTGCAAACATTTTAACAACTTCAAAGTCAAATTACTCAAAACTAGTATTCTCCAGTTAGTGTGTTCTGCCAGAACAGAGACGAAATGCGATTCCACATTATAAGTGAAGGTTATATTAACAGAATTTGGCGAGTAGTGGCCTTTAAATCATTTTGCCAAACCATTGTATCATTGTTTTTGATCAAACATACATTAAAAAATAACATGTAGATTTTGCTAGACGAAGGGATTTAGAAACAAGACAACATACTTAAGTGCCTTCAAAGTACATACCTAATTAAAATGATTTTCCTGCCATTTTATTGGTTAATTATTCAAACTCTTAAATTCATTTAGTCATCAGTCTCAATAAAATTATTAGATAACATTGCAATATACCAAAATACTAGCCGCTTTGGTTCTTCTAACAATATTGTTTTGTGAATGTGTTTTTCATTATATTTATAATAGTGGTTCTGAATATTAGAAACATGTCATTCTCGGCTATTCCTCAGAATTCTTAAGTCCAATCGCCCTAAGACCAGGCCTGTACAGTGGCGAAGGGTGGAGGTAGGCAGTTAAGATCTCCCATAAATAGTGCACACTAAACTGAGTTAACCATACGTATTTATTTTTATTGAACTAATGGGTCTATTCTATACTTATCGAACACTAAATTGATAAATAGTATCAAACTTAGGGTAGGTTTGTATCAAAATATTAGCATTTATTGTAACAATTACACGAAGCCGGTTTTTATTGTTGCAATAAGTGCGATATTTTAACAGCAGCAAGATAGGTGCCATTTTATTGGTTAATTATTCAAACTCTTAAATTCATTTAGTCATCAGTCTCAATAAAATTATTAGATAACATTGCAATATACCAAAATACTAGCCGCTTTGGTTCTTCTAACAATATTGTTTTGTGAATGTGTTTTTCATTATATTTATAATAGTGGTTCTGAATATTAGAAACATGTCATTCTCGGCTATTCCTCAGAATTCTTAAGTCCAATCGCCCTAAGACCAGGCCTGTACAGTGGCGAAGGGTGGAGGTAGGCAGTTAAGATCTCCCATAAATAGTGCACACTAAACTGAGTTAACCATACGTATTTATTTTTATTGAACTAATGGGTCTATTCTATACTTATCGAACACTAAATTGATAAATAGTATCAAACTTAGGGTAGGTTTGTATCAAAATATTAGCATTTATTGTAACAATTACACGAAGCCGGTTTTTATTGTTGCAATAAGTGCGATATTTTAACAGCAGCAAGATAGGTGCTGTTAAAATATAGCACTTATTGCAACAATAAAAACCGGCTTCGTGTAATTGTTACAATAAGTGCTAATATTTTGATACAAACCTACCCTAAGTTTGATAATATTTTTCACTTTATCACTTTAGCGGTCGATAAGCATAGAATAGACCCATAAGACTACAATTTACAGATGGTGTTGGTTAGTTTTGAAAAATTAATTAAACCCTGCCTAAACCAAACCACAATTCTTTTGGTATACTTTGGGCGATATGACAAAATTGTGCACACTTTTTCATTCATACTTATTTGTTTTCGTTGGATTAAGAATACACATTACACATATTGTTGGTTATTTTTTTCAAAATTCAATAAGCCCTGTCTAAACCAAATTATAACAGATAAAAAAAATATTCTATCTATAAAATACCCAAAGTTATATGTCATTTAATTGCATTATTGAGATATTTTGTATTTAGACCAGTATTTTTTGAGTATTATCTATTACGGCGTGGTTTTCTTAGGGTTTGAATTTTAAAAACTAGCCGACACCGTGTAAAATGTAGTCTTAGTTTAATAAAAACAAATACGTATGACTAATAAAGTTTAGTTTACACAATTTAAGGCAGATCTTAACAGCCTACCTCCACCCTTAGCCACTGAGGCCTGACTGCTACTATAACATTATTGTTATACCATTTCTACACTTCTGGTAATAGACAGCATGGCCTGCTGTAGTACTAACGAAAAAATATATATTAAATAAAAACACTATTTCTACATTACATTACGCCTTTAGATCGACTAGTCGAGTTTGATCGATCATTGTAGTACAGCACAATCTTCAACATACTTTACTTTTATGTCTGAAATATTTTATACCTCGGAGTTCGTCTTGCTCAGTTGAGTTATTGGATAATTTCATTAAAGGTCACATACATATGATCATGTTACGTCCATTATCTACGCTTACAGCCATATAATACATATCATGTAGATTATCTGATACATGTCATATAAATTATTACTGTACCCTTGCATCCAACTCATGGGGATTGTTACATATTGATATATAAGTCGTTTGTAAACATGAAACATTTACGAATCGTATGTCATTATTTAATCTTAGAATATTAAACTTATATAATAAACTATTTCTTATTTTCAACTCATATTTTTTTAAGATTTTTAGAATATAACATTCCATATATTGAACATACATTAACTTAAAAACATCCCACATATAATATGCCCACTAGAAAAAATCACATGTTCAATATATGGAATGTTACATTTTCAAAATCTTGTGAATTATTCGTTGAATATAAGAAATAGTGTATTAAAAATTATTTTTAAATGTGTAAATCTTGCCCATTTTTTGAATAAAAAAATGCCGCATTCTTGTCCAATTCGGGATCACAGAGATTATGAATATAATTTTTTATTGAAAATATTTCACTATAATAATGTCGACATAAATTTTACTAATAGTTTTATAAATGCTTTTAAAAATTAATAAACATAAAAAATCTTAACACCACTTCACATGGACGTACTGAAATATGACTATATTCTAAAACGTTAGAGCGAGAGGTTTAAAAGAATTCTATTTTATGTAATAAAAATACTTTATGCAGTCATCAAATGTTTAAAATAAATATAAAGGATAATAAGGCTTCAAAATGATGTAAATAGATTATATACAGCGTTTAAGGAATGTCCAGGATCATGCTTTGAAAATAGCATAAAAGCTCCATTTTGACGTACGCTGAGCATGTGGGCCAAAAACCGATAGTTAATAATAACGAAATTTGATAAGCATTTCATGTATGACCTACTAGTTTAAATTTTCGTAATTAGAGAGGATGCAACAGTTGGCGCGATACCGGTGGTTATACGGGTTCATATCCCATCAAGCTTCGTATTTTTTTCAAAAATGATTTTTTCTAGTGGGTGTATAATATATGTGAGATGTTTTAAGTTATATATATATATTAAACTTATATTTGGACACAAAATCATATATCAAATATTAATATTTAAAAGGACACAGGTTCAAAAAATATAGTCGATCATGGATGTGTATTTCTAGAACATACTTAATTTTGACATGCGTTCAAGAAAATATTTAAAATATTAGAATCGCTTATAATTGTGAATAGGTATATAACTAAAGCAAAATATTGTACCACTCTGTAGACAAAGAGTAGTATGAAGGTAAATATCACGTTTAGACCAGTCGGATTCTCAATATCGGCGAAGTAGATATGGGAACAACGGCGTTCAATAACTGCGTTTCGGCAGCCATTTTATATATAACTTAAGGGGGGACATGCTCGTCGAAGGTCAAAATTGAGTTTTTATTATATTTTCAAACCATGATCCTGGACACTCCTTAAACGTTGTAGATAATCTATTTATATAATTTTGAAGCCTTATTATCCTTTATAATTATTTTAAACATTTGATGACTGCATAAAGTATTTTTGTTACATAAAATAGTATTCTTTTAAACCTCTCGCTCTAATGTTTTAGAATATAATCATATTTCGGTACATAACTGTGCAGTGGTGTTAAGATTTTTTATATTTATTAATTTTTAGACGCATTTATAAAACCATTAGTATAATTTATTACGAGATAATTTTTGTAAAATATTCACGATAAAAAAATATATTGATAATCTCTGTGATCCCAAATTTGACAAGAATTAGGCATTTTATTATTCAAAAAATCGGCAAGATTAACACATTTGAAGATGATTCTAAAGATACTCATTATAAGCTATGTCTTTGACCATTCAAGTGTGATAAAGATCTTATGAATAATGATTGCTTTATAATAATTATTGACCTAAGAATAAGGTAGTGTTTTTTTGAAATACGCCATTTCTTTTGTCATTCCCCAGCGGTTAAGCTACAACATACGGCCGTAGCCATAAATTGACAAACTATAATTGAAATAGGGAGTAAAATGATATTGACGCGCGTGTTTGAACATGTACCGTTTAAAAAAAAATTAAAAAAAATTCGGTTAGGTACATGTTCAAACACGCGCGTTAACATAATTTTACTCCCTACTTTAATTATAGTTTGTCAATTTATGGCTACGGCCGTATGTTGTAGCTTAACCACTGGGGAATGATAAAAGAAATGGCGTATTTCAAAAAAACACTACCTTATTCTTAGGTCAATAATTATTATAAAGCAATCATTATTCATAAGATCTTTATCACACTTGAATGGTCAAAGACATAGCTTATAATAAGTATCTTTAGAATCATCTTCAAATGTGTTAATCTTGCCGATTTTTTGAATAATAAAATGCCTAATTCTTGTCAAATTTGGGATCACAGAGATTATCAATATGTTTTTTTATCGTGAATATTTTACAAAAATTATCTCGTAATAAATTATACTAATGGTTTTATAAATGCATCTAAAAATTAATAAATGTAAAAAATCTTAACACCACTGCACAGTTATGTACCGAAATATGACTATATTCTAAAACATTAGAGCGAGAGGTTTAAAAGAATACTATTTTATGTAACAAAAATACTTTATGCAGTCATCAAATGTTTAAAATAACTATAAAGGATAATAAGGCTTCAAAATTATATAAATAGATTATCTACAACGTTTAAGGAGTGTCCAGGATCATGGTTTGAAAATACAACAAAAACTCAATTTTGACCTTCGACGAGCATGTCCCCCCTTAATAAGATTTCCACCGATCCAGACGTTTTAGTTGTACTTTTTAAACTATTTATTCATTTAATTTTGCCCAGAACAATTTTCAATGACAAACAATATAATAAACACTGTATTTTTTTGTTACCTTTTGTGTAATACACTATGTTAAAATCATATTAGTATGGTTTGTAGCCAGATGTCTAAGAGCAGGATAGGTACTATAAGTTTCTCAATAATCTTTCGTTTAATAATAATATACCATTTTCATACTCATTAGTTAGTTATCAAAACTAGTACTTTTCAAATATACGTCACATAGACTGCTTGTAGATTTTCATATATTCATTTTTGTAATTTACATACAATTTTGAATACTCATCTACAAAAGTGAAAATGTTTAATCTATCTTATAACTTTGCAATATAATTACATTATACTGCCTATTATTTTGTATCGGTCATATAAGAAAAGCTTACAAAAATTTACATTACCTGACTCTAACTAATGAATTCTTTACCACTGATATTTGACAAATACAAAACTTTTTATTTCCTGATATGAACACTATATATCGTCTCTGTTTTGGCAGAACACACTAACTGGAGAATACTAATTTTGAGTAATTTGACTTTGAAGTTGTTAAAATGTTTGAAATGGTCTATCATGTGAGTTTATTAAGTAATCCTAAAAAGGATGACTTTAAAATAAAGACTGTCTATGTATTAAGAAGGTTTCCAGACGGTAAAGTTTGAAATAAAGAACATTTTGGTATAACTAACTCAATACGTAATTTTTTCAAATTAGTGTCTTCTGCCAGAACAGTGACGATATCGTGGGTATTCTGCGAATAAGCATTAAGTCAAAAATATTAGTTTTGAGATAATCGAGTTTGAAAGTTTGGACGGTGTTAACTTGTTTTATATATATAAAAGGCAAATTCCTTTCTGCGATATTGCTTTGAGTATGACTTAGTGCAGTTTCGCACGCAGAATTTTGTGAATATAGCCTGAGAATGAGAGAAGCAAATGCACTAAGTCCCTTTAGTGCATTTTCTCTGAATAGATGTATGTCTTTTTGACTTGTAACATAAATTATCTTCGCCAGTTTTATAGATATTACTGTGTGTGTTTTTGTAGACTACAGAGCGCACTCTTAATAAGATTACCTCATCATTAAGTCAAAACAGCAAAATTTTGACTAAAAGCTTTTTCGCAGAATACCCACCATATTATTCTCATATAAAACTACAGCTCTATTCATTCTATTTTATTTGAATATTTCATAAACATATTTAAAATGAAAGATGAAATTATTGGAGTAAATGGACATTATATACCGAATTATAGAACATGCAATGATAATTATATGGGACAAACATGTAGAAGTATTTAACTAATGTTTGACATACACATTGCACTATATGTTATATCGGTAAGCTATTGCACAGATGCTGTATGTTACATTTTGAATGCTTTTGGAAAATCGAATTAAAAAGATTTGACTCAATTAAAAATCGAACTCTAAATGAATATTATATATATACGAATCGATTGAAAATAAAAAAATAAATAGATATATTATATAATTGAATGAGATAATATCTTCTCAAATATCATATTTAGACGTTCAATAGTTTTACAGATTGTATATATTATTTCAAGCCCGTCGTCTATAGTCTCAGGCTGCTGCACAAAATTGTGGTTTTCGATCATAGTGTTAGTGATTGCTTATACTTTAATATATAACTAATATAAACTTAACTACTTAAATAATATAATAAATATACTAAAATAATTACGAGATAAAAAGAACTTTTTATATACAACGTTTTTAAATTTTCTGCTGAATCATATAAACATGACTTGACTAGCTTAAACGATCAAAAAAAATGTATTTGATAGAAATATTACTGAAATGTCATTTTGACACTCATATTTATTTCCATAGTAACGCACGTATATATTAATAATTTAGTTGTTAGGACCCTAGCAACCAATAATAGTGGATTGGATTACGGATTTCTTCCGAAAAAACTTTTCATACAAAACAGAATTAACTGAAAATGAATTTAATTCTACTTAATAATGGCTAAAAGTATTAAAAAAATGCATTGGCATCGTATTTTGATATATTATAAAAATTTCAAATGTCTAGATATTCGGGAGCTTAGTTAAAAATCGATTGCAAGATTTGTACCGGACATAAAACCACCAGACACGTAAGAATACGACCTAATAAAAACGTTGTAATAACGTGTTAATTATCACGAATAAAATAATTATTTTACTATGAACAGGTTATAGCATTGCATTCGAAGTAAGTATACGCAATTAAAAAGTAGCACTACGGTCGGAACTCACAACGTCATGTCGCAGCCTGACTATAATATATGGCCATGGTATCATATCTTTATTCTTCATAATATGTAATAATATTCAATTTCCGTAATAGATGAACATACAGTATATTTGCAATAACACATTGATAATATTATGTACTTATATTTTAATAATTAAAGCGTAGGGGTTAAAACTCAGATATAAACAAAGCTACGTAATAACTGAATAGAGGGATGAAAAGATGTAGAATTGTTTTAGAACTGAAATAAATGTTGAATTGGACTATTCCAGGCGGGGTATCGGGAAGGCAGGTCGTACCTTCAGACGAGCGCTCCGAACATCCACGAGCTGGCTACGAGAACTGTCACCATGAGTCGGGATACTCCTGAAGGGACGCACGGCTTCGGAATATGCGTGAAGGGCGGAAAAGACGCGGGTAAGAATATCTTTTATGACATTTCATATTTATTATAAGTCGTCTATATTTTTATCCTCTTTATATTTGAAAATATGACAGCACAATGGTTTTGTATTTTTTTAAAGACTCAATTACAAACCTTTATAATATTACATTATATATGAATAATAATAATAATAATAATGTACTCTAAAACATTTTCTGTAAAGTTTTAAGCGATTTTCGCCTACTTTACCGTATACGCAGAAACGTGGAATTCGGTACAAAGGGACCGACAAAGTGACAATAGGTACAATATATTACTATTAGTACAAGTACTCTTACTCCTCTCAGTAGTATAAGTACTATTTACAAGACACTTGTAAAGCCAGTGCTCACCTACGCATCGGAAACCTGGACATTAATTCTGCTAAATGAACGAGCCCTGAACATCTTTGAAAGAAAAATTCTCCGCCGTATATATGGACCGATCAGGGATGGCACCAATTGGAGGAGAATATATAATGCTGAGCTCTACGGACTGTACGAAGATTGCAGCGCAGTTCAATCAATTAAGATTGGGAGACTGCGATGGCTAGGTCATGTGCACCGTATGAATGACAATGAACCGGCAAAGAGAGTGATGTCCAGCAATCCAATAGGACGTAGAAGAAGAGGGAGGCCAAAGATTCGCTGGTTAGATGGAGCTGCCAGTGACTGCCGTATTCTGGAGGCACCAAATTGGATAGGGTAAATTGGGATATTGGTACACTGGATAGGGACAGGTGGAGGGAGCTGTTGGAGGAGGCCAGGACCCACACCGGGTTGTCGCGCCCCTGATGATGATGATATTACTATTAATTTGGAGCCGATCTGGTACTTCATACATGAAGCGTCTCCATTTAACGTTCTTCAAAAAAAAAACTATTTTTTTAAATTTCACCAGTATGTTTCGCATAGATGGTTTTCAGACATTAATGTAAAAAAACATCGTTGATTTACTTTTCGAGATAATGAAACTTAAACATTGTATTAGTGTATTTTGATGCTTTGTGCATATAGTGAATAGTGGATATGAGCTCTTGCAGGTGATCAGGGTAGAGGGGGTGGTAAAATATCGTTGCAATAACAGTCATAGTACTATTATTATGTACCTAACTGTTTTTTTTATAATTACAACGTATTGTTAAAGAGTCTGACATAAATAACGTTACATAGAAATCATAAACAATGATATCAGAAATAATAAAATTATTAGAAACTTTAAATAATAATGTATTTGATTATGCTAGGCGTTTTGACTTCTTAATTTCTTAGTTCCTATGTTAAATAAGTTTTTGTTATTTTCTTATTCCTCACACTTTCATAAGAAACTACTTTTTTGGACATGATCTGTCTTTTTCTATTTTAAATATACATAATATCGACATAAGTACGTTATTTAAAAACAAAAATCTGACAAATTCATAACCAAACCGAATATAGAAATGATATTTAGTTCGCATTTTAGACTGTCTCAATCATTTAAAAGGGTTATAATAATTTGTATTCAGTAGACGTTTGCACTATGGGAGAAAGCGCTTAAAAGGTCTGTGAGTTTTGGCGATTCAGGCCAGCAGGGTCTTAGGAACTAAAAAGATTTTAAAATAGTAGTTTATACCTACACCACTGAATAAACCCTTATATAAATTATAATTTCTCAGTCGAAGCGCGTTTGGTGTTTGTCGAAGCGCGATTATCGCACAACCCCCAATCTAAAATTCGATCAAAGTCGGCGTTGCGTTACCAACAAGTATTTACCTCTATCGGCGTTACAATTCACGATGACTGAGCTATGAATAGACTCAGTAGCTATACAGAGGATACCTGAAATTTGTACGACCAAACTTCTCTAATTTTCAGAATTGTAAAGGTGTAATAAAAGTGACATTCTAAAACATATCTTAAGTCGAAAATTACATTATTTATATTGCAATGGGATTGAGTGAAATATTGTCTTACATAAAACGTAGTTTGAATAAGTTAACAAGCTTAGAATTTATGTGAATCAGAAATAGTGTATTATTAAAGTGAGTTATATTTTTATTAGAAGTAGTCCCAACTCTATATTAGTTGTCTATTAAAAACGGTATAGTATGTTTTATGTTTCCGGTTTAGTGTTTATTCAGAGTGCACAGATATTTAATCAATAATAACAGAGAATTCTTCAAATATTACAATAATATAATATACAGCACTCGAAATGGAAAAGTATACGAATCGGAGCGCTCGACAATTTTATGAAGTTATTTACCTAGTCATCAAATTTTATATGTATTTTATATAAATAAATGTGTTAGATTTTCTATTATATGGTATATCTAGCTCAGGCTGTCAAGCTCAGGCTGTATTACACGAGACGGAGCGATAATTTGACCGATTTTATGAACCGGAACGGCGCCCCGGTCCATTTCGAGCGCTGATAATATAATAACTCGCTCGACCAAATAATAACCAGATGAACTTGATAAAGAACTAGTTCATTGCAGGTAGGTATCACACTTGACAACTTGAAACCACACTTATCACTAGAAACAAATTTTGATATTGTAAAGTGCTTAGTTTCAAAATAGTGGACCTGTATGATCAAAAGGATCAAAGCTAATCAGACTAAGCTGACTGGCTGTAAGACTGCGAGACTGAGAGATCAAAATTACGGAATTAAGATAGAGTTTAATCCTAATCCGTCTACATAGCGCTTGATGCGTCTATTCAATGAGCAACCCCATATATGGGTCTCTTTTCGAAGTCACGCCGCTACAACGGTAATTTTATGAAAATATTACTTTTCAATTATAATATTATTCTTTATGGAGTCAGTTAGGTATTAGATATATCAAAGCGGCATCATGCCAGTAATAATAAATCAATAAACTTACTTATCGACCATGTCCGATCCTGATAGGATCATATGGGCCTCCACAGAGTGGAGGTTTGTATTGACAGATTTTGTTTTTTACGAGAAATGGATGTCAGCCACTTGCTCAACCTATTAGGTCCATACCCTGACACACACAAATTAAAAAACAATTTTTGTACTTGCCAGACCCAGGATTCGAACCTGGGATCCACGGCTTTGTAGTCCAACGCTTATGCCGCGCGGCCACCGTGGGCGTATAGTCATATAGTTTATGGTTTTTATATTTTTTATTAATTTATTAGGGATTTTAACTTTCGATATCTCGGCTTTTTAAAACTTGGTTTTTGGGAAGTGAATCGTTTAAATATTTATATATAAATTGTACGTGACTGAGGACCATACGTCAAAAATTACAGACAATAATATAACTTCGAGCTAACGTGTACTTCAGCAATCATGCGCTATGAATGGCGCTCTCAACAGATCTTTAGCACGTTTTATTGATTCGTTCGTCGTGTTTACTTTACTGGTTCACAATCAACGGCGGCCATCCTCAGGGAACAATTTTCTGGGATTAACTTAACCACACAGAGATATTTTTTCGGGTTGTTCACAGCCTGTTGAAAGATATCATTATTAAACGGAATTGTCCGGAAATGAATGAGGCCATTTCCGGACCAGTGGCCCAATTGGCTATTTTGTTTCCACAGAGGTGTTTTATTCATTTATTATAATAATCGGATTGTATTAATTATAATGCGATTCTTTTATTGTTTAATCAATTTTGAATGAAAAATATTTGAGAGTCTCTTCTGGCTTTCTATACCACAAGTATTTTCCACTGCCTCCTTGCTATTTTTTCTCGTTAAATATTCATTGCTTACTAGGCGTCAGCAATGACTCTGCATATATTTTCCTTGTCTATCACTGCTCTTAACAGTGATTTAGTGCTGTGCTAAAACCAGTTTCTTGGCCCTGCTAACCATGATTTTTTTTTGTTTAATAAGATGCAAAAGTTGATGTTGATATCTTTTGGTATGCCTTATATTTATAATATGATAAACGTGTACCAACTCTCATAGTTATATTTCTTTAGCCTTTTTTATCCTCAACGTCACATTAAAATTCATCCTTTCAGCTATTACAGTCCATGAAATGAAACGCCTACAATTTTAAAAGTTAAATTTTTCTTAGCATCTTTTCATAACACGAAAGATATTAAATAGTAAAATAAGGCACATGACAGAAAGTAATGGAATCAACCTGAAATTGATGCTGCACAATATAATACATCGTCTCTATTCTGGAAGAACACACTAACTGGAGAATACTAGTTTTAAGTATTTGACTTTGAAGTTGTTAAAATGTTTGAAATGGTCTATCATGTGAGTTTATTAAGTAATCGTAAAAAGGATGACTTTAAAATAAAGACTGTTTATTTATTAAGAAGGTTTCCAGACGGTAAAGTTTGAAATAAGGAACATTTTGGTATAACTAACTCAATATGTCATTTTTTCGAATTAGTGTCTTCTGCCAGAACAGTGACGATATTATATGCTGTGTTTTTATATCATATTATTTAATTTTATTTGTTCTCCATCCACATCTCTTGCATGACCACTTTTTTTAGTTTATATTATTTTTAAACTCAGCTAAAGCCAGGGCTCGAAATGGACCGGAGCGCACCGGAGCGCCGTTCCTTTTCGTGAAATCGGTAAAATTGTCGCTCTGTCTCGTAGATAAAATAATTTGACCGTCTGAACTAGATAGGCCATATAATACAAAATCTAACACACTTATTTTTATGAAATACACATAAAATTTGATAACTACGTAAATATCTTCAGAAAACTATCGAGCGCTCCGGTTCGTAAACTTTTCCATTTCGAGCGCTGGCTAAAGCACATTTGAGTGCGCGGAGAACCTGTCTTGGGTAACTGTTCCTAAAACATTTCCAATCATAAAAATTGTTGATGCTTCACACTAAGTTTATTTCCAGATTAAGACCGGGTGATAGCCGAGCGGTAACATGTCGGCTTACAATATCGTAGTCCCCGGGCTTGAATTTAATATTGTTTTTTCAATATGCATTTAGCCCTTATAGGTTCAGAAAGTGGCTAACATCAATTTCTCGTAAAGACAAAAATATGTTAAGTTAGCCGCCACTCTGTGGAAGCCCATATGATCCTCTTAGGATTGAACATGGTGATGTTATTATGTAAAATGTATGCTGTACGGTACGGTGTGGTTTGTTGAGGTCATTATTGAGCACAATAAAGTTCAAAGGCTTCTTCTGAAATTTACATAAACAAGATCAATTTCATTTTTATTTTATTACAACGTTTTTCTTAGCTCGTATTCTTATTTTGCCCGGTGGTTCTTTGTCCGGTACAAATCTTGCAATCGATTTTTAACTAACTTTCCGACTAGCTAGACATTTGAGACTTTTAGAATATATCAGAACACAATGACAACGCATTTTTAATGCCATCTACCATCCACCTTCTTAATAGCCAAATTTAAGTAGAATTGAATTCATTTTCAGTTAATTCTGTTTCGTATGAAAAGTTATTTCGGAAGAAATTCGTAATCCAATCCACTATTATTGGTTGCTAGGGGTCTGGAGTCCTAGCAACTAAGTTATTAATTTATACGTGCGTTACTATGGAAATCAATATGAATGTCAAAATGACATTTCAGTATTATTTCTATTAAGTACAATTTTTTTTGATCGTTTAAGCTAGTCAAGTCACGTTTATATGATTCAACAGAAAATTGAAAAACGTTGTATATGAAAAGTTATTTTTATCTTCTAATTCTTTTTCTTCATTTTATTAATATTTTTTAAGTACTCACTCATCGATTACCATTGTAAATATGTTATCGTCTCCATTGCTTTTCTTTTTGACAATAAACAATATTAATTTCGAACACTAGTTATTTTATTATTATAATAATACACCTACTAAAGATAATATTATCAGTATACGACGCATCGTTGAATATTGAATTAGTAAATGTCAATTGCCTACCTACACGACGCTGCCTTGCCTGGCCTACATAATATTATGATGCTCACACATTTAAACACACAGACGTTTTATTTAACACCCTTTACCCCTTCTTAAAATACTGTAGACTACCATTGTGTTATTTTTAACATTCACTCGCTCTATGTACTCAATAGGGTTTTGCGATCTCGGGATCTCAACCATTTACATGATTTCAAAATATCGGGATTCAAAATGAGATTTTCCCGGGATTTTGTTGTGCAGGAGATATGTATCTGAATTTCACTCGATCCAATGTTTTTCCTAATATGTATATCTCTAGGTATTAATAGATATCTATTTATATATTGTAGATTTTTCATCAAATTCAGAATTGGCGAGGTTCAAAACACCTCCTTTTTATCAAAATCGCGTTACTACACAAAATATAAATTTAGTGATAGAGGATCAGAGAAGTAAAAGTACCTAACACGTAAATATAAAATATGTTATAAGCACTTTTAAAACAACGATATACATCACATATTTATGTATAAGAAAGATTACCACGTCGACCGTGTTTAGGAAAAAGGGCGTAACCCACACAAAACAAATTTTACAGGAGAGGCAAAAAACGTTTTTTGAATGATTTTGGTTTAATATTAATAAAAAAAATAACTATAGACACTGGATGCATGATGATTGATGATTTGGTGTAATATCTTTTCGATCTACTAATAATTAAAGAAGTTATTACAGAAAATCGTTAAAATTGAGGGTAAATGCCTTTTTCCTTAAATTAAAACTTAATTCAAGCTTAATTAAAACCAGAATTTAGTTAATAAATCGGCATTTGCGGCTTAATTTCCTTTTACAGAACGTGTATTTAGTTGTATACATTGTTAATATCTAATAAAAGCACTTTTCGAAAAATCGAGGGTTACGCCCGTTTTCCTAAACACAGTCGACGTGTATATGATAAACTTATAGTATACAAAAATAGCTCTCGGGAAAAATTCCCAGAAAACATTAATTTTTAATTCGATTTATTCAACTTGGTCACGTATGCATTTGAATACGACGTTCCCTCTAATATTTTGTCTATTGTGTGTATGAATCATAAACCCATCTAAACAGTAAATTTTGATAAAAATATTCACAATTTTTGCGTAGATCTCATCAAATTATTATGGCACTATGATATTTATTTATTTTATTTCATAGGCTCTCCAATGTGATGTTGATCTTCATCACATCGAAAAATGGAAGTAAACCACTTACTTAACCTATTAGTTATCTGCATTAAGTCTAAACACACATAGGAAAATAACATGTGACTTATTCAGATCCGGGATTTGAAGCCGAGACCCACGGCTTCACAGATGATCATGAAGCGAATATTCGGTTATCGCGGACGTACTGTGTTATTATAGCGAACCAAAAATCTGGTACTGCATACTATTTTTAAATAATTTATGTATGTAAATTTTATATTGTAATCATTTATGGGCATTCGTTTTTACACGTTTGCGTACGCACACGCACACATCTTTTAGGGAACTTTCCTTGAATCATTATAATCATCAGCTCCCTAATTATAAAAAAATATTATAATAATAGTAATAGTTAGTATACACACCAATTGTTCAATAATATGGTAGTAATTTAGGCTAGTAAAATATTTAATATATATACGTTTTTTAATCAATTACCGGGATCTCGAGATGTAAAATTCTGTTTGTGGTTGCAATCCCTAGTCCCCGATTTCAGAACAAGAACTTTTGCGTGGGTGCCCCATTCTTCTTCGTTCCTTTGTTTTATTCAAGTTAATCTTAAATACACTCGTTTCCATAAATCTTCTGCACAATGGCGGCTTTACCATAAGCTCTGTCACATTTAAAACAACAGAGAAGTACAGTTGATAAGAAGAATTCCGCTGGCATTGTCTCATAATAATGCGCCGTGTAAAAATCATCAACGGATTTTGATCATATTTTAAAAATATAATTAATTTTGTGAGTAGGTAATTGTACAGGTGTTGATTAATAGGATCCAAGTGCATACATGTTCAAAGTTAAATTAATCAATTACAAAGTAAATAATATTATATAGAATTGTAAATTTTACCAAACAACTTTCTAAATATAATAATATGTAGTTAAAATTTTATAATCTTGATGTTTCTAAGATGTTTATTAGTATTTGAACTAGTAGGTACATGTCAGGTAAAAGCATTCACGTTTAAATAAAAATAATAAAATAAATTTTATACACAAGATTTTATTCCGATTTTAGGAATAAAGTACAAATAAATTACAATGTTCGATTATAAAATGAGCACAATATAGGCCTTCATATAGTTTTCAATTACAAAATAAACGTTAGCTACTTGATCAACCTATTAGGTCCGTGCTCTGCATCAAAATATACATTGAAAAACAAAATGTAATATGACTAAAATAAAATCTTTATACTTTTCCATAGAAAGTTTTGACAGATTTAAATCCAGTTTGACGCATAAATAGTAATTTTATGATGTCTCCTAACACATTTAAATTTATATTTCACTTATATTTATTTAATACTTTGTCTCTCAACTATAATAAACTAAAATTAATTATAACTACATATTGTTAAAATATATATGTTTAAATCAATTTTTGATGAATGGTATAAAATAATTGCATCAATTATTATAAGTGGTTAACCCAAAAATGCGTGAACAGACTAAAACTACTGTAAACAATAAATATATAGCTAAAAAATTATACGATTTTTTATTACACCATTCTACGTAAGTATACATTATATAGGTATCTGCTGTAATTTAATTTTGTAAAATTTGTGATTTTTCATCTAAATATTCTAAGCAATGATAACCTTTTTTGACCATGTCTGATTGTAATAAGATCATATGGGCCTCCATAGAGTGGAGGTTTGTATTAACAAACTTTTGTTTTTACGATAAATGAATATTAGTAATTTGCTCAACCTATAAGGTCCATACTCTGACTCCAAACATACATTGAAAAGCAATATATGTATTTGCCAGACCCAGGATTCGAACCTGGGACCTACGACATTATAAGTCGATGTTTAAGCTTCTCGGCCATCGTGGGCGTGGGTTTATGAATTTGTTAAATAGGCGCCCGCTATGACCGAGCGGTAACGTATAGGTTTATAATTTCGAGGGTCTCAGGCTCGAATGCCAGATCTGGCAAATTCACGTGTTTGTATGACCCTGATAAGTTGAGGAAGTGGAAGTAAAAACTCCACTCTGTGGAGGCTTATAAGGCTTATATGATCTTCTTGGGGCTTAGTATAAAAAACTTGTGTGTTCAGTATATCCTATACGTATCCAAATTCGATAATTAAAACTTATTTTAGCTTCACCGAGAAGGCAACCTATCTCCCATTATTTCGGTGTCCCTTGATTTCTCAAAAAAAAAAATAAAACACTTGGTAAAAAGCAAAAAAAATATATAATAATATTTACACGCTTCCGGCAGAACATTGAAAGTTTACAAGCTACTGAAGTGTACTTGTATCGATCAGATATGTATAATAATATATTAAACAGGGACTTCAACGAAGTAAATTACATAGTGAAATGACAGGCGTTCGACGAGGATTGATTATTCGTCAATAACAAATTGCCTACAAAACGCGTTTCGATTTCGGCTCAGTAAAGTGGTAGCCGGCGCAGTGTGCGCGCTAAATGTGTTCTTTTTTCAAACATTAAAAAAAAGCGAAACAAAGGTATGTTCGGCTTTTCCGGGCGGCGTTTGAAATGTTTGTATGTAAAAGAATTCGCGTGGTGGACGTACAATTGATGTCGCAATAGAGGCATCAAAACAAAACGGCATACGTAGAATTTCGGGTATATAATAAAAAATTAAAAGGGTCTTTGTTTTTTGTAAATGTTAGACTGTGAAGGCAAACCGTTCTAATAAAACGACTGTTAATTTTTCTGTATTTTTTATTGCTTTAAAATAGTAAGTTACTAAGTAATTAATATATCTTTTGCGCCCACGATGGCCGGGCAGTAACGTACCAGCGTATTATGTTGTGGGTACCGGATTCGAATTTCCGGGCTCTGGATAATTCACGTGTATATTTTCGTCCAGAGCAACATGAATTTCTTATAAAAACAAAAATCTGTTAATGCAACCTCCATTCTCTGGAGGCCCATATTATTCTCTCAGTATTGAACATGACGATGCTGTTGTGTTTTAATTTTTAATTATAGTTTTATTTTAATATGGCTAGAAATGTACTTTAAATGTATTTAATATAGATTTTGAAGTTTTGTTCGGTGTTTGTGGGCAAATTTACTAGAGAAAAAACTAACAAACATGATCCCAAAAATATGGAAGTATACCTACAAGAATATTTATTACCAATTTCGTTCCTAAGCGGAGCTTATGCACATACACAAATATGATAGATATTACAATTCTATAGATGGGTATAATACTAGCATTAGTTGTCTAGCTTCCGCCAATGTCACTCGTGACTCTGCGGTATTCGTGGTAAACCATCGCAGGTCTATTGTGTGGTTATCCTATTTGATGTCACCATTATGTATATAACTGTTAATTATTACTAATTGAAAATTCCTGCTGCTAAAACATTTACTTCCTCTGTATTATTATATTATACAGTTGTTTAATATTATTTCTTAACATTAGTAATAGCGTATTATTTACAATTACATGTTTTCGACTTTTGTATTTATAAAAGTATTGTATATTAAGTACAGTGGTAGCATATTGGAAAATCAATTTTATACCATAATATTGTTTTAAATAAATAAAAAAATATATATAAATAGATAATTGATATTTTACAAACCTAGTATGCAGATATAATTAAAATAATAACGTAATAAAATATCATCTAATCGATGTAACTCAATTTGGAAAGCGCTTCAGAGAGTATTGTAAGAGCCATTAGTTAAAATTTGTCACAATTAGATAGGATACCAATAGCATTGTAGGCGATGTGCGTGGGCGCGAATCCCGAGAGACGCAGGTTCGATTCCTGCTGGGTGTCAAAACAGATTTTTGTATTAGTTATAAGTATATTTTCTCAGAAGTGTTTTCAAAATTATGCATGTAAAATAACGTCTGTTATTATAGCCTTGATATTAATTTATTTTATTCCAATATGTCAGCCAGAAAAAACTCTCAAAATTAATCGTATAATATTATAAAATTAACTTTGTTTTTTGCCATGAGACCAGAGCTCCATCATACAATTGTCAGTTCCAATCAATAATATTGTTAAGTTGGTACTTAAAAAATAAATAAAACAAAAAATCAGACACATACGTATGTAAGTTTATTAGGCGTTCAACACACGATCAATTGATTATTTACGCAACACAAATTGCTGTACAAATACTCCCAGTGTTTACGAGATTATTCGAGCGTTGTCCTGTTTTCAACAACACGGTGTTGTAAAAAAATAGTTTTCGCATTGACGTGTTGTGATAGACTTGCGTTAAACTTTTGATTCACGCAAAAAAATAAGCCTGTAATTTATTTACACAGGAAATTTAAGTTTTAACGTAGAATTTTGTTTTTATATTCCACAAGGCAGGTCGCCAATCACTCAGTAATGATGTTTTATAGCTTTTGAAGAAACAAATATTATATCAGTGTGTAGACAAAAGAGATCCTTGATGGTAAATATCAAGTTTAAACCGATTGAACCGTAAAGGCTGGCTAAACTAGTGGGGGAATTCAGATCTTGACTTCTCTTTATAATTCAGTAAAAAAAAGATTCAAAAATTTCTTCAATGTGTCACAAAATCGAATAACCCTTCCTGATATTAATCAGTAATTCCGTTATATACTAAAATGTACTGGTTAATTCCTTATTAAACAGTCAAATTTCAATGTGCATTGCTGAAATCTAGTAAACTAAGTATAAAAAAATACACTTATGTCAAAATCAAGGCTTTAAAATTAAAATGAGAATTTCTGCAAAAAATTCAAACGCCAGTATCTTGGAACAAGGCTTTTTGAGTTGTTCCCCTATTGGACTATGACTATGGTATCGAATTACGGTCACTATAGCAAATAATTTAATAATTGTGCAAAATGTATACGTGTTCTCCGATATTTTTATTCAGAGCCACATTGAGAAAAAATCATTGTATTAGACAACCATTGTTATTTATAAAATAATAATATCAATTATTTAGGTGAATAAAGACGTAAAATCACAATTAATACGCAAGTAGATAACTAAAAAACTGTGATATTATCACTTGCTATTTGCATGTTATGTATACATCATATTATATTGAACGTTCTTAATATAGCTCGTACTATTAACATTTCTATTGTTGTTATTGGCTGAATTTGTAACTATGAAAAAATATTAAATGTTTGGTAGATTGAGAGTAGTGATTATAAATAAGTAATAAAATGACGGCCTAATAATGATGTATATATTGAAACATTTTTATTACTTACTCAAGTATTGTTATTTTTTATTTTACGTGATTATTCATCTAAATAGTTTTGTCTTATAGCTCACGTTTATAGTATGGCGTTTTATGTGCAGTCCCAAAAAAATAAATATCCAATAACAAATTGTGAACTTGCTACATACAAATTTATATAGGAAATTGACTTGCAGACACTTTAATTGAGCGTAGTTATGCACAAAGCAGCCAAGCCACAATTTAAAAAAAATGAGTTATTGTGATTTCCATAATCTCACACGTTTGTTTTACGTTCTGCACAAATCAGCCAAGCTGCTGTTATACAAAAATCTCATATAAATGCGTTTTAAAGATTTTTCAAATCGTAGAATATGACATTTTCGATTTGCATAAAGCAACCAAGCTGCTGTCATACAAAAATGTCATATAAATGCGTTCTAAAAATATGCCATATTCGTTCTGCAAAAAGCAGCCAATTGATAATATTATGTACTTATCTAATTTTTAAAATCGTGACTGTAAGGTGTGTTTTTCTACATTCAATTAATAAACATTATTTTCTCAATTACATTATATGTTTCTCATTTTATTATATATAATATAATATACAGATGTTTCATATAAAAAATAGTGCCAGGCATTATTATCAGAATTTTGCAATTCTCATAATAATTTAGTAACTTAGAAGGCTATTTTTAAAGAAAATAATCAAAAATAAAGACTTTTCTTACAAAAATAAGAGATGGCTGCATTCTGCAGAATGAACATTCTAAAAAAAATCATATTACACAAAACACCCTGGACTGCTAAAACACCAAAATTTCATAGATTATATGCTTTTATCTCTTCAAAAGTTATACAAAATCATATATATATATAATATCTATCATTCAAAAAGTATAAACAGTATACAGAGGCTTTGCTGATTTAAAAAAATACAATTTACATAAAAGTGCTTCTATTTCTGTTTGAAGTTTGTGTGGCTCGGCTGCTTTGTGCATAACTACGCTCAATTATTAGTCTTATATACATCTATCTTTGTTACACTTTTGTAGTATATACTGGAAGCATGAAGACGTTTTTACCCTTCAGTTTTTGGACATGACTCACCATGAATAAACAAATATGCTTTCCAAGATTAAAAAAATAATTCACAACCAGTCAACCAAAAAAATATTTAAAAAAAAATACAATAAAAAATACTGTTATAATAGAGAATCGCCTACATTACGAATTGGTACGTTCAATCAATATTACATCCAGGAATGAGTATTTTTACCACTTTATATTAAGGTATCGATTTATATTATATAATGAGTCACTATTGTTATTCAGCTCAACCCCATTTTTTAGGTAGAAAGAGTAAAAAATATCACTTACACTAATGACCTCTCGTAATTAGTGTGTTTATGTACATAGGCTTCATAAACCGGCTGGGAATCTTACCTTACTCATTCTACGCGCTATTCTGATGTATCAGAATACTTACACTATATTACTTACTTGCATATTTCATCATATCAAGCTCCACAATTGGAACATAACTGAAACATATGGTCATACATTTGCATTATATCTCCATCCAGCGACACGTCCACTTTCCAATTTAGACATACAACGCGTACATTGCTCTTGATTTGTTTATAACTGTTTTATATTTAAAATATGATCTATCACGTAGAGTTGGTGTTTAATAAACGTGGTTTTGTAGAAACCTTTTCAAAACTTCTTGGACTGACTGGATGACAAACTTTAACGTCATTTATCAAATTGGTAAGGGCTAAAAAGTTTAACTTAGCATAAAAACGAATTTGCCTCGGACATAATATTATACGAGAACTAAAATACAGCATTCCCAACTCATTATCCAAGGTAAAGTCAATGATATACATAGCAGAAGAAGATTCTACACTCTATGGTTTAATTGCCTTCTTGCTGCTCTACTAAATTGTCCCAAAATAAAATAACGTAATAAAATAACGCATAAAAAGATAACGTTGATATATTTAGATAGTATAATAATTATAATAGCTGCAATTTTTATCGTAGATTTCTGTTAAAAAAGA
Source organism: Rhyacophila brunnea (assembly GCF_057557595.1). Classification (NCBI taxonomy): domain Eukaryota; kingdom Metazoa; phylum Arthropoda; class Insecta; order Trichoptera; family Rhyacophilidae; genus Rhyacophila; species Rhyacophila brunnea. The sequence goes on along the minus strand of NW_028233170.1, from coordinate 32,029,978 downwards.
AAATAAACTCAGTGATTAACTACAGAAAGTTTTAAATTAGATTTCATAAACATCCATAATAATATGAAAGTACCTTAGATATAATATATGTATACCTGTACCTACTAGATTAACTCTTAAAATACCTACTAGAAAAATACAACGGCCGTCAGGACTCGAACCTGTATCCATTTGTATCGTATCAATATGCTCTACCAATTGCTTTACATAAATCTTATTTAAATAGCATGAAATTAGCTATTAGTTTTTTCATATTGAAGTGTTAAATTAATAGCATTAATTGTGAGAATTCAGTAGATATAGAAGTATTTTTATCAAATGTTTTTTCTAGTAAGTATATGATAGAGGTCGCTAAGCAGATGAAATGGAAATGGGCTGGACATGTCGATCGGGGAGTAGGAAACCTCTGGACAAATGATGTCATACTAAACGCTTACAGGGATGCCCTAACATCGGGTCTAGGACAATTTGTCACCGGACAACTGGACGCCTCGGATTTAGAAAATAAATAGACGTTAGATACTTATAGGTACTTAATAAATATATTCAATATTATTATTTATATTTAAATGATTATATTATGATTTAATAGTTAGTGAGAATGTAAATATGCAGACGTAAACAATGATTTAATCGTGCATATGTTTCAGTTCCAACGAAAAAAGAGTTTTGTATTTTATATAAAGCTTTAGGCATGGTAATTCTCAATCCGCGATAAAGAATACATTATGTTAAGAGTAAAATGAATTCAAACTACTACGTAGTAGATAGAAACTGATTAAAATACCTCGTCTACGTTCTGTATACGTGTCTACGACAGTGCGGCGTCCAATTGTCCGGATGCCAGTCGTCCCATTCCCCTAAAATCCGCTGGATAGACGAGCTCATAAAGTTCGGTGGATGTACCTGGCAGCAAATAACTAGGGACCGAGAAGAGTGGAGACAGCTAGGGGAGGCTTTCATAATTCATCCTTCAGATGATATATCCGTGGTATTTGCAAATTATGTATGTTCAATAAAGAATATAACATTCTCATATCATCCGTTGAATAAAAAGTATTCAGATTTCATCGTTCTTAAAACTTGTTTTTATTTATATTTTAAAATTTTAAAAATTAACACGTATCCGTTTATTATCATTATAAACACTTACTCTACACAGTAAGCATTTCCGTAAAATAAACATTCCGGTAATGGGCTCATATGCCGCGGTTCGGAGAGACCTGAGCCGTAGGCCGTACGTGTCGGTTTAACTAGGTGGGCACAGAGTAGGCTTCGATCGATGAAAATACTACGTGAGGGCCGGGTCGAGCTGGCTGGCGCTCACCGCCTACCCTCCCCCTGACAGTGAGAAGGGTTGCAAAGACCATTTTCTTGCAAAAATCATATGTTCTGCTGTGAATAAACTATAGCGTTTTATTCTTATTTCGAATGTTCGATAAGTACATTAAAGCGCTTTGTGTTTTATCACCAATTTTATTGAGACACAATACGCCATTGTTTATAGTTTAACGGAATAACAAGTATATCTATCGATGTGTGTATATTTTACTGTCAAAAATATTTTTGTTTACTGTATCAGAACAAAACTATTTGATGTTATACTTTATAAGATAGTTATCAGGCATTAATATGTCAATACCAGTGCATCTATTCTATACAAAATATTGCTATCGACGGTATAGGCGGCTATCGAGGGTATTTTTTCATATTTTTGTGTTGAGGTACTTATTATAATTGTTACAATAAGTTAGCCGTCTAAAGGTCAAAACTGTATATATCGCTCTAAAAGTTTGCACAGCTAAGAAGAGATGCTGGTAAAACATAGCACTTATTGTAAAAATTATAATACCTTAATACAAAAATATAAAAAAACTACCCTTGATAGCTACTGATAGTAGTCTTATGTATAGAATAGATGCGCAGGAAGAGTGGCAAAGTTCTCATTTACACCGAGTATTGGTTAAAAAAATTGCAACCATTATTTATTATTAAGGTCACCCAACAGTACCAATCACATAAGTATACAATACAATGAGTAATGAGGATACTACTTTCAAAGTCGGTAACATCCATTTTTATCTTTTTTCTATTTTAGAGTCTCGTTCAGGTCACTAAAGATAAATTTATTCTCAGATATAATGTATGCTACAGATGAGGCACGATGAGAATCACAAAGTTGGAAAACTTCATATTACGCCATTTTGAGATATTCGCAAAAAACCACCAAGCACATTAATTTTATTAGGAATATAAATTGAATAGGTATTTTTTGCAAACATAAATCATATAAAATCAATTAAATCATTTATGAAGTTAGTCGTGAAATATAAAAATGAGGTCTGATAAATATAAACGACTTTTCAATCAACCTTTAGTTTAATTCTTTTTAGCAAATAAACGGAACTGGATTTAATATTAATTTGATGAATATAACATACGATGTAAAAGTACTTACAGAATCAGAATTAAGAATAACAGAAAAAAAAGAAAAAATGGAGGTTACTGACTTTGAAATTAATAGCCTCAAATGATATTTGGTAGAGAATTTTACCATGCATTGAATATTAGGCTTTTGTAAACAAAAACAGATTACGTTAATTAGTATTTAACATTTTAATTAGATTTTTGATTATCATTTTATTGGGGCACATAGGTATGCATTATGTGTTACGTCAAAATTCACCAAAGTCTGTGAAAATGAGCAAAAAAATTTGTTACTACTATGGGTGGATTATATACTTAACCAAATACCAAAATTTTACAATTTTTTTATAGGTCGTGGTTACAAACTAGTTAATATCCAAAAACATTCATTAATCAATACTATAGGACGCAAAAAATATAGGTATATAATTAGAATGATTAGTGTAAATAGTGATAAACGCAGTGACTTGAAATTCAGTGCACATGTACTACGCTGACAGTACCTACATTATATTCAAACTTGGTACAATCGGGTTCTCTATTGTTTGATTTAGCATAAATGACCAAACCGTGTTATGATCGAATGCAATACGCAAATAAACAACATTTATTTATGAAAATGATACATTTATTATGTGATTACATTTAAAATGTCTCACAATCTTAATACAATATTAATAGCCAACTTTCTAACGTTTGGGTTTCTTTATATAAGATCTGTATTTTAACATGTTTATTGATTTAAAACAAAATATTCTTGACTTGAATATATCTGACGTTTCGCATAGGTTTCACTTTATTATATAAACATTTGAATACGATTTAGATGAAGAAGCGGCACTTGATATTATCTGTATACTATTATTTAGTTGGAAGTTTGTCACGAGATACGTCATTGTCAAGACTGACAATGCGATATCTCTTAACGGGTGTCACTTTGTATTCGGTTCTGGATAATTAATTAACGCCAATTATGTTCACGGGGCGGGTTAGTTTGTTATATACACAACACATATAGGTAAATATACTATGCATAATAGTGGGTTGGTGTTTTATCAGTGGTGTAAATGTAGTCCGGGAAACATAGGATATTATTTATTTTAATTTATGTGACTATCGGCCACCTCTTTGCCACAAGCATCCTCTACTGCCTAAGTCTTAGGGATATTGTGTATTTTTACTACATAATTCAACCACGTCAGTCTACATCTCTCGACTCTCATTTCCTACCTTCCCCTTCCAGTCAATGACAAGGTCATCTGAGTCCATGGCTAGTTATAGCGTAATTTAAAATGCAATGTGGTAACCTGTTCGAAATAAATGAAGATTTTAGATTACATAGTCGTTCATTTTAATCAACATATTACCATTTTTTTCAATTTGAAACAATCATATTTTTTTACAAATATTTTACTATATTGTATTCGAAGTAGGTATAAGCAATAACTAGCACTACAATCTACATTCACAGATTCGTACCACGGCCTGAATATAGTTCATATTGCTTACTCTTAATCTTGGAACGATTAATAAAATTTATTATAATGTCCCGAATAAATTGTGATATCATTTAATAGAATTCTATTTTAGAACCAAATTATTTAAATTATGTTAAATTCTGTTATACCTGCGTTACCATGACAAAAGAGAATCGAAAAATTTAATAAACTATTCTGTGTTGGTATAAAGGTTAAATTAAAAACAAAGAACACGCGATTTTGACATGAGACGAAAATGTGTAGGCATGTAAGAAATAATAAAAAAAACGTTCATTGAGTCATGTGGGTGTCGATGAAGAGCGGTACGCGTGAGGTGACCTCATTGTTGTTCTGGTGGTTTCGGCAGATTTTTATATTTAATAATGTTCGTTTACAGGTTCCAAATGTGCTACGAGATGGTTGTATCGGTCTGATAATATTTTAAATACAAATAAAAACGACATTACACACTTTTCCCGTAACGGCAGCTTAATGTGACAGCACGTGACAGCACATAACGTGATCATAATGTATTTGAACCTGTATTCAATTAATTATTTGCGAGCTCAAATCCCGTGGCAAGCTCAGATTTACACATTGTTTTTTTCTTAAACAATATAATATGTATGATTACATTTAACACACAATATTGTCAAATACTGCGTTAAGATATTATCATGTTTGTTTTAACTGTATATTTATTTACATACATACAATGCCACCTGTTTCTACACAATACACTAATGATTAGTTAATATGGAATATAAATCCTAAAGTACAACAGATGTCGGTAATAATTATAGTCTCATTAGAGTCACTTCGAATTGTAAAATATTTATTTAAGCGTTTTCGTTACTTCAAACTGTACACTCCAGTTAATTTAACCTCATTTAACTATCGAAGAAGTTTTAAAATCAGTGTGGTAATGTACAAGATGTCAAATGTTCATTTTTATTATTAATTCTAAACCATAAAATATTATATTATCTTCAATATAAAAAAAATGTCGAGGTAGGTCAAATACCCCCCGATATAATCCAGTTGATTTAATGAATAACTGTCAATCATAATTAAAATTTTCTTCCACCATTGATATGAACTACCATTCGCAGAGGAAATATGAGAGAGAGATTCAAACCTTCACCTACTAGACTATATTTTTCAACAGAACTGGTAAAATTCGACAGCTAACAACACATCAACTATGGCAGCGGCGCGCCCGTAACTGCGCCTGCGACAAACCCCCCTCACTTCACACATCCGCATACACACACAATATATAAAAGTATCTGACCATTCATTCTTGTCCGAGGATATTTAATGTTAAAGGTAATTTTTAATATTTGATATGAAGAATAAAAAATAATACAGATTTAACATAAATCTCGCGGGACACATCAAAAAGTCACGCGGGATATAATTGGCCCGCGGGACACACTTCGTGATTTTGACATAAAATCTCTGTTTCGGGCCATAAATCCATCGACAAAGTAGTTTTTTTGTAATTTGTAATAGATAAATCATCATGTAGGTAAATGTCCAAAATAGCTGTAAACATCACTCCCAAATCAAATAATGAAGAATTAACAAAAAAAAAAAAAAAACAACCTTTATGCCACTTTCATTAATTAATTATTAAGTTTTATGTTGCATTATTGCTTAACCAGATTTTCTTGTTGTTACGTATCTCATTGACTCGACAACTTACACTTCTTGCTCCTACTGATGAGCAACGTTCGTGCTTGTATCTACTTAAGTAAAGTAAGGGTCGAAATAGGGTAGCAGTAGAGGGTAGTTGCGACTATGTGTATTGCCAATGTATATTGTCTCACGTTCATCAAGTTCAGAAAAGATTACATAAGTATGTGTTGCTCTAAAAGACGTAGAGCTTTCTTTGGCCAATTAAGCTCTCAGTGAGTTGCTAAGGCGTTATTATTGTGGGACGGATTCACACTACGAAAATAATTATTTACTTTTACAATTATATTAAAATAATTAAAATAGGTAATTATTATTTTAATGACAGTTAAATATATATATTTCGTATCGTATACTTAATTAATAAAACTTCCATTGATTATAACGATATATAGCTGAAATATTTGGGAATGTTGTGCATTCAGATCACAGCAGGGTCACCACTTTGGGATGCAAGGTGGGTGGAAATGGATGATGATGCTGATGTGAAGACTTGTAGTGTAGATTGAGTTTGTTTATTACTGGTTTATGTAAACCAGTACAATGCTGCAAAGTACGGAAGTGATAGTTATACACAATACAATAATACAACTTTAAAGGGGAGTGAGATATTCAGCCCGAGGTGCGGTGATACTGAGTGATATCTCTATTAGATTGTGATGAGCGATTTATTGAAGCCCGCACAATCGAATAATGCTAACACTGAAGAATATCCCATAAATTTTGGTCAACCACTTTATTGGATATATTAGGTGACTGCGTGAGAAATGCATATTAAAAATAATAAATATTATTACAGATGCAAATGCAAACTCATTAAATACTAGGTATTTTAATGTACGTACTATACTTGTAGTAACCAACGAGTCATGTGGGAATCGAGCTTTCCAAGCGCATAAATCCGCGACATAAGAGCCGATCTCAAATTTAATATATTCTTAATTCAATTATTTTAATGAACATTTTCACAGGCCGTCAGCGGTATCAGTTATCACTTACTAGATGGGAACGCTGGCTGCGATTTTAATAATATTGATTTTTACATGTATTTCTTTAACATACAATTTCACATGCATCCAGTTACTACTTATAAATGAGAACGATTACGTCAATTAATATATAATATGTGAATGTATTACCTATTTATATAGGTATGTATACTTGTAAAAGCTACACGTCTGCAAAAATTACTGAACTAATTTCGGTGTTTCATGTGCCTGTAATGAAAGACCTGGGTCTCAAGATGAAATTCATTTTAACAAACTAAAAGCTAAGCGAGTGAGTAAGGTCAAAAAAGTAGCTCTAAATTGGGGATTTTGTCGCAATAAGCCAGTATTTGTATACAATTTGGAATAGGCTCTGAAATATAACTGTTAGAAAAATCTTTCGTGTGTTTGAACCCCAGATTTTTTCAAAGAGGTTATCAAATCTTGCGTATTGTCATTAACAAAAATATAATTTCAAAATATGTGAACAACTATAAATAATAAACAGATTTCATTTCGTAATACGGAATTTATTTAAACCTTTGAACAGTTTAGTATAATATTTAGATATTAAGAAAGACTATATTTGACCACACATTTATTATTGCCATGATTGATATCAATTTTAATATTTTAAATCCAGAGTATGTTAATTTGATGGCGGCTTCGGCTTATAAAGTTAGAATAATTATATTACCGCAATATCGTAAATTTAGCTTCAAGTGATTTATGAATAATGTTGTTTTATCTACTAATGCAATTTAAAATCTGGCGACGCTAATTATAATAAATGTTGGATAAAGTTCCTAGCTGATTAATGGCAACATGGTGTGTTCAACAGGTGTCTATTATTACATTATTTATGAAATGTATAGATTGCCAGCCACTGTAGATGCTGGCACTTATTTTAATAATGCGTAATAATCGTGTAAATCCCTCAATACCAGTAGATATCGTTATATTTATTGGTCATTTTTTACAATAAAAATAATGTTTACAACATAATTTGGTCCAACCTCAGAAACAAAGTTATTAATAGAAAATATTCTAAATTGTATTTGAACCCACATTTATTATATTTCGCCCAGTGAGCTTTACCGATTAGGCTATACTTCAGCTGGGGCACGGTCTAAAACGATCGTGACTACGCGACGCGAAGATTGTGCAAATGACGCGTGCAGAACAAAACATAATTTGTCATAAAAAGTCAACATGCATCCATTTAATGTTATGTTTATTGTTCTATTACTAATAATAATAATATATTCATTGACATGTTTTCTTTTTCAAGTAAATGGGTAACGTTTTTTAGTCATCTTTACACGATTTAAGAATTAATTCCCCCGTCGCCATCACAAAACAAATTGACGTGTTCACAGCTCGACTTTCGCTCTCCGATTGCCAGCCAGTCCGAAATTTCGTCGCACCTATAGTTGAAAATTATTTGCCGTTTCACTGAAGTACCGTCTTAAGCTACGGATACAATTCATAATCGCGTAGAAATTTCCCAATAGCTTGTTGTATTTGCCAAAGTTTTTTTAAAATAATTTTACAAGATTTTTACATGTTCGATCTTAATAGTTTTTAACTGCTATTTTTATTTAAAAATATTGGTATCATTAAGTTTTTTTTTATCAAAGATTGAAACTATAAGTGTTTTTTTTGTGTCATGGTCATGTCCAAGTCATGGAACAGAATTATTGATGTTATACTAGCAATGCAGCAATTTGGTTATTATCCATGAGACTTATTGGCGAACAATGTATAATATTGCAATCAACGAAATTGTATTTGTGTTGTTGATTTTAAATGTGTGCATCTATTTTGCGCGCCAACACCCGAAATTACATCTAATGCAAATTTTAAATATCGAAACATGCACGTCCTGCAACAAGTTAAAATGAAAATAAAACAAATGCTCTCGTGAAATCATGGCTTTATGGGTCTGCTTTAAGAGCTACATCGCCACGGCCACAAAAGCTGTCCGCAGAGCAGTCCCTCGCCTCCCTCCTGCGGCACTGCTCAGCTGGCCGCCGCTTTTATTGCACTCAGACGTTGGTAACGACGCTGTGCAGCAATTTCAATCTTTTTCATCCCCGCCATTACTCTTATTATTACTGAAAAGCATGCAACCTTTCTTTTATTCGGCCGCCGTCTGTTGTAATTTTATAAGCTGCATAAAAGCCAAAAGAAGCCATGGAAATGTGTTATTTTTAAACTGAATTTTTTTTTATTTTTCTAATATCGTTTTGAAAAAAATACAAGAATAATTTTTAATGAAAAAAACGGCTGTCTCGTTGATGGTCTTGTGTTGATGTCATAGCTGATAATATCTAATAATTACAAGATAAAAATAACTTTTTATATACCACGTTTTTAAATTTTCTGTTGAATCATAATATAAACTAGACAATTCAGTGTATTAATAAATACTTTTTTTTGAACTTGATAGAAATATTGAATAAATATAGAATACAGAAATGTCATTTTGACATTTCATATAGATTTCCATAGTAACGCACGTATATATTAATAATTTAGTTGCTAGGCTTAGCAACCAATAATAGTGTTTTACTTTTTACGATTTTTTTCCGAAATAACTTTCCATACAAAACAGAATTAACTGAAAATGAATTCAAGTTTGCTTAAAGATGGCTAAAAGTATTAAAATAATGCATTGTCGTCGTGTTCTGATATATTCTAAAAGTTTCAAATGTCTAGCTAGTCGGGAAGTTAGTTACAAATCTTTAATCATACAATACAAATCTTGGACAAACAAGAATACGAGCTTATAAAAATGTGGTAAAATAAAGATTTGACAACATTACATTATTTATTGACTAGATAAGTATCACTGAAATGATAGCTCTATATTGTCATTAAGATTTCTTTGTTGACATTTATCTGAGAGTAGTTATTGAATGTAATCTTGAGTGTGGTGAGTTAATCAAGGATTAGGATTTTGACAAGACTTGCAAGATTAATTAAATTTATTTTAACTACATACAACTTTTGTCTCAGCCGCCATACATTACTTTCATTTTATACCGCATGATGTCAGTATAAGTAATTCTTCGATATCTATATATTTTACAGTAATTTATGATTATATTGGAATAACTTAACCTTAAAATGGCGCAGATTGCGATTCTTCTACTGCGCATGAATATCTACGTCATATTTTCTGTAAAAACTACAAAACTTCACGCTTATGTGGTAAGTTTATAACAGATTTTTGTTATTACGAGAAATAGATGTTTAGTACATACTCTAAGCAGAAGCACCCATTGAAAAACAATATGTGTATTTTCCTGACACAGGGTTTGAACCTGGGATCCACGATAATATAAGCTGACGTGTAAGCCACTCGGACTTCATGGGCGTAGATATATATACTACGTAATATTATAATATATTATAATAGTATATACGTAGTAAAATTACAGTTTTAATAATAGTCACTTAAATATTCTTAATATATCCTTTAATAACTTTGTAATATCGTCATTATAACGAATTAACATTAAACAATATTTTTATAAACCTACCACAAAAGCATGAAGTACGATAGTTTCGTAACTATACTTAAAATCACTCAGTGTAATTCGTGCTCAATAGAAGAAATTGCAATCTGGGCAAATTCAAGGTTAATTTTTTCCTATCTAGTATTGCTAGTTTATCGAAATTCAAAATTGATTTAAAATAACATGTGATATTGATACCATCGTATACCTACGACAAGTTAAGTGACAATGAGCTATGTTGGTGGATCAACATAATTATTATAGCATTGTATTTTTAACAGACACCAAATGAAGACTACAAGCAAATATCATTCTGTCACATCTGTATCATTTTGAGTAAATCGATTTTTAATGTTTCAAACTCTGAATAGTTGTAACAATTAATCTTTCACTATATTTTTTAAACGATTTCTATAATTATTCAAGGCCATACCTTAGTTGAGACGCGGTCTAAAAAGATCGTCGCTAGGCGATGCGCGGATTGCAGGTCGCGGGTGCAAATGAGGCATGTCAAACCAAATATAATTTGTCTTATAAATCCAACATGTGTCCATTTAATGTTCTGTTTATTGTTTTATCAGTAACAATAATAATATATTCATTGACATGTTTTCTTTTTAAAGTAAATGGGTAATGTTTTAAGTCATCTTTACACGATTTAAGAATTATTACGGCCGTCGCCATCACGAAGCAAAATGACGTGTTTCCAGCTCTACATTCTCTCTCCGAATGGGAGCGAGTGCAAAATTTCGTCGCGCCTATGGTTGAAAATTATTTGTCGTTTCACTGATGAATCACCTTAACATAAAAATATGATTAATAAACATTACCATTTATCTGAAAATTTACTCAATTGACAAAAATACAATACTTAGCCAGAATTCATGCACATGGAATAATCTTTCCCTGGCCACCTTTATTAGAAACATGTTTTTATAGGACACAGGTTTATTTTTCCGAAAATGTTTTTACACAAAAAAATACGTTAAGAAATTCTCCACAAGATGGAATTAACAGTTCATTTTATACAAAAAAATGGACTTGGAATTATATTTGTTTGTGGTCTTCAATGTTTGTGACAAGTTTTGTCATCTAAAAAATCAGTATTCTCTTACTAGTAATACTTTATCTGTATTTTATTTCAAACTTCCGTACCACCGGCTATCGATAATGTATTTATTGCTAATTTTGAACCGCAATATTACATTATCTAGATGAAATCTTAAGCCTATTCAGATGTTTTCAACTTTTATATTAAAGAAGCTGAAAAACAACGTAAAACAAAAACATACAAAAGGCAATTTTTGAATTGAAAACTTTTTAAAGGTCAACTCACCCTGCCGAGGCAGTTGAAGCCGCGAAAGCTTAACAGCGAAAATGGCATGCAATGTGCCAAAACTTTTCCCGGATAACTTTTTCAAATCAGCGGAAAACTTTACTTGCTCGAAGATTTTTAGCGCGCATCTATTTTTCTCGATTTCCACTCTCCATATCGAAATGCAATGTAAGCAAACATATTTCGTATGAGGCGAAAAACTTAATTTGATTTTCTGGTATCGCATGTAGCAGTTTTCAGAAAAAAAAATTGAAGGCTATTTTTTCATTAGAGCTACACTTTATAATGTTTAGTTTAATAATTAGGCTTAGTATTTTGATAACCTTTTATATTTGAATAATGTATATTACTTATATATAGGTACTGTAATATTGAGGCTATTACTTTCAAAGTCGGTAACTTCCATTTTTACATTTTTATATTTTTCTTGATTCTGGTTCTATAAGTACTTTTCCATCGTATTCATAAAATATCAAACTAAACTACGTTTATTAGTATAATTTCTCCAATATTTTATGATATGGCAAGATTTAAGAATATTCTCAGAAGTGTCTAAAATTATGTATGTTCAATAATTATAATGGTACATTCTTAAATTGTGTGAATTATGCGTTGAATAAAAGATATAGTTAATTACAAAATGTTAGCAAGTTCCAGTAAGTTACATCATAAAATATTGGAGAAATCCGTGACGTCGGTTAGTAATTGAAGTAGCAGGTACCTACTTTGATTTAATAAACAAAAACCTATTGCCAATAGTAGCTTGTTTTAGAAGAGCGTTGATGAGCAGGTATTTAAAAAAAGGCCAATAGTTAAAATTTGTCGCAAATAGTATGTCACCTCATGGAATAGTGGAAAATGCGCGGATGGGGCGTAAACCCTAGCGATACAGGTTCGATTCCTGTCGGGTGTCTTACTTTTTTCAAAAAGATTTTTTCTATTGGTTATAATATATTTTCTCAGAAGTATTTTTCATAAATTATTATGTAAATTCAGTCAAAGCACCTTTGAGTACATGGCGATTTCATTCTTGGGTAAATGCTCTTGAGACATTCCTAGTCATAAAATAATATGCTTCACAACAAATGTAGTGTCCCGTTATACACCCGATGAAAATCGAGTGTGGTTTGGTGAGATCATTAACTTCAATGTGATACTGACGACACAGGAAAAAACTATCTAAAACCCCATATAATATTAATAATTACAAGATAAAAAAAGCTTTTTATATGCAACGAGTTTAAATTTTTTGTTGAATCATATAAACTTGACTTGACTAGCTTAAACGATCAAAAAAATTTGTACTTGATAGAAATAATACTGAAATGTCATTTTGATATTTCAGTATTAGTATATTAATTATTTAGTTGCTAGGACCCCAGACCCCTAGCAACCAATAATAGTGGATTGGATTACTGATTTCTTCCAAAATAACTTTTCATACAAAACAGAATTAACTGAAAATGAATTCAATTCTACTTCAAGATGGCTAAAAGTATTAAAAAATGCATTGGCATTGTGTTCTGATATATTTTAAAAGTTTCAAATGTCTAGCTAGTCGGGAAGTTAGTTAAAAATCGATTGCAAGATTTGTACTGGATAAGCAATCACCGGACAAATAAGAATACGACCTAATAAAAACGTTGTAAAATATCCGGTACTTTCGATATATTATCACTCACCTATAGACTTTCAAGAGCAGCATGTACAATATAACAGGTAATTTAAAAAACAACTGGGGCTATTGAAAAAATAAACAGGTACCTAACAATAAAAAAACAAATTTTAATTAGTAAAAGAAAATCCTTTTTTCCGTTGTTCTAAACAACCTCTTATTTTCTTTGGAATTATTTAAGAAAAACGGTATCCTTACAGTTTTTTTTAGCTGGCTACAGTTTTTCAGCCTGTAAAAGAAAACATTAAGCCAAGTTTTTTTGCTCAGTACGAAATGGAAACCAATAAACTGTAAAGGTTGTCCTGTTTTTCCATTTGAAAAAAAAAACTTTTTTCTTTCTCGCTCCGGAAAATGTCAATTCGACGCTCCGATTTTCCGCACCCACAAACTTGGGAACTTTTCAATTACCAGAAAACGTCAATAGTTTTCAAAATGAAATAAAATAAAATAAAATAAAAACTTGTTTTCGAATCTGCGCCCAATGAGAAACCTAAAAGTTGGGACGGCTCTGTACTCCGGTAGTGTTCATGTTGTGGATTAGGTAGGTGCTCGTATATATGTTACGCCGAATGTGCGAAATTGATTTTTACATGAAATGGGCAAAATTTTGCCTAAATCATGAAAAATGCAAGCCCGTTGCCTTATTCATGAATTAGGTAAATTATCTGCCGAGTGCATGAATTTGACAGTAATTTTTCTGCCTAGTTCATGCATTGGGCAAATTAGATAGTAGCGCTTCGGTGGTGTTTTTTGCAACTAATCAAACTAACCAAATGTGTCAAATATCATTGATTACCTACCTATATAAAAATATACCAATCAATAACTACAATGACGTTCATTTCCATTTACTATGCCCAAAAAAAATCTAGAACTATAATATGATAACGGAAGAATTTTATTAAAAGGTATTTTAGCGATTTGATTCGTGCTTGGGTATCGGGCAATGGTCGATTATGTGTTTGTGATAGTATGATTTGATAGTTTGTTGATAGTTGTTAGCTAACCTCAAAATGGACTTTCAGTTGAATTCAGAATTACAAAACCTAACCTAACCTAACCTAATCTAACCTCAAAATTGTATATCACAATTAGTGCATATTTACTTAAATGTCACCACATGCAGAAATTTTACTAAAACTGTTACATGTCCAATTAATAATTATATTATTAATAATAGATAATAATAATAATAATAATATATATTATGTTATAAATATATTATGTCCAATTATAACCATCCGTATTAAATTTACTTTTTCTACTGTCATGTTGACAGTTTAATAATTCCATGCCCTGACGAATTCACGCACTCGGCAGATAATTTACCTAATTCATGAATAAGGCAACAGGCTTGACTATTACATGAATTAGGCAAAATTTTGCCCATTTCATGTAATAGTCAATTTCGCACATTCGGCGTAACATATACATATTGTGAATGCTCTTAATTTAACATAACCATCATATTATAAAGAAATTAATGTAGCTACTCATAATTAGTTTTACTTTGTCAATAATCTATATCGCTCATCTAATCTAGCGCATATTATACTATTTTCCAAAAAAAATAATTCTCACGTTATAATAATAAGATTGAATTTATTTTAGGTTTCCGAAAACCTTTAAATCGTAGATGTATAACAATTTGTATTAGCAACTAAATTATTTTATTACAGTATTGCTACATCAATAATGTTCATTTGTGAGGTGATTGTTTTCAGCACAACACTATCCAATCTAAAAGATAATATTAGACCGCACCGGAATGTAAAAGGGCAAGCTGTGTACATAACTAAATATCTACCCTAGAATCATCATAACGTGTTCGCTGCAATTTTATGGCGCTGTATATAATAGTGTTACGGATTTACTGGGGGTGGGGGTGTGGATTTATACATGAAAGTGCGGGTTGATCCATAGTTCCGCAGATTTCCTCTCAATAATTGGTGTCACCATGGGGAGAGGTTTGGTATAAACTTATAGTGTTACAGTAATGTTCATTCGACGATAGCAACCATATATATTAAATACACCACTGCCTAATTCATGCGCTCAGCTACAATACTGTAACCAGATCCAAAGTAGATTCGGTATAAATAAATTGGATATCAAGTTATACACATTTTTTTTAAAGCGAATAGGTTAACATTAAAGAAAAATATTTTCGCTGCATATATTATTTTTCATGATAACTTAGTTTTATTTATAAACATAAGCATAAAATAATAAATAAGATGGGATCCTTTAAAGAATTATACTTTTATAACGTTTTTTTAAATTGTAAGTTTATCTTTGACTTTATGAAAATAAAATAATATAAGGGAAATAAATATTACTTACATATCGTAGTATATTCTTGGGTTTTCACCGTGTCTCCTTCTTCCTTCTTTACTCGACGTTTCGGGCTCGTTGCAGAGGCCATTATCAAGAGATATGTTTTATGATGAAATGTGGTGTAGGTATGTGAATGTAAACGTTGCTCTAAGAATGTCAAAAGGAATCCGATTATCTAAGAGCAAACGTTGCTCAGAGTAATCTGTCAATCATTGGCGGCCATTGAAATCCACAGAAACCCTGAAAACATTAATAGGGATGATGGATTACGATTAAAAACGTCATGGCTTCCGGCACTATCAGCAAAATCTAATATTCGAGCCAGTATCTCCGGTCGTAATGATTGACAGATTACTCTGAGCAACGTTTGCTCTTAGATAATCGGATTCCTTTTGACATTCTTAGAGCAACGTTTAAATTCACATACCTACACCACATTTCATCATAAAACATATCTCTTGATAATGGCCTCTGCAACGAGCCCGAAACGTCGAGTAAAGAAGGAAGAAGGAGACACGGTGAAAACCCAAGAATATACTACGATAAAAAACAACCGTGAAAGCCTCAAACATTATATTACTTACATATTTTTTTTATAATGTCATAATATCGATAAAGCGACTAGTAGTGGATTCACTGAGAAAGAAAAATGAATGTAATATTCTGAGTAAAATCTTGTAATCTTTTGGCCAACGCAAAAAACAATAAAAAAACACTTTATTTCATATTATTATTGCTCATGTTTCCGCTATAATAACGCTTGAGTGAACAAATCGTTTCTCAATTTAATCATATTTTTAGTCATAATATTATTAGCTATCCCAAAAATGCGAGATTTCCAAGATTTTTTTATCATGTGTCGGCCTTCGTAATGATATTTTAAAGCTTGCCAGTATTATCTCAGTTGAATGCATCAGGTGAATGATATTTCGCGGTGTTAGTAGGTATTCCAGCCTGATTTGCATTTCTGCCAATATAATGGTGTGAAAAATAAGGATGTCACACTGAAATTAAAAGTATCGATTTCATATTGAAAAAATTGAATGAGACGAAAGTACCAACATTATGTATCTATGTTTTAATATTTTGATACTGCTAATATGTTAGAATTTATTATCTTTGACGTATTGGGTATTTAGAAGAGAAATATAATATGTATTTACATGGAAGTACTTAGATATATAGATATATAGGTACGGGAAAAGATTATATTATGCATAAAGATCTCTTACTGTCGACAGTAAATCGCATTTTTTAACAATGTTCACACATACGCGTATCTTATCTCATTGCTAATAGTTACTATCTCTATGTAAGGATGAGGCTTTCACACCATCGATGGTCCTCTCATGATTTAGTATGAAAAGCGATCAAAACAAATTATGTTAATTGAATCATTAAATGATTTAGTCATTTATTTATCTTGACAACACTGTTCAAGGCTTAGCAAAAATCATCATCAGAACGATCCAAATATTATAACTAATGCTAAAAAGGTAAACAGTTATTTTGAAAGCACAATATTAATCCAAAATGAAGGAGATTTGGAAAGCGATCAAAATATATCATATTAATTGAGTGTTACTACAAACTCATGAGCTGCTGACTAGATAATGATTTTTTTAATTACCACCTATAAAATGCACGTTAATTACATCGATCGGCCGCCTGGTCATTACGCGCCAGGTTCGTCTTCAGCGTCCAAAGTATTAATATGTGATAAAACTCAATTATACAAAGTTTTTTTTAGTAATTGCCAGTTGTTTATGACTATGCAACCATTGTCAGAATGATCTAAATATAACGGATTCTAAAATTTTAAACGATGACGTAAGTCAAAATGAAAAGTGTATTATTTTTAAAGCACATCTACCACACCTTAATATGCACACGACGCTAGCGTGATGCAATTTTATTATTATTTAATGTCATTAAATCATTTATTTTTATTATTCTTATTAGATTTTAAAAAGGAGAGTGATAATTGGGGAGAGATTGGGATACTAGAGAAATGTATTTCTACGGACTGAAGATATCTTTGTGTAGAAATTTAACTATTTAAAGAAATTAATAAATGATTATAATTTAATAGGATGGCATCTACATTAATTAGGTAATCTCGGGACATTAAAATATGTCAGTATATTGGTATCAATCGGTATTGTCAAATAATATTAAAAAAATGAGCAATTGAATCCATGGACGTGGTGACAAATGGATACTTGTGCCACCAAGCTCGTTAGTTAGCGAACGAATCTTTTATTATCGCGAAGCGTACACCGCAAAGACAAACGGAGTATGACAGTATCGGGTGCCTCCATCGGCAGCAGTTCAGAAAGATTGACTTGTCAACAAGGCGAATGTTCCCCGCCTGTCTGCCATTTACGAGTTTTTGATGGTTAGCTCGCTCAGGTGCAACCGATATTGAATGGAATGGAATCGCTCGTCTGCTCTCTTGTATGGCTTGTGTATTTTTATCCGATCTCTTCATATTTTCAATAATTCCCATTCCCGCCTGTTCGAATTCCCATATGAGTTTTAAAAATAGAAAACTCGAACGTGGAAACGTTGTGCATTTAGGAACAGTGATACTTTCAGTGGTATGTATTTTTACCTATTTGTCAAAGTCTTTTATGTTAATAAAAAAAATAATATCTCGTAGATGAAAATTTAAATAAGCTCAAAAACAAAAGTAGATATTTTATAAAACAGAATAACTACAAGATAAAAAGAACTTTTTTAAATTATCTGTTGTTTTATTATGCTCAATATGATCAAACTTGTACTTGATATGAAGTAAATAAAAAACAAACAAATATAGAATACTGAAATGTTTTTGAAAAATTTGATTTCCATAGTAACGCACGTGTATATTAATAATTTAGTTGCTAGGACCACCCCCTTAGAAACCAATAATAGTCTTTTACTTTTTAAGATTTTTCTGAAATAACTTTCTATACAAAACAGAATTAACTGAAAATGAATTCAATTCTGCTTAAAGATGGCTAAGAGTATTAAAAGAATGCATTGGCATTGATATATCCTAAAAGTTACAAATGTCTAGCTAGTCGGGAAGTTAGTTAACAATCGATTGCAAGATTTGTACTTTCCAAAAAACCACCGGACAAACAAGAATACGAGCTAATAAAAACGCTGTAATAAAAATTAACAATTATTAATACTCGGTCTTGATCAATATTGTAAAATTGACAGATTTTAAAAATGTATTATGAAACTGGTGATATTACAATGAATTTATTAATTTTGTTAAGTAACTGTTCAAACATTAATAATTTTAAATATTAATTTAATTTTCAATCTTTACGCTCACTTTTCAAACGTACATCGTAATATCACATATGAACTGTCGAACAAGATATTCTTGTCAACGTGTTAAAACTGTGAACTAACAAGCCTCTCCTATTTACTTAATCGCACTTCGACTCCAGCGACTTTTGGTTATTGCCTAGATCTTCTTGTCAGACAGTACCTACAAATTTTATTAAATTGTACCCCACACATACCTGCGATCATCGGCCAAGCTGATCAATTATTAGAATTAGTTGCATGTTTGCAGATAAAGACGGTGCCTATAATACGCACCGCGCCAACCAAACAGGTGTGTCACGAACCGCTACCTGTAGGCGTTTTAACGCATGGCCACCACAAAAAGGGGGCTGACAGGGCACTAGCCTGGGGGCCCGGGCTCAGGAAGGGCCCGGCGTGGCGATTCGACCAGATAAGTGATAAAAACACAGATCACAAATTTCTCTAATAGTAAAAAAAATGTCACCTGCGGCGCCATTTTTCTTCGGTAATGTTGTTATTTAAAATTATGTAATTGTACGATACAATTTTTAATTGTGTATCGATACTCGACAACTCCATAATTATTCAAATAGTATTATATAAAAGTATTAAACTATACAAAAAACACTAAATATACCTACACATTAATTTTACCGCGTACACCATTTGGAAAACGCTACTGTAGAGCAGCGATACTCAACCTGCGGCCCTTTAAGCTTTTATGTGCGGCCCGAAACACATTTATTATCAGGAATTTCGTATATCTTGAGATTCGTTTCGACTTTGACGCACAGATAGTGACACCCGAAGAGGATTGTCATTATAGTCCACTTCAGATCTGGTATAAGAGTGTTGCTATTGCACACGATTAATTTAAAAAACACGCATAATTTTTAAAATTAAAAAATGTTTTGTAAAAAAGAGGGGGTTTCATGATTTTTTTCGTCACACCAGTAGTGATGCGGCCCGCGTTACTTTACAAATATATGTATTTGACCCGAAGAAAAAAAGGTTGAGTATCATTGCTGTAGAGCGTCACACTGCCTTTATCTTTAGCGATAGGTAGGGGGCCCGTCAAAAATCCTAGACTGAGGGCCCGCTTCAGGATGTGGGGGCCATGTTTTGACGAACACAAAGAGATTCAAGGTGGCGCAACGCGCTTTTGCTAGATGCGATTGGAAGAAAGCTATTTCCATCACTTGTAATGCACTTTACATCGAAAGTATATTATGCGCGGCATTATACGATACAATATGGTATAAAGTATTTAACATAAAAATGAATATTGGTATAATACTATCACCGAATGTATCATTGTATCGGTATAGTAACGGACATCACAAGAACCCTGTAAAGAAAATGTGATTTACTCGATTATATTTTTTGTAATAATATAAATAAATTTAGTACCTGTACTCACATAGAACGAAGACAAATTCTGTAGATAAGTACCGAAAAGTCTATGAAGATTGCAGATTTAAGTAGGTACCTACTCGTGGCGGTAGATGGAGGTAGGCTGTTAAGACCTGACATAAAATAGTGTACACTAAACTTTGTCAGTCATACTTATTTGTTTTCATTTCACTATGAATACAAATTGCAGATGGTGCTTGTTGGTTTATAAAAATCAATTGAACCCTGCCTAAACCAAACCATACTAGTTTAGGTATGCTTCGGGCGATCCGACAAAAATAGTGCACACTCTTTCAGTCGTATTTATTTAATTTCGTTGAATTAATAATACACAATATTACAGATGGTGTTGGTTAGTTTTTCAAATTCATTATGTTCTGTTTAACCCAAACCACAATAGATAGATGAATACTTTGTGAGTACTATCTATTATGGCTCGGTTAACGCATGGTTTAATTGAATTTTAAAAACTAACTAACATCATCTGAAATTTATGGTGTTAGTTCAATGAAAACAAATACGTATGACTAAAAAAATTTAGTAGCTACTATTTATATGTCGGATTTAAACAGCTTTCCTCGGCCCAGGTACCTATATTAAGGTATTCCTAATATTATATTATATAGGTTAATTTCTTGGTTCTCAGATATTTGTTTCCTGGTTGGTACTCAGTCAAAAGAGTTTTTATGTACGTGTACCAATGATAGCATAATTTTTTGTTCAATAATAATAACAGAAACAAATATTTTGTCAAATGTAATGTGAAAAAAATCATCTTGGATTATATACGACTCAATCGGAAAAATAAAGTTTTTCTGAATAATATCTAATACCGATATTATAATAAAAAGTTACATCGAAGTTGGCATTGACAACAAAACCATAAAATACACTAGTAAAAAGTCTATGTTTATGGCATTTATAGGGCTTTTGTGTCTAAGATATACATGATAAAAGTTATTTTGTTATTAGAAAACTAACATTAAGTAAACGAAAACTAATAGGTTGTTTTGAATACATGCGTTTCGTTCTTGTGTTGAGTTAGTAAAATGAATATTATTTAAAATCAATATTCATTCGACACTTTTGTCATAGGTACAAAGTTCTTTAACACTCCCGTTACTGTAATGCCACCTTAGGTTACCCAGTCCAATATACTGCAAATACTTCAATTAATATGCACTTCGCCATCTTTATTTTAGCTATTCCTAGAATTATCAAAATTACATCTAATTAAAATGTTATTATATTCAAAATCGATAGCATTATCCAGTAAATAAATATAATTTACCTGCTATAAATTAATTATAAATTCACATTGAAAACAGAGCGTCACATTACATTACGAACAAAGGAGATAGATATAAAAGTATATGCGACAAAGAGAAGCATACTCAATAATTGTGAGAAATAGATATGAAAGTATGTGAGCGGTGCAATCAAGATAGTATTATGACCAGCCTTCTTGTCCGCTGTAAGGATGTATTGAAATATTTTTATTCATTTAAGATTTTACCTCCTGTAAAATTTTCATTTTAGTACGGTAGCTGAAGGTGACATCACCGGATCGGGCGGAATTTATAAGAATCGTAAAGGAAAGGTTAATTTGTCCATTTTGCTGTTATATATTTTTGTCAATCCTTTTTATGTTAATGGAGTCGTATTATTTTATTGTGTATTATCGAATTAAATTTATGTTTATGTTGACAATAATTATTTCGCACAATTCGAAAAAAAATGTTTATTTTATGTAATATTAATATATTGTATTCAGTTAATCCATATCAGATTAATTAAATTATATGATAATAAAATATTCGGCTAATATAAATTATAATTTATTGATTTTGGTAGATAACTAAGAAGATATTATGTCCATAACAGAATTGTATTGAGTTGCACTTTGTTTGAAACCAACACTACTTCGACACGATGGACACAAATGATGGACTATATTTTGAGAAAATTACTAGAATAGACTTTATATACTCAAATGTCTGGAAACTTGTCGTCTGGTTTCTGGGTAATCATTTGCACCGTGAGTGTAAAACCAAGACAAAAGACATATTTTGGATATATTAGGGTTTGAAGTCTTCGTTTTGTTAGGGGAAATAGAGTTTCTAAAAAAAAAACATAATATTTGGTTTATATCTACATTATATTGCATGTTCTTTCAGTTACTTCACTTTTACATTATCAAGTTCACGACTTTTGCAGTTGTTTTGCATTTAATCTCGAAATTGAAAAAATTGCAGATGCCTTGGTTTTACACTCACGGTACGATGTATTCAGATTATCAATTATTATGATATATTATGTAATTAAACTATTTGTTATTTTAAACTGAATAAAACATGAAATTCAAGAATATTTTTAGTTAAAAATATATGCTTTGGAGTGGCCTCAGAGATATGCGTACGTATTATTGAAATAAACGTTGGATCGATTGAGATGTCACTTTGTTCAATGTGTGCAATATCAGCATAAAAAAATTAGGATTTTTTCTTATCTATATATTTTATGTTTCTCATATGTTTTTTTATATTAGATACAGAGGTACAATATCCGGACAGTCACTTAACGTGAGAGCAATTTGAAAGAAGATGAAGAAGATTTTTATTGACGATGTCCAAATGTTGAAGAAACTTCTTTTATAAAGATAGAGCTACCAGCTGTATAGAGCTACAGCTGGTAGAACTACCACTATTATATGATCACTAATTTGCATACTAACTCCTAACACGGTTCAGGGCTTTCTGTATTTTTTGTATACAAAAGTGATACTTAGTCCAAATGAAATAGACTTATTATAGAATGTTTTACACAAGAGAAGAATTTAAATATTTGGTTTTGTTATTATATATTTTTAACTGACTATCTTGCCAAAAAATAATTTTTATTTCGTCAATGAAATCTTGCGACGTACTTTTGTGATAGTGAATGTGTGAAAGTGACTAAATAAATAATTAATTTTTGCCATAACATCACTAAGTCGCCTCTCGGTCTTAACACCCTCGGTTGTATTAACTACGACTATTAACAATGACCTAATTATATTTTGTTACACTTGATCACTCGTCATCGTTTGGTTAATATGCTGTAAAATATATTTGAAGCAGGCGTCGGCGTTTACATCTCCCGCGTGGAAGAAGGGTCGGTGGCGGAGAGGGCGGGCCTGCGCCCCGGGGACTCCATCCTCCAAGTTAATGGCACCCCCTTCACGGCCATCTCGCACGATGAGGCTCTTAAGGTAAGTGTTTTATGTCTCATTATTACATGCTAATTGATTGCCGGAATACTGTTGACCTATGCCAACTATGTGGAACTTCTAGAGTATGATTAGGCATGTTCATACCAGCTCAAAACCATCTTCACTTCTAAGGAATTCAATAATAGTTTAAAAAAACTTCTGCCGATATTTACAATGGAAGATTAATGTTTTAATACTTTTACCTTCAAACGTAGCAACTAAAAAAGAAATATATTTGCACCCAATGGGACTTGAATACGCAACCGTCGAAATCCATATCCTAATTTCCCAACAATATCCAACTAAGGTGTTATTTCAAACTCCGTTACTATTGACGATCATCTATTGTAATTTTGAAGTAAAGTATTAACTTTAACGTATGTACTAGTTAGGGAGTCCAATCCCGAGCCAAAATTCTGATCCCGGGATTTCGGGATTACAATTTGACAATCCCGGGATTGGCATTTTTTTCCATTGTTAATATAAAATTTTTATATTTACAAATAACATTGATAAAATCGGTCAAAAATAAATCTAGTATAATTTATACAATTTAAGACATTTATTGTTAACATTGTATACGTTCAATCTTGGAAATAAATAAGTTTAATGGAGTAAATAATATTGTAATATAAATAATAATGTGAATTTAATATGAGATTGCTGTTTCTGATAGTAAAGCAAATCATGGAGTACTTATGGCCTTTCCGCTTCATAAATCTAATTAGTCAGCCAAATATGAAACTGCCGTAAAACGTATGAGATCATGATGGAATTACTTTGTTAATAGTGCGAAGCATTGTTTTTTTCCAATCTTTTTCATTTTTATTAATTTATGTGAAAAAATAAAATGAATCGGCAACTTACACATGGGTATAAATCAAACTTCATTCAAACTCAGTTTATTTCTCATGTAGTTATTTGTTATTAAAAGTATTTTTTCTGTTATATTTTCGTTTTTATTTTATTTTCCATAAAAATTGATAAATTCAATCAATTCAATCCCGGGATTCATAGGTATCGAGAATAGCTCGAGATCCCGGAATTGGAATCCCTAGTACTAGTATTGATTAAGACTGGATCAGCCGGATCCCTCCAAATTTAAGTTTTAACGTACTTACACTTGCTAATAGATTAATTTCGCAAAATCAAGTATATTAATTTGTTTTCTTGAGAATTCAAGATTGGTATTGTGATTTCTCAAGAATTATCGAAATTTCGAGACCAATTATTTTGAAGTGGAGAGCTTTATTTAGCTCGTTCGGTCAATATAACCTATATTCCAATCTTGGGCAGCTTTGCCTAGTGACAATTTCTCGATTTATAGAAATCAAAATTCTCTAAATTTTGAAAACAATGATTTCTCAAGATTTTAGATTGGCCTTTCTTGATTATTTCTCGATCACAACCTCCTCTTACCAATATGTTCATTAACTAATCTATTTTTATGTTTAAAAAAACTGGATGACTCTATGCCATCCACCAAGCTAATGAAAATGCACTGGTATGGATTAATTCTTTACTGGCGTTTCTGTGGTACTATTGGCAATGTGATTTTGTGTTACTGTTTACTGTTGTACTTTTGTTAATTTATATCTCGATATCATCGCCGGTATCTTTCTAACATACGAGTGAATGAATTTATTTAATAATATAAAATACAGTGTGGCGTAATGCGGGATAAATATAACCAAAAGTCACTATTCTTGGTCGATGTTGCACACAGATCCCTTGAGTAGAAATTTTACGTCACAACAGGCCGTGTAGCGAACATAAAGACCAAAGACCGTATTTTAGTAGGGTAGCCATTGGAATTGATGAAGTATCCACTACACCTTAATAACCCCCTTAAAAGCTTAATTTTGTGAAAAGGTATAGATACAGAGCATTCATGCTCTTACAATATTATAGGTATCACAGCCTAGATAGGCCACCCGATTATCGTGTAACCGGTTAACCGGAAATGGGATCGATCAGAGGACGATTTATTTAACAATAGAGCAAAAAATAAAAAAGTTGATTATGAAAGATTCTTTTACAGTAACTAATACGGATTATATTCTACATGACGTATTAGATTGATTGAAGCATACCTACATAAATGTATATATACTGATAGTACCAGTGAAACGCCCACCACGCCCACGGTGGCCGTGCGGATTAAGCGTTGGACTATCACGCCGTGGGTCCCAGGTTCGAATCCTGGATTTGGCAAGTACACATATTGTTTTTCAATTTGTGCGTGAGTCAGGGTATGGACCGAATAGGTTAAGCAAGTGGCTGACATCCATTTCTCGCAAAAAAAAAAAAAATCTGTTAATACAAACCTCTACTACTCTGTGGAGGCCCATATGATCCTATTAGGGTCGGACATGGTCAGAAAAAAAAACCATTGAAACTCTCTTATATGTTATGAGTACTATAACATTATCAAAAAAATATACCGATTAGTTCTCCCGTCAAAGAATTACTTCAATTATTTCTACAAATAATCAGTAGTAGGTACCAACTAGGAATACAAAAATATGGTAAGTGAGATAAAAAATAAGCTAACTGAGAAAAAAATGCCAGATTGACTCGTATATGCCGAACTGTTCTAAGAATTCAGAATACTTCCAGCAATACGATCATTAACATCCACTAAGAGAATGTCTTTGAGAACTTTACTAGTGCATACCTTTGGATGGATATATATCATAATAATTGTATTTTGGGAAATGCATATTTCAGTTGGTACAGTACGTAGTATATCTATTTTTAGTAATCATTCATATTTTTTAAACTGCGAACGAAGTTCACAAAAATAATGTTTGAAAAGTCAGTACAAAACAGTTAATTTTTCAAGTATGTAATTAACATAAAGAGTTATATAGGTACACGTTTCGAAGCCACGATGCAATGCTGCTTGGGGGAAAATTTTAATTATTATATTTTAAAGTGGTAAAATTTTTACTACTACCAGAGAGCAATGTGTTTTAATACTTCGAGTTAATGTTTTTTTACTGGAAAGTTAGTGCAGTTATCTCAGAGCAAACTGTAGAATTATCCATGTCATATATTATATGAAAGAACATTCAAAGTAAATAAGGCGCAATTATACAAGTACGTAGATTGCACTCTGGATGATAATTTGGATTATACAATTTAATTGAAATGCTGAATGGCGGACGGGTTTTATACGAATACTATGTAACCAGCACCAACTTAATGTGGGAATCAGAACGGAAATGATAAGATACCATATATTATGTATGTTCAGTTCTATTATATGGAATAGTGCCTTGAATATTTACAGAAATTACGAATTTAATATTTGCGTATAAACAGACATGTTTTGTTCAGCTTAAAAAACCAGTTTACTAACTTCGATGATGAAAAAGACTACATAAGTAAATAACTGGAGAGTTGGTATGGACACATGCTCCATGTTCTGCGGTGTGTTAAAAGATGTCTACGAAAATTTGTATTAAGATACCCTGTCAAAAGCAGAGTATTCTGATTCAAGAGTCTTAAAGACTGGTTTAAGAATTCCTATCAAGAATAGCAAAAAAACAAGAGAAAGATGACCAAAATTACTTCCGACATCCGATAAAAGATACATAAATGGTTAACATGGCAATACAACCCGTGTTTTAGACATTTTTAATGTCTCTACTTCCAGCGGTCTCGTACAAACTCTCTGCATTAATTTTCGCTTAAGAATATCATCTCTGTTGCGAGTTGCATGTTGCGTGGTTGGGTGTCTTCTATGTTTGAGACACAACTTACATACACAAATCATGCCTGCACAATCCTCGTCATTTTTCATATTATTCATTTCCGACTCCGAAGATCGTTTTCAATCCTGGGCTGAATTTAAAAGGTAAACCAAATGGCCCATAATAAAATAATTAATCATCTTAAAAGGTGTGTTTAAAATGCTTAGATCCACAGATCTCTTGGTGTACTTACACTTCGTTTTGGTAGAAGAAATAAAAAAGAAAATTTTACGATAATACAATATTACATTTTTACGATAGATTCAATATTGCGTTAACATATAATAATATATGACAAATTGCATATTATGTATTATGATCAAACTATCAAAAGGTTGTCCTGTGTGTCGTCATCATGATCGCCATATCCTAAAGCGGGCCCCCAGCCCAGGATCTATGACGGCCCCGCTACCTATTGCTAAGGTTAAGGGCGGTGTGCTTTTTTACATTAATGTTTCCCAAATGGTTTAAGCAAAAACCCGAGGGTTAAGGGTACTCCGTGTAATTTTAACGATTTTTGTCGGCAGTCAGCATATTATGAAGTAGGTACTATTATAAGTTATATTGGATAAATAGCCATTATATACGTAGGTAAACACATTAAAAATAACTATAAAATAAAATTCTACACGTGAAGTATTATTTAATCATATCACATATTTACAAATGTTATTAATCATAAAGAAAAATAGCGCCTTTTTTACTATTGGAGTGAATTTGTGGTATGTGTTTTTCTCACTTAACTGGTCGATCTGCCACGCCTCCCCCTCTCTATGCCCGGCCCCCCAGACTAGAGCCCTTGTGGGGGCCATGGTCGTCATTCAAAATAACTATAAAATAAAATTCTACACGTGAATTATTATTTAATCATATCACATATTTTCAAATGCTATTAATCATAAAGAAATAATTACACGATAAAAATAACTTTTTAAATACCACGTTTTTAAATTTTCTGTTGAATCATATAAACTTGACAATTCTATGTATTAATAAATACTTTTTTGTACTTGATAGAAATACTGAATACAATATATAGAATACTGAAATGTCATTTTGACATTTCATATTGATTTCCATAGTAACGCACGTATATATTAATAATTTAGTTGCTAGGACTGGGCACATAATAAAAAATGTGTACTGGACAAACAAGAATACGAGCTAATAAAAACGTGGTAAAATAGCGCCTTTTTTACTAATGGAGTGAAATTGTGGTATGTGTTTTTCTCATTTAACTGGTCGATCCGCCACGCCAGACCCACCCTAAGCCCGGGCCCCAGGCTAGAGCCCTGTCAGCCCCCCTTATGGGGGCCATGGTCATCATGGTAGGTATAGGCGCGTTTACTTGTTTTTTTTTTTTTTAATCTCAATATATGTATATCACAATTAATCAAATTAATTAATATAATTAATTATTCACAAAAGAGTACAATTATTAGTGTGTAGTAAGTATACAAGACATGATTCCGCACTGTGAAATTACTTGCATCTAATTACTAGCTATAGAAACAATATTTCACCTTCACATTTATAATATATATAATAATATATTATAAGGTATGTTGTAAAAAAAGAAGAATTATCTTTAAGGTCTCGTTACCCCTTTTTTCTACAATATTGACGCCTTTCGGCAGAAGTCACTATTATCACTAATGAGGACACAGGACTTCAAAATAGGAGTCTAAAAAATATTTTTTGATAGCAAAAAAGATGATAGATTATATCCAAGGCTGCGAAGAAAAGTGAGTTATTGATGTGGCGCCACAAAAATGTGCCGGAAAAACTCAGGCCTGTCAATCAGGCTCAGTTATACGTCGCTTTTTACGTTTCAAAACACAACATAGTCTATAAAATCGACGCAAACACACGATATTTTATTAAATCGCTATGTTTTCCTCATCACAAATTCTATCGACGGCAGTTACCGCTTCTTAACTCTCGAGATAAGTAACGTGCTACGCTTGCTCTGAAGTTCTTTAGGTACGTATTAACATGAGGAAAGTTTATAATATGTAAATATGAGAAAATTCCGCGGAACATATTCTGCATTTGGTCTAATGTGAAGAAAAGTTTTTCACTTCTAATATGTTGAACAAAGTTTATACACATTATATAACTATAACGAATATAATCAATAGTGAGATATTTTGTGAAAGTATAAATCACAAAGTACGCGACGTGATAGAAGCAGATTAAATGACAAATTTGCTTGATGAGTGGACAATCGCTGGATAAATGCCGTCATACAGTGGGTACCCAAAGGACACTAAACGACCACAAAAGATTGACAAAATCATAAATATCGATGGACGTACGTAGCAGCGAAAAACTGGAGACCTTGTCGACCACGGATAATGACGATGATAAATTATCTTATCCAATCTCGATATATAGCTGATCAAAGTTTCCCTTTAATGTCTCAACTCTTCTCGGTACCTACGTAGAATATCGTAGGCATAAATTTCTTAATTTCGAAAAACTTAATTAATTTATAGACCTAGCGGGACTTTTTGTAACACCTCAACATACCGTGAGCCGAATTTCAGTAGTACTTAGTATAGATCTACCATCATAAATTGGCATTTCAACGAGGGCGCTAGTATGACATTGAGAATATTACCATAACTAACAAAAAAATGGTAATTTATAATTTTTTATTGATAGTAGATTTCTGTACAAATATTATGCAATCCATAATTCGAGAAACATGTTGTAAAATTAAATGGCATTTGTAACAAATTTATCCTCGATAGATAATTTTAGTTTCAAATTCGACCGGCTGCCAACTTACGATGGTAGATCTTTAGCTATGAAACATTAAAGCTATACCTCAGTTGAGGCATGGTCTAAAAAGATCGTGGCTAGGCGATGTGCGGATTGCGGATCGCAGGTGCAAATGACGCATGCCGACCGAAATATAATTTGTCATTTAAATCCAACATGCATCCATTTATTGTTCTATTAGTAACAATAATAATATATTCATTGACATGTTTTCTTTTTAAAGTAAATGGGTAACGTTTTTAGTCATCTTTACACGATTTAAGAATTATTACGAACGCCAGCGAGTCCAAAATTTCGTCGCGCCTATAGTTGAAAATTTTTGCCGTTTCACTGACGTATCGTCTTAACATATACATCTAGGCTTTAGGGAAATCACAAACGTATTCTGACCTCACCAGGAAAAAGATTGATAGCGTAAAAGATAAACACAGTCACCGATAATCTACATAGTGAAATATTATGAGATTCTAGTTTCAATTGGTGTAGCTTTTTTTCTAGGATTTTATGGTATAGAGAGAGAGTCATGGTATGGAGTTGTTTCTACCTACATTATATATTTTCAATACTAACCTTTATCTGGCACCTAAAACATCTTACGTATGAGTTTATGTATGTTATATATTATTTTATTTAGTAAATTTTAAAGAATTCAAATAAAAACATTGACGGCAGAGCTGATTTCGGGAATCAACAGCTTAAGCTGATTGATAAAATATCTGAACAATCTGAAGAAAATATTTTTATTTCTTACAGCAAGCAAGAAATAGTTGAAGATCTGATTTGAGTTATACCATCTCCACCCGTCATGTATATGCAACCGCAATTTGTGCATGTTCTATGACGCTATAAACGTGTGTCAGAATGAAAAGATTTTAGTGCCACACTTTCTTGTCCCGAAACAAAGCTGCATGGGACTGATGTAGCAACCACGCACCTTGGTGCTTTAAAAAAGAGTTTAGAAAATAAAAGAAGAATTTTGACTTGCTCTGCCGTCATTTATCTTTAATGACATGAAGTGTCCTTTGTTGTACCCTTGTACTAAAACTCTGGTAAATATAAAATACTATATCAATATTGTATATAATAATTAGGGATTCCAATCCCGGGATCCCGGGATCCCGAGCTATTTTCGATACCTATGAATCCCGGGATTGATAAACATAATCCCGGGATTTCGGGATTGATTTTTTTATCAATTTTTATGGAAAGTAAAATAAAAGCGAAAATATAACAGAAAGAATACTTTTAATAAAAAATAACTACATTAGAAATAAACTGAGTTTGAATGAAGTTTGATTTATACCCATGTGTAGGTTGCCGATTCATTTTATTTTTTCACATAAATTATTAAAAATGAGAAAGATTGGAAAAACATAATGCTTCGCACTTTTAACAAAGTAATTCAACCATGATATCATACGTTTTACGGCTGTTTCATATTTGGCTGACTAATTAGATTTATGAAGCGGAAAGGCCATAAGTACGCCATGATTATTTGCTTTACTATTTTAAATCTCGCTAATCCATTAATTATGTCTTTACTATCAGAAACAGCAATCGCATATTAAATTCACATTATTATTTATATTACAATATTATTTACTCCATTAAACTTGTGTATTTCCAAGATTGAACGTATAAAATATTAACAATAAATGTCTTAAATAATAGTATAAATTATACTTGATTTATTTTTGACCGATTTTATCAATGTTATTTGTAAATATAAAAAATTATATTAACAATGGAAAAAAATTCCAATCCCGGGACCAGTCCCGGGATCCCGGGATTGTCAAATTGTAATCCCGAAATCCCGGGATCAGAATTTTGGCTCGGGATTGGATTCCCTAATAATAATATATTGTCGTATATATCAGTTAATCGTATAGCCCGCGGGCCGCAAGTGACCTCGGAAGATGATTTTCTGTGACCCAGTTAAAATTGTCCGAAAAAAAATATGTACATAATTGCGGGTCCCGAAAAGTTTTATATTTGACCATCGTGTAATGAATGGTTGCCAATCACCGCCGTTAACACAGTAACCAGGTAATCTGTAAATATTCGATTATACGGTTATTTAAAACGTCGATT
The DNA here is from genome assembly GCF_057557595.1 of Rhyacophila brunnea. Classification (NCBI taxonomy): domain Eukaryota; kingdom Metazoa; phylum Arthropoda; class Insecta; order Trichoptera; family Rhyacophilidae; genus Rhyacophila; species Rhyacophila brunnea. The sequence continues at coordinate 31,997,909 of NW_028233170.1, read as the reverse complement.
AATTTCGCGCCTACCTTCGCAGTATTATGCAGCGGTGGTATTTATAAAATTCTTCAGCGAAGTAGTGAAATGTGAGTCGAAATTTAACTTTATTCTAGATTGTTGTGAATTTTAATTGGAAAACTTTTCCCCCGTCTGAAGTATAACGTATTAATGTACTGCGTAGTAATTAACGTTCAACATTTCAAATTTTCTTTTAGCATCATTAGCGTGATCAACAATTTTTATATTTACCTACATATTATAATATAATCATTTTCTTACGTTTAACTTTAGAATGAAAATTATAATCTTTGAAATAAAATGTAAATAGTCCTTTTTTATTTAATGCAATTTTATTTTATTTTTAAAAAATTTAGGAACACACAAAATTTTAAATCTCCGATACATTATTTTTTATTATTATACCCCATTTACACGTGCATGGATAACAAAAAAAAATGCACGTGTAAACACGTATTATCGTGAAAATTGCCAGATTGTATGCATTAATCAAAAAAAATCAGAAGCTTCTGAATTTTCACGCGACAATTGGACAGTGCAATATCTGCCGGTAAAAAACGAGCTACACCGCGCTACAGACTCATTTTGAGGTTAAACGATTTTCACGACCTGACAAATAGTAACAAATAATGATAACATCGCGTCTCGTTTACTCTTGAAGAATGAGATTGACGAGACAGTCAGCACTTTTACGTGTAAACAGATATTATCACGATAGTTTAAAATACACACTATTGATGCAACTAAATCCACGCACGTGTATAAGCGCTAGTCTTAGCCGAGGCTAATTTAGCTGTACATTTATACACCGTTATTTTATTTTATTATATTTATATAATATTAATGATTATAAAAACAAAAAATACACAATATTATCGATAATAATATGTAGGTACATAATATTACATGTTAACTTCAACCATGTGGTATTATAATTTATAGCAAATGGATACACAAAAACGCTTTGATTTTTGGCTGAGCTATATAACCCTCTCACAAATACACGTATTGTTTTTCAATTTGCGTATGGGTCAGAGTATGGATCTAATAGGTTGAGCTAGAGGCTGACATCCATTTCTCATAAAAACAAAATATGTTAATACAAACCTCCACTCTGTAAAGGCCCATATGATCCTATTAGGATCGGACATGGTCGGATAAAATTGTGGTAATAAGTGGTAATCAATAAGTTTGACTTTTTAAATTTTCAAGAAGCCTTCGTACTTGATCATCACAAAGCAGACAATGCCAAACAATGTAATCTATATCTTCATTGTCGTGTCAGGATCGACATTTAAGACCATTCATTATACTTAAGGGTAATGTTGCTGCAAGATTGTACTGACCAGCTTTGTAGCGATCACAATTGTTTCCATATTAAACATTTTATTGGCGTAATAGGGTTTGGTTTTACTACTGTAATATGATTAGAAATACTTTCTGCCTTTTGCTAAACCCTGTTATTTTAACGTATTTTCTGTTTTAGTTTTAACCACTTTCTTAAATAATTCAAAAGTCTTTATAAGACACATTCTAGTATTAGAAAAAAAATGTATTTTTTCTTCGTACCAAATAAAAAATGGGGAATGTATTTTTTTTACATGGCCATTACAAATGTATATTTCGTCACCGTTTTAGCAAAACCATCTATGTGTCACTTTTATCAAAAATGACTTTTAAATACCACGTCATTCCTTATTTTTTTCTCTATAGGCCAGTAAAATGATCTATGTGTTGGGTAAACTCGCTCCGAAGTTATTTCAAAAAATAAAAAACAGCTATGTGTAAGGTTCAAAAACCACGGTTCACAAAAACAACTATGTGTATATTATAGTAACATATAAGTAAGATGGTATTTTGATATCGAGAGTGTAATGTTTTTTTACAGTTTGGCTACACATTGTTTGTTTCTATGTTATATGCTATGCATTATGGTCTTGCACGACGGTTTGAAAGATGCTTTCTCAAAAAGAGAGACAGGAAATATTCAATAATTTCTGGAAGATGCCTACATGGTCAATAGGGTATAGGCGAGAATTAATTTAAAAGTTGGATAAACAACTACAAACGCCTCGATGACAGTGGCCAATTGAAAGCAACAATGACAAGTAATAAGAATCTGACTGAAGATAAATAATTGGTAGTGCAACCAAAAATCAAAACGGAGAGATTTGTGGAAAAATGTTACATTATGGTTGGATCTAATTCCAAAGTTCCCACCCATTATTGCAGAGAAAATACCTCCAGGGTGTATGTGGAATCGTGTTTCCGATCCAAAATACAAATGCATGATGAATATAAAAAATGGTCTCTGGAAAATGGTCATAAAGCAGCTGAATATACTCCAGTATATTTACCACCAAAAAATCAGTATCCACCAACCACGTAAAGATCAGTGTGCCATCACTGCCATCTGCTGTAGTTATAAAATGAAGAATGTTTCAGAAATGGAATACAATAGCCACATTATTAAAAAAAAAAAAGATGCTAGAAGACCAAAAATGAAATGAAGGAGAGTACCAGAAGTATTACTGGACGGTTAGTAATCACAATGGATCTCCAAAGTGTGCTGCTATGTCCAAAACACAGGCACAAATGTATTATAAACAAAAGCTGCAACTACACAATTTCACCATATACATTCTTCATAATGTATCTTCTAATGAATTTGTCTCATCTCATCGAAAGCAGGACAATACAATGAAATAATTCTAATATCGGATGGGTGTGGATATCAAAACCGAAATAAATTATTCGCTACTGCTCTAAGTTATATCTTTAGAGAGAAAAAACATCGAGATTCAACAGCTTTTATAATATATATAATGAATCATTGCCAATATCACAGTCGAAATACATACATCTTCAGGAATTAAAAAGTGTAATAGAGAAAGATCACCACTATTTCTACGATAACCTAACATTTAAACCTGCTAATAGAAAGTAAACGAACTTATAAATATAATATCATCTCACTATTGCATTAATAATTAATAAAATGATATTGCAATTTATCACTAACGCACTATGTATATTTCAACTATTATTTATGTAACAGTTTTTCATGAATTTATTATTATTCACATTTTGATGAATAAATTAAACTATGTGTATTTACAAAACGGTCAAAACAACTTATGTGACATCACAAACTGTATTTTTATTATTTTTGTATTAAAAATAAAAGATTTTTGTAAACAAAATAATAATCTTAGACCATTTTCTGATTATAATAAAGCATTCTTCATAATTTTAATGTTTAAATGTAACATTATTTTTTTATTCAGTTTTATCCTTCTCCTGCACAATTTGAGAAAGTGCACATAGATGGTTTTGCTAAAACGGTGACGATTTGTGAAAGGTGCTGCACCCCAGGCGACAACCACCCTTTCCGCAGCCTGTATTTAATCATAAACCAGATTTCCAAGTCATACATGATACCACTGGTATTAGGTATGCTTACATACTGTAGTTTAAATGCTAGAAGATATCAATATTTGGCCACGTATTTTTAACGCCCACGGTGGCCGCGCGGCTTAATCGTTGGACTATCACGCCGTGGGTCCCAGGTTCGAATCCTGGGTTTGGCAAGTACACATATTGTTTTTCAATTTGTGTGAGTCAGGGTATGGACCTATGGGTTGAGCAAGTGGCTGACATCCATTTCTCGTAAAAAACAAAATCTGTTAATACAAACCTCTACTCTGTGGACCCCCATATTATCCTATTAGGATCGGACATGGTCGGAAAAAATTTTTTCGACTTATATGTGGTGTAAACCATTCTTGGTGGTATTCACTGGTGTGTCCCTGATAACTATCTTAGAAATCGAGAGCATCAATTGTTTGTTCTCCTAAGGAGCAGAACTAACCTGCCATTGGTCATGCCAATAATTTGGAGGGAAATAACTCTGTTCAACCAAATCGCTTCGTGAGGACTACTATGGGAGAACGTTTTTTATGAAATCTTAAAATAGGGTCTTATTAGCTCATTCGGTGTACTTCCTTGTATCTAATTTATATTTTTTGTATTTACACTTTTCTACAGTTTAATAACTTCATAACGATCTATTTCATTTTTATATAATACTGTTTTAATAATATTTATTTGTTTCTAAATGTCATGTTGTGAACATCTTAAATTAATAATTTGTAATGTTCACTATATTAATCGTGGTAAAAATAAATAAAATTCGAATTTGAATTTGAAATTGGAATTATTAGTGTGTTGTACAATATGCATTTAACATATAGACTCAATGATTTGAAAAGTAGAACCTTGATTTCGCATATTTATTTATTTATTTAAGAATACAAAACATTGTGGACATAACAAATCTAAATTCAAGACGTACCCAACATGAGATTTACATTATAAATCAAACATTAGCCTCACAAGATAGAAGAAGAGAATATAGAAAAAATGCATATATAATATCAATAATAATAATAATAACAAAAAAATAAAATAAAATCAAAACATACTTAAGTACAATTTAATACAGAAAAATATAATTTTTGAAAATAAAAAAACATACATTTTTATACAGAAAAATACAGTTTCAAAAACAAAATGCAAAGTGCATCATTGAAAATGTCTATGTCTTTAGTTGTCTTTATATTGTAATCAATCTTGACGTTGTATAACAATTAAAAATTTAAAACAATTACAAATAATCTCACCTAAAGTATGTGTTATACATTCTTTTGCTGCATGCATGAAAAGTGAATTCGGATTAAACTGTTATAGTGGTTGTTAATCTCTAGTAGCAGGTCAAAGCAGCAACCATTACAGTTTTCTACTAGACTTGTTGCACTTTGCATTTGGCATTGTTCCCTGGCACTTGAGTTTATCTCGCTAAAGCCAAAAGGAAAATAATTAATTACTTACTTCACTTTTTATAATCAATCCTCAATATCCTGTTTAGGTATACAATGAGTATTTATTATTAGGGTGTCTATGCATTTACTTTCAATTAGTATATTTTCATCATCTTGGCCACTATCGATCCACTGCTAGATAAAGGCCCCTCATTTCTGTATCCACTGTTCTTGGTCCGAAGCAGTAGCGGCTTTAGGGATTTAGAGACATGGCTGATGTTGAGGCCTCCGCGATAACAATAATATAAAAACACTACATCCTTAAAAAAAATCACTTTCGTAGAATCACATCTTGTATAATATATAATACAATATGATTATAACACACAGTCATGTACCTATCGTTTGAGTAATTAATTATGTTATAAGTTCTTTTGTGTTATTTGCAGGGAAGTTGTGGTACATTGGGTAATATTTTATACTCAATTTGTAAGAAATACGGATAATATTTTGTTATATTTTAATATATGTGTACAAGTTTTAACTGTTTCGAGGTCCCCTTTTATTTTTTATGTCAAATCGGTTGCCTCATCTGCGTCAAAGAAATCGCCACTGGTCCTTAGTCTGTTGGTATTTCCACTAAGCACTATCTCGTCGATCCAGCGGATTCCAACTGTTCAATAGGAGGTTTCAAACCTTGATCCATCGAACAGAAGTGCATTAAACTTTTACATTATGTATTCAACAATAAATGATATCTATAAACTTATTATATATTTTACAATATATTACAATTTATATTATTTATAAATTGTCCATGAAAATGAAAAGTAATAATTTGTTATTTTCCAAATAAGCAATATTATAATATTATTAAATCTTTTGGAAAAAATAGGAAACTATAGAAACATGTTTTCCATGACCATTCGATTAAGTTATATAGTTAAACCTTTTCTGATTAAAGGGACAAGCAGGGAACAACAAAATAAGAATAATTGGGTTTCTTTCTGGATGTGAATGTAAGGAAGTACAATACTCGATTTTGGAAAAAATTGAGATAAACTAAAACACGTTAAAGAATGCTATTTTATATATTTAGGTCTGCATCATAATATACATTAAAATTTGTCACGTATTTGAGGTCATTCAGCGGGCTTTGTGTGTCTGACCGGCATAAAATCATAGACCAAAGCTGGCTTCAAAGTATTGGTCTATGGCGACTGGCTTTCGCATTTATATCGTATTAATCCGTTCTGTCAGAACAAGTGTTTAAGGGGGGACATGCGTGTTTGAACATGTACCTAACCGATTTTTTTTAAACGGTTCATGAACACGCGCGCTAACATCATTTTACTCCCTACTTCAATTATAGTTTGTCAATTTATGGCTACGGCCGTATATTGTAGCTTAACCACTGGGGAATGCCAAAAGAAATGGTGTATTTAAAAAAAACACTACCTTATTCTCAGGTCAATAATTATTATAAAGCAATCATTATTCGTAGGATGTTTATGACACTTGAATGGTCAAAGACATAGCTTATAATGAGTATCTTTAGAATGCATTAGTATCTTGCGAATTTTTTGAATAATAAAATGCCTAATTTTTGTCAAATTTGGGATCGCAGAGATTATCAATGTAATTTTTTATCGTAAATATTTTACTATAATAATGTCAATATAAATTATACTGATGGTTTTATAAATGCGTTTAAAAATTAATAAATGTAAAAAATCTTAACACCACTGCATCTTTATGTACTGAAATATGACTATATTCTAAAACATTAGAGCGAGAGGTTTAAAAGAATACTATTTTATGTAATAAAAATACTTTATGCAGTCATCAAATGTTTAAAATAAATATAAAGGATAATAAGGCTTCAAAATTATTTAAATAGATTATTTACAACGTTTAAGGTATGTCCAGGATCATGCTTTGAAAATAGAACAAAAGCTCCATTTTGACCCACGCTGAGCACGTCCGCCTTAAAAGGTTTGCATTATTTTCTTTCGAAATAACAACTACGACGCCTTCTAACCAAGTAATATTTAAAAAATTAAATTAGTTTTGAAATTCTTTTATTTTTTCAAATAATGTTTGATAATGATATAACTTAATGTATTTTTAAATGTTATAAAATACATGTATTTTTAAATAACTATATAACACCAACAATAAACTATTTATATGAATTATTTTTAATTTAGAACGAACGTGTAGTTTTCATGTTATTGCCCAGAGTTTATTCAAGTTCAACTACTCATTCAAATCACAATTCTTTGTTTGCACATAAGTCAAAGTTTATTCACATATTTCACTTCATTTTAAAAACTTTATAGATAAGGGAAGAATTGTGTAAAGCAAAGTTTGCATACTTGCAACGAATAATATTACGGGAAAATAGCTCAACTTTTATGAAAATATTTAAATTCTTCCCTTTGATATAGTAGGTAACTTCATGGCGACGCAAAAAATGGGGCAATATTATGCTTTCGAGTATATTTTCCGCGAGTTTTACACATTTTTAACCCGTTTAGTGTATTTTAAAAATTATTTATCAGAGAGAGAACTAATTGTGTGTACGAAAATAGAGAAAATAAAACGGAAAATGCCTTTATACAACTCGTACGTTCGTAATCAAGATAAGTAGTCGTAGGTAAATGTTCAAATGTTTGCATATAAACCAGGCGCACACTGAATTCCCATTTGCATGAGCACATAATAACAATATGAAAAACAAACTTATGGATACGCAGGCAATGTTAAAATTTTTAATCCATATTCATAGTAGTTTCTTTTATATTTAATACGAGTATATTATCTAAAATTCTATCTACTAATTATCAATAATATGTCTGTGATTACAAAAGGAATATTCTTTTTTTCGGTCATGTCCGTCTATTCGCGTGAGCATAATATCGAGACTATACGGCGCCTTCAAGAATCCCTGTCGCTCGCCAATCTTCTTGGGTCATTCCAAGTCATACCAGCATCCTGTATCTCCATCGTATATACTCTATAGATCATATTTAGACGCCGGAATCCGGTTGCCCTGAAGAACAAGCAGGTTAGGTTGAAGTTCTCTACTTGCATCCGCAGCATGTGGCCGAGTCAGGTCCAACATCGCCTCTTGGCTCTCAGCTCTCTCTTGATGAGAGGCTGCATGATTCACTCTCTAATCTTCTCGTTACTCCTAGTCATACCCACGGCATAACCAGTATCCGTCGCAAACGTATGTTCTCCAACCTCAACATTCGTAAGGTACCATGATTCGCTTCCGTAAAGCAGCATCGTCAGAGTACAACGTCTTTTTAAGATAATATAACCCGATAGGTTAAATAATATTTAAAAAAATATCAAACCACTTTTTTGATCGTCTTTAGGTTAGCATATGACTGTGAACAAATATTTTCGTGGATGAATTATTTCGAATCGAAATTTAAATATCGCTTTGGTAATGGTTTCAAATTCAAGAATGCGGCGTGTTCACTACTGTCGTATACTTTGCATGCCAATGAATGCCAGAAAGTGTGGAGACAACCAAATCACCCAGATCATGATTCTTAGTCATGAAGTTCTGACGAAGAAGCTACATACTTTAGAAGAAGGTACTCCGGAAAATCTTTTTACTCCGATTAATATAGGATTATCAAATAAGAAATATTTAAAGTTGCTCTAAAGCCCAATCAGCAAAATTTCGACGTAAAAATTTGGTTTATTGTGATAACTGTGTTTTATATGCCTTCTAGGCCAGGGGGGGGCAAACTTTTTGGATGGAGGGCCAAATTCAAGAATTCAAAATGAGCGGCGGGCCGCAAGTAAAATACCATTTTTAGATATACCTACACTATTTATTATCACTAAAAATAAACATTTTTTAAATTCAGGTGTTAATTTTGTGGTTGATATTCTCAAAACTGCTTGTAAATGGGCATCGGAGATATTTGATCGTAAAGAATTTTTATCGAGGTTCATGATCAAAAATGTAGGTTGATCCAAAAATAACGAACATTTTTCTTGCATAATCTTTAAGTTGGTCGAATTTGTCTGAATTAAGGGCATTGTAAAGTTTGGAGATTTCTTCACGACGATGCAATTTTCTTAAATCAGTGTCACACTGTAGATCAAAAATCTCAAGTTGTAGCTCTGTCGGTACACTATCAATATATATTGAAAATGGATCGCGTACTATTGCTGAACTTGTCTCAATTTTTCGGAAGTCACCAAATCGTCATTCAGAGCTTTAATAATTTTACCATATTCTTCAAATCTATATTCTGATATATTCAGCAACTTCAAAGATGAAAAGTGGTCCACGTCGTTATTCGATATTTGTCGAAGGAATAACTTGAGTTTTAATTGAAATCCATTCAAACTTTTTACCATATCATGGGCATATATTTTTTTCCCTTAAAACGCGGAGTTAAAAGTATTTAAATGTGTCACGATCTTCAACGTAGAAAATAATTGTTACATAGTGTGTCAGGCGCAAGGAAGACGTACTGAGATAATACATTTACGAAACAATAAATTCTTCAAAATTTAATCTATTGTCAATATTTTTTAAAAAATTATAAAAAAGTTATTCGTTATCAGAAGTACAATGATGGCGGGCCACAGGTAGTTAGGTATGTGATTTTCTTAAAGCCTGGGTGTTTGTAATTGTTTTTTCGTTACAAAATTCACTACTGTCATTGTCTGTTGTAGTGTTAAAAAGAATATACATATATATTAAGATATTTAAGAACGACGTGTAATTGATTGTTCTAACATCGATATTTTCAGCAGTACGTTTTCGTTTTTGACGGGTCGGATTCTTAACATCACAAACATTACCATTTTACTCGAATTTTCCATTGAATTACGAATAGTAGTTCTGTAAGTGGATTATTTTGACCATACATTTCATGCCCGAAACGCAGATTAATGATTATGATAATGATTTTCAAGCAATATTGATCACAAAAATGTAAATTTTGGCGGGAAATGGAAAAAATGGCTGGTATAACGTATTAACAATATATAGTAGTAACCCTTTATAATGATTGAAAAATATTCCATAAAATTACGGAGACATTTCGCCACTGAAAATAATGTTGGATATTTAGGCACAGAAATGCTAATAATGATTTTATACGCAATAAATAAATTTGTCCACGGTCCACCGGCGTAAGAAACAGTTTTACGAGCGCATTCCAACGCTTGAGCCATAAATTCCCAACGGCTCGTGAGTCGTGATGCGGTGGGGTGGTGTTACTAGGGGCTGCTTGATCGGGGGTTGTCAACTCGAGGTAAACTTTCCCTTTAAGTTCTATAACCGCATAGTTTATTAATAGTTTATATGTACAACACTTAATGTGAATCATATTTTTACTGTACTTACATATTTTATAAACATTATTTTGTAGTGATTTGACGGGTAAGCCGGAAAGACCTGATAAACGTAAAAAACAAAACTTTGAATGACATTTATATATAAATTTCGAACCTGCTTTGTAAATTCCCCATTAAGCGCCGTAGCATTCGTTCGGAAATTGCATGAAGCAGGTTTTCAATGGTACAAAGTGTTGTGATAAACACTTTACATTTAAATTCCGGAGAACGTCCGGGATAAAAGATATCACCACTCTTTGAATTTAAATGCCCCGGAAACAGTTAATGTAAAATAATTATTGATATTCTTACTATATGGGAAGTCGCTGAAATCAGATAGTATCTATATTAATTTACAACTGAGTACTGACGTAAAGGAAATTACATAACATTTCCTCAGAATGACTTAGTATTTGTAATAGGTGTATCCCCATCGGATTTTAAAAGGGATTAATAATTACTCCAAGCTACGCACTCCGCATCAGTCATTTTACCAAATTTTTTTTAGCTCGTAATCTTGTTTGTCCGGTGGTTATTTATCCAGTACAAATCTTGCAATCGATTTTTAACTAATTTCCCGACTAGCTAGACATTTGAAACTTTAAGAATGTATCGATTTACTTTTAGCCATCTTTAAGTAGAATTGATTTCAGTTAATTCTGTGTTGTATGAAAAGTTATTTTGGAAGAAATCCGTAATCCAATCCACTATTATTGGTTGCTAAGGGGGTGGTCCTAGCAACTAAATTATTAATATATACATGCGTTACTATGGAAATCAAAATGACATTTCAGTATTCTATATTTGTTTGTTCGTTGCAAAATAGCAAAAAAAAGATTCGTTGACAATTGCCTTATTTGACCTAAATTATTAATACATAGAATTGTCAAGTTTATATGATTCAACAGAAAATTTGAAAACGTGGTATATAAAAAGTTCTTTTTATTTTGTAATTATTTTCACTGTGAAGAGAACGCTATTAAAATTTTCTTAAAACTACTACAATGACATTGGTTGAGGTATAGTTTCCTCTACAAATCACTACTCTAGTCTACCAGTGGTTAAGAAAAATGCACATAAAAATCATCACGTCTCACTGACTTAGACTGTGCGAAGTGTGGGTATTGATCCATGGCTGATAGTTTTGAAATACCGAATGATGTTTTTTTCAGATGATCACTTACTGCCTGTATTTAATATTCTTAGTATAATACCAAATGATCTTAACTAAAACCTTATTTTATGAAGGTGGAGCCTTTATAATATTATATAAGTAAGATTGAAGCTTAAAAAATGTTACTAAAGCTAACGATTATAAATTAGCGGAAAGTAATTTCGTATTTAATGGGCATTTATAGCAGCAAGATTTAAAATATTTTGTTGAGACTTAGTTATTTGAAATATAAACGCCTTGAATTAGTATTACAATATTAAAAGATGATGATGTTATATATAAAATTAATGAATTAAAATTAATGTAAAATTTCAAATAATAGTACTTACATATTTCAGGATTTTCCATTTTTAATCTGGTTAGTCTACGTATTAATAAGTGTAGCTATAACGCAGTGAAGTTGTAGACAGAACACCCGTTTCTACACTTGTGGATCATTGCTTCGAAGGTCATGGCTGGATCATATTCGTATATTGTTGTTTTCAATATGTATCTGGATGTGAAGAATTTACCCAATGGCATGAGCGAAAATGTTGATATATCTTTATATTCTATTAAAAAAATGTTATTAGAAAATAAGAATTATTGGTTCTCTATAAACATTTTTATGCCTGATCATTTTATGTCCCATTTTTTTTAAACTTCATTGTCCCTATAAAACGTCTGAAGGAATTTATTATCACACTCCACCAACCAGATCGTGACCTTTTAAAACTTCGCGAGTGAAATATGACGATTTTGTGAATTGTTTTTGACATCGCGTTAGTATTCTATTAAATTATAATTTAGGGCCTCGTATTTATGAAATATATTCAAAATATTCCAGGACTATGGTTTCTAAATTGAAATATTAAAAGCATCAAACACCGCTACAAAAGTCAACCTTTTGTTTATATTTGTATACTTCAGCATTCAATGATTCCAACTTTAGAATTTAGCAATTTTATATATAGAACCAAACTGGCATGGAACATCAAAAACGATGCTTTACGCCAAATGCGTAAATTACATTGAGCTTCTTTACGAGCTGTTTGTTGGCGAATTTATAATCTGCCTGTAAAGTCGCCCAGTATAATCATCGAACAAGCTAACATGTTCGATGATTACACTGGGCGACTTTACAGGCAGATTATAAATTCGCCAACAAACAGCTCGTAAAGAAGCTCAATGTAATTGAAGCTTTACACGTAAAGTCTTCAACCAATATATGTTACCAGTGCTCACGTATACATGTTAAACACGTCCCCTTAATGTAAGAGACGTCTAAAAAGTAGCGTACCGTGGTGTGAACGGTGCATGCTGGGCACAGCGTCAAAAAACCACAAAAGAAACCAATGGATAAAGAGTGCACGATGTGATATACTGCACAAATACTGTCATACAGTGATATCCAAGGGGTGCTAAACGATTACAGGAACTCATTAAGTTATGTGGGTGTACGTGGCAGCAAAGAAGTAGAGACTGAGAAGAGCTGAAGTAGTTACAGGAGGTCTCCATTCAGCAGTGAATCGATCCCGGCTGATACTGATGATGATGTGCATATTTTTTTGAGATTATTCTCTAGTTTTTTTTCATTAAAATATTATGTCATTATAAACACGTTATCAATAATACAAAATTCCCAAGACAGATTTTTGAGATCGTCAGGTAGGTACTATATATATAATTATACCTATATTCTTTCTTTTGAACACTACAATATGTCATGAGCCCAATGACAGTAGTGAAACAATCACAAACACTCAGGGTTTGAGAAAATCACATAAATTTGTTGTGACCTCACCGGAATCGAACGGAGCCCCCTGATGTAAGTCCAGCGTCTTACACACTGGACTACGAGGGCCGCACTCATACACCAATGGAAATAATGCATATGCGCAATTTCCATTGGAAAAATTCACACTGATACAGAATACAGCAAATTGTCTATATCTATATAACAAATATAATAATTAATAAAATAATAATAAAATAATGTGTCAAATCTATTGCAAAGTAAAAAAAGCAATAATTGTCAAGATGTCACGGCTACTTTGTTTGTCGTTGGGGATGAAACACTATTTATTTTCTTTACGCACTGAATTTAAGAACTTCACGTTTGTGTTGCAAATCATTATTAAAATATCGACGGGTACGTGCACTTGGCGCGAAAACTCGCGTGATCTATGTTTTTGAAACGGGCCTAGAGCGTTTTCTTCGGCTCGAGGATGACAGACTTATTTATTTTTTAGTATATTATATTTTTCAGTTTTTAAGTCACGAGGGGGACTGGAGTAATTCCTGTTATCCTAAAATTCTACCAAATATATTTTGTTGTCGGCGACAGATGTGCCTACTGGTCTAGCATTATGCGATAGTCTCGTTTCAACGTTACAAAATAAATACACATACTCAATATGAAAACACTTCTGAGAAATATATAACCAGTAGAAAAAATCTTTAAAAAAAATATGACATCCAGCAGGAATCGAACGCGAACCCCCGGGATTCGCGCCCATGTGCTCAATCACTAAGCTATACGCGTCCTATCTAATTGAAACGAAGTGAACTAATGGTTTTTACAATACTCTCTGAAGCGTTTTCTAAATTGCATTATTTATTGGCAAGCGGCCTTTCTATTTTAAATCAATGTATTCACTTATTATTAACCGTTGTCAGGATCATTCCAAATTTTTATTTTCAAGTATAGGGGTTATATAATAATCAGAAATGTTTTAAAATTATGTATGTTCAATAAAAGAATGTTACATTCATAAATCGTGTAAATTATTCGTTGAATAAAAAAATAGTTTGTTATAAATATGATTACGAGTTATAAATACACCATCGGCTATATTCTATACACAAGGCTGCTTTCGGTCCGCTATGGCAGCTAAATAGGGTAGGAAAGTATCAAGTTATTAACACGTATTGTAACAATTACAATAATTTAGTTATAATTGTTACAATAAGTGCTATGTTTTAACAGCACCTGTCTTGACTATGATAAATTTTAGACCGATATAGAAAGTTTTGACAGTTCAGACTTATATAACTTATTGTAATTATTGTTACAATAAGTGTTAATAATTCTATACTTTCCTACCCTATTTAGCTGCCGTAGTGGACCAAAAGCAGGCTTGTGTATAGAATAGACCCACATAAGCGTGAATTTCGACAGTTTTTACAGAAAATAGGACGTATTTAGAGCGACGCCAAGCAAGAGAAAATAATGCGATAGGTTTCATATACTTATCTAAGAGCAGTCGGAAATAATAACAGTAATAATAATTAAATTTACCCTAACTCTGTCTTATGCACGATTTTTATTGTGAATTTAGGAATTTATTACGTTAATCGTTATTAATAAGTAATATTATGTATTTTTAATTATTGATATTCTGTTTTTATAACAATTAATATCGCATTTTAAAAAGTTGCAATATGTAGGTAATTATAATGGCGGGTGGTAGCCTGAAAAAGTTTTGGATACTCTGCTCTATATTTTTTGAAGCGTCAAATTGCTTTCTCAGCCTAACCATGTGCCACCTGTACCTACATCACTATGTTTATATATACGTGCGTATATTTTTCTACCTTTACCAAGTTCAATACATTAACTACACAAGTACCAACATCCCCAGTTATTTTTTATTGCTAGTATGCAAACTTGTAAAGGTCGTAAATATATATATATACCTATATATATTATATACGTGTGTTCCGGTGACCTTTTCGAACATAAATTATCTGTGTTCCTATGACCCGAACCTTTAAGGCACCCGCATGCCAATATTACCTAAAGATATGATATTCATCACAGGAAACTATTTTTTTCGCAACACGAAACGTCTAAATAGAATAACCAGATGATTTTCACCACCGTTACATCGTTGGAACTGAGTTTTTAGCTGTATATATTACTATATAAAATACCAAGTAGCAATACCTGTTAATATTCTTATCAATGCGATCAATAATACTATTGTTTACATTGGCGAAGAGGTAGGCTGTGGAGATCTGACATAAATAGTGCACACTAAATTTTATCAGTCATACCTTACTTGTTTTCATTGAACGAAAAATACAAATGACAGATGGTGCTGGTTAGTTTTTAAAATTAAATTAAAACCTGCCTAAACCGAACTATCATAATAAACGTAGGCTGTAGAGATCCGACAAAAATAGTATAAACTTTGCCAGTTATACTTATTTGTTTTCATTGAATTAACAGAGCAAATTGCAAATTATGTTGGTTAGTATTTTAAAATTCATACAACTACTGCCTAACCAATCCAGAATAGACAAAAATATTCTTCTATCTATAAAATATTTAAAACTATGTATGATTTAATGGCATAATTTTAGATATGTTACAACGTTTTTATTAGGTCGTATTCTTATTTATCCTGTGGTTGTTTATCCAGTACAAATCTTGCAATCGATTTTTAACTAACTTCCTGACTAGCTAGAAATTTGAAACATTTAGAATACATCAGAACACGATGCCAATGCATTTTTAATACTTTTAGCCACCTTTAAGTAGAATTGAATTCATTTTCAGTTAATTCTGTTTTGTATGAAAAGTTATTTCGGAAGAAATCCGTAATCCAATCCACTATTATTGGTTGCTGGGGGTCTGGGGTCCTAGCAACTGAATTATTAATATATAAGTGCGTTACTACGGAAATCAAAATGACAGTTCAGTATTATTTCTATCAAGTAAAATTTTTTTTGATCGTTTAAGCTAGCAAGGCAAGTTTATATGATTCAACAGAAAATTTAAAAACGTTGTAGGTATATAAAAAGTTCTTTTTATCTTGTAATTATTATACATATAAGAATATGTTTCGTCATTTATTGTGACTTGGTTTACGTAGGTTTTAATTGAATTTTGAAAACTAACCAGCACCATCTGCAATTTGTATACTTTGTCAAATGAATACAAATAATATTATGACTGGCAAAGTTTAGTGTGCACTATTTGTGTAGAACATAAATAGCATTACGTCCACTTACGTCCACCCTCCGCCACTGATTTTTTAAATTACAAGCAAAGCATTATAGGGTAACAATCATCATCATCTTCATCATCAGCCTGAATTTATCCACTGCTGGATGAAGGCCTCTTCAAGCTGCTTCCACTTCTCTTGGTTCTCTGCGTTGCATTGCCACGTACTTCCGCAGAACTTTATGATTTCATCAATCCAGCGGCCTCTAGGTCTACCTTGTAGACGTTTTCTACCTCTTGGATACCACTGGATGACTAAATTTGTCCAACGATTGTCTCTTCATCGAGATCTGTGTCCAACCCATCTTCATTTGAGGCTTTTAATGAACTCTATTACATCGCAAACCCTTGTCTGCTTCCTTATCCACTCATTCCTCTTTTTGTCCTTTCGCATTATGCCCAGCATGCACCTCTCCATACCACGTTGTGCTAGTCTAAGTTTTTGGATCTCTTTTATTCAATATTCTTAGCTAACTCTTAGCTAACTAAAAATATTAGTAGGTAAAGAACGCGTCGATTTGAATACTAATTTGTGTGCGCGAAATACATATCCATGACGAAGTGCAACTCGCGTGAGTAGGATGTAACGTGGGTGTTCTATTTATTCGATCGCACAACAAAGGCGCATACTATTTCACATGCAAATTTATTAAACATATTGCATTCGCATATAAGCTGGTCACTGTTCCATAGGCAGCCCCTTACTCTGACTATGGAACCGTATCTTTTTAGCAATGACGTCATGAGTCAGTCATGATGGATTTGCACAGAAGATGGTGCATGACTGATTAAAGGGCAGGTTCTGACTTATGTAGGTTTAATCAGTCGTTCATAAGCGTCGCAAGTTTATATCAAATAATATTCTCCGTTGTTTTAACGTGAAATAGCTTAATATGATTATGTTACATAAAATACTGCTTTAATCGCTAGCCTCTCAGATATAAAAAATGAACATATATGGATTTGCAACTAATACTCACATTGCAGTGTTTACAAATATTGGCCCAGCTGTTCAGCACTGCATCAGCCAATATGGCTCCGAAAAGTTTTATGAAGCTATTTTGGATTCTATTTGAAAATGGCCAAAAGCCATCGACGGATTATGTATGATGAGTCAGTTCGCTGTCCCTGGCCTACATCCGCGCGCCGAAGTAGGTCACGATTTACACAAAGGCTTCTCTCTTACTGAAACATTATATAAAAAGTCCCACGGTACCGGAAACACTATGAAAAATACACCGATCAATATGCATGTATATACCTACCTATCAGAATTTTGTTTGGCCACTGTGACGTGCACTTTTAGGGGTTGATAAGGGTTGGCAGTTGTATTTTATGATAAAAAAAACAAAAACGAAAAAATTAAAGCACTCTCCTGTCATGTCTTAAATATAATATCTTCTTTTCAATGAATTCTGGGCTCATTTAATAGTAATTCTATTATACATACTCACTTTAAATCACTCCCATAATATTTATGAAATATTTTTTATTAAATTTGATAAGAGTATCATCATCACCATCGGTTGGGGTCAATCCATTACTGGATGAAGGCTTCCCTTATCTCCTTCCACTATTCACGCTCCCTAGTTTTTCCCGTCACACATATCCACCGAACTTTATAAGTTCGTCTATCCAGCAGGTTTTAAGGCATCCTTGTGGTCATTACGAATATACCGCTGTATGACGGAACTTGTCCAGCGGTCGTCCACTTGCCGACCGACATGCCCAGCCCATTGTCATATCATCTGCTTAGCGACCTCTATAACATCGCTTAAATCGCTCTTTAAACATAAAGTGTTTAACCAATACCAACAAACCACCAGTGGTGGCCATGGCCCCCACAAGGGAGGGGGCTGACAGGACTCTAGCCTGGGGGCCCGACGTGGCGGTTTGATCATCTAAGTGAGATAGACACGTATCACAAATTTGCTCTAATAGTAAAAAAGTCGCCTGCAGCACTATTTTACTTTGATGATTATATATATATCTTATGTGGTTGTGCGATACAGTTTAATGTGATTGATATACTTCAATGATAATTCACACGTAGAATTTAGAAAACACTAGTTAACTGTCGAGCATCACACTAAGATGTTGAACACATCCTCTGGGATTGCCCGCTTATGGAATTCGAACGAGCGGAGCTGTTTGCCAGGGTCCGTCCTCACACGGGCCCAATTGGTCATGGAGATCTGGTAGCAACCGAGGCCAACTTTGCGGCATTTGAGAAATTTGCAGCGTCGTATGGGGAGCGGGATAGTCCCGACTCTTCCGTAGACTCATCCATTTCAATTCGTGACACTCAGTATGCGGGTACACAAAGCGCTTAACGTCAGCGGACAGCAGAGCCAGTCCAAAAAGAAACATTTTCTTTCTTAACTTTCTTCTTTAAACACTACGGTGCATGGTTGCAGCATCAGTCCCGTGCGGCTCCGTCTCGGGACGGAATGAGCACTTAAAATCACTTCTTTCAGACACGTTTAAAACGTCATAGAAAGCGGCCGTGCATATCCACGGTTGTGCATATATGACGGGTGGTGGTGGGCACTTTAACGTATGCTCTTACTCTTAGCGATAGGAAGAGGGGCCCGCCAAATATCCAAGCTTGGGGATCCGCTTCAGGATGTGGGGGCCATGCTGGTGGCACACGAATGCATGCGAAACATGGGCTGTTAATGTAAGAGAAATCCAAAAATAAACATAGCGTGCACGTAGGAAATAACGCGGACAGACGGAAGAGCTAAAAGTATATTTATCACATAAAAATTGTATATTTAACGTAGCTTAGCATTTAAAATATTATCAATTACTTATATTTGGATCAGCACAAATACTGTATGTACTGATATGACTTTAAGAGTATGGAATAAATGACAAGGCGGATCATGCAAACTCTCATCACTAAATCATCCCAAGTTAATAAGTGCCATTGGACCTAGCTCGACCATGTGCTAAGGATGCCTTAAGAGAATAATTCTAACCTGGTCTGTCTGTTCTTCAAGACTTTTTAAATCAAGGTTTAAAAAATATGTTCTTATTAACCTTGTTCCATAGATGCTACCATTATCTCTCTCAACTTCTCTCTTCTCTTTAACTTGTTTGCATCAGATAACTAAATTTTGCTTTATTCAATAAATGATACACAAGCTTCATTGAACGTTTATAATTATTTGGAAAACATCACAAACATACATGCATTTTATAAATATACAACCAGCATGATGGTTGCGGGTTAAGGCCATTCCGTACAAATATTTTTCTATTTTTTCCAATATGTATGTTTTTGACACCCACTTTGCCGCGCGGCTTAAACGTTGGTATATAGCGTCGTGGGTCCCAGGTACGAATTCTGGGTCTGGCAAGTACAATATTGTTTTTTTTAATTTGTGTATGAGTCAGAGTATGGACCTAATATGTTGAGTAAGTGGCTGACATCCATTTATTGTAAAAATAAAATCTGTTAATACAAACCTCCACTCTGTGGAGGCTCATATGATCCTATTAGGATCGAACATGGTCGAAAGAAGAATGTTTTTGAGGTATTGAAAATTATGTGGCTATTGCCTCACCCAGCATCTGCCTCCATCTGGGTCTTTAAATCCAACTCGACACCACTGAAGAATGTTACATCTTCAAATCTTGTAAATTATCCATTGAACTTGAGTTATTCAACAAAACAATAATTTATAATACATTATATTAAGTAAGTTATATTAAGTAGTATTATTATATTAAGTACTTTTTAAATTGTAAAATGTGTGTTATTTTGGCGTAAGTTGAAATGTCATAAATTTTTGATGTGTGTGTAAATGAATGACTAAAGAATTTCAAACAAAATAAATCATGGAACTTAATCTACATCTAATCTAACATTATTGTACCTAATTAACCTAATATATATTTTGAATTGCATCCGTCACTGCACTGGAACAAAGTAATTTTCCCTTACCGTACTAAAACGAATAAATTCCGCAAATGGCTACGAGGACGTGATTGTTATCCTACTTTATTTGAGTTTACTTAAGCCTAAGCAAATATGAGCTTTTACCAAAAAAAATGTCGCTAAACGGAATAATTAACGTTAACAGTCACTAAATACGTGGAAAATTATATTTTTGTGTAATTCATACAGGTGTAATATTATATAATGGAACAGTGGTGAAGACTTTTATTATTTAATTTTGAATAGAGGGTGAATAGCATCTAGTAACCAATGGCAGCTGGTGGTTTTTTAATTGTATTTTATGGGTGTGCACTGAAAACTTACTTTATTTAAATATATATATTAAGAAAATTAATACCATCGAATGGAACTTGATGGAACTTCGAAATTTTAATTGATTTGATTTTTGTACTATTCTATTTAAGTCTTTTTTGTGACCCGGGTTTCGCCTTTCGGCATATTCATGCACTATGCGCACTCACCAATGGCAAATATATATTGACTATGAATGATGTACTAGCTAAGATTTTTTACAAACACTTTAACTATTCATAATTTTATTTATTGTGTTCACTGACTTAATAAGTAGGTGATAAAGTTTGTACCTAATTTATTATTTTAATTTATTATATAAGTTAGAATTGACTGTATCCATTGTCAATGTGTATTTACCATTGGTGAGTGCGCATAGTGCCTGAAGATGCCGAAAGGCGAAACCCGGATCGCATAATCGACTTACATGGAATAGTAGAAAACTTAAATCCATTAGAATATTCAAATTCCATCAAGTATCTTCGCTTGATAGTATTAATAATAAAGTTATGTATGATTTAAAGGCATAATTTAAAATATTTTATAGTTAAAAGAAAAGAATATTTTTATCTAATATCTATAATGGTTTGCTTTAAGCAGAGTTTAATTAAAATTTAAAAACTAACTAACACCATACGCAATATTTTTATTATTAGTTCAAAGGAAATATTTAAGCATGTCTGACAAAGTTTAGTGTGCACTATTTATGTCGGATCTAAACAGCAAACCTCCCACCCTTCGCCACTGTTATAGTATATTATGTTATCTTAATCATGTAAGTAATCATGAGAATAATTAAGTCGTCGAGTAAAAGGTCAATATTTGGAAATCGCGACCAACATACCAATTTTATGTATTTGTATTGATACGAGTAGTACAGGTTATAAATAAACTGCGTACTTCCATTTCGTCAAATTGAATAACCCCTTTATGCAGTACGCAATGTTGATATTATTTATTCTAAGCTTTATAAATAGAAGCTTTGTGTGATCAAACCGTATCACTCGATACTCAGCCACCTTTGACGCTATCGACTATTCGATAACGAAGCGGGCTTTCGTGCAGCGGACCGGAAGTGGTGAATTTCCTCCGCCGGAAGTGACGCGCTCCAGCCGCCGCTTTCACTTCAATTAACTCCATCGTCGCGGCGCCCAACGTTTACTATATTATCGTTTAATTATCCTGCCAAACTCAACAATCACAACGCCAGTGATATAGTTAATCTTTAATTATATGTACCTACACCCGTAATTGGAAATACTATAAACTATATTTTAGACAAATGAATCCTCCGTCTCAGAATAGCTGGATATCATGGAGTGGGCAATGGATTCCTCAAACAAACTCATCCAGTTATACTCTATTTTGTTCTCCTTGCTAACCTGATTATCGACGTGAACAAATCAAAGATTTGTAAAAATTTTGATTTTACATAGTTTACATTTACAATAACATTTTTGTTTGCCGATATGATTCAATATCGGATATTTTCATTTACATGACCGTAGCAGTGTAGTCATTAGCCATAGTACTTAAATATACACACTCTTCAACTTCATCTATGTATTGACTTCTGTGTGTACTAGTGGCGAAGGGTGGAGGTAGGCTATTAAGATCTGACATAAATAGTGCACATTAAACTTTGTTAGTCAAACGTTTTTGTTTTCATTCAACTAAGACAGCAATGTGTGAATAGTGTTTATTAGTTTTTTTAAATTCAATTAATACCTGCCCAATCTGAGCCATAGTAGATAACAATAAAAAAAATCGTTTATCTATATATATCTAAAATTATGCCATAAAATCATATATAATTTTAGATATTTTATAGACAGGTGAATAGTTTTTATCGATTATGGTTTGGTTGGGCAGGTCTTAAGGGCGGACGTGCTCAGCGTGGGTCAAAATGGAGCTTTTTTTTCTATTTTCAAAGCATGATCCTGGATATACCTTAAACGTTGTAGATAATCTATTTATATAATTTTGAAGCCTTATTATCCTTCATATTTATTTTAAACATTTAATGACTGCATAAATTATTTTTATTACATAAAATAGTATTCTTTTAAACCTCTCGCTCTAATCTTTTAGCTTATGTTGTAGCTTAACCACTGGGGAATGCCAAAAGAAATGGCGTATTTCAAAAAAACACTACCTTATTCTTAGGTCAATAATTATTATAAAGCAATCACATGTTTGTCACACTTGAATGGTCAAAGACATAGCTTATAATTAGTATCTTTAGAATTATCTTCAAATGTGTTAATCTTGCCAATTTTTTGAATAATAAAATGCCTAATTCTTGTCAAATTTGGGATCACAGAGATTATCAATATAATTTTTTATCGTAAATATTTCACTATAATGATGTCGATATAAATTATACTGATGGTTTTATAAATGCGTTTAAAAATTAATAAATGTAAAAAATTTTAACACCACTGCACATTAATGTATTGAAATATGATTATATTCTAAAATATTAAAGCGAGAGGTTTAAAAGAATACTATTTTATGTACTTAAAATACTTTATGCAGTCATCAAATATTTAAAATAAATATAAAGAATAATAAGGCTTCAAAATTATATATATATATATATATATAGATTATCTACAACGCTTAAGGTATGTGCAGGATCATGCTTTGAAAATAGAACAAAAGCTCCATTTGACCTACGCTGAGCATATCCCCCCTTAATGAATTTTGAAAAACTATCGAACACCATCTGTAATTAAATTTATGTATTCTTAAATCAACGAAAACAAATAACTATGTCTGAAAAGTGTACACTGTTTTTGTTAGATTGCCCATAGCATACAATACCTATTACGGTTTGGTTAGGCAGGACTTGGTTGAATTTTAAAAACTAACCGGCACGATCTGCAAATTGTATCTTTAGTTCAATGAAAACAAATAAATATAACTGACAAAGTTTAGTGTGCAATTTATGTCGAATCTTAACAGGCTACCATCGCCCCTCGCCCCTGATGTGTACTGTATATTCTGGTGATTGTATAGATATAACATATGTTTTTTGGCTTGTATAGAACTTACGAAAGGGTTAACTGACAAACAGAGCTGTTATACTGCAGTCACTTCGTATAGTCAACCAAAACATCGTGAATAGCGCTACCAAATTATTCAAATTTACTCTGTTTAATTTAAAAATCAGTTGTCGATTCGCGTAACTTATATACGATTTCGTACTACATACTATGTCCGAAATCATTTTCAAATGTTAATGCCATGTACCTACTCGTATATATATATCTTTCGAATAAAAAATGATTAAAAGCTAATTTTTGTGTTATTTTTTTACAATTTCAAGTTCTATCGGGCTTTGAAAAATACTATTTACATCAATATGTGACTAGCGTATATTTTGTTTTCTACATGTCTCTATTTCTGTCGCTTTTTGGAGTGTTATAAATGAATTTAAGGTGAACTACCAGAGACACCTGGCGGAAAAATATGAAGCTTGATGTTTAAAATAATTTATTGATTGTTTTATTGTGTTTATTTAATACAATGAAAAAAAAAACGTTAAGCAATGTGAATTGACTAAAGGAATCCATCTATTATTACATATTTTTATCTTGTGATAATGTTGATCGTTAAAATTTTGTTTGTTAGGTTTTCTTTTGTGTTCTAAAAATATTTTAGAATAATTCATAATTAATTGTAATGTATTTTATATTTTTTATAAAAAAATATAAGTAGGTAAATCAATTTTTATTTATATCAAATCTAATTTCAGTTGTCACGATGTTGAACCAAAATATTAACAGCAATAAAATACCCATGTCAACGAATAACCAATAACATTTATTATACATCCCAATTGTTCATTACTTCTTAATTATTGTTTTAAAAATTCCCGCCTTTTATATCAGCTACATCTAAACTCACTTCAAGCAACTGGAATATATTTATATCTAGAGCTGGCTAGATTTGGCTGTACACCGTTATTTCCTATCCAATTGGTATACACACTTTAATTAATCTTATAAAATTAAAACAATTATTCTACGTCATATGGATACAACGTGATAGAAGAGCGTTAAGAATAAACATGAATTAAAAAGGTTAAAAACAAAATCTAGCTCAAAATAACTTTGAAGAGGAGTACTTATATATTTTTTTAATAATATCGCATTAAGGTATTCAAATAATATGCAAGGGAGGGTTGTATATTTAAACGGTCTGTATCGACCGAGGGATGCATGCTCGCTAAACTGCACGCGATTTTTGTATTATTGCAATACATTAGCAGAAACATAAATGGGCCATAGAATTAAAACTTTTCCTTGTAGTATTATAATTGAACCCGTAATGACAGTATTCTGTTTTCATGCAAATGCGAAGGAAAAATTATCCTAATGTGTTAGTTATTAAAATTTAAATAAACGAGACACGTTTATCATATATTCAAGTGTACTGTTTACTGTTTAGTGTGACACTGTTTATTTATGTTACGCTTATTAAATATCCAATATTTTCAATGACTTTATCTTGACTTCAATTAGACACATATATTATTTACAACTATTAAACTATTTTTTTTATTCAACAAATACTTGACAGGATTTTAAGAATGTAAAATCCATAGTTTATTTATTATTAGCAAGTGGAAGTACATAATTTTGTTCACTGTAGGTTTTTAAAATTGTTTTATATTCTATTTCTCTCTTTTTAACATAGTTATAATCATTTTCAATTTAGTGGTTTTCACTATTTAAACATTTCCGTTAAGGCATTTAATATGTGTCTAAATTCTAATATTAAAGGATCGTTTGGTTTTTCCGATGTAGACCGAATTACAGTCGTTGCATATTAATTCACAAATTCAGCTGTTATTTAAAGGTTTATTTTTATCTTTACTCTCTGATCGCAATTAAATATATTTAATTATTAAAACCAATCTAGGTTACAGTAATAATTTTGTCCTGTGGCTGAAATCTTCAGAACCATGAACCTTCATAGTGTTCGAGTGGATCTTTTTGATTCTTTTGCCACTTTCAAATTAAGTTGCTACAAAATTCATGACTAATTGTATCTGGACTGCTTTTTTTATTGAATTTTTCCTTTCTTACATATCCTATCTTATATTTATTCATTTTTATGATGACTACTTATGTTTTTTTTTTTAAACTATTTTCAATAACTCTCCAATATATTCTTTACACCAGTACCTACCTAATATTTGATATAATTTAATTTGATTTATTATGTTTTTTGTGACCGCCTGTTATTGGGACCATCACATATTATTTTATTCCATATTATAATTATACGCATTCTCTGTGATTGATCCTATCTCTGTGATTATGTATATTATATTCTTTTCATCCTAGTATAAAATTACTTTTCTTCTTTCAATGAATACAATATTCAAATAATCAAATAAATGCTAATAGATTGTCTGATCGTTTTTATCTTTCATATTATTTGATTTACCAATAAAGTGAGTATTGTTTTTTTTAACTGTTTGTGTAACTAAAATTATTATCAATCTCGCTTCATTCAATTTCGTTAAAAGCAATTCAGGATCTCACTTTATGTTGGCTTTATACGCTTTGCTTTGTTCATCCCCCGCAGAAATATTGCAGCCAATCATGCCGAAGGGTCTTATGAGCTTTTGTTTTTTTTAATGCCATAAAATTTAACGGACACGAGTCTCGTGACTTCTCTTTAAATCAAAGTGATACAACAACATTCAATAACAATTAAATAGAAATCACTCACATGAAAAAACGTAATATAATATGATACAGTGTGGTCATAGTAAAATTACCATATCGCTTTAATATGAATTTGGTACATTCCGATCAAAGATATTGAAAAACCCTTTTTTATAAAGATATGGAGCCTAAATCTATAATATTGATGCAAAAAAGGGACCTCTGGTATACTAATGAAGTTAGCCATAAGTGACTTTGCATTGCAAGTTTATTTGAAGAGAACTTCATACTTCTACAATGACATTACACTATAATTTCAGATTCATCCAATTACTTAATTACATACATGATTATAATATGACTTGTAGATATTATTATCAAAATAAGAATTGACTACTTTAATTTGACATTTCATACATCTCATATACCTACTCTATATCAAAGTAGATATTATTTGAATTTATAATTTAGCTATACTTTCGGAAAGATACTTTATCCTTAATTTAATGGAGGCAAGCTAAAATCAATACGTTGACTATTGTTTTCAAGATGAATAATCAATCACGTAAGACACCGAGAATTGCGGAAAAAATGAAATGGAAAAAATCAGAATGCAAGTCACCATTTTGTTAATAAGCGTGCACACGTGCAATTCGAAAATCGAACTGCCTTTAAAATTCCTATTTCGAAATGCGTAAATTATCTTCCTTCTAGACTCCTAATTCTTTGTCTCGGATATACTCGTATTATAATTAAAACTAAACATATAGAATATGTAGGCTCTGGAAGATGTTGCTTTATTTTCTTCTCTGTCCTGCCATGGGAGTCGTGGTCTCCCGGCGCGCCGTCATCTTTCCAATTTTATTGAAGTTAAATGGATCGAAGACCATGTATTGTTCATCCTTTTAATATATCCCATCCAGATGAGATGATTCCTTTGATCTTCATAGATTTGACGATATCCAGCTCATAGTACAGTTTGTGGTTGAACCAACCACGCTCTCATACTCTCCATCGGTGTAAGAATCTTTCTGATTTGCGCTCAAACACCACCAGTTTCTGGCAATCGGCAAAGAAGTACAGGGATATCTCATATTATAATATTCTGACGATGATTTGGTATTCGTTTTTGTAAGGTATGTAGGTATATAATATGTTAGGATTTTTTATCATCACTCAAAATACAATGCGAAATATACTTTTAATTACAATATAAATAATTACCTATACAGTTAACGACATAACCTTTATCACATAATAGATTTTAATTGAGTAGGTATTGGCATAAATCCTCACGCGAGTCATTTTTCATATAAATGTAAATTTATTCTTATTATAGTATATTCATTTTCTTGTAGCCGCATTGACCATATTTCTGCAGAAAACAACCAACCCATACTCCAAGTAAACTGAGTAAATATATTATGTTTGTAACTTACCAACATAGTAATATATGAATGTCGTGTACAATATTTTTGACAGTACAATTTGTGAATGGATTTTATGCTATATACTCACAAGTAATTCACAATATCCAACTAAATAAGATGTCAATAAAGATAAAATGTTACAATATATTTAAATGCATACACAATTGTTGGTTGGTTTATAATATTTTTTGAATTACATCCAATAAAATTGGTTTCACATGTTATATAGTTATCTTCTACTAGACCAGGGGTCGGCAAACCGTGGCTCGCAAGCCGCATGTGGCTCTTTGGGTATCGGCGTGCGGCTCTTTGCTAAATTCCCAATTTTTACAAAAACTTTTGCAAAATTCACAATTTTAATTTTTTGTCATTGATTTGTACACTTATTATATTATATAATGACATTATCGCGAGCCTAATTTTTCCTCCGTGATGGTTGATGCAAAAAGATATGATTGTTGTTGTTTTATCCGCCCATTGCAAAAGTCGACAAATCAAATTTTTCTCCATTTGATATTGACACGAGCACTTTTGAAATACAATTTTATTGGTGGATTTAACAAGCAAATATTTATGGAGCTCAAAATTTATAGGTCTTGCCACCAAAATTGAGGATTTGGAAAGAGAAAAATGCAATTTAATTTCACAACACAAGTGGGGCGCTCTAAAAGATCTACATAAAGTAGATACTACGATTGTTAATACATATTATGGAATAGCTTTCTGAACTCATATTCGAGTCTACATAATAATATATATGTGAATAATCATTTTCAAACATGAACAATATAAATAGCATTTAGAAAACCCAAATAACCGATGAGAACTATTTGGAGTCGCGCCTGAAATTAAAAACTACAAGTTACATACCAAACATACACACTCTCCAAAGAAATGCAAGGAAGGTCATTGTTCACATTAGTTTTAAGGAATCCGTAAAAATTGTATGTAATTCATATTCTGTAAAAGTTATATTTATAATGTCATCAATAAAAACATATAATATTAAGTATTTACGTTAGTTTTATTCGGGAAATCTTCTTTACTTAATAAATAAACAATTATAAAATGTAATTAATTCATTTAAATAAATCATATTTATAAAAATATACGTATGGCTCTCGAAATTTTTTTAACCGTTGTGCCACTCATATTTGGCTCTTTTGGTTCAAGAGTTTGCCGACCCCTGTACTAGACAAAGAGCCACCAAGCGTGATTTCAACCATAGTCTAGATGAATTTAAATACAACAACCAAGTTAACGTATACGAAACATAATATTATGCACATACCATTTTACACAGTTGAATAAAATAATGAAATACAAATAATCGGCTATGAAATAAAACATATTTTTATTCACACTGAAATCAATCACGGGATGAATTTATGTAAATGATTATATTTATAACACAGTCACTATATAGTATATAATATACACGGGTATATACAATTGCCAAATTAATTCCCAATCGTACTAATACACCAATTCACATATAAATCAATAATGCTTTGGTTACAATATGTCATGCTTTCACAATCGTTTGCCAACATGTCATATTTTATAAAGCACAATATATGTAATAAATAAAACTATGTAGGTATTTAAATATATGTCGAAATGGACATTATGAAATATAATAGTTAAAAAGTAATTGTCAACGTGCCGTGTATAGATAGAAACTTAAGAGTTTCGGGTATCTTTATGACCTTAATCTGGACAATATACAGATTTTGAAGAAAAGATTTAAATGCCATTAGTATGGTTTGTTTTTTCTCTTTCTATAAATTAAAATTCCATAATCATAATATAAAATACATTCATACCATAAAAGGTTATTTATTATTGCAATCGTTGTCATTTCAAATTAAACATATAGCTACATTTATGTACGTCTGATGTCAATAAATTGAGCACATTTACTTTTTCCTTTTTTCGATACTTAACGTCTCCTATTACTTTAATTTTAACAATAAATAATTTATTCAATTTAGCGACCCGTAATTTTGGAAATATTGCAAAAGTTGTCTTCTATGTATGCCATGATAAGTACGAATACAATAATTTTTTATGTATTTATTATGGTTTCATATGTTATTTACAAAGATTACTGAATATATTCAACTATATAATATTATTTATTATTACAATTTAGTGCAAATACTGAAAAAAAGAAAAATTAAAACAGTGAACCGCGGAAATTTGGTTTTATTACCAATTTCAATGAATCATAATACTCTTTAACAGTATCATATTGTAATATAATAAAATAATCACAACATATTGATTTTGAAGATGTAAAAAGGCAATTAGTCATTATGGTGATATATACTTATTTACTGCAACATCTAGGTATATAATATTATCCAGACATATCTACCGAACATTTCCAAACCTCTTAATTTTCGACCGTTATACGGCACCTGGTCCCTTAAAGTGGAACATATTTTTTTCCAAAATTTTCGTATTATTCTGTCGTTTTGATAAGACGTTTATCCAACGAAATAAGAAAATATAACATAGGTTTAGAACTCTGGATAAATCTAAGAGACTTTTTTACGTATATTACGTAGGTATATTACGCATAATATTAATATGTTTTTGAATGGAACATATTATATATTTTTTTGAATTTAACGAAATTTGTTTCGTACGAGTAACATTATCGATATGTCATACAAAAATAAATGTGGGTTGGTTGATTTCTGTATTAATAGGCCTGCGTACCTTGTTGGTTTGGATCGTTACCCAAAACAACCCAACGCCATGAGCAATTGTATGCCCGTAACAAGGTAAAATATATGTATGTGTGTCAAAGAGATAAATTATATTGTAGGCACTCCGGCTAGGTAATGTAATAACATAAGGTGCGGTAGCGAGTAGGTATTCCGTACAATAATAATATGCTACCATCTTACTTTAAAAACACATTACGTATTCAACATATATTATAATATATGTATGTATTACAGACTAACATTATTTAAATGTTTTTTAGGCTTATAACTTAGGAAGTATTCTAACAGATGTCTAAATTAACTCCTATAAACTCGCAGAAAATCTTATTTTAAAAACCAGTTATAAATATACAAATACAACAAAAAAAAAATAGTAAATATACCTTATATAGATGAAAAAGTCTTATTGTTGACTTCAATTGGACATAGTTATGGAGAAAGTAGCCAGTCCACAAAAAATAAAAAACATGAGATATGATATCTTAGATCAGATGCGAGAAGGTTTTCTCTACATCCTGCTGAAAATAGCCAAGCTAAAAAAAAAATATTCTTGAAAAAAAATATTATTTACAATTTGACATTTTACACACATTTTTAATAATCATGTTGTTACTAAAGTGCCATTTTCTCAACTCGACATTATTGTGGACTGGCTACATTCTGCATAACTACGTTCAATTAACATTGAAGTTGGTGGTTCCATCAAACCACACCAGTATTAATCGGGCGATCACGTGAACCTACGTTTGTTTGTAAAGCATCAGCATTTTTTTATGACTGGGAATGTCTCAGAAGAAGTTAACCAAGACTGAGATTTCTACGCACTCAAGTGTGCTTTAACTGAATATAAAAATATTTTATTTATATATTCTTAAATATATTAACACTACAAAAGACCCAGACGCCCAAGTGTAGTGTCGTTTAACAGCAGTGTATTTAATAATATAAGTGAAACAATCACAAACACATAGGTTTTGAGAATGAAATCACATAAATATATTATGCCCTCACTGGGAATCTAACGGAATCTAAGGGATGAAAGGCCATCGTCTTACACACTCAACTTTTCTAAGTGTATAAGTATATAAGAAATTAGTACCGATAAAACAAAAGCTAATATAAAACTGTCGTACCTACAATCAAAGTGAAGAGAACTTCGCGCACTCAATATAATGCTGAAAATTTTCTAAATGCAACACAATTGACCTTTGTGGTGATCAGGTTGGACGGCTTGATGGGTCCAACAACTGGTTGGATTAACAGGATTGATAAGCAACTCTTCGTTTTTCGTACACATTTTGTAGATATTCCCCCAAGTATTTCGTTTACATCTTGTATTTCTTTGTGACATTCTCACATGGACATGTTTATTGGACAGGTGACAACACCTTTGACGCAGAATCCGGATGTATGACTTACTGGGAATTGATAGATCGCCGCTGACTGGGCGCCGGGACAACTAGACGGGCAAGCCACGTCTTAAGAATAGAAAAATCACAACCACTTAAAAGACTCTTTATTAATAATTATATCAGAATAAAGAGGAGGATCGGGAGATCTAAACTAAAGTAGTTGGGCTATGTAAAAAGATACATAGCTTATCTGAGACTAAGTCGGTGAATGAATCTTTCACCAGACGAAGAAAAGTGGAGACATTTACTGAAGGCGGTATTTAACTGTTATAACCCATTAAGGCTTTACCTCGGTTGAGGCGTGGTCTAAAAAGATCGTGGCTAGACGATGCGCGGATTGCGGGTCGCGGGTGCAAATGACGCATGCCAAACGAAATATAATTTGTCATATAAATCCAACATGCGTCTATTTAATGTTCTATTTTTATTGTTTTATTAGTAACAATAATAATATATTCATTGACATGTTTTCTTTTTCAAGTAAATGGGTAACGTTTTTAGTCATCTTTACACGATTTAAGAATTAATACCCCCGTCGCCATCACGAAAAAAATTGACGTATTCACACCTCGACGTTCGCTTTCGGACTGCCAGCGAGTCCAAAATTTCGTCGCGCCTATAGTTGAAAATTTTTTGCCGTTTCACTGAAGTATCGTCTTAATAATAAAAAAGTTCTACATCACTACTTTGTCCAAACGAAACCGGTCGTGATCTTTATTAAATTATGCGGATTAATCTCATTAGGAAAATGTATACCTACTTCTCTGCTAGTTAGGTACTCGATGTTTACTAGGTTATGTCCATAATCCTGTTAGGCAAGTATCGAGTTATGTCACACTGAACCAGAAGTAAGCCGCGGGCAGGCCATCTAATCATTTCCAAGTATAGCCGTAACACTTTTCTTTGAGATTATTATCATGAAATACTTAAGTGTTCCACATATTCCCGGATCAGATCGCTCGAGGGATTGGGATCGTATTGCATTCGGATTGGGTATTGTTCGAGAGTTGAGAATACACATTATGGATTTATTTCGATTTGGTCTTTAGTTTTTATTTTATTGATACTTGAATTTAAAAAAAGATATACTATTACTTTGCGAATATACTCAAAGTTGTTATTTAAGTATATTCATAATATTATTGTCTTATAATAATTTTACTTGCTGCGCGAAATAAAATATTTACAGGTCGCAAAGTTACTCGTAGTAAAATTAATTTATAGTGATTAATTTGTTAAGGGCGGACGTGCTCAGCGTGGATAAAAATGGAGCTTTTTTCTATTTTCAAAGCATGATCTTGGACATACCTTAAACGTTGTAGATAATCTATTTATATAATTTTTGAAGCCTTATTATCCGTTATATTTATTTTAAACATTTGATGACTGCATAAAGTATTTTTATTACATAAAATAGTATTCTTTTAAATATAGTCATATTTCAGTACATAAATGTGCAGTGGTGTTAAGATTTTTTACATTTATTAATTTTGAAACGCATTTATAAAACCATCAGTATAATTTATGTCGACATTATTATAGTGAAATATTTACGATAAAAAATTATATTGATAATCTCTGTGATCCCAAATTTGACAAGAATTGGGCATTTTATTATTCAAAAAATGGGCAAGATTAACACATTTGAAGATAATTCTAAAGATACTCATTATAAGCTATGTATTTGACTATTCAAGTGTGATAAAAATCCTATGAATAATGATTGCTTTATAATAATTATTGACCTAAGAATAAGGTAGTGTTTTTTGAAATACGCCATTTATTTTGGCATTCCCCAGTGGTTAAGCTACAATATACGGCCGTAGCCATAAATTGATATACTATAATTGAAGTAGGGAGTAAAATTATGTTAACGCGCGTGTTTGAACATGTAACTAACCGTTTTTTTTAATACTTTGGACGCGGAAGACGCACACGGCGCGTAATGGCCAGGCGGCCTATCGATGTAATTAACGTGCATTTTAAAGGGGGCAATTAAAATCTCATTATCTCTTCAGCAGCGAACGCGTTAAATAGTATTTTGTATTTTAAATAAAAAGTATCAATTACCGTAACTACTTACCGGTTTATTAAATAATTAGCAAGTGGAAGTACGTCATAACTAAAATTTGAAGAAATCATGAAATCGGTTTATATTCTTATATAATACTAGAAAAAATACCTGGAAAAGTCACCTGTCAATATTATTTGATATGGGTAGTTCTGAAGTATAAATTATTCTATGTAATATCATTTTTTTTAGAATATTTAACTATATTTTCTAGTGGAAATGCACTTATTTTAATATTAGTCGGAACCGGTTTCGTCCGCTTTAAACGAACATTGTCAACTGGATGGATTATTTTGAAGCCTTTCGTTGGCCTGACTAATATTAAAATAAGTGAACCATATATAAACAATAATATTATATTGTGTTTTCACTGTAATATCATCTGTCAAATTATTATGAAGGTATCTTATTATATGTTTTCTTTTACGACTCTGTTAAAATAAACGATCCCTTTCTGTGTGTCAGTTTATATTTTAAATTTTGAATTTAATCCGCCTTTTCCCTGTATTGCATTCTCCTGCACACATTATCGACTACATTACCGAATGAAAATATCAATACCAGTTTTTCGATATTACATAATATTGAATACCGATATTCACTAAAACATATCAAGATAACTGTTTTACGGTAGCCTAATATTTTCATGAATGTCATCAACTTTGTTCCAATACAATTCCATACAGAACCCGAAATTGACAGTTTGTTTAGTTATTGTCAAAATTTGTACAAAATCAAGAGTTATTGCGCCCAAAATAAATATGAGGTATTTATTTTTTGTTATATTAGTTGACTTTTACCAGGTGATTCAGTCTTTTGAGATACAATATTTTTAATTATTTCTCTGCTTTCTTAATGGCAATAATACCGGTATTTTAGATATTTAAAACCGTTATTTCGGTACAGGTAGTTGAATATCGGGATCCTGGTTTTCAGAATACCGGTATTGCAAATCCTATGCACATGTGCATACATTTTATTACCACGTTTTTATTGGCTCGTATTCTTGTTTGTCCAGTATAATTTTTTTCTTGTGTGTCCAAGATTTGTATTGGACGATTGAAGACTTTTAACTAATTTCCCGACTAGCTAGAAATTTGAAACTATCAGAATATATCAGAACACGACGACAATGCATTATTTTAATACTTTTAGCCATCTTTAAGCAGAATCTAATTAATTTTCAGTTAATTCTGTTTTGTATGGAATGTTATTTTGGAAAAAAATCGTAAAAAGTAAAACACTATTATTGGTTGCTAAGGGGACCCTAGCAACTAAATTATTAATATATACGTGCGATACTATGGAAATCAATATGAAATGTCAAAATAACATTTCAGTATTTCTATCAAGTACAAATTTTTTTGATTGTTTGATCGTTTTTAGTCAAGTCAAGTTTATATGATTCACATTTTTCTTGTGTATCCAGTCCTAGCAACTAAATTGTTAATATATACGTGCGTTACTATGGAAATCAATATGAAATGTCAAAATGACATTTCAGTATTCTATATTTATTCAGTATTTCTATCAGTACAAAAATAAAGTATTTATTAATACATAGAATTGTCAATTTTATATGATTCAACAGAAAATTTTAAAACGTGGTAAGTATGTATAAAAAAGTTCTTTTTATCTTGTAATTATTTTCTCGTGCGTTACTGATAAACTGAGACAAATTAATATTATTATGTACCTATACATAATAATATATCAACTATATATAATGTCTAAATAAGAATGTTTTTCTTTATCGTCTTTGGGGTACAGTGGGTATGTCAAAATCTGTAAAATTAAGATAGGTACGTGATAAAATAATTCCAATATTAAATCGGAGAGATATTTAAATTTCTCAGTCGGCCAGTAACGGTTAGGAAGCTCCATCGTAAAATAGCGTTCGGCAGGAAATGAGAGCTTATTCCACCAAAAGCTTTATAAAGTGTGTTATTAAAACCCGTATTAGGTTACAAGCCTGACTTATCGTTAATTAAATCTTAAAAAACACGAACGTGATTCTTTGTACGTGAAACGTTTCATTAATGTATACGTATTCAGAAAATATTACTATTGAATTGCTTTCGATTTTGCAATTCGACGAGCCATTCACAGAAAAGAGGATAGGTATATTTTTTACGACTGAATTTCACCCTGGATTATATAATTTAGCATTATTATTATTTGCTTTTTATAATACCTTGACTTATTCAATTCAATTCAAGTATGGTTCAGTGGTCATTAATTATTTTTTTATTAACAAGACTGAACATAATTATATAATATTATTATATATTCATTCATTCATTCATTCCGACCATGTTCGATTATAATAGGATCATAAATGGGCCTCCACAGAGTGAAGTTTTGTATTAATAGATTTTGTTTTTACGAGAAATGGATGTCAGCCACTTGCTCAACCTATTAGGTCTATACTCTGACTCATAACACAAATTGAAAAACAATATGTGTACTTATTACTCAAGACTCGAACTTGGGACCCACGATAATATAGGCCGACGCTTAAAATGCTTAAGTTAAGACATTCAAATCATGACATAAAATAATACTTACTAAAAATCAGTGAGATAAAAAATATAAACATACAAAATTTGAACGCAATTATTGCCCTATTAATCTGTCAGTTGTACCGAGAACAATACTGGCAAGAATGGCAGAGTTTTCATTCACACGGCGTGCAAGTCGGAAGTTAAGTTTTAAACTACAGTATATAAGCCAGTGGCGAAGAGTGGAGGTAGAGCATACTAAACTTTGTCAGTCATGATATGACTGATACATATTATGTATTCGTTTTCATTAAACTAATATTACAATGAGCAGACAGTATTGGTTAGTTTTTAGAAAAACCGTGCCTAAACCAAGCCATAGTGGATAACAGTCAAAAAATATTTGTAAAATATCTAAGATTACGCCATTAAACTATAAATATTCTATAGAATATTTTTTATGGATTATGGTTTGGTTAGGCAGGGCTTCATGAATTTAATAAAACTAACCAACACCATCTCTAATATGTATTCTTAATTCAACGAAAACAAATGAGTATGGCTGAAAAAATGTGCACTATTTTTGTCGGATCGCCCATAACATACCAACACTATTATGGTATTGGTTTAGGCAGGGTTAATTGATTTTACTTACCAACTTACCAACTCTCTCTGTATATTGTTGTCTTCGTTCAATAAAAACAAATACTTATGACTGAGAAAGTTTAGTGTGCACTATCAATGTCGGATCTTAACAGTCTACCTCCACCCTTCGCCGCTGATATAAGCATACCTAAGAAAAGCAGCTAAATTTCTTATACCATAATGCAGTATTATTAACGGTATCTACCAATTGGATCACATTATCCAAATCTAGATCAAACGATATATCCAAAAAATAGTAACAAATAACTACTGGTAGCTCGTTTTTCCTGGCAACATGTACTGTGCAGTTTCCGACCTGTTTTGGACTCAATGATGAAATGTTTGAAAGATGGTGACTATAAACTCTTTTTTTTAATAATAATTGTTATATTTGGCGATTTTTTTTTAGAACTTTCAATCAACATAATACTAATATAATACACAGCATAATATATCCAGTCACGTGACAACCAGTTTTGGTTAATAAGGTATATTATAGTGTCTCTGTTCTGGCAGAACACACTAACTGGAGAATACTAGTTTTGAGTAATTTGACTTTGAAGTTTTTAAAATGTTTGAAATTGTCTATCATGCGAGTTTATTAAGTAATCGTAAAAAGGATGACTTTAAAATAAAGACTGTTTATTTATTAAGAAGGTTTCCAGACGGTAAAGTTTGACATTTTGATATAACTAACTCAATATGTCATTTCTTCGAATTAGTGTATTATGCCAGAACAGTGACGATAAAGAAAATGTGCACTAAGTATTAGGTGCTTATTATCAGACTTTTTAATATTATTTATGAAGAAAATGAAATGCAATCTTGCAATAAACTTTCCAGTCGCTCACGGGATACTGGTTGGGAATCACTGGGCTAGAATGATGCATTATTGTGATAATAACACACACATATTATATAGGACATAAATAAAAAAAAATAATCGGTTGCAAATGGCAAATCGTATTGAAATACTTTTTGACATACTAGTGTGAAGTGTGTTACAAATAAATGAGTCGCTTAGAATCATAACTCACATATTGCAATTTTGTCGTTTTTTAGTTAAATATGCCAAGTGATTCTAAATGAATTAATCTATATACCGAAAAATAGTTGAGTATTAAAAGTCAATTTAAACCATGTGAAAATCGTTGACAATGTTCATTGTTGGTGTAATATGTCGTATATTTCAAAGAATAGAGTTTTGTCACCAACGCCTTCCTAACCAATCGGGGAGCTCTATTTCTCATAGTATGCTGTATGTCTGCAACGTTAGGAGTATTAGGTATATATATTTTAAAAAAAAAAGTTATTCGACTCTCTCACTCATTAATATTCTAGGGAGTTCAATACCGTTCTTCTAATTACAAAAAATAGTCCTCTGTTGGTTTTTAGCGATTATCTCAAAACTTGATTTTTGGAATATGTGAGTTATGATTCTAAGCGACTCAAATATTCAATGTAAAATTACTTGCAGCTAATTTAATTATTAGTCTTAATAACCCTTTTTCGGCCTCAATTGTATACATTTGGATTCCATCTATAGCATAGAAAAGCTCTTCTTCAGCGTCTAATAAAAACAAATAGTATATTACCAGAAGATATTTGTCATTTTTTTTTTATACGAGTATCATCACAAACATATTTTATGAAGAAGTAGTAATAAACAGTAGTATCATG
Organism: Rhyacophila brunnea; assembly: GCF_057557595.1. Lineage (NCBI taxonomy): Eukaryota > Metazoa > Arthropoda > Insecta > Trichoptera > Rhyacophilidae > Rhyacophila > Rhyacophila brunnea. The sequence continues at coordinate 31,959,127 of NW_028233170.1, read as the reverse complement.
GCTGACTAGACAAAGTCGCGTGGAAGTTTCCGTGTTTCATGGCATGTATATAATATAATATCTTATTTTTCTAGCAATATTATTACAACATGACATTTTCCTTTTTATTTAGGTCACTGGTTCTTGGTTTTAGGTCACCGAAATTCCGCCGAAGGAATCGACACAAACAAATCAATTACTAAGCGTGTACCTTCGACCGAAATACAGCAGTCTAACGAAATTACTTTTCATTCATTTTCAACACTCAAATGGATTGGTTTAATTATATAATTAAACCTCTATATTATTAATCATCTTGAAAGGTTAGCTAACGTTGAGAGTATCTGCTTTCTCGCGTACATGTATGGGGCTGATATTAATTATGTAGAAGTATCAAAGCGTTATACCGAAATTGTGTTACTTAATATTTTAATGAAACCAATTTGAAAGCTAATCAATGAATACTTTTTGGTTTACAACAGTTTAACTATTTCCTAATATTCGGAAAATTATAATTTTAAAGGAGGAAAACATGTTTTCAAAATAATAATCTTATAAAGAGATAAAAATGTCAGAAAACAGAAAGACTTTGAACTCTAAGTTTAATTATTAGTAACAATTTTTTCATTGAATCAATAGATACAATTCGTCACCTCAATACTACAACTAGATAACTTGATTATCACTGTTTTTGAGATAGCTATTGAATATGATTCTACATTTCTTTCTCTACAAAATAATACAACTAGGTAAGTCAGAAGTTAATGGGAACTGTATTAATTTTGTATTTGAAAATGTTAGATAACTACTTTAAAACCATAGTATGCATTAAATAAATAAAATAATATATATACAATATTTTTTCATACAATTGAACATTATTTAATTGTTGCCAATTAGACAAGCACAATTTTCCATTTTTATTTTAAATAATAATTATAGCCTAGATTTATGTTAATCAAGTGAAGTTTAAATTTCATTTTCCCAACAATGACCAAATCTAGTTGTAGTACTGAATAATACTATCACACACATCTTTCATTTTGTCGTCTAATTTTCCTACTTGCGAATAATTTTTAATAACTTTATTTATATAGTTTAGGAATACCAAATTTCACTAATAAATGGCTACCTACTTTGTTATTTAAATCAAGACACCTAACGGATGATATTATAATTAACATGATTTATAGTTTATTTCGGGAGTAACCAATATTTTAGATATGATGATATATTTCTATTGCTACCAATTATGAATTATTAATGTTTAAGAAATAATTAATATGGTATAATTATGATCACGTAATGATGTGATGACTAATGAGCGTGATACATCTAAACTCAAATAAATACTTTATTGTCATAGATGACAATGGTAGGTAGGCTGTTAAGATCTGACATAAATAGTCCATCAAACGTATTTGTTTTCATTGAACCAGGATTACAGTGTGAAAAAAGTGTTTGTGTTAGTTTTTAAACCCTGCCTAATCCAAGCCATAATACATAATATCGTCACCGTTCAGGCAAAAGTCACCAACCCTAAAAACATAGTTTTGAGATATCGCAATTTGAAAGTTTAAAAATGCAGGAAAAATCAGATTTTAATGTTTTTAAGGTTTTATCTACATTAAATTATTTTCTCATGTCTTCTTAATAATTTCTTTAAGGTAATTTTACTTTTTGATGCTACGAGTAATTAAAACATCTGGAAGGTTTTGAAGGAAGCAAGGTAGCTCAATTATGGTTTGGTGACTTTTGCTTGTTAATAATCTGAACAATGTTAGCCAAAAGAATGATCAGTAAAACTCACCATCCATAGTATAGTGACTTTTGCTTGTATATTTATAACGAAGGATTTATTTTTTTTATATAGTCAATAATGTCTATTCACCTATAATGACTTTTGCTTGTTAAGATTTTATCGAAAGTCATTTAGTGAAAAACAAATAATTCGGATTTAAGCAAAATTTTACTAACTAATGTACCGTGGTGAGTTTTGCATCTTAAAGAACATAATTTTACGCTTCGGGTGACATACTCAACTCAAAACTGCCATTTTCAGGGTTGGTGACTTTTGCCTGAACGGTGACGATATAATCAAAAATATTCGTTTATCTATAAAATATCTCAAATTCTGCCATTACCATACATATTTTTTGATATTCTAAAGATAGACGAATAATTTTTATCGATTATGGTTTAGTTGAGGCAGGGCTTCATGAATTTAAAAAAATATTCCAAGTATTTTTAATTCAACGAAAAGAAATAAGTATGGCTGAAAAGTTTAGATTATTTTTGTCAGATTGCCTATAACATACCTAAACTATTATGGCTCGGCTTAGGCAGGATTTCATTGAATTTTAAAAACTAATGAGAACTATCTAAAAATTGTATTCTTAGTCCAATGAAAACAAATAAGTATGACTAACGATGCTTAGTGTGCACTATAAATGTCGAATCTTAATAGCCTACCTCCACCCTTTGCCACTGATAGATGAAAGATAATCTTTGAGCATTATATAACTATCTACCGAATACAATATGAGCATGTGGCATTTTTATTTATCTATCAAGATAAATTAATCATCTGATGGATAAACGCTGTTTTTACCATGCCATCAAGTGATATAAGTAGTTTTTGCATTTCCAGATGCTCAAGTCCTGCCGGCAGCTCAGCATGACGGTCCGCAGTCCAACGGGGAGTATCAGCGGGACGCGGCAGACATGCTCGTGGATGGACCGGCAGGGCAGGCCGGTGTCGCCGCCCTTAGAGTACCAGAGGGCGCCGCCTCCCGTCTTGCCGCCCACGCAGAGATATCCCGCCTACGGAGGATCCTCCAGATCGAGCAGCAAAGACAGAAGTATACGACGGGTTAGTTTCCATTGAGCTTATATCTTCAACTAATATTACAACTAACAATATGTAAACTATGTCTTTTCAATCAATAATATTACAGTTTGTATTAGTTGTTTTCAATTCCGGAATCTCTTATCCCAAAATCCCGTGATTACATAATATAAACGCTGGAATTACTTTTTGTCATTTCCCATCACTTAATGTTGTTGGAAGTTTTCAATGATCAATGTTAATTCCTGAATGATCCGGTGATATATACGAGTAACTAATGTTATTTTTGTGATGTGTAAGTGTTCAAATTAGACCTCAAATTGTTTAAATAAACGAAAATTAAAAACGGTTTTATAATTACATGTATTTATTATTTTTAAATTTTACGTGTAGTTCAGTTTTTAGGATATACGTATTAACCACTGGGCAACTAGAACAAAAAACATATATTTAAAACATATAAAATAGCAACTAAGTGTATGTAATTTAACATATAATGAATTGAAAGGAGTTTTAATTAATATTATTTACTTTACATTACGACTACATCATATAAACAATACTTAGAAATACTCACCAAATAATATTTTTGGTGTTTAAAATATAGTGTAATTTTGCTTGAAATCTCTCAGGTGACAGAACTCAAAATATCTAACTTCGTCACAATCATTTAGGCATAAATCTGTTGTTATAGTTTTTAGATCGTGAACTTTATTTTTAATACACAGATGACTGTATAGCTAGCTTATCATTATAAAAAAATGTGGTTACTTGAAACTAGATAGCAATGGCAGCACAAAAATAATAGCGGGTGGTTTCTCAGTGAAACCACTGGGTAACAAAGTGTTAAACTAGAAACAATAAGTAGGTATTTAATGTCATCATCATCATCAGCCTGAATCTATCCACTGCTGGATGAAGGCATCTTCAAGCTGCTTCCACTTCTATCGGTCCTGTGCATTGCGTTGCCACGTACTTCCGCAGAACTTTATCATTTCATCGATCCAGCGGCCTCTGGGTCTACCTTGCGGACGTTTTGTACTTCTTGGATACCACTGGATAACTACATTTGTCCAACGATTGTCTCTTCTTCGAGCTATGTGTCCAGCCCATCTCCATTTAAGGCTTTTAATAAACTCTATTACATCGCAAACCCTCGTCTGCTTCCTTATCCACTCATTCCTCTTTTTGCTCTTTCGCGTTATGCCCAGCATGCACCTCTCCATACCTAAGTTTCTCGATCTCTCTTTTACTTAGGGTAACAAGACAAGATAGGCGGCCAAAAGCACTCCAGCCTAGCTTTACATTGCGAACAATTTCATTAAATAAACATCCATCTATAGACACTTGTTGTCCTAGATTGATGTAGCGTTTCACCTGTTCGCGCATAATATCGATGTATAATATTTTATTATAAGACTTTCCAACCCCTGAGTAAGTCTTTACGTATGAATAATGTATTGTGGCGATCTTTTTGTCTAGTAAATAATATACTCAGTTACCTATAAGTTTGCCATTGGTAAGTGCAATAATATAGTACACGAAGATGCCGAAAGGTGATACTCGAGATGCAAAAAAATATTCAAATAGACAATTGCAATGTTTACTTATCTATTACTAAAATGAATTATTTTTTAATTAATTATTGGAAAAATAGCTTCTTTCATAAAACGAAAGGAAAATGAGTTTTTGCATAAAAATTAAAAATTGTAATTTCATAAAAGGCAAGATTTAATAAAACTATTTCAATTTTATGAAATAGCCAAATGTTATAATATATTTATTCTCATCGTATAAACGCAGTATACGTCATTATTATATTACTATTCACGACAGGGTTTATTTTCGATTTTCTTAAAAATCGTCTTAAGTCGAGCAAAGTAGGAAAATTTCTCTGGATTACGGGATCGGAAAACTTTACTTGCAAAACTATAAAACTTTTCACCAACTCGAATAAAATAAAATATCCCAATCCTCGGATTTCAGATTCGAAATCAAGATTACTAATTCCGAATACAGAATTGAAAAGTCTGTCCGGGGCTATAACCCCTAGTATGTACGCAATTTACCGCAGTATTATTATTATATAAGTACTTTTTTATTATCCAAAATTTTATTTGTACTAATAGAAAACAAAACATTATTTCAACTATAGACAAACAAAAAGTATAACTACCTATATAAAAATAATTACAAGATAAAAAGAACTTTTTATATATGAAGTTTTAAATTTTATGTTGAATAATATAAACTTGACTAGACTAGCTTAAACGATCAAAAAAAATTGTATTTGATAGAAATAATACTGAAATGTCATTTCGACACTCATATTGATTTCCATAGTAACGCACGTATATATTATTAATTTCCTAGCAACCAATAATAGTGGATTGGATTACGTATTTCTTCCGAAATAACTTTTCATACAAAACAGAATTAACTGAAAATGAATTTAATTCTACTTAAAGATGACTAAAAGTATTAAAAAAATAAATTGGCACCGTGTTCTGATATATTCTAAAAGTTTCAAATGTCTAGCTAGTCGGGAAGTTTTTTAAAAATCGATTGCAAGATTTGTACCGGACAAACAATCAACGGATAAACAACCACCAGACAAATAAGAATATGACCTAATAAAAACGTTGTAATAACATAGTTAAATCAACCAGTATCTTCCGGATTTCTGATTCCTTAATTGAATTTGAACAACGGTGATCCTGTTTTGGGCCAAATGCCAGGCTATTAAGTATTCTCAGTAAAACCTCTGAAGAAAATGTATATATTATACTATACCTTAAATTCTTCAACATTCTATAGGATTTAAAGGACGTAATATTAAAATTAAAATGAATTAATGTATAATATTCTTCAACATGAATCATCATTTATCATTAATAAATAGAACAATTGATATTTATACTTACACGGAAGTGCCACGTATCACTTTATTTTTCTTATTGTAGATAGTCAGATCTCTGTTATTCAGATTTTTGCGAAGTTGAGTCCCAGCTACCCCTACATCTTTCAGGAGGTCTGCCAGAGAGATGACAACCACCTGTCTTTCATGCAACATGGTGTGTGTGACCGTAGTTTCGTCCATTCTTTTCATGCTTGCATTCCAGAATTTTCTTCTTTGTCTTACCCATCTGACCACATTTTCCACTTCACAAATATCTCTGGCAGACTACCATCCTATATAACATAATTTATATTATGTAATTAATTATTGTTATGGTAATATTTACAATAGAAAATTTCTCTAAGATAAAAGTAATGATAAACTGCTTTGCTGATTGGCATTTAAATCGAGCGGTTCAACTACATATAGGTATCTTGTACAACAAATTAATGTAAATTGACTGACGAGATAGCTCACAGGATCAAACTGGCATGGAGCGCATTTGGTCGCTTGAAAAGTATCTTCAAAAGTGACTATCCATTGTGCATTGAGCTTAAAGCCTTTAACCAATGTGTGCTACCAACGCTCACGTTTGCATGTAAAAAATAAATTCTTAATATAACCAAAAAATTACGACCAGCGTAACGTGGCATGGAAATATATATGTTACGCATAACACGTAAAGATTGATAAGAAAGCAAACAAGAGTACGTGAAGTGATAGAGATGGCTAAGCATATGAAATGGCAATGGGTTAGACATGTCGTTCGGCGAGTGGAAAGCCGCTGGGCAAATGCCGCCATACAGTGGCAGATGGCCTAAAACCCGCTGGATAGACGAACTCATTAAGTTCGGTGGATATATGTGGAAGCAAATAACTAGGGACCGTGAACAGTGGAGGGAGCTAGGGGAGGCTATCATCGAGCAGTGGATCGACCCCGGCTAATGATTATAATGATTACAATATAAAATTATAATTATATCGTACGATCATGTTATTTATACTCATAACATAATTTAATCTAAATATACTAAAATAGTGTTATTTGTTCTCTTTCCAGGTGGACCTATGCATAGAACCAGGGCAATCTTTAGGGTTAATGATTAGAGGGGGCTTGGAGTACAACCTTGGAATCTTCATTACAGGAGTTGACAAGGATTCAGTGGCGGATAGAGCGGGACTGATGGTAAAATATTAATTTCACTATTATACCTTTAATATTTTGTCGATATGTATAGGTATATAATATAATAAGGCATCTTATATTATTTAATTGACATTATTTGACCATAACATTTGGTTATACATAGGAATTTTTAATAAGGAGACGGTGATAGTCGATTGATGCCATCTATCAAAAACTTTTGTCGTCGTTTCCTGACAGATATATTTTGTCTATATTTTCCATTTGTTAATATAGCGTGGAATACAGTTTGACAATAAATCTTATAGTCCCAATGTACCCAATCGACGTTGACCCCGATTTGAGATACAATAGCATCCATTTAATTATGAAAGAGTTTTATCTGGCGGTATCATAATATGAGCCCTCAAGAAGTGAAGTGACAAAATGGTGAAACTTTCTTATTGAAGGTTTTAGTTTAATGAACTTTTTACATATTTTTTTGTATGGAGCTGTATTATTTTTTTTTATATTAAATGGAAGTTTATTACATAAGCAAATAGAAAAAAAGTATTTATGGATAATATTGATTGTAATAAGATAATAAAAGGGGTGAGTTTACTTCACCTTTACTTATTAATGTCACTTGGCTCACTTTAGCCTATGTTAGTCGTGTTCACCTCTACATACTAATAGTACTTGGCTCACTTTTAGATAAGTTAGTCATGTTCACCATTACGTGGGAAACTTGCATGAATGCATATAAGTGAACACAGCTTACAAGCATGTTACCATAGCAACATGCGTGTTAGCCGTGTTCACTTCTATAGGATAACAACACGTTAACCAGTTGATGATAACGGTGAAGTAAGCTAATGACTTGGCTCACTTCACCATTTGACAATATAATACGATAGCTCAATGAATATTTTTATTTTAACAATAAAACACCATTTTAGTATATATTTTCTTGGCTCACCTCACTTTTATGATAGTTAATGACATGTAGAATACCATAACGCACCTAACTCATTTTTTTCAAAAATGTCGGTTGGCTCACTCGACTTCTCCTAGGCTCATATGTAGGTATATATTATTTTAACACCGAAAATCAGACTCGGAGCCCCCGGATGAAAGGTCATCGCCTTACGCAGTAGACTACAATGGCTTTTTGTATTACAATACTTGATGGCGATTCCACAGTTTTTAGCTTGGTTAAATTGGTAACATTAGAACTGATAATATTCTGTATGATACTGGCATATTAATGGTTATCGTTGATGTCCTGTCCATTTCGATGTTTTGTAATTATGATTTTTGCGATTAATTGTAATTGTTCATCTAAATATTCCAAATAATGGTGGTAAGAGGTATTTGATTGATGCCAGTGTATTCCTTTAGTTTTATCTACTTAGTATTTTATTAATTAAGCAATGCTATCCATTATTAACATTAGTTTCAGTATTTATTTTGGCAATTACTGTTATCTAAAGTTGTTTAGTAATGCTTACGGATTTTGACAGATGATGGCAATAATAGCTTCGAGTTTACTATAAATGAATCTTCAGTTTGATAATTTAATCAATAGCATCAGTTTTCTTCGGCTCAATTTAAAATATACGGGTTTATTTAATGTCTTTGGCTTAATGTATAATTGTTTATGAACTCTATATAGAAAGTTACTATATTAATATTAACATAAGATTATAGTTTACACTGATGTATGCTTTCAAAATTCATTTCGGTATTAATGTAATTATTTATAAAATAATCATCATAAATTATTTGAAATAGCATTAACATTAAATAAAAACGTAGCATCATAAAACAGGAATATAAATCAAATATTATTATTTAATCAGATATTAGTGGAATGAGGAACTCGATGAAGCTTGCCAATTTGTCAAAAATATGTCTTATTACTTCATCTTAAAATACAATTGATTGGAATTATGCCAAAATTCATTTCTAAAAGTATGTATATCAACTTGTATTATGTACACTTATGTACCATATTAAAGATCGTATTCACTTTATATTATAATTAATTTGAATTTCCTAAGACATATATATTCGGCTCAGAGTGAATTTATGCATCGTATTATAATACCTAGGCACGTTAGTGATGAAATTATGAAACGTCAATATAATTATGAAAAATCAGTGTCGAAGATTATATTTTCAAATCAAAAATAATAACAAAACAAAAAGAACTTTTACTAACTTAAACTTTTTCAATATGCTCAAACTTGTACTTGATATGAAGTAAATAAAAAACAATCAAACAAACAATAATATAGAATACTGAAATGTCATTTTGACATTTCATTTTGATTTCCATAGTAACGCACGTATATATTAATAATTTAGTTGCTAGGACCATCCCCTTAGCAACCAATAATAGTCTTTTACTTTTTACGGATTTTTCTGAAATAACTTTTCAACGAAAGTTGTTCAGACACGAATATCGGCAGTTTACAATTAAATTGCAAAAAAATCCAATTGATTTTGTATAACCGATCGCACGACATGTAATGGTATTTTTTAATTTGAAAGTTAAACATATCTCAAATCTTCTCCAGTCGTAGGTACCAAGGTACAAAAAAATAATAATATTTATTTATCATTTAGTTAGTTATGTATGATGGTGGTAATATTTGTTATCAATGACTAACTAATCACTATTTGAACTGAAAAGCGTTACCTAACCCAATATAACACACGATAATATCAGTGGTTACTACTCCAACAATTAGAGGCATCTTGCGAAAAAACACGAAACTTGTAATTTGATACATTTTTTTTTTAATAATTTTACATTTCAATATATTTTAATTAATAAATACGTATATATTCATTAAAGAGAGACATAGTCTTTTTATTTAAAGTCAATGGTGAACTTGCAATTGAACACAGAAGTTTTAAAATGAAAATTCGTTAAATGATCCCATAATATTATCATTCCAAAATATTTTATGGTGATGTTTATTTTATTAATAACTAGTTTATTAAGTTTGTTTCTATATATTATAGACTAAAGACGTTTAGAAAAGATTTTTGACAAATTAGTTGTAATGTTTTTTATATTACTTAATTATTTTACGATTTTTATAAAAAAAATAATTACAAGTTAAAAAGAACTTTTTATATACAACGTTTTTAAATTTTCTGTTGAATTATTATGCTCAATATGCTCAAAGTTTTAATTGATATGAAGTAAATAAAAAACAAACAAACAAACAAATATATAATACTGAAATGTCATTATGATTTCCATAGTAACGCACGTATATATTAATAATTTGGTTGCTAGGACCACCACCTTAGCAACCAATAATAATTGATTGGATTACGGATTTCTTTCGAAATAACTTTTCATACAAAACAGAATTAACTGAAAATGAATTCAATTCTACTTAAAGATGGCTAAAAGTATTAAAATAATGCATTGGCAGCGTGTTCTGACATATTCTAAAGATTTCAAATGTCTAGCTAGTGGGGAAGTTAGTTAAAAATCGATTGCAAGATTTGTACTGAACAAACAACCACCGGACAAACAAGAATACGAGCTAATAAAAACGTTGTAATAATAAGCAAGTATTTCAATTCTTTACCTAATTATTTGATAATTATATTCATAATGTCAATAGGGGAGAGGGGGGCGCCTTCGGCCACTATTCACAAGACTATTTTTCACAGCCTGGGAATATAATATTTCCACATAAAAATAAGTTTCTCTAGTAGTCTATACATTTACCTTACTAAGAAAATAGTTTAAAATTTTTAAGTTAAGTTCGTCATAAAAATATATGCTCTGGAAAAAAAGAGAAACTTGCTGAAAGTGCCCCACAGCCGGGGCACTTTCAGCCATTTCATGTTTCAAGGGGGGTGGGGGTAGATTCAGCCACTGTAAAATTGTAAGGTTAATTGAAAAAATAGATAAAATTAATGTCTATTATACATATATACATACATATATACATATTATTCATAATTCTCTCATATACTTTCGAAAGAACTTGTCAAACTACATTTCAATGTAAAAATAATTAATAATTAATTATAGACTTTTAAACGTAAATTTATAGTTACTTTTTACTCGCAATTTCGTCATTTAATTAGTCCCTAGTAGCATAGCACTTCTTCTTTAAATAAAATTATTCTACTTTTTCATTTGTTTTTGTATTCCATGGAAGACTAGCAAACGAATTAAAATACTCGTATATCTCACAATTTTGAGCTAGTCGTATCAATAGTTATAAGTTTTTTTTGGCTTGTTGGCTCATCTTTAAACCTCCTCATGGGTATTTCAATAAGCTTAGAAAATTATGTAGGTACCTTTTATTGATATTTTGCATTTAATTTTTTTAAGATTGGAGACCAGATCCTTGAAGTGAACGGGCAATCCTTTCTGGAGGTAACGCACGACGAGGCTGTCAACCAGTTAAAGTTCCACAAAAGAATGTCGCTGCTAGTGAGAGATGTCGGGAAGGTTCCACATTCTTGTACTGCTTACGACCACGACTCCTGGGAGGCGTCCAGTCCACCCGGGTAAGTATCACATTAAGTTTCTTACTTTAATTGAAAACTGAACCCTAATTCAAATCCGTCAAGAAATGGCCAAGTACCATATTTGTAATATAAATTAAGGTGTCTAATGACATTGCTAATTTGATGTATGAATAGCATTAGGGTTACTCCAAATATTTCGACATGATTGATATATTATAGTTACAGAACATTTAATACTGAAGCATTATTTTAATTGAATTAACATAAATTATAAAACCCTTATAAATATATTTATTTGATAGATCCTAGAAAATATCTCTTAGTCCTGGTGAGATTCGAATACATGTCTCGTAAAGAGCATTCATTCGACAAGCGAAAGATGTGTTCTCGAATCCTATTTGGTCCAAAAAAAATCTTGACCTTTTCTAAAATTTACTATTAGGATGTATCAAATTGAGTACGCAAGAAGCAAAATGACTTCTCTCTATTTTTGAAATGCATAACCGTCACTATTTGAAAGGTTCACATTAGACTAAATAACTTTTTGATACTTAATTTAAAAAATGGTTAAAGTATCTCAGTACACTCTATTAATATAATAGAAACTTATAATCGAGAGAAGCCCCTTTGCTTTTGACTTACTCAATTATGTGTTTTCAAGAAAGAAAATAATAGATTCTTAACTATAACTAAATTAATTTAATATTGAATAAAAAAACATTTTTTACCATTTGTTTTAACCATGATAATTGGCACTTAAAATGTATTAAATGTTTTAAAATACCTACATCATAATTTTTTTATAAGGATTGACGATGATCTAGAGCAGCGGGGGCGAATTTATGGTACACGTGCCACATGTGGCACTCTAGATATTTCCGTTGGTATGCAAAATATTTGTACATTGTCCCAAAAGTACATCAATTATTGATTAGATATTTCGCTCGCAAGTATAAAAACGTTCGCCATCGCTGATCTAAATCATAGATTGGTCTAAATATTATAAAAACATGTTTGTTGTAAAAAATCTGCAAAGCAACCTCTTCTGCGGTGGCCGAAATCCTTTTTGGTTTGTACAGCAGAAAAAAATTATATTGTACCAGAATAAATAAATATTCGTACAATTATCAATAAGATTTTTTTGTGTTTTTACCGAGGATTTGACTGCGACTTGCTGTCATATCGCCTCTTCTCTTCTAGAAGAGGATCCACCAATCAGATCTTCACTCCTATTCTGTTAAAGAACTTTCCAATTTCTTCACTAAATACAGCTGGTTTTAAAAAACCTTGGCTCACAAAAACCATAGCGTTGACACTAGTCCAAGACAGTGAGGTAGAGAGTTTCTGTGAGTTATTTGTTGAAATTAAGAAGCAGATCGGGATCCCGTAGGATGCCGAGGCGTTCTCCTGCGGCGCAGATGGTGGAGGAGAAGGCGAGGTCGTTGCTCCCCAACAGCGAGTTCCCTACCCTCATGTACTACGCGGACGAGTACAGCGGCCGGCAGATGACCGTGGAGGCCTTCGTCACTGTACTGCTCGAACTATTGAATACACCTGAAAAGGTAAATATATAATATATTACATAAATATTTTATAGAATACCAATTTATAAAGAAGCCGATGTGAGGTCGTTGCCGTTTAAACAAAACAATAATATCAGTAGAAACGTAGTAGGTATCATGCATGTTTAATGTTATAAGAAAAATCAATATTTTAACATGTTTTCTGTCTGTGTCTGATTAGGCAGATCTAGTATTTTTAATTTTGTTTCATTTGTGACTTTTATTTGTTTAAAAAGTATATCTATTGGTTAAATCAAAACATGCCTGTTGATAATGGCAGATAATATACTTATTTGTAGTTAATAATATTATGTAAGCCTTAATTAATCTATTTTTTTAATTAGTAATATTCATCACATAAATATACTGTTGCGTTGCATTCTCTTTCTACATGTACATACTATGTGCCATATTTTTAATTTGATTATACCCATGTTGGATGATTATATCAGATACTTTCAATGTAATAAAAATTATAAATATATTTTTTGCAATTTCTTACTGACCAAAAATCATAATATTTTCTTAGTGAGATTATATAATTGAAAATAGTAACGGACTTAAATGTTTTTCAGTTAATATAGATTCAAATACAACCGTAGGATGTCAAAGAACAAAATCCAGATTCAAATAAAACAGTAAAACACTCTCATCTTTACTTCAAATTGAAATTCAATTTTCATCAAGCTTAGTTTTCCTTTGTTAATAATTGTTAAGCAACAAAAATGAATTATTCTCCCCTCCTTCTTTGTATAATTATTTTTTGCTTAAAACCGTTGTATACCAATCAATCATCTTTTTTTTATTATATTTGCGATTTTTTTAATTAACATTTTCCACCCAATTTCATTTCAGTTTACACTGATGACTGAATTAAGAGAAGTAATTTCCCCCGAAGATAGATCGAGATTTGACGAATTAGTATACAGGCGGGATTTTTCCTTGGATCACCACGTGAGAGTGAGTATTCCGTTTTCTTTCATACTAATTTATAAATCAAGTATAATTTATTAAAAATATACTACAAGGCAAGTAAAAATTATTACAGATTAATAGCACAAAAAAAAATATCAAAGTCAATTTGCAAATTAAACATATTTACTTATTACAAATAATTAGCATTGAAAATAAAATTAGAATTTCACAAATTGTATTGACTTCACTGTTAGATATTTCCTATTTAAAATTAACTTCTTAGTCGTGTTTCTAAGAAATACGTTTTTTATAAAGATATTAGACTATTTTAATATGTGGTATTTAGACTATAGTTTTAAAATTGCAATTCACTTTTCAAACATTCACTTTCGCTTTTTAGCAATTTATTATTATTAACCTTCGTGAGTTCTTACAAAAAAAAATATAGAAATTAATTTTAAGCTTTCTTAGTAAAACAGCAAAAATACAGCTTCATAGAAATATTTAAATACTAAATATAGATTGTATATACTAACAATATGTCATTATGAATTTATCAAATTAACATTAAATTGTATTGATTTTTATAATATAAACATTTTAATTAACACTCTACTCGCTTACTTAGAAGTCTTTGTTTCTAAAATTTGTCGTATTTTTGCACGATTCTGCCTTTAATTAAGTATTAATGTACTTTTCCTAAAATGATTAGGCTTATTTTATTCTAAAATTTTTTAATAACTTTTTAAATTAATTGTTATTATCTGGAATCGCAAAGCTGTAATTTTAGTCGATATTTTAATATATTTCTAAGCACTTAGATAAGTAAAAAATAGTTGTTTTTTCTATTATAATAAGAATGACTCACCAAAAAAAGGTTGTAAGTGACTTCATATCGAAATTTTACATAATATACGATTTTCGTTTTTGTTATAAATTACTTGATATAACCACTACTAGTTTAGCCGTTTCTACCGACGAAATCTAATCATTGGTATCTGTATTCCTTTAATTATAAATATCTCACTTTAACCAAGTATTTTTTTTAAATCTGAATTCTTATACAAGAAGAATCTCACGATAAATGTGTTGTTACACAAATTCCTATCACTATTAGCCAATTTGTATGGGAATGGTAAAATATTTTTGCCAACAATTGGTGTCTTATAATATTAAACGTAAATTATTAAATTCTGGTCAGTTTGATACATTTTACAAATTAATTATGTAAAAAATCCCAAAAAGAAATTACTATATAGGAAGATGAAATCTTTATTAAGTATATGAAAGTGAAACTTTAAAATGTATCATGTAAAATCATAGATTATATAAGTAACCAGAACAAGACATATTTTGGTCTTTATTTACAAACAATGCATTCAATGCTGCGAATGCAAAAAAATACTACTCTTCTATATTTACTTTTTTAACCAAATGCCAAAAGCTTTTTAAAATCGCCACCAGTGTTATACTATACAAAGCTCGTATGACTATCTTTATAATAGCCAGTGACGTCTTTAGCAGTATTAAATGCCACCTATTTAATTTGTAGTCTCAAATTTTACCAAATATTTAATATCGATTTTTATTATTTCTTCTAATCTACCTTAAACTGACAAATTCAATAAAAATCTTTAAACTTCTGACAATTATGTTAATTAATGCTTAGGGTATATTGTCAGTGCCATAGAAAAAATATCGTTTCCTTACGAAACTTACTCTCAGATGTTATCATCTCTTCGTCCTTTGTGTGGCACTCATTAGAATGTTCCGCTAGGGAGTACCAACGTACTATGGCATGCCTATCTTTCGGGCGCAACTAATTATATTAGTTTAATTATTCATAAAATATGTCTGTCACAATAATTACAGTTACAACCTTATTTGGGGGAGTCATTCAATAATATTATTACCTTTTACTGCCTTTGAAACGAATGCGCTTTTTTGTTCATATTCTCACACGCCATTTAAATCGGCAACACGACAGAGAAAAGGCGTCATGGAGAACAACCACCATCATCATCATCACCACCATATGATGACGTCATCAACTATGCATGACCTTCAGGCGCCGGTAAGTTACGCTTCTCACTGCGCAAATCTGCTATCAACACAACCACACACCAACTTCTCGAGTTCTCACAGATTTAATTATCTCTTTAATATTATTTTTTTTCCATTTCCATATTATTCTATAAAGAGGAGTAAAGAATTCAAAGCGGCGAACTATGTATTTTTTTTAAATAACTAAATGGTGGGTAGGTAATGCAAAAATACTATGGCCCGTGCACACCTGCACTATGCACTGCGCCAAACTCAAAGAGTTTCGAGGCGGTACGGCGTGTACCACTTGTAATGGCGCGTTTCTGCCACAGATCACAGATGTACCTATAATACGGGACATTATGAATCAACGTTTTCAATAAAATCCAATTTAACTTTCTTTATTATTATATACAATTATTTTGCGGGCATTCTGGTAATATAATATACCATCTGATATATGTGAGAAAATTGATATTTTTCAATTACATCATTATATTATGTAGCCATTGGATGGCATACAACAACTATTTGTAAAAACTCAAAACATATAGGTAATGCATATTACGTAAAACAAGTTTGTCTTATCAAAACACTTCTGCATCATTATTTGTATCTTTATTTTAAATACCTAGTTAAAATGAGGATTTCTCAATAAAAATAATATCTAATCTACAATAATTACATTTAAAAAAAAAACAACATTATCTTCTTATGAAATAAATGCTTTATTCAATTTTTTGACTCTCATCATAAATTAGGTAGTTATTTTACAGATGGTATATATTTCCAGAATAACCGTGGTATATAATGAATATAATATGTCAAAATAATATAATAAAATGCATTTTATTGACAAAGGTAAATTACCAGTTTGAGTTTAAGATAGAACATGTGAACAAAAGTGCATTTGTATCGACAAATTAACCATAAGATTATAATGATCGCTTTTAGGCATGTAATGATAGTATATATTATTATGACATATAATGGAATTGTTGTATTATTAAAAACTCACGAATTTAATAATACATTCGATCTAATAAAGCAAAAGACTCATCCATAAATTCTACAGCATTAGTTATTTTTTCGAAAAATAAATACAAGTCTTTTCTGCTTTGAATTCCTCTCGCCCCATTTATTTTTCTTGCGTATTTTCTTTCACCTTTTATTATTTCACACTGCAACTGCATTCCAAGGTTTCGATTTATCTCGTAAAATTTTCGTAGGCTTCTAAGTTAAATCTTTTATGCAAACTTCGTACATTCTCATGGTAATTTTATCAAAACTTTTCACGCTTTACTTAAGAGTTCCTAAGCTAGGCAATTTCGAATTTAACGGTAGGTTTTTTCTTCTCTTTTTGGTTATGTAAATGAATGCGAAATAAATGATTAATCTTCATCAACACGTACAAAAGCTCGACCCATGTTTTAAAATATAAAGATAGATTAATTTATGTATTTATATACTGATTTTATTATGTTAAACTGCGACATGGGTTGATCAAACTCTAACTAAAATCATTCCAAAACAAAATAAAAGACAAACATTTATTGGTCAAAATCGTGAATAAAAACGCTGTCTCAGTATAATACAGACATGATTGAAAATATCTAGTATTAAGACAATTCTCTACATCAAAAAATTAAAACATTCAATTTTAATGGATTATTTCGTAACTGTCGTAAATTTAATTCAATTTTACAGTAATACTATAAACTTATTAATTTTTTATAAAGACCAAATATATAATGCATAAATAATCTAACAGCCCGTTTACACATGCGTGAATTTACTGCTAACAGTGCGTATTGTCGCAAATATAACAATAAAATGCAAAGTAATGTAAACACTTATTATCATACAAGTTGCAACACTGTATGCATATATCAAAAAAGTATAGCGCCTACTGAATTTTATTGCGATAGTTGTAACTTGCGTCACTAGTGCGCATGCTCAATAGAACGGTCGCAGCGACCCTGGCAGCGAAGTATCCAAACTACACCGCGCAGCACACAACATGCACGCAATAACAACAAACGTGTCTCGCTGACGCTTGAAAAATGAGATTGGCGCGACAATCAACATTTTCGTGTATAAATATGTCGTGATAGCTATTGCTAGCAGTAAATCCATACACGTAGACAGGCGGTTAATAATATATACTTTTTGATCAATTTGAGAAAGTTTAATATTGTACTACACAAAACCTACATTATTGGTACCTATCTATTGTTTTCTAAAAAAATAATAAAATCAATTTTCGATTTAAATATATTAATGTTTTAGGTACTGAGACAGTTCAGTATATAATATCTAATGCGATAAAATAAATGTATTTTAATAGCATCATAACACGACGAGTTTACTAATTCTTTTACTAGTTAATATAATTACTTACATATTATATAAACATAATTATATGAAAAATATATTTGGATATAATTATGTGACTGCTTTTAAATGACTTATAATATTATATAATAGAGTTGCTTTTATTAATAATTTAGACATTTTTTTCAGAATGAAAGTATATTATACTTGTATTTCATTCTCAAAACTATTTATCCGACTAGCTGTATGAATATTATCAAGAAATATATTTTGTGGAAACGTATTTTTTAGAAACAAAAATAAAATCTTTGAATGTCATTGTATCTCAGATTATAATAATATACAATATTATATAATTCAATAATTTTACTGTAACAAGTTAAAGTTTGCATGAAATTTGTAGCTATTGAAAATAAACAGAAAGATGTCTGAACTTGTTTCAAAAAGTGATATTACGAGATTACACTCAATTTAATAAGTGATGATCAAAAATCAAAAAAATATATTTTTAATGTACCGAAACAAATCGTATTCATAACATACTACTTTGTGCACTGATATCTTTTTAGTATTCACACTATAAACTATCTCTAGCACGAGCCTTTTTTATGAGTGATATTTTACGCAAAACACTTTCTTGACTTCTTCCATATTATATGATTCTCTTTAATATTTATATAAATATATTGTAATATCTTAAACATACTGAATTTAGTGAAAAGTTTATATGATTCGGTATGTTTATGATTCTCAATAAAGCTACTAGATAGTCTATGTAGATTTAATAAAAAGCTGCGCTAGTTTTTAATGGTGGAATAAATGATGAATAAACACACGATATATGTCCCATTTTGGAGATACGGGATATTTGTAGCAAATCGGTCTCATTGAAAAGAATTCTGTCTTTGATTGTACTAGATCGGATGGACGATGGATCTGAGTATATATAATATGTCGAACGCAGTTTCTCTTTGATTCGTCTACGTCTATACGGAAAGTCATGATGTCAGCCCCGGAAGTGGTCGTGGCTCCCAAGTTACGAAGTGGGAGAACCTGCATCCCTCATATTATATATAATCAGATTCGCCACCCACCTGGACTTTACAAATCTAATATAATTAATTATACCGATGCATATATGCAATAAATGATGAAGTATATTGTTGATATTATTCTGTTATTTTGGCTTAGTCACAGTATTTAGTGTTATAATGAAAATGGTGAAAAGTATTTATAAACGTCTGGTTTGGTACAACTGTGATGTAAAAATCAATCATTGCATGAATATAAGATTAATAAAAATCTGTTTTATAACTAATTTTAGAACAAATCGATGGATTAGTTCAGTACAGAAATTGAATTATTATACACAAAACGCCCGCTTGCATCAAAACTTTTTATTGTACAAATATTTTACTTACGACTATGAGTATTTAATAAGATTTAAGATATGTACAAATAATTCATTGTCAATTTTCTATCGATTCGATTTTTTAAAATTCAATTCTCAAAACAGAATGTACAATGTGTACTAACCCATCAAAACCATCACAAAACAGACCAATTAAGTAGATACAGCTGTACAGGAGGCTATTTTTTTTAATATCCCGTGATAAAGTGATTTATTTCTATAGAACAAAATAACGTGACAAAAACACTGACCGCGATGGTCAAAATTCTGCCCCTATTCTGGTCTAACGTGGTTAAACACTTTCTACGCAAACTAAGCCAAATGGAAAAATATTAAAATAATAATATGTGAAAGGATCCGTAGAAAATTATTCTGCTGCCATATTTAATGGCAGCGGTCTTAAATCTTTTGCGGCCGCAACAAAATAAAAACGACAATAATTTCGATTCGCCACACATGCACACATCGTTAAATACAAATTTGTCATTCCGCCGACCATCAAATGGTATCATCAAAATAATCATTACTCCTTCGTGGAGTTAAACTAGAACGAACTGGAATGATACATTGCATGAGTTCAAATTCTTTACCCCAAGGGCTGCCGCTTACAATAATTATACGATGTTATTAAATAAAATAATTAATTGACAAAGTCACCATAATATAATTAAAGGTATAAACTGATGAATATAATATATACACAACTTACGCTAGTTCGTTAACTCACATATCGTCGGTCTAATTACAATATTATCGTAAATGAGTATTTTTATATGCTTGCTTTTTTATCGTATTATATTAAAAAATGACAATACGAATTGATTGGTGTACTAAAATTTCTTAATAAATTAACTATTAGGAATGTTGTCTTATTATCGATTTAAACTAATTCAGAGTGAGAACTATGCATTCTACTGAATGCATTAACCGTGTATGAACTATAGCGCGGATGAAGCATAATATGGAGAATCAACAAATAATTGTATCACTACGAGGATGTGCTTTCAAGTTGTAATTCCATAATTATGGAATTACGTGAAAGCAATACCGCGTAGTATTGGTGTAAGACCTCATTGGGAGCGTTTTGCAGAGCGGGGCGTGAGGCGTTTTATTTAAACAAGTGTACACAACATGCATGCTGCACGCTCCGCATTGCAAACCACTACCACCGAGGCCTTACGCTACAGTTTTTGTCTCTCCTGAGCGTTTCCAAAAATAGTTTTTTTTTATCGCATTACATTTTCACCGGTGAAGTAGTGTATTCAGTAAAAGAATCGTATGTATTGACGTTTTAAAAATGTCTATTAGTTTTAATGAGTCGTTCGATATTTTTCTTATTATTAAAAAATGTAATCGTGAAAGTAATTAATTTAAGTATGAAATAAATATTATTGTTAAACACTACTACGAGTAAATAATATTTTAAATAAGTATTGCAGAATGTATTATATAGTATGCATTTTGGTATCAGTCAATGCTCGATTAATTAAATGAATGCCATTGTTTATATTTTTTAAATGAATTAAAAAACGTAAACAAAAATAAAATATACGCTTACTGTCCGACAAGAAAATCTAGGCAATAACCGGAAGTCGCTAGTGCGGTTAAAGGTAGGAGGAACATGTTAGTTCACAGTTTTAACACGTGGACAACTCGTCGCTAACCGGAAGGCGCTTCAATCGAATTGCGATTAAAAATGGGAGGAGCTTATTAGTTCACAGTTTTAACACGTAGCCAAGAAGATCTTGTTGGACAGTAACTATAATATTATAATTCCGCTTGTGCGTTAAACGGATGCGTTCGACGTACTTATGGTATGTTGGATTTTACGTAGAACGCACAAGCGCAACGTGGTTTATATGGTAGGACATGAAAATTATTATATAACAAAAAAATATAATATCTACTGACAATAAAATAGTTTAGTAGTTTTCCTTTTCGCTAAGTGATCGTAGGAAAATTGCTACTAGTAGGTTTGTATATTCTAGCATGTAGTAAGTACTAACTGGTTTTTAACGAGTGAATTTTGAAGTTTTTTTCCTATCTTGCTTTTTTCCTTATGCACTTGTACAGTAGCCTTATAAAATTCATTAAGTAATAATATAGAGTGATTTTTTTCAGCTCTGTATTTTACATATTTTCTTTTATTTTTGATATTTTGTTGTTTTCTGATTTTATAATAGATGGACATCATTCTCATGTACATAAAATGCATTGAATGCGTACTATCATTTAATAAAATATTTTGTTTCACCCAATAAATTGAAAATAATTGACGTAAACAAAGTCGATAAATTTCATATTATATTTATTGCCGTTTGAATAAATAAATAACAACTTGATATCAGCATTATTGGAGATTTTTATTTACTTTTCTTTATAGAATAGCATTTAAACATCTCTAGTAATGTACTAAATAATCTATAATTCGTTAATGGAACCATATATTCTATAATTTGCATGCGTTGAACGCAAAGTCGAATCGGGGACATTATTAATTCGGTATTGAATTTCAGCTTCAATATTACTAATTAATATGCAGGCTATATCTACATTTTGTATGAAAACCGTAGATACGGTAAATATGTTCCTCTACGGATACCTAGATGTTTTTAACTAATAGGTATAAGGTAAGTCAAGAGGTCGAAACATAATATCGAAAAATAATTAATCAAATGACATCAACTTCGCAACAAATATAACGGACATAAACTTGAAGAGTTATTTGCTATACCTATGCTATAATGTGAAATTAATGTTTATTGTAAAAAAAAATGTCATAGAAATAATCAATGCTTTTTACTAACCTAGTTTTGTTAAATGATACATTGAAGTTACGAATCATATTATCTCTAATACACGATTTAAAATTGTACAGTATTGTGTTAGTATAGTATTATATAATTAATTGAATATTTATTTCAAATAAACCATTTCTTTTATTCAACGAATAATACACAAGATTTGAGAATGTAGCATTCTATACATTATTGAACATATACATAACTTGAAAACACCTCAGATATATAAGTATATACTAAAAAAAATCACATATGAGTCGTATAGTATCAAAAGTAGAACTGTCGCAAATATATCGAAATTTAACTAAGTATGCCAAATTATTCTTTTGACCATAATATACGACTAGCAATATAATATTCGAATCAAAATCATATCTGTGTGGTATAAAATTGTGATGGAAAATAGAGGTTGGTATCGGAATTAGTACTGTTCAATACTTTGGAAACAAAAGTAGAACTGTTGAATTTGAATTGAATTTCTAATTTCTAAATGTAGGAACATATTTCATGCTATTATAACACTAAAAACCCCAACAAAACGTTTTTCGCCATTTTCTCGAAATTATGAATAACGCACAAATCTACTTTTGATAATATACGACTCATATACAAAATACGACGCCTATCCACTGGTATCGCGCAAATATGCTTTAACCAATTAAGCTAAAAGCACCCTACTTAATTACGATAATTTAAACTAGTCAGCCGTCGTATTTTTTTCAATTATGATTTTTTCTAGTAGGCATACATCTGAGGTGTTTTCAAGTTATGTATGTTGAATTATTTACTTCAAAATAATTGTTATAAAAATTGAGCGCATTTTCTATTGCAATTAATCTAGAGTAATTAAAATATCTAAATAAATAGTAATCAAATTATTTTACAGTTTTAGTGATTTCAGACCAAGCTAATTTAATGCAATTTTTAGCAATAAATATTCAGAACTTGAATATCTGACTACGTATATCACATAATATAATTTAAAATGAATTTGACTAGCTCTACGATTATTTTTTCCATTGTTTGCTTGGTTATAATGATATTTTTTTTATAATTAAATATTGATTTCACAAAACGCTAACGGAAACTGATTATATCGATTCATTTAAAAGATACACGCTTTATGCGTAGTGTTTTTATATGAATTGTCATTGATGGGAAATCCTTCTAAAGATTCAATCGATCAAAATCGAACGTATCCAATGATCGATTCTCGGATATTAAAAAAATGTTCGAATGTACGATGGGCTTGTTCCCATTTGTTGGTGTGGCGCAGGACATAAACGAAGTGGAGGGGGCCGTCTCAGCTCCTGGCGTTGGAACAATCACTGACCCTCGCTCGCCCAATGATGACTCCGGATTGGGGATTCCCCTTCAGGATCACTCTGGCAGGTGAGGTCCACCAAATCACGCTCTCAGCGGATCCCCATGTGACGTTTATGCACTGCGTTGTATATTATACTGTCTATGAGTCACCGTTTTGACGACGCGTTAACCATAGATACTGTGTCTTAAATTATAATACTCTTAACACGAATAACGTAATAGAGTGTTAGCAAAAGTGGAAATTTTGCAAATAATTTAATATGCAGAAGGGCTTGTTCATTTGAACTGCAAAATAATAATAAAATTGATTTTATATGTAAAAAGGAGTTCGCCAATACTGTTAGAAAGGTCATAAATAATTTTGAACATTTATCAAAGAATACGTTTAGTGTTTTTTATAAAATTCATGTTACTGTATGATCTTATAATTACATGAAAATATACGTGTGCCTGCCTGATAATTTTATGTATGTTCGAAAACAACGCGTAGTTACAGTAAAGTGTTTAAAAAATAGACTTCTTGACGTAAATTTTGAGTTGTAGATTGATAATTTTTGTCATTATCTACACTAATATATTTACTGACAATGTATTTTATCGAATGCTTTGTCACTTAATTAAAAACACAACAATGTGAATTAAAATTAAACATTGTTTACTTCATTCAAAATAAAGGCCTCATTCTAAGAATTGACAGATAGTAACATAAAATTTTTGAACTCACTTTTTGTTCATATCCCGCCGTAAAAATGACTGCCAAATATATCTAAACATTAATTATAATATGTCACATGTATACTGGCGAAATTCGCAGTAATGTGTCAGAATAATACGTTATAGTTTTTAAAATATAATATTATGGCAGATAAATATTTAAAATAACTGTAAACTCGACTCGCATATTTTTAAACAAATATGGAACCTTTTTATTGTCTTCGAATTAGACGTTTCCTGATTGGCTACTTTACAATAAATTTTGTCGACAAAATTATTAGTGCCCAAGAAACCTGCTCGTATAATAAATGTTAATAATAAAATATCGTATAATTTCGTGGGAAAGATTTCTGGTTATACCTAAAGCATAAAAGTTTGATCCGATTTTATTGGACATTGTTATTTATATATCTTTAGTTTTTAGTGGCAATGGTGCGACACTGATTAGGTAGATATAGTTACATAATAAAACTTCAGATATACAACTATCAATGTAACGTTTTCATATAGAATTAAATTTAATTGTATTACGTCTTGATTTATATGTTTTAACTTTCGTGCATTTCAAAATGATTAAGACTAGGGAATCCAATCCCGAGCCAAAATTCTGATCCCGGGATTTCGGGATTACAATTTGACAATCCCGGGATCCCGGGACTGGTCCCGGGATTGGGATTTTTTTCCATTGTTAATATAAAATTTTTATATTTACAAATAACATTGATAAAATCGGTCAAAAATAAATCTAGTATAATTTATACTATTTAAGACATTTATTGTTAATATTGTATACGTTAAATCTTGGAAATACACAAGTTTAATGAAGTAAATAATATTGTAATATAAATAATAATGTGAATTTAATATGAGATTGCTATTTCTGATAGTAAAGACATAATGAATAGATCAGTGAGATTTAAAATAGTAAAGCAAATAATCATGGCGTACTTATGGCCTTTCCGCTTCATAAATCTAATTAGTCAGCCAAATATGAAACTGCCGTAAAACGTATGATATCA
The DNA here is from genome assembly GCF_057557595.1 of Rhyacophila brunnea. Lineage (NCBI taxonomy): Eukaryota > Metazoa > Arthropoda > Insecta > Trichoptera > Rhyacophilidae > Rhyacophila > Rhyacophila brunnea. The sequence continues at coordinate 31,933,641 of NW_028233170.1, read as the reverse complement.
TGGTGGAATTACTTTGTTAAAAGTGCGAAGCATTGTTTTTTTACCAATCTTTCTCATTTTTAATAATCTATGTGAAAAAATAAAATGAATCGGCAACCTACACATCAAACTTCATTCAAACTCAGTTTATTTCTAATGTAGTTATTTTGTATTAAAAGTATTTTTTCTGTTATATTTTCCATAAAAATTGATAAAAAAATCAATCCCGAAATCCCGGGATTATGTTTATCAATCCCGGGATTCATAGGTATCGAAAATAGCTCGGGCTCCCGGGATCCCGGGATTCGGGATCCCGGGATTGGATTCCCTAATTAAGACCGATTAAATAATAAAATTAACGTACGGAATATACGTATATTAAATTTAACTGAGCGACATTAAAAAAGAATTCGAATATAAATGAAATATAAACCGTAAGAAAGTATAATATTTTTTGGTCATATACCAACATACCAGCCATATTATATAGGTCTAAATAAACAGTCTATAGAGGCCGACACCCGAAATACTGGAAGCCATAAAAGTACAAATTTCTCAACAGTTTCATCATTGTAAATTTACAAAATATCTTTATAACAAATTTATATAAGGATTGATTGTAAGCTATTCTTTTAACACATTTGATCCATGATATAGATCCAAACACATATTTTGATAATAGATTAATAAAACACACGACATTTTGACCCAACCCGCCGTGCTACCATTAATAATTAATTGCTCTACAGCACCACTAATAATAATTAGACAATATAGCTGTTTTCAGTACGGCTGCTCGAAATCATTTCCGTCACTCGGATTGACCATAAAAATCTGTAATATAATGGAATAGTTGTTTAGATAAATATTTAATAGCGACATTGAGAAGCTTAGCACAATCTTAATGTAATATGTAAAAGTAAGTTTTATTATATTTATTACATAATTATAAAGATTAGTACTGTACGTTTATCAACTACATATTATTTAGATTCCTATCTTTAATCAAAAAGTAGTAATATCGTAAATGTAAAAAATGCTTTCCAAAGTGCAGGGTACTAAGTGCAAAGTTACTAGTTTAATATCTGTACATGAACAATGTTTTACATCAGCGTCAAAATACAAACCACGTAGACAGGTGTATCAGCATCATTGGATAAGAGCAGTGGCGCACCCAGGGGGGGGGGCAAGGGGCTTTGGCCCCCCCCAAAAAAATTGAAATTGAAAGCCAATAAATTAGACAAATAAAAACACGGCAAAAAAATGATATGAAATTCTCCAGCACCCTCTTTAGAATTTGCAGAAACTCAATCTATAATGGAAATGTCAAAAAATTCTCGGTGTCCACCCGAATTCCCGAATGGTGTACACCAGTGGCGCACCCAGGGGGGGGCAAGGGGCCCTGGCACCCCCCAAACATGAAAATTATCAGAATGATTTTAAACATTGACATCGAAAGCCAATAAAACACGGCAAAAAAATGATTTGTAATAATTCTCCAGCACCCTTTTTAGAAAAATTTCTTAGATTTTAATTTCTAACACAAAAATTTCGAAACACTAATGTCAGGTTTTTTTAGAAACTTAATACCTAAGGGAACTGTCAAAAATTCTCGGTGTCCACCCGAATTCCGGAGTGGTGTAGGTCATGGCTGGGGAGGGCTGACAGGGCTCTAGCCTGGGGGCCCGGCGTGTTGGGTTGACCAGATAAGTGAGATAAACACACATCATAAATTAGCTTTATAGTAAAAAAAGTCGCCTGCGGCGCTATTACACTTCATGGCCATGAACATTTTCAATTACTTATATAATTGTGCAATATATTTTTTGATTATTATGTGTCGATACTCGACAGCTCCATTATTAAAGTAGATGTATTAAAAATCGCCAATAATTCATTGTATAAGTACTCTTAATTTGAACTAAAACACAATTTGAAAAACGTTAATGTAGTGTTTCACGGTAGGTAGGGGGCACGCCAAATATTCTAGTCTGAGGGCCCGTTTCAGGATGTGGGGACCATGGTATAGGTACACCGAGTGCAATAGACAAAATACATATAAACGAGAAATTAAGCTGTGAAGAAGAAAAAGAGTCTATGGGACTAATTTACATTCTCCTCCTTGGGCCCCCCCAATATTAAATCCTGGGTGCGCCACTGGATAAGAGTAGATGTATACTGTAGAGAATGAGATTCTAAGAGTTTTAAAGAAAATCTTTAATAAATAATGTTTTTACATATTCAGATTTTTATAAAAAAAAAAACCTAAATAATACACCAATAGAATATAGAATACTAAGCAGGCGTTGAGCAAAAATATCATTTATCAAATTACACGTGCAAAGAAAATCTCAATACACAGATTTAATTTATTCTTTTATTTGTATTTAAATTATTGTATTCAATAAATCATTAGCGAGTACGTAAAATGAATACAATCAACGTGAACTCATTTGGCGAATTGAAATTCAAACATAACTCGATGACAATGAAACTGAAACCTGGTTGGCAGGTTGCCTGCATTGTTATTCTAGTTGGCATGCATATCAATTATTGATAATAAATTTAGAACAAATCGCTGGATCTATAATGACAAGTTTACATGCTACTATATTTAGAGAGTATTGACCTCAAATGCTTTAGACGACAAACAATACTAAATTCTAAGATTTTTTACCGTTTCTTTACGTATAGGAACGTTTTCAGATTTCATATTCAATTTAAACAATATGGTCACCTCAATAATACAACTAGATAACTTTATTTTCACTGTTTTTGAGATAGGTAGCTATTGAATATGATTCTACATCTCTTTCTCTACAAAATGATAAAGCCAGATAAGTCAGAAATTAATGGGGACTATATTAATTTTGTGTTTGAAAATATTAGAAAACTTTAAAACCATAAATGCATTAAATAAATTAAATAATATATCTGCAATATATTTTCTTCTTACAATTTAACATTATTTAATTGTTCCCAATTCGACAAGCAGAACTTTTCATTTTTATTTTAAATATGTACTTTGTTCCAGCTAATTTATTGATTAAAGAAATAATACTTTATAAATAATATTTTCTAAATAAATTAAAATTTGCAGTTTTCCCTTCCCATTCCTATAGACACCTCGCTGGTAAATAGTAACAGACCATGACTTTGAGAAAATATCGATGAAAAGTGAATAATGAGCATACAAATTATTCATCAAATCATACTGCTGAATTATTGCAAACAAAACTTTGGCATGGAGACTTATTTATTCAGTCATCCAGCATCGTCACCTCAGTACCTACAACTAAATAACTCTGATTTGGTCATTGCTGGGAAAATAAAATTTAAAACTTTACTTGATTAACATAAATCTATTATTATTATTATTAAGACCATTTCCGATCCTAATAGGATCATATGGGCCTCCACAGAGTAGAGGTTTGTATCAACAGATTTTGTTTTTTACGAGAAATGGATGTCAGCCACTTGCTCAACCTATTAGTTCCATACCCTGACTCACACACAAATTGAAAAACAATACGTGTACTAGCCAGACCCAGGATTCGAACCTGTGACCCATGGCGTTATAGTCCAACGTTTAAGCTGCGCGGCCACCGTGGGTGATATAACAAAGTAGTCGGGAGCCTATAAGCACGCGGATGGTTTTTCGTATGACCTGCCCTCTAGAGATTGTTTAATATTTTTTTCGAATGAATTAGTTTCTATTTTAGTAATTTTATCATAGCGGGTATATAGAAAAATATTTTGTTCTTGATAAAAAATGAGTGTCATATACTTATGTGGCACTTAGGTTGCTGACCACTGATATAACTCTTTAACGCAGACCGTAGAATTATCATTCGTACAATCCGATATAAATCTAGAACAGGTTTCTTAACAGATTTTTTTTTAACTTGAAATGATTATTAGCAATTCATTATTAGGCCGTTGGCCAAGAGGCATAATCGCCGGCCTATAACGTCGTAGATCCCAGGTTCGAATCCTGGGTCTGGCAAATACACAATTTGTTTTTCAATTTGTATTGACACTGAGTATGGTCCTAATATGTTGATCAAGTGGCTAATGTCTATTTCACGAAAAAACATAAATATTTTAATACAAACCTCTACTCTGTAGAGGCCAATGACATTAATATGGACGAATCATCTGGAAAAAAAATGACACTCACTTTATTGTCGGGTCTGCCTAATGGCATAATCTGTTCTAACGCCATTACAATAAAGGTGATATTGCTATAAATTCCTGATACTTTTTGTTGGGTCTGCCGAATGGTTCCGGTTCAAACGGGTTCGCTCAAATGAACATTGACATTAGAAATACTGCTCCAACGCCATTACAATAAAGGTCATATTGCTATAAATTCCCGATGCGTGATATCGCATAATGGAAATTGCGTGACGTCTACCTATACATGCGAATGCGCGAATTTACTTGCTAGCTACTGTATTGAGTGCGTCGTCCATTAATAATGTCATTGGTAGAGGCCCATATGATTGTATTAGCATCGGACATAGTCATAATAATTATGACCATCATCTGGATCAAAACACATAAAACTTGAATTTTCACACGTGGGATTCGATTTCACAATTTGCAGCCTCAGAATCGGATATCCTACCACGTGTCTAACGTAGCTGTTGGTTAATAACAATAATAATAGATTCTGTGGTACAGTGTTTTATTACCAGCTGTAACGTATTGAGTTGCAGTTACTTGACTAGCCGCAAACTATTGTTTGGCGGAAGCCAAAGTTCAACTAACAATGAGACTAACGACATTACAATGTACCATAACTACAATATACGTAGCTATTTATATTAAATTGAAATAACGGTAAATTTCACTGCCAGCCACTGCAGAATTCCAAAGTAAAATTTTCCCATACCTCCCAGACATCTTACAACTAGAAATTGAAGTATTGATTGCTGGACAATGAAAACTTTCAGTGCATATTATACAATCCAATATTACACAGTTACAGAAAATGTGGGTATTTGTGAATTCACGTCGTGCTAGTAATAAAATCATTTTTTTTAATATTTTATATGATTCATCAACATAAAAACACTCGGAAAAACGATTATCAACCCTAATTGTGTAGTAACACAATAATTAATAGTGAACAATTAGACTGTAAATATTTAGAGTAATCTAAATTGTATTATTAATTAACAATGATTATTAAATTTATATATCGCTACCTGAAAGCAACAGAGGGAGTCAAACATACTAGTTTTGAGATAATTAAACATGTTAATATTGTGATCGTTAACTATGTCTTTATTTTGTTTTTCCTGCGGTAAGGTGGTAATATTGTACGATTTTTTCTATAACATTATTAATAGTGGGTTATTTCAGTTATTCTACTGTTGCTTGTAGTAACAGAATATTTTTTAATAAGCGCAACATTTTTATTTTTCTTTTAAATAAGATATTACATTTTTTTAAATCTAAGTGATTCATTATGTAGGTATGTACAGCTTTCAGCAATCGATTGGCATATTTATCTCACAATTGACTTTTTCACTTTATCTCACTGTTGTTTTCAGGTATCGATATAGGAATGAATTAAATTTAATGTCTAAATATTATTGAATAATACAACAAATAGAACTTTGAAAACCAGAGCTATTAGAACCCCCATTTTATAAAGGTTCAGTTCTGGGTTCGGTGTCCATGAAAAAAGGTCCGGTTTATACTGATAAATTGAAGCGCCGGTTCCGGTTCCGGTTATTCATAATATTAATATCAGAGTTAACTCACATAGTTTCACTGGGACAAGGTATACGTATCTACCGCTAAGTACACTGTATTAAACTTATAAAAATATTGAAAACATTATACTTAATTCAAAATTAGAAGTTATTAAAGATAAAAAGAACTTTTTATATACAACATTTTTAAATTTTCTGTTGAACCATATAAACTTAACTTGACTAGCTTAAACTATCAAAAAAAAATTGTACTTGACATGTCATATTGATTTCCATAGTAACGCACATATATATTAATAATTTGGTTGCTAGGACTTCAGACCCCTAGCAACCAATAATGGTGTGGAAATAACTTTTCATACAAAACAGAATTAACTGAAAATGAATTCAATTCTACTTAAAGATGGCTAAAAGTATTAAAAAATGCATTGGCATCGTGTTCTGATATATTCTAAAAGTTTCAAATATCTAGCTAGTCGGGAAGTTAGTTAAAAATCGATTGCAAGATTTGTATCGGACAAATAAGAATACGAGCTAAGAAAAACGTTGTAAAAAATAACGTTGTTTCATCGCGATTTTTCATTACAAAATAAATGTATGTTTGTAAAATACACCTATTATCAAGTGTGTATGAAAATATTGAACTATAATAGTATTGCACCATTTATAAAAGGCAGAAAAAAGCTAATCAAAATCGTGCCGCACTTAGATTAGATTAGTAAAATATTCTATTCAGTTTACTTAATTAAAACAAGATGATAATATTACATCTAGTTCTAGTTTGATTAAATTAATGGATGTATTTTCAATATTCAGAGCCCATTCTGTAGTTGGTTTCCAATACAAATTCCACAAATGCATTCGTAACTCGTGTCAGACGGCACAGTTCAGCCGATGTGAATGCAAATCGGTGTGTTCTATAATTCCACAGACGTTGGTACGTAGCCTGAAACAGCCCGAATGTTGTTTGGTAATAACAGCGGCGGGCATTCCGGACGTGCGCTGTGCACAAATGAACGTTTCGCGTCAGCCATTTTACCTGTAAATTGTTATATAAACATGTTGAATTGTAGACGTTAACACCAGACGAAAGTTGTTCAGACACGAATATCGGGAGTTTACAATCAAATTGCAAAAAAAATCCAATTGATTTTGTATAACCGATCGCACGACATGTAATGGTATTTTTTAATTTGAAAGTTAAACATATCTTAAATCTTCTCCAACTCTAGGTATCAATGTACAAAAAAATAATAATATTTATTTATCATTTAGTAAGTTATGTATGATGGTGGTTATATTTTTTACCAATGACTAACTAATCATTATTTGAACTGAAAAGCGTTACCTAACTTAAGTTAACACACGATAATATCAATGGTTACTTCTTAACGAAAAAACACGAAACTTGTAATTTGATACCTAGATATTTTTTTTTTAATAATTTCACATTTTAATTAATAAATACGTATCTATTCATTAAAGAGAAACATAGGTAGTCTTTTTATTTAAAGTCAATAGTGAACTTGAAATTATAAAATGAAAATTCGTTAAATGATCCCATCTTATCATTATAAAATATTTTATGGTGATGTTTATTTTATTAATAATTAGTTCATTAAGTTTTTTTTTCTATATAGTAGTATCTATAGACTAAAGACGCTTAGAAAAGATTTTTGACAAATTAGTCGTAATTTTTTTATATTATTTAATTATTTTACGATTTTTATAAATAATAATAATTACAAGATAAAAAGAACTTTTTATATACAACGTTTTTAAATTTTCTGTTGAAATCTTATGCCCAATATGCTCAAACTTGTACTTGATACTAAGTAAATAAAAAACAAACAAACAAACAAATATAGAATACTGAAATGTCATTTTGATTTCCATAGTAACGCACTTATATATTAATAATTTAGTTGCTAGGACCACCACCTTAGCAACCAATAATAGTGGATTGGATTACGGATTTCTTCCGAAATAACTTTTCATACAAAACAGAATTAACTGAAAATGAATTTAATTCTACTTAAAGATGGCTAAAAGTATGAAAAAATGCATTGGCATCGTGTTCTGATATATTCTAAAAGTTTCAAATGTCTAGCTAGTCGGGAAGTTAGTTAAAAATCGATTGCAAGATTTGTACTGGATAAACAACCACCGGACAAATAAGAATACGAGCTAATAAAAACGTTGTAAAAATGTGTATACTTAACTCGAAATTATTTTTATTATATTATAATATAAGCTACTATGATGCAATAGAGAATTAAAGTTTATCGCGATAAATAATCAAAATTCTCCATTGACCGTAAAACCATTATCGGTATTCTCAATATGGAAAGCATTTTACTATTACAATGGGTGCGTTTTTCTTTCTTCTGAAAAACGGTTTCAATTCATTTAATATTTATATAAGTTCTACGTTCTTTTTTAGAAAAAATCCTTCTGTTAAATTCTGTTATCGACATTTAGCAATTAAATACGTACCTGAAATAAATACAGGACTAATTGCGACACAATCAAACAACTGCAAAAGTATAAAATTTCTATATTATGACATCACCGACACTCGTCAAAATTTTAAATTTTAACTAAGATAAACAAAAGAAAAACGGATGAATAGCAGTGCTACCTAATATTATGAAAGACTCCATGTAGCAAATGACAACTCTCATGTTTAGTGTGAAAATAACTGACTGTCATGATATATTTTAATTTTGTGATCGCTTTCAATGGATATTGATATTTTAATTTTCAACTATACATCTCAATTTTAAACAATTAGCAGTTTGCGCTTTTGTTGTAACAGCTATTACAATCTCAAAACATTTGATACAACAAAACTAAAAATATATAATTTAACAAAACAATGCTTATCTGATTAGTAGTTACAATGTTTATAGGTATATCATAAAAGCACACTTAATAATATGTTACCATTTTAATAGGAATCGCGCAACCTAATATGACTTATCAGTTATCAATATAAATATAACATAATATTATTTCAGATAATATTTCCATTAAATTTATCACAGCACTTTGATCTACGAAATATATGTAACTTAGATATCTAAACCATTTTATTTTATCTTTACATAAAAGCTTCGGCGAAAGCCGGCTTTTTTCAGGAAACTGTATAAAACCTCAAACAATATAATACGTTCAGCCTGCATTATTAAATAATACAGTTTTTCATATTATTTATCAGGCAAACGAAAATTTAATATCAGCTTTTTTATTTATTTGAAAAAGACACGTTGAGTACATAACAAATTATTAATTCAGGACGTTCACAACATGACATTTAGAATAAAAATTACAAGTAATCAGTTCGGAAAATCAGAAAAAACAAAGTGGAGGAAAAAAAGAAAGCAAAAATAGTTTTATACAAAAGAAATAAAATTAAAAAAAACAACAATGATTCAAAAAGTACAAATTAAACAATAAAATAGAATTTTAAAAACAGAATATATAATGGATCGCCAAAAATATCTACATCTCTAGGGAGTGCATTGAACAACCGCACAGCCCTCGCTATTGGTGCCTGGTGAGCCTGACATGAGGAAACAGCTTTTACCCAAAATAGGTCATGACTGCGACCACGCATGTAATTGACGGGTACGTAAAAATTTAAATTTTCTAGAATATCGGGATTGAAAATGATACCACGTGAGAGCAGGGAAAAATACTTTAAGAGCAGAAGTGACCTACGAGCTTCAAGAGAATGAAAGGCGAGCATGCCTTGAAGAAAGTTAGTCGGAAAAGACTCGTTTAAGAAGGTGTCAAAAGGAAAATAATTATAAACTTTAAAATAGAGATGACGAAGAATTTTTTTCTGAACACGCTCTAAAACTATATATCAGCAATATTTTTAACGATAATAAATTATAATTATAGAAGTATTTTGTACCCACCATATAATAAAGTTTCGCGTCTTACTTTATAGGTTATATGGGTTTACAAATTCACGGCTGGGTCAAAGTCACGTGTTGTTTTTTTTCAATATTGGGTAAATGCACTGGTATCCGGACAGTTAACTATTTTCTCACCTTATTTTCGATTATCTTTTCCATTTTTAGAAGAAAACAAAATATGTTATGATTTATAAATGTTAACATATATATTCTTTTGGTTTATAAATATTTTAAAAATCTATATTTAGGTAAATTACTATCATATTTCTCATGTTAAGAAAAATGGTTGGTTTTTTTAGTCTCCGGACACACAATCTTAGTTTCCGGACGTACTATTTTTAGTGGTCGGACAGATTATTTCGTATAGAAAATAAGACAAGTTTTGGTGTTAAAAATTTTTTTTTTCACGTTTAAACAATTTTAGTTAATACAGTGATGCAATAAAAGCAGAAATAGTTCACAATGAGCACTCAAGCAACTGCTAACTTGAAAAAAAACATATTTTTATTTATTCAATGTGTTTCTTTCATATAGTTCTGTCGAAGTAATTTTGAGTGCAAATTGGGCAAAGCAAAATGAAATAAAAAACTGAACTTCATAAATCAAATGGTAAAACTAATAAACATCTCAAGTGAGTTGACCAAATTTTGACATTAATTTTTATTACATCCAAAAAATCTCAAACTGTGTAACTTTTGTTTGTGTTCTATAATATGCAAAGCAGGCTTACAAAAAAAAACATACTTGAGAACTGCTGGCAACTAAATTATTGCCATTGATAATTTTAAAAAAGTTCAACACTTCAGTCACCATAATTATATTTCCAAACGCACTAAAATAAATTTCAATACTAATCCTAATCCCTTCTCTGACGAAAAATAAATGTTTTCAAGTGCTATTTTCAATCATAAATATAAAAGAGAACTAAGTGTAAAAAATCCATGCTTGAATCAAGCACTCTTCAGTAGTTTTACAGAGAAAAAAATGCTTCAGTGCTATACCCCCAACCCAATAGCCTGGATATGTGACTTAATGTCTAAACACCTACACACCCGGAACCGGGTAATACGGGTGTCTAGTGATTATACGGGTGATAAACATATTAATTTAGGTCTAAGTTTAAACAAAAATTACATACAAAATCTTTTAGTGATGCTTCACTATAAGATAACATAGACATTGTCGTGCATTTACGGTGAAACCAACGAACACATCCATCACAGCCAATGTTCTTTAATAAACCATCCTCAACATCACTTTCTAATTCATCAGAACAATTTTGGCAAATCGCCTTTTTCGCTTTCCTTTTTTTATTTGTCTTCTCTTTTCTAAGGAACACCTTTCATCTTTTATGAATTGCTGTACTTTTGTCATCCTTCACTTTTTCTTCTATGATCTTCCTCCACGCTTCCGAAGAAATGGCGCTTGGTGCTTTGACAGTGTCTTATTATTCTATTTTTACTCCCAAATTGAGTAGGTTTGGGGTAAAAAAGATGAGATTTTAATGTTAAATTGCTCACACTTGATGAACTGGTGCTTGCATTTGACGTACTCGTACCAGCTATTGGAGATAATTGTGTAAATACATAATAATTAATTAGAAAATAGCTTTGTCCGGTCATTCAATATTGAATTTTAGTCGCCGGACAGCAGGATCAAAATTATAAAATCGTGTCCGAAAACTAAAAATATTTACAATTCTATGTTTGTCCTTTTCTATCTTGTATGAAACCAAGCAAGCCTCGGTGTGATACTGTACACACACAAATACTCAATGTCTCTTATAAATTCAGTGCCCGGACACTGCGTCCGACAACTAAAAAAAGATAAAATTTTGCACTTTAGTTGCCGGACACCAAATAGTTAACTAAATTTAACAAAATATATTATTTTTATCATTGAATAATATACAAGAACATATTACTGAATAATATGAAACATCTTTGAAGCGAATAAATGAAATAATCATAGTTTTAACGTACTTTTTGTATCCTTCGTTCACTAATTATTTTTTAAGAAATCGAATATTTTTTTTGTTCGAGTCAGCATGTGCACCACTACTAATGTAATACTATATAATGAATTCCTTTGTGTGTGACAAATATAATTTTATTGGTCAAGGAACAATACAGGCACAATATGTGAGTCATCCTTCATATGAAACTCTCATACTTTGCTTATTTTCGTTATATTTGTACAAAACTGTCCGTATACTGAAGCTGTCCGGGGACTAATGCAGTTACCCTTCATAGTTTAGATTGAAACTTTTCAACCAGATTATTTTTTTAAAATACATTATGATGAAGTTACGCTTCGAGTTTTTTACAGAGTTAATATTTTTAATTAAATTTAAAAAAAAATCCATAGATACGTGATCGTTTATAAAAAATATGATTTTCGCAAATGCTCCTTTTTAATAACCATAGAAAGTAACTCAACGGTACCAATATTGTTTTACATCTTTATTTAGAAACCAATTACGAGGGGTCATAGGGATTGCAATACCGAATGAAAATATCAATACCGGTGTTTCGGTATTTATTATTGAATACCGGTATTCGTTAAAACATAAGCACCAACTTATCAGTAAATATATCTATTACAATCTCGTTGAAAACATTATTTTATAGAAAAAATCTACCTACTTACATTATGGTGACATTTAAAAATAATTATTATTGACAATATTGTAGAATTGGTGATTTTTACAAATAATTTGAATATATTGATAATTTCAACTAAAGTCCTCAAAAAGGCTCGCTCATTAAGCGCGGCTGCAGGAAAAGCTTCTTCAATTCAACACTTCTACAATCATCAATAAGGTTATTATAGAATAATTAAACATTTGTCACGGATGTTTTTTATTTCGAAATACTTGTATTCAGTCAATATTTTTCATTTAATCAGCACATAACTTATACACTCAATAGAATAGGAAATACAGTACGAACGGATGAATAAATAACATTAAATTCATTGTCAAAAACGTAAACTATGGTGGTTTCTTAATACCGAAAGTTTCAATATTTTGGATTTTTAAAACCGGTATTTCGTTATTGATAAATACTGGAATACCGGTTTGGAAATACCGGTATTGCAATCCCTAGGATCAATATAATAGAAAAAATGAAATAGAAAAATATATATTTAAAAAAAAAACATTGCATCGGATTGCCAAAAAAATACATTACCATTTATGCACCGAATTTAAATCCTCTAAAAAACCCGTTGGTAGTTTAAAATCAAACCATACGGAGAGCAAGTGAGGCTTAAATTTATCATTGTAAATCATATTGTGATGGTTATTATACAAACCTATTACTTACTGTAATTCATCATATAATATTATTTGTGTATATCAAACCAATATATTAATATAGTTACATTATCTATATTATATTAGTTATGTATTCAAATAAAATACTAAAATAACTAAGTTTTAATGTCTCGATTTCAATAAGGATGCATTTTGAATAGATATTCCTGTACTAGTATGATATCACTACGGTGCAAAAAAGCTTTTGGCGCATTTTGAAATGATATTATTTTGTAGTGCTTGGTTTTGTCATTTTACTGACAATATAAGCCTTATCTATTCTATAATGCCTGGATACTAATGCAGTATGATCCCGTTGCAGGCTTCATATTAAATCCCTTGGATTAGGTACTACCCAGAATTATTCTCGCAATAGTATTATATTTATATAAACTGAACGGGTGGTACTCTCGTAATTCCGGCTAAATAATATATTGAACTATATGAATTGTAACACTTATTCTTTTATAATTATATATAATTATGACACATAATTTTTATAGTTTTATATATATACTTAGACGAATTTTGTTAATGTGAACAAGATTAATATAAATAGAAATAATTTTGTTTTTCTACTCTTAATTTCGCTTGTGTATTAAACGCAGCCCTATTTTTGTATAGGTACCTACCTACAATTTTTCATGTGCGCAGTGCGCGAAAACTATCCCATATGGATACACACGTTTAATATGTCTGCATTTCAAAATATTATACGCTTCATTTAAGTAAAATTACACATTTTAAAGTATTTTCAAAATGTAGCATACTACAAACAAAAAAGGAGAGAAGAGATTCGCACACTCCGCTTGCTATAGAGAGTATATCGTTGAAATTTCGCTGATTGCGTTATATTTCTATCAATATATGTATTTGGATCTAGGATATCGATCTCATGGAATAAAAGAATGGCTAATTAATCCTTGTGAAAAAGACTAATGTGTTAGTTTATCTCTTCCCTTATATATGACCAAAAGTTTCATTTTATAGCCGTTAATGGTGGCTTAGTTGGTCTTATTATAATTAATTTTTAAATTCAATAAACTGGGAATAAGGAACAGTAGGATAACTGCATATCTTCTAACTACAAAATTTAATAAATCCAACTACTTTCGTTTTATTTTTGACTTATTTACCTCTTTTTACGTTGAGACAACAGAAATAACAAAGAAAGCTTTTATCAACACGAAACGTTGTGATGATAGTTTTTTGTAATATTTTTTCAGTACTACAACAATATTATTTTTAATAGATACATATTATATATTCTACATTATGTCTACGTATGTGTCTATTATAGACGATAATATTATGATAATAATAGCTTTACCACAGTTAAAAACTACCTACTTTGTTTAAAATAATCTATTTAACAATAACTGAGTTCGATTAAAATTGAAATTTTTAAGGTTCTACATTCCAAACTATTAGAATATTCCAGGCGTACCTTAAAACTGTCAATAACATTGAATATTTTCTTTGCGTGCTTGCGAAGTGAATTGCATATTATTGACAAGTATCTTTGACGAGTGGACTGGAGTGGACTGCATTACGCATTAGGGAATTCTAAAAAGAGTCAACCAGAAAACAATAATTTATGTATGATAACATACTGCATGTAATATTTTGTATTTAAATGAATAAAAATGTTGATATATACTTATTCATTTGGGGAAATGTTGAATTGATCAACAATTTGAGTAACCTACCAGTTGTAAATCCATTCAATGGTATTCAAAAAACATGCTGCCATACGAAGGATTGAAAATTGTATGTTAAGTATCCCATATATAATATGTATTGTTGTATAGTTAAAATACAAAGGTGAAATTTAAGTAATATATTTATCAATATTGTCAGATAAAGAACTTTACTGTGTTTGATATTAATTTTATTAGTTAAATGAGCTGAATTTACTATTATTTGATACATTAAAATGAGGTAGAAAAGTACTAAAAATCAAGATATATCTAAAAATATATCTAAAAAGATAAAAAGTGGAAGCATGGAGATAACTGAATATGCACCTAATACTCACAAATCGTTGATTGTAAAGAAAAGACAAATTCTAAAGCGAATTATCAGTACCAAACACATATTTTGAAAAACATCAGAAACATTCTTAGAAGAAGTCCTAGAAAAAAAAAGAAGTGGATTCGAAATCATATCTTTCACTTCCGGGTCATCCATTACGCTACCTACTGATTCTTATATCATCGATATCTGATGTAAGTAGTCTAAAAAATTCAGTCATTAGACTACTAAACATTTTAAATTAAATTTTCTTAGTAATGTAATTTAATGTAAAGTGGAATATTTTTACATTATTTTTAATAAAATATACAAATCATGTAAGTTTTCTGAAAACGTATCTTTATCTTTAAATGCGTAATGCAGTTCAAGTCATGCAATCGTCGAACGAAATGGATTCGATAAAGCATAAACAAGGTATTTTGGGGCGGCAGGATCAGTGCGACACGTGGTTTGACGGGTGCACAGGGCCAGGGTCAAGGACGAACGGTCGTCTCTCCCTCAACAGCCCTCGCCCAAGCCCCTTCCCCCTGCAACGCTGATATGGAACCTCCGCTGTCCAGACAGGTGACCATAAAACTGACACTCCATGGCCTGTTCTTTTGGATTTGGCACTATAGTTCTGCCAGCGAGGACCATCAGTCTTGGCTACGTGGCCGTATTTAATTTGTTACTTCCAAAATTCAAAGTGTGGCTTTGATTTTTTAAATGTAGATAATTTAGAATCACTACAATTGTATTCAAGCATGTATCTTTATGTACAATTTTAAAACTACAATGCTAAATTATTGGTAAAACAAATAATGAATATTGAATCTATTTTAATAGTGATATATAACAAACTCTCGCTGGCCGAACTATATTTAATTTATATACATTCAAAATTCACACATCACTCATATGCCAATCAACTTATGTAACTATATTCATAAAAATTACCAACGTAAAATATGTACAAAAAATCAATACATTTACATTTCAGTAAATTGTAATAATTAGGTTTTACGTTCAAAAAGATATACTCATACGGGGATGAGGAACGTGCGACCTTTTAGCTGAATCCAATGTTTACAGAATTGATCCTATTATTTTTTATTAATGTGTTTTGTTCATTTTTTATTACCTTTACTTCTGTACCTCAAAGTCATAAAACATGATGTCCAATTTTAGTGAAAATGAGTTATTTAAAGATTTTCTACCCAAATTATCATACATAAGGCCCAATTTACACTTTGAGTTTCATAACAGAAACAATAAAGCCGTAAGGCCATCTCCAGATGACGCGTTTCTCGTCGTGATGTGGATGGCTTAATGTAGTAATAGTATCTCGACCGCGCGCGAGAGGTAACAAGTCGCGAGTACAAATGGACGGCTCAATGACGTCACATGTACCTGGAATGCGCGCGAGTTTTTACGTGCGAGTCAAATCGCGCCTATGAGCATGAAAATTAAATTATTATATTGCGTTTCCTCGAACGCATTCAAGTCATTATCAATAATATCATGGTTAGTTAAGAGCGTACTTCAGTGAAACGGCAAATAATTTTTAACAGTAGGTGCGACGAAATTTCTCACTCGTCGCCTGGACTCGCCAATCGGAGACCGACGGTCGAAGTGTGCGCACGTCGATTTGTTTTATCATGGCGTCGGATGAAAATATTCTTAAATCGTGTAAAGATGACTAAAAAACTTTACGTATGTGCTTAAAAAAGAAAACATGTTAATGAATATACTATTATTATTAGTAATATAACAATAAACATAACATTAAATGGACGCATGTTGGATTTTTATGACAAATTATATTTCGTTCGGAACGCGTCATTTGCACAATCCGCCCATCGCCTAGCCACAATCTTTTTATACCATGCCTCAACTGAAGTATAGCCTTAACATTAAAATTAACAACAATCTGTGTAACGTCAAATTACGAAAATAAATCAGTAATAGTATAGTCAATACAATGTAACTAATTTCTGCATTTATTCAATTAGTTACTATTGTACTTAATTTTTTTTTTACAAAATAATTAGAATTGATTAAACTCCGCCTTAGTATGTCTCATTTTACATAATGCGGCCTTCATATAAGAAAACGTTCCTCACCCCTGTAATAGAATATATTTTTTTATATTACGGTGATTTATTCCCACTAAGTATTATCTATGTGTTGATGAACTAAAGTTACCAAGTTTAATAATGTATACATAGTTTCTAATCTATACTAACCTATTACAAAACATCTTAATTATACCAAATTATAAATTTTATAAATATAACCAAATCTTGTTATCGTTTTAAATGCTTAGCGAGCAAAAATTCACGAAAATTTAATTATAAAGCATGCCGATATTCTTTGCGGCATTATTATTAAATTCTTTAGAATTCGTGTAATCATTTTTTCATTCCAAAGAGGTCGTATCATGGCCGGTGATTTACCGTTGGAATTCTCACAATTACTTTTAATTGAGTTTTGTTTCTATTAATGCTCCTTAAGTTCAAGCACTTGCGCATAATTTATAGCCAATCTTGTTATAAATCAGTGAAAGTTCTTCGCAACAAATAACTGATAATATTACTTCTTACATTTTAGATAATAGCTTATTTCTCTAAAATTTCTTTTTTACAATAATACGACAATTCTGAGAAAAAAAATCTGGACTGAGAAAATAAATCCAACATGGCCTTCTTCGAAAAAGCGATGTTATATTATTATTTTAATATTGATTATCTTCTTCAATGTTACAAGGTTGTAAGTTACTTCAAAGCAATCTAAATTCAAATGATCATAGCCCCCCCCCCCCATAAGGGGCAGACAGTACTCTAGCCGGGTGGCCCGCACTCAGACTCGACCTCCGCCAGATAAGTGAAAACATCATAAATTTGCTTAAATAGTAAAAAAAAAAACTCGCCTGTGGTGGTATTTTACTTGAAGATTATTAACATTTTAAAATATGTGTTTGTGCAATGCATTTTTTTTATAATTGTATAGGTACTTCATAAATCACAAAAATACACTGAATACACCATTCGGAAAATGCTTCTGTAAAGCTCCACACTGCCTAGAACCCTAGCGATAGGCAAGGGGTCCCGCTTCATGGTGTGGGGGTCATGCAAAATATTTTGTTCATAAAAAAGAAACATATATTTTAAGAACAATGAAAATTAATTATTATAGGTTTAATGAAGCAATAAATTAAATATTATTATTACCACTTGTATATAATCATCAATTATAATGTTATTATAATATTAAATGGGAACATGTGTAGCTCTATTAAATCAAGCTTCATGTTTTTATAGAAATGAGTTATCAGTGATTTTTTTTAAATAAATACTAATAATATTGATACACATTTTTTATGAAAAAAAAGTTTTTTTTTAATATTATATTGGCAATTAATTTTGAATATGTAATATTAAATCATTGATATTCAATTATTTACAATATGTGTAATAGCTCAGAAGAATTGTATACGGCCTGACTTAAAAAAACGTTAAGTACTTATAACCTTGTTATATTGAAAAAGTTATGTCGTTGTTAATTATAAAGAAATAAAATTAATGCAATAATTAATAACGAAAAATTCGCATTTGTCATATAATATTCGCATTCATTTATATTATTTTGTTCACCATATTATAACAATATTTACATTGTCTTAGTTATCATATTATATTTATTAAAACAATATTAAAATATATACTTATATCAAACATCATGTCCATTTTAATGCGAAATCACTTCGATATAATATTATAATGCAGTGGGTGTTTTTTTTCAATATAATTTTGAACGAATCTTTCTTATCTGTCTATTGTTTTAAAACTCCTGTTTATTTATGTTTTACTAGCATCACTTTTAATTATTAGGAATATTCCAACAGATACACATAAATGATTATGAGGCTCGAACAACCAACCCTCATAAAGTTACTTAGCACTTACACACGTTATATAATAATTATAATATTATATTACACATACTAGTGTAATACACAACATATTAATGCACTATAAGATACACCCACACCACTCAATAAACTGTATTTATACACACTATGTTACTGAATATGTATGTATGTTATTTAGATGTTAGTGAGCTTAGCTCAACAATTTAGTGCTTTAGGCACCAATAGAAATATATAAGAAATTACTCACTAGGAATAATAGTATTTCTTTAAGTAAATATAATCTATCTTAACGAAATAGACGTAGCTATTTGAAAAGAACATAATATATATTTTAATGCAAGTTATAAAATATCTTTAATTGTACAACAAAAATAACAGATTAAAGAAAAATAATAATATTTAACCTAAATAAGGATTATTTTATTGTGTAACTACTTCAAATCAATTATTTTCATCTTTTATCAATTATAAAACCTTAAAATTCAGCCAAAGACCATAAATAAATAAATAAGATTTTATTATTTTCGATAAAAAGTCAAAATAAATCAATAAATATCATATTACTAAGCCAAAAAGGCATAAGGCACATCATTATGTGTGCCAAAAGTGAGTCCGCAAGAATTATGTAGATAGTGAAAAATATACCTATAACAAAACCAATTTATTGTGGTCTCCAGTAAAGTTGCAAATACTTGTCACTTACACCCTTTAGCTTAAATTTTAGTTGTAAATTGTAATTTACGCCCTTTTGGGTCTCGAAGAATCGTTTTACTTAATTTTTAATAATTATTGTCCCTCAAAATAATTCAAAGAATCCAAAAAACATACGTAGACAATTATCTATACATCAACGGCAAGTAATTGAAATCTCTAAATTTCAGTTTAATATCCGGTTTTAAAGCTAACTATACTACGGTTACCTTTTACTATTAAATGTTATAAAGTGTTATACTGTAAACAATTGAATGACAATCACTAATATATTTTTTCTTTGATGTGTGTGTGTGCGTGCATGGTGCGTATGCTATTTTTTGCACCTGCCTGCCTTGATGATGGACAATTACAACGTGGCTCCAGGACTACTGCAGCGGTGACGAAGCAGATGGCGCCCGATCGAGGCGACACTCCTCACCTGGTGGATCAAGAGAAGGCAGCACCGCGGCCTTACATACTGCTAATTACGACGACTCGGTAAGTTGAATATTACACCCAAAACAAACATCTAATAATGTCATTGATCTTACAATGTGTACTTTCGCATATAAACCCGAGAGGTGAATTTGGTTATAATAAAATACAAGTTTTACAATCGAAACAAAAAATTACCTAAATTATTAATTAATATTGGTATTTAATTTTTTATGTTAAATACAATACGCATTTCAATTAAAATAGTATTCTTTATAACTCAAAAATTTGGGTTTTCTTGTAAAGAACCTAGTTAACCTCGCCGGGTTATATTTTATGTATTTACCGGAAGTTGTTCATTTTACTGTAGGGAACATTGTACGGTCAATATTTTGTATCAATACAATATATTGATAAAAATATTCATTGATTGGTCGGTGTAAGGTATATATATTTATTTCCCATTGATAATATACGTAGGTACTTAATTATTATAATAGTATGCAACACCGTGTGCTATCGGTTGTTAAAAAGAAAAAGGACTTAACCCGCACAAATCAAATTTTACAGGAGGCACAAAAACGTTTTTATTATAGTTTTCGGCCAAAGTTAAAATATACAATAGATATAAACCGTGCATGAAGATAGCACTATTTTGGTTTTCTATGATCAAAATCTGATATTAATAAATTGTTGAGGTAATTAAAGAAAAAAACAATGAAAATTATGGTTTCCAACATTACTTATTTCTTTTAAAAAAAATATAACCTAAGTTTAGATAATAATTTGGTATTTGTAACAAAAATTCTTTGAACACAGCGTGTATTTAGTCGTGTTCAATATAATTATACAACAAGATTATCGAGTGTAATAATTTATATACATACATAACTTAAAAGAGGATACTATTTTATTTTCTTGCATATCCTCAAAGTATTTAATATAATTTTGACCACGTTATATAGATAGATTAAATTAGTAACTTTTAAGTTTTATCTTTACATAAAAATATATATAATCTGCTCAATTATGCTTATTCCAACATTCTATCAAGAGCACATGGATCCGTTTTGGATATATTTATGTTTATATAAAGTAATTTAAGGTATTTTACTATAATTATTTACCATTCATAACAGCTTATTCATTTTCGACGTTAAAAAAATAGTTATTACAAAAGCTCTTCTAGGCAAATGAAATCATTCCTGATCGCTATTAAACTATCTGAATTACCTGCTAATGGTATTTTATTTAAATTATAAAAAAATCTTATGTCGTATGCCATTGCTTCATTAATATATTTGAAGAATATACAAAATATATTGTTTTATTTTATTAATAATTTTATTTGTTGTCCGCGGTGATCAATTCTCCTGGAACAAGTAAATTTACATTCTTAAATAAAACTATATTCTGTGTAGAGTTCGTAAATGGGTAAATTATTTATACGTTAGTTAAAATTATTACTTCGGATGGTATAAAGCTTGTAAATACGCAGTGGCGGAACCACATTATTTCATAATACCCTACAGCACTAACAATATCGAAAAATTTTCAATTAAAAATATATATTCGCAAGTACCTACTATATTTTTCTTAAATAGGTTTACATCAATTCTAGGTAGGTATCGTAATAGTACAGCTTGTTAAAATATGCATGACGGTGACTCAAATAAACCATTGAGATAACATAGATGTTCCATGCATATTTTTTAAATATCACGACACGTTTATGATAAATCGTCGCCCTCAAGGAAGAACTCACCAACCAACAAAAGTAAAATCCTGAGATAATCGACTTTTAAACTTTTTGAAAATTTTAAATTGCTCTCATTAGAAAACGAAAATACATAGAAGGAAACGGTTTTTTTTTGTTTGATTGGTTATTTTTATGTTTATGTACATTACATTTAAAACATGTAACCTTTTTCCTGATTTTTTCCATAACACAAATATCTTTTCTATGTAGTTGGTGAATTTTTTGTTTTTGTAATTTTTAACATACAACCTATAGATAGAATTTTGGTGATTTTTTCTAAGATAGAGTTAAAAATTGCAAGATTTTCTGTATAAATAACTCATTTTGAGCAAAAACTGTATTTGGTGAGTTCTTCCTTGAGGGCGACGAAATATCCTTCTTAAGATGTTAACTTGCGTCAAATTATATTTTTCTACATTCTTCCATACTCTTCATCGTGCGGCGCAAGTTTATTCATTGACTACTTGTATATATTTTTAAAAAATGTGCTTCCCTGATATTACATATTTTTAGGTTTTTAAGCTTTTATTTTATTCATTTTGTATAACATAACTCAATCAAAGCTCATTTGAGAGCGTGGCGATCTCAGTAATGTGGCTTCTACTCCTGGGACATTCCCAGCCTTAAACAACTGATCATGCTTAACATCCAAATGTAGGGCATCGTGATACGCTCGATTAAGAACGAGAGTGTTGCGGGGCGGGTTGATTTGGAAAAGTTCATGTCTGTTTTGTTCATTTTATTCCGATCAATTTGATTATTAGTGATTAATCCGAAACAGCTGTCAACATAAATAATTTAAATATCGTCGATTCATCAATTTTCAAAACCATTATAATTACGTTCAGTCAAGTAAATGATAGTTCAATGAATATATTTTGCATTTATTTAAGTTAAATTTTTATATAAAATAAACTTTTCGCGCTATAGATTTTTTTTATAGATTTTACGAGTGGGTCCAGAATTTGAAGTTCCGCTACTGTAAATAGACACCATTATGATTTAGTATGTACTTTTATTATTACCGCCTTTAAATTAATAACTGTATAGATTGCATTCAACAAATTACACGGTGCCCATCAAATTGCACCTCATAATTCATACATAACCAATACCATTGATGCATTACGTCAATGTA
The DNA here is from genome assembly GCF_057557595.1 of Rhyacophila brunnea. NCBI lineage: Eukaryota > Metazoa > Arthropoda > Insecta > Trichoptera > Rhyacophilidae > Rhyacophila > Rhyacophila brunnea. The sequence goes on along the minus strand of NW_028233170.1, from coordinate 31,910,725 downwards.
CGATACTTAACTTCGTAGCGGTGCCTTAACCTCTCATAGAAATGAGTTTCCCAACTCGGAATCGTCGACTTTCTGTGAGAATATTATCCATCATCATGCAACGGTTGTGTAAGACAAGTCAAAAGTGAGCATGATGTTTCATTATAAGTACAGGTTCGTTAGTGACACTGTTATGTGTCTAAATTACAGTGTAAGTGTAGGTACGGTGCAATGATAATTGCACTACTGTCTCGTATTTGTTTTAATACCTACATTAAAAGAACATCTTATTTTGTCACGTTTTTATTTTAAAGAAAATGAATGAATGAATGAATGAAATGAAAAAACGGACTACTCGTCCACGAATTAAGTTAACTACAAGTGACTTCAGTTGCACGTTATTTACAGAAAACTTCACACTACTACTGTGACATTTATTTGCTAATTTGCAGGTCATGTAAAGTTAAGAAGCTATTACTTACACTTCGGCATTATTATTTAGTTGAAAATTTTGTATAAAATCGTTTATTACTGCAATGGAGTAAGTGATCACAATGAACATTAATTGCAGCTATTGCGTGTGTCAGATAAATGGAATGCCAACTGAGCGATGTTAATATTTGTGGAGTTTAACCGTACTCCATGCGTTTGGTAAATACTTTAAAATGTCATAACAGAAATAACATATAAGGCTCCTTTCGATTTATAGTCCAAATTTTTTGCAATTACCTAACAAACTACTCACCCAAACTATTGACATTTATTCTGGAAAATTTATTCAGGCGACTTGACTGGGTGATCGGAGAGACAAAGGAACTATTATTATTGACGCCGAATACCTCAATCATCAGCGATTTGCAGACGTCATTGTCATCTTTAAGAAAAGCTCAAAGAACTTTCAGGACGAGATGCATAACTTAACAAATGAAATCTGCAAAGTGGATTTAAAGATAAATATCTCGAGGATAAACTAATGATAAACTTTACTGGTATGCTGAACTAAATAAGTATATTCGAAAGCAAAGGGGCCTCTCTTCTCTCTCGTTATTTATGCATATCACTCACTTTCTGTAATGTTAAACTTAAGACAGATAAAGGTTTTGATTTAAACATTGGATTAAGTTTCTAAGTATACACTACTCTTATATTAATACAATTTTAATGAATATTATAATATAGTCATCTAAAATCGCCTCAAACTGTATAATTATTTTTATCCGCATATCTTAAAGTGTACGGTGGAGAGAAGTCCTTTTGCTTTTAACCTACTCAAATGACCTTTTACTTTTAACCTACTTTAGTACGATCCTCATTAATGGCATTCAAATCAAGTGGGTCAACAACTACGTCTATCTGTGACAATTTTAATTGGTGATAGTCTGTATGACGAGATTTATCGCAGAACCAAACTGGCATGGAACGCATTTGGGCGTCTAATAGTATCTTCAAAAGTAACTTACCATTTTTCCTAAAACATAAAGACCAGCGCTCATGTAAGCACAGTAAATACTTTCAATCAATTATTGATTAATCAACGAATTTTAATAATTTATTGTAAGAATACTAAAATAACTTGAAGAGCAGCTTATTTTATCATATTGTACACTTAGAATTACAATATATTTAAAAGCAACATTTATCATTATTTTTTTTGGCTATGTGTTGTAAATAAATCTACTAGTAAAAGAGATCATTAAAAATTGATTTTAGAAGTTTCAAAACGCGCTGTTCAACTTTGAACAAAAAAATAATCAGTTACAAGTCTCAGTATAATAATTAATGATTTCTTGTTTCGAGCAGTATTGCAAAATATAGAAACTTTTATGTTATTATACGATTGTGTCAAGTCACTTTTATTTTGTAATCTCGATGGACAGCAACATTATATTTTATACTTTTAAACTTTGTAAGATATTGCTGTGTCTATGGAATTCTGTGCCTACCTACATAGGCATGGCATATTCATAAACCAAGCAATCAATAAATTAACTCCATAACCAGCGTTTGGATTCACTCAGTCATACATTTTTTCATTCGCTCATCTCATCAAATATAAATCACTAACATTATAGCAATTTCAATAAACTTCTTGTCAGAATCAACACATTTATATCCACATTTTGTTTGTCATCTATAAGTCTTCTTCTTTAAAATGTTACTACTTTTCGCTCCCAAGCTGAGAAATTTCTTCGAATTGACCGATTTGTTTGCAATAAAATATAAACCGTAAATGAAAAGTGGTTTTTAAAAATAATTACAAGATAAAAAGAACTTTTTATGTACAACGTTTTTAAATTTTCTATTGAATTATTATGCTCAATATGCTCAAACTTCTACTTGATATGAAGTAAATAAAAAACAAACAAACAAACAAATATAGAATACTGAAATATCATTTTGACATTTCATTTTGATTTCCATAGTAACGCACGTATATATTAATAATTTAGTTGCTAGGACCACCCCCTTAGAAACCAATAATAGTCTTTTACTTTTTACTGATTTTTCTGAAATAACTTTACATACAAAACAGAATTAACTGAAAATGAATTCAATTCTACTTAAAGATGGCTAAAAGTATTAAAAGAATGCATTGGCATCGTGTTCTAATATATTCTAAAAGTTTCAAATGTCTAAGAAAAACGTTGTAAAATTATAAAATATTCAGCTCAAATTACACTGGCTATGTCACAGATCCGATCAGATCATTCCACTTACGCCGATCCTCTGCTGCGTTTAACCGTCGACTGACTCAGCTAATGTATGACTGTAAATAATAGAAATTACTCCAGCGCATCTATTCTAACCACAAGACTGCTTTCGGCCGCTACAACAGCTATATTATAATAAGTTAGTTGCAATTGTTACAATATAGGCTACGAGTATGTTTCAACAGCACCTCTCTTGACTATGGTAAATTTCAGAGCGAGATAGTCAGTTTTGACTGTTTAGACGGCTAACTTAGTGTAGTTGTGCTAATACTTCGATACTTTTCTATCCTAGATAGCTGCCGTAGCGGGCCGAAAGCAGTCTTGTGTACAGAAAAGATGCGCAGGGAACGATACAAAATGATATATCACGATCGGGGGCGATCAGAGCAGACGATCAGCATTACAGCATTCCAGTATAATTTGAACTTAATGCTCTTTTTAGTAATCAAATAGTAAAATGTGTGTCATTCATTATCTCGAAAATTAAATCTACAGCATATTTGTACATACATTATATATGGAAATTGACAAATCAAGGCAAGTGGCGTAATTCGCGTAGCCGATTGATTGTCAAGTCTCTAGTGGCGTAAATTGAGCGACCCACGCACCGTACTAGATTTGTATGACTGCATTATAGAATCACATTATATTTTGATTAAGTGGTCATTCCCTCGCCGCCTGTGAACTATGTGTCTTAAACGGTTGTCTGATGCTAAATTAAGCCAAAACATAAAGTTATTAGATAACTATTTAATTTAGATAGATAGATAAAATGAAATCGACCGTGAAACAATGTACAATGTCAAGTTTTAAATCGCAACCGGTGATAAAGTAGAACCGATTTAATTAATTTAGAAAGTGTAACGATTAGCCGAGACATCGTTTGGGGAAAAATGTATACTGTAAACAAATAATTTACCATCGCCTATCACTTTACGCTTATGAACATCTGACGTGAGATCTCTACAAAAAATATTGAACTACCACGACTGTAAGGTATCTGCAATCATGAGAAAAATCATTAAATATATATATGTAAATGGTCGCTGCGTATTACAATTTATTTATTCAATATATGATTGGAATATTTTTGAAAAACTACGAGTATCAGGTTTATAATAGAAATAATTACAAGATAAAAAGAACTTTTTATATACAACGTTTTTAAATTTTCTGTTGAATCATATAAACTTGACTTAACTAGCTTAAACGATCAAAAAAATTTGTACTTGATAGAAATAATACTGAAATGTCATATTGATTTCCACCGTAACGCACGTATACATTAATATTAATAATTTAGTTGCTAGGACCCACTTAGCAACCAATAATAGTTTTACTTTTTACGGATTTTTTCCGAAATAACTTTTCATACAAAACAGAATTAACTGAAAATGAAATCAATTCTACTTAAAGATGGCTAAAAGTATTAAAAAATGCATTGGCATCGTGTTCGTTCGCTTGTTCCTTCCAATTTTGAATTTTTACCACAAATTAAGAAAATATTAAAGGTTCAAATACATTATGATGCACGTCGCGTACCGTCATTCTGCAGAATATTTTTAACGATCATTATCTCTATAAATTCGATGATGGAGAGTGCCATCTCTAATATATTAGTATTTTGAATTATTATTCATTATTCATGCTAATTTCAATTAATTTTAACAGTGTCTACGTGTACGTACGTTAAAATAACTTGCGGTACCTATTGGATTCATAGATAATATTTGAACAGAACCCAAACTGCAAACTATAGACAACATCCTTATAGAAAATACATAGTGCTAATCGCTAAAAACAAAAAACACGCGAATTTGACATGAGTCGAAAATGTGTAGGCATGTAGAAAATAATTACGATACGCGCGAGGTGACCGTATTGTTGTTCTGATGGTTTCGGAAGATTTTGCAACTTTACTGACTATGTTCATTTAAAGGTTCAAGATATGCTACGGGGTTCCGGGAGCATCAGTCTGATAACATTTTAAACACCTACTAAAAAAAACAACTTTACACACTTTTTTTCCCCGTAGCGGCAGCTTACTGTGAAAGCATGTGACAGTATGCGACGTGCATCATAATGCAATCACACCATTAGGATTCGATTTTAATTTGGTGCTCTTTTGTTTGGCACTCCTTTCAGAATTATTTTCATTTTGACATATTGAAATTTAATACTTAGATACAGTTATTTCTATATGTAAGATAAATATATATTGACCAATAATATAAATAAATCGGCTCGATACATTATGAGATCCATTCTACCATTATGTCTCAGAATATTCAATACTCAAAGATTTTTTTAGATAAATTTCAAAAAATGGTATCTGGCAAACGAGTTAAAAACTCAGAACATATTTGTAAATCCAAGAATATCACCTTATTTAAACTAAGGTGCTTACGTTGGATGAGTCGCTATATAAGGGTGAAGGAAACGCAGTGAACAGAAAAAATAATGTCGCTTGACTGCGTGCACTGAGATGGCGTGACAATGGGTTTTCAAAACTGGAATACCACATCACATGTCATGTAGAAGTAGATAATAAGCGGCTAATATATATTCAACTGTACAGCAAATAGGAATCATATAATAAAACCAATGATATCCAATTATTATTGATTTAAGTGTTGCACTTTTTATATATAAATCGTTTTTTGATAATACTGCAAACCAAAACTCGGATTGAATAAACAATTCATAGGAATGTACACAGTTTAAAGCAATCAATTTTTAACTAATAAAATTCTTACTGATATTATAGTCTACAGTATAATAACATTAAATATAATGAAAATAAATAAACATAATTGAAACAAAAATGGTGTTAGAATAGTACAACACTCTAGTACAAATCTATTAGTATTTAAATTCAAATTCCATCAAGTACCTTCAGTCGATAGTATTAATGTTTTACTATTGATTTAAAAATACCAATTCGTCAGTTAAACTTATCTGACTTATCGGATTATAAAATATATTTAAAAATCATTTCTATCTAGAACTAGATGTTACATGTCCCATTAAGATGTCCTAAAATCTAAACGATTGCCTTGTTGTATTAGCATGTTTTAATAATAATATATTATATAGGATATTTCCTTATAACCGCGAATCCTGCAGTTCAAGATTCTTCCTAAATTTTTCCAATTATGTAGGTAATATGTTTCGAAAGTTTTTCTGGTAATATAAAAATTATTTTCAATGAAAAATGCTGCGTTCTTAATTTGGTGTATAGTGTTGAATAAAAGATAATTAGTCTAAAAAAATGATCATTAATAAAATGTTTACAATGTCAATATATAAAAACCTTTATAGTTTACAATTTACGTAATATACCTGTGAGAAATGCTTTCTTGAAACAGCAATTGCCTAAATTATTTCAGTTTCTCTATGTTTGCTATGGCCACTAGACACTAGTGAATCAGTGAAACGAAACCGGTGATACGGTGATTTAGCATCGACCCATTATGTAACATAAGTTACAATCAGTGGCGTGCATAAACGACACTAAATCTTATTAATCTTCAACGAACATTTTAGTTGTTGAATTTCTGTTGCCAACATGGTAACAGTTCAAATATTTTTTTTATGAGAATCTAGTAAAACTCATGACACTTATATACCCACGATCAGAACTTAACTAAACGCAATAGTCTAATATGATATGTACTGTACAGTGTACATGCATTCTTATAATTGGGGTCTAGTCCCAAACCATCCGGACCCGTAGGTTTGTTCATAGTGAAACTATATTAGCAATGGGTTCATAGCTATAAGATCGTTCAATTAAAATCGAGGTGAAACAAAAATTAAAATGTAAGGACCTGGCTCCGCATATTGCGGTTTTGCACATTCGCAGTATTAGTCAACCGAGGAAGTGGCTAACGTCTACATCGCCTACAGCTGTTTGCTACGGCTCGAATGAGGTGAACTACGATTATTGCAGCATTTGATAGATATTTATAATAATTACAATCGTTCACTTATGTATCGTATTTAAGTTGTCACAATGTGATAATTATAATAATTTAACTTTAAAACAATATTTTCAATTATTCTTTGACATGTATATTACAGTTTGAAAAGCTTAATATAAAATACAAATTATATTCCAATGTGCATGCTTCGTGTCTAAAGAAACATTATTTTGATAAAGCTTAGTGATTAAACGAAATACGTGTTAAATTAAAACCATTTCATATATATCTGGTGAGAATAGAGCAATGATACCTTTTACATGCATAGTTTATTAATAGGTTAATGGTACAAACTATTTCCATTTCTACGTTACTCTCTAAACCTACTATAGTTATAGAGGTGTACCAACAACACACCAATCCTTGCCCGCATCAAAAAGACAGTTAATGACCACGTGTCTGAACAGTATGGTATATGGGTGCACTATTGTATTTCTTGACAATCTGGAGAATCAAAATTCGCACCGTAGGTGTAAAATCATTGTTAGCGCAAATATTTTTAGATTTCGAGATTTAAATATGAAACAATATTGAAATATTATAGTGCGATATATTTACATATATAAATAAATAGGATATTAAATAACGTATAAAAGAAAAAATATTAAATAAATTAAGTACCTACTATCTACGCAGAAATTAAATTTTAAAAGAAAATACAACCTAATATAGAAAGAATCAACGTACGCCATTGTACAGTAAACGTATCACTGGTCAGAGTTGCAGTGAAACTACCCAGCATAACCAGAACAACATTAGCGCTGAATATATTAACATTAACAGAAACGTAAGACTTTTACACGAGTAGAGCAGCTATAATTATTATGATAAGCGATTGTGATTACGTGGTCTGTAAATATACCGTTTCATCTAAGGACACTGGTCACTCGCACAAGTTCCTCCTTTGTTGGCACACCCCTCCTCAGAGATCAGCAATCATCATGTTGATTTCACTGTTAAAGGCGGAAGTTGTGAAGTTTTTTTGTATCCATATCTCACTTTATCATATTTTTCTATGCAATAAATTCCAGTCAGAATAGCCATTAAAGATAATTTAATAAAAAGTAAAATTAAAGATTTTGAATTCTAAATTATTTCCACAATAAACTGTATTCACTGGCAGTGACTACCGCATTGTTCAAATTAGCATCCACGATGGCCGAGAAGTAACGTGTCCGCCTGTTAATTAATATGTTATTAATTCGTAATATTATGTTATGTGTGTTTGGACCTAGACCTTGGACATAATATCATTATAGTGTGCTAGCGTCTAACATACATTACGCGTAAAAAATCTGTAACGAAACCTAAGCGGTTCAAATCCACATTTGATTGTAGAGTCAAATAAATCTTCAGGGAGAAATAAAAAATATTTTTAATATAAAAATGATATCTCTCTCTTCTTGATCTTCCTTCATGGCTGAATTATCGTGGCTACCCTGAAATACGGTCATCTCCTAAGCGACTCTCCACCTTTCAGAGTCCTCTGCTTTTCTCAGGGTAGAACGAAGGCTGCCCCAGTAAGGTCCCTCACTTGGTCGCTCCAACGACTTTATCTGCTTCTGAAATGAAATAATACTTAAAAATGTTTTTATGAGAATATTAAATTATTGTCTTATAGATTTCGAGAACAAAAATTAAATCTATAGGTAATTAAAGACAGAACATTGTCATGAAATAGTATAATTCCTTTATATAATTTTTGTAAATCCCGCAAATTTGATTGATCGTTCGCTACTATTTTTTCATGTACAAAGTTGCAACGACAATCAAGTCTGTCATCTTTTCTTTATAATATAATTGAAACAGACATTTGTAATATAACAATATACACCGTTCCATATTTGATATGCATCGATCACTTTCTACTTCAGATACTAGGATTCAGAATGGTGGATTAAACTACCTATAGTTGATTGCAACGTTTATCTTGTATTCTATTTAACATTAATTCTTTTTTCAAATACTAGAGCCCGAAGTGGAACTTCGTCATGTCAACTATGTCCTGTCCTTTGCTCTCTTACTCCAGTCAACCACTCCTAGTGGCCATCAAGCCAATATGGTCCGTGGTCTTAAGAGCTTACAGAGCTCATGAGTGTAGCGATATCGGCGCCGGATACTATCCTCACAAAGATATTTTGGACGAAACACCAGGTCCTGTCGCTTCTGGAAATCAATGGCAGTCAATGTCTACGTTTCTGACCCGTAGCACAACTTTTTCAACGTTAATAGTTCTACAAAAGTCCTCAACCCACTACCGGAATCATCCTGTGAAACGGATACTATGTCACTATACGTTTACGTTGGGTGAAAATATACAATATCTACTCGAGACTAAGTAATTTTATTTCAACACCAATTAAGTTTATTATTAAATGAAAGATTTTATAGAAAAGCGTCCGATACCTTAGAGTAAGCTCCGTTTTATCTTTGCAATAATTCCGATATTAATTACTTGATGGGAATTCGTTATCAATGCTTAAAACTTACTCACCACATTACCGTTATAAATTTTCATCTCCTCCATTATCTTATGTATTTGGAATATTTCCAAATATCTTTCTTTCTTCCAATACATTGTTATCTTTGGTAAAATCGCTCTAAGATTTATGGTTGAGCTTTTTAAGTGGACTGTAATTATTTTGTGGGAAGATGAGGAGGTCGGATCTAGGGGTGGGGGCGATGGAACAGAATGCCAGACACTGACGTTTGTGATGAGGTATGATGGCTCCGTGGTCTGGTTTCAACTTTCGCTCGTGCGGTGTTGTTGTTTTGGGTCACCCGGTTCGTACACTCACGCACTTTGTGACACAGTTTATGGATTACATGTGAAGGTGTATGAATTATGATGATAGATTCTGAATGAGTCTGTATCTATTGAGTCAATCACTTAAGCGACGGAAAGCTATTAGAAGCCCGCTCACGCCCGCTATCGAGATGCAACTGAATGTTCTTTGTAACACCGTCTCTCATGACCCGTAATTGATTATTGGTCTGGTTGTTGTCTGGTGACAATAACACTGGGGATTAGGAGGTGAGTGAGGAGATAAGGAGTGGAATGGGAGCATAAATGGCCCGACCAATTTATAATATTACATGAAATGAATATTCAGGCACTTATACATACTTGACAATATTTTATTTGTATTCAAAATATTTTTTTATTTAGTGAGTAGATATTTCGATCCCACGTGGCCACGGCCTATGACATCATGGGTCCCAGGATCGAATCCTGGATCTGGCAAGTACACATATTGTTTTTCAATTAGTGTATGCGTCTGGATCTAAGGCCCGTTTCAGACGGGACACCTGTGTCGCACTCGTATTAATAAAGGAGGCCTTTGTATTCGAATACAGGGGCCTTTGTATTATATTTATAAACGCCCCAGAGCTAACGAGTCAACGCGTGTCTGGTACACTTTTCCGTCGGCTGCTACATTCTCAAGCCGCCGATACACTTGTTTTATTGCCGCAGCCAGTTTTATGTACTAATTAATAACGCTAAATTATGCGCTTAGTCATTAGCTCCGAGGCGTTCATAAACATAATACAAAGGCCCCTTTATTCGAATAAAAAGGCCTCCTTTATTAATACGTGCGCGACATCGGTGTCGCGTCTGAAACGGGCCTAATAGGTTGAGCAAGTGGCTGACATCCATTTCTCGTAAAAACAATTCACACTATAGAGGCCCATATCTTATTAGGATCGGACATGGTTGAAAAAAAAAATATTACGATATCACCCTATACAAAACGAAACTAGGTATATATCTTATACCTATAGTAATTGATATCTCTAATTATTTTTAATAATAATATTTTTTATAGGCTGATTAAAATAATTAACTAAATATATTACCTAAATTATGTAATATAATAAAAAATGCTGTAGTTACCTACTTCATTACATATATTATTATAAGTAGTATCCTTGACTTTTTGACGCTATCTGGCGGAAATTATACGGAAAAAAATATGTCTGAACTATCATTTAGGCATACTTTTTTATTATGCTATAAAAAATAGTTTTCGCCTATCAAAAATTCAACAATTATTATTTACATCGATGATCGAATAGTGGGAGATTCTGTTAGCGAGCGTGTTTCTGAATTAATTATATGTAATCAGGGTTTTTTGTATTCGAAATCAAATAAATGCCATGCTACAAGTGCTCGCCCATTTGGAATAATATAAACATTTTTAGTTTCACCAAACACAAGTTGCATAAGCGAATCACTTTTGCGGCCAGCCGAGCGCGCTTTTGTGGAATACTTAATGAGATGAGAGCTTTAAATAACTTTATTCAGATTTATTATTAAGTCATTCAGTTATAAAATAGTCGTTATCATATAACTTACAATCGGCGTTCGTAACTAGAGCGTTTTTTTTGCCAGATTTAGTATTTTTTGCAAAATATACATTAAACATTTAGCATTTTTGGACACCATCGGCCCACATGCTCAGCGTAGGTCAACATGGAGATTTTATGGTATTTTCAGAGCATAACCCTGGAATGTTGTAGATAATCTATTTATATAATTTTCAAGCCTTATTATCCTTTATATTTATTTTAAACATTTGATGACTGCATCAAGTATTTTTATTACATAAAATAGCAATCTTTTAAACCTCTCGCTCTAATGTTTTAGAATATAGTCATGTTTCAGTACGTTCATGTGAAGTGGTATTTTTTAGATTTATTAATTTTTAAACGCATTTACAAAACCATTTATAAAATTAATGTTAACATTATATAGTGACATATTTACGATAAAAAAATATATTTTATAATCATTTTGATTCCAAATTTGACAATAACTAGGCATATTATTATTCAAAAATGGGCACGATTAACACATTTGAAGATAATTCTAAAGATACTGATTATAAGCTATGTCTTTGACCATTCAAATGTGATAAACATCCTACGAATAATGTTTGCTTTATAATAATTAAGACCTAAGAATAAGGTAGCATTTTTTTGAAATACGTCATTTTTTGGCATTTCCCAGTGGCTAAGCTACAACATACGGCCGTAGCCATAAATTGACAAACAATAAATGAAGTAGGGAGTAAGATCATATTAACACGCGTGTTTGAACATGTACCTAACCGATTTTTTTTTTTTAAAACGACATGTTTTATACTTATTATTTTTAGAATAATGTGACTACTATAACACAAAACTTCGTAACCATATTATTTTTATTTGTTGCATGACTTATGTGTATATTGGAAAACAATCTTCTTATATTGACATCATATTATGAAGTGAACATTGTCAATAATTGATCATGTTCATTAATGGTGTTGCCGATGCTGGTGTTTTTAATTTGTCGAAATTTTGAGAGAAAAACCTCTTGCCTATCACATCTTTAGTAGGGCTCGAAATAAACGGGAGTGCACCGGTTCGTGAAAGCCGGTTCGTGCATTAGTAAAAACTAGAAGAATCGTTTGTTTTTTTACATATTGTATCGTTATATCAAAGGTAAAAAATAGTATTACAATTAAATTCACGTGCTCTACAAGTAACTATATAATATATATTTAAAATTAATATGAAATTTCTAGGACTTATGCAACTCGTATACACCATTTTTGCCTGCAGTATCTGTATACCTGATCTTACATGCCACAACTTTAATGACTGTTATTCCATTTGACGATCTCAGCTAGGTAAGCACATTATAACCAAAGATTCTAACACATTATTTGTATAGTTATAATATACATAAAATTTCGGCAAAATGATCAAGCGCTCCGGTTCGTAAAATATTCCACTTTGAGCGCAGACTAAACGGTAAATCAAGGCCTGCTCCTCAGCTTATCATAATATATCCCTATTACCTACTAGTATGTACATATTAGAACCTAGTGGTAAAGACTGCTTATCTGCGCATCTATTCTATACACAAGACTGCTTTCGGCCGCTACGGCAACTATCTAGGATAGGTTTGTATCGAAGTATTAGCACTTATTGTAACAATTACAATAAGTTAGCCGTCTAAATCGTCAAAACTATCTATCTCGCCTTAAAATTTAGCATAACCAATAGAGGTGCTGTTAAAACATAGTACTTATTGTAACAATTATAACTACCTTATTGTAATTGTTACAATAAGTGCTAATACTTAGATACAAACCTACCCTATATAGCTGCTGTAGCGGCCAAAAGCAGTCTTGTGTATAGAATAGATGCGCTGGTCGAGGTAAACGATGATTACATGAAAAGAATAATAACACTATTAATACCACTCATGCACACATAGTAATGTGTGACAACTCGTTCAGGATTCAGTCTATATTCAGCATAGTTGTCTATTGTAAATTACACAAAAATAACACAGAAAACACAAAATGAAATTATAAATAGTAATACTATACTTAATAATATCTATACAGTGACTAAAATACTATATCAATGATATTTAAAATATCTGGCAACATGGTCTCATGCCAATCTAAATCGCAAATGCAAATAACGAAAATAAATACATAATAGCATATCACTCATCTACCGTGGATTTTGTATCTTTCGAGTTAATTGTCATGGCGGATAATGCATACAAGTGCATCGCAGTGCAACAGGTTCACCGAGAGACGTTTTTGAGGTGAGGCTGCCCCCCCCCCCCCCCTCGCTCTCAACCAAGCTGAATGCACGCCACTCCCCGCCACCGCCAACTTTCAACGGCGGCTTCGTTTTAATTTCTCTCTCGGGACCGTTTTCATAAAACTATGAATGTGTAATTAAATTATCACTAGACCGACACCATCTTACATTAAATAATCTATTGTTGGGTGTGGTCTGAATTTTCACTTTTAACTGTTGTAAATTCATTACCTGATTAGTTTTCAATTTATGGAATACTGTACTTTCTACTTTATTAAAATGAAAATATTTTTGATTCAACTTATTATAACATTTTTATAAAAATATTTTATGCTAAAATAAGATGTTTAAAAAAAACTTATTGTGTAGAATATAATTCGATATGAAAGTAAACCCAAAAAGTGGTTACTAAGGAATGATTAAATGAGTTAAGCGTCAATTACATTGTGCTTCTTTACGAGCTGTTTGTTGGCGAATTTAAAAGCGGGCGATTCAGTTACTGCGATTTGATGATTACACACAAAATTTTCCATTCGCTGAGAAGCCACAAGCCAGCGACTACTTTGACAGAACGTAGTTCGTTTTTTTACCGGGACTTCACCATACTTTCATATAACCTGCCGCCCCTAGACCGGGAGGTTGCTACTGCGCTCTACTGCGCAGACGCAGTGGGATCACACGCCGGCACAATGACAATGCGGTGCGATGCGTATTTACCGGGAAGTTATAATCGAATGGCATTCCCACTCAATTGTCATCCATACTATTACTCATAATCAAAATAATATTATCTTGAAAAGAATATTTAAGTAATGACTATTATCATGGCCCCCACACCCTCTCTAGAATCTTTGGCGGCCCCCCCTACCTATCGCTAAAGTTAAAGACAATGTGACGATCTACAGTTTCGTATTCCAAATAGTGGTTGAGGTAAAATTTAGGGTTTTTTTTGCATTTTTAATACACTCACTTGAATTATGGAAGTATCGAATATCGACAAACAATAATCAAAAATTGCATCGCACAACCACATAATTTAAATTTTTTATTATTAAAGAAATTTTGTGATGTGTGTTTATCTCACTTGGCTGATCGATCCGCCAGGCCGGGCCCCCCTTAACTCCGGGCCCCCAGGCTAGAACCCTGTCAGCCCCCCCCCCCCCCTTGTGACTATGACTATTATAATTTAGTCAGCTATTTTATATCGAGTTTGAGATATTCGGATATGGCTATGTGGAAGAACGGATATTACGGAAATTATAATTGCAGTGTGTTTGCAATAATTGGATACTATTGAAAATGGATATTAAGGAATTCGTAATTGGTGTCAGCTATTTACCTAATATCGCCGATCAATATGCTGTCACGGTTTGAGTTGTTTATTCCCATATAGGTATAGGTCATAATTTTATAAAATTTATTCATATACACGGTTATATTACTTAATTGTACGTGTATTACATCTCGCCAAATTAAATTTTACCGTCAGTTCTCTTACCGTTAAGAGATGGCCGTAGAGCATTGTAAAATTACGCGTTGATTATGGGTTATATTTTTATTAGATTCAATAAGAACATTAATTTGATATTGATTGGTGTCAAATATCTGAGAAAAACGCTGTCATTATTATCAGATATTTGATAGGTATTTCACCCACGAGCAACTAATAACTAACGTACTTTTGAATTACCTATTCAGAATGTTATAAATATAGATAATAATATGATTGTATTTCTAATATACGTACCTAACTGTTTTTTTCTGTCTTTCCCTTGTTTTCCAGGAGTATTCCGGTATATCCAGTTACGTATATTTATATGAATTTAACATAGATTTCGCGAAGTTTTATCAATTATAAGTACCTATCATTTTTTTACATCTGTTATTATTAGTAAAAATGCTTAACCAATAATTTTAACCTTACTTCATTCGCGCAATGAATAATTATTTTTAAATTACTATCATTGATTATTTTTGTTTTTATTCTTTTATTGTTCACATTGTGATATTTACGTCCATCTATCGTCTCAGCCACTAGAAACTACATTTTGTCCACTGCTGTATTTAAGGTGAAGCCTTTACAGAGCCTTTTTTAAAGAGGCACCTAGCGGAAAAATACGAAGCTTGCAATTTGAGACATTTTTTTTGGATAATTTATAATTTCAACTCTATTAATTAATAAATATATATCTGAAAATATTAAAAAGATTTTTTTATTATTTTAAGTCAAAGATAAACCAATAATTTAAGAAAAATGTTTTAAATTGTGGATTTTGTTTACGTCACCATTTTATTATAACATATATTTTATGATCATATTTATTATTAAAATTTAGTTTATTAAGTTTTCAATTTTTCTTCGTCAAGATTCGTCATCTTTTTGGTCTTGCTATAACATCTTGTTCACCACTGCACTAAATCATGAGATTTGTCTTTCCATGTGGCCTGCTCATTCTTATATCAAGGCATCTACATTTTATATTATTTTGAATACCCTTGTTTGGTCTTTATTATTTTTTTTTAATTTACGATCCCTCCACGTTATACTCTACACGCATCTCTCTATATCGCTTTCTACTGTTCTATCTCTTTATTTAGTACATTGGTTAAACATTTGACACTTCAGGGATAGAGAAAGTTCACTCTTGAACATTTTATTAATATGTCCTACATCCAAATGCATTCCATCCTATATTTATCCTCCGGATGTACTGACATATTTACATGTAAAGAGGAAAGACACAAAAGTTATATTAAAACATAAAAAGTATAATATTTTATAATTATAACTGCAGGACAGTCGTTATTTTAATTATCATTGTCGCAAAAATAAATACAACAACGTATTCTTAAAATTAAATACAAAATATAATTACTACATACTGTTATAATTGGTGAAAAACCTTAGCACAATTTTACGAACAAAGCATGAGACATTAAAATGTTGCCACAATATTATGACTTGACATTTCGATAGACAAGTGATTTTTTTTAAACTTTATATTAAAACTACTTAAACGCCTAATAATATATTAAAAAGCTAACGATAATATAAAAATAGCTGTCAGATAATACATTACGTTATTAAAATGTTAATAATGTTGTTTAGAAATCATTTAACAGTTATCGCACTGTTAAAATAAGCATATAGCTTCGTTTAATCGTAAACTACCGCCAATTTGAAAGTGTGTTATATGTTATGTCGGTCAAATGCTAAGGACAACGTAGTGCCCATGGCCAATATAATAAAATTGCATCAAGACGAATAAATAATGCCTTCCGAACAATTAAAGTATAATTGCACACATGCAATTTATTTTTTTAAGCAATACAATTTATTGAAGCGCAGATCTCTTGCTAACACTTCCGCCAAATATAAAAATTACTTCTCACATTGTTACTATTTTTTCACTCCAAACTACCATATATTTATAAGTTAATCGATATGCAAGTCTTTAAATATGTTGTGTCAGTATATATGTACAGAATATTATAAATTTTTAATGAAAAGTCCTCTGCCAAAGAATTAAAATGTAACAGTACCTATTGATACCTATATTTTAGACGCTCTCTGAAAATAACACATAACAAACGTTTGACGGCCAAATGAATAGATTTAGTTGCAAAGTTTATTTTGTATAGTATATTATTATCTTTAAGGGTCATACCGATTACCTGCACAAAATAAAACTCTCTAATTCCGGCAAGGCAGGCCGTAGATGCAGGTATTGATATTCTCCGCTAGGATCGGCTAATATGTTTCAAAAATAGATTGTCATTCGGACCGGGCATTTTGCTGGACCCACTCGAACATCGATTCTCAACATGTCTGCTCGGCAATAAATTTAAACTTGTATATTGTAATAATTATACTTACTTGTCTTAAAAAAAACCCTTTCTCCGCTAGACGTGAGTCTTTTGTGAATCATATATCGCATTTGATAATAATAAATATACCCCAGCCGAGGACAAAATATCACTATTTTGTAGAGTGGTCAAAACTAAACATAATTTATAAAAAAGTCAATTTCTCCCAATGACAAGTCAAAATTGGGGTGACGATATATACCTGTATAATAATTTACCTACCTATTGTGAACATGTGGGAGATAAGACACAAAAAATCATGGAATATGTCAAATTAGCCATAATCATTATATTATGCGTAAAGTAGAAAAGAGAAGTTTTCTGAAAGTTGGTGATTTAAGAATGATCTCTCTTTTCGACATAAAAATATATACCTACCTGTATATTATGTCCTTATTCCAACTTTTCCATCGAATTCCTATTTTTAGAAAGATGCCATAATACTATAAGAATATAATATTTACCTTCATGTTACGTAAACCAGGCATGTCCAACATCAAATATGTTGTGCCTACAGAATAGATTAATTCTGTTCCTTGGCTGTGATCAACTGTCCAGTATCAAAACTGGCAGTGATCTATCCATACTCTTCCAATGCCATTATATTTGGCTAAGGACATTGATGCGTTACAAAATAAACAATAATCACAAAGAAATACTCAATCACCCATTCATCGCCAAAATGATAAATTTTTGTCTTCTTTTGGGCACTCGTCGTAAAATCCTACTAGAGCCTACCGCGTGATTGAGAAAGAATAAGAATAATTTACGACACAATGTAAAGCATAGGGGATGGTTCTTTCTCTAGCCAATGTAGCAAACCTTGGTTGATACGTTCACCGGGGCTTCCTCGTGGTTAACTTGAAAACGACTTTGAAATAAGTTAGACAATAAAATACAAATGAAAATGGTTAATTTCTTTTATTGTATTAACTGTCAATTCATAGTGTAAATGCATTGTTTTATTAATTTAATCTAATAAAACACATAAAATCAAGTGCTAATAATGTTTTTTTTTATTTTAAATTTTATAAACGAATTAGTAATCAAATGTATGGTGTTATTAAATATTGATTAGTTATAAAATATTAACATCCACGGTGGCCGCGCGGCTTACGCGTTGGACTATCACGCCGTGGGTCCCAGGTTCGAATCCTGGGTCTGGCAAGTACACATATTATTTTTCAATTAGTGTATGCGTCCAGAGTATGGATCTAATAGTTTGAGCAAGTGGCTGACATCCATTTCTCGTAAAAACAAAATCTGTTAATAAAAACCTTCACACTATGGAGGCCCATATCTTATTAGGGTCGGACATAGTCGGAAAAAAAATATTAATTGTTTCGTGATATATTAAAATGTGTTTATTGCTTTATATTTTGTTTTATGTTAATAATAATGTAGAATAAAGGTAATGAAGAATATTTTGGTTTAGTGTCCTTAATGAGATATTATGGAAAAATATTAATATTCAATTTCATTAATTTTAATTTAATTGTTATTGACAAAATATTATTGGATGGATAATTCAATGTGTTGGTAGTGTTGGTAGATTATTTATATCACCTTTGAATTTTTTTTTGATAAATGCCTGTTATAAAGATTATTTAGTTGACGATGTCCCTTTGAGGCGGATGAAACTGGTCTAGATTTAATTTTAAAAAGTGGAAAAAGTACTATAAAAATTTACTTTTTATTAAATTAAATTAATAATGAATTGATTAATGTTTCTTCTTCAAAATCTCAATGAAATCATGTAATATTACAACTGAACGTATACTTTTTTTACATTTTCACGGTTACAGACCATGATTGTATTTAATTTAATTTTACTGACATCCATAACTCATTTTAATACGGTCCACACTTTCTAGATACTAACTTTAGTGCAATAAGCAAAGAAGCGACCCCTATCTACGGTGAACGAAGACTTGAGCTGACCACCGTTTTATGTTTTAACTGCATCATAATCGAATAATTGAAATTCACTTTGTAAAAATCCATATCCCACTTACATATTTTCCGACTTTTTTTTATTTATATCGGTATTCAGATTTCGGTATATAATATATGAATTGATTTAAGCCACATGAAACTGCTCTTATGCATTCTGTATTGTCTTCTTATTCGCAAAGATTCTGGTATCAGATCAATACAAATACAAAAAAATCAATAAAACAAAAACATATTTTTTCATTAAGTTTATTCGGTAATAAAAATACTTTAGAACTAATTTGTTAAATAATATTTACCTATATTGTCTAATATTATTATGAGTACAATATCTCAGATAAGTACAATCTGTTAATTGACACATGTAATAATTCATTCTAAATACAAGTCGAAATGTGATAGTTTGTACTTATTTCATAATAGAAAACAGTTATTTTTCTTTAAGTATAAAAATTAGTACCTACATTAAAATTATTTAAAGCGAATGTACATAACAAGGTTTTTTTTTTAAATATGACCATGATACAAAATACTGCGTTGATATGTGCCGTGTGTTGAAGTTAATCTATACAAATTTAGAATTAAATGCATTACTTATAGAAACCTACTGTCAACTTTGACAGAATGATTCTGAAAACAAAATGTTTCTTTCAATTTGATATTATCTTTTTCATTTTTGAAGAAAAATAATGGAAAAATTACAAATATATCCTAAATGCTTTATTTACTGCAATAATTTAACTACTGTATGTTATTATTTTTTCCATTAGAAAAATTATTTATTTCTTACAATACAAAATGGAATTTGTATTTTGAGTGTTATTGTAGCATCATAATTCTGTGCATCATAGCCAGAGTGCCGTATATTCGATTTTGCAGAAAATAAGTTTAGTATGAATTTTATACCTAAAATATCATAGTATCTTTCAGAGCCAATTCACCTTTTGAGTAAGTAGGTATATTAAAACCAAAAACCTGAAAATCGAAAGCGCCTAAAAACCTAAGTTACGTTTTTTTAATGTGTTTTTTTTATATATATGATACAATGACTTTCGGAAACAGATATTGTGTATTTTTTTCTAACATGTAATCAATGTTAAAAATATGGGTCGTGTCTAGAATTCCTGATTGTTTAGGTCATTTAAACTATTCTTAATTTACACGCGCGACGGATTAACCACGATGGAAAAAAGAAGACAATTTTTTTCACGGTTTTCGCACTTTGACGATTAAATTCGCAATAGGTACAGAGTAGTAAAAAAAAATTTACGTGTTTGGATAAAAAAAAATGTGGTAGGTAGCCTTATTAAAAAGTGCTAAGTGATCCATATTTATTATTATGTTTTTACGAATGAATCATTTACTATTGGCACTATTATTATCTCAATTTGTGTACGCTCAACTTGGGTTAGAATATTATGAGACGTGCATAGTTTTCAATTTTTTTTCATTTTTTTTTTTGGATAATCCAAAAATTAAATGCTATGATTTAAATCAGTAAATTAAGTCACAGTTGACTCCCAATTTACTGATTTAGATGGAAATTTTTGAATTCTATGAAATAATTTGGAAAAATATGTTTTTCCAATTTGAACAATTAGCATTCAATAAATGTTTAAATAATTTATAGACAAAAACACATTAATTATCTTCGATTTTTTCCTTCATTATCCTTATAAAATAATCTCAAGAATAATATTGATAGATATCTTAGCTATTCTCATACAATTGACATTAAATTAATCTATAGCTTGTCCTGTAGCGTCCGTCTGATCTCTTCTGTGGCCTTTATAATCTCTTTTTCCATATCTGTGATGTTTTTCTTTAGTTTAACTTCGTCTCCATCCTCGTAGTAGTCCTTGGGGGGCTCTGAGGGGTAGCGGGAGCCGAACTTGGGGCGGGGAATGCGAACCCTCTTAACGTCTTCCAACCAGGTCTCCATTATAATACTCAGGGGTGAAAATTAGACGGAGAAGCTTGTCGTTGGCCTCTTATCTCTGTCAATCCGATTAGCAGTGACCTGTAACAAACAGAAAAAATAGATAAATGTTTACTCTACTATAATCTTACTATAATCAACCTTGTGTTTATCATTTCAAAACTTTCACTATAACCATTTGAGAAATACTGCTCTAATATTAAGGGTAGTGTGAAGTGTTAAACGTATGTAAATAGTATGAAAAAAAATATTTCCATTCATATACAATAATTATTATCCTTCATCGTAGTGTGCCTAAAACTATAGTTTAAAAATCTTATATTTATTTATAATCTGGCTCTTAGCATTAAATTTACTGATGTAAAGCATTGTGGTTTTCATTTTTTTCACCTTTTGGTTATGATCATACTCAAATAATCACTTGAATTTTAAATACTCGTATATTATGCTAACTAAAATTCAGTAAAATTATATGACACTTGGTACACTGTAAATACAGAATTATTAATATAAGACATATTAATATACACAATAAAGGCATTAGCAAATCAATCTTCATTTATTTATATAATAAACTTAAAAGAATGTTGTTTGAATTAAATATATGACAAACAGTCAATTTGAATATTATTAAAACACTTTCTCCTATTTTGAACATTTATATTCATCGATATACACATACATTACGTGGGCTTAATCTATCTGAATCTTGACCACAACGAATTTAAATTTTCAAATTAAATTATAACCAGACTATGTTACATGTTTTAATTTGTAACTAATTTTAAAACTTGACAATAATTTATTCTTTCATTGTACATTATATACCTATACATAAATAAATAACTGTATTTTTTACAAGTAGAAGTAATATTATATTACGCTCTGTCCACCGATGCATTTATTCACTAAAAAAATCGATATGCATTGTTTCATTACTTGTAAAAATACAGTTTATTTTAATATATACAAACACGTATAAATTAACATCTAATGTTCGACTAGAAAACTTACTCTCTTATGCAATATTCTTTCTTGTAACCTACGCATAAGGCACTCTGATCGCTTAGTTTCATTTTCACTCATAAATTAATTTGTATTTATATTTATATGCAAACTAATTAATTAATTAATTAGCACCGTTACATAAAAGCATAATACACATATTAATTACCATAATAACAATATTATGTAAAAGTTATAATTTCGCTCCGCTAGCAAATTCCATAAATGGTAAACATTCACGTTGTTTAGATTGTTTTGTTGTTATGCATTATTGAAATTGAGACGATGATTATTTTCACATATTTATCCTTGGTTTAGTACTATCTCAATGTAATATAGATCACAGTAAACAACCTGGAGCGAACCCTTAAAATCGAAATATTAAAGATACGTGTAAAATGTAAGCCAATGATTAGTTAGCTTAATAAATTAGCGTGCATCTACAGAGTAGTCCAAAATGACGATCGATGAAAATATAAATAATTGTTGTTTTTTTTTAAATTATATAAGTTGTCTGCTGACATCTACTTCTATCACATCATTATTTTATCGACTAAAATCACACACGTGACGATCGCAAATATTTAAGTAGACCAAAAACAATAATTTCCGTCGAGAGAGAGGGCATAAAATTAAACATTTTTTCGATATGCTAATTTTACTACTTTAGACTGTGCATCTAAACAAACTGTTTAAGAGTGGTACAAAATTACCCTATTTATAATGATATTTAACATGATTGTATATCTATTTTGCATAATCGACGAGGTGGGGTTAATCAGAGAATAATACAACATACGATATAAAATACAAGAATAAGTTATGGTCCCAATTACAGGCGAACACCGAAAGTAGAATTAAACGAAACAGTAAATACAGCTATGAATAATTACAAGATAAAAAGAACTTTTATATACCACGTTTTTAAATTTTCTGTTGAATCATATAAACTTGACAATTCTATGTATTAATAATTTAGGACAAATAAGGCAATTGTCAACAAATCATTTTTTTTGCTATTTTGCAACAAACGAACAAATATAAAATACTGAAATGTCATTTTGATTTCCATAGTAACGCACGTATATATTAATAATTTAGTTGCTAGGACCACCCCCTTAGCAACCAAAAATAGTGGATTGGATTACGGATTTCTTCCGAAATAACTTTTCATACAAAACAGAATTAACTGAAAATGAATTCAATTCTACGTAAAGATGGCTAAACGTATTAAAATAATGCATTGGCATCGTGTTCTGATATATTCTAAAAGTTTCAAATGTTAAGCTTGTCGGAAAGTTAGTTAAAAATCGATTGCAAGATTTGTACTATATAAACAACCACCGGACAAACAAGAATACTAGCTAAGAAAAACGTGGTAAAAAATACAGTGGGGAGATCTAATTACAAATATGAATAAAAGAAAAAAAAACGCATAGGTAGTACCTATTTATATGAGAATGAAATATAAAATATACTGCAAAACATTATATATTATAATATATATTATATGTTATGAAGAGAAGACAGGCAATATTAGAAAAAAAATACAATCAAAAATACGGTTATCCAGTTACAATAAGTGGTAAATTTTGGAGCAACTTAATTTTAAAAGTTTGCTTATATTATTACACTGTATTGAAGACGACTGTGCTCTGATTCAATTAATTTGTTGTTTTTTCTATAATACAAGTAACAACAAAGGTGAAGACCATCTCAGAAATCAAGGAGGAGACGTCATACGGTACGGTACGGCTCAGCACGGCGGCCAAACATCGCAAGAGTGATTTTAATATTCAGTGAACTGAAAAACAAGTTTCATCGCCGACATTTTCCCAATGAGTGAGCACGTTTCCATTGTGAATCTTAAACGGCAGAAAATGACATGTCAGAAATGTCCACGGTATATTGATAGTTTTTCTTGCGAGGGAAAACAGTCACACCCCTCCCAACGTCATGCATGTAATCGAAATACAGCTAAATAATACAGTATTTGTCAATCATGTGCTTTATAACGTGACAATGTGAGTGTCTATAATTGTAATGTAATTACATTTGAAAATTAACTTCATCAACTTTACTATGGGTACTTGGCGAAAATTGTATTTAAATTCTTAATTTAAAAATTTTGTACTTTTCCATAAATAACGGATGTGGACAACCTGGATTTTTCTATTTTGAATTTTTATGTTCTTGGCTGTCTAGAACTCTTACGATTGTTTAGTTATACTCCGTTTACACGTGCATGGATTTACTGCTGACAGTACAGACCTTTAAAATTATCTATAGAATGGCCAAATATGAAACTACGAACTACCATAGGACGCCATTTTGAAAAATTCATTCGAATGTTAGAGTTTGTCCAGTTACGAGCCTTGATTGGGTAGTTTTCGACAGTGGCTCCACCATCTCATTGTTCAGATAAGTTTGTAGGTCTGTACGTATTATCGCGGCCATAACAAGAAAATGCACGTGTAAACATGTATTATCGTGCAAGTTGCAAGATTACATGCATGAACCAAAAAGATCGGAAGCTTCTGAATTTTTACGGGACAGTTGGGATCTTCTCTATATCTACGCTTGCGCAGTAGAACGATAGTGGCGAACCTGACGGTAAAAAAAACGAACTACACCGCGCAGACGGAACTGACGTTAACCGATTTTCACTATTTATCAAATAGTACTATAAAATGACAATATCGCGTCTTGCTTACACTTGAAGAATGAGATTGGTAAACAAGTCACCACTTTTACGTATGAACAGATGATAGCGATATTGTAAAATACACACTATTGCTGCAAGTAAATCCATGCACGTGTACAGGCGGTAAAATACATTTTAAAATTAACTTCATCAACTAGGTATGTGCAGAAATTGTATTTAAATTCTGATTTTCAAGAATTTTGTACTTTTTCATAAATAAAGGTGTGGACAACCTGGGTTTATGGGTGCAGTTATACAGCATTTTTAGGTACATTGTTTTTTCAATTTTTTACGATCGTCTAGTTTGTCTATAAACAGTATATTATTATATACCGCATTTTTTTCGTTATAGCCACAAATGCTAATTTGCAAATATCTTAAAATATAATATGAAATTATTTTCAGTATGGAATATTTGAAATATATTAATTAGTACGTAGTCACGTAAAGTAGATAGGTATACAGCTATCTCATAAAACCTACAAATTATGTTAAATAATATCAAAATTACGATCTCGATATTGGAAGAAGTTTTCAAGCTAATATTTTAGTCCCGTATCTTGGAATATTAGATAAGGTTTTTTTAAGATTATCCTTCGTGATTTCCCTTCTCAATATTATGTAAAGCCATAATACTTAAATTTGAAAAATATACCTACATTAAAATCTTAGTTTTATTTTGACGTGATTTAAAAAAATATATTTTAACACCGTAATAATATATAGATTTATTTTAAGATATATTTTTCAACTAATCAGTTCACACATATTATAATAGAACCTAATTAATAATTGATTAGGTATATTAGTATTTATAAATAGAAAGAAGGTCTATAAAAAACCTGCTTTAACAGTAAATAGTATCTAAACGTATTAGTTTATATTGTGAGCCGGTTTTTAATTAGAACGTCTTACTTTTTTATAACAATTAGTTATGGTAAATGAAATCACCTGGTTTTATTTCTAAAATTGATGTTGTCTACTGTGGATCCTAGTTGCTTTTTTTTAAAATTAGAAGTGAGTAAAGTAATCCAATAACGCGTTCTACTTAGTAGGTACATTTGTATTATTTATCAACAGTATTTACTACCATAATCAAGTTTACCTTAAAGTACGTACTCTGTAATTAGACAAAGAGCGCGACGTGATTAAATCGTGTCGCTACAGTACCCATCTACTAAAATATCAAAATACGGTCAAGATACGCCTAAGTTGAGATAAATTAGGAACTATATATTATGGTTTTTATTCCTAAGTTAATATAGATCACCACGCTCAAAAAATTTTAATTAATCTTACTACCATACAAATAATTACTATATTTGTAAGGGAGTGACGTAATGCTACTAACATTGTCTGGCAACAGAATTCGTAAGATGCAATGTTATAAAAAAATATATAATTTACACGTTAAACTGTAGGTACTAATTACCTATATCAATAATGCATATCTAAAATCAATAAAACGAAATAAATATATTTTTAATTGAAAAAATAAACTTACAATTTAAAAAAACAATGTGCGTTCGTTAGACATACGATTCATATTAGTACATCATATTTTATAGTTATTTATCGTTAATATGTAACATGCTAAGTTTTATCGGAGATTGTAAAAAGGTTTTTCAGTAATTATAGTTTTACATAACTCATTTTATATTTAATTTTAAAAAAAAGCTACAAAAATAAAAATGTGTTTAAGTTTAAGTCTTTTTAGTTATATCGAATAGTTTTTCGGAATTGTGGCCATACTAAAGATTGATACGATATATTAAAAAAAAATCGTGTAAATTATCAGAAAATTGTTTTGAATTGCAAACTTCGTGTTGAATGTGTTGCCAGATACCGCTAGTAAAACTAGCTTGGCATCTCACTTAAATAATAAAAAATCTTTAAACGTTTTTCTTTCTCAGTGTTACATGATCTAAAAATGCATAACATAGATCAAGTATGATATATAGACATAAATTACGCGTTTATTACTTTTTTATTCGAAATTTAAAAAAAAACACGTTATGATCGATTGAAATATTGATGACATCATTGTAGTAAAATATTACCAAAATAAACATATTATGATTCAAAAATAGAAAGGAGAAAATTTAATCATAAACCACTACGTGATATTTTAATATGCAATTTATATGTTAGATAAGTAGGTATATTACTATAAATAAAATATCAAAATAATTCTTACGGAAACGGAAATGGAAAAAAATATTTTTGAGGTTTGTGTTTGTAGAGATTCGTGAAACTGTTCCATCTATAGGTGGTAAAAGATCATTTTATTTTCTTGCGGCGCATAATTCAATTCCGTGGCCTCACTCTCCCAAAAGGATAATAAGGCTCCGAAACACTGATTCAAAAGACAGGCTGTGTTCTAGGCAATGTGCCAGGGAAAATGGGGCTGCCTACGTGGAGCAATCGGATGAAAGAATCAGTAGGAAAAACGTGACTGAAAAATTGAAAGATTCTTGAGATGTGCAGAGTTTTGTCATAATGGGATTCTTTCTTGCGTGGGAATCAACAAAATAAAAGACGAGATAATATATTTTTTCCCTTAATCTAATAACATAAGTAATAATTTTCTAAATTTGCATTGTAATCCTTTGTGCTCATAGACTGTATAACACTCAAACGTGAATAATTTAGTGTACCTCTGCCTACTTTCACCTAAACAGCCTGAATATTTTGAAGGACATATAAGTTTATCGATGTCAATATGATACTCTCTTTTTTTTCATCCTATAAATCAATATATCTTGATTATGTACATTAAATGTATTAATAGTATTGTAAACGTTATCATATTAAAATTGAGAACTAACCCATATTTTGTGTATATGACATGTCCGTGGTTATAGCATAATAAACTTAAATAGACTATATGAAGATCGGGCACATATATGCTAAGAGCGTTTTAGTGTCTATGATCAAATCTATGTCATTCCAACATATTATACATACATATTGTATGACAGCTATGACATCCTATTTACACTCTGTGACACCCTGTGACACAGGACGCCAACATAAGAAACGGGTTTTTCGACATATATATGACCGATCGTCATAGAGTGTATTTGAAGCATAATCAAAGACCCTTAACTACTCAACGATAATCTTAAATAGTCATATTTATTTAAAAACGATACATCGTCATGATTATCTATGATCGTAGATATTATAGTATTGAAGCAACCTAAAAAAAATTCGAGATAATAGTGAGCCGTATCTCTTCATACAAAACTTTTGCCCAATGTTGAAATAGGATATGGAATCAATAATATATAGGGAGCAAGATACATAGTAATATAATAGTTTTATAGCCAAATATTATTAGGAAAAAATAAACGATGTGATTTTGGCCGCCATCTTAGTATTTCATAGGCGCTCAATTCCGAAATATCAAGTTTAACTTCGGAGCAGTATTCAGCATCATAAAAACATATATACACTGAAAATGTCTGATAAACTTCAATTTAGTATTATTTAGCACTATAAAATACATTTTCAAATTGAAAATCATTTAGATCAAACGGTAATTGTGTAAAATTTTACTTTTTTCGACTTTTTGGAATTTAGGAGCTACTAAGTAAATATTGAAGCGGCTTAATGTCTTTCAAATGACCCTTAAGATGTGCTTACGTGAATCCATCATACCTCTTTACATAAGTGCACACTTTTTAGCTATGCCGCTGGACTATATTAACTAACAGAATGTCTACCGAACACAATTTTTTTACCATCGTCAACGCAATAATGGTGAAAGTATTAACTGTCTATTATTAATTCAGTTTGCCTGAACATCGTTATGCACGACTTAAAAATACACGCTGATATTATCCGTCATCGGATGAATAACAAAAGATGACAGGTGACACATAAATGATCGGAGGCGGAGTACTTTTTACCAGGCCAAACAGTTGGAAACTGAATAAGTTCGATACTAAAAAAATGACAATAGTCTGTTTATATTTGCCTTTCACGCTCTGTTTTATAAATGTCAGATCATGCAATAGACAACAGGTTGTCAGAGTTGAACCCTCGTTGAATAACCACAGCAATAGACAACGGAAACTGTAAATATGGATTTAGTATAACAAATTTAATATAGGTTACAAAAGATAATGACAGATGATATAACAGAAATTAATTGTAGATGATAATATCACATTTTCCCAAGCTAAACCGTTCAAGTTTATTGTTTAAAAATAAACCAAAAAAGTTTAATGAAAATAACACACAATCATTTGTTATTTGATATCTTTCTTTCACACTTTCATCTGTTTCAGAAATAAATGTCACATTTTGCAATAAACAATGCTGGCTGTATATAGATAGATATCTCAATACAATATCTTGCGAATAACGGACCATTCGACTGTCAATCCAACTAAACTACTTTGTTATGTAAATTAGATCTCATTTTTAGATCTTGCAATAGGAAATGAACAATAATTTACATTAGGGTTTGACTATTAAAAAACGTATATATTATCCAGCTGTAAACAAATGGTATTTGACAACGAACGATTGTAGACGATAGTATTAAAATGTTCAAAATGCCAGACAAATCAAATTTTAAAAACAAATCGTTTTCTTGCTCTGTTTCGTAATTAAACGATAGATCTTGCAATAGAGAATGTTAAATTAAAACGGGACAATAAGAAATACTACTACCAATTTCTTGCAATATATAAATAGAACGCTTAATTGTCAATACTTCTAAATTTACTTTATGATTGTAATTTTAAGGCTATTAAAATTTTTTAAGACATGGTCTAAAAAGATCGTGGCTAGGCAATGCGAAGATTGTGCAAACGACGCCTGCAGAACGAAACATAATTTATCATATAAATCCAACATGCTTCCATTTAATGTTCTGTTTATTGTTATATTAGTAACAATAATAATATATTCATTGACATGTTTTCTTTTTCAAGTAAATGGGTAATGTTTTTTAGTCACATTTACACGATTTAAGAATTAATACCCCCGTCGCTATCACGAAATAAATTGTCGTGTTCACAGCTCGACGTTCGCTCTCCGATTACCAGAGAGTCCAAAATTTCGTCGCACCTATAGTTGAAAGTTATTTGCCGTTTTACTGAAGTACCGTCTTAATCTTTGAGTGCTCAATAGTCTAAGTATTCGAATAATATAACATGGCAACAAGCTTATACATAATATTTTGCTTCTATATTTCACGATTGTTTGCTGTAGTGTATTATGTGTGGGCAGTCACTTTATATTACTCACTATTCTTCATTTCTCAACGTTTCATGTGGTAATATACACTGTTAAGAGATAAATCCAAACTTCTCTAAAAATTGTATATGTCAAAAAATATGTCCCCTTCACAATGGTTAAAGCAAGAAGAATTTATGCGGTCACTATTGTTAAAAGAACAATATTCGTGCAAATAGTTGATGTACTTCGTCACAGTATCGGTGTTTCAACACGCATCAAAGGGCGCAAATATTCGCCATGGTTGGGTCATTGTAAAGGATTCGTTGACGAACATTCAACGAATATTGCAAGTTGATAACAAATCTGTTAATTATTAATACTAGAGATGTCAGCTTGAATATTGAATTTTATAGCAAAAGTCGGAAGCCATGACGTTTTCAAACATATCTTGTCGTCATATTTATGTATTGTACCTATACATAGCTCAAGAAAATAGGACTATAAATAAAAGGAGCCTTATGTTATTTCTGTTATTACATTTGAAATTAACATGAAGCATGGTTATGATGGTACTCCACAAATATTAACATCGATTAGTTGGCATTCCGATTTTCTGACACACGTAATGGTTGCCATATTCTATGTTCATTGTTATTGCTTCCTCAACTCCAGTTTTAAATGGTTTTACATAAATTTACAAGATTTTTCAACGAAATTATAATGCCGAGATGTAATATTATTAGGTGTTTATTTGTTAATCGTGACAGATTATCTTTTTTTTACACACCCTTGAAATTGGCAAATAAATGCCATAGCAGTAGTGGAATTATCTTCAAATGAACCTGCAATGCAAAGTTAGTTGTAGCTAACCCTAATCAGTGAACCATTAGTCCTTTTTTGTTTAAATTTCATTATACATTTATACTCTATATCTATAGAAGAAGGTTTTTTTTATATGTTTGGTATAGATGGATGAAATTATTTTTCAAAGAAAAGCTGTCAAATATTTATAATAGGTACAAAAGAAAAAAATTACAAAATAAAAAGAACTTTTTATATACAACGTTTTAAAATGTTCTGTTGAATCATATAAACTTGACTTGACTAGCTTCAACAATCAAAAAAAAAATGTACTTGATAGAAATAATACTAAAATGTCATATTGATTTCCATAGTAACGCACATATATATTAATAATTTAGTTGCTAGGACCCCAGACCCCTAGCAACCAATAATGGTGTCGAAATAACTTTTCATACAAAACAGAATTAACTGAAAATGAATTCAATTCTACTTAAAGATGGCTAAAAGTATTAAAAAATGCATTGGCATCGTGTTCTGATATATTCTAAAAATTTCAAATGTCTAGCTAGTCGGCAAGTTAGTTAAAAATCGATTGCAAGATTTGTACCGGACAACGAACCACCGGAAAAATAAGAATACGAGCTAAGAAAAACGTTGTAAAAATCATGTCAATTAAATCATAAAATTTATAATTATTCAGTTGATAACTGTGCCTACTTTCAACTGTTTTATAAATCAAATGTCAGATCTCGCAATAGTTAATATTACAATCATATCCAATGATCAATCCGACTAGATCCATTTTTTGCTGTAAATTTATTCTGGAATATCTCTTAAAAGTCTAATATAATATAGGTTATGACACTGACTCAAACCAATTACGGTACCTTGCAGTTGTATGGCATTGTTTTACTCAGGTAAACCGTTAAAACGCTATTACAAAAAGAAAACTAAAATAGTTTCATGATAGAAATACAATAGTTGGTTGATATCTGTCTTTCTCACTTTCATCTATTTCGTAAATAAACGCCAGTTCTCGCAATAAAATAGCGAATAGAGAACGCCAACTGTAAATCTGGATTCAATTGGCGAATGTGTTACGAGGTATCAGGTGGCATGAGATGCAGCTTAGAAATTGTGGATCAGTAACGTCCATAGCCCGCGGTAAAAGGGTGCTATAATTATTATATTTTGCAATTCTAGTTACTATCTCCGCGGTATGGTTGATACGCGTTCAGCGCTACTGCGGGTAATGTTTATATGTAAATAAATATCTAGAAACGCTATGTTATGCGAAACTTATAATACACAGGTACCAGTCGGTATGTTATCATGGTAATAATGTTTTTAAAATATTATTTAAACATACTCATATAGATACCCAGAGATAAAGAGATATTTGTCCTTTTATTATGATTTTCTTTTCACTGATAATAAAATCACCAAAAATAAAAGGTATCACAGCAGTGATATAACAATGAATGAAACTGGCTTTAAATAGTATTTCTTTCCGGGAGAAGTGTTCTAAATAGGTCTAAAATTAAGAATTTAGTTCAAATTAAGCAGTAGTGATTTTCTTTTGCGCAGATGACGCAATGGATGCATCAAAATATTTTAAAGGGGCCTTGAAACAGTTCTTGAAACAGAAAACCAACGCCACCGAAGTTAGGGATTTAAGTCTACGCAATCCGTAATTTTTGAAGGAAAGATATCTGTATCATAGAGATCAATATATTTTCACTATTGAATTTATGGATTTTTAAAAAAGCCACAATTTAACCCAAATTCTTGACTTTTGGTCGATTTAGAAGAGCTCCCTTTTATAATATTAATTAATGTATGTTTCATAATACATAATATTTACGTTTAAAATTCATTATGGTCATCTTTCCAGATGAAAAAGTGTATTTACCTACAATTATTGAGATGTTCTTATTAATAATTGCCGTATATAATATTATGTGTAATGAACTTCTGCACGTTGAATATGTTGTAGTCATGGTAATAATTGATATTAATTATATGTGAGGTACTTCCAGCACAATGAAACGGATATTCTCGTGAATACAAAAGTACTTCCTGTATATAATACATGCACAAACTAAACTTAGATTTTAAAATGCAAGACAGTTCGTGTATTACATAGATGACTAGTAATGAAAAGTCATAATAGTTTTTTTGTCTCCGGAATATCAATGAGATAAATTCTGGTAACGTCACTGCTAACAAGAAAATGGAGCCCCCCTTTTGACATTCAAATCCGTAAGAACTTAACATAACTGTAAACGCAAATAATGGCAAACAGACATCAAAGACAATAAAAAACTCTTTTTACAACGTATTCACCGGAAAATACTAGACAATGTTTTTTAGCCTCTCAACATAAATATTTGACATGTTTGTTAATACAAATGCAATTTTAATTCAATATCATTAGATTATCTAATATATAAAAATTAATATTTGTGTGTTTGTTTGTTCGTATTTAATGCGCAGCCATACCGTTCATCCGATTGCGATAAAACTTTGTAAACTTATTGCTCGCACTTGCGGGAAGATTATAGGCTATACTAATATATAAAAAATGAATGTCTGTCTGTCTGTATGTCTGTCTGTCTGTGTGTCTGTCCCGTATGCGTTCCTATACCATTCATCCAATTGCAATGAAATTTTGGTAAGTGGTTGTATGCATACCCATAAAGGTTTCTGAATTAGAAAAATCATCATCTTCTTCTTCTTCTTCATTATATTTTCTTTTATTCGTATGGTTCCTATACCATTCATCCGATTGCAATGAAATTTTGGTAAGTGGTTGTATGCACACCCATAAAGGTTTCTGAATTAGAAAAATCATCATCTTCTTCTTCTTCTTCATTTTATCTTCTTTTATTCGTATGGTTCCTATACCATTCATCCGATTGCAATGAAACCTTCGTCAGTTATTGTGGTAACACCCGCAATGGTTTTTTAATTAGTACAACCATCTTCTTCTTCTTCTATTCTATATTCTTCTATTCGTATGCGTTCCTATTCTATTCATCCGATTGCAATAAAATTTTCGTTAGTAATTGTGCCTACACCCGCGAAGGTTTCTGAATTAGTACAACCATCTTCTTCTTCTTCTTCTTCATTCTATCTTCTTTTATTCGTATGGTCCCTATACCATTTATCCGATTGCGATGAAACCTTTGTCAGTTGTTGTGGTAACACCCGCAATGGTTTTTGAATTAGTACAACTATCTTCTTCTTCTTCTTCTTCTATTCTATATTCTTCTATTCGTATGCGTTTCTATTCCATTCATCCGATTGCAACAAATTTTTCGTCAGTAATTGTGCCAACACCCGCGAAGGTTTCTGAATTGGTACAACCATCTTCTTCTTCTATTCTATCTTCTATTCGTATGCGTTTCTATACCATTCATCTGATTACAATGAAATTTTGATCAACTGTTGTGCTCACGCCGCAAAGGTCTCTGAATTGTTACAACTATTTTCTTTTTCTTCTATTCTATCTTCTTCTATTTGTATGCGTTCTTATACCATTCATCCGATTGCGATGAAATTTTGACCAGTTGTTGTGAGCACGCCCGCAAAGAGTTCTGAATTAGTACAACCAT
Organism: Rhyacophila brunnea; assembly: GCF_057557595.1. NCBI lineage: Eukaryota > Metazoa > Arthropoda > Insecta > Trichoptera > Rhyacophilidae > Rhyacophila > Rhyacophila brunnea. The sequence goes on along the minus strand of NW_028233170.1, from coordinate 31,876,361 downwards.
CTTCTTCTTCTTCTATTCGTATGCGTTCCTATACCATTCATCCGATTGCAATGAAACTTTGGTGAGTTGTTGTGCCCTTGCCCGCAAAGGTTTCTGAATTACTACAATCATCTTTTTCTTCTTCTATTTGTATGCGTTCTTATGCCATTTATCCGATTGTGATGAAATTTTGACCAGTTGTTGTGCGCAAGCCCGCGAAGGTTTCTGAATAGGTACAACTATCTTCTTCTTCTATTCTATCTTCTATTCGTATGCGTTCCTATACCATTCATCCGATTGCAATGAAATTTTGATCAACTGTTGTGCTCACGCCGCAAAGGTCTCTGAATTGTTACAACTATTTTCTTTTTCTTCTATTCTATCTTCTTCTATTTGTATGCGTTCTTATACCATTCATCCGATTGCGATGAAATTTTGACCAGTTGTTGTGAGCACGCCCGCAAAGAGTTCTGAATTAGTACAACCATCTTCTTCTTCTTCTATTCGTATGCGTTCCTATACCATTCATCCGATTGCAATGAAACTTTGGTGAGTTATTGTGCCCTTGCCCGCAAAGGTTTCTGAATTACTACAATCATCTTTTTCTTCTTCTATTTGTATGCGTTCTTATGCCATTCATCCGATTGTGTAGAAATTTTGACCAGTTGTTGTGCGCAAGCCCGCGAAAGTTTTTGAATTAGTACAACCATCTTCTTCTTCTTCTATTCGTATGCGTTCCTATACCATTAATCCGATTGCAATGAAACTTTGGTGAGTTGTCATGCGCATGCCCACGAAGGTTTCTGAATTATAAAATCATCTTCTTATACTATTCGTATGCGTTCCTATACCATTCATCCGATTGCGATGAAACTTTTGTCAGTTGTGTGCGGTTTCTAAATTATTATTATATAACATACAAAGTTTGTTGTTTGTTTGTTCCATCCAATTTTGATTTTTTTTTTACTACATATTTATAACATTAATAACGTTTTCATATTTTGGATTCGATATTAATTTAGTGTTCTTATGTTTGACCTTTACTCCTATTATAATTATTTTCATATTGCCATATTGTATTAAACAGATATTTTAATATTAAAGAAATAATTACCTCTTATTATTTTTCAAATGTCTAAGATAAATATAACCACGAAGCGACCCCGTGCGAAGCCGGGTACTTCAGCTAGTACCGTATAAAAATGTAATATATTTCTAAATGGATTCATTATATACCTACTTATATTCTTTCATTCTACTCTTTCGTGTACTTCTTGGTCTTAGAAGTCTTCTCTTTTACACTAGATACAGCGCTATGAAATCGCAGCAATAACATGTTCAGATTCACTGTGGGAAAAAAATGATCGGGTAGTAACAATTTACACAACAAATTTAATACCTACACCTAAAACTAATGCCTTGGATACAGCTCAATGTTATGGCCTGCATAAACTGGTCATTATTAGATTGCGAATGCTCAATGTTCTATCACCAGGAGCACGAGACTCCTGGAGTCCTGGCTTCTTCCAACATCTCTCTCCATCTGTCCATAGTATCCGTTTTTCAGATCGGTCTTTCGTCACTCCATCTACCAACGAATTGTTGTCGTTCCTCTTTTTCTGCACCCTATTCGGTTGCTCAACATTATGTTACTTTCCGGTTGATTGTCATACACACAATGTACCTACATGATATAACGGATCAGTCTTCCGATCATAATCGTTTATACTGCGCTGCAATTTTTGAACTGCCCATAGAGCTGATCATTGTTTCTTCTCCAAATGTTACGATGGAGAATTCATCTTTCAAAGGAGTTAAATGTCCAAATTTCTGATGAGTAGGTATGTGAGCACAGGCTGTAAAATTGGTTTATAAAGCATGATTGATGAGATAATAGACATAACTTAGAATGTCTTAATAGACGCTATTAGCAATTTACTAGCATTCTAGCAATATGTTTTTTTATCTACTTATTTATTGAGGTAGATTGGCAATTTTGCTGTTAAAAATTGTAAGTATTCTGATAAATATTTTTTTTCCGTAATATGACATGTATCACATTCTTTGAGCATACCATATTTATTACCCGCGATGTGTACGCTGACATAATTCTCTTGTTAAATTATTATTTTGTACGTCAAAATTGTTTTTATTTCGCAAACAATAATTAAATAATTATTCATGTCATTTATAATTCCCATGTGTTTAATTAACTGTCAATACAATACGATTTTCCCACACCGCTGACATTTGCGTAGGACTCCTTATAATTTGTTGACATAAATCAAGTTAAATATCATTGAAGTCTACAATAATTTATGTGCTAAAATATATATAATTTACGTTTTAAAGAGTGGTGACTGAGGCGTATGGCCTGCTTATTTAGTACCCATTTATCAACAAGCCTCAGGTAAAACTGCGGAAAATAAATCTTCTAAGATATTCATAGTATTATGTTTTTATCTACTTAATAATATTCACATACTATTATGTCCTGGTTTTTCTTTTACTTCAGGGTCAATTCTTTTTTTTAAGTAAAAACATCACTTCACTGATTATTTTTATTATTGTATGTAAAAAAATAGCGGTTTCCTCAAAGATGTTGAATAAAGCGTTATTTTATTCAAAAGGAAGAGTTGAATTAGGTAGTATGGTTTAATTAGTAATTGGTTTCACGTTTATGTAATATTTAGCTTTCTAGACCAGTGATACCCAACCTTCTATACGTCACGGCACACTGAAACACACTAAAAAATAACAAAACAAAATTTTGCGCATGTCACTTTAAAAAAAACAGCTAGATCAGAGTTTTTATAATAACTGAACGGTATCATATTACTTGTTTTATTTCTTTTTACATCGAATTTAGTGTTGGTAAATTGTTGGCAATAGATTTTTTTAAATTAATATTGTGCACATTTTCACATTGAATAATGTCGAATATTAACTTTTGTTTATTACCATTATCTTAAAACGCCTTATTTTAACTATTATATGTGCAAATGAACTATTGTCAATTGCTCTTATTTGATATTAAGCTAATCTCATCTAATTAATACTAGGATAACCACAAAGCAATCAGTGTTGCCAAATACCTAATGTTTATCAATTAATTTTCCACAAAACAGTGCAACTTTAACATTAAGCATAACTAACCGAATAAAATATGCGGAAAACTACCAATATACAGTAATCATAGACTTACTTAAAAAAATAAAACGTACTAGCACGCAAAAATATTTTTTTTAATTAATCAAATCCCAGAGAAAATTGCGCTGCAGTCAACTTTTTGTACTAAACTGGGCATAAAAAATATTATAAAAATATTCATTTTAACAAAATTTATACGATTAATTATGAATGGAATCCTATTGAACACTGGTAAGCAATAACTGTGACGTCGAGTCGTGAAAATCCACACTTGATAATAATTGTTCTATTTAATAAAAAAAATCACAGAAAATGGTTTTCATGTTTTGTGATAAAATCAGTGACGATAATTACCCCAATTTACAAGGAAATGTCATGTCAGTGGATAAAAAGGGATCTTAAAAGTTTCCAGAGTAGATATTGCGACTCGAAGACTCAGAAAAGGTTTTCCTCAACGCCTTTGATTCCGATAGTGTATTTATGTGAGTAGATACTAGTTAGTCCACCAATTATACCTAAGTAATTTAATTAAAATATACAACTAAAAGATTGGTAGGTACTGCTATAAAAAATCATCAGTAAGATATTACCTATATTCTACATAAGTACCTATGTAAAGTAGAATGGAGCAATATATTTGCAAGTGCAGAGGTCGAAGTGAATGTAAAGTAAACTGACCAATCATAATATCGAATAACTATCATCTAATATAACGGTTTTCAATTTTATACATTGCCTTATATATTGAAATCTCTATATTGCTAACCTAATATTTGTAAATTGATATTCATTATAAAACTAGGTAATATACAAATATCTTAAGGGGGGACATGCTCAGCGTAGGTCAAAATGGAGCTTTTATTGCATTTTCAAAGCATACTCCTGGACATTCCTTAAACGTTGTAGATAATCTATTTATAGAATTTTGAAGCCTTATAATCCTTAGGTAGTGTAGGTAGGGTAGGTAGTGTTTTTTTTAAATACGCCATTTCTTTTGGCATTCCCCAGTGGTTAAGCTAAAACATACGGCCGTAGCCATAAATTGACAAACTAAAACTGAATTAGGGAGTAAGAACATGTAAACGCGCGTGTTTGAATATGTACCTAAGCGAAAAAAAATCTTTTTTTACCCTACTCCTACTTTAGTTTTAGTTTGTCAATTAATGGCTACGGCCGTATGTTTTAGCTTAACCACTGGGGAATGCCAAAAGAAATGGCGTATTTAAAAAAAGACACTACCTTATTCGTAGGTCAATAATTATTATAAAGCAATCATTATTCGTAGGATGTTTATCACATTTGAATGGTCAAAGACATGGCTTATAATCAGTATCTTTAGAATTATTTTCAAATGTGTTAATCTTGCCCATTTTTTGAATAATAAAATGCCTAATTCTTGTCAAATTTGGGATCACCGAGATTATCAATATAATTTTTTATCGTAAATATTTCACTATAATAATGTCGACATAAATTATACTGATGGTTTTATAAATGCGTTTAAAAATTAATAACTGTAAAAAATGTTAACACCACTGCACATTTATGTACTGAAATATGACTATATTCTAAAACATTAGAGCGAGAGGTTTAAAAGAATACTATTTTATGTAATAAAAATACTTTATGCAGTCATCAAATGTTTAAAATAAATATAAAGGATTATAAGGCTTCAAAATTATGTAAATATATTATCTACAACGTTTAAGGAATGTCCAGGATCATGATTTGAAAATAGAATAAAAGCTCCATTTTGACCCACGCTGAGCACGTCCGCCATAAAAAAATATTCCGTTATAAATACATATTAAGCTTTTATACATACGTCTACAAAAGTGATTTAATTAACTGCAAACAATTTCACATGGCAGATTCCTTTATAGTAAGTTTAATACGTCTTGTAGGTACTCTAAAAAATATTTGACAGGCAATACTCAAATAAAAACATGCTGTATACTTATATTATATTGTATACAATGAATAGTATTTAGATATAAACTTTTAAGCAACAGCACGTAATAAAACGATCAAAAACACTCTAAATTCTCTACACAGTTTCTCAAATCTTGGTTTCAAACTAGACACAGCTATTCAGAGACACTAAAGCAGAGTGACACCCCCATTTTATTTTTTGTTTTAATTTTTATCGAAAGTCGTCAGGGACTCTAAACTATTTCCTGATATAGATAGCGCCGTGGGCAAAAATATTTACGACTCGATGGAATTTATTCGCATTCCTTGCTTAATTTCCCACCCCCCAAGCAATACGTGACCTACTAGCTACACGGGATGTTACTGCAGGTACTCTTACATCCCATAGGTTTTGAATCAATGTGTACAATTCTTTATTATTTTCCTGAAAATATTTTTAAAATCAGTTGCTAATATGAGATAGGTTATATTAAAAAATATTTTTTATAGTGAGAGGAAACATTGGGGTCACAAATTGATGCAACAATGGGACCTAACACCCCACAACTCCGCAGTAGGTACAAAGTTTAAATACCACTCACTGTTTTACTGATATTATTATCTGTACCTACCCAAAAGGGCAAATAATATATTATGTCAAAGAAAAAACCACGTGAATTCAACCCACAACTCACGGATTTAGATGGTGTTCTTTTCACTACTTTTCTGCGAGCGCGAATTCATTATAATAAACTTGTTAAACAACATCTCTTACTAAAAATGGTATGAATAAAAATGGATAAAAATTAGATCGAGTAAAATACCAGCTACTTCCATATTTCTTAGTTTCCGTACGTCTTAGATAAGAGCAAATACGAGTAAGAAAAAAAATATTGGTTTTGAATTATGTTTTATATCGAATTATCTATATAATGTCTGCAATATTATATGTATAATAATACAATGTTTATTTGATTTCTTTTCTTACTTGGCCTCGATGATTGACATCTACATATAAAAATACAAATTTTGTTTGTTCAAATTACCTTTCCTGCCAATTCCAAATTTGAATTTTCATAACAGATAAAGATTGCATATTATTTTGGATTCGATTTTAACTTCTTTTGTTGGACTTGGCTGTCAGAATTATTTTCATTTTGACATGCTGTATGCTTAGATACAGATATTTTAATATTGAAAAATGTAATTATTATTGTTTTATTACGTGAGATAAATATATATCGATTAATGAAATAAAAGCCGGGTAGGACTTCAGCTAGTTACTTATATAAAACAGTTCATTCAATATTGAAATATAATTAATAATTGACTGCCTTCATTGTTTGTATTAGTGTTGCTAGTTAAAATTAAAATATATCCAAAATAAATTTATGGTATATTTAAAAATATATGAATATAATATACTGCCGATGATTAACAAACTTTTCCAATGATAATAAGTCTTTTTTTTCTCTTAATTTGTAATACCTACCTTTCACAACACATTCTTACAACGATAACGTTATTACTTTAATCAATATCCAAGCTCATTAATTATAATATGCCATATTTTCCAGTATCGGTGGTGCCTTCTCATGATCTATAATTAATGTAGTATTTTATGTGTTTATACAATTTTCTAAAAATATCCTATAAATATTTCCCAGTGATTTTTTTACAATATTTATAACATCGGTTAGATAAAAAGATGTTTTGAAAAGAATTTTCAATTATTTTTAAATGTGGTCACATAGAATATAACGGTTTGGAAAACTATTAATACGTGAACCCTGAAAACACACGTAAATGCCATTTTTTTCACAAGCAGTCGGTGAACCTCGGCACGTAAAGCGTGACGCGATAACTGCACATTTTCGCAAACAATGCTACTCCCTACATGTCATTCAATCACTGTGGTAATAAAAACGGTATTTTTTAAAACACTCTACACTCGAAAAACAGCCAAAACCAGAGCATTTTTTTTTTGCACATTTTGATCTATGTAAAATTTTGAATTCAGGCCAGTGTTTGCGGTTCAATCAGTAATGATATTTTTTATCGAACTATCTAGGTACGCCTAATAATGAGAACACACTTTACGACTAGATAATATGCAAATTTACGGACGTATTGACATGTTTGAAAATTGGCATAGTAGGACAATGAATGCTAGCTACCAGATAACATAATGTAAGACAAACTACAATTTATTTCACGTTCATATACTCAGCTATGCAATAAATACTATATTTTATTGCACTGGCATTATTTCTGTGATGTTTGTATCCGTGAATAAATTTTCAGGCTCAATCTCAAAATGTAGAATACACAACTTACCACACATAATTACAAGATAAAAAGATTTTTTTATATACAACGTTTTAAAATTTTCTGTTGAATCATATAAACTTGACTTGACTAGCTTAAACGATCAAAAAAAAATGTACTTGATAGAAATAATACTGAAATGTCATTTTGACATGTCATGTTGATTTCCATAGTAACGCACGTATATATTAATATTTTAGTTGCTAGGACCCCAGACCCCCTAGCATCCAATAATGGTGTCGAAATAACTTTTCATACAAAACAGAATTAACTGAAAATGAATTCAATTCTACTTAAAGATGGCAAAAAGTATTAAAAAAATGCATTGTCATCGTGTTCTGATATATTCTAAAAGTTTCAAATGTCTAGCTAGTCGGTAAGTTAGTTAAAATCGATTACAAGATTTGTACCGGACAAAGAACCACTGGACAAATAAGAATACGAGCTAAGAAAAACGTTGTAAAATACTGTAAAAAGGGCACAATGTTACATATTTATTTTTATTGTAAAATGGGCCCTTTTGGGAGGTGGCTGTCAGAATGGTGCACGTATAGCTTTTAATAATAATCCACTGTTATGGTAATATTTAAAAGTAAGTGATATTTTAATGATTTGACACAATAAAGAAGTTTGTCAGAAATTTAGGGACAATTCTATGCTACCAGCTGTAAGACGTTGCATCTATTAAAAAATGTTATTAAACATAAGCCAGGTCGCACATCTAAACTCGTTTCGACTACAATATGTCGAATAATATGTCGATATTCACAAAACACATGTAATATAATTTACTTCCGTACACAGCTCGTATGCAACATTTAGGCTTATAAAAAACAGCTGGTGTCGCAAGCAACAAATTTCATTCGACATTACGTGGCGAAGATATAATACCAAAATATCGCACCGATACATAAGTTGCTTTTTCATTGATTTCGCATGACGTCACTGTCGCGGAAGAAAGTTACAACATTGTGCCCAGTTCTGATTCATGACTATATCCCAGTCAAGACCATGTCTAATGTGCGACAGGGCTAAAGAAAAACCAATATTATCTCTTAGAATAGTAAGATGGTTTGAAAATAATGAAACCTTATTCATAGAAAATTAAAAAGGAGTCATGTAGAATTTATAATTGCATTTAACTTTGGGAGACCTAGACTGCGGTGGCTGGACTGTATAGAAAGAGACACAGTATCCCTGAGACTAAGGCGGTGGAGGGAGCTTGCGGCAGACAGAGGAGAATGGAGACGTTTCCTGGAGGTGGCCAAGACCCACATTGGATTGTAGTGCCGATGATAATGATTTAACTTTGAAGTCGATTTACTGAACTTAGTCACCAGTACACTTTGTATTACTACAATTCTCAGCGACTCAATTATTCTTAGCTACTCGTCCGTAAGCACAGCTGCACAGCGTTAATTTAATTTATAACTCTCTCGTAAATGTGTTAAATATCGCAGATGTATCTTTTTGATATTAGAACGTCGAATATTGACGTTTAATTGAATATACTAATCTGCATGAAAATGATTATTTAAATAATTCAACAATACATATTCCAAATGCATGCGTCCCCAATTGCTTTATTATTACGATGAATGCTAATTTCATTGGAGTTAATATTTGAATATATCTGAAGATAAAATAGCGGTGGTAAAATGGAATTATTTCAATAAATGTCATTTTGAAAGTAGTCCGTGCTTTCTCGTGGACTAGTTATTAACAGATTACTGACGATCGCAAGTGATTTTCACTTCCTCTCGGCACTTTTCAATAAGACGCCATTGACGAGATTTGTCTCAGAAAGCGTAAATTTAATATCATTATCCATCATCAGCGAACGATTCACTTCATTGTCTTGGAATTATATCTATTCGTTCTCGTTTCTCACAAACCATAATTCAATAGAAATTGAAATGATAAGATTATCTATTTCTCTTGTAGGTATACATATTGTACATACCGAACATTCACATCACTTTAAAATATACGCATATTATAATAGTGACGACTCTATCCGCAATCCTTCGGCGACCAAAACGTATGACAATTTATGGTTCCTATTACTAAATTTAAAGTTTTTCATTATTTTCATGCCGAGACAAAAATCATCGAAACGCTTTGTTTTCCGAGTGCAAGCATAGAGTTTTAAGTAATGTTTTTGTAATTTTTACTTTATAATATCAATTAAAGGTCATCGAAAAAAATAGGAGTCTTGCGATTTGATCACAATGGTAAAAGGCCTCAGAATATTTCAGTAATAAATGGTCTAATTTTGAAGTCAATCAAAAAGGAAAATATATAAGTAAGTATTTAAATAGTTAAATACCATTATGATACTGTTAAATAATAATTACCAGGTGGCAGTGCCACCTGTCAACATTTTTTTTCTATGCGGTCGACGGATTCAATGCGTAGACAGAGAGGGAGTGTATGTGTTTATGCTGTGATGTGTTACCATAAATCAAGACAAATATATTACATATTATAATGTAATAGTACATATAAAAACAGAATTCTGATATTAATTATCATATAACCGAATAAATTGTACACTTTATTGACCCTATTGTTGACCTTTTTAATTCAATATCCATTTTCATTTCATACATATAAAATAAAAGCAATTATTGTAGACGCAAACCAATAAATTATCAATGAATAAGTAATGTATTAGTCTGTATTGGTATTAACCGATAGCAATATAAAATTGATATTACTTATATTTGATTAAAATGTAATAAGGCAGTGAACATTCCAATTTTTATAATAAAAATATTATTATAATAATATATAGCTGGTATTATATTAAAATACTTTAAAAAATAATACTTATACACAATTTATTATGGATGGTACTAATAATTGGCATGTCCGAGAATGGAAAACAAAAGACTTATGCAACGTGCCTTTACTACACACTGTTTTTTACAGGTTCAATGTCAGCAATAAACTTATATTTTAGTATTATAACTATTGATTAATCGGGTAATAAAAATATGACAGTGACATTGAAAGCTATGATAAATAGATAATATTTTTTTTAATAGGCCAGTCTATCAAGTTCTTCTTAGACAATTCCAAAACTGTGACTGATATATTATTTATTATCATTATTACGAGTGGTGTACTTATGTCGTGACGATAGCATTAAACGTAAGTGTGTCAGGTGATGCTGTTTCTTCCGCATCCAAATTGGGTCGTCACGTTTTAGGAAAAGTTTTCTAAATTATAACAACAACAAAAAATTACTTCCATCTTGATAAAGCTGTTTCGAAAATTACGCTCAATTGCATCATTATATCTAAACAACGTTGACTCTGAAGCATAATGTAACGTATGATTTTTTATCTCCAGGATAATACTGATGGAAATAAAACGTAAATAAATTACAATCTTCACTACCAGAGCATAATAATATGAGCATCGATAGGCCACCATAGACAATAATTATTTAATCCGTAATGCACTGACTTCTCATCCCTGAACTAAGGTCACTATGAATTTATGTAATTTTCACAGAACCTGGTTATTTTTGTGATTATTTCATAACTAATAGTATGCTGTATATTTATTTTATCTAGACTTTATAAAATCACATTGGTATTGTGATCTCATCAGAAATTGTATCTAGTACCCATTCTGTAAGAAGACTACCTCGTGCATTAAACTACGCTTTTTACGCTTTTTAGCAATTTTTCTGACAACTGGCTCATTGCACTCGATCAAACACATTTTTTTTATTATATTTATTACAACATTAATATTCACATAAGGTACTTACTGACATGCAAGAAGCTTATCATAACACAACGATAATAAAATTTCTAATAAGTACCTATTATTACATTTTTAAAATGTGACTTTGCATTGATACAATACATCAAGTATTCTAATATTGTAATTGATTCAATGAGCAAAACATAAATATTCACCTAGAATACAACAAGCTTAACTTGAGACTTGGTGACAGCACTCGTGTTGTTATCAAATTATTGAGAGTATTGTGAAGATAGAAAAATATTATTCCCCACTTCCTTGAAAAACATAAATATAAAGTACAATGACATAAGGCAATTTAATCCCATTGAGATATTATATATTTATATTATGGCAACTTTTAAATGTCAAATGATTTGTCCTGTCATTCAGCGTTGCCATGTCTACTGAAATTTCAGTAGATCTACTGATATTTTTGGCAATATACTGAATCTACTGATATTTTCTGAAATCTACTGATATTTCTTCATTTCACAAAATTCCCACCAGCCGGGAAAAAAACTAGCCATTTTTGAAAACTTGGGAATCTGCGGCCCGCGGCGAAATATTTTTCCTAAAAAAACAAGCCGACTATGAAAATCTGGGAACCTGCGGCCCGCAGCGAAATATTTTTTTTTCCTAAAACAGAAATCTACTGATATTTTGTCGAATCTACTGAATTTTTTTTACACATTCTACTGAAATTAAAAATTTTGACTTGGCAACACTGCTGTCATTGTTTATGGGCCGAATAAGCTCTTTTTGTCGTTATTCTTCTTCGCATACGACTTATAATTTTCTTAACATCAATTACTTTTAAAAACTTATTGCATTGTTACACATCTAAATAACTTATAGTAAGTATATTATATAAAGAAGAAACGTCAAATCCTTTCACGGTGAGGTGAACGAATGGGAAAGCGCAAGAGGGCATTTTAGTACACCAAGCTGCCGCACATCGTTTTCAACTTTTCACATTCTAGAAACTTTAAAAATGTTAGTCTCTATGGAAGGTTAGTTGTATGAAAACTTGTTTTTTTTTTATGTAACACAATAATTTTCATCAAAATTGATTCTGACGAGTTTTTTATAATTTAATTTAAATTAAAACATACACGCAAATGTGATATTAAGCACATAATTCCAATTTTAAGATGTTCATAACAACGCATAATAAAATATTAAATATAATAATCAATTTAGTTGGAATGGGATTCAATTTAAAGATCTTTTATGCTACTGAGTGGTAGAGTTGTGTAACAAAAGTGTGCCTCTCGTCATAAAGCCATGTTTGGAGTGCGTGATGTAAGTGTGTCAGTGGCTTTTTGTTTGTCTTCTTCTCCAGCGAAGAGTTTCGTGTTACGTGAACGTACCAAATGTGAATGGTCATCGAGCGCCGAATAATACGTATTTACCGATATTTTTTGCACCTACATAACAACCATTACGAGTCCATCGATAATATGAAGCAAGAGCAAGTCATCGACAACTACACTCGTGCAAATATATAAAATTACCTACATATCGTGAGAATAGAGCACTCGATAAAATAGATGTCATGTCATTATATAAATATCTAAATATGTATTACTTAACATTATTTATATTTTTCCTTTTAAACTCCGAGTTAAAAACTCGTGCATATTTTGTACCATACAAAATATACCCTGAATGACTTTTGTATACGTCCAATGAATTATATAATATGTGTACTCTCTATAACATGCCAAAGGAAAACGAACAATTTCCAATCTTCAATCAGTCTAGTAGAATAATATATGAAATAAATTAGTAATTTCAAAGTTTATCATGATACTAAATGTATTGGGAAGCTTCTCTATTAATTAACCAAACATTTTTTTAGTTAACTTTTCAATTTACAACAATGAGTAAAATTTAAAAAAAAAAGATATAACTACTATGTGAATATAGGTTACTTGTACCTACATAGTTGTCCAAAGATATTTTTAATCAATTTTAACCATTGACTAACTGACGCAGCATATTGTGATGAGTAAATGGATCCTCGCAAATAGACCGCATTATAACAGACACCTGGGTTTGCTCAAACAAATTCATTCTTCCGTAAACATTGATAATGCGTTGAAAAATAAACTGGCTTTATTATAATAATAGCCATTATTTGAAATTAAGCTCAGAAAATCTACATAATCTGCCCATACTTTTCGCTATGAAAAGTATAATTTACCTGAACTCATTATGCAGGGAAATGTAGAGAACAGCAGAAGTGTGAAATATAAGAAAATTCTCTTCGCTACGCAACCTCGGTAAGTGACACAATGTCCTAGAAGTTGGGGATCTGATACGACTGGTCCAGAATAGAGGAGTGTAAGTACCATAATTTGGTCGCCAACCTTTGATAAAATAAAACGATTTTTAATTCGCATTCATGTCTGAACAACCGTATCCGGAAATTTGTACGTAAACAGTTCACCGCAGGACACTTATGTGTGCGCCACAGTACGTGAAACATGAGTTAGTGTAACATTTAATCAAATGACGAGTTCTTCGCTGAACATTTCACCATGGAATATATTTGTACGTATGCTACAACATGTGGCGAATTTTATGAGATGTCTTTACTAGGTTAGGTTAGGGTTAATCTAATTGGAACAGTACTATTTGCAAACTATCGCCGCATTTTGTAAGATACGTACAAATGTATTCCACGGTGAAATTTTCAACGAAGAACTCATCATTTGATAAAATGTTATACGAACTCATGTTTCACGTACTGCGGCGCACGAATAAGTGTCCCACGATAAACTGCATACATACAACTTACATGTAACCCTGAACAACATTGTCGTACCTAATTGGCAGCAGGTGTCCTCTTAAAAATTCTCACATCTCACAAATGCATCTGTATGTAGTTGAAAACCCTACTGTAACAATAAGGATGAGTACGAGTGGTTGCTTTCGACCTATTCTGCTAAAGTGTCCACAAAAAATACTACTTTATTAGAACATGTGCTTTGATGTAGATGAGATTTTATGAGTTTATTAAGTAAGTCTAACACAAGTTACAACGGTGTGAAACAGAATTCTTTATTAATTATACAAATACAATTTTGAGTTAGTGAAATTAAGGGCCCTTTTGGGCTTTAAACTTTGTTTTCATATTGTTACTTTGTTTTTGCATACAATGTTTGTAAAAAGTTTAGGCTGTTGTTTTAAAGTTTCTGTCTATTGTATCTTTCATTAAGTCATTTTGTTGTGATGATTAAAACATGGTTTGGAAAACTTTTTATACGCAAGATCCAAATATGACTTACACAATGTATTTTTTTCTATTGCTATACATATATTTTTTGCGTGTGAAGAGGCAACATTGATAAACAGCGTAAATAGTTCACAATTAATATGTAAGAAAAACACCTGTATGTTAAAAATCGTTGTGAATCTAATTCATTACAAAGCGTACACATTTTGGGTTCAGTAACTCTTTCCTCGATAATTCCAGCGATTGCCTTTCAATAAGACCCGTGTCAAAATCAAATGAAAAATAATACTGTTTGTTGACGTTGATTAAGAGGATTTGTAACAAAACCTAGAATCGGTTCACTTTTAATGAATTCCAGAAACCTTCACAGAAAAGACCCCCAGGCTAAAAATAAGTGTTTTCGGTAGACTATTTGCTCGACCGTATTACGAAAAATTTTGGATATACGGTATTTTTTAACCCCCTGTGTTAAAAATATAATAATATTCGATATAGGATTTCCGATGTGCAGTTTTGACTGAGTGGAGCTGGGCGCCGTGGTTCGTCCACACATGACCCCATATGACCTACGTTAACTTAATATCTACTAAGCCATTTGAAAATTTTGCAGCATCGTATAATGGACGGAATTCATTTTACGCCGTTTCCACACTGGCAACCTCCTCTCAACATTCCTCTGCTTCAGTAGAGTTTCAGTACACGAGTACAGGCCACACAAGATACATGACGACAGGGCAAGATTTTTCTGAACTCTATATTAATAAATCCCATTCGCTCGGGACCTTTCAATTAATATTTAATTACCACATTGAAATAACCTGCTAATTATATGTAATGGCCACCTGATGGGCAAAGCACCAGTTGCATCGGACGCAGCGAATTTAAGCACCACGGTGCATGATGGCCACATCAGTTTCCACGCATTTTTGTCATTTTATAGTGCTATTTGACTGTTTGTGAAAATTGGTAAACGTCAAAAATGACCTGCACGGTGTAGTTCGTTTTTTTCCCCGGCAGGCTCGCCACCGTCATTCTACTTCGCAGAATTGGCAACTGCCGCGTGAAAATTCAGAAGCTGCTGAACTTTTTTGATCCATGCATGCAATCTTGCAACTTGCAATACGTATTTACACGTGCATTTTCTCGTTATGGCCGCGATAATACGTACTGTCAGCAGTTCATTGACAATCTTTTGCAATGCATACGTCATTTATGTTGATTAAAATTATTCTGCTATAAATGAGTCTATTAAAACTGCCAGTTCAACAAATATTTAAAGTCAATGGACCAAATAAAAATAAAATAAATTATGTAAAATTATCTCAAAAAATAAACAAGTTACAAAAACAGATGCGGCATCATTGATTTACTTGAATCTATATTTTTCTATAGATTGCTTTTAAATATATGTATTTAAAAAATTAACTTTTTTTTAAAAAGCTAGAATAATTAATTAATTAAAATAGATTTTTTTAAAGCCTGCATTCGTGATTGCGTGTCGAGAAAGAGAAGGGCAAAGGAAGCCACGACCTGAAGATTTCACGACTGGCTCGTTTTTGTTAGCTAATATAGTACGCGGCACAAAATGTGGCGGATCCAATGATCGTATCAGATTATTTTTAGTATATTTTTTTGTCATAAATTATGAATTATAATACTAGTTAGATTTTATGATGGTCGCTTTACACTATAGAGCCGCAGCTGGGGTTTTAATTTATGTAGACCACTGTTTTTACTATACAATCACTTGCCAACTAAATAGAACAAGTTCATCGGTATAATTTTCATTTAAAAAATATAAACGTTCGATGGTAGAGTATACGTTTTATAACTTTGCAGTTTTTTGTACTTTTTATTATACTGATACGCCTCTTTGCCTGATTACCTCGCATAAAATTAGACCAGATGATATTCAGTTGTAATTAATATGTAAAATAAATAAATAAACATATAATAGGTATATTATGTAAAAAAAATATTTTTAGAATATATTAGGTACATCATTTTCATCCTATAGTCGGAGTGCAAAGTTATGAAGCATATACCTACTCAAGAATGCTGTACATTAGTAATTGGATGAATGTTTCACACAAGTCCTTCCAATTCTGTCAGTTCCATAGCTTTTCGCTGCCATGCATTTTCGCCAAACTTAATCAAATCGGTGACCGTTTAGTTCCTCTCTAGACTCTAGAATAGTAGATGACTGTATTTTCCAATAACCATTTCAGCGACGTGTATAATAATCATATCGTGCACTGTTTGTTATTTTCCATTTCTATATATCCAGTCGTTGGCTTGGATGAAGACTGTCACAACTCAAAATCATACAATGTCGAGAAAAGCATTTCAAAATAATATACATGATGATAAAACACAAAAAGATAACGTGTTCCTAATATTAACCCCGGTCTTGGCGTGAGTGTTTTTATCATTATAGTTTTATACTTTTGAGTTGTGACAATCTTCTTCAGTCAACGATATATTATTATGAACATACTATTTTGCAATAATCTAATAATTAACATTAATAACTTATTATTAATATTATTTTAGAAGACATTAAACTGAGATGATTTACACAATAAAATATTCTTATTTCATATCCATTTTTTTTGTTAGAATATATTATATATATAGCACGCGGTATCTCCAAAAATCTCTGTATTCTTGTGTCTTCCCAGGTTATGTCAGCATCTCGTAATAGTCGTAACTCGACCATTTACATTTTGTGGGTGGTATTATGTGACCTTCAATCAGCGCTCGAAATGGAAAAGTTTACGAACCGGAGCGCTCGACAAATTTTCTGAAGATATTTACATAGTCATCAAATCGTATGTGTATTTTATAAAAATAAGTGTGTCAGATTTTCTATTCTATGGCCTATCTTGATCATATGGTCAACAATTGTTTTCCACGAGACGGAGCGATAATTTTACAAAATTTCACGAGCCGGAACGGCGCTCCGGTGCGTTCCGTTCCATTTCGAGCCCTGCCTTCAATGACAAAACCTTTGATCGTATTCAAAAAAAGAAAGCCAAATTCAAACACTCTTGAGGTATCCATAGCACGTGGCCGAGTCACGCCCAACATAATTTCTTTCATATTCACTTTCGATGTGACAATAGGGCTGTATAGTCAGCCTTATGACCTCATTACTCTTCATCAAGCATCAGTTCAGTATACAGTTACTATGAGCCTTCGAAAAATTAAATGACTTGCTACTATAAAGTAACACCCTCATAATGCAAGCGTCGAACAGTCAACATTTGATTTAAACTGACACTATTATTGTAATGGTACAATATCTTAGATATTATTAAATTTTAAAATTTGTGTTAGTTTTTTTTTTAGTTATGGCTACAAACTGTTTATTTCTTGGTGTTGTATTAAAAACGAGAACAAAAAGAACTCATGTGCGACGCACGAAATATTACATCAAGAGTTCATAATAATTGCATCACGAATCATAGCGTGAAAGAAATGTAAGATATAAGTGTCGATAAAGTATTTTTAAATATTAAAAACTTTAAATTAAATGTGTGTAGGTATATCGCCGTTATGGTTTATACCTAAAAGTAACGTTGATGTGGCTATACTATGGTTCAACGAGCAGGTCCATATTTTCCATATTTTTACGTAATTCGTTACCTAAAAACAACAGTGAGATATGTCAAAAATACTAGTTTTAGAGATAATTGAACTTTAATGTTATATAAATAATATGAGATGATAATATTAGGATTTTTTGTACAGCATTATTAACAGTGGGGTATCTTAGTTATCCCACTGTCTTTGAAGTTACAGGACAATTTCTATAAATTCAACAGCCACATTTTTTCTTTTAAATGTGGTATTACATCTTTTATAAATCTCAGTCATTCATTAGCATTGATGTAGTATATCAATGTTCATTACGTATGTATAGCTTTTAGCGATTGATTGGCATGCTTATCTTAAAATTGACTTTTTTCACTTTATCTCACTGTTGCTTTCAGGTAGCGAATATTAATAATTATAATTAAGTACCTAGTAATAGATTATCAGTATTTATTTTTTTATTAGTGGGAAAACGATTGTTTCAATAGGGTTCTTTTTAAGATTTCAGTCAATTTTAATTTTCTCAATCAAAAAACAAAGAATATTGAACGTCCAAGTTCCTATGCAGTTATGATTATTGATTATATAAAATAACTGTGCTTTACTATGCAATGAAACAATACTACTTCGTCAAATCATTGCCATTATATATTCACAATAAAAACTTGTGATTTTCAGAAGCATAAAAATTGCAATTACATAAATATCAACGACGTTAAAAATTTCGTTTTTCGATAATAAAAATAATATAATCGATGCACTGTATTTACCAAGCCTTATAATTTCTCAAAAGTTGAAGTCAATATCGCATTGGCCATCTTAAAATACCGGTCCCATAATGCAAAATTCGATCGGTCTGCCAATACCGTTATTGACTATGGGTGGCCATAACTTTATCACAAAATAATCACGGCGGCGACCTCTTTCTTCCCACGGGTCCTGATGAAGCAAATCACCTCAAATAAAAAAAATAACTCCATCGCCGTCTTTAATGGCAGGAGAGCGGCCATTTAAAATACGCAATCATCATAATATTAAAATTGCTCACAATAAAGAGACTTTGTGGCTCGCTAATGACCCTTTAGAACTCTCAATTAGCTAGATATTGTGAACTCAATCAAGGCTTTCAAGATTTAATCGAATTGCTTACTTTTTTCAAGTATTACGTTTAATAATACATCACGACGGCATGATTGATTAATAGTTTGAAAAAAAACAACTACAATTATTTTATATAGGTACCATTTTTTTGTTTAATTATATTTGAAAATAGAACCGTCCATTTCCTATAATTATACAAAACGATTACTTTATTTACGACGATTAAATATTTAGATTATTTATCATTGTTCGTTTGATTAACTATAATAGTAGCTCACCGGTACTGCTCCCTATGGTTGCAACTATGATGTGGGAAATTTTAAATTTTCATTTAAAAAAATTAGGATAAAATATGTCTTTTAATAGTATTTCATTTCATTTTGTTCGATTTGCAAAGACCACCAATGAATTGGAAAATAATTACAAGATAAAAAGAACTTTTATATACTTACCACGTTTTTAAATTTTCTGTTGAATCATTTATAAACTTGCAATTCTGTGAATTAATAATTTAGGACAAATAAGGCAATTGTCAATAAATCATTTGTTTGCATTTGCATTTGGATTTCCATAGTAACGCACTTATATATTAATAATTTAGTTTCTAGGACCACCCCCTTAGCAACCAATAATAGTGGATTGGATTACGGATTTCTTCCGAAATAACTTTTCATACAAAACAGAATTCACTGAAAATGAATTCAATTCTACTTAAAGATGGCTAAAAGTATTAAAAGAACGCATTGGCATCGTGTTCTGATATATTCTAAAAGTTTCAAATGTCTAGATAGTCGGAAAGTTAGTTAAAAATCGATTGCAAGATTTGTACTGGATAAACAACCACCGGACAAATAAGAATACAAGCTAATAAAAATGTTGTAAAAATAGCTAACAACTCTTTTTCGTTATAAAAAAGTTTCTAAGTATATACCTTCACTTCGTAGGGGACATAGGAGGGAAACGATACTAATTGATTATTGTTTACAAGTAGACGATTCATAAAGTATTTTATTGTCCAGCAACTGTTTTAAAGAGGGCTTAGGAGCAGCGATGCCAAGTTATCGGTTTTCTTGCCAGATCTAGTCAGTAACCTAGTTTGTATATTTTGCATCTGGCATATGACGTTAAACCTAGCGTTTATCGACACCGCAAACAGCTTAAAAATTTTCATAATAAAGCAAGAATATTCGCTTAAAAATTAACACGCTGGTATTGTATACCTTATATCTTAGCGACCCCGTAGTCCAGTTCTTAAGGCGCTGGTCTTTTATCCGGGGCTCTCGATTCCTGGTGACGTCATAATATATTTATAAGATTTTCTCAAAGCCTGCATGTTGATGATTGTTATACAACTACTACTAATTACTTCACTTCACCACACTACTGGCATTGGGTCTCATGGCCTACTGTAGTGTTATAATATATAAGTATCTATTTTTTCATTTTACAACGTTTTTATTAGCTCGTATTCTTATTTATCCGGTGGTTGTTTATCTAGTAAAAATTTTGCAATCGATTTTTAACTAACTTCCCGACTAGCTAAACATTTGACACTTTTAGAATATATCAGAACACGATGCCAATGCATTATTTTAATACTTTTAGCCATCTTTAAGTAGAATTGAATTCATTTTCAGTTAATTCTGTTTTGTATGAAAAGTTAATTCGGAAGATATCCGTAATCCAATCCACTATTATTGGTTGCTAAGTGAGTGGTCCTAGCAATTAAATTATTAATATATACTTCCGTTACTATGGAAATAAAAATGACTCTTCAGAATTCTATATTTGTTCGTTTTTTATTTACTTCATAGGTATCAAGTACAAGTTTGAGCATAATACCTAATTCAACAGAAAATTTAAAAATGTTGTAAGTAGATACTTATATAAAAAGTTCTTTTTATCTTGTAATTATTATAACTTATTTTATTAGATGTAAAACAAGATTTTTTTCTACGATTATTTGTTCATGTAAAAACAATTACATTAATTATGACATCTTTTTTTTTGTTAAGTGTTAGTTTCGAGATACTTTTTGAATTTTGAAAAAATCTAACATTTTTTTCTGCCATCTAGCGTTCTTATCTTATTTTGCATATTTTTCTGTGAATGACAGTTGGCAACACTGCTTATTAGTGCAATGTTGCGTCTAGAAAAGCATTTGTTCCAATTAAGGCAGCACGAACACCACAGAAGCATCAACGTTTCCGGCTCGCTACGACAAGCAGCGAGCCCTTTGTCAGACGCCGCGAGTTTGGGTCAAAGCCCACTCTCGTCTCGGCGCACCGGTTCCCACGCCCGCGTGAGCCCGGCCTTACCGTTAGTCCCGAGTGCGAATTGTAACGTGGGTATTATCATCATCGCCATTTTTATTACTTCGTTCCTCCGGCAGGGCTGGTCAGGTGGTCAACGGACGCGCGAACCAGTATTTTTGACACTCCTGCGCGTGTGTGGGTATGACAGCGGCGGAAGTCGAAATCAAAACCACTTTTGAAATATTCAATATGCCGGCAGGAGTTTTTTGTTTTAATGTTCGCTTCGTTTTGTTCACGCTCGGCGGCCGTTTTGGCGGAATCGCTACTTCGTTAACGAGCAAGTGGATATCCTAAATTAATATATGTTAACATTTTAATATCATTCACTAACAGTTCTCTGTGGAAACCCAATAAATTAAATAATTGAATTTAATATACAGTACTTAATCCACATGTTTTAATAACCACGATGGCCATTGGTTTCTCTCCGCCATCATGCCGGCGCTCCATTGGCACGCAAGTGAGACGATTTACAGTCTTCGGACTTTTTTCACGTGTAGCACCCCAGGTCTGCGGATTTTTTAATCTAAATTTGACATTAATACGCAATCATTCGGACGGGAAAAAAATCTATAACTGTTTTAAACATTTTCATTGATTAATTTGTTAATTTACATATTAGAAGATGAGACATTTACCAATTATTTTTTTATTTGTATTTATGGAATTCATAAAAGAAAACGTAAAACTTGTGTTGTTTTCACTGCTATATTATTTTATGCAAGCCAAAATATAAATAACACAAAGTTATAGGATTATCGGAAGACATTACGATAATCGCAACTTTTGACTTTTGACAGCTCAACTTTTTTATTCGTTTGTTGATCACTAGCAGAGCATAGACAAATTGGACGATTTATTGTCCTCGGATTTTTGGCTCGCCAATGGAGCGCTGGCATCAGCCATGTCTACCAACTCAGGATAGCTTTTAGGGACAAATTCCAAAGACTTCGATTTGCGTGTGGTAGAATGTGTTTAGATTAGTATTTTAATTTAAACTATCAGGATTGACTTAATTTTCTTTGGATGCCCGATACGGATTTTTGTTTATGCCAAACGAAACCGGTGACATCATTAATATTATCGTCATTTAACTTTGAATATATAATAAATAACTACTATACAATTTGTTTCATTTAATTTGCATAAATATTTATATATTATATACCTACGTATAAAACCATCAACATTATTATTAATATAGGTACCTACTGTACTACAATTATAATCTGTAACGCGTAAACGAAGATTCTAAATTTGAAAAATAAACTAGGTACACACAAACAAAGCAATCGTTTATTTTAATCGGGTCGTGAAAGAAAATAAATGACAGGATACTCTAACATATCGCCACATCCAATAATATTGACAGGTGGCACTGCCACCCAGTAATTATTTCTAGCTTTTAATATTTAAAAAAACCAGAAAAGTGTTTGTATAGAAAAACTAAAATAATAAAAAAGTACTAAGTAATGAGTTCTAAATAACTAAATCCTATTTAAACATTATATAATATATTTACATACCTAGGGCCATCATATTGAAAGAAAAATTGTCGATACCTGCGCATCTATTCTATACACAAGGCTGTTATCGGCGGCTATCGAGGGTAGTTTATCATATTTATGTATTGAAGTATTATAATTGTTACAATAAGTTAGCCGTCTAATCTGTCAAAACTGTCGCTCTAAAAGTTAACACAGCCAAGAGAGGTGCTGTTAAAACATAGTAATTTTTGACAGTTCAAACTTATTGTAACAATTATTAACCTCCTCAATACATACATATTACGATAAACTACCCTCGATCGCCGCCGATAGCAGCTTTGTGAATGGAATAGATGCACTGGTATCGGTCTCATATCGAAAGAAAGTCTCGATACATTTTTACGGCTATTTTAATATAAAAGCGTAAGATAAGACGTTTCAGTTGCACTAGCATAACCGAAAATTGATTTCATAAAATGTTCGATTTTCAAACGATAGCTTAAATTCAAATAGGTACGACATGAAAACAACTTTAAAATCGGAAGATAAAAAGAAATTTTTATATACTTACAACGTTTTTAAATTTTCTGTTGAATTATTATGCTCAATATGCTCAAACTTGGACTTGATATGATGTAAATAAAAAAACAAACAAATGTATAATACTGAAATGTCATTTTGATTTCCATGGTAACGCACGTATATACCAATAATTTAGTTGCTAGCACCACCCCCTTAGCAACTAATAATAGTCTTTTACTTTTTACGGATTTTTCTGAAATAACTTTCCATACAAAACAGAATTAACTGAAAATGAATTCAATTCTGCTTAAAGATGGCTAAAAGTATTAAAAGAATGCACTGGCATCGTGTTCTGATATATTCTAAAAGTTCAAAATGTCTAGCTAGTCGGGAAGTTAGTTAAAAATTGATTGCAAGATTTGTACTGGACAAACAAGAATACGTGGTAACAATTGGAAGAAAAATTAGCGTTTAATACTTAGGAAGAAACTGTTTATGTCATTCGTCAGTAGTTAAGTATGTCTCATAATAAACCGTATTTCAAAACAAATCACTTTTTAATAAAGGTAAATAGATATTTAGTAAATAATTGATTTAAACAAGTACAAAACAAAAATGACACTTTTTATAACATTCTACCGTACGTAGGTATGTCAAAAAAGATCTAATATAAAACAAATCACCTTTTAATATCCACAGTATCACGTTCCGAATGCGGAGCTCTTTTTATCCGAGAATTTAGGAAACCATTTCTATGGACAATTACCGATAAAAATTGCGCTTTGTCTTTTGCGAGGTTGGGAAAATGTCTCAAAGTACTGACCGTAAAACGAACATAGATTTCACTTTCCAACTTTTTTAAATGCTTAGTAGTGTCTTGCAACAGACACCGGTTTCCGTTTCCTCTGTAACGCACAATGGCCGCTCTCGCAATACACATTACACACTCGTTGTAAAATCATACAAATAATATTATTATGATTATAAAATTTATGCAGTCACGTTGCAACAAAAGATTCTAATCCAAGATGAAAAAGATGTGCGCGGTAGAGTACGATCTTTTAATCCATTTATTAAAACATTTCACTGAAGGATATAATATTATTTATTACCAATAAATAATATGTATTATATATACTTAATACAATGTCTGACTAAATTGGGTTTTCACCTGATATAATTGATACGTCAAAACTATGTAATCGTTAAGCAAATGGGCAATGGTAATATACCTACTCCCAATGATTTTTTCCAACTCACATCGAACCACCTGATATCAAATTATGTCACATAACAAGCCTACGCAAGTGCTGACATCAGTGGCGAAGGGTGGAGGTAGGCTAACAAGATCCGATATAATTAATGGTGTACCTATACTAAACTTTGTCAGTCATACATATTTGTTTTTATTGAACTAAAACTACAATTTTCAGACGGAGTTGGTTAATTTAAAAAAAAATCAAATAAAACCTGCCTAAACCAAACCATAATAATTTGGTATGCTTTGGGCGATCCAACAAAATTGTGTAATCTTTTTCATTCATACTTATTTTGTTTTCGTTGAATTAAGAATAAGTACATATCACATAAGTTTTTTTTTTAATTCATTAAGGCCTGCTTAACCAAGCCATAATATATAAAAATATGGTACTGTTCGGTTATCAGGAATACAGCGGAAAACACATTTTGAAAATACCCGATATACTGGATTATTTGTTAGTTTGGGTTAGATTTGGTCAGGTTTGGTTAGATTAACCGAACAAATAATCCAGTTTATCGGCTAATTTCAAAATGTGTTTTCCGCTGTATTCCTGATAACCGAACAGTACCAAAATATTATATCTATAAAAAATGCAAAATTATGTATGATTTAATGTCATTATTATAGATATTTTATTGATGGATGAGTATTTTTTGACTATTACCTATTATGGAGGGTTTAATTGAATTTTAAAAACTAACACTAACATCATCTGCAAAATTGTACCTAGTCTTAGTTCAATGAAAACAAATAATAATAATAACTGACAAAGTTTAGTATACACTATTAATTATATCTGATCTTGAGAGCCTACCTCCACCCTTCGCCAATGGCTGACATTATGTATAATACAACCAAATCGGACCGACCGCCTGAACAAATCAGAGCATCTGTAGAGAAATAAAATAATTATATGTACCTACATCACTACACTACACTACAAAAAAAATATAATTTACATCTACTAGAAAAACCCGCTTCTTATCGTGCCATCCGACATCGGAGGTCGATCACCATTACGGCGATCTTTGCTCTATCATCTGCTACCCTGAATAGTTCGGTGTAGCTGCACTTGTACCAATCGCGGAAGCACTTAAGCTGCAAAATTCCAATTTACCATCGATCGTTTCTTGTATAAAATCCTTCAATTTACGATATACGCAAACGACTTTGAGTTTGAGTAAATTTTCACTGAGTTAGATCGTCTGCTGAAATACAATCATTGCGAAACGTGCCACAGTTTTCTTATTTCACTTAAGGGGGGACATGCTCGTCGAAGGTCAAAATTGAGTTTTTATTGTATTTTCAAACCATGATCCTGGACACTCCTTAAACGTTGTAGATAATCTATTTATATAATTTTGAAGCCTTATTATCCTTTATAGTTATTTTAAACATTTGATGACTGCATGAAGTATTTTTATTACATAAAATAGTATTCTTTTAAACCTCTCGCTCTAATGTTTTAGAATATAGTCATATTTCGGTACAGAACTGTGCAGTGGTGTTAAGATTTTTTACATTTATTAATTTTTAAACGCATTTATAAAACCATTAGTATAATTTATTACGAGATAATTTTTGTAAAATATTCACGATAAAAAATTATTTTGATAATCTCTGTGATCCCAAATTTGACAAGAATTAGGCATTTTATTATTCAAAAAATCGGCAAGATTAACACATTTGAAGATGATTCTAAAGATATTTATTATAAGCTATGTTTTTGACCATTCAAGTGTGATAAAAATCTTATGAATAATGATTGCTTTATAATAATTATTGACCTAAGAATAAGGTAGTGTTTTTTTGAAATACGCCATTTCTTTTGTCATTCCCTAGTGGTTAAGCTACAACATACGGCCGTAGCCATAAAATGACAAACTATAATTAAAGTAGGGAGTAAAATTATGTTAACGCGCGTGTTTGAACATGTACCTAACCGAATTTTTTTTTAATTTTTTTTTAAACGGTACATGTTCAAACACGCGCGTCAATATCGTTTTACTCTTTACTTCAATTATAGTTTGTCAATTTATGGCTACGGCCGTATGTTGTAGCTTAACCACTGGGGAATGACAAAAGAAATGGCGTATTTCAAAAAAACACTACCTTATTCTTAGGTCAATAATTATTATAAAGCAATCATTATTCATAAGATGTTTATTACACTTGAATGGTCAAAGACATAGCTTATAATAAATATCTTTAGAATTATCTTCAAATGTGTTAATCTTGCCGATTTTTTGAATAATAAAATGCCTAATTCTTGTCAAATTTGGGATCACAGAGATTATCAATATAATTTTTTATCGTGAATATTTTACAAAAATTATCTCGTAATAAATTATGCTAATGGTTTTATAAATGCGTTTAAAAATTAATAAATGTAAAAAATCTTAACACCACTGCACAGTTATGTACCGAAATATGACTATATTCTAAAACATTAGAGCGAGAGGTTTAAAAGAATACTATTTTATGTAACAAAAATACTTCATGCAGTCATCAAATGTTTAAAATAACTATAAAGGATAATAAGGCTTTAAAAGTATATAAATAGATCATCTACAACGTTTAAGGAGTGTCCAGGATCATGGTTTGAATATACAATAAAAACTCAATTTTGACCTTCGACGAGCATGTCCCCCCTTAACGGCTGATAATTATGCACCAATTTTGAAACCGGCTCCCAATTATTATTGACTAAGTTAAACTTCGGGTGCTTTTAATGTGAAACCTTCAAACAAAAAAATCATCCACCAAGGTTCCGATCACGTTCTGTTTCCTCGTTCAACTCGACTGAATCTACCAGTCATAATAATTTGAATTTAAAATTGAAGAAGATTTCTTAACATCGCTTTGAATAATAATTATTATCAATAGCATGTATAGCCTACTAAGTAGTGATTGCTTGCGTTAAATAACATAATTTTAAGTCAAGATCTTTGTTTTAAAGTGCTATTAATATGTTTTACGCAATCATTTAAGACACCTATTACATTACTTTGTGTAACTACATAATGTAATACCTACCTAATATGTTCAATTATCTTTTTATCGCTAGTATAAGGCAGTTGTGGTTTAAATTTATATAATGGTGAAATAAGTAGCTTTCCTAACGCTGTTCTACAAGTTATTTTAATTAAACTAACTCTGTGGTCGTTACCCAATTTATGCTAAGTGCAATGCCTACCTACTGTTTTTTTTTTCATTAAAGAGTTAGGAACATTAGTTAATATTCTACATTTAAACCGACGAAAAAAACCAAAATCCTGTATTTTACAAAACTTACCAGTATTTAAATTTTATTTAATTAAAATAAAATACAATATGTAGCAGTGGCGAGGAGTGGGGGTAGGCTGTTAAGGTTCGACATAAATATTGCACACTAAATTTTGTCAAGCATACTTATTTATTGAACTTATATATACTTAATATAATATTCAGATGGTGCTGGTTATTTTTTAACATTCAATTAAGCCCTGCCTAAACCAAACTACTACTACCTACTGTAATTTAGGTACGCTATGGATGATCCGACAAAATAGTACACACTTTTACAGTCATACTTATTTGTTTTCGTTGAATTAAGAATACATATTACAGATGGTGTTAGTTGATGTTTTTAAACTCATTAAGCCCCGCCTGAGCCAAACCATAATCGATAAAAAATATTCTTCTATCTATAAAATATCTATAATTATGTGTGATTTAATGGCATAACTTTGGATATTTTATAGATATACGAATATTTTTTGTCTATTATCTACAATGGCTTGGATTAGGCAAGTTTAATAGAATTTTAAAAACTATTGAACATTATCTACACAATATTGTAGTCTTATTTTAATGAAAAAAATACGTTTTTCTGACAAAGTTTAGTATGAACTATTTATTTCAGATCTTAACAGCGTACCGCCAGCCTCTCCACTGATATGTAGTACTAGGTAATTCAACTTATTGATATTAATCAAGATCAGTTTAGTCTGCTTCAATGAGACATTTGTAAACTGTTAAAGGTATACAATAATACAGATAGTTTTCTTTAGAGCAGGTATACGTTTTATAACTTTTTACTGTTGTGCATTCTTTACTATTATTATACTGATACGTTTCTTCGCCTGATTACCTCTCATAAAAAATTAGATCAAATGATATTTACTTGTTTTAATATAATAAATAAATAAACAGAATATAATATATGTAAAAATAAATATTTTGAGAATATATCATTTTCATCCTAGAGCCGGAGTGCAAAGTTATGAAGCATATACTCTACGAGTTGACGATTTCCCTTTGAAGCGGACGAAAGAGGTCCTGGTTAATATTAAACAAAGTAGAATTGCTACTACAAATAAATATGTTTTATTTAATTTAATACAATTTATTTCCATCAAGAATTATTGACAGTTTCCCATACATAGACCGTGGCACCGAATCACGAATTACGGTGATAGTGCTAGTTATTGATTTACTTTTAATGCAAAACAGCAACCCGTTCGCAATAAAAATGAAGATTTTCGATTGCATATTATTTCGTACAAATTATTACCATTGATTTCAATTTGCAACAATAATTTTCTACAAATAGTTTCCATATTGCATTCGAAGTATGAGCATATTATGTAACTCACTACGACCGAAAAAAAGAAAAAAATATTTTAATTTCACACAAAATTATATAGATAACTTTAAATAATTGCTGATTTTGTAAATAACATAAATTTATCAATGACCACAGCTAACTTCAGTGATAAATTAAGATGCCTATAGGGAGTTGTACCACACTGGCTTCATTAATCTGTTTGATAGTGTCAAGCTGTCAATACTTAGTGGTAAAGCATTGTATTAATAAAACACAAATTATGTAGGACTAATTCCACATTATTTAATAATGATCAACACCATTTTCGTGGACTACAGTTGAGAACATCCTATCTATTGAAGCCTCTGATACCCGGCAATGTCACTATTAAATTGTGTGAAATAAGTAACCACGTACTACGTATCGCGTTTTTTTTTTAATTAGTTAAGATTGTTTTAATTAAGTTTATTATTTTGTGACAATCGGACTAGCTATCGACTAATAAACAAACCTGTTTAATATAATTTATTTTATAGTTTTATAAGATAAAGGGATAATGATCATTTTTATCAGACATTTAGATTCAATATAAATCGAGTAATTAAGATTTTATTTTATTTCCATTCCATGTCTATAATATTATTCCATTAGTAGTCTGCTATATAAAGTTTTTTAAATGCTATAATTCTGTGGTTTCAGGGTAAAAGTGTTTAAGTCAGTTTGGTTGCAGCTGTGATAATCGATTTTAAAATAAATCACAGTTTGTTTTCAAAATACTCTTGTTTAGGTAATTGGTGTATGTATCTCTTTTTATTTCTTTTACATTATATTATATGTATATTTAAGTTTTTGATATTTTGTTATATTCAATATTTTGAATAAGTAAAATGATTTTCTCAATTCAAGCTATTTCTACAAAATAAGTTAAAATATCGATGTATTTTGCTCACACGTGACAAAATCTATGATATACAAAAAAGCACAATTCTTTACACGCATTGGCATTAAGATCTTAATTTTGTTAAACGCGACTTAATAACGTTTACCATACAACCACAGAATTTATGAAGTACCTAATGTAAGTATTAACTATTTGAGGAGGTTTGAAGCCCATGAAAGGATCTAGATACAAAGGGCAAAAACTGAAGGGAAATTATAATAAATATTATTAATAACCAAAAAATCTTTCATTCCGACGTTATTTCATAATATAATCTACCAGACGAAATGTCACTGATATTGCAATACATGGTATATGATAATTTTAAACTAAAAAATAAGTACGTAGGTGCATAGTTTTCCATAAAAAACCCTACCACAATTCCAGAATTACAATAGTATTATAATATATATTACTCTTAATAGTAAAGTAAACTTATTACAAACTAATTATAATTGTTTATATTATTATGTTTAATGGTTTTAAGTCTCTTGGAAATGTAGTATATTTGGAACAGGAAAATCATCATATTTCTCTCATATTTTATATTGTAGTAAGTACTTATTTAAAAGAGAGTAATTTTATTGGTACATAACAAAAACTCTACTTATACTTCATAAAAAACACAAATGAAGGTTGTGGTCATGATATTGACGTGTTCCTTCATTTATTTTTAATTTGAAAATTAATCGATCAAAATTACGACAACACCAAGATTTTTTACTTATTGTACATTGTAGAATCATCAATGATATTTTTAACCTATCGTGTATAAATATACTAATTAAATAGTCAAGTAATCGTGTACTCACACCTGTGTTGACTTTCTCCGAGCCGTACAATGTTCGATTACTTGTAAAACTTTGTATTGTTTTTGTTAAACTGTTTACTTCATTACCATGTTATTATCGATATGGTAAAACAAAACACTGTGGTCCGATGTTTTTCTACGATAACGACACACAATCGACTGTTGTTGGAGTGAAACTGACGTAAAATTTGTTGTTGTCTCGCGGATGGCGCTACCTGCTACCTGTCGGTGTTGCCCCCTCCCCTGCCGCGCTCTTCACTCTTCTCGACACCTGGTGGTTCCATCACCCGCTGCCCGTGCCCGCCAACGCCTCTCATCAACAACATTGACCCATTGATACAGGACCAGGTGAGAATTAAACATTACATTTTTTAAACATTAGGTTTTTTGTCATTACTTTTTTTTAATTATTTATTATTTTAAAGCTTGTTTATTCCAACCCCATAGTCGAATCTATATAATTTCGACATACATAGATATTCACATGGGCGGATCTTATTTATTAAACGGATGGATAGTTTTTTTTTTTGCAGAAATGGTATTTTGTAAAATATATTATATTCAACATAATTCACCCCCAATACAAAGGCATGTGAAAAACTTTTGTACAAAAATGATTAATATAGACATTTAGTTATATAAAATTATATCATCCGTTCAAATTGTTTTACTGTTCAACATTTATTAAAAACACAAAGAAATTAAATATTTTTTTAATTTTAATTATTCATTTTTTAGTTTTTCATTTTCGATTAGTGTTTCAATGTTTCAATAATAACATAAATAAGCTTTTTGAGAAAGTTTAAAGTTTACACGCCTAATACCAATGCCGTCTATTAATTATATATAAATAGGCTGGGGCACTGAATTGTGAATTACGTAGTGCACATCATTAATTATTATTTTAGAATGTAATGCAGTAACCTGTTCGCAGTAAATAATGATTTTCGATTGTAATATTTCGTTTAAAACAAATTAACATATTACCATTTATTTTCTAAAAACAATTTACCATATTGCACTCGAAGTAGGAGCAATAATTAGCAAAACTGTTTATAGTAGTATCGAAAAAATCTGATTAAATATAAAAGTCATTGTAATATTTTTAAATCCATTCCGTATTGATAATAAAGATAATAATATACTAGATCCGCCCTTGTTATATATTATATACTACATAGTGTTTTAGTATGGCTCGTTTTTTTCAGTTCTAATATTATTATACAATTAGATTTATTTAATGACATCGAATTAGCTATCTCATATCGGCTAAATTTATTACATACCGTAGATAACATAATACCTCAACATTAGCTCCGATCACAACCAAAGTATGCTAATATCGCATTTATTTTTAAATGAATAGAATATATATTATATTAATTATTAGGCCATACTTATTAACGAAATTTGAATATATTTAATACATAGTTAATATACCCAATCCTATTAAAGCATCTTAAAATATTTAAACTGTTTAGATCAGAAAGTATGACAATGAAAACTTTTCCACAAAGATTTTTTTAAATTAGTAACTGTATGTTCTTTAGTTTGATAGTTAGCTATTCTGTAAAATTCGTTATATTATTATACAGTGTCTGTCACTTCATTATATAAATTCATTATAAATATTTATTAAATACATAAAAAAATAGAATTGTACCTACCTAGTATTTACTACACTAATTAGTTTCTTTTAATTATTATTTTTTTTTCTCTTCTTCGGATATCATCGTCATTTGAAAAGAAAGCATAATATTATTTTAAATTATTACATTTAGACGATACAGCCTAACAATAATTAATAGTTGAACATGGCTTTCTTTTATTTATATAAAATATAATCTCCCTTTATAATAAAATCATAAAATTATATATCGGGTAGTTACATATGAATAAATTTAACATGACACAATATTTCGCTTCGCCGTCGCGCTTATCAAGTTAGATTCTGTTATTTATTATAAAATCATAATATTTTTTTAACGGTTACCGGTGATTTCTTCGAAGTCAATTTATTCTTCGAAAATAAACCTTAGGCAGTACAGTAGTTGTTTGACAAGGAAACTAACTCTTCGAAAATAAAATTAATTCATAGTAAAAATTTACAATAACCAAAATCCTTCACAATAAGTCACTAATATCGACATATATTTTTTTTAAATAACGCATAATATAAATAGTTCATATTTAAATAATTAAGTTTTGTATTATACCTATACCTACAAATATTATTTACAAAATATTATTTTATTATTAATGCATCTTGTTTTCATTTCTATCTTTTTTTATCAACACATTTTATTGATCTTTACGAATAAATCACCGTTTTTTTTTACATATTATTATCTACTTGCCTACACATAATTTTAAATCCGAATAATTATATTTTCGAAGAACTGTACTGTCGATAAATTTGCGCTTTCGAAATAATGCATTCGAACCAGAGTAATTTCGAAGAATTGTATTCGTTGGAATCGATTGTTTTCGATGATTTTCCGGCCACGCACAGCTGCAGTCAAAATTAATTTTGTGGGGATAGAGATTTTTGTGGAAGTAGAGATTTTGTCGAAATGCTATCGCGATGATGGTGAGACCTGTCTAAAGGCGCGGCTCGCGGTGTGGTGTGGTTTCAGTGCGGCTACCTCGAAGGGCTGCGCTCCTCACTGGGGGGCTGGACGCAGAAAGTCAAGTCGTGGTACTGGGGAAGACCTCTCGTAAGTCTCCTTTGCCCTGCCGGTGGATCAACATCGATTATTCGCACTTTAATCTATCTACATGCACGCCGAATAGTTGAACGTTTTTTTACTAGCTTCAATAATTATATTTATGTAGCCATCCTGGTGCTGTGTTTGATTTTAATCGCTGGTCAAAACTTCTGTAACTCAAAATATAATCGAACGACTTTGACTTTATACGAAACACATCGCCACTGGAAATTTCAATTCGCTAAGAGGAGCAAACGCGGTGAAAACTCTTACACTCTACTGACATTTTGTAAGTATGTTAAAGTTATAGATAAAATAAATCAAACGTAAAATATAATTATTTATAACCAAATTGCAGCGATAATAATATTGCCCTTACGTAGACACTATTGAAACAAAAACACTCCTTAGCAATTGAAATCTCCAGTATCTACTACAACTATAGGCTATCGTCATTATTATTTTGAGTAACAAAAAATAGTTTTTACCAATTTTTTTATAGTTTTTATATTTTAAAAAATACAGTCTTCACAAAATTATGTTCTTTAAAATGATAATTAATAAAGTACTCAAGAATGAATTATTTTGAATTAAATCATTTGTAAAGAATAAATATATTTTATTTATTATTTTTATAATATGATTATTTGAGTTACGGACGTTTGTACATACTTAAATTAACAATATTGAAATGTTACTTTCTGCAATATTCGACTTGTAGAAAAACACTAAATAGATGAAAGGTCATTGAGTTGACTTTATAGAGCTTATTATATAAGTACGATTACTCTATCAGTATCTGGAGTGAGTTAAACTACTTGTGAATGTAAGCTTTTAAAACACGCACATCAGGTTGGCAGTAGACATACTAGGGAAGAACATTACAGAGCAATCGTTCTTTTTTAACAAACAAAAACCTCTAAAAAGCACCCCATAAGCATGATCATGATCTGGCTCACATTTTTTTCAAATAACATCATTATTCACTGCATTTTTAGAAATTCTTAAAATTATCTAAATGTCTTTTGTAAATTTTGTTTGTTTAGCATTTGTAAAAAAATTTTTGTTCTTTCTCTCGCTTTTGAAAAATCCAGTTTTGATATTTTTGTGTATTTGTTGCCTAAAACATTCAATGATTTAAAAATGTACCTAAACAATATCGGCATATTCTTACTGGACAGTCAAATAATGTATTCATAATGCCTTTTTATGACTAAAGTGACATTACTCTCTTTTCTTACTGAACCTCTAATTTTAGCTGTGATTTGCACCGTTTTCTTAAAAAAGCCTTTTTTTGACTACTCCTACACAGCGTTTTTTTAAATAAAATTGTGTGTAGTTAGTTAACAATTTTGCTTATTCTTTTTCTAATTTGATTGATTATTTAGAAACTTTCCCTCGTGCTCCCTATAAGTATTTTTTTACAGAAATTAAATAGGTATAAACCATCTACAAATATAATATTATGCATAACGTCATTTTCTACACAAATTATCGTAAACTGCTACCAATCCAAAAGTATTCTTTAATTACATAGTTCTAAAAATCGTTCACATCGATTAGTAATTCGGGTATTTTTTTAAATCTATAAAACATTGCCTCACATTATTTAATCTTTATTTCATAATTTATATTACATACAAAACTAGCATTGATGTCAAATATTATTTGATTTAAATATATATTACTGTCGTAATACACAATAATATGAGTTTATAAATTCTTCGTGTGCCATCCCTTATTGAAAGTTGGCTAGCCACCATCAAAGCAATCGTATCTTTATCGTCTGATAAAAATAGGATGGTGGAGCTGCACACGTATAAGAGGCCATCCATGGACTGAAACCATATGCGGTTTAGAACCGTATGCCATACTAAACTTATAATTTCTGTTCATGGAAATATATTTTCATAAAGTATAATATTATAAGAATCTGATCGTTTCCATTTATACCATACACTTACACTTAAAAACTTAATAAAAATATTATATTTTCATGAACAGAAATCATAAGTTTAGTATGACATACGGTTTCAGTCAATGGATGGCCTCTAAATCACCAGTTTAAAAAAAAATAACGTAAAAGATTTCGGTGAATGTTGGAATGGATTCGCAAAGTTGGTATTAACAATTAGGCCATTAGTTTGCGATTATCATCTAAGTATCAATTCTATAAAGGTTCATTTTAATCGGAAAACATAATGATCTAATTCTTTAATATATATATAATTAATAACTTAATATTATATAATGGAAACAGGGTTTATTTAGATTCAGATATTCGGAAATATTTTATTCGTTTGTATGTATGCCAACTTAAAAAAACCTGTGTTCCATACTAGTTGACCAACCTGAAAATATAATATTCAATGTTGTTCAACTATCAAAAATCAAATAGGTATATTAACATGACGTTTGACGCGTCACGTGACTGGCGCTTACGATAATCTGACCTGACATTGACGACATACATAATAAAATTAAAAATTGACACAATATAACCCGGTTAGCATCTCGCCACGGTTGTCATCCCGCAAATGAATCAGAGGTAAAGTAGGGAGGGGTAAGTGACTAAGAGATCGGCCGCGAGAGACTTTCTTCTAGTGTTATAAGATTTCACTTTCTCCTGTCCACACACGATAAGGCCGCCTCGCCCCGCCATGTCGCGGTCTGTCGCGACTTGTAATAAAAACCAATAATCATTTCACCACATTATAATAATAATTACTATTATATATTACTGACATATTATCTACACCTGAGTAACAAACATTTTTTTTATAACACGTAAGATGTACATACATAGATAATAATTATGTAGTTTCTATTTATACAATTAATAATTATAACTGCCTAAGGCCATGGCTAGATGATCAAATAGGTAAACAACACAATTATTTTTTATACTTCTTTCTCTTTCACAAGACATGTTTCGTAAAAAATGAAAATATACTAACAAAAATAAATTGTATTATTCATATAATTTTATATTTCCACCAGTGATGAGAAACCTTTCTTTTGACAAATTAAATATCAAAAACTTGTTGATATTTACTTTTTCAAATTATCGATTAATATTTTACCTCAATAAAATCATCCCCGTTGGCCGCTGGTTGCTCATCCCTGGTTGACAAAAAATAGAAAAAAAACTACACATAAAACTAGTTTTGCTTTGTCGTTGGACTATAAGTACATTATTTTTATAGTATCCAACTAGGGCTCCACCTACATTAAAAAACAAAAAAAACTGCCAATCAGGCATGGAGGAATATATGTTTACAGTTTACAGGAACAGCTGTTTCTTATAAATGTATTACAAGTCATTAGTAATAAATATTCGATATTCTTATTTTCGACCGTATTTTGTCGCGAGTCTGGCAAATTCGGATGTTGTATTTAAATGTGTGTTTTGACCTAATAGGTTGAGCAACTGACTAACATCCATTTCTCGTATTTAAAAAATGTTAATAGGTACAACCTCCACTCTGTAGAGGCCCATTTGATCTTCTTAAGATCGAATATGGTAAAACATCCTAATTCTCTTTTTTAATAGGAATATATTATTACTTATATAAGTTTTAATATGATAATATGGAATGCTTGAAGATGTACTAAAAGATATTTTTGCTAATAGTAGGTGTAATTGTTAATGTTAAATAGT
The DNA here is from genome assembly GCF_057557595.1 of Rhyacophila brunnea. NCBI lineage: Eukaryota > Metazoa > Arthropoda > Insecta > Trichoptera > Rhyacophilidae > Rhyacophila > Rhyacophila brunnea. Next base: position 31,838,999 of record NW_028233170.1, on the reverse strand, counting down.
TAACATTTTATAAAAGTCTATTCTCCGTTGAAAAAAACTATCAACACTATTTTTAGATAGCTACCATCTTTTAAACTAAATAATAGTTACATTTTTAAATCGCTACCTGAAAGAAACAGTGGGATAAGTCAAAAATACAAGTTAATTTATAAATTAGATAATTGAATTTTAGTGTTTAATATATGATAATGGTAAGATTTTTTCTATAACATTATTAGCAGTGGGTTATCTCAGTTCTCACACTGTTGCTTTGAAATTACATGATAATTTTAATAAATTCAGTAGAATTACATTTTTTTCAGTAATCGATTAGCATACTTATCTCAAAATCAACTTTTTCACTTTGTCTCACTGTTGCTTTCCGGTAGCGAATTATATACAGTACAATTAGTAAAAAAAGTACATTAACATGTTCACTCCTAAACATAGTATCTCCACAGAGTGTAGATTTTTTTAAACATACATTTTACCAGACACAATTATTGGTAGAAAATTCACCCATCCCATGGGGTAACCACGGTATAATAATAATTAATTAATTATTAAAGCTCATTTTTTTAAATCTCAGGTATACATAATATGTTAGTATAATTCCAAACACCAATCACTTCACGACTAGCATTTTTATCAATTTTTAATGAATATCTCTATTTTACAATAAAATTAGTTTTAACTGAATTATAAACAACATAGTGGTAACAATGCATATTACCTACTTGCAATAACTCGGTTGACTATATGTATATATAATATATATATATACAGAGCAGATAATTGTTTTTGTTTTTAAATTATTTTTATCACCTTTCTTAACTCTTTAATATTTTCCCAACACTTTATTTTAATTTAGCAATTACTATTCATTTTATCATTTTACACGTTTTGCCAGAAATAATTAACTTAATAGTACTTATTAGAAATTAACTATAGCACACATTGTAGACATAATATTATAGACAATTTGTTAATTAGTTTCAGCAATGTTTAGGTACTTAGTTAGTTATATAAATATGCAAAGTAGTCAGTAGAAACTGCATAGATATACCATAAAACCACAGAGTAATAATGTTTACTAATTATAATTTAATTTTATTGATTAGAAACTTTTGTGTATTTTCAATGTGACATTTACAAGAACAGCTGTATTCATAAGGAAGTTTCGCCGTAAGGTGTACAATAAACGCTAATAGTAGGTATAATATTAGTACGATGTTGCCAGGATATAATATTATATTTTATTCGATAGGATAGGCGCCACGTAGACTGACTCGAATTTTCCGAAAGCTCGCCACGTATATTACGTCAATACAGCAGCATAGTAATTTGATACCTGGGTATTATTAGATATATTTACAAAAACATCACACTCGTTTGTTTCATTCACGCTCCAATTAATGTTGTCTTGTTTTTAATAATATTTGGCAACAAATGATTCCATTTGCGATTGATATTGTTGACATTACATCGTTCAAATCGACTAAACTATCGTAAGAGACAGTGACTATTTTGATAACATTTTACAATATAATACAAAGCTACGTTTATGTTGTACAATGGTAAGGAGCTATGTTAAGGGGATGAGACATACCAGCAGATGCATCTAGCGGAAAAATACGAAGCTGGCAAATTGAGACATTTTTTTTGATAAATGATGTTAAATGATAAATGAAATCTTATTTATGTAAGGTCCCAATATTTAAGCTCGATTTGATATAAATAAAAAGGATTTCAAATTATACACATTTATATTTTTTGTAAAAATCTATGTTTTTTAAAATAGATATAAAAATATTAAAACTATGAATTAGTCAAAAATCTAAACGGCGAAAATTTGACAACTTAATTAACTAAATTTTAATAATAAATATAACCATAAAAATAATGTAATAATAACGTAACATATATACCAAATATGTGACAAATTCACATTTTTTTACAATTGTTAGCTTATCTTTGACTTTAAAAAAAAACTTTTTAATGTTTTCAGATACATGTATATTATCAAAACAAATTCTCAAATTGCTAGCTTCGTATTTTTCCGCTAGGTTCTCTGTTGGCATATATGACCCCCCTTAATGAGTAAAAATTGAATGTGAAAATAGGCATTGATTATCTCACGTTATTGAATGCATTTTCTAAATAAAAGTCATTCATTTGCATATACATAAACCGCATATTATCATCTTTGACATGTTAAAACCTCCAATGTGACAATTTTGTCAAATTGTTTTTTTATTATTATTTTCTATTCGTTTATATTAGACTGCAGAGTTCAGTATAACTCTCAATAATCTATAAAAAGTAAATACAATTAATTATAAAAACCTTCGTTGTAACACGTCTCATTTTTTAACTGTAAGATACTTACAAAATAAAATAAGTCCTACATATCTCAGGTAGAAAATGTACTATATTATGTATATTGTTTTTTTTTGTAGTTTTTTTATCTATATTCTCTTATTTTATTTTAACAAGAAATGGACAGCTTACATCATTAAAAACTGATTATTTATTAAATATTATTTTCCAACAAAGAATTTATAGTAACGAAATTTATTAGATACCTATCCTGAAATCATTCTACGTCGGATTCGTGCTTTCGATTTGCTACAATGCCTATTTGAATGTTAGCAAACAATACTAATTGAAAGAATAATTTGTTGATGTTACTATCTGTTGTTCTAATATAACAGTTTTTGTATATCCTGTAAAATTTCAATTTTGTCACATCGGAGGTTTTAACAACGCAATAACGTTATTAAAATAATTGAATTATGAATATGACTGCTAATTTAGACGACAAACGAAATAATACAAATCAAAAATATAGAAACATGTTCCTCCAAAAGAGTTGTTGATAATGTATTATTACGCCGGTCGCACACAATTGCTAAATATCAAACGTCGATTGCATACCTAACGGAGATCTAATAAAATATTTTCGAGTGATACCCGAGGTTGACGATCGTTAGAACTTAATGGGAAATATGATTATACTAAGACTTTTATCATGTCTCCCACAGCACCATTTATTTTCTTACCCATGCCGTTGCTAAAATCTCGCCTGAAATATCTAGTAATAAGCCAATCCAATGTCAATCGCCATACACCTTAGCCCAGAGCTTGTAGAAAATGTTGCCTTCCCCAAAAGGTATTTATATAATAATTATTGCGAGGAAAAAATGACGATCTGATTTCTTACAATCAGTGGCGGTAGAAGGAACTCGCTTTATCAAAAAGATCTAAAATCTCAAATAGTGTTTCTGAGTGTAAAAAAAATCCTTACAGCACATCTGTACACGCACATCTATCTCGTACTAGCATTTTTTTAGGGAGCAGATCAATCATAAAATACGAACAAATTTAGTAATAATACGAGACATACGTAGGAACCCTAATAATTCAATACAATATAAATAAATCTGTAAATTTTATACAAATTACATTATATTTTACTAAAATTAATTTGATAAATTTCTATCTTAGGGACCTATTTCAAAATAACCGTTAACGTAGTACCTTAAACTGACCGTTTTACAATAATTATTATTCTTAGAAATTCCTATTGTACTATATTAAATTATTACGATATATTATGTACATTGTATGGTTACTGTGTTTTACATTAAATTAGTAATATATATATTGTGATAGTCAGACATAAAGTAAATTTTTGTAAAAAAAAAAATATAATGATTACTAGACTAAGAAAATTAACAGGTTATAGAAAATTGTATTTTTTTTTAAATATATTATTGTATTAGTTTGTTATGTATTTTTGGATATTTTTCGAAGCACGCATATTTAATTAATTGAACTGAGTCATTTTAGTAGTTCGGTGTGTTTATTTACGCAAGTGATTAATTATTATGCATCTTTGTCGCATGGTTTTAAAAAAATGTATTTTTCCACTGTTGTTTAATTATTAACGTGACAAAATCGTTAGCTATGAATAAATAAATAAATAAATGGACATCTTCAACACTCCTTTCCCTAAATGCATGCAATACTTACACATAATTAAACAGTGTCAAAATTTTATACCTACTGAATGATGAAATTCTCTCATTCTTTTACATTATATAATATATAAATTATTATCATAAAATTACGAGAGCTCATTAAGATAAATATAAATTTGAATTGTCCTCAAAATTCTTTGCATGTATAGTCTGTATTCTATAAACTAGCGTACACGTCACACGAAAAGCATTGTGCCATCGCGTTCAACTGTTACAAGTTTTCAATGGGAGGGAACGAGATGGATGCTGAATCGGGGGGAAACCGGCACGCCAGCTTATAGAAGACAGACTCTAGTGTTTTAGGCCCAGATAATTATTCCTAACAGGCTTAACCACTATTTGTTTGTTATGCGTTCTACGTCTAGCCTCTACACACGTGTAAAACGTAGCTCCAAATGCCATAAAATACCGCTGCGTTTTATGCGTGCGTTGAACTAATGCGTTTAACGCATCGAAGAAATTAAGCCTAAACGGATTATATTACGTCTCAATTAGATTAGTTGTGTTTAGTGTGTATTTTTATATATATGTAATTTCCGTATTAAACTGTGTAATCTATTTCACGATAGTTTAAATACAATCTTAGAACATATTACCTACCTAAATGTAATAAACTAGTATCACCTATCAATGTTGTTTAGAATTCAGTATAACGTCCTTCATTCGCTTATTCAGTAGGTAAACTATTCGTTTTAATTTTTCACAAAAAAATGTCATAAAATGTTACGTTTCAAATGTAGTGTCAACAAAAAATGTTAATATTTAATTTCTTATCAATTGTAAGTACATAATATTAATTACTCAGCCTATAGGCCTGTTTACACGTGCTTAGTGCTAATCATTAATAATCGCTACTCGCACTTATACCGTCACGTATAAACAGGCTGAATTATTATAGTAATAACCAATTATTACTACCTATTCGGCCTGTTACCACGTGTCGGTATTGGTGCGAGTAGCGAGTACTAATGATTAGTACTAAGCCCGTGTAAACAAGCCCTGTTTCGTTAGAATGTATTAGTAAATAAATAATTAACTTACTGTAATATCTGTTTTTGATACATTTCTCATCATAAAGGTTTGTATTCTGCTGGACTAAGGAAGACTCTTTATCAACATCATTGACTCTATAAACATCAATATTTAAAAATATTACTTTATATTCATGAACAATTTATGAAATGAATGAAATACCTGTTCAATGTTGCATGTCGTGAGATGAGAAATTAATTACTTATATAAAAAAGTAATTATTACCTATTATCTTTAATCACGATATTTTGAGAGATTTAAAACACGCAAATTTACATGCATTATTATAAAATCGCTCATTAGTATTCATTTGCACATACCAAGAGAAAGTGGTTAAGATAAATAAATTTATTGTTACCTCAATTTTGCTTAGCATTGAATATAACATTATTTTCAGTGTGTATTAGATAAATAATTATTGTCCTACACTATGAGATGTAGGTACACATTATATCTACATCAGCGCTCAAAATGGAAAATTTTACGAACCGGAGCGCTCGATAAGTTTACAAAACATATTTATCCAATTTTATGTAGATTTTATAAAAATAAGTGTGTTAGATTTTTGTTATATAGCCTATCTAGCCCAGACGGTCAAATATTTTGTTCCACGAGACGGAGCGATAATTTTGGGGATTTAATGAACTAGAATGGCGCTCCGGTCCATTTCGAGCCCTGATCTACATATAGTATTAAAGAATGCAATTAATTTATACATTGCCTCTTTCGTGCACTGAATTTCATATTATTATCGGTTTCTTGCAATAGATACTGAAAAAAATGATAAATTAAATTTTCTTATTGAATAATTGATAAAAACAATCATGTGTGATGCCGCAATGCATTATATTATTATGTTAATTTATTTTTATTACACATAGTGTAAATGTATTTATTTATTGGTGAAAATATAACTGACTTAGGAGGAGAGTTACAATACTACTGACATCTAACGGTGGAATTACGAGGCATGCAAATAAATATTTACTGAATATTATATTACACTTATAAGAAAAATAAATACTTTTTAAATTTAAAGAAATGCCTACTTACAGAAAAAATAATCTCGACTACATACTGAAAATAGCATTAGTTGAGATCATGTTTCAATAGTATCTATTGCCATTCTTTTTAGATTGGCAAAACACTTGAGGATTTTTTTTTATATCTCAGAGAACTACATAATATTATTGTCTTACGTATTTATTCTATACACAAGGCTGCTATTGGCGGCTATCGAGGGTAGTTTATCATATTTATGTATTAAGGTATTATAATTGTTACAATAAGTTAGCCGTCTAAACTGTCAAAACTTTCCATCTCAGTATAAAAGTTAACACACCTAAGAGAGAAGTGCTGTTAAAACATAGCAATTTTTACAGTTCCAACCGCCTCAATACATAAATATGATAAACTACCCTCGATAGCCGCTGTTAGTAGCCATGTGTATAGAAAAGATGCGCAGAGGAGTAAAGTACACATAGATAGTATGTATAGCAATAGGCAATGATGAATATACTAAACGTGCTGCCCTTAAGGACCGGCTCTTAAACAGATACATATGCAAAAATAAATTCAAATAATATACCCATACAATGCTAGCACCATAAGCGAAAAGTTTATCATCTTCTCGGAATATACCTACAGTTCCGTAGGCTTAAGGCTGGCTATAGAAAATGAGCGTGTATACACGCTGTAATTTACAATCATTATACGGAATAATTTTATACATTATACACACTGCCATCTTTCGGAATCATGGTGAAATACCTAACCGAAACACAACTCTTTATATATTATACTTTTAATATTTTTCCAAAAAAAATGGTTTTATTTTTTCATACAAATTCGCGGCCCACCGGATATCGCCATGCTAATGTGTTTACCCGGCATTTAGTATGTTTATAAAGTTTTATTTTTCTATAGAAATTCGTGGCTTACAACCACTCAAATGAATCACGTGCTGGTTTCGAATCACTGATCTTTATATATTTATCAATCAAGCTGCCATGGTATGGTGACCGTATTTTTTTTATTGATAGTTTTAGTGTTCCAATCAATATTATTTGAAAATAATTACAAGATAAAAAGAACTTTTTATGTACAACGTTTTTAAATTTTCTGTTGAATCATAATATAAACTTGACTTGACTAGCTTAAACAATCAAAAAAATTTGTACTTGATAGAAATACTGAATAATGAAATATCATTTCATATTGATTTCCATAGTAACGCACGTATATATTAATAATTTAATTGCAACCAATAATGGTATCGGAATAACTTTTCATACAAAACAGAATTAACTGAAAATTAATTAAATTCTACTGAAAGATGGCTAAAAGTATTAAAAAAATGCATTGGCATCGTGTTCTCTTATATTCAAAAAGTTTCAAATGTCTAGCTAGTCGGGAAGTTAGTTTTAAAATCGGTTGCAAGATTTGTACCGGACAATTAAGAACACGAGCTAAGAAAAACGTTGTAAAAAAACGTTGTAATAAATTAATTAAAATGGATAAAAGTCTATTATGTATTTTTTTATAAATCAATTTACATTATTTTTCAAATTACATTTTATTTAATTTCATGTTTCGTAATTCTGTCACTAGACGTCTCTAATACCAATTACTAATAAAATACTAAATGAAAATAAATCTTCAGCAATTTTTTTGGTACATATCGATTTTCACAGCTCTAAAAATAATTCAATGCTTCATAATAAAAGTCGTTTTGTATTATATTAGTATTGGACGTCACCACAATTTTATCGTACATTTTGTTCTAGGTGATAAATATAAAGCCTCATGTAACTAATTTCTATTTTTTACAATATTCTACGTAAATTTTACTAAATAATTGGTGGATGCCGTGAAAGATGCCGTATGTTAATTCTACAGTTTAATTTATTTTGATGTTAAGTTGTGAATGTATTATTGTATAGGAGCTTGCACACAAGCTATCACGTAGCTTCGACATGAAAGAAGAAGGCGGCGCCCTCCTCGGAGAGAACGGTGGGCCACTGCGAAGGCACCAGTCGATGCAGCGGCTTCCCATCGGAGGCCCCGAACTCCACCCTGCCCGAGTGATATCCGACCATCACGGCAACCTACATATAACTGTTAAGAAGACCAAACCCATTCTAGGCATCGCTATCGAAGGAGGCGCCAACACTAAGCATCCGTTACCTCGGATTATTAACATACACGTAAGTGCATTCAGTTTGTACGACACGGAAGAAATCAACATTAATATTTTCTAAAATTTGTGTCATCAGTGTGAAATAATAATATATTGCAAATTAAAAATGTCAGATGTCACTACTCACTACTAGTACCTATTAGTAAAATGAATAAAAATAAATATTTATTTTTTTAATTACACTATTTTCTTTTACAATTTTTACGTAAACAAATAACATAACACCATATTATTCTAACTCATGATTTTTGAATAGTTGCACCTGATGCAAAATATACCATTGTATGAATGTAAATAGAGAGCACTATTGATAATAAGCACACAAGATATAACAATGTCAACAACATGTTTATGAACAAAAATATTAAACAAATAGATTTCAAATACTTAAGTTATTGTTTATGGTGAAGAGATAGTAGTCTTCGTTGGTATGGAAGTCGTGAGCTGGCATGGAAATATCAGGATAAAAATTACATATTCAAATGAATTTCATTTTATTCACTGGTTGTGGTACAACACAGCTTTATTGATGATAGTGAAGACAAAGTTAGATCAAATTTGATCCACCGAAAACATATTCATTAAGAATTTCACTAAATACAAATACATTTTAGATGTTGCTGAATTGACTTTTGAATTTGAAGTGACCTGTAAAAAATAACAATTTTCTGTTATTCACAGTTACAGCCATCTCGTGAGTAAAATTCGAACTAAGTACAAAATTACACCATATTAATTTACACGTATTACGGTAGACGCTGGCTACAAAGGTCCCAGTATAAATGTATTCATTATTTTTGACAATATTTTTAAAACATAAATAAAATTAAAATAAACTATGATCGTACGCCCTTCAGAATATTACTATGGCAGTATCTGACAGGCTGCAGATTTTTAATGACACACGTTGAATGTACAGCTAAACTCTTACTAAAATCGCTGTAATATCGATAATTTGTTGCTTAGTATTTTATAATTATTCAAACAGATGTCACTGTATGTTTAATTTTTTAGAATATGAGAATCAATCGGTAGTGGCTAGTAATTTGAGTTGAAATTCAGACGAGATAACTCACGAAATTCGTATGTGCGACCTGTCGATCGTGGTCTCATAGAGTGAGAAAACTCGCTGAAGGCATAGAACCGGCTAATGTTCTATACACTGTTACTGGAATGACTTTGCAATTTTGAATGTTTCCAGGAAAACGGTGCTGCCCACGATGCAGGTGGCTTGGAAGTGGGCCAGTTAATATTGGAAGTAGACGGCAGAAGAGTGGAGGGCATGCCGCATCAAGCGGTCGCGCGGCTCATAGCGGAGTCATTTGCAAAGCGCGACCGACAGGACATCGAGTTTCTAGTGGTGGAGGCAAAGAAGTCAAATCTGGAGCCGAAGCCAACAGCTCTGATATTTCTAGAGGCCTAACATCTACTTTCCCTCCCCGCCACCGACCCCGGCGAGCGGACGGACCCGGCTCGCCAGGGAGTCGACCTCACCGCCCACATCACGGAATAAGCTCCACGCAAAGCAATGTGCGCTGCCACATGCTTTTCTAAGTGGACGAACAACTGCGCTGCGCACCTCACTGCTCCATGCTTGGCAACGGTGATAACTTTCTCTTTGTATCATGTATCAGCCGTATCCATCCAATGACTTACTCCATCTAAACAATCATTGTTTAGACTGAAGTGCCGCATTCAATTGAAGTTTGTAATATTGACCGGAATTTAAGATGACCTTGAATAATGTTTTCCTTATTTTATTATTGAAAACATGACAAAAAAAAAATTAAAATTAATCGTAATTGAGCAGTAAATGTAATTAAACATCGTTATTATATAATATTAATAATTGATCTGATCAATGAGGACGAAAATCTATTCTGCTATAAGAAGATATCAGCAGTAAAAAGTGATCAAATCAAATATTGATCGCATTTTGTATGATTCTGCCATAATGCTATTTCCAGTGACGATGGCTTGAAACAAAAGATGGAAAAAAGGGATTGTCAATTAATAGTGGACATAGTGGGCTTTATCAGGCCTGTATCTACTTTACAGTTGACTGTTAAAAGTGGGAAATTAAATTAAATCACACATGACAATGAAACTATAATCAATTATGACCATCCCATATCGCCGGTAGATAAACATCTTTACTCTTTTATATGGAAAATTGAGATTATAAATTAATAATAATATATTGTACTATCGTCTTTAAAATTTAATAAGTGTTGTTTAATATTAATTGTCAATGCTTCACTTTATATTCGGGTCAAATGCACCACACTGCAATTAACAATTATTGTTTATAAGATCACAACGTAATTAATTACCTACAGATAATAATAATTGAGATTGATACGGCTGATATTGAAGGAATGGTTATCTCGCTCTCAAAATGGTGGATTGAAGAGGATAAGCCATATATGGTGATGATCAAAATAATGTTACATTTAAATTTTTAACAATTTCTAAATCAAAATCGATGTAACTTCTATTTTATTAATTATTTTCATGAAGAAAAATGAAATTCTCTCGAATTTTTAAAATGCTCTTACTCTTAAAATGAAAATATTAGTTTAAAGCAGTAGTTAATATAGAGTAGATTTCAATAAAAAAAAAAAGGATTCCATCATCTTTGCATGAAACACCTTTGAATATCATTATTAACATACATATTTTATAGAATTATGCATTATTCTACTAAATCACTTTTTCATAAAGAACACAGTCCTGGACTGGGAATTATTAATTTTTATAAGATATCAAAATTTTCATAACGTAGATTAACATTAGGTTCATAGTGTAATACAGTTTTGCAAGCTTAATAAAAAAAGAGTATATTTTTGATTAGAAACATTATTATAATCATGAAGGAATGATAACACAACATCATAGAGCATCGAGTAGACTGGAGAACTATTTGAGGCAGCTTGCTTAACGAGTGATGTATTCTCTGAGCGAACACTTTCAAATATACATTTGAAATAAACATGTAAGTTTTAGACACACGTTCATTTTGATAACATGGTAGATAGAGTCTATCTGATAGACTATAGACCATTCACGAAAATCATCTACGATAGCATCATTTTACACGACTTAGTGTAGACTCGCACTTGAGCCAGTTTGAGGTTATGTATTGTGTTGATCGGATGATGCAGTGATTATTATTTCATTACTATAGAGGAAAAATTAAGCCATAAACTAGTCTTCTTAGTAGTTCTAGTGAGCACGAATGGATATATACTATTTCCAACTGCGGTTATATGAAGTCAATTGCATCGTTTTCTCTAACTCAGCGTCGCTCCAACTACGTCATATTTTCTGTCAAAACTATCGAACTTCAGAGTTATGTGGTATGTGTATAACATGATCACTTCATTTAATCATACTGCAACCTCCAAACATATCCTACACCCCTCTCTACACCAACCCTGCAGCGTATAGATCACTCAGGTGAAGGTCACATTGACAGATCTGTAGTATTATAGTTCTTATCCTATACTATAATAGGGGTCATCAACCAAATTCTAAATATTATTCTGTGAGAACACTGAAATCGATCTTTTTTAGCAAATTTGTTTTGTAATGAATGGGGGGAGCTCAAAAATGTGACACAATTTAGACAGGGGTGGTAAAAGATTTTGCGATGAATTATTGTGAAGACAATGGGGTTAAAAATACCAAAGTGGCATCATATCATACTGACATTTATTATGAAAATGGTATTTTCATAATAAATGTGATATGGAGGCATTTAATGTAGTAGGACCAGCAGTTACGATGCGTGCATTAGGATGAATGATGTTTGAAAAAAATCATTACCATTGTGAAAAGTCTACATATTATATGAACGTCAATCAATCACTAAAACTGAATTAATGATTATCTGTGGATAGATTGTGGAACAATTCTATCAACACAGATTATTATATCAACATAGCCGTTTTATATATATTATTTATAATAATCATGAAGTATTTGAAATTAGGAAATCAACATCAACAATGTCATTACATCTTACTACTCAAGTGCGAGACACCCCTTAGGTTTTGAAATTAGATATCATCAACCATGTTATCACTGAATTCACAAAGTGCTTGCAGTTTGCTTAGCGATTTAATTTTATTATATGCAATAAGAACCTTGCTATAGTAATTTGCGGTGAGTTATTTGGAATTTTTGGCGGAGAGGGATTTATGCCCGACAACATTGTATATTATATTGTGTATGTATATTGATGTAATTTTTAATATTGTCAGTGAAAGTTGTAATAACTATATTATACGTATATATGTCTTAACCCATCATAGTACCCTATTTGTGCTGCTGAACGTTTTAAAAAAAAAAAACTAATATTACCGTTAATTCCGTGGAGGTATAAAACTGTATAAATTAGGCATTTTTTTCTATATTGAATCAAAATCAAAATCGTGCAGCTTTACACCTTTAATTTTGCTCCAGTTATCTATATAAATGAGTGTGTGAAAGAGATAGCTAGGTAGTGAGAAGAACACAATACAAATGGCACATTTAACGTTAAAAAGAATAAGCACTATTTTATAATTTATAACGATAGCTTTTGTACCTCCAAGGTTAACTCCTTAATATTATTATACAAGGTCACTTAAATTTTGTCTCTGATTTAACAATAATTAATTAAGTTTCATTATAATAATCATTACGTGCGTAATAAATAATATCTCACCAAAAGTTTTAACACTAAACTATTTTTTCATTTTGTAAATAATATTAATCAAATTATGTGTAAATATGTAAAAAGAAATATTGTTAAGTTTAATGAACAGCTTTTTTGACAATTATTATTAAAGAAAAACCAATCATATTTTATGTAATGCGTATTAGTGCCAAAGAGGATACCATATTATACAATTTGAGGTGTATTTCCTAAACATGAATAATTTTTCATTAATTATTAATCTACAGTTTTAAACTCAAACCATTGATTGATTAAAGTATATTTAGATTATAAATAAAACTTAATCGATGAGACCACAGAATATTTGATTCATTTCTTCTCGGTGCTAGGAATACCCAATATTTTAAACCAAACTAACGTAAAAAAAACACATTAATCAATTTTCAATCGCTACATAATATTGTAATTTTGCAATGAAAATATCATTTCCCATTAAATAAAGTCGTAATCTATACAAAAATTAAACCACAATATTCTCATTGAAAGAAAATATTCAAATATTTAAATTTTATTTCAGCTGGAAAATAAATATTCGTAGCTTTCTAAATAAAAACGAATAGATAAGGGTGGCTGCGTACAGAAAAGAAACTTTCATCAAATACTAAATCTTTATTGTATGTATGTAACCTTACACTACTACTATCATCGGAAATATGTCAAACACACAAATGAAAAAACCTGTTTTTCTATGAAATTTATGCTTTGATAATTAATGTTGAATCCTTGCTAATTATTATTTTTATATAATTTAATACTATAAATTATGAATTGTATCTTAATAATTAATAAAATTCAGAATATTATCAGTAATTTTCTGTTGGTAATTTTAAAATATTACGCTATTTTTGTTAGGTCAAAACAATTAATAATGATGTAATTATTATTAAGTGAAATGTTACATAAACTATCTGACAATCTAATGAAATGTATTTGTTATTTTTTTTTGTCTTTCTTGTGAAATTAATATGCTAAAATAAGACAGAAAAAATGTTTGTAAATATTTTAAGTAACTACTACGTATTCGTAAAATTTCTTTTTATAACGTTAATGTGTACGACTTCAATTACTACAAGAAAGCTTTTATGTTTCTCATAAATATTATACAAAAAAAAACATAAACAATTTTATTATTATAATTCCTTTTCCTAAAATATGTAAAGTATTTTGAAATTACAATCTATAATAAAAAAGAAAACGCATTTGTATATTATAAAATATTGTGCTTCCATTTACTGTGCAGGTTCCATTGTATGAAATTTTAATCAAAATATTTATTTTATTGTTCGACATCCTATTTTCTAATCAATTTCAACTAGGTATAAGAATTTTCAAATCCTTCTACCCCAAACACTGTAGGCCTTCAATGTAACCTAAATTATTCACTATTAGTCTGCAATGAATTTGTGATTGAATAAAAATATTCATAACATTGCATAGACTTTAATTGCTATATTATCTTCAATTCGTGCTAATATATTTTTTTTTTATCTCGTATAATAAATATTTTGTTTTCTGACATCTAGGTATTTATTTTTCAAGCTGTCTTTGATGTTTTTTTTACATAATATTATTTTAACAGATATTTTAATAATCTAATACTTACTAACTTAAAAATAAAATGATTATAACGACAGCCGCTGAATAACTGAATTGGTATTAAAAGTTTTCGCTATTTAATAGTAAAGTTTAATTGTTAATCTATTACTTGAAAATTTTACTATGGACATCTGTGCGTTGACTTTGTAAGTAAGTACCAATATTAAACTCCATTTTGACACAATGTGGTATTAGATTATTACAATTATTTGTCATAATAGTAAATCAATCAATTATGTTAATGTTATTTAATATTCCTAGTCTTTTAATTAACAATACCAGGAATACCCATTTAGGTTCGTAAGAAAAAAAGTCTAAAACTAGGTATACTTGGTACTCATCTTGTACTAAATGTCATAAATGTGACAGGTTTTAAATATTATTTATCTCCCACAATACCTTCATCACTTTAATTAAAATGTGCAAATGTTTTGAATTACTTTTTGTAAATATTGAACTGTAAAAAATATTTGATGAAAACATATCTGTCATTGCCTTACGCCTCACCTTCAGGCGCTTTGTGTGTATGTAGATTTGCTGCATGGTTATTTTGATTGATGCCCACATATAAAACAACCATTTTAATGACACGTTTTTAAATATTTTTATTGAATTATTAAAATTGTATTGTAACAGATTTTAATTTAATACAATGATGGCAAATAATATTCATTTAACTAGATAATTTCGTACTATTCTTCAACCAAACATGTCATGGCTGCAATTTTGTAACAATATATAACGTACAGGATGGAAATGTGGGTTGGGGTTATTGATACGTACATGAAAGAGCAGGACGATAAGTGGTTTAGCAGATCACTGCGAAAACATCCGTAGCCATGACATAAGACCAATACAGAACTGAGTGTATTCGCAGCAAAATCATAACAAAAAAGCGTAAATTGTCACTAAATTCTATTTTATTGTGATTCTATGAACTTTTGATGTGTCCTAATAATATGCCAATTAAACGAGGAAAGAAAATATTAAATAATTTTTACAATATCAAAACAAGAACTACTTTAAAAGAATTTTAAAATTATCAGTTTTCATCATTATCATTAAATATATTAATTATTAATTTCCTTTTTTAAGATGTTATAATACAAAATAGCATATTAGCAATTCTTAGGTGAAATTTGTAAGATCACAATATGCAAAAATCATATATAAATCATTCAATCATATTAATATTTACCTTTATTCTAAACATTTGGTTTTTTTATTCTTTGAGCAGATCTATCTATAATAAAATTGTCAATTCGCAATCGTACTAGTTAACATAATTCGAAATTATTGCATTGCGTGATAGACTTTGTGGGCAGTGTAATCGCTATTAGAATATTCTAGTGAGGGAATTACGAGAAATTTGATTAACGACTTATTTTAAAATTGACTTTCAAAATGATTTAATCCACCAATACATTTATTATCTAATGACAAGAAAAAAAATAAGTATATAATATATAAATTGAGCATTCAATTGATTTATTTTTATCAATGAGTAAAACCTTTTTCATATAAATTAATCATGGTTAATGTTTTTTATAATTTTATTTTAAAATAAAGTTTTTTAAGAAAACTGGAAATTCTTTCTTTGTATATCAGTTGCCCTATTCTGATGGTGATACTTTTAGTAAGAAATAATATTGTTTACATAGTATTATCAATCAAATTATTAGTGGAGGCGTTTCAATTGTCTCGTATAAATTATTAATAATACTGTGGTGCTTCTTTACCAAAAGTAGATTATAATCTTTTTATTGTAAAGCAATTTATATAGATTTTTGTCATAGGTAATTTTTCTGTAAATTGTGTTTAATTACATCTCATAATTCCGTCACTAGATGTCACTACTCATTACTTTTATAAAATTTAATTTTTTAAATCATAATTTAAATAATAATAAATGTCAAAATAACGTAATTAAATAATAACACAACCAAATAATATTATGTATCGAGGGTGTTAAGCTAAAAGAATGTAACGAACATTTTGGCAAGAAATAGTTAATTGTTATTAGTTATTGTCTTCGGCGTGAAATATTTCGTGACGTTCGTTATAAAATATACAATATTTTTTCAGTAGTATAGTTAGGGATAACTAAACATTATTCCTTTCACCGTGTCACCAGTTTGATTTAGCATACTCGATACATAAAGATACCTAACATACATCCGTCAATAATAAATTAAAACTACAGCATTATCATGCTTAGCAAAAATGCTTTCTGTTAAAAGAAAATACTATAATATATTATATTAAAAATGTTTTCAATATAGACATACTTACCTGCATTTGCTTTAAAGTGTCTTGATATATTCACGTGTAGGAGATCGTTAAATTTAGTAGTCATTGATGAAATGGAGTCCGGTCTGATCCGGTCCACTCCTGAACATTCCGATCCTGTTTCTAAGCAATTGATTTACACTCGTGAATAATTAGGTATTTAGGCAGACATTGGGTGTAACTTATTTTATCTTCATCGGGAGCTTTCGTTGTTTTTCTTGTAGTGAAATAAAAAAAAACTTAATGACATGAAATTGTTGACTATCGCAATATTTTTACACAATAATCAAAGAGGTACCTTTCATTGTAAGTAAACTTAAACTATATTAGGATCTTATTGCCTGCGTGTTAGAAATAACAATAATGATAATTATTTACGATTTATTGACTTGGCGGCTTGAGAACAAAAATATCAGGCAATTTGGTATTCAAGAATTTGAATTAAGTGTAATGATTACATACCTAAAATAAATTAGGAAAAAATCAAATATAATATAATGATGGTATGCACAATTTATATGGAATCAGTTCTTGTTGGTCATCATTATAACTTTGAAAAATTTCAGTTGATCAAATTTAGAGGTTTTTACAAGCATTTAGTTACACTAAATTTACACAAAATGGGGCTAAAAATTTCGTACAGTATTCAATTACACGAAAATTTTTATACATTAAAAGTTTTTCCATACCTATAACATATGGAACTAGGCATGTAGGCTACATTGAAAAATGGTGTGGTGGAATATATTTCCAAAAACATATCCATAATAATTTGTGGGTGGGTATATTAAGTTTTTAATTTAATTTAAAGCGCTCATTGATGCCAGCATATTATGTTTTAATGAAGTGGGATTGGAATAATTACAAAATAATCCAATGTATATAATAAATATACATCCTGATTTGTAATAAATTAATAAGAAAATAAATTAGCCTAATTTTCTTAACTATATATTTAATTTACATACCTGAATTCTGTTCTCAATCCGTCAAAATTGTTTCATTATTTCATGGGTAACTTGAAATGACGTCTTATGAGTAGAGCAGAAACGCTGGGAAATTAAAAGTCTACCTTTTACTAATGTTTGTATAATAAACACATCAAAATTAATAATCATTATTGTAAAGGAGAATAAATCTATGTATATATTGTGTCATACAGAGTTTAGTGCCACGGCTTCAGTAGATGGATGTATTAAATTTTTTATTCATCTTGAAAAAAAAAATGGTAGCACTGTTGAGAAACGCTGGAAACATTCGATTATATTAATATTCCGACACATCTAATAAGCCTCTCGGTTCCATAGTTCACAGAAGATAATAATATGTTCACCAGCACCCATCCTCTGACCGAACTGATGAGTTTTTTCTTCTTCAAGGTGATGGTTCCCATTTATCAATATAGAAAAGCTCTCCTATTGTTTCCATTATTTCATGTCTAATTCATACGAAGACACATAAAATAATATGTCCATAAATAAATAAACATTGTAAAAAATCTGTTTACACACATTTGTATAAATAGATTTAAAACTTTTTTATACAAATACACAACTATTAGCATATTTTTCTAAATAATTAAAAATGAAAATTTAATCAGGAGAAATCTCTTCGAGAGAGTTTTAAGTTAAATACCATTGCACAATATATTGCATATTATAAGCATACTAGAAAAATCTTTAATTTAAACCACACGACATAAAAGTGTTGCAAAGCTACAAATATGTACATATTATTAAGATTTTGTTGTTGCATTCTGTATTTTCACAATATATTATATATATATAAGAATTATTTGTGAGTGGTCCAGATCCACCAGTAAGTTACTTCATATTATTTTTTGAAGTCGGAAAGAAACAGCGCCATCTTTAAATTATTATCGAATGTTCTTCAGCGCTTCTCAACAGTTTTTACCAAAGCATTTTACTTCATTATAAGCACATCATGAAAGATGATTAAACTTGTTTAGGTATGCTTATGTAATGCCTTATTTCTATAAAAGCACCCAAGCGATGTGATATCCAAAAGAATATTGTTCTATAACGAATATATTCGATAGGTTATATTATAATGCTACGTAAATTAATTCGTTTTCAATTGATAATCTACAAAGAATAAGTTATAAAGTTTTTATCCGAATAATATTTATACTTAAAATCTAATAATCAGCAATATGTTAAGTTTATACTATATAAAATTATTTGTTTGTAAATGAATTATTAAAAATATTCTCATTATATTACTAATATACTGAGAGATATTATATATTATTATTATTATTATTGAAAATATTATTTAACCTTCTTATTTATTATTTATGCACTTTCTGTCTATTTGGTGGTAATCATTATTTTTACTTGTTTTTTTTAACTTACAATATAAATAAGTATATAATTTTGAAAAACCCTTATTATACCATATTGAACAAAACCTAGGAAAAAAATTGCACCTAGTGAGATTCAAAGACACATTGCTTATTGTCCTGTTGAGTGATCTTGTCTATGAGTCAAGTAAATTTATTAATCCTAACAACTACTTTCAAATTCCTCCAATTATTTTGTTCTAGTGTTTGTTCTAATACTATATTGTATGTTTTAGTTGTTTTTCAAAAGTATCTATTTTCTTCAGTTTTGAATAAAAAAAATCTTATTATAACTTATCATTTGATTAATTGAAATTATCATTTTATTTGTCCGTTAATTCGTTGGTTTTAAAAAAAAATATGTTATATTTAAAATATGTAATTAATTGCTTTATATGAATAACTTCACTGGTACGCACACGGGTACTTTATATGGGGGCGTTTCAAACTTTCAATAAAATATGTTTTACTTCATTGCTGTGTTACATAATCAAATGCTTTCGTGCCTGATAATGTACCTACAGATCATAGATGGCATATAATAATAATATAACATTGTTTCAGTGAAAAAAATGATGTGATTTTATTTATGCGATTATCCTAACCAAACTGAATGTGTACATTCAGTAGAAACGGTTTTTGCTTGAGCGATGATCGCATGTGATCATCGTACTGAACGCTTTGAATAAAAATCATGTACCTACATACCATGCGATCATCGCATAAGCGTAAACTTTACATCACTTAAGTTCGCGCTGAGTACCGTAAACATTAATGCTCTCTTTAAGTTTTTTTTGTGAATGCGGATCATAAACTTTTTTTTCGACCATGTCCGATCCTAATAGGATCATATGGGCCTCCACAGAGTAGAGGTTTGTATTAACAAATTTTGTTTTTTACGAAAAATGGATGTCAGCCACTTGCTCAACGTATTAGGTTCATACCCTGACTCACACACAAATTGAAAAACAATATGTGTACTTGCCAGACCCACGACGACGACCACGACCGCGCGGCCATGGTGGGTGTCATAAACTTATCTGAGCAGTAAATTTTATATAAAAAATATGCACTAATATTCACATCGTCTAATTATTATGCCGAAAAAGTAATTATTACCACGCGTTCAGTTTGTTTTCGTAAACACTATATAGTAATACCCTTCAGCCATGTTTACTATAATTGTGTTTAGCAAAGATGGCAACGTTTATGGTTTAAAAAAGCGATAGTATGTTTTCACATGATATAATTATTATGTGATGAGATTTGTCCTGTAAGAAACGAATCTGTGAAGAATGATAAGATGTGCAAAATTTGGTGGGTATGATAAAATTCATTTTTAGTCCATTTGGCCAAACTAAAAATCTGATTTCTACTTTCTACAAAATTTCTATGTGCGGAGACGAAAAACTATTTGACTCTTTAATAAAACTGTATTATACCTTGTCCAAACCCCCTGGACCCTGTTGTGTGCCTTTGGAAGTATCATTACTTGCTATATTACATTTAACTTGCATGCATAAAAAAAGTGTTACTTATATCTAAGTTTCGCATGAGCGTTCAACGCAAGAAGCCATAATTTGTATGGGATTTCACACATGCACTGTCTACAACTAACTCTACACAGTATGCAAAAACACTCGTTGAACGCACAAGCGAAATTTCGATAATATTTAATATAAATTAAAGCCACAATATGTACGCATCGGACTATTTACTATCATTTTTTTCAAATTGTCTAATATTTTAATGAATTTTCATTCTTACCACGTATAATTATGTGTTTTTGTTTGTTAATATGAAAATATTTTCTATCCTAGGTCAGTGTGCTAAAAAAAGGTATAGGAGTTTCTGAATAACGCGTGTAGAAAGATAATTATTAGCTGTCAGTGTTAACAAGGCCTGATCCCTATGTACCAATAATTTCAGTGTGTAATATATAAAAAAATATATATGTTAAAACATTTTGTATTTACTATTATGTCGTTCTATTACATGTAAATTGTTATATAAATAATTAATTATAGATATATGAAGAAAAAACATTAAATTAACAAAATGAATGTATAAATAAAACAACTGAAATAATTCTCATGGAATCTACAATACGTTCACAATATTATTATGATATTATTATAATTTTATTTATCACATAATAATACTTAACATGTTTGATATTATTACAATTGTGACTTGTCAAAAAGCAAGAAGAGTAATAATAAAATTGTTTAATTTTTGAAATAAATATCAGTTTTCATTAAAAACTCATTTCATAATATACTAAACTTCCAAATATATTATATTACCTACCCACTTCCTAATTTTTTTTTTCACTGGCTCGACAATCCGATGTGGATCTCTGCTACCTCCCGAAGAGCTTTCTTAACAGATTATTTTCGAAGAAATCGTTGTTAGATTGCGACAACTATAACTTGAAATCCAGTGGTTTTGAGAACTATTTACTTCGGCAATAGTTAGTCACATAGACTAATATATCTATTATATACTAGGTAGTCACTTCGGGACACAATCGCCAGCGTTGCGCTTTGTGTTAAAGTTATCACAATCAGTGACGTCCCTAGACAAAATGCCGCCCTTGGGCAGCGCCATAATGCCGCCTCATTTTTTATACAATATTTTTTATCATTCGTGCCGTGTCGTTTCTGGCCACCAAGGACGTATAATGACAATGAAAGTAAACTAGACATCGCGAACCCGACAAAAAATTACAGTCCTGTTTAACCTCTTATGTTAATTAATAAGTACATTTTGTTTCCAACCTGTGTGCTGATTTTTTTTAAGAAATATATTTTCGTTATTAAGTACCTAGTTAAGCTAGCTATTTCTATATATGCCAAATGATTCTCCTCGATTTTCCGCCCTCGAGTAACTGCCGCCCCCAAGCGACGCTTAATCTGCCTACCCTCACGGGACGTCACTGCAACTTAGCCACTCGCTCAACTTGCTAGGTCATGCTCAGGGAACTCAGTATCTGTTCTGTGGTCATGCTGGATTCAAACACACATAAAAAAACAACATCTGAATTTGTATGCTATTTTTAAGAAAGGATTTCAAGTTATATGGAATCCTTTTTATTTTATCTTTGACTTTAAAAGGGAATATTTTTCTTTTTAATGTTTTAGATACTTACGTATTGATTCAGACGCGTACACAAAGGTGAGATTATCGGGTCCCCGCCCCCACCTCCAGAAACGGAAAATGTAATATTACTTCTTATTCCTCGTCAGGTTCGATTGATTTGGCTGTCGAAAAGCCTTCTGTACGGGTTGGGCCTACTCCTCTCAGTATTCTACGACACGCATGACCTGTGACAATTGGAAGACCCGTGACACCCATAATTTGGTGCAATTATCTGGGGCATTCAGTGTGTGCTTTAATATTCCGATGCGGCAAGTCTAAAAGGTAAGACAGCTCGGACGATACAAATGGACACTAATGATCCTAATAATTATTATGACCGTTAGTTACGCGTATTCGATGACCACTTGTTGATGCGACAGCTCACAATAACTCGTAAGTGAGCACACTTATAGGCCATCCATAGACTGAAACGTGTACGGTTCAGAACCGTGTGCCATACTAAACTTATGATTTCTGTTCATGTAAATATATTTTCACAAAGTATAATTATAAGCATCTCAAACTTAGTGAAAATATAATATATTCATGAACATGAATCATAAGTTGAGTATGGCACATGGTTCTAAACCGCATACGGTTTCAGTCTATGGATGGCCTCTTAGTTATACCTGCTGGCCAGGTGTTTATTACTAGACAAAAAGTGCAGTTGCAGCGTTGAGAAATTATACGTAGTTGGCGGGCTAAATGTGGAATGTGGAGACAGCGGCACTGATAAAAAAATTGACTTCAACTCCTCCCGACGCTTTCAAAATCAATAAAAAATATGGTGGACATTTATTTCAAAATCGACCCCTCCCCCCGCAAACTATTTTTACCACGTTTTTCTTAGGTCGTATTCTTGTTTATCGGGTGATTGTTTATCCAGTACAAATCTTGCATCGATTTTTAACTAACTTCCCGACTAGCTAGACATTTGAAACTTTTAGAATATATATATCAGAACACGATGCCAATGCATTCTTTTAATACTTTTAGCCATCTTTAAGTAGAATTGAATTCATTTTCAGTTAATTCTGTTTTGTATGAAAAGTTATTTCGGAAGAAATCCGCAATCCAATCCACTACTATTATTGGTTGCTAAGGGGGTGGTCCTAGCAACTAAATTATTAATATATACGTGCGTTACTATGGAAATCAAAATGACATTTCAGTATTCTATATTTCTTTGTTTGTTGCAAAATAGCAAAAAAATGATTTGTTGACAATTACCTTATTTGTCCTAAAGTATTAATACATAGAATTGTCAAGTTTATATGATTCAACAGAAAATTCAAAAACGTTGTAAGTATATACAAAGTTCTTTTTATCTAGTAATTATTTCTGTGTGCAGCTGTTAGGTAAATGTACCGGTAGTTGACCTTTTTTCAATAAAATGCCAAAAATAAGAAGCGTAGACGCGGTATTGCTCTAAATTGTAAAGTTCAGACAAGTGAATCCATCTGTGGTCGGATTGAGGAACCAACACATCACCGAGCGTCATAGCAGCTATTTGAAAATAACACATCACGCCGCAAGCATTTTATTTTTTATTTCCTAAGTAAATTGTTAAGGATATCAGTGGATTTAATGTGTTTGACTTCATGGTATCAAGTTAATGCATTACGGGCAGTCATAATATTGAAGTATCGAGATTATTTATAATTTTTAAGTTAAATTTACAAGAAAGCAAGTTTGTGGGGGGGGGGGTCAACTACTCAAACTTTTTTAATACTTTTTCAGTAGTTGACCGGGGCGGGGCGGTCAACTGCTCAATAAATAAATTTAAATTATCAATAACAATTTTTACATTCCAAAGTGTTGTGGAACGATGATTATTTATTAATTAGAAGTGTCCAGGGCGGTTCTATCCAGTAGATGACCTAGGGGTCAACTTTTTTAAAATTATTTTGCAGCGACGGGTTTTGTGTATCTTTTCAGCATTTTTTCTTCGAAAAACAAAAATTTCTTAAATTATAGCCCTGAATATATAGCAACTGAATGAAGCATGCCAACAATATCCGACAACTTACGAGAAATAGCGACGCGATACAAAAAAAATGCAGGGCATCACGGTTATCATCATCATTATAACGTAAGAATTCCTCAAGAAATTTCCGAAAATGTGGACTTTGTCCATGGATCCCTCGAGTTGTAACAGTACCAGGATAATCTGTGCCTTCAATGGTTACATCAGAGGCAGACAAGCGGTATTTAGAGAGGGGACTGCAGTTCCTGAGTAGAAACATTGATGAGGAAAATCTTGAATCATTCCGCAAAAACAACGAACCTGATCAAGATGACAAGTCACTGTTCGCACTGTGGCGAAAAGTAAAAAAATGAGTTGGAAAGTATCACTCCACCTGAGCCGGTCAGACACATCGATGAGGCATCGCAAGAAGAGGAATCCAATGATATGTCTTTGGCCACCTGGAATACTAAGAATTATTATGATATTTCATCTCAAATCGTTAGGGCACCTGTAGCTGGTCTAACGACTTGTGATGGTGATTCGGCTCCAATCCCCAGTGAACCTGAGGGTGGTATAAGGATTTGTAATGATACTTCGTCTCCAATCGCCAGTGAACCTGTGGCTGGTCCATCAAATGTTCGTAGTCCATTCAAGAGACATTTTTTCTTCCCCGGTAATGGGGAAGAAAAATTCAAGAAGAAGGCGAAAAGGGAGAAAACCCCCACCATTGTTTCCGGTAAACTGTGCCAGGAGTATTTCCTAAACAAAAAGAGGAAGAAAGAAGAAATGGAACGGTTGAAAAAAGAACGAGCTGCAAAGAGGCAAAGAAAGAACTGAATGAGCAAGCAAAGGAAGAGGGGGAAATTGAAAGCAGTCATGAAGAAAATGCGTTTTTCTTCTGAGTCTTCTAACCCAAGTGTTGACATTTCAGACTCAGCGGAGAGTGAATGGCATGAGTCTAGTGATGAAAGCTGTAAGCCTAAAACTCGATGGCTGCCCGTTATGAAAGTCATTAATGAACATTATAATGTAATACTTCCCGGGGAAAATTGTCCATATTTCTAAAGTAGAAGCTACTATTTCATCGATGCAAAAGTGCGGGAGACGATGGAAATGGCCAGAGCGGCCCGATGTACTTAGCTATGAATGGAAGGCGGTAGTATCCCACATAAATGACCCGACACGTTTATTTTTATGACATGTTTATTCAGTTCCGGAATTGGACTTTATTTGGAATATCTAAGGATTTTTATGTTAAGTTTTATTTTAGTAAGTACTGAGCATGCCTTACTATGTACCTAGTATGTATGTAGGTACTTAGTTGCTAAAATAAATATATTTTTGTATTTTTACTTTGATGAAGTAACTAATTTTGCACCTTTGTTACCCGAACAAAGCTGATGATTGGCTGTCAAATAAAATCCTTTCCTATGTAACTCGTTCCTGAACCGCCCATTGCTACCCAGTTGATTCAAGTAGCTATGGGCTAGAGTGGTCTGACAGGAAGCCGTGAGGCAACTCTGATGACAGATTCCTTTTCAGAAGCCTCCTGATTAGACATGGTCAACTACTGAAAAATATAGTGGTCGACTACTGGAACTTTCAATTTGTTCGATGGTCAATTACTGAAACAGCAACATGGTTTTGAAAAATTGAACACAATTTTTTTTGTAACAGACCCTTTCTTAATTTTTGTCTTATCATATTAATTAGGACATTTGATCCATTATGAATAGACTTGCTTTGCCAACATTTGGTCTAATGCTAACTAAACGTTAATCGTTATGTTTGTTAATTTTTTTTCTTAAGTGGTCAACTACAGGTACGTTTACATTACCTGTATGTTTAATTAAAACACTTTAAAAATAAATTTCTCAATAAGTTGTCACAAATTGCAAGCATCATATTTTCCGTTACCTGTACCTGGTAGTCTGTTCACCATTCACCGTAAATTATTAGTCGTAAATAAAAATTTATATAAAAAAAATAAAAACCAAATGTGTAGTGAAAGTAGTGTTGTGACAGAAGTTTCGAATGCGTCAGGAGTTGGTTTAAGAATGGTTTGGCGTGTTTTAAGAGAAAAACAAAAAACAGGAACCTTTTCGAGTCCTAAAAAAAGGGTAGTTAAAAATAAAAAAAAATTATATTGATGACTTTGATAAATCTGTAATTCGACGGTGTATTCATGACTTTCATAAAAATCATAAAACTGTTGCAACACTGAAAAACATTCATGCCGTGTTGAAAGAAGATATTAATTTTAAGGGTGGAATTACGTCATTAAGGAAAGTTATGAAAGATATAGGATTTAGATGAAGAAAAACAGAAGACAATCGGAAGCTGCTCATGGAAAAAAGTGTCATAGTTTTCAAAAGAATTGAATATTTAAGAAAAATTAAATAATATCGTGTTCAGGGGAAATCTATTATATTTACGGATGAAACTTACATACATTCCACACATACCACATCATATTCTTATTCTGACGAATCGAGTTCTGGTTTTAAGAAGCCGATTTCAAAAGGTACTAGCTTAATAATAATCCATGCTGGCGGTGAAAATGGATTTGTGCCAAATGCTTTATTAAAATTTAAATCCAATTTAAAAAGTGGCGATTATCATGACGAGATGAACTACAGTAATTATGAAAAATGGTTAAAAGAAATGTTAATTCCTAACCTACCACCTGAATCTGTTGTTGTTATAGATAATGCATCATATCACAATAAACTGTTGAACCCAGCACCAACATCAAATAAAAAGAAGGGTGAAATAATTCAGTGGCTACAGGATAATAATATACCTTTCCCATCGACGATGATCAAACCGGAGCTTTACAACTTGGTACTAATGAATAAATCTCGGCATGTAAAATACAAAATAGATGCTATTTTAAATCAGCACGGGAATTCTGTACTGAGATTACCTCCTTATCAGCCCAGAGTTAAATCCCATAGAGAACATATGGTCTGTTGTTAAAGGTTATGTAGGAAAGAACAATATTGAAATGACAATGGCATCTGTAGATAGATTGGTGGCAGAAGCTTGCAATCAATTGCCTATAGAGCAGTGGCGGAATATCTGCGGTTATGTGGAAAAAATGAACGCAGTTTTTTGGAATACGACATAAGAACGATGAATTGACCAGTGAGATTATAATCCACACCGCAGATGCCTCTGACGAAGACGATATGGATACGCACACAGACAGTGACTCAAATGGGTGACATCAACGAATACCTTCAATAAATTATGTTCTTCCTACTATTTATATTACTTTAACAGCGTATCATATTGTATACTTATAGTTGAAAATGCCATTTGTAATTGTTCTCCGAAGTCCTAATGATTGTATGTATAATTAAATGACTGAATTGCTTAGTTCTCTATAAATTTATAACTAATCTGTTAAATAATGATAATGATATCGTTAAGGCTAATTTATAAATTCCAAAACATTGTATATTCCTAATCCCAACTAAATAAATAATAAAACACGATGTTTTCATTGAATTGTAACTATCGGTATAAGTAAATAATATATAGGTACCTATGTTCTAATGTACGCATTTTTATTCTATATTTTATTAAAACAATAAGTCGTAAAAATATGCTTATTTACCGTAATTCTTCATGCACACCCTGTGTCAATACTACCAAAGAACACCAACACAACTGCAAATCGTTTTTAGCGTACAACAGTGCCGATGTAGAACGAAACACCTATACACAAGACAAAAGAGGAAACGTAATGGATAAATTAGTACAAATACAAGGTTATAAATGACGCTTGTTATTAAAGTAATCTCATCTCCTTACATAATATTATATTGATTGAAGCAATTCGATATTTGGTTATCGTTTTATAATATTTTAATAATTGAAAGTTATCATTGAGTGCACTTTGCGTTTATAAACAAATTTTATAATAACGATAATAATAAAATTAATACTGCTATAAATATTTTTGTTTTGTATGAATTGGGAGAAAACAATAAAAATTATGCATGATGAAATAATTATCACAAAATAATAATAATTAGGTACAATTAATGCACGAAAATTAAACATTTTCGATCCAGCAACACTTTCTACAATATATTATTCTTTTATCATACAGAACTGCAGAGTTTCTTTCTAGTAAGATGTTTAGACAATTAATAGACAAAATATTTTAAATGTCTCATAGAAAGAGAAAGATTGATCATGACTATAATAATTGAATAGGAAATATAAATTATGTTTTGTAATAACGTGCATCCATCCAGACGATTATTGATCGCCGCGGGCAGTTGATCGTATGGGCAATAAATGTCCATGTATACTGAATGCCGTATTGGCGTTCATAACTGACGTCACATGATTATGGTTATTTACCCACCCCCCTTTCTCCCATTGCCACATCTTTAAAAAATCCTCACCCATTATCTCATACACCCCCAAAAATAAATTCATTGAAAATGATCAATTTTAATAGTATGGATTTTAATATAAAGCGGACGCCTGTAGACGCAGAATATGGCAATAAAATAATTAGATAAACACAGTGTATTAATCGCATAAATCTATATTTATTTACGAAATAATGCTATTTATTTATATATTATAGCAGGGTCATTTACGAAGGCCTTTTCATTTTTCACATATTACGTGCATTAATAAATCAATTTAGTACATATTGTTTTATTTATGAACGCGCGTGAATTTTGTCCCGGGAATAATTTTATCAAATAACATTTAAACTGATAGAAATTAAAGGTCAACTTACTGTCAGCGCGTGTAATTAACCGTGGAGAACATTTTTCCATGAATCAAGCAGCGGTAAACTCACGAATCTAATCAAATTATATTCACCATGTTGCACTCCAGACAATATATATGTGCTACACCGAGAGTTCTTCATTTCTCACAGTTTCCCTAAGGTTTCTTTCAAGTCAAGCCTACGATCAATAATGTAACCAAGTCCAAAGCATCATACTAGATCGAATAAAAACGCGTTTTACTGCGGTCGTAGAACCAATGGTCCCTTTGAAAAAAATATTGTGTTATGCAGTATACTGGATACTATTATATATACTATACTATTTGGATTCATGGAATTGGCTTAATTGTTCTGGCAAATTATACAGTAGTATTTTTGTATAGAAACCATGGCCCCATGGGGGGCTGACGGGGCTCTAGCATGGGGGCCCGGCGTGGTGGATCGACCAACCAAGTGAGATAAACATACATCATAAAATTGAACTAATAGTAAAATAAATGTCACTTGTTTGTCAATGTTCACTTCAAGCGTACTGACATTTACAAATGTATGATTGTGCGATGCAATTTTTGATTATTGTTTATCGATATTCGAAAACTCCGTAATTATTCATGTGGGTGTATTAAAAAATACAAAAAATCTACAAAAATACCCTTAATTTTACCTCGAACACCATTTGAAATACACAATTGTAGATCATCACACTGCCTTTAACCTTGGCGATAGGTAGGGGGGCCTCAAATATCGTAGCCTGGGGGCCCGCTTTAGAATGTAGGGGCCATGATACAAACACTATATCACTGTGTATTTAACTTTATCTGAGATTGTAGCGTCTAAATTCCCGTTCTATCCCGTATTAATAGAGCTAATACTAATAACCGCTATAATTCCATTTTATGAAAGTGTAATAGTTATAGGTACCTACTGAATTAAATTATACAACTTCTTACGCATGAGACTGCTGACAGGTATACCCACAGAACAGTTTCTGAGTTCCCTGGGTATACCTACCTTTATTTATCTTACTAAGATAATATGTAGGTACTGACACAATATTACGTTGTACCTATATGGTTATGGTTATTTCACACACCAAATCAATCCAACACCTAACACAGCGGGTACCTTAGGGAAAAGTAGTAAATAAATAATAATAATAATATTCTTCTTGGTCGTACACTCATGGCTGAGTATCGTGACCACTTTTTAATTTTACCATCCTTTGAGCAACCAACACTTTCCATCCTTCTCGATTATCCGCTTCTCTCAGGGCAGAATGAATGGTGCACAGTCCACTCTTTCACTTAGTCACTCCAGCGCGCAGACGCTCTTCCTCTGCTTCGCCTTTCCTGGAGATTAGATTTTAACATGTTTCAAATGACTAAATGGCACGGTAGATAACTGAATGTGTCGGTATACAGCACAAATACTAACACTAACGTAATTAACCACTAACTAAATAGTGATCAAATGAAATTGTATTTTTATGACAAAATTTGAATTTGAAATTGGAATTTCGTGCATTGGCACGCGGCAGTTTAGACCCGCGGCCAAAAAAAGTTTCCGACGCCTGGTTAAATCACGCGATTTGGATCTTGAGCATATGACGTAATATTGTCAATCAATTGAAAAACAAAGGCCAAGGTTGATTCTAATTTTTTTATTTTATTTTTCGCTCATAAAAATATATGTACGTAAGTATATTATATTATTTATGTACATACATTATCACGTGCGCATAATTGTGTCGCGAAATACTGCAACAGACGGTCATTACGGGTTGGTGTCGTGAATTATAAATGAGATTTCATACATGGAAAATGCGGGGCGCATGTTCCATTATGACCGACATGACATGGAAATGCTCGACTCGTGTGTTCTTTTCCATAGAAGTATAGATTATCTATTCACACAAAATAGTGGGTACATAATGGTTATAGTTCAGCTCAACATCACTAGATGACAGTGTTTATCGCATAGATTTATAAACACAGAAACACAGACTAAATTATTTGTGAATTCGTTCACTATGTACCTACCAACTTATTTCATTTCTACAATTTAGATTTTAGACTATTAGAGAGGACGCCTATCACACTTTTTATATTACGCGATTGGAGTATGCTCAGTGGTTATTTTTCAAAACTGGACATGTCCACTATTCACTCCTCAGAGATAAATGAACTTTTCAAATAAAAACATAGAGCGAAAACACGCACGTGACAAAAACCAAACTGTTAGATTGTATGACAACATACTTGGCCACGTGACTCAATACAGTCCCGTCATTAGCTGAAAGTGACATGTCTCGTTTCGAATGTCAATAACGTTGGACGTGTCCCTATTTGAATGTCAACCTACTTTTTGAAACCTCTTTTCAATATGAAATTGGTGTTTTGTGGCTATTTTTGAAAGTCAACAAAGTGTGTATGAGGTTATAGAATGATATTCCGATAATAACTCATTTTCGGCATATATGGGACATGTCCAATTTTGAAAGTTAACCACTGAAATATAGAAATGTGTAATAACCTACTGAATATGTTGGCAGCAATGGATATAATATGAATTATTTGTGAAACACATTTGCTTTGGTTACTTACGTTTGGTTTCTATTAATTCATCAAAATCAATGAATCCCAAAATATAAATAATTGCCGTCTTCGTAAAGTTGAAATACAATTTAGTAGAAAGGAGAGGAAGGCGATATGCTAGTCGAGAGCTTTAATGAATATAAATCGTTATCCAAAGCTTTTCAATTGAAAAAATAGAAGTTTATCAGTTTCATCATATGTTTTCCACTAAATACCCTACCAAAAAATAGTTGTAACTTCATCACGGAATAACTCTTTCCCATATTGAATATATTCTAGCCCCATAGGATTATCTATTTTCGCCAATGTGATCTTTTGTCTCAGCACCTATTTGGTGGTGTTATTTTTTACTTACGTATAATACCCTCATAAATTACACATTTTAGCCAAAATGTTGTTCACTTCCTTATGGTTTAGCATCCTAGATGTATGAAAGTGAATGTGAAAAAGGTTTATTTTACTATGTTCGGTTCTAACAAGATCATATTATTATAGGCTTCCACAGAGTGGAGCATGCATTAATAGATTTTTTACGACCTATTAGGTCAATACTCTGGATCCAAACACAGATTGAAAAACAATGTGAATTTGCCAGACCCGAGATTCGAACCCAAGTCCCACAACATTATAAGCCTGCCGCGTAAATGACCGACCATCGTGGGTGTAAAAATGTAAATACACGTATAGCTACAGTAAAAACTAAACAGTGATGCGGTTCGTCGACTGTATATGTGCGTATACGTACGAATAGGCGGTCATCGGCTGCCAAGCATTTATCATACGCACGCACACTATCGACCGACCGCTTATTACCGAAGTTTATTTAAGAAAAAGCTCATCTCATCCACTATTGAGCCTATTGATTTCCTACAACTTGGCTATGAGTTACGAGAAAATAATTTGTATCCAAGACAAATGACGAATGTACCTCTACCAAATTATTTAGTTAAACCATGCATATGTAATTCTAACTGCGGTACATTATCATGTCGTTATAAGAAATCGGCTTTGACATATATATCATTGTGCAAATGTGTAAGTAGTGTTTGTTTTTTTAAAAACTGTGATCATGATACTTTACTTAAAGCAGTTTGAACACTTGACTTGTTGATTCTTTTTTATAATAAATGTGTACTTAGTGTGGTTAGTGGTTATCGTTATTTAATTTATTCACCTACCTATAAATGCAACCTACACTGTTTCTGGATTAACCATAATACTAAAACTAATGTCATATGCATAGATATAGTAAAGAAACCAATCTGGGTGATTCTATACAAAAATGCTACTAAATAAAATAATTTAAGCCAAGGAGGATCCTAAGAATCGATATTTTTGATCACATTGCACCACCCGCTATTTTTATTTTTTCAAATGGGACGAACCGTTCTACTACCATGCCGATGGCATGGTACAATTATTGCATTTTCAATCAATCCCCGATTCGGTCTTGGTTTTATTGAATAATTCAGAACAATTTTTGGTGGGTTATAAGAAAAAAAATTAAAACCTCAATAAAAAAAAATTACCACTAATATCGCCTGGCAACATCGACATTATATATCTTTGTGACCCCAAAAACCTATTCCAATTGTCAGAATGCGTTCCGCATATTATGTATACGAGAAGTCTATGGGATCCTGCACTATATTATGAATCCGTCCAGTTGTAATTTTTGTTCTTCATTTTTATAATATTTACATATTGAAAGAGTGGTGGTTATATCCAAATTTGGCTCAATTCATTTTTTTAGTTAACGACAACATTAGAAAGAAATATGCAGTAGGTGCAGTATCACATTGAATTATATGTTTGAATATAGGATATTTGAATAAATAAGTGCATCATGGGCATAACGCATAAGGATAGAAATTGAACAATTTATAAAAAGAAATAAATAATTGTATGTGATGTAATAGAATTTGCTAAAAATCTGGGCAGGGTCCAAAGCTTGAATAAAAAACAGTCGCTGTAAAAATATAGTCATCCAGTAGTAACTACCCAATATGTATAAAGTATTATCTGAAACGTAGGCCGCTGAATCGACAAAATGGTTACGTTCACACGTTAACACTCATGCTCAAAAGGAATGGCATTAGCTTATTAGGTAGATATGATTCCGTAGTGCGTTGATTCAGGCTGATGATGATGATGAAATAGTAAGAAAGTAATGTGTATGAATGAAAAAAATGTTGCGAAACACAGGTATGTAGCATGTGCATATATCTAATTGCACTTGAAATAACTGCCAACCTCACGATATTATATTGATTTTCCACATACCTTTATAATATTTTACAACATATCATTGTACTAGAACTAGATCTATATTATAGAAGGCTAATATTGGATAATATTCTATTGCACTATTTCAGTGTCCCTTTGAAATTAGAATAAACCAGTCTTGCCGCTCGATATAATGAGACAAGTCAAAAAGACATTTAAACGTCAAAATTAGTGTATTTCACTATTACGATATCTTAAATAATAAATAATGCAAGAAGACGAAATTTTAGAACTAACAAATGGTAGTGAATATTGTTCGCTGAATGAATTCTATATTGAAAAACGCATAGGGCGAGGCCAATTTTCTGAGGTCTACAAGGCCATTTCTGCGAAAGATGGAAGACAGGTCGCCATTAAAAAAGTTCACTTCTACGACATGGTGGATGCGTCAGCTCGGATTGACTGCTTGAAGGAAATAAATTTACTGCAGGTTTGTATTCTTCATCGTCTTCCTTAAATCTGTTCTTCTAGGTAATCGGCAGTCATCGTAGTGATTTTGTTATTTTGAGTGATCTGAAGAGATTTTTTATAGTATCTAGATACCTACTGCGAAACTAATTTCGCACATTCGTTTGCTAAGGGAAGCTAATCATTAAAATTTAACAATTAGAATGAACACATTTTAATTAGTCACCGTGACTATAAAGTTACGAAGAAAGTAACCTAACCTAACCTAACCTAACCTTATTGGGTCAAGCATCATAAAATATGATAAGATGTTTTACTAAGAGTAACCATTGCTCATTGGAATAATAGATACGATTTATTATATTATATAAAGTTTAAGACACATTTGAAAACGTATCTTCATTTCTTTGCGTGTTGCATCACTGTCGTTGACTTAACATAATATTATGAGTAGGGAATCCAATCCCGAGCCAAAATTCTGATCCCGGTATTTCGGGATTACAATTTGACAAACCTGGGATCCCGGTACAGGTCCCGGAATTATCATTTTTTTCCATTGTCAATATAAAAAAAATATATTTACAAATAACATTGATAAAATCGGTCAAAAATAAATCTAGTATAATTTATACTATTTAAGACATTTATTGTTAATATTGTATACTTTCAATCTTGGAAATATATAAGTTTAATTCAGTAAATAATATTGTAATATAAACAATAATGTGAATTTAATATGAGATTGCTGTTTCTGATAGTAAAGACTTAATGAATGGGTTAGCGAGATTTAAAATAGTAAAGCAAATCATGGTGTACTTATGGCCTTTCCGCTTCATAAATCTAATTAGTCAGCCAAATATGAAACTGCCGCAAAACGTATGAGATCATGTTCCATGTTCCAATCTTTCTCATTTTTTATTAATTTATGTAAATGAATCGGCAACATACACATGAGTATAAATCAAACTTCATTCAAACTCAGTTTATTTCTAATGTAGTTATTTGTTATTAAAAATATTTTTTCTGTTATATTTTCGTTTTTATTTTATTTTCTATAAAAATTGATTAAAAAATCAATCCTGAAAGTTTCGGAATTATGTTTATCAATCCCGGGATTCATAGGTATCGAAAATAGCTCGGGATCCCGGGATTGGAATCCCTAATTATGAGGCTGTGGTATTTTACTCCATTAAAAATATCAAAATAATCACCTGGGTATGAATTTACGACTAATATTCAAAATAGATAAGTAGGTAATAATAATATTCAGTGATTGCTTATCCACTCAAATGTTTAACCGTGAAACACACAAATTTACGTACTAATAATTGTTTTCCTGGTTATTTATTTCAGCAATTAACCCACGTGAACATAATACGATATCTAGGCTCATTCGTAGCAGATTCACAACTTCATATAGTGTTAGAACTGGCAAACGCTGGAGACCTTTCTCGTCTTATCAGAAATTTCAGAAGACAGAAGAGGCTGATCTTAGAGAAGACGATTTGGAAATACTTTGTACAAATATGCGCAGCTATCAATCACATGCACAGTAAAAGGATCATGCATAGAGGTGAGTAACGTACATGATTTTTTAAATACTTACTCGGAAAAAATAATTTGTGTAATTCTGGGAAATAAAACTACTTACATAAAATTAGATTAAAATTATTATAATTAAAATTAAAAAAAAATAGTGTTTCCTCTATAGTCTATACCGTATAAACCGAAATCAAACTTTACATATATGTTTAATTCTTTGAACTACTGATAATCAGTGACGTCCCGTGGGGGTAGGCAGATTGAGCGTCGCTTGGGGGCAGCAGTTTACCCGAAGGGCGGAAAATCGGGGAAAATCATTATGTATATATAGAAATAGCTACATAAACTTAGTAATAACGGAAATTGCTTTCCATTAAAAAATTCAGCTCACTGATTGGAAACAAAATGTATTAATTACTATAAAAGTTTTAACAAGACTTTATTTTTTGTCGGGTTCGCGAAGTCTAGTTTACTTCCGTTGTCCTTGGACGTCACGTCCTTGGTAAACAGCAATGACACGTGCAGATTTGCAAATAATATTTGAATTATAGGTACGGTATACGGTACCTAATTCAAAATTTATCCAAATATGTTTGCTAGTCATTCGCGAATTTTGGAAGTTGTCAGGTGTATTTTTAAATGCATCTGAAACCGTGAACTCTCAATACTATTGAAGCAGAGATGGCATTTAAATAAAATTAGATTTAGTGGTAATTATATTTTGTTAGTAATGTATCCATACAACACATTTCTTAAATATTGGAATCATGAAAGTATTAAGTATAAAAAAATACTGTATAAAAAAATGGGGCGGCATTTTTATCTAGGGACGTTATTGATTTGAACTACTGACAATATTTCAATATGTTAACAAGTAGTAACGTAAATTGATTAAATAATAACATCATCTTTTATCTGCAATAAATCTAATAAGTACATACTGAATTTAAATAGTGGAAATAATACGTAAAATCCCAAGCTAACCGGCCCGTACAAAAAAACATGTTCCTTTCCCCACAATATGTCATACGCAATTGTTCTCAGAGTTACAAAGCAAATCTACGTACTGCGACAAATTCTTCGAAATCACCTACGCCGTAAATACGTAATTTTTGTTTGATATAGTAGACATTTTAATGTTTCATATATATTGAGAATAATCTGTTTAATTTGAATCTTCTCTTTGGGCATATTAGTATATGCATCTATGAAGGTAACAAAGTCCCATTGGACTATATGAGACTTTGTTGCGTTCACTTCCAATAGCCTCATATGGCCCCATAAGAATAGCGTATCTGTTATCTACAGCCTCATCGAAAAAGAAGATTATACCTAATTATTTATCATCATTCTTTAATAAACCATTTCTTTTATTCAACTAATAATTCACAAGATTTAAGAATGTAACATTTTATATATTGAACATACAGTTTGGCGAAAGCCGGACGTCGGTTAGTAAAGTATTTAATATTCCTTGGTTTAAAACACAAAAACCGACAGTCAATAATAACGCAATTTGATATGTCTAGGACCTACTCGTTTAAATTATCGCAATAAGGTAGGAAGCTCGTAGCTTAATTATTGGTTAAAGCATATTGGCGCGATACCAGTGGATATACGGGTTAAAACTTCGAGTATCGTATTTTTTCAAATGTGATTTTTTTCTAGTAGGTCTAAATCTAAAGTGTTTTCAAGTTATGTATGTTCAATGCCCTCATTCGTTAGGTTTATAGACTTCGCTGTAGTTAGATCGTCGTAGGGCTAATCACCCAACACGGTAAAAAAAACCCTGATTACGAACACCAAAACAATTTCCTTGGACCCCGGACTCCCCATAAACCAACGACCCAAGCAAAGAATTAAGGACAAACGATTATATGTACAATGTGGCACATGGGACGTACGCACTATGTTGCAACCGGGCAAGATGGAGGAGGTTGCAATTGAATTGCATAAGTATAAAATGAGCGTGAATGCATTGCAGGAAATAAGATGGGAAGGCGCAGGTTTCATAAACAAGAGAAACTACACTTTGTATTACAGTGGATCTGCAGGTACGCAGGGTCGCTATGGAACTGGGTTCTTAATCAGCTCTGATATCCGCAGGGCAGTACTAGGATTTGAGCCAATTAGTGAGAGATTATGTAAACTTAAACTGAAAAGTACACTTTTCAATATTACATTCATCAACGTTTATGCCCCAACTGACGATGCGACCGAGGAAATTAAGGATAGATTCTATGAAGATCTGCAGAGAGCCTGCGAAAAAGTCTCCCCACATGATGCTCTAATTATCTTGGGAGACTTCAATGCAAAAATTGGAAAAGAGGAAGCATTTAAAGAAGTAGCTGGGCAGCACAGTTTGCATGAAACGACAAGCGATAATGGTGAACGTCTATGCTTTTTAGCGGCTGCAAATAATTTAATAATTAGTAGTACATAGTTTAAACATAAAAATATCCACAAAGGAACCTGGAAAATACTTGGAAGTAATACATGCAACCAAGTAGATCACATTCTTATATCGAAAAGAAGAGCGACAACAGTGGAGGATGTGCGCGTCTGCAGAGGAGCCAATTGCGATTCTGATCACTTCCTGGTGAGAGCAAAATTAAAACAAAAAATCTCCTTAATACTGAAAAAAGAAGGCGAGAAAAGAACTAAATGGAAAGCTGAAAAATTGAGGGATGAAGAAATTTTGGATAAATACCAGGAATCTATAGAAACAAACTTAAAAATGACTTTAATAACCGATGATGTGAATGTGGACTGGGAAAATACAAAAAACTGTAGTATCACGAGTGCCACAGAAATTCTGGAGGAAAATAAAGCAAAATTAGATGCAAGATGGTTTGATGATGATTGCAGGCAAGCACTGTTTGAAAAAAATGAAGCAAGGAAGAAATGCCTACAAAGGGAAATGCGCCAAAATTACGAAACTTATAAAGAAAAGAGAAAAACTGCAACAAAGCTTTGTCGAGAGAAAAAGAGATTGATGCTCAAGAGAATACTCCAAGATATGGAATATCAAAGAAGAAACAATGATCCCAGAAAATTTTACAAGACTCTTTGAAATCTAACGAAATCCTATCAACCCAGATTAAATTCCTGTAAGGATAGTGAAGGATAAATGCTGATCGAAAAGGAGGACATTATGGAAAGATGGAAAGGCTATTTCTCAACACTTTTAAATAGTAATGATCATGAGGAAACGGAAGAAGTATTGTACCACACTGCTGAGGAATTTATTGATGAACCTACTCTGCTTGAAGTAAAAAGAGCATCAAGAACGCTGAAAAACAATAAAGTACCTGGAACCGACAGGATAACAGCCGAGCTGATAAAGAGTGGTGGCCCAACACTGGAAGCAAATATCCACAAGATAATTCTCAATATTTTGGAAAAGAAATTTTACCTGAGGAATGGAAGATGGGTATAATCGTGCCTATTCTGAAAAAGGGAGACAAAACAATGTGCGATAACTACAGAGGGATCACAGTTCTAAACGCAGCTTATAAAGTTTTCTCATCTGTACTGTAGAGCAGGTTAATGATATATGGTGAGGAAATCCTGAGAGAATAGCAATGCGGCTTCCGACCAAATAGATCCACCGTAGATCACATCCATCTCATGAGGCAAACTATGGAGAAAGCGCACGAATACAACCTGACACTCCACCACCGGTTTATTGATTTTAGACAAGCTTTCGACAGCGTGAATAGGGATAAAATGCTGCAAAGCCTAAAAATACTGGGAATTCCCTTAAAACTAGTAAGGCTAATAAAGACCACACTGACGGATACTCAAGCAGTTTTCAGTGTGCAAAATGAGCAAACTGAAAGCTTCAAAATCGAATCAGGTGTGAGACAAGGGGTTGCGCTATGCACTATGGTATTTAACCTTGTGGTGGAATCCATAGCTCGTGAAACCAACATAAGAGGATGGGTAGATAACAATACAACGCAGATGTACGCTTATGCTGACGACATAGTAATTTCAAGCAGATCCAAACAGAGGATGATCGACCATGGTGGCACTATGAAAATAAAGCAGAAAACGCTGGGCTGCATATAAACCAGTAAAAAACTAAGTATATGGTCAGCACACGCGATCAGGTACCGCTGCAGAATATAGACATAGGACAGCATGCATATGAAGGGGTAGACAAGTTCACGTATCTCAGATCCAGCCTAAACACCCAAAATAAGACAGCAGAGGAGATAAAAATCCGCCTTATCTCCGGGAATAAATGCTGGCATGCCTGCAAGCGACTGGTGGGGTCGAAAATTCTAGGCCGAAGAAGTAAACTTCTAATTTATATAATAATTATAAGGCCAGTGGTCACTTATGGCTGTGAGACTTGGTGCTTAACTCAAAACGAGGAAAACATATTAGCTGTCTTCGAGCGCAAAATACTCCGCAAAATCTTTGGACCCACGTTGGAAAATGGGAACTACAGAATAAAAATGAACTACGAGTTGGAAGAGTTGATTAAACAGCAAACAATCATAAGATACTGTAAGTCCCAAAGACTACGATGGGCGGGACATGTGGAGAGAATGCCTGAAGTTAGAGCGCCAAGGATCATGACAAAATGGCTACCCCAACGGAAGAGACCCAGAGGCCGTCCAAGAAGGAGATGGGCTGACGCCGTAGAAGTGGACTGGCTTCATATAGGAAGACCCGGTAACTGGAGAAGTGTGGCGAGAGACCGGAGTGAGTGGAGAGCGGTTGTGGAGGAGGCCAAATCCCACCCCGGGATATAGCGCCGTGGAAGAAGATGTAGTTAGATTGGGTAGTGAAATATGTCATTGGGTAGCATGGCCCCCACAAGGGGGGGGCTGACATGGCTCTAGCCTGGGGGCCCGGGCTGATGGGGGGCCCGGCGTGGCGAGTCGACCAAATAAATGAGATAAACACACATCACAAATTTGCTCTAATAGTAAAAAAATTTCGCCTGCGGCGCTATTTTCCTTTCATAATAGTTATATTTTAGAATATGTGATCGTGTGATGTAATTTTTAATCCTGTCAATACTTGATAACTCCATAATTCAAGTGGATGTGATAAGTGTATTAAAAATACATTAAATACCCTTAATTTTACCGTGAACACCAT
Organism: Rhyacophila brunnea; assembly: GCF_057557595.1. Classification (NCBI taxonomy): domain Eukaryota; kingdom Metazoa; phylum Arthropoda; class Insecta; order Trichoptera; family Rhyacophilidae; genus Rhyacophila; species Rhyacophila brunnea. The sequence goes on along the minus strand of NW_028233170.1, from coordinate 31,797,956 downwards.
TTGGAAAACGCTACTATAGAGCGTCGCATTGCCTTTAACCTTTGCGATAGGTAGGGGGGCCCGACAAATATCCTAGACTTGGGGTCTGCTTCAGGATGTGGGGACCATGTTGGGTATCGAGCAGTCACATATCGACTGGCAGTATTAAATTTCACTGGTTGAGTGGTCATCGCTGTAGGATTGGTTTCCCGAATAGACCAAATGTTCAGGAGACGAAAAGCAAATTTCATAATCCTATATTTAAATACATGGAGATATTTAAATTGTTATTTTTACAGCATATGAATGATGTATTCATTACCATTGCAAAGTAATTTAAAGAAAGGGATGGTTCTAGTCCAATTAGATACAAAAAAATATTCTGCATTAAAAGGTCGATTTCGACAAAAACTGATATTCGGGAAACCAATCCTATAGCGACGTGGTGTCAACAAGGATGCCAGATTGACTGATGCAAGCACCTGAAGGATTGTAGAGACAAATGAATTTCTTGGAAGAGACTATGACCCTGTCTTGGGTTACTAAACTACCAACGATGATGATTATATTCAATAAAATATCAGAACCACTTTCATTCGTTCAGATAGGTATAATCAACTAATGAAAAATACATTTTTTACCGATACCTACTTACAGTGTTTATTTATTATATTTTACGAAATTACAGGTAACACAATTAAAGTGACCTGATCTTAGATTATAGAAATTATATTTCATCGATTATATTATATTATTCGAAGACGTATGAATCAATCCTTGTCTCACCGTAGTCCTGGGATCTTTTGTCTGCTTAGTTAGATTACAGATGTCTTTCTTTTTTTCACCAATCAGACAAATCCCTTGATACTCTGGAGATACCGTTGTGTCTCGACCGTCATAATTAAAATGTAGTGCCGTAACTAGAGCTGGGTTTCCGGAATTTCCCGACGGGAATTCTCGAGAAATCTCGAGAAAAGGGATTCGGGATTTCTTTATTATCAAATATTAATTGAAAAACGATTTTCTATATGAAAAGAGTGGACATATAACACAAAACGTTCAAAGACTGATCGGGGCATTTAACACAATTAAGCCAACGTCGACTCAAAATGAGCACAATTTTTGCAACATCACGGAATTCTGTGTCTCAAAGCGTAGGTACGCGATTGTTAGACGCAGCGATTAACAGTCTGACAGTGTTTTTTTGAAATACTATTTGAATAAGAATTTTTTTGAATTATCTTTGTTTTCCTACTGTGTTACTTGTCTTCTTACATAAATAAAAAAATATTTTTTTGGAATTTGTCTGTTTTTATACTGATTTTAGGATTTTTACAGGTTTTTTTTAAATTTCCCGATATCTCGAGAATTCTTTTCTGGAAATCCCGAATCTCGAGATTGAGATTTTCTCGGGAAATACCCAACTCTAGCCGTAACTCACTATTTAGCCTTGATAAGTGCGTAAAATATAATAATTAACGTCTCAATAAACGCGGGCAACAGAGTTTGTATCTAGTCTATCCATATTTTCATGTCTTCAATAAAAATCTACTTTCGCTCAGTTTTTCTTGTGTACCGATTGGGTTGGGTACATTGGGTTACCGTACGATATTGAATGTACGATATGGTTAAAAAGGCATCAAAACTTTATTTAAATCATACGAGTATTTCTTATAGCCTACAACTCATAATACTATCTTGATCTCACCACTTACTTTCATATCCTTTTCTCACAATTAAGTACCTATTTCTCTCTTTGTCGCATAAACTTTTAGATCAATGTATTTTATTCGTAATGGAATGCGATGCTCTGTTTGCAATGTGCATTTATAAGTATTGATGACGGGGACCTAAATGAAATCTATCAATAATTATATTATATATTTACTGAATAATTTCACTGGATTAGAAAATAATAACATTTTAATTTGATGTAATATTGGTGATTCTAAGAATAGCTCAAATTTAATATGAAGATGACGAAGTGCATATTAACTGAAATATTTGCAATTTAACGGGCTGGGTAACCTAAGGTAACATTACAGTAACGGGAATGTTAATATCACCTCTTCGAAGAGTTGCGAAGAGGCGGAGGGAGGAAACAGATCAGTAGGTATCGTTATCTTGGTTTAGCGTATTCTCAAACCATTAATATATTATATATAACTATTGATTCAACGAGACAATGCTTCACTGTACTTTTTTAAACGATCTATTTTTTATTTATGTTTTCCTTTATATAAATATAAGAAACGTTTTAACAAAAAATATGTGTTGTAGACATCAAGCCCGCAAACGTTTTCATAACATCAGAAGGCCTTGTGAAATTGGGAGATCTCGGCCTTGGAAGATTTTTCAGCCAAAAAACCATGGCAGCTCATTCACTGGTCGGAACGCCTTATTATATGAGTCCAGAGAGGGTCAGAGAACATGGATATAACTTCAGATCCGATATCTGGTCGCTGGGCTGTCTTCTTTATGAGGTTTGCATATTATGTATATTATAATACTATAACAAATTATCAATATCGATTGTAAGTGAAGCACAATATAGGTCCCAATAAAGTACAGATTATCATTCTAGTACAATGTATGCTGAGTAGGGTTGAGTATGAATAATATGAGAGACTCAGTTAGTTTTGTGATTCGATTACCTGAGACGATAGCATACACGAAATGTCGAAGTACATAAGGTTTCAAGTTTTGTGTATTCAATATGAGAGACGCAGTTTGACTTCTAATGTGTGTTTTATGTTTAACGTCATTTGTCTTCTTCTTATTCGTTGAGACCTAAACACCTCTCTCATATTATACATACTCAACTCCCCCAGCACCCTCTCTATTAATAGACTTTATTACAAATCTAATGTTGCCAATATTCTTTCATTGCGTCTTTACGTTTAAAAAAGTATGTCAGCACATAATTAGTGTGTCGTTCGTTCTCAGTTTTCGTCGCAGCCAATATACTATGATATCCTTTAATCCTCACAATCAATTGGTAGCGACCGCAAACAATAATTTATTGAATATGCATAATTTTAAACATACCAGAAACATACTTACTTAGTAGAAAATTATATTTGAATAAAATATTGCTACGTTGTGGGGCTCGAATATGCACCCATTGGATTGCAGCATCGTTAATAATAATTGATAAAGCGCGTTGATCGGAATCCAACAGATGCAAAGTCGAGTCTCGCTAAGTATTACATTTTTTCAAAAATTATTTTCTAGTACCTAGATATATTTCTGAGGTGTTACATAACATATTATATTAATCAACGAATGCCATATGAAACGTGATTTATTCATTGAACTAAAATAACACTAAACAATAATTTATTGTTGATGAAATAATAGTAAGCAGCTTTTGTAACGTGCATCTCCCTGAGACCAGATAATCAGATAGCCAGTGGTTGCATTTAAAAATGTATATTAACGTTACATAACGAAATGTTAATATTATTAACCATTAGGTAGGTATGCGATATGCGTTAACAAGTATTTTTCTTAATAAAACTTTAGCGTACTTTATTAATACACATTAATGGTCATCTGAGGTCATCAAGAGGCCAGCATTTTATTCATAATTAAATCAAAATATATCGACATCCTTATTCTTTCGTAACATACAGGCTGCACACAAAATTTGTTTCATAAATTTAGGTATTTTACGTAGATGTCATCAAAACGAATAATTGAAATGTCCGGTGAACAAAATTTATCGACCATGGTGCCTACATAATACATAAAAAGAAACTGGTGCATTTACCGTACGATCACTATTTATTATACCGTCTCTGTTCTGGCAGAACACACTAACTGAAGAATACTAGTTTTGAGTAATTTGACTTTGAAGTTGTTAAAATGTTTGAAATGGTCTATCATGTGAGTTTATTAAGTAATCGTAAGAAGGATGACTTTAAAATGAAGACTGTTTATTTATTAAGAAGGTTTCCAGACGGACCAGAAAATTTGAAATAAGGAACATTTTGGTATAACTAACTCAATATGACATTTTTTCGAATTAGTGTCTTCTGCCAGAACAGTGACAGTTACCATAATAAATCGTTAGGTGTTCGAATTTAGAACTAAGCCCGTCACAGTATAAAAAGAATTGAATGATGTATGTCAAATGTTAGCATGTGGCGCCCTCACTCAGCGGACAATGTATACTTACTGGTATTATAAATTTTATACTAACTAAATATCTTCATGTTGTAGTTTCGTTTAACTCACATGATTCTTGAAGATAATCTCTTATTTTTAGATGTAATTTTGGTAATCAATAACAGTTAATAAAATAAAATATATAAGTCAGGTCGTCTTGTTTAGTAGAATCGACATCGAGAGAAGGGATGTTGGTATGCGCTCAGCTAAGGCTGTCCATGTGTTGTGATTGCGTTTTCCCTTTATCCCCCGTGCAGACATACCGCGCCGACTGGCTTCTATATTTCCTACGGTGAATGAGCTGACAGTCGATCTAGTGGTCTAATGCTGAGTTCGTGGTTCGTTGTTGGCGGTCAATCTAATAATGACACGCCCCTTCTATTAAAAGGTTTCTCACCTTTCCATGCTATCATAATATTATGTAGAATAATGTGTAGATCGTACTTTTTACCGTTTTTGCATTTTTCGTTACTGCCTCGGGCGCTAAAATAACTTGCTACAACTCTGCGGAACATCAATTATACTATGCTCCTAATAATTATTCACGTGAGTCATCAATGCCGATGTTGACATATTATTATGTTTACAAACATTTATCAAATTTTTTCATTTATATATTAAAATGTTACCTAAACGCATAAAATCTAAACGTTTTCCTGCTTATTTATATGTTTATTTTAAATATAAATGGTTTCTTTTCTCTTTATATCATTCGTTACCGATTTTGCAAATTTCAATATTTTACTTCCGATACCGATATGATATTCTAATTCCTCTTTTCGGTCGCTTCCTCTTAGTTGAGGATCGTAACCGCCCTGAAATACAACCATCTTCTCTGCAACCAAGTCTCTCTACCATTCATGTTTCCCTCATGGTTGAGTGAAGGCTGTCCCCATTAAGGTCGTCTACTTGATCGCTCCAGCGCGCCGATATTCTTTCGCTGCTTTGCCTTCCCGAGGCTACCAAATCCATCAGTATCTCAAGATTAATCGGTCCACGGTGTACAGTATGTTCTAAAATCTGCAGAATTCATTCCAGATATTATTGTCGATAATCGTTGCAACATCCCGAGTCTCTGAATAATTGACTGGTCCATCTTGTTACTATTCCCTATTAATAGGTAAGGTCAATCTGAATAACATTTTTTTTTTCAAAACCGTAATAACCATACACAATATTATTGTTTTAGGCTAGCTAACGTTTTGTTTTTTTGCTTTGATGATAATTGTCTGTTGTACCCAGGGAACTCAATAATAATGGGAACTGAAATACCTAACGGGCAACCGATCTCGAGTGTGGAAGAATATGGCATAAACTTAAACACGTGTTTAGAATACACTTGTATTTCGTTCTCACAACTGCTCTCGTCTTATCCACTGATACTCATTCAATATTGGTGTATTTGAAATTGCAACACACACTGTTGCACGTCTATAATGTGTGGTTCATTTTCTTAGAACACTCACACATTTAAAACCTTGCGTCAACATGTAGTGTATTAGGTTATAGCCGATCGGAATTATATTTATTAATCTGTTCTGTGGTGGTACCTATTCGGTGAATTTATAATAATTTCAAAACTACTAAAAGGATTTGAAGCTTTTATTTATCCCTATAAACCGAAAAGAGAAAATGCCACTGTAAATAATACAATCCCAATCGATAAAAACTATCATTATTTCAATAAAATTACTTTTATATTAATCAATATAAAATTTGAATTTTATCTTATTTAATATACTTAGAACATATAGTATGGTTGAATGTGATGAAGGTACCTCAGATGATACGTAGGTAGTTATTAAAAATAATTCGCATTTAATGTGAAAGATGTGAGTTCTAGTCTCACTCAGGCCAACTTTTTTTATGGGATTTTATCTAAGGTTTTTCAAAATTATATATTACTTCAATACAGGAAAAGTTAAGATAGTATATTATATACATATTCATATATATATTCCTATATTTATGAAACACCTGTTGTGCATACTCTGTGAAGATAATCGTTAATGTAAAACTAATGCCCCCCATTATGAAAAAAATGATGACACGAACCATTTTTTTTTTAATCAAAATTTTCTTAAATATCCTGATTTAAATATCGTTCGATAATTTTGTAACATTATCCTTTTAAAATATGTGTTTATATAACCATCATTACTTTTTAATAATATGATAAGTATATTCGATAAAATTCCATTTGTTTTATTGTCATTCATAATTATATTCATCATTCCTAATATTATAATTACAAAGTTTTATAAGTATTTTAAAACAATCTAAAAGACGAAAGATAGACAATAAACAGAGGGTTGGAGCGAACTCTTTTTCGAGTTGCTGCACTCCAGCTTCGCCCCGGGACCTAATACTTGCTCCAGCTCCGATCCAGGGACCACTCCGCTCCGGGTGAAAAGTTTTAATATGTATCAAGTATATTATGTATACAAATGTTAAAAATAAGTATTTTTGAAATAAGGTTTATTATTCGTCCTTTTCATTATCAACTTTATTAAACAAAATTCCGACAGCAAATCGCCTTTCATTACCTGCCTGTTATGTCAAAAAAGTGAGTTATTTATTACTCGGCAGTGTTGCCATATTTCAAATAATTCCAGTGTTACAAAGTGTCAAATATAGTTTCATTGGATTTTAGGACGAAAATTTAATAATAAAAAAACATCCGGAGCAGTGGAACACTAAAAATTCTCGGTGCTCCAGGTAAAACCCCATTGCTCCACTGATCAGTGCTCCGCTTCGATGCTCCACCTACAATAAACACCTTATTTATTTATTTTTATATTTATTTGGATTCATTTCAAGGGGAAAATACGTTTGCGTAAAATATAAACAGATATCAGTAATTAAGTACCCACCTAATCAATTTTGATAATCTGAATTAAATGCAATTATAATTTATAGATGTAATCATCTATAATTAAAATTGTAAAGAAATAATTCAAAAATTGATTCTCGTTTCTTGATTATTTTTGACAGGGATAGTCTTGTTTTGTGATTCGGAAGTCGAGATTGAATTAGTCTGATTTTTGTTTTGAAGACCTATAATATACTCGTACAAAGATCTCGTCTTCGAATTGGGATGAAATTGGAAAAAAAATATTTGGAAAAAAGAGCTAAAACAAAGCTATACCCAACTCTGGTTTCTGCTCTAAAATCTTAAATCTTAATAAATAATATTAACCGTCCAGTTTAAAAAAAACAGTTAATCTACTGTGATCTAAAATTCATCGAAAATTTGGTCGAGTGATTAACAACCATTTACGTTAAAAAGATCCGTAATAAAACCTCTTCGGGAGGAGGTCAAGATCCACGTAAAATTTTAGAGCAAATAAAAAAATAATCTAAATTCAAACTTATATTTGGGGTAGGCCAACTACTAGATAAATGCCATAGAATTCTTCGATTAATTATTTTCTCGTTAGGTACCGTTTAATAACTGTTGGGTACCATTGGTTAACAAAGTTTATCGTTTTTCCACCCGTTGAGTGACATGTCAGTTTCGTGTGTTTTACAATTCTGCAATATGCTTGACCACACAAATCTTCGTGCCATGTTGCACTGCTTTCGTAGTTATTCTTTTAAATGTACATGCATAATATTACTTCTCTTTAATTTATATCCGTAAAAATTGTAGTATTTCTCTTTATATTCAAAAAAACTTCCATTGTATATTTAATATTTCCGTAATGATGAAGTCCTCCTCCAACAAATGTGCGATCAACATTGAATTAATGTGCGATCATTATTGAATAACATTGATTTAATTTATTTCAATGTTACACACAGGGATCTCTCCTTGACTCATTTATATTTAAAATAACCGGCCCGAATTATAATATAACTATAATTAGCAACATTCTTTCTACGTATTAAATTATTCTCTTTTCACATTCATGTCAGTCAACCTACATGATAACAATATTGATCGCCAAATGAAATGTCATTCGGTTCATTTTGTCAATAATATTTTATTATTATTAGATAAAATAACACAAACAATTTAAATTTCAACAAGAACATCATTGAAAGTATGTAATAGTAATACTTATTGCTTTAAAATATGTAAGTAATTTCTACTTTTAGTCGCGCATAATCAAATGTTGTTTTTTTTTTCAGCTGGCAGCACTTCAGTCGCCATTTTATGGAAATAAAATGAATCTTTTTTCTTTAATACAAAAAATTGAAAATTGCGATTACGACAGCCTGCCATCGTTTGCATATTCAGAAAAGGTGATTTATTTTTCATATAACTATAAGAATTGATTTTTTTTCTATACATAATAATACATATTATATTGCATTTTTTTAACAAAAAAGACCTCGCACGTATATGGATCTTTTTACCATTATATCTATTTTATTCGATTTTCATCGATTTTTAACTAACTCCCCGACTAGCTAGATATTTGAAACTTTTCGTTGAAATTGAATTCATTTTAAGTTAATTCTGATTTGTATGAAAAGTTATTTCGGAAGAAATCCGTAATCCAATCCACTATTATTGGTTGCTAAGTGGGTGGTCCTAGCAACTAAATTATTAATATATAGGTACGTGCGTTACTATGGAAATCAAAATGACATTTCAGTATTCTATATTTGTTTGTTTGTTGCAAAATAGCAAAAAAATGATTTGTTGACAATTGCCTTATTTGTCCTAAATTATTAATACATAGAATTGTTTATAATTGTATATTTGTTTATATGATTCAAAACAAAATTTAAAAACGTGGTAAGTATATAAAAAGTTCTTTTTATATTGTAATTATTTATATATATATTTGTATTTTTCTGTATTTCTCATAATAACAATGAATATATATAATTAATATAAGTACACACAAGGGGCACTAATCGCCCACAGGGATGCCCTAAAACCCGCTGGATAGACGAGCTCATAAAGTTCGGTGGATGTACGTGGCAGCGAAAAACTAGTGACCGATAAGAGTGGAGAGAGCTATGGGAGACCTTCATCCAGCAGTGGATCGACCCGGACTGATGATTATGATGACATACACTTTATTAAAACAATAAAAAAATACAAACCTTTACGACGGAATGGTTTAATTAATAATTGGTTGCAGTGATTGTTATAATATACTAAACGTAGTAGATTAGTGAATAAAATTTCCGCCTTAAAACTCGTAGTTCGTAAAATTGGATATGTAAATCAACATTTTACAACGTTTTTATTAGCTCGTATTCTTGTTTGTCCGGTGGTTGTTTATCCAGTACAAATCTTGCAATCGATTTTTAACTAACTTCCCGACTGGCTAGACATTTGAAACTTTTAGAATATATCAGAACACGATGCCAATGCATTCTTTTAATACTTTTAGCCATCTTTAAGTATAAAATTTTGTGCGTATGCAGTTCGCCGTATCACACTTCACCGTGAAATATTGTATCAGAAATATATGGTCATATATTAAAGACCGTCCAACCACTTTGGGTCGTATGGTACTGAGATAAATTTATGTCTAAATAAAACACGGTTCTTGCCGGCCGAAATAGCCGATATCCTGAATTATTTGTTAGGTTGGGTTTGTTTTCATTATTGAAGAAACATTATTGTCGGCAATGCTCCACGAACAACGCGTAATTTTTTCATCTCGCTGCTATAGAGATGAGATGACCATATTATAGTATACGGTGATCTCTTTCCGGTAAGAAAGCTCACGGCGACCTGTGCTATGGTGAAATGTAATACGTATAATTTACGTCATGTAACCGCATAATGTGTATATTTACTTTCATTATTGCAATGCTTTCTACATTTAATTAGACAGCACAGTTCGTTTTAATGGTATATTATTATGACAGATTTTGTTTTTTACGTTTACTCTAATAGGTATTACCTACCTATTTCAGAAAGTTTTATCGAAAACAATAAAAGTTAACCTCGATGATTTTTGAAAATAAATTATAGAAGTTAAATATTTATTTTTAACGAATTTTATCATGCAGTCTGCAAACAACCAGATAATACTGGATTTCAGATAGTAAAATTAATATTCTTTTAATAAATTGATTAATTTACATTTTTATCACACAGTAATGCCTATAATAAAACAACCTCTTTCCTGTGTGTTTTACAAAATATTAAATAGGTGTTAATTTATACAGCTTTAGACGAATCAAATCTTTTAGCAGAATAACGATGACTCAACAATTTGATTCAATAAGATTCGTTCACAATTATTTATTTATGGTTTACTTACATAAATCAGTATAATAGGTTTGATCTCACATGCAACTAAAATATCAAACTGGTCATAACCGGATTGGAAAATACTAACTAGAATATATAATAATTATTTATGTATAACTAGTAATTTTATTTAAATATGTATGTAAACACCGTTGCTTTGATATCACATCATCGACATTTCATCATTAAGGGCACAGGTGCCGTATAACGGTCAACAATTAAGAATAAGTATGAAGTATATCTGTGAGCAATGTCTGAGGAATACTTTGTAGGAAAAATTTATATATCATTCAGTGGCGAAGGGTGGAGGTAGACTGTGGAGATCCGACATACATAGTGCACACTAAAATTTGTCAGTCATACGTATTTGTTTTCATTGGGATAATAATACAAATTGCAGGTAGTGTTGGTTAGCTTTTAAAGTTCAATTAAACTCTGCTGCAGCCAAACGATAATAGTGGAGGTAGGCTGTGGAAAATCGACAAAAATAGTACACACTTTTGTCAATCATATTTATTTGTTTTCATTCAACTAAGAACACATAACAAATTTATATGCCTATATCAAACCATAAAAAATATTGTTCTATCTATAAAATATCAAAAATTTGATTTATTCAATTTAGTGGCATAATTTTGAGATATTTTATATATTGAAGAATAGTTTTTATCTTCTATATATTACGGTTTGATTTAATGTTGCTCCTTTTCTCATTTATTCTATTTTTATTCTTTTATTATTATTATTGTTTACCTATTTATGAATTCTCAATATAGTAATTTATAATTGTAATAACTGTTTTTTTGCAATGAAGTACTTAATCCCTGTTTTTTCTCATTTTTTTTTTAAATCATAAAATACATGTTAGGTATAGATACTAGATAGCATGGCAAATATAGAACACAAAACATTAAAACGAACCAAATACGCTTGAAACACAAAAAGTCGATTTTTCAACATTTTTATTAGGCCGTATTCTTGTTTGTCCGGTGGTTGTTTATCCAGTACAAATCTTGCAATCGATTTTTAACTAACTTCCCGACTAGCTAGACATCTTAAACTTTTAGAATATATCAGAACACAATGCCAGTGCATTCTTTCAATACTTTTAGCTTTTAGCCATCTTTAAGTAGAATTGAATTCATTTTCAGTTAATTCTGTTTTGTATGAAAAGTTATTTCGACACCATTATTGGTTGCTAGGGGTCTGGGGTCCTAGCAACTAAATTATTAATATATACGTGCGTTACTATGGAAATCAATATGACATGTCAAAATGACATTTCAGTATTATTTCTATCAAGTATATTTTTTTTGATCGTTTAAGCTAGGCAAGTCAAGTTTATATGATTCAACAGAAAATTTAAAAACGTTGTACTTATATAAAAAATTCTTTTTATCTTGTAATTATTTATAAATTTAAAATTGTGAAAATATTGTTTTTTTACACATACCCTCCCATAAATAGACAATGTTCAAATAAATGTGAGTGCATTTTAAATATTATTTCAGTATCGAAGTCTCGTCGACGTCTGCATTCGGGCTGAGCCGGAGGATCGTCCAGAGATTGACTACGTCTACGCGATATCCAAACAAATGCACTCATTCTGGTCAAATGAAACTAATCACTTTAGTACAAATGAATCAGCTGGAACCAGTGGCTCTAGTAGAAATGTTGTAAGAAGCTTTACAAAGGCAAATGATAGAAAATAAAAATGCATTATTATGTAATTAGTTCGTAGGTACTGTAGATTATTTATTTTAATTATGTGAGGATTTTGAATTCGAATTGACGTGTTTATAAAATTAATTCTATCCATTTCGATATGTGTACAAATATTATTAATCTTTTCGAAATAAAAATATGTTTAATAAAATAAAACAATTATTACCGAATTACTCTACTTCCTTGATCGTTTCTCCTCAACCCAAGGCGGGTCCCGACCTTCAAGTATTAGATTCCAATTGCCAATATTGTATTATTATCATGGCTGAAAGTGATTGACTGATTATCACCTGGAGGCCCGGGCATGGGTAGGGCCCGGCGAGGCGCCTCGACCAGCGAAGTGAGATAAAACACATCACAAATTCGCTCTTACAGTAAAAAAGTCGCCTGCGTCGCATCAACATTTAAAAATATGTGGTAGGACAACGCAATTTAATGCGATATTATAATGATTGATATATTTAAATGATAACGTGTAAATATTTTTAGTATATTTCCTGGCTCTAATAAAAATGACTAAATATCCAATACGGCGAGGGATCGTATGTTACTTAGCTACCATAAAATGAGTGTCGACAACTCAATAACTCAAGTGGATTAATATAAAAATATAAAAAATCATTAAACTAACCAGGGAACAGATGTTCTGTGAAAATAACACTGAATACATGGAATACCTATTTTTAATTTTACCTTGCGAAACCTTTGGGTTACGCAGTATACATTGGGAATCGCTGCTGTAGAGCATGCCCTTTTAACCTTCGCGATAGGTAGGGGGGCGGAAAACATCGTTGCATGAGGCCCGTTTCAGGATGTGGGGGCCATGGTTATAATATTACTGTTTCCTCATGTCGGGCTCACCATGCACCAATAGCGAGGGCTGTGAACTGTTCAATGCACTCCATAGAGATGTAGACATTTTTTGCGATGCAATATGTATTTTGTTATATTATTTAATTTGTATTTTTCTAGAATTATTGTGGTTTATTTATTTTATTTCTTTTACTACAAAATTATTTACTAATTTAATTTACCTGTACTTTTTATTCTAAATGTCATGTTGTGAACGTCTTGAATTCATAATTCCTTATATGCTCAATGTGTATTTTTGTTATATAAATAAATATTTGATATCGATGCGCGTAGCCGCATCATCCCCCAACGAAACCGCCCCTGTCTGTCATATTCTACTACTCTTCACCTTTTTTGGAGATTTTAAATAGAAGTGAAAGGAGATTGCTACACACTGCTGCTAACGCTGATAATTACCTAATATTTATTTGAAAATAGTTGCCAATTTGACGTCAATAAAATAGTTATGGAGTCACTTTCCAGTGTTGTTATAAAAATAATCATTATTTTTTGTATGCATAATATGTGTGCATCAAAGAGATTGAAAGACTGGGAGGAGTCCAATCTCTTTGGTGTGCATCCTTTAATAGCGTAGTAAATAGTTAGATAACATAAATGAAAATAAAAATAACTAAATATATTGGATAGAATAAGACTGCAGATAAGACCATAAAAAATATTTTAAATTAGTAATTAATTTATTTATGTTTTGAATTGAACTGCTATTCAGGCTATTTTCGAAATTGGGACACTTCAATCAAATTTTTGCATTATGTACCTATTAATCAAAATGCCACTATCGAATTTAATGAATGACGTAGGTAAATAATTAATACTTCATTTATTTTGAACTTTTGGTCAATAACAAAGATGAATTATTTCAAACAAAAACAATTATAATTTATTATAATATTCAAAATTATGTCAAGTATATTTACGAATAGATACATAGTCCATGAAATGATGATTTGAATAATATAATCTAAAATTTCTCTGGCACACAAAGTTTGATTTTTAGGTACTTACGTATGTATATACCGACTTAATCATGATGCATCTTTTATTTTTAATTCTTTATGACATAAATAAAGAAAAATAAAGGAATAGAGCGGATGTACATACGATGTCTTTATAATACCTACAATGAAATTAAGGGGAGTTTTTTTACATATAATTTTCAACATAATATAATAATCGTTTATAGGATGGTTTATTTATAAAATAGAAACACTTCCTGTTTTAGTATTTATTCAGAGTTCTCAGAGACCAATCAACAATAACAGAGAATACTTCAAACGGTACGCAAAAATAGATTAACAAGATAAGATGACTCGCTCGACCAAATAACCAAATGAACTTGCCAAAGAATTAGTTCAGTTCAGGTAGGTATCGCATTTGACAACTAGATAATCACACTTAGTACTAGAAATGAATGTCGATAGTGTACGGTGCTTAGTTTCACAATAGGACGTGTATGATCAAAAGGGTCACAGCTAATCAGAATGCGCATTAAAATTTACCACATATATATAGGAACAATTTTATTATTACCTACCATGATTATTTACAATACTTTCAAATGTGTAAAAGATCCTTTATAATATGTAATCATATAAGCAATATTTCATATTATAATAAATCCCTAAATACACTAAAAACCAGAGCGCACCCGACACGACATGTTGAAGGGGGTTTCTCTAATAACCAAACCTGAAATGCGTCAAAAGCATGGAATACATATTTTCAAACAAGACATGTCTGTTACAATAAATTCTTTACATAAAATATAATGTCATCCAAATCCTGTAAGCTAAGAAAAATTGTGTTACCTTTGCTAGATTCTGGGACGCTATTCAAGAACCGATACGTGATATAATTAGTGATATCTTATATCATCGTATGGCATGTTGCAGTAACATATAACTGGCCTTGCGATGATTGGATGATTTTGCCCCCTGCTAGATAGGTACTTCGTTTCAGTGGCTGTTTGCGTATAATGCTAGTTTTCCAGTTAGGAATAATGTTAAAGCGAAGATCGACCCGACTAGGGAATCCAATCCCGAGCCAAAATTCTGATCCCGGGATTTCGGAATTACAATTTGACAATCCCGGGATTGGCATTTTGTTCCATTGTTAATATAAAAATTTTATATTTACAAATAACATTGATAAAACCGGTCAAAAATAAATCTATTATAATTTATACTATTTAAGACATATATTGTTAATATTGTATACGTTCAATCTTGGAAATACACAAGTTTAACGGAGTAAATAATATTGTAATATAAATAATAATGAGAATTTAATATGAGATTGCTGTTTCTGATAGTAAAGACATAATGAATGGATTAGCGAGATTTAAAATATTAAAGCAAATAATAATGGCGTACTTATGGCATTTCCGCTTCATAAATCTAATTAGTCAGCCAAATATGAAACTGCCGTAAAACGTATCATGGTGGAATTACTTTGTTAAAAGTGGGAAGCATTGTTTTTTTCCAATCTTTCTCATTTTTAATAATTTATGTGAAAAAATCAAATGAATCGGCAACCTACTCATGGGTATAAATCAAACTTCATTCAAACTCAGTTTATTTATAATGTAGTTATTTTTTATTAAAAGTATTTTTTCTGTTATATTTTCGCTTTTAATTCCATAAAAATTGATAAAAAAAATCAATCCCGGGATTATGTTTATCAATCCCGGGATTCATAGATATCGAATATAGCTCGGGATCCCGGGATTGGAATCCCTAGTCCCGACGCTGGCCGACACCTGGATACAGTGCTCAGTGATGCCCCAATGAAGTGCCGCCCTTAGGCAGAATTAGAATGCCATGCCATCTCATATTAAGATTCAAATTGTATTCAAATTTGTTAAGTAAATAGCTACCTTTGCTTTACCCATTTATTTTCGGCTATCTCAAACAGACAAATGCAACAAAACGCTTAATAAAACGGACATACACATGTTATCATCTATTGAGGAATAGATCATTTCCACTAAACCTGTTATCAAATAGGGGTGGTTCGGGTACGTGGAGGTTTTAGCCGCTGACAAATTTGGAGTCCGCCTTATGGTTTTTTATACTATGATATCGGCACTTTCTAACGAAGCGATCGCATCGTCAGCTTTACGCAAAACCACCATTGATTTCAAAAGTTGTAATGATCGCAATCGATCATTCATTTTCCATCCCTAATCAATATATGACCTATTCACCCTCACGGGACATCTTTGGGGTGATGGCATGAGAAAAAGATCGATGTCATGTAGGTATGATAATAAATAATAATGCATTTACAGAATCAAATGAGTTTAAATTTGATATAAAATCCAATAATATAAATATTTGTTTATTTGTTTATTTTAAATCATAATAATGAGCAGGCAAAACGGTTTGTTATCAGTATTTCACAGATAGTACTAGTTTTTTCGATTGATATGTCACTTAACAACTGGTTTGCGAAAACCGGTGAAAACTGGATAAGTGAGGAAAATTGCGTAAACATAAATAAAATCTTAATTAACATTCCTGTATCTCTAATATAATAACCACTAATTACTATTATCAGCTTTCCCAAAAAAAATCTCTAAATTTCAACTTCACTACGGCATTGACTGACTCATCGATTGTCTCCGCCATAATGCCAGTGCTGATCAAGAAACTTTTTCTGAACGGCAGGAAAATAGATGATGATAATCTTGGAGAAATCTGGCGCCGATAATGACAAGCATTTGAAGTGCGTAGCTCCCATCTGGCAATAGACCCAATGGTATATTTCCTGGGCTTCCTACTCCCCTAATTACAACATGAGTATGTATTACGTACACTGTACAACATAATATGTTGCGGACATACCCGATGTGTATATAGCATTCATTGGTGGGTATCAGACCTGCATTTATGTGAACTCGGAGATATTTTAAATCCTCAATGCAATTATTCAATTCATTTGTTTTTGTGTACGCGCGCACACCTACCAAAATGTGTCCGCACACATGTCTTCATCTCCCGCACAGTCCTCACACAAACATTTTGTAAAAGAAAGTTTCCTTTGCCAGATTTTAGTAATCACTACAGGTGTGTTCAGTGTACGTAACAAACAATTCAAGTGAACAATACGATTGCTTGCACAGTTACATGTATAGTACAATAATTATATCTACTTATTAATTATAGAAAACGTATCCCCTAAAAGTGTCAAAAAGGAGTGGATGTGATATTTCACATATGATCATTAACAAGAAATCCTGCGATAAATTTAAATTGGAATGGCTCTCTGAAATCGTATGCCATCTTCGACGCATTCGAAAAAAGTAAGAATTGGTGATGTATTTGTTCATTCAGAAACAGATGATTGTGTCAAATGCATCATATGCTCCGCAAAAAATATGCAAGGAGAATTCACGTCTGGAAAGAAGTGGATTGAATGGAGTTTGTATCTTTTAAAAAGGCATTTAAGTCAAAAAATACACCGGGATGCTATTACGAAATTGAAAATTTTGAAAAGAGGTGAACTTTTGAAAATGATGAAACACCCGAAGAACGAAACAATAGGATTGAGATTGCTGAGCGCCAAAAAACTGGTTGCTATCTAGTCTTTGTGTTAATTGATAATGTACTATTGGCTCTCAAAATAAAATGCTTATATGCTCTCTGTACAAGATGTATCTAAATACACATATATTCACGAAAGCTGGTGCAGTAAAAATTATGCGTTTGAATTTGTCAAATTCAGTAATGCAATCATTAAAAAAGTGTCCTATGAAAATGAAACACACATTATAGACGTGCAATAGTATCTGTTGCAACCTTCAAATACATCAATATTGAATAAGCGTTAGTGCATGAACCGAGAGCATGTTGTCAGAACGAAGGTCACGCTTATAATGACGTGTTCTTGACACGTGTTTAAGTTTATTCCATATTCTTCTACACTCAAGATCGGTTGCCTGTTACTTCACACCCGTTAGGTATTTCAGTACCTATTAATTATATGTTTCCTGGAAAGAATGCATTGTCTTTTAAATAGTTTATTTTTAAGTTTGCGGATAATAATTGCCTTTTATTACTAAATCCTCTTTATTCATGGCTGATTACTAGATTATAATATATTTATTGTAAATGTCTCTATCTATGTAAATTTTCTACCTAATTTAAAACTTCTAACTATTGTCCACTGAGCACATTCACACCGCATTTATTTTACACAATTTTAAAATACAGATAATGTTGTCGTTTTTAAATTGAATAATACATAATATAACGATATATTTAAAAGATCAGGCTGCAGGTGAATAGCACATCGTTTTATCTTAAATAAAAAAAAAATCACCACAAGTTAATCTGAGATCAAACCAAAATAATATTATAGTGTTGTTTTATAATACAAGAAGCAGGTATTTATGACAAAATGACCAAAAATATTTCATCAGAAAATTATATTTAGAATCAGCGGTTGATGAAATGAGAAAGGATTCTCTCATTCATGGATTTATTTTATTATACATTATTTATAATACACATTAAACATATATTTGTTTCCGTAGATATATTATATTAAAAGAACAAAATATGTAGGTATAGTATATTATAAACTATTAAATTATTATTTTAGTGTGGATGTTTTTAAAATGCCCCATTATTTTACCTACTTACTTCATTACATTTATATTATTAATTACCTTATTATATCAACAATATTTCTATGAACTACAGAATTATTTAAAATGCGAATCTTGATGTAAGCCTTTCTATGCCGCAATTAGTTAATTGATAGTAATTAACGTAAGAGTCGGTGTAATTAAGGCGTCCAAAGACGCTCTGGGCACTTAACCGGGTAAAAACGATATATAGTCAGGCCGCGACACGAGATTGCGAGTTCCGATGATAACTATGGATTGCAATACCGGTATTCAATTATTAATTAATACCGGAATACCGGTTTCAAAAATCTATAATACTGGTATTTTCGTTATTAAAAAAGCATACACAAAGCATAAGCAGTTTTTCGAAAATGAATTTAATGTTATTTTTGCAATACTTAGTACCTAGTGTATAAGTTTCATGCTGCCAAAACGTAAATATATTGACTTGAAACCAACAAAAATTAAATAATAATAAAACAAAATCCCTCAAATATACTTTAGATTAATTGTCGGGATGAATTGACATATTATTTCGAAAACGAAAGCATTCGTGGCAAATATTTTCAATATTCTATAACTATTGATCCAACGTTGATAGTTGTTAGTACATTCAACACACAAGCACTCGAACTTATAGTATTTGTATAATTTGCCAGTTCTACAATATTGTGATCTATAAATGTCAACATAATAATAAATATGAAGGAAGATACTTTAGGTTGCTATAAAATAATGTTTTAAATAGATTTTAATAGCTATAGTTATTGATAGGTACGTTTTGTTCGATATGTTTAAAGGAATACTGGTGTTCAATAAGAAATACCAATATATCGGTATTAATATATTCAATCGGTATTGCAATCCCTAGCGGTACCTAACCTGTTCGCAATAAATGAAGATTTTCGATTACATAATATGCTGTTCATACCAATTAACTTATCACCATTTTTTTTCAAAATGAAACAATCACATAAAATTGTCATAAGATATTATTTAATTTTTCGAAGCACTAAATTCGGAGTAGGTATCAAAAATTCTAAATGTAAAATTAACATTGATAATATTTAACCGGTCACTCATTATAAAAAAAAAAAAATCATTTTTGGACTAAAATTAACTACACAATATCAATCTAATCTTTCTCGAAGAGCTGCAAATATTTTCCATAATATTTTAAATGTTAAACAAAATAATGTTTGACGTCACAGAAATAGGTTATCATTGTATTCGTGAGTTTAATATTTTGTTTTATTTTTGTATGAAAATAGATAGTCACCATTTTAATGCTATTTTTTATTGATTATCTTAATACTTATCTACGTAAAAATATTATAATGTCAAATAAATTTCTCTTCCGTCATTTATAATGATTACAATATATTATCCGTCAAATCTAATGCAGGGCTCTAAATGACAGGAGCGCACCGGAGCGCCGGTACAATTATCGCTCCGTCTCGTGGAAAAAATAATGTCCTTGTCTAAACTAGATATATGCCATATAACAAAAAATCTAACACATTTATTTTTATAAAATACACATAAAATTTGATAGCTATGTTAATATTTCTAGGGCTCCGGTTTGTAAACTTTTCCATTTCGAGCGCTGATCGAATGTATCCAGTGACGTCCCGTATGCTGTAATAGGGACGGAATATAGTAAAGGGCGGCGAATGAAGAAACGAATTCAATGAATATTACAACTTTTGACAACTTCATTTGAAAGTATCGACATCTTAGTATTAAAAAATTATCGAAGCATAAATTAATAATAATACCAAATTTAATACATATCGTATTGGTAGTTTATCTCACACGCAATTTTTTTATAAGAGTGCCTCCAAACTTGTCAGCGTCACAGACTAAAGTGCTGAAGGTGTGTATGTGAATTTTAAGATAAGCGTATTTGTCCATTAAAGATAACCGAAAATAAAAAATAAAATATGTGAATAGTTGTGTACCCAACAAATTTTCATGTCTATCAATGAGGTCTATCAGAATCTAACAATGAAGTGAAACAGCATTCTAAGTCTGCTTAAGGGCGGACGTGCTCAGCGTGGGTCAAAATGGAGCTTTTTTCGATTTTCAAAGCATGATCCTGGACATTCCTTAAACGTTGTAGATAATCTATTTATATAATTTTGAAGCCTTATTATCCTTTATGTTTATTTTAAACATTTGATGACTGCATAAAGTATTTTTATTACATAAAATAGTATTCTTTTAAACCTCTCGCTCTAATGTTTTAGAATATAGTCATATTTCAGTACAAAAATGTGCAGTGGTGTTAAGATTTTTTACATTTATTAATTTTTAAACGCATTTATAAAACCATCAGTATAATTTATGTCGACATTATTAAAGTGAAATATTTACGATAAAAAATTATATTGATAATCTCTGTGTTCCCAAATTTGACAAGAATTAGGCATTTTATTATTCAAAAAATGGGAAAGATTAACACATTTGAAGATAATTCTAAAGATACTGATTGTAAGCTATGTCTTTGACGATTCAAGTGAGATAAACGTCATATGAATAATGATTGCTTTATAATAATTATTGACCTAAGAATAAGGTAGTGTTTTTTTAAAATACGCCATTTCTTTTGGCATTCCCAAGTGGTTGAGCTACAACATGCGGCGTAGCCATAAATTGACAAACTATAATTGAAGTAGGGAGTAAAATGATGTTAACGCGCGTGTTTGAACATGTACCGTTTTTTTAAAAAAAAATCGGTTAGGTACATGTTCAAACACACCACAAAGTGCGCCACTGAATCCCACTTAAGTGACCAAGTGACGGAGTTTTACCTTTATGGTCTCAACCGTGATACGACGAAGAGGTCACATTTCTGGATCCTCCCCAGTGGTGTTAAGCTAAATTAAATTGCTGGTTTTTCAAAACCATAATCGGTCCTCATCCCAAACATACTTTCCCAAGAGTACATTCTGTACAAGTCGGTTTACGGGAAGCCAGTCGGGAACCGCGTTAATTTTCATAGCCGATTTTGGCAAAATTAATGAATTCAAGAATGAAAACCTATCCTAACTTAACCTAGCCTAACCTAACCTAACCTAACCTTTTTTTTTTTTTTTTTTCGGCGGGGGGAAATCTTCTTAAGACACCACCAGCAGTCAGCGGCAACTGACTGATGGTAGTGTGGGATTCTTACCCACTAAAAACCCCCTCCTCTTCTCAGCTGCCCCCCCGGAATCCGCTTTTATGCATTACTTCAGGGAGGCAGCTATGTCCTTGCCTTTTGTTAGGCCACTTCTACCTGTTCTCCTCGCCGAGATCTTTCGTCTTCTTCTTTGGTCTTGAGGACGCACGATGCAAATTCTGCCCATGCTGACCATGCAGCTGTGCTTTCCAGCATTGAGGAAACCATGTTCGTCAGCGACATTGCTTCCTCGCTGACAATCCCTTTCAGGGTGTTTCTGGCTTCCTCCCAAGCTGGGCAGTCAAACAGCGTGTGCGCAGGGTTATCGTCATGGCCTCCACAGTGATGGCATTCGCGGGTCACTTCTTTCCCTATCCTGTGAAGGTAGTTGGAGAAGCATCCATGACCAGTGAGCATTTGGGTCAGGTGGTAGTTCAGCTCGCCGTGTTTCTTTTCGCACCACGCGTTTAGGTTTCCGACGAGCTGATGTGTCCACCTGCCCTTTGTAGAGGCATCCCACCTTTCTTTCCATTTTTGCATGGTCAGCTCCTTAGCGTCGACTTTTTTTTGACCGTTGTACACTGCTTGCCTTTCTTTGGCAAGCAGGTCTATGGGCGGGGTGGCAGTCAACACGAGGATGGCGTCCTCCGACACCGTGCGGTATGCCGAAGCGACTCTGAGTGCACTTCTTCTTTGCACTCTTGCCAGAGTGAGCCTCGTGCTCTCTATTTTGGTGGCATCGGCCCATATTGGGGCGCCGTATAGGAGGACGGAGTGGACCACTTCGGAGTAGAGTTTCCGTCTCTTTTGTTTTGGTCCACCGATTTTGGGCATCAGCCTGGCAAGGTCTTCTGCAATTCTCGTTGCCTTGGACGCCGCCTTTTCTGCGTGCTCTGCAAATCGCAGCTTGTCGTCGATCTGCACTCCGAGGTACCGTAATGATCTGGAGAACGGCACCTCGAAGCCGTCGACCTCAAGTTTTGGCGGCGCCAGCTTTCTGCGCCTTGTGAAAAAGACGGCTTCTGTTTTATGGACAGCGAGTTCAAGCCCTCTGCTGTCAAGCCATCTTCTGACTTTTCTTATAGTCTCCTCTGCAGCAAAGCGTAGTAGCTGGGTTGTTTTAGCTGTGACGAGGACGGCCACGTCATCGGCGAAGGCAACCAGAGTCGCTTCTTCGGGCAAGGGGATTTTAAGAAGGCCATCGTACATCACATTCCACAGAGCTGGCCCAAGGACTGAGCCCTGTGGAACACCCGCCGAAACGTTACGTTGGCACTTCTTGCCCATGCACTCGTACTCGAGTACTCGCTCCGTGAAGTAGCTCTCGACGAGCCTGACGATGTGCACTGGTGCGCCGATTTCGACAAGCGCGTTGAGGGTTTGTTCCCAATTTGCCGTGTTGAAGGCGTTCTTGACGTCCAGTGCAATCAACACAACGTGCTTACTTGCCTTGACACTTCCTTGCCAGACAAGTCGGATCGTCGCTACTACCTTCGCTATTGCATCGATGGTAGATCGACGAGGACGGAAACCGTGCTGGTTGTGTGACAGTCCTTTGTCTTCATCCTCCAATGACACCTGGAGTCGCTGAAGGATTAGTCTTTCTAGCAGCTTTCCGGCTCCATCGAGCATGCAGAGTGGTCGGTACGGAGATGGGCCAGGTGGCGTCCCCTTGCCCTTTGGTATGAGAACTAGTTTTTGCCTCTTCCAGGGCGAAGCGAAAGTTCCTTCCCGCAGACATGTGTTAAAAACCGCCAGCAGCAGCTCAGGGTCAGTCAATGCGATTCGTTTGATAACCGCGTTTGGAATGCAGTCTGGTCCTGGTGCCTTTGCGGTTTTTATGCGCTTGGCAGCTATAAGCAGTTCTGCTTCGGAGAATGGGCTGATCACCTCGTCCATCGCAGCACAGGAACTTTCTCTGGGCTGGTGCTGTGGAAAAAGGGTGCTTATTACCGACTCCAAATTGCCCGGACCCTGGAGGTAGGGATCTACGACTGCAGTCCGGAGCCTCTTTCTTACAATTTTGTAGGGCATGCCCCAGGGATCTTCATTGACTGAACTGCACAGCTCGGCCCAGCATCTTGCCTTGCTCTCTTTGATGGCTCTCCGTAGCGCCCCTTCCTGTGGTCTTGGTGATTCCGTTGGAGGTCGTCGTTGCTAGGTCCCGGCGTCTGGAGGAAAGGCATTCGCGGCGGAGCTCAGCAATGTCTTCGTTCCACCAGTAGACTGGCCGTCGCTGGTTTTGGCTGCTACGTCTGGGCATTGAAGCGTCACAACTGTGTTGCAGAAGGTCATTCAGAGCGCTGGTAATTTCCTCAGCACTAGCACTCTGTGATTTGCTTAGCACCGCACTCCTTCTTTCAGCAACGGCCTCATCAAGTGCCGTCAGGCTGAGCTTTCGAACCCCCCAACCGGTATTTGCGAGATTCGGTTGGAGTCTGGTGAAGCACGCTTCTAGATTAAAACTGATATAGCGGTGATCGCTGTGGGAGTATGCGTCGAGGACTTGCCAATTTCTGATTCCCCCCACGACTGATTCGTCCGCAAACGTGGCATCAATGACCGAACCGTTACTGCCTCGGACGAAGGTGTGACGACTACCAATGTTAGCCGCATGTAAATGCAAGTGAGACACCATCTCAGAGAGCAAGACTCCTCTTCTGTCTGTTGTCGATGAGCCCCATTCTGGAGCTTTTGCATTGAAGTCTCCGGCAAGGATTACAGGTAGGATTGACGTTTTCACGTCATCTTCGAGGCGTCTGAGGTCATTTGCGAAGGCGTCTATGGGAGAATTGGGAGAGAAATAGCAGCTGTAAAGTCTAAGCTTTTCGATCTCTACCCATGTCCAGCCGCCTCCGTTATCACAACCGACGCCTGTGATGCGTAAGTGAGTAGTCGGCACGTAGATTGCAGACCTCGAACCTGAGCCTAAGTACCACCGGTTTGGGGCATTGCGATGCTGCTCAGAAATTATCACGAGATCTGCTCGCCGCTCCTCAGCTATCTGCACCATCAGGTCCTGGGCAGCCTGGCAACCATTCAGGTTAATTTGGAGGACTCGGATCATTTTTTCTTTTTCTTGTCCTCCAATGCAGCTCTGAGGGCTGCGCAGTTTCTGCTCCCTGTCTGGTGATCGCAGCTCTTTTTGAGGTTGGCGCATGTCCTGCAATTGGGCTTGTTTGTGCAGGCGGCGGCTTTGTGGCCTTCCGTCCCGCAGCGATTGCACTCCTTGCTTCTGTCTTCAGGGCTTGTACAATCCGCTGCAAGGTGCCCAAATTCATGACATTTGAAACACCTTGGGAGGTGACCCCGAGGTCTTAGTCGGCAGTTCACCCAGCCGATCCGTATTTTCCCTCCCTTGATAAGGTCTGTGGACGCATCTCTAGGTAGTCTGACAACCGCCAACTGGGTGCCACTAAAGGCAGGCCTAAGAGAGATGACTTTTGCATCCTTTGCCATTTGGGGGGACGCAGCCGTCAAAGCTTCCATCAGCTCGATGGTATCAGTTGCTCCGTCGATATCACGAATTTCGACAGTGACGCTGGGGGTAAGCTTTCTCACCTGAGCTCCTTCTCCCAGCGCCTTGGTGATCGCGTTTGCGAGCTCTTCGGTTTGGCTTGTGCCTCTTTTCATTTGCAGGAGCAAGTCTCCACTCCTGGTTTGTCGAATTCCTGCTACCTCAAGATTCGGGAGAACGACGTTCTTCCTGATGCGCCTGAGAGTCTCCGCGTAGGAGGCGTTGCCCTCAGCTTTGACTTCAATTGCGTCGTTTCTGGGTCCAGGAAGTTGTCTTGTCTTCTCTTTTCTTGGATTTTCTTCTTTCCCTTTCTGGGACTTTTCTTCTTTTCCGTTCTTGTTTTTAGAGTCTTCTTTTCCTTTTGGGCCATTTGGTGATTTCCTCTTTGGTATTGATTCTTTTTTCCCTTCCTTGGCCTTTTCTGCTTTGGCCGTTCTCTTGGAAGTGACCTTGCGCCACTTTTCCTCTTCTTTTGGAGACCCAGCTTCCGTGAGTGATGAAGTCTGGGTAGCCTTGGTTTTTAACTTCAACCCAGTCTCAGCCACGTCTTGGCAGGTGCCCGTGTCATGCTTGCGGAGGTCAGCCAATATCAATACCACATTGGTGATCACCGCTAGTCCCTCCTTTATCGGGGCGTGGACGTTGGTTTTTTCCTTGATGTACGCCATCAAGGACGTGACCTTTGCCTCCAGCAAGTCCACCGTCTCCCACATCTTCGTTGTATTTGTTTTTGTTTTATAAGTGTCCATAGTTGATCCCACGAGTGGCAAGGGAAGAGAAGTCCATCCGACCAAAGCCCCGCATAGCCGGATAAGCCAGAATACTCAGAGGGGTTGGCAGGTACCTCTGAGGGATCGTTTTCAACCTGTTATTTTGCGTCTACAGGCCACTCATCCATCAGCACGATGCCTTACACTATATCTTGGGTTAAAGACGTTGTCTGTTCTTAGTAAGCTGCTGAGGCAGCGGGAGCCCCCCTACCACGACAAGGTGACAGACGCAGGGGGGAACCTAACCTAACCCAACCTAACCTAACCTAACCTAACCTAACTTAACCTAACAAATAATTCAGTATACCGGCTATTATCAAAATTTGTTTGCCGCTGGCTTCCCTTAAGACTTAAACCGACAAGAACCATACATTCCTCAATATTTCGATTATTAGGTAGGGTAGATACATGACATCTTACTAAGCTTCAAGAGTCTCGGCTTTTGAGCTTTGAGAATCGATATCTCCGCCGAATCTTAGGGGTACATTGGTACGACCGCGTTACATACACCCGAGTTCGTGAGCAGACACAACAGCCTTCGGTGATTGAAGTTATCACGAAGAGACGATTTACGTGGCTGGGACTCGTATTCCGGATGCCGCCAAAGAGTGTGGCACTTCGTACGCTTGTGGCACAGCCTCAAGGGTTCCGTCGCCGTTTCTGGCCCTCCCTCACCCTGCAGCGATGCTACAAAAGCGACCTACGTGCTGCAGGTCTGACATGGCGGAAGGCGCAGGAGTTGGCGATGGACCGAGGGAAGTGGCGCCAACTTGTGCTTGCCCTATGCCCCAATGTTGGGACGTGACAGGGTGGAAGAAGAAGAAGATACCAAAGAATTTGAATTTTGCCACTCTAAGTAAAAAAGGCAAAATCACATTTGACGCTTTTCTCGTATTTTCACGCTTAGTTTACCAGTGGGTAGAATATCCCTAATTATGTTTTTGATTTATTCACAAAATATTGATGAGTACTTTTGAAGAAGTGGCGGAGCGCCGCTACACCACAATAAATATTCTATACTCGAACAACATCTTCTTGGCTACGTGTTAAAACTGTGAACTAACAAGCTCCTCCCATTTAGTCGACAACAGCGCCTTCTGGCTTTTGCCTAAATCTTCTTATTGGAGAGTAAAAATATTTTTTTTCAAATATTATCTATCTATTTGTTTATTACTACATAATATTAATACAAGTGAATAGCATTTGATCTAATTTTATGCTAGATTATCTGGCAAAGAGGCATATCAGTATAGCAAAGAGTGCAAAAAAGTGCAAAGTTATAAAACGTACACTTTAATAAGAGATCATTTAACGTTTATCTTGACAGCCAGTTAACAGACATTATTGGCCACCGCTGTAGGTAAATTATTGCTTTGTTATATGTATCAAACAATTTACAAAGATAACATGCACTCAACGTAAATACAAAAAACATACGATGTTCAAAAACATATATTGAAATACCTCATAAGACACAAACGCTATCAAAATACGTAAACCGGAAGTTATAATTTACTATCTTATTGGTTTTATTTCTCCGTGTTTATGTATTTGTCATATATACATGTTGTTACATTTCTTTTATATTATAAATCGTGCGTATTTTTAAAAAAATATTTTCATTTATATAACAAAATAAACAAGGTTTTGGTTGCGTCCTACGAATTCTTCCTTTGTCACAAAGGAGATATTTCTCCGTGGACAAAGAGAGGTTATTTTTATAGTGACGCGAATTCTAAAGTTATTTTCACATCATAAATCATTTGGCCAATCGTCGGGTCGTGAACTTTTCGCGAAATAGATTGTGGAAACCAGAAGGGGCGGGAACAGTTATTATTATTGAACGAGAAAAAAAAGAATAATACGATTATTTTTATGGCTGATAACACCAGTATTGGTGCATAAATAATGCAGGCAATATGACTATCCTACTTATATATGATTCTTCGACATTCATGTTGGTTTCTTTTTTTGGAGAATTTTTTCTTTAATTACCTACTTTACATATGTCTTGGATTACCTATCTGTAACTCTTGATATAAAACAAATGAAAATTTGTATGAGACAGCGAGACATGAAGAAGACGTTTTAAACATACACAATATATAAGTAGCAGTGGAATAAGTAGAAGTGGCCTAGATCAGGGGTCGGCAGTTTGTCAAGTGAGAACAGCCAAATTGTCAATGAAACAAAGGTACCAGAGAGCCGCATATTATATGTAATATAAAATATGTCTATGGATATGGATTTTTAGGGGTAAAAAATTTCAAGATTTTTTATTTAAAAAAATAATTAGAACAGCGTCCATGCATCGCTGTTGATAGCTTTACTATATTATCTGGAAAATAGCTACTTATTTTTAATTGAATACATGATTGTAAATTTTCATCCATTATTCTGCTTCTAAGTTTATTTTTTATTTGGTTCATAGATGAGAATGTTTGTTCGCATACCTATATATGTAGAGGCAAAGATTGTGAGAATACCAAGGAGCTAGTTTTTTTATCTCGTCATAATAATATGTTTCAGGCAAACTGTTCCACGTATCAAATATCATTGTTTCTATTTTAGGCAGTTGTTTTATAGCTGTCCACTTGTGGTGTCTTTCGAGTTCTTCCAAGCGGCTGGTCAGATCTGTGAATTTGTAACTCCAGAGTTTCTTGCCTTTTAAATCTACTAACTGCATCTGTGGGTCTATTCTATACACAAGGCTACTATCGACCACTAAAGTGATAGTATTTATTACATATTTGTATTGAGGTATTATAATTGTTACAATAAGTTAGCAGTCAAAACTGTTTATCTCGCTCTAAATTTTATCACAGCATGTTAAGATAATATAGCACTTATAATCAACTTATTGTAATTGTTACAATAAAATAACTACCCTAAGTTTGATAATATTTATCACTTTAGCGGTCGATAAGTATAGAATAGACCCATTGGAGAGTATGAGAACCCATACGTTATAAGGCTGCTTGAGATGAGGTGAAATTGGAGTTTATGTCTGAAGAGCCGCAAACATCTATGCTAAGAGCCACATGCGGCTCGCGAGCCGCTTCTGCCGACCCCTGGCCTAGATAACCGATGATGATGAGGTAGATACGTTGGCCGCATGGCTTAAACATCGGCCTCAAGCGTAGTGGATCCCAGGTTCGAATCCTGGGTCTGACAGGTACACATATTGTTTTCAATTTGTGTATGACTCAGGTTATGGGCCTAATAGATTGAGAAAGTGGCTGACATCCATTTCTCGTAAAAACAAAATCTGTTAATACAAAACTCCACTCCGAGACCCATATGATCCTATTAGGATCGGACATAGTCGAAGAAGAGGAAGAAGATATCTATCCAAGGCCTGAACAGACACTATCCATCATAGACTATAGATACATATAGACGCCACCCGTTGCATTGCTAAATGAAGCTACGTGCCGTGCGTTTGGTTTGTGGGCGAGCGAACGCATTCGCCTATAAATGTTCGAGACCATAGACCATTTCGCTAGTGCTCGCCCAAAGTGCTCGCACTAGACGCTCAGAATTAAAATATAATTTTCTGTTTTTTTACGTTATATAGTATTTTTAAGCGGTCAAAATGCAACCTATTAGGTAAATATAACCATAATTTAAGTTATTTTAAAGAAACACTAGGTCACTGATATTAAAATAAATAATAATATACAAATAAATTGTCACGAACATGTATCAACTTACCTATGAAACGTAATACCATCTTCTTGCTTATCAGTACGGCTACCATATTTTAATACAACATGCAGAACCACCTTTCCTACTTAATTAACTAAAAATATTTACCACTGACTTTATGTTTAACACAAAAAATAGCAAATTTAGCAACACGAACAACACGCTACGTGAAGCGATTCAGCACGATTTACCGGCGATATTTTTGGAAACCAACTTAAAAGTATGTAGACCTCTTATCTTACTCTAGCGCGTATCGCAGAGATTATAAGGGTGCCGAATACTTTCTCACTCGCACTCATGCATCGTTTTTGTTCAGGCCTTGCTATCCATAGGTGCATCGGCATGACTATAAACTCCGCAATATGCGTTAGAGTAAGATAGATGATATATGAATAATCGACTTAGTGAAGCTAAAAGTGAAGCCGGTAAATGACGGGTTGACTTGTCTGCTTAAGGCCTTAAGGCAAAACCGTAAATACGTATTGCTGAAATATATAGTGTTTTTATTCGAAATATAAAGGTGCTCGTCAATATTTTTAGTTAATTTAGTAGAAAAGATGGTATATTCAATATTGTGTTTTGTTCAAATGTGGTAGCCGTACTGAGAACCAAGATGGTAGTATCATAGGTATGTTTATAGTAGTAAAATTGAGTTCTTCTCTTAAATATTATTGCTCTGAGCACCTACCTAAAACATTAAAAGCAATATTAAAAATGTTTCAAATCGTATTCAGTAAATGTATACGATATTATTGACTATTGACGTGTGTGCGTCAGCCGATATTCAATAATTATTAATGAGATGATTGACTTCGAGGGCAATAATTTCTGCCAAGGATATCTGTATTTAATTTGATAATACACAACGAAAAAATGTTAGATATTGTAGAATAGATAAAGTTTCAAGGCGTCAATCACTTTCTTTTTAATAATGTTTTAATAAACTATTTGGCTGAATACAGGGGTCATGCGATAGCAAATATCTACCTATCTACTTTAGTGAGTGTTTGGTAGGTTGGTACAGTGATTAGTTTCTTTTTAAATTTAATCCATAACGGCTGTACAGTAGTTATACACAATGATGACGTTTTAATATTATGCATATTCGAACATAGTATTTTTTATGAATTTGAATTAATTACTACGTCGAGTAAAAAATAACAGCAAATCAATTACATAATATCGTCACTGTTCTGTCAGAAGACACTAATTCGAAAAAAATACATATTGAGTTAGTTATACCAAAATGTTCCTTATTTCAAACTTTACCGTCTGGAAACCTTCTTAATAAATAAACATTCTTTATTTTAAAGTTATCCTTTTTACGATTACTTAATAAACTCACATGATAGAACATTTCAAACATTATAACAACTTCAAAGTCAAATTACTCAAAACTAGTATTCTCCAGTTAGTATGTTCTGCCAGAACAGAGACGATATTTTCTACGCATTTATTTAAGATAAGAATTTTATCTTTCAATATACCTATTGGGGGTGTGTTTAAATACGTATTAATTGTTATTGTTTTTATTTTTTTTAAAAAAAACCAATCACTCTAATGTATGGAGAAAAAAAACAACGGTCGTTCGCAAATTAAAAACATGTTATGGTAGGCACGGAATAATTTTCCGAATATTTTGAACCCACGACGAGTGATGAAATAATAATATTATTTATTATATTATTGTCAGTCGGAAAATACATGTTAGATATGTTAAGAAAATAACATATATTGTTTCGTCATTCGCAATATTAATTGGCTCTTTGTAATGATTAATTAATTGGTGACGTATAATAATATTTTTAAAATTATTATACCAACCCACCCCACGTAAGCAAACGGAAAGGAAACGTAAATTATGTTATTACACGCAAAAGGCCTAACGAAGGATAACAAATAATGGAAAAACAAATGAGTCATACCATCACAAAAAATAAACAAGTAAACAAACGAAATATTTATATTTATATACAACCTACTTACTCCTTTAAAACTTTTTTTTTCATTCTTTGCGGAAACATATTGTATTAAATAAAATAAAACACACTATTATGTAGTACATACCTACTTATTCCACATAATTTACTAAAAATCACGACCGGTTTCGTCCACTTAGGCTATACTTCAGCTGGGGCACGGTCTAAAACGATCGTGACTACGCGACGCGAAGATTGTGCAAATGACGCGTGCAGAACAAAACAAAATTTGTCATAATAGTCAACATGCGTCCATTTAATGTTATGTTTATTGTTATATTAGATACTAATAATAATAATACATTCATTGACATGTTTTCTTTTTCAAGTAAATGGGTAACGTTTTTTAGTCATCTTTAGACGATTTAAGAATTAATTCCCCCGTCGCCATCACAAAACAAATTGACGTGTTCACAGCTCGACTTTCGCTCTCGGATTGCCAGCCAGTCAGAAATTTCGTCGCACCTATAGTTGAAAATTATTTGCCGTTTCACTGAAGTACCGTCTTAATGTAATATTGGCAACTGATGATAATCGATTTAAGATACGAGTACATGGGGTCCTCGTTGTCCGAGGGTAAGTGGGACCGAAAGAATACTTCCCAATAGTACTTAGTAAATGGGTTTAATTGGGACACGTTTAGAAAAGAAAAAGACACGTGAGCAAGACAGATATAACGTAGGAGTGTGGGATTGAAAGATTGAAAGTGACAGTAGTTGCGTTTTTTGTTTTTATAGTTTTTGTTTGCATTTTCCTGCAAATTCGTAACTGCGGAAACTCAAAAAAATTGTCATAATTAACATCATTATTTGGATAATTTATGTGAGTAGAATGATTTGGATTTCCAAATGTTTTTTGGTCATAAGGTTCATTCAAATTATAAGAATCAGTTAAAACTTTTTTCTCTATCATCTGCTATCCGGAACCGCACTCGTATCAATCACGGAGATTGTTAACTACTAAATACGGCATCATCCTCTGCTACGTTTAAGCCGCGTTGACACGGTCCAGGTACGATCCAAGTACACTTGGACCGAGCGCCATCCAAGCGCACTCGTATGAAACATCTTCATATAAATTACTCCTATCCAAGCTACTTGGACCGCGTCCTACTCATCAAAGCTAGCTTGGATAGGAATAATTAGTATGAAGATGTCTCATACGAGTGCGCTTGGATGGCACTCGGTCCAAGTGTACTTGGATCGTACTTGGACCGTGTCAACGCGGCTTAACTGTTGTCTTCTCATAATGTGACCGACAGTGACGTCCCTAGACAAAATGCCGCCCCTAGGCAGGGCCAAAATGCCGACCCATTTTTTTTAAAGAGCAGGTATTTTTATCATTCACAACTTCCAAAACTCACGAGTGACTGGCAAAGATATTTTTTGATCAGTTAGATAAATATGTACCTACCTATAATTCGTAAATCTGCACGTGTCAGTGTTGGTCAATGCAAGAACTTGACGTCCGAAGACAACGGAAGTAAACTAGACATCGCGAATCCGACAAAAAAAAATACATTCCTGTTAAACCTTTTATGTTAATTATTTGTTTCCAACCAGTGAGCTAAATTTTTAATGGAAATATATTTCCGTTGTTACTAAGTTTGGGTGGCTATTTCTACATATACCTAATAATTCTCATCGATTTGCCGCCCTTCAAATAACTGCCGCCCCTAAACGTCGCTCAATATGCCTACCCCCTCGGGACGTCACTGGTGACCGAAGTACCTACTGTAGTTTTCAGTTGATACCTACTACTCAGAACATCTCGGTCCTTTCCCATTCGTTTGAGGACGTCAACATATTATGTCACCCTGTTAGTCCAAGGAATTTTGAGAATGCTTCGATACCTACAGCCACATCTAGAAACCATGGCCCCCACAAGCGGGGGGTGACAGTGCTCTAGCCTGGGGGCCCGGGCTCATGAAGGGTCCGGCGTGACGACGAGTCGACCAGATAAGTGAGATAAACATAGATCACAAATTTGCTCTAATAGTAAAAAAAGTCGACTGCGGCGCTATTTTACTATAATGATATTAATTATTAAAAATATTTGGTTGTACGATGTACTGTATTTTAATGGATGTACTTAAAAATACAGAAAATCGCTAAAAA
Source organism: Rhyacophila brunnea (assembly GCF_057557595.1). Classification (NCBI taxonomy): domain Eukaryota; kingdom Metazoa; phylum Arthropoda; class Insecta; order Trichoptera; family Rhyacophilidae; genus Rhyacophila; species Rhyacophila brunnea. The sequence continues at coordinate 31,764,097 of NW_028233170.1, read as the reverse complement.
TACACCTTAATTTTACAACGTACACCATTTGGAAAACGCTACTGCAGCGCGTCACACTGCCTTTACTCTTAGCGATAGATAGGGGGGGCCGCCAAACGTCTTAGCCCGGAGGCCCGCTTCAGGATGTGGGGGCCATGCTAGAAAGTCTCAACTATCCGTGACTTATCGGTTTATCGTCTATTACTCTATATCATAGAATAGGATTGGGAGTAAAGATTAGATAACAACGAATCATACGAAATCTTGGTTAAGGTCTCGATTGAGAAGGCGTCTCATTTTGAGAAAGGCACACCTAACCATCTACCTACTTATTATTTTAAAGTAAAATTTGTGAAAAAATATGTTTTATTATTATTATTTAAGTAATTCTGCAGTTTTTTTTGGACATATTGTTCGACGCGGACTGGATAACCTGGAGAGACTGGTGGTTTTGGGTTGACTCCAGGGAAGGTTAAGCAAAAGTAAATCGTCGGCGCGCTGGAGCGACCAGTGAAGAAGCTGACTGGCATAGATAATATACGTACTGACTGGGGGCAGCATTAGTTCTGCCCTGAGAGAAGCAGTGGATCGAGAGGGGTGCGAAGTCTTCGTCACTCAAAAGATAGCAAAATTCCAAGGTGGTCAAGAGAACCTCATCCAAGAGGGAACGACCAAAAATAAGAAGTAAGTCTACCACATGAATATATTCGCGTCTACCTCTTGGCTCGCAGAACATAATACATTTTACATTACTATGTACTTGCAGACAGATGTAACCAAGAAATTGGTTCAAGCCAAATGAATCTTCTTTTGTAGTTTCCCTATAAAATCTAAGTAAAAATAGTTTAAGTGCCCTTTTTGTAAGTAAAAAGAAACAACAGACACAGTCATCTTGAGTTAGTTATTAGTGCAGTATTCCCAGTGTCTTTTTTTGCCAGCACTTTCATAAGTTTATAAGAAGGTTTGCTAAATTATTTTATTAAAGAAGCTGTATTAAATACATAAGCTATTCTTAATTAGACATGTGTGGCTATTATAGATATGTATGTAGGTTGACTACTACGTTATTTACTTTCTTTTTACATCAGTCAGTACCTACTCCATAATTGATTAGTATATAGTAACACTTGCATGCACTTTGATTACAATAATGTGATCAAATCAAATCACCAATGATTGATTGTCCGATTCAAAAATCATGAAAATATAAACAACATTAATATGCCCAGCCCGCATTAAATGTTTTGAATGAAAATCGGTCAGATGTTACATCAGTCGGAGAGAGGCTGCGACTAGTTTTTTTTTATTATTATTAATGGCTGATAACACAATCTGGGATATTGGCTGATGTTAATAATAAAAGCAGAAGAGGGGGCACTGGCGGACCACAAATCGTATAAAAACAATCTGTCCCAACGGAATAGCAACATTCTTACAGTAAACGAAATTTAGTAGACATGAAAATTGTATACTCGTTGAATAACCTGACACGGCTCGTAAAGCGATTAATACAGTGTGCATTTTTCAGTTACATCAAGGACGTTATATCTATAGAAAACAATCTTACATAGTGTTTATAAACAATACACAAAAAAGTGAGTGAAATTATTGAAGTGTTTGACAACATATTCGAAGACATTGAAATTGTAAGTACAGCGCCGTTTTTTTTTATCATACCTATCGACACTGGAACTTTCAATTATTGATGTTATTTTAATCAACCTGTAAGATTTCTCATACAGCAACGTCAAAACACTTAATAAACTGTAATATTATATATCTCTTAAACTATACTACATATGAAATAATATTGTTATATTTGTGTAGGTATAGGTTTTTTATTTACTAATACTTTGGACAACTTAATAAATTTAATAAACAAACCTTGCGAATTATATCATGTTCAATAAATTAAGTTCCAGTAAATATTGGTGTCATATAATTTTACGAAAAACAACCATTATTATTATGTATTTAAGGATTTAATTACAACTACAGTAATGTTGATAATAATATGCGTAATCATAATTATATTTTTCTGCCTCTGCTCTGCCTTGACGAAAAACGGTTATTAAACTTCCACCGGAGTCCGGACACAAACACGCGGTATAAAACAAGACACAAATTTTCCAGCCGCGCGATTCGAACCCGCAACCCACGTTTTAAATATCGAACATTCTACCATTCTTCCAATGCAAAAGGTTTTCGGTTATAAAAACCAATTGAAAAAATCAATTTATGTAATTTTATATAAATAAGAATGCTTTCTCAATACGTAACTATTAATTCTAATAATTATCGTTTATAAATCGGCTTAAGCGTCGGCCTATAGCGTCGTGGGTCCCAGGTTCGAATCCTAGGTCTGGCAAGTACACATAATATTGTTTTTCAGTTTATGTATGAGTCAGAGTATGGACCTAATAGGTTGAACAAGTGGATGACATCCATTTCTTGTAAAAACAAAATCTATTCATACAAACCTCCACTCCGTGGAGGTAGGTCCTTAATATGATCTTATTAGGATCGGACATGGTCGGAAAATAATTAAAAGTTGAGAAACCCCGCCCTCCTCCCAACTGTCTAAGTTCAGAGATGTTATAAAACACTTATCGATAATATAAAACTACATACATGCAAAATAATAAACAACATTCAATTATTGACACTGTATCAAATTTTCCAACACAATCAATGTAACCTATTAATTTTTATTAACCAATATTAATCGAAGTTCGATAAAACCAATTTGTCAAACGAATGTACAAGAACTGATTCTACATATCGAGTGCGTGTGCACAACTCGATAACTATATTATCAAAATGCACCAATGATTGACATTTCACATTAGTAAGTCAGTGCATGTAATGAATATCGTCGATTTTTTATCGTGTATTATTTTCTCGTGTCAAATGACATGTGTAAGTTGGAAAATGAAATCAGCCTCACTTACCTACCACACCGCGTTAGTTACACAGCAAGTGTGTATCATAATATTATGTTATTAACTTTTAAATCCTACTGTGGTTTAACTTTTTTGCTGTTATACTGTCACACATAATAATAATATAATGTTGGTTAGATATAAAAATTATAAATTTTCCACCATGTTTAATTATTCAGGAAAATATTAATCCCCAAGAACACAGAAAAATACACCTACTTATAAAAATATCAAAATCATTAATTATTGAGAATTTTTGAGTACAATGCTATATTTACTTATTCTTGTTTGTATATCGTTGGGTCTGTTTTATATGTTTGCAAATTTGAAACTCAACTATCCGTCCATCTTTCATACTGTTTTTTTTTTTAAATAAAGAATAAAACTAAACCAAATATTTTCACGATAGAACTATTTATATTGGTACATAGTTTCCAAATAGTTTCATAAAAACGCATACGAATGTAATGTGCAACAACACAAAGATTTAAAACAATTTTAACAAAATAGTCAAATGGTGCGACAATTTATTGTTTGTATAATTAAGTATAATCCTCATCTGATTATAAATACATACCTAATTGATTAGATTATAACCTACATTAAAAGCAGAGGCCATGTGCCTTGTAAAAAATGTCGGTATTATTATTTCATTATAATGTCAACGCCCTGAAGTTATTTCAAGTCAAACATATTATAGACAGCGACAGGATCAAATTACTAAACCAGTAAGAGATACTAGTTTGTCGTCACACTAAAAGTTTATATGTATCTATAATCTCCCAATGGCGTCGAATGAATTAATTTTCGAACATTAAAAGTATGCAATAAGTATGAATAAAAAACAACCAAAAAAGTGGTCACACGGGAGGGGAAAATCAGCGGAATATTGGAAAATTTTCATAGACAACTTATCTATAATATCATGGTCATTGGCCTGAATAGTTCAACACTGGAAACAGTTCAACAAAAAGTTTTGCATAATCCACGATCTCATATTTCATTCCACATAAATGATTAATGTATTCGTAAAAATCTTACTTTTCATTCATTCAGAATAATCATTTGTCTGATTTATGAATATATTACATTATGTGGTTGCAGAAAATCGTTAGATTTCTTCTGGTACCTACTTAATAATAATAAATTATACATTCATTAGGTAATATTCTTTCTCTAAAAATAGTTAAATACGATTAACCTGAGTACTATCGGAATGTAAAACTTATTTTCTTTTATTTAACACTGTTTTACCCAATTTCCCATTTTCAGTAATCATCTACGCCCCTTGTATATCCACAATCGATCAAGACATTAATACGGTTTCATAATTTACTTTTCACAGGTCTATAGCAGAAGGAAATATCGACGAATCATTCTAAATCAGTCTACGAAAGACAACCGTCTGAAACAGTCACGAAAGCTGACAAAATAAATACCTACACGAGGAAGACTATTCATATCGAAAGATATATTATTCATTCATAGTAGGAAAATCATATATAATAAAACAATGGCAACATCAGTCCAAAGGAAACCTTCCGTCGTCAGCAGTGCGGAGATGGTAGGGATCGACAATGCCGGTTTTCTATCTATCACCATGACCGCTCTTCGTCTAACTCTTCCGTGGGCTGCACCAAAGCCTGCATTCATCCCCAGTCCTCAAGAACGCATCATCACCCTGGATGAAGCATCATGGCATGACAACTCTAGAGATTGCTGGATCATCATTTACGATCGAGTATACGACATCACCACATTCCTAGATAAGGTGAGAATATTTTCTACTCATATAACAATTCCAAATAGAAATTATTAGCCATTAATAAAATATTTTTGTAGGTTTGCTTAGATTATTGGGTTCTTATCGGAAATTAGAAACTAAAATTTACTGAAATAATAATATATTTAATATTTATTTCATTAGAAGGCCTATCAGTAGGTATGTGTATTGCAATAGTCCATTTTGGTATGTCGTGATTTCGAATGATTTCCTCAGAATGTGAAACTTCATAAGATTTGTTGTTATGGGGAAGGCATAAAAAATTATTAAGTATCACATTAAAGCTTCAAATCTATTTTAACTTATCAATCAATATCAATATACTATTTAATAGGGAAAAAAATCGTTATATCAAAGATATAGTGAATATAGATACCTATAGTAAATCGTCTGCATCAGCTTTTGTATTGTTACATGTTTATTTATAAAGAAAACAATCAAAATACCTAATGCTGTGTAATAAGTATTCTTGAGACTCCTGAAGTTTTATTAATAATTAATAATAGGTTTAATGTACTTTTTTCAAGTTCAAAAAACATCGATTTACATAATAAAAAAATAACGGAAACGGAAAATGAACAAAATATTGCCATACCTTGTACCGGATTACATGTATTATCCCTTATATTATATTCCTGATAAATTATTTTTATAATCCGTTACTAAGCGTAGGATAATTAATTTATGCTATGTAATATCTACAGTTACATAAGCCTACTTATGTGAGTAGGTATTTGGTAGTTATTAGGCACACCACATTTTCGCCGACCGCAGCATTAACATAATTATTGTACCTACATTAGAGATAGGTAAACAGAATATGACAAGATAGGACTAATTTACAAAAGGGCAACATTCTGATATTTAGACACAAAGAAAGTCTCATACTTTTTTTATACATATTATTATTATCTATGATCAAAAATTTATTTTCAATTAACATTATTTTCGAAGGTGAGATGCAGCAGTATTTTACCATGCCATTAATAAGTTTATATCGCGATCTACAATGGATTTAATGATATTGATAAAAACAAGTTTTTTATTGTTTAATAATAATTTAAAAAACATGAGACAGGCAGGTGCCATACTTTTGTATACCTACCCAAGTAAATTTATTGGTTGGTCTTAGCAACTTTTGAATATACCCCTCTTATTAAAAAAACGATATACTTAATTATAGCTTTTTTTCAACCTATCAATCATATTATAATCGGAACATTTTTTTCTTAGTTCTTCATTTAGATTAAAATGTGGTACTTACCTAATAGCAATTTTGCATATTTCTTGTGGTAATGGTTGCAATTATTCTTTGTACAAATTAAAATGTGTTCCACTTCATCATTATTTATTAATTACCTATCTATAAATATTTTAGAAAAAAAAATGTGAACGTAAATTGGAAAAATATTTTCCTAATTTAGATAGATTAGGTAAAAATCTTTATTATATTTTAAGTTACATGTACTTATAGACAGAACAATCCAATAACACACCTTTTTTTTCTTTCTGCAGCACCCCGGTGGCTCTGATGTCCTATTAGAGTACGCTGGACGTGACGCGACCGTGGCCTTCCGAGGAACCGGCCACAGCACGGAAGCCATCAATGGTCTCCGCCCGTATCTACTGGGTCAGCTGCCGATCTGCGAATGCATCTACCGTAAACCTGGAGGTATCAACCTCAGTGGACTACCTGAGTAATATTTCCAATTTTCATACACCGAACCGAGGAGAATTAAGCTGCAAGTCACTTCAAACTGCTTTGGAAATCAGCCGACTAACCTCTACAGCTCCAAGTATTCACTATATTTGACTTATTCTAAATGAAGGACTGTCTGAACATTTTTATTCTAACAATACGGAATACCAGTTTTATTCAGAATTTGCCTTACCTTCTTGTGTTGATATAAATCATTGATTGGAATATAATCCAATACAAGACAACTTAATAAAATGTAGCATATAAAAGACTGTACACACACAAGTTGGCAACATCATAATAAATATTTTATAAGAATATAAACTTTTTCTGTGTGTACACGACTTAAGATATAAGTAGATACTAGTTAATCTATCCATCCAGCCAACCAAATAGACTTTAATAAAGTATTGTTAATTCAATATTAGTAATACCTACTTAATTATAAGTAATGCAATTTGACTGAATATTGTTTGAACAGTATTTGGCGATAATTATTTTTTATTTAAATTGGTTTATTTTTTGAATATCGAGACAGATAATGATAAAATTAGCAGTGGGATGACGCAAATCGGAAATATTATTCATCTTTCTCTTTGTGATAAAATAAGTTAACCTCACTTAACCTAAACAAGATACTATATTATTACTCTTATTGTTATCTATAATTTGTTAAAAACAAAACTGATTGTCATCGAGAATAATAATTTCTTATAATTAAAAGAAATTGAATGGAACACCTATGAATATAAGTAACATAATATAATTTGTAATCTTTTCCATAGTCTGTTTTACTATTTCTTTATTTCTCGTCTTTTTAAAACATATATTAGATTCCAGGTTAGTGTCAGATCAAACGTAACACTACAATTGTAATTGAAATGATCAGTGCTTTCTATTGAATTGATTTGCTATAGAAGTAATGTTTTGACTGTTATTTCCTATGATAATTTATAAATTTATTGTATTAACTTTAATTCAAAATGAAACAGCATCCGTCCAATATTTATATTTTTATTACCTTATTTTAATACGGGCAGTACATAAAAGACAGTCTATTCTACAAAGTATAAACAGATAAGCCCTTGTCAAAAAATATTTAATAAAAAACCAAACTTGACTTCCAAGTAGATATGTCAAATTTTATTGATAAGACACAATAGCTCTCATATATTTGAATTATTTTTAATCAACAGAAATTCTGTTATTTTTTATTAACTGATAATGGCCATAAAACTAAGAAAAAAAAATATTGATTAAGTGTTGCCGTGTACCTATAGGTACCTATAGAAGAATAACCAAATTGTCATCCCGCATGCTTTGATTTTTTTTATTATGACAACCAATGTAATCGCTTAATAATATCTAAATTCGGTTACCATGCAATAAGAATTACCGCATGGTAGGTATGTTTCGTAATGTTTTTTGCAAGTCATATTTAATTTACTTTGATTAAATTTTAATCGTCATTTATAATGCTTCTCCATTATTAAGAATAATGAAAATTATTGTATTCTAGTAGTTGACTGAAAATGATTGACATTAAAACTATGCTGAACGTATTTATTGCTAGAATCTCCATTGAAAGAATAAACCTATTTTGTTTATATGATACATTAAAATGCATGATCGTGGTCGTTTTCTGTCGTGATTAATTCTATAAAATCAAAAACAAATTCACTTGTTTATTTTATATTGTTTCGTGATAAAACAGTCTACGACCATCGATAAATTGTTATTAAATTATACTAGATGTTAAGAAAATTATAAAACAATTTTAGAATATTAAATAATAGTAAAACTCTAAAATATGCAGTATAAGCTACGCTTATCGAGCAAGGGCATCTTATTTTGTAATCATGAACAAATAATGTGTTTATTGTGTGCCCTCTTTCATAATATTATATTATGCTGGATCAGTATTAAATAATAATTAATGTAGATATTTCAGGTTATAAAAATTAAATTATTTATATTTATTAAAAAAAGATGTTGGATAAGATTTTCAACATTATTATGATGTAAAATTTGTATTCAATTCTCTTCAAATATATACATAATTTATAAAAATCATACCTTTTTCTATATATTATGGTATGTACTATACTGCATTTTCACGTAGTTACTGTATTGTACTTTTATACCAATGATGTATGTACAAAAACTAATAAAAAAACAGACATTTATCTAAGATCTACTTGTTTTTATTTTACAAATAAATGATTTATATACACAATAAGACAGAAGATGTTTACATTCTTTGGAATATTCCTAATAATGTTTATATCTAGTCTGTCTCTCACAACTTCTGTGCACCTGATACGCAATTAACAATAGGAGTAAAAATGAACACAGCATGTACGTCCTCACAACCGTACTCTCTTTCGGCATCCGACATTTTGATATTTTAAACTGGTCAGGTGTAAATGTGCCCTGAAAAAGCAAAAGAAGAACATTAAGAAATACAACTACAGTTCGGTGAAAATATTTATATTTAATTTGGTAGGTGAGAACACAGCGAAATAAAATTATTTGGTGAGGTACATTGGTACGACCGCGTTACAAACACCCGAGTTCGTGAGCAGACACAACAACCTTCGGTGATTGAAGTTATCACGAAGAGACGATTTACGTGGCTGGGACATGTATTCCGGATGCCGCCAAAGAGTGCGGTACTTCGTACCCTTGTGGCACAGCATCAAGGGTTCCGTTGCCGTGGCCAGCCCTCCCTCACCCTGCAGCGATGCTACAAAAGCGACCTACGTGCTGCAGGTCTGACATGGCGGGAGGCGCAGGAGTTGGCGATGGACCGAGGTAAGTGGCGCCAACTTGTGCTTGCCCTATGCCCCAATGTTGGGACGTGACAGGGTGAAAGAAGAAGAAGAAGAGGAGGGTATTAATATATAGGTCTATTATAAAGAAGACATAATTCTGGGAAAAACAATCTGTCATCGGTGATTCGACAGAAACACAGAATCACTGTTTGGATCCACAATGAACAGAACGGAGATTGAAATTATGATAACCAACCTTCCTTCAGAAAACAGCACATAAAGTAGAAGAATTAATATAACTACACAACCATAATAAAGCCAATAAAATTTACAGTCAGAAAGTACGCAAAAACCAAATGCAGTGTTATCAGTATCTTACATTTCAGACAGATAAAAAAGGATAAATATTACAAGTATGAGTCCTAGAGACAACTGACATTTTGCAATTTTGTCATTTTTGCATTAATAATGCCAAGTGATTCCAAATGCATCAATCCATTTATAAAAATCACTACTGGGTGAATTCTGTCCTGGGACTAAGGCCTTCTCACACTGTCATTGCGGATTTCACATCTAAAGAAGACAAAATGAGTTTTGTATATATTTAAAAAAAATCAAATCGATAATGGTACTCATTAATATTCACGGGAGATCACTACTTTTTTGTAACTACGAAAAATAGTGCTGTAGTTGTTTTTCGTGTTTTTTTCAAAACTTGATTATTGGAGACTGTGAAACATCATGAAAAATTAAGTATTTCATAAAAATAATGGTAATTATTAAACTGTAAACAGCAAGTAAAAAATAACCAATGGTAAGTATTAAAATATTTTTTGGTAAGTATAAGGTCCTCATTATCCGAGGGTAATAGGGACCGAAAAAAACAGAAATAGCGTAGGAGTGTGGGATTGAAAGTGATAGTTGACGACTGCGCTTGTGTTATATGTGTTTTTTTTTTTGCATTTTCCTGCAAATTCGTAACTGTGGGGATTTGGATAATAAATACTCGGATAATGAGGACCCCCTGTATGTCTATATTTGGTCAAAAGTAAACTTACTATGTTACATTTACATAATGAAGATGTCATCGATATTAAATACAGTGGAATGGTATTAAGTTTGTCTAATTCTCATTCTTACAATTAGTAGTAAGACTATTAAAAAATACATCAAAACAATTTTTTCTGAAAAGTGGCCCTAAGTGGCCAGATTAGATAACCTATAGGCAGGAGCGGACTGACCAGACGGCAGAAATCACTTTGTGCTGTGTGTAATCAAGACACCAATACGCCCCTGCTTAAACCAGTAATGTAGGTAGGTATACACAATCATAAAATATTATTAATATTTTTCTGTTATCAGTATTGTGCTTTGCAAACAGAAAAGAAAATAATTCCAAGAGATGTTTATTTGTCAATATGTTTTGATTACAACATTACATTCTCATTTAGTTTCCAAGGTATCTATCTGGCATAGTATTGACTCAAAATACACGAATACAAAATAAGGAGATTATTATCATTTATTTTTATTTGCAATATAAAAAAAAATAACTAATCCATGTTTTGTAATACATTTTTACATAGGATAAAATTGTAAATAACCGGATATTGGGGTATATCCTGATGCCATATATGATCAAATTTAGTAACCTTGATTTAAATTACAATGATGGTAGCCAGATGACGGATTTTGAAAACATTCTCAGTTACGAAGGTATTAGAAATTATCCACTAAGAAACCTGGATCGGTAGGCTAAGGGTTAGAACACTTACCTGGGAGGCATCTCAAATCGTACTCAGTACAAGATTTCTTCTAGGAATTTTCTAACATGTATATTTCTGAGACTTCCGAATCATAATATAGCAAAGATGTTGAAGAAAAGCATACTTCAATGGATCTTGAGGCTATTTCCCATAATCTAATCAAAAATTATTTGTCATATGTAATTCAAAATAGTAATCAATTTAAATTATCCAACGGACAGACTCGCAATTTCAATCAAAGCATACGTGGTATGGCACATGAATTGTATGAATTGTAGGTAATGTATAAAATTTGAATTGACAATTATTAATGATTACGTTATACTAGTCATGAAATTATTTATCTATAAAGGGATATATTAAAACTTACCATCATAAAACTGGGGTCATTTCTATTTCTCCATGAAAATGACGGGACTGAATATTCCGTGAATCTTTCATTTTCAGACGCCGGAGAATTTATATTGTGCTGTATAAAACAAGAGTGGTGCGTGTGTCCACCGAACGTAACACGGGGCTGAAAATTCTCCACCAGATACTCGGTGGATTCTCGCGACAAGCATTCCCATCGTTCGCGGAACCGCTCTGACCTTTCTGGAATTGGCGCAGCATCGGATTCAGTGCACATCTCATCAGACACTCGGTACAATGGGAAATGCTGAAAAGGCATACATTTTATAATATCGTTGTATATTATAATATATGTTCACATTCAAATATTAGTAACTTGCTCAACTTCTGTTCAGGAGTTGGAAAGAATTAGAAAGAAGAGAGTACATCAAAAACACCCGTGTCTTAAAAACAAATACTTCTTGTTGGATCTGTTTTATTAGTTTTATTAAAAATGTTGTGAAGTTGAGTCGCAGTTATCCTTTTATCTTTTGAGAGGTCTACAGGATTGCAGCAATCCTTCGAAGCATCATGATGTATGGCTTCCTAATTTCGCCCATCTTTTCAACGGATGCATTATAAACACACTAGAACCTCGAGTTGCGTCGTTAATGCATTCCACGAGAAAGCGAAGCATCTAGAAACGACTTAACTCGAAATTCCGTTTTGGATACATTGAAATAAAAATGAAAAATAAGTTCTTTACTGAATAGGAATTAAAAAATAATGTTTATTGCAATAATAATTAGGTAGGTAATCAAAGAAATAACAACATAAATATGTAATAATTCATACTTCTTAAAAAACAATATATAATATATATATAATAAACAAAACAAAAAATGTATATGAAATCCCCGAAAAATTTGGGTTAAAATTTTACTATATCGAGGGAAATCCCCGATTTGGGTTAAAGTTTTAATATGTCGAGGGAAATCCCCGAAAAATTTAAGATAAACCATTTTCTTTTAGTTGGGTCGAAAAACAACCAAACTCGAATACAAAATATTTTAGCAACGCAACTCGAGGCTCTAGTGCAGGATTGACGAACCTGCGGCCTTTTAGGGTCTCTTGACTGAATCCAACTTTTACAAAATAAATCCTTTCATTTTTAACTTTTTATTTATTAGGTATAAAAAAATGTTGGATTATTTTTGTATCATTTTAGTGCGATTATACATATAAATTTATAATATTATAAATAAATCCCGTGGAAAAGTATTAAAGGAGTGAATGTTCAAGCATCGGGATAAAGAGCATACGTTACCCGTGATACGCTCGCTGTCTTTTTTTTACGTAAGTCGAATATAGTAAATTCGGTCGTAGAACGGTGAAATATTCAGTGTGGATTTGCCATATCATTCTAAAGTGCGTTGGCTATCGCTGGCGACAGGTGTTAGCCAAAAATCTGTCTCTGCGAGAACAGATAGTTGAATTTTATGAAGAACAGAATCTGCGATGTGAGTTATTGAAAGTAAATTTCTATATGAATGTTGCATTGTTGTGCGATATCATGTTTTAAAATGACTTGAATATTTTCTTGCAAGGAAAACTAAGTCAATATATGATATGTGGAAAAAAATCGAGGCATTTCGTAAAATGCTATCTTTTTTAAAAACCCTTCTTCTTCAAAAAGAATTTTCGGGTAAAAATTTCCCCCAGTTAGCGAAGATCATTGATGAGCAGAATAATTATATATTCGAGTCATTTGAAGAATACACGGCCGTTATTGACGTATTAATTGTAGAAGAAATTAGCATTTCAGCCCCACCTATCAAGGCACCTAACGAGCTACAGAAGGAATTGATTGAGTTCTCAGTAGATGATATTTTCAAGTCATTGTTTGATGCTAAGAAAGATTGAATTGAAATATCAAAAAATGCCGTAGAGCGCCTTTGGCAACATGCTCGTATAATGCTTTTCTGCTTTTCAACCACATATTGCTGTGACTATCTAACCCTAATGAAGATACGATTAAGGTCACAATTGACAGATACCCATTTAGAGGATCAACTGAAACTGCGGACCTCTACGCTGCAACCAAATATTCCAATGCTTTCCAAGAAAAAGCAGAAACAACCCAGTTATTAAAAGCTGTCAAATTAATAAATAGTTTTCATTAATTTTAAATATTTACTATATCCGTGTAAATATAATTAAGTACACATTTTAATGGGTAAACCGGTAAATAAAATAATTATTAAATTAAATTTTTTTCATTTACAAAATAATGTACATTCATCCCTCGATTTACGCAGTTCACTATTACGTGGTCAAGAAAAACGAAAAAAATAACATTTTTTTTTCTTAAAAAATCCTTTGGAAATACCGCGTAAATTGAGGGATGACTGTACATCCATTTATATGTATGTTTCTTAAATGCGGCCCTATTTGATTTAAGATAAATGAATGCGGCCTTCCGATTGGAAAAGGTTTGTCACTCCTGCTCTAGTGTATGTACATATCGATGGTTTAGTGCACAGATGCATGAGAAATGGACATATTGTGTATTTGAATGATACAATATCTTCTAAAATATCCTATTTAGACGTACAATATTTTTACAGCATAAAGATATGATGTAGACGAACGTTTTGTGTACGTTAACTCAATTTCGACAAAAACTGGACATACAATATCTGTCAGTGGCAAAGACTCCATACTAGGCGATTATTTAAAGCCTACCTTCTTAAGAAAAATATTTTTTTTTCATATTGACATATTAAATAATATAATCACATAATAATATATTCAATATGCCCAACGACATCTGTCGTATAATTGTCATAATAATTTTACGATCTTTTTCACTATTTCAATAAGCACCATTTATGGCATGTCTCGAAGGTTCAAAAAAATAAGCGACATCTCGTTTCGCTTCACATATTGTATGGATTATGTTCGCGTGAATCGAAAACTTTTTTTATTTGAAGTTTGTTTCTCATAGTTTCAAGACGTCTGCGGCGGCCCACATAAATTGGTAAGCTATTTAAGGAGCGCTTACGTTTTACGTAATTGCACATTTATTCAAAATAATTTATAAGATAATTTAAAAAAATAATTTCTATGGGATTCGATCACATATAAATATTGATTGTTGTTAAAAACAATAAATAATTTATCTCGTGATTTTTATTTGTCAGTTAGTTTATTCATAGACTAAGACAATTTATTCAGCCAATTATGTCAGTTGAAATCTGATATTGTATCTATGTCGTGTTTTAAATATAGAACTATTTTAAAATGTCTAGTTTACGGGTTAAATTATAAATTCTTATGGAAAAGATTCACAAAAACGGATATTTTCAATATATTTTGAGCGTATCTTGCGTTTATATTTAGGAAAATACATATTTCAAATTAATTGCTTAATTTTATACCATCAGTGAGCTTTTGAAAATTCATCAGTAGTTATGCCGGATTATCTTCTTATTTCCCGTAAATACATCTAACAAGTGTGCTTTCTCCACAGCCTACCTGTTTCCAAAAGTCACCCTTCGCCACTGATATCTGTGCACTAAACCATCGATATTATGTAGTTTATTCTCATGTCTTTTTCTCCAAATGTCTCGCAGAATCCAAATACAAGAATTTTTTGAGGAATACCACCGCTTGAAATTCAGCTCGGGGTATTACTAGCATGCAGCATTAACCACTAAAACTATGAGAGGTGACAGACTGAGCTCAAATAGCAAGATTATAATGTTACCTGTAAAAGAATGGGTCGACTATATTTGTCAAGTTGTTTGGTATTCTGGCAGCTGCCAACACCTCTCGAACATCTTAACATGGCTGTAAAGTGTAAACATACAATTTACAATATGAATTATGTTTCAATTTTCTATTTATAATTTAAAAACCTGATATAAGTACTACATCATTCTTTCTAGTATAGATCTGTATGTCCATGATAATTCTCTATATATTATTATATAATTGTATATAATATAGTTTTATCTCACTGTTTTCATTATGTTGCTTCTTTTTCTGTTTATTTTTCATGTTATGTTGTGAATGTCTTTGTAATCTTCGCACATGAAAACAATAAATAATTTTGAATTGAGCTAAATGTCAATTGAATTATTTTTCTATTCAATACTGAATATTTATACACATGACTTATTAATGTAGAACTCATTGTTTTTATTGAATAAACATGATTTTGAAAATTTCGAAAACATAATTAGAAAAATCATTTGGCCGATTGGCGTTTGAGCACACATCAAATTATGATAATATGGACATATTACTAACATGAAATGTTATTCAAGGTAACTTCAGCCTTATTGCATAAGAAACATCCGTCTCCTTCCATCGCCATGGAATTGATGATGACAAAATGGTTTCCTCTTATCGTTACCATCTGCACGGGCGGTGAATTCAATTGGCTGGAAAATCTCTCTGCCAGATATGGTGTTATCCTAGTAGAAAAATTTAATTATCATTATTTAGATCGATGATTTGATAATTCACAAAAGTTTACAAACTAAAATTTCGGGTTAGAATATAGGGGGGCGTTTGCAGAGACTTGGAACACAGTTATATTTCAGTAAAAGTGAAGAAAACAAGGAACTTGTAATTGGACACCTCTGTGCATAGTTAGGTTTATTATTATTATTAATACAATAACATTAGGGGTACATTTATACAGATCTGACAATTGATTGTGTTAAACATTAGAGATAATGTTATCAAAACGACGGTAACATGTAGATTGTACGTAAAAAAAAAACCTAACCTAACCTAAAAAATAATCCAGTATATCAGCTATTTTCAAAATTTGTTTGCTGCTGGGTTCCTGTAAAGTGTAAACCGACAAGAACCTTGTTTTATTTAGACATGAATTTTATGTCAGTACTATACGACCCAAAGAGGTTGGACTTTAATATACGGCCATATATTTCCGATACAACATTTAGATAAGTCTACTACTAGATAAGTCAAAAAATATTTGTTTATCAATAAAATATTTTTTATTGATTATGGCTTGGTAAGGCTAGGCTTAATGAATTTAAAAAAACTAGCTAACACCATCTGTAATATGTATTCTTAATTCAACGAAAACAAAAAATATGACTGAAAAAGTGTGCACTATCTTGCCGGATCGCCCATGGCATACCTAAACTATTAAGGTTTGAACATATATAATTTTGAAAAACACTTTTCTATCGGTTATAATATATTCTCTCAGAAAGTGTTTTTCAAAATTATCTATGTTCAATAATCAGAATGATTTATTCTTAAATCTTGTGAACTATTCGTTGAATAAAAGAAATAGTTAATTATTAAGGTTTTGTTTAGGCAGAGTTTAATTGAATTTAAAAACTAACCGGCACCATCTGCATTTTGTATTATTAGTTCAATCAAAACAAATAAGTTGACTGACAAAGTTTATTTAGTGTGCACTATTTATGTTGAATCTTAGCAGCCTACATCTACCCCCCTCGCCACTGCCACCAAGTAAAGACAAATTTGATCAATAAATTGCCGGCCACAGACGGACAGTTCTCGTAACAGGTTGAACATGCCAGTTAATAACCATACAGTTATCTTTGGTAGATAATCTGCTGCGCCCATAGACGGACACTTTTCGACCTTTCAGATGTGTGCCATGTTCAAACCGCCAGCGACCTCCCACTCCCGTGTTTTTGTAAAACTGTTGGAATTTCAACTCACCGAAAGTTTTCGGGTGACGTTAGCTAGCTGTGTCGTAAAGTAGGAGTAGCCAGTACTATACGACCCAAAGAGGTTGGACTTTAATATACGGCCATATATTTCCGATACAACATTTCACGGTGAAGTGTGATACGGCGAACTGCATACGTACAAGTTTCCGGACACGCAAAACTACACGTAGTCTAGGTTATCTATATAACAGTTTGATTATCTAACTGACTGGTACTTTGGATCACTGATATCGATAGGACGCCATATACACTTGTTATTATATGTATTTGTTTAGACCACGGTTGATCTTATGTCACTTATTAAGTAAGATAATTATTAAAATTTGAAGCGAAGTAAACATTGGTAATTTAATGTTTGGCAGGGACGCATCCCCATTCAGAGCGGCACATGCCTTTTTCAACTAATATATATTTTAAAAAAACTACTATATGTAAGATGTCATGAGCCGCAAGAGGGGTAAATTACCATTAGCAATAATTGTTGTCAGGTATATTGTGTTTTCGTCCGCAAGAGATGCGTGCAATTGTTCCAAGTCAGAACCAAATATTACGATTACGATACTCTTTAGATTTTCGATAGTGAATTAGGCTATGTTTGTACGGAATATACATAGGTTAGTTAATTAGTTAGTGGCGTTAATAGATACTTAACAGACGCCGTGAAATGAAAAAGTTTGTAAACCACTGCATTTACTGATCAAGAGACTGTCTGGGTTTTTTGTTTTGGGGGGTTTTTATCCAAGAGGTAATTGTTCTGTCATCCGTACCTACAACAGTTAATGTTCAATGCTAATTTAAAGATAAGCACTCTGGCAATTCTTCACAGTGAGCCAATTAAATTACAGGATCGAAAACAATTTATTATTTGTGGTGTATTCTATAAAAAAATAATATTTGAAAATAGTGTATAAATAACAAATATTATAAATACTAAATAGCCATAGTAAGCATAAAGATAATTGGATAAATAAGCAATGTTATTAATATTAATATATCATTAAAAAATATCAAGTGATAACACACTAACTTGAAATGAAACCCGACATCGTGATTCCCAACAGCGACATACATTTTGACATCTTTTGGTAAGGAAAAAAGTGAATGGAATCTTTCCACATACGCATTAAACTCCAAGCCACTGCACCATAATCCCTCGTCAAATAAGTCACCTACAAGAATAAATAATAATGTTGACATTTGCACAACTTATCTTGGTAAAAAGCTACGTATATTATGAGAATAATAGTACAATATAATTTATTGATTCAAACACATTTCGAAAATAAAACTTCAAAATAAAAACTGGTAATAATCTGATAATGGAAAGTGTTGAGGAAAAAGAAAAAATACAGGATTTTAAACATCTAAAATACTCTCTTTCTGCCCGCTTAAGTTTTGAGAATTAGTTATCTTGGTTTCATTCTGAAGATGAATTTGTAGCTCAAAACAGCTGTCAATATGAATAACTAAAATATTCTGGAATTAACAAAAAAAAACATTATTTTAAAACCATTATAAGTTCCATTATGGAGTTCTACTAAGCAGTGGTAAAGGGTGGAGGAGGCTGTTAAGATCCGACGTAAATAGTACATACTAAATTTTCTCAGTTCTTCAGTGAACTAAGACTACACTATGTAGATAAAGTTTGATAGTTTTTAAATTTCAATGAAACCCTGCCTTACCAACCCTAGACTACTAGATAAGTCAAAAAATATTTGTTTATCAATAAAATATTTTTTATTGATTATGGCTTGGTAAGGCTAGGCTTAATGAATTTAAAAAAACTAGCTAACACCATCTGTAATATGTATTCTTAATTCAACGAAAACAAAAAATATGACTGAAAAAGTGTGCACTATCTTGCCGGATCGCCCATGGCATACCTAAACTATTAAGGTTTGAACATATATAATTTTGAAAAACACTTTTCTATCGGTTATAATATATTCTCTCAGAAAGTGTTTTTCAAAATTATCTATGTTCAATAATCAGAATGATTTATTCTTAAATCTTGTGAACTATTCGTTGAATAAAAGAAATAGTTAATTATTAAGGTTTTGTTTAGGCAGAGTTTAATTGAATTTAAAAACTAACCGGCACCATCTGCATTTTGTATTATTAGTTCAATCAAAACAAATAAGTTGACTGACAAAGTTTATTTAGTGTGCACTATTTATGTTGAATCTTAGCAGCCTACATCTACCCCCCTCGCCACTGCCACCAAGTAAAGACAAATTTGATCAATAAATTGCCGGCCACAGACGGACAGTTCTCGTAACAGGTTGAACATGCCAGTTAATAACCATACAGTTATCTTTGGTAGATAATCTGCTGCGCCCATAGACGGACACTTTTCGACCTTTCAGATGTGTGCCATGTTCAAACCGCCAGCGACCTCCCACTCCCGTGTTTTTGTAAAACTGTTGGAATTTCAACTCACCGAAAGTTTTCGGGTGACGTTAGCTAGCTGTGTCGTAAAGTGGGAGTAGCTGGCGCGATTTGGCGGCAAATTTTGACAGTTCTGTCATAATTTTCTAAGTTCGTTCGATAAGAAGTATATTATTTTTGTTGCGTATTCTTTTGCTACTCATATTATATAATTACGAATATTGTGAAGTGTCAACTAGGTACCGCAAACAATATTTATTGTGTGTTGTTAATATGTCTGTACCAAATTAATATATTATATTATTCAAAACCAATAAGTAAATTGTTTTGGTGATTGAATAAAACATATTACATAAATTTAATTTATATAACCCTGATTTAAATAAAACAATACGTATGTATTTTATCTTAATTAAATTTTATTAAAACAACAATTAGTATACTATGAATAATTTATTCAAAATAAAAGAATCTGGACATATATTTACACAAACAATAAATTGTAATCATAATAAATCTAACAAAGTAAAAATATTCGTAGATCAATCGTTCGTTCAAGTATACCCTACTTAAAACTAATTTAACACATGGTACCCCTGTGTATGATCTCGGGGAACATAACCTCCATAGTTTTTGACACTTGATCTGCCACAGACAATAACTGTACGTTAACGTACGTACGTACGTAATAACGTACAGTTATTGAACAGTTATTGTCTGTGCCATGTTCAAACTGCTACGAAAACTGTCCGTCTATGGCCGCCTAATCAAAGATAGAATTGCAATAAGAAATTCAGCATTTTATGGTAGAGTGAATGAATATTTATAATGAAG
Source organism: Rhyacophila brunnea (assembly GCF_057557595.1). Lineage (NCBI taxonomy): Eukaryota > Metazoa > Arthropoda > Insecta > Trichoptera > Rhyacophilidae > Rhyacophila > Rhyacophila brunnea. The sequence continues at coordinate 31,743,855 of NW_028233170.1, read as the reverse complement.
TGAAAGTTGGAATCCTAATTGAGTTGAATTATTCATTTATTAAAAAAATATTTTTAAAATCTCAGATAGTTTTTTCCTTAGTGATAATCAACTGAACTGTACATTACAATATTTTTTCTTATTAATGGCATGCTAGGTGTACCCAACAGGTAGAATGTGTCCCCCATTTCCATTCTAATTCAACGCTTCAGACACTCACACGAACAACACTCACAAGTTTTTTCCACATGGGATTTTTAATGCAGCGAGTCTATGGTCAAGTTGTTTCGAAACCAAAACATTGATAGGTTATTTTGTTTACTTACATAGGTACTGTTACTTGCAATTTTACACAATTGTTTATAATACAAATAATGATGGTTAATACTTCTAATAAATACTTTTTTTAGGCTTGTAACACGTATACATATTGTTATCATATGCATATTGTTTTTCAATTTGTGTATGAGTCAGAGTATGAACCTAATAGGTTGAGCAAGTGGCTGACATCCATTTCTCGTAAAAATAAAATTTGTTAATACAAACCTCCACTCTGTGAAGACTAGGGAATCCAATCCCGGGATCCCGAATCCCGGGATCCCGAATCCCGGGATCCCGGGATCCCGAGCTATTTTCGATACCTATGAATCCCGGGATTGATAAACATAATCCCGGGATTTCGGGATTGATTTTTTTATCAATTTTTATGGAAAATATAACAGAAAAAATACTTTTAATACAAAATAGCTACATTAGAAATAAACTGAGTTTGAATGAAGTTTGATGAGTAGGTTGCCGATTTATTTTATTTTTTCACATAGGTTATTAAAAATGAGAAAGATTGGTAAAAAAAACAATGCTTCGCACTTTTAACAAAGTAATTCCACCATGATATCATACGTTTTACGGCAGTTTCATATTTGGCTGACTAATTAGATTTATGAAGCGGAAAGGCCATAAGTACGCCATGATTATTTGCTTTAATATTTTAAATCTCGCTGATCTATTCATTATGTCTTTACTATCAGAAATAGCAATTTCATATTAAATTCACATTATTATTTATATTACAATATTATTTACTCCATTAAACTTGTGTATTTCCAAGATTTAACGTATACAATATTAACAATAAATGTCTTAAATAGTATAAATTGTACTAGATTTATTTTTGACCGATTTTATCAATGTTATTTGTAAATATAAAAATTTTATATTAACAATGGAAAAAAATCCCAATCCCGGGACCAGTCCCGGGATCCCGGGATTGTCAAATTGTAATCCCGAAATCCCGGGATCAGAATTTTGGCTCGGGATTGGATTCCCTAGTGGAGACCCATATGATCCTATTAGGATCAGACATGGTTGAAAGAAGAACACATTTGCAAGGTGTTTTATATTAATCCAGCCAGTGATGTCTCTCGATCACACCCTTGAGCAGACTTGGAATGCTGTGCCCATTTATTTTTAGTTGTAAAAATTATCTGCAAAGTCGTTAGGTACCTACCTATTTTATAATTAATTTGCGGCTATCTTAAACAGACTAATACACCGAAAATCTTTAAATTTAGCATTACAGGCACCCTTGAGAAAATGTTGCCTGTGAGAGAATGCCATTATAATATTGACTGTAGAAAAGAAAAAGGAATTAACTCTCAATTTGTTCAAAATAAGTTTTATTGGATATTCAACACGACTAAATACACACTATGTCGAAAGGATGTCAGCTGTAAAAATGCCGAATTATTATCTAAAATTAGCTTGTATTTTTTTTTTAAAGAAAGAAGTGATGTGGGAAAAGAGACTGAACCATCATTTTTATTGGTCTTCTACCTCAATAACAAAAATTACATTAAGAAAAAACCAAAGTAATTATCTTAAAACAGCGCGGGGGCCTGCCTAGGCAGTACTTAATTTGCGCACTACGCTGTATGCAAGGCACCAACCACACATCATCTGCTTCATAGAAAACCACAAGTAATATTTGTAGTCGTTCCTTCATTCGCAACCCTTTATAAAATGGTGCCCCTATGCAATACATAATCTGCTTACCCCCACGGGACGTCACTGAATCCGGCTCTGGTATATAAATCTCCGACCACTGGTGTGAAACATGTTACAATATGTACAATGCAAGAAGACTGAAGCCTTGCTAACCTAATTATGAAACTCACTTTCTTTATAAGAAGGTTTTTCATCAACATCAATAGTATTGCTCCAACTATAACTACAGTCGAACTTGGTTATTACGAGGAAGATGGACCGACTGAATTTGCTCGTTATAAGCATTACTCGTATCGTATTATATCGTTATATAACATTTTTCACGCCACGTTCTATTATCACTGCCAGCCAATTTTTACTAGGTGGACACTTGTAGGCCAGCTATTTTCAGAATAAAATAAATCCCTTAAAAAATATGAAATAGGAACAGAATGATAAATATTTGTGAAAACTTACCAACACAACATGTTTATCGAGATAATCATGAATCTTGTCACACTAAAATGATAAATATTGTTTAGAAAATATACACAGAATGTTTATTCAGAAGTTATGACGTTTACAAGAACCTGCGAGTTAACTCATCCGTGGCCTGACGCGACATACATGCTTTGGCGAGTTAACTCGTCCGTGGCACGGATCAGGTTAGGTTAGTATCGTAAAAATCCCCAAAACAAGCATGGCATTCATAAACTACAAAAGAAGTTGTTTATTATAATGAAGTACTGAACCGCCGGCGCTGGTAGTTACCTACTGACTTCACAAAGCTTGGATTTTTTACATGCAATTTCAACCATGTGCGTGGATACTTTTTCAATGTTGTCGGCGAAAACACCAATTAGGTACCTACCTACTTAGACACTTAACTAGTGTCATAAACGTAATCCGATCCCGGCGGCATCGGTCTATTTAACTGCCCGGTCGGATTTTATTGCTTAGGGTCGAAAATGTTGTTTTTAAATGATGGCACATTAACAGTTTTTCTCGGTATACTCAAGAAGTAGCTCGTTATCAAAGTGAATAAATGTATGGAGAAAATCATAAACTAAAATGTCAACAAATGTATCCTCAGTACATCCGAGATCTCGCTATTTCCGCGATCGTAATAACCAAGTTCGACTGAATATTTTCTTAGAAACATAATATGATGCATTATAATATTAAATAAAAAATATTTGCCCAAAACAAAAACCGCTTCAGGGTGATGCAGAGATATTGCTGTCTGGAAAGCACGGTGCATTTGCCATTCCCTCCTCAGCTTATCGAACCAATGACCATTCCGTGAGCCCAGTAAGTGTGTGTCGGCTAATATCATTACATTGGCAGGCTTTTCATTTTCGTCAAGACTCTTTGCATCCAATTCTGGCCAAGAGCACTGCAAATATTTATAAACTTTATTCTTTTACTTTATGTACCTAAATACTCTAAATATAAATGGAAATGAAACCATCGAGGACAGAAAATATTTAATAAGAATCATATTATCATATAGGTAGGTACCCATAATATAAATGGGAAAGCAAGTTTCATAAATAAGAAAGTAAATAAAATACTAAAGTAAATCAATTGTATGATAAACATAGATACCTGTAAAATTACAATGTAGTAAATAAAATATTCACAATAAAAAAACACTCCAATTACAGCAGCAAGTAATTTTAGTATAGTCCTGTTGTTGAACCGCATTGCGTTAACTTTGGGTGCCATGGAAAATTAGCTTAATGATAATTGAAAATCTAACTTGATTATTGAAAGAATAATTTATTTCCTATCAATCAAACAGAGCGCCGGCACTTAGCAGAATTTGACAGATCTGAAGGCCCTCCTTGTTTACAAACAGATAACCAAAGTTACAGTGCTGCCAGTTTCTGAATATACAAATTTTCTTTCATTTCACTACAATCAAATAATACCTCCGAGATATATAACATTTATTATAACTTTTTTTTAAAACATTGTGAGTTACTACTAACTACTACTATTTATTGAGTATAAGAACACGAAAAAATTAATTTTGATATAGTATTATGCCAAAATTGGACTTACAGACCTACAAACTTATCTCGGAGAATGAAATGAGGGCGATTCTATAGCAGTGTTGCCATATTTTGAAAGTGGAATTATAGTACAGAGCCTCCAAAATTATAGTATTTAGGGATTAAAATATATAGTACGCGTTGTCATCTGTTGAAAATGTATAGGTTTTTTGTTTCTCAGAAAAAAAATTAACGGAGAATTTAGTAGAATGTGTTAAAACTGTTGGAATTTCAACTCACCGAAAGTTTTCGGGTGACGTTAGCTAGCTGTGTCATAAAGTAGGAGTAGCTGGCGCGATTTGGCGGCAAATTTTGACAGTTCTGTCATAATTTTCTAAGTTCGTTCGATAAGAAGTATATTATTTTTGTTGCGTATTCTTTTGCTACTCATATTATATAATTACGAATATTGTGAAGTGTCAACTAGGTACCGCAAACAATATTTATTGTGTGTTGTTAATATGTCTGTACCAAATTAATATATTATATTATTCAAAACCAATAAGTAAATTGTTTTGGTGATTGAATAAAACATATTACATAAATTTAATTTATATAACCCTGATTTAAATAAAACAATACGTATGTATTTTATCTTAATTAAATTTTATTAAAACAACAATTAGTATACTATGAATAATTTATTCAAAATAAAAGAATCTGAACATATATTTACACAAACAATAAATTGTAATCATAATAAATCTAACAAAGTAAAAATATTCGTAGATCAATCGTTCGTTCAAGTATACCCTACTTAAAACTAATTTAACACATGGTACCCCTGTGTATGATCTCGGGGAACATAACCTCCATAGTTTTTGACACTTGATCTGCCACAGACAATAACTGTACGTATATGGGCACGTCTGTTGACAGTTCGACAGATTTAAATGGGGTAGTTAAACTGATCTGTGGTGTGTCCACTAACGTACAGTTATTGAACAGTTATTGTCTGTGCCATGTTCAAACTGCTACGAAAACTGTCCGTCTATGGCCGCCTAATCAAAGATAGAATTGCAATAAGAAATTCAGCATTTTATGGTAGAGTGAATGAATATTTATAATGAAGTGAAAGTTGGAATCCTAATTGAGTTGAATTATTCATTTATTAAAAAAATATTTTTAAAATCTCAGATAGTTTTTTCCTTAGTGATAATCAACTGAACTGTACATTACAATATTTTTTCTTATTAATGGCATGCTAGGTGTACCCAACAGGTAGAATGTGTCCCCCATTTCCATTCTAATTCAACGCTTCAGACACTCACACGAACAACACTCACAAGTTTTTTCCACATGGGATTTTTAATGCAGCGAGTCTATGGTCAAGTTGTTTCGAAACCAAAACATTGATAGGTTATTTTGTTTACTTACATAGGTACTGTTACTTGCAATTTTACACAATTGTTTATAATACAAATAATGATGGTTAATACTTCTAATAAATACTTTTTTTAGGCTTGTAACACGTATACATATTGTTATCATATGCATATTGTTTTTCAATTTGTGTATGAGTCAGAGTATGAACCTAATAGGTTGAGCAAGTGGCTGACATCCATTTCTCGTAAAAATAAAATTTGTTAATACAAACCTCCACTCTGTGAAGACTAGGGAATCCAATCCCTTACAGACTTACAGACTTACAGACCTACAAACTTATCTGGGAGAATGAAATGAGGGCGATTCTATAGCAGTGTTGCCATATTTTGAAAGTGGAATTATAGTACAGAGCCTCCAAAATTATAGTATTTAGGGATTAAAATATATAGTACGCGTTGTCATCTGTTGAAAATGTATAGGTTTTTTGTTTCTCAGAAAAAAAATTAACGGAGAATTTAGTAGAATGTGTAAATATTTCACCGCGGGCCGCAGGTTCCCGATTTTTCATAGTCGGCTAGTTTTTTTTAGGAAAAATATTTCGCCGCGGGCCGCAGATTTCCAAATTTTCGAAGACGACTCGATTGCGAAATGGCAAATGCAAAATTATAGTACTTTTATATTAAATTATAGTACTGAGATATCCCGAGTTCCGGTCTAGCTCAGAACTGTATCGAACTCAGGATTCACAAAAATTAATTAAATAGATTTGGGTTAAATGAAAAGTCTTTGTCTTTTTTTTTTGTTATAAGCACGTGGCTTTATATTTTCAGTGATTTTTCTTTGGTACACACGTATATGCTAATAATTAAAACAATAGTTTATTTTTAGCGCGGAGTACACAAATTCAACTTGCGTCCGCTCGCAACACGTGTTTATTCCGACTGCCTTTAAATAAAAGAAAAAAATCTCACTTGACAATTGAGTGAGTGGTACAGTCGCTACAAAAGGAACTTTCATACTAACTCTCTTCCACTCATACATCTTTCACGCCCATCTCTTTCAAACTTAAAAAACAAAATCTTACATATTATTACAAACTATTTCTTTTTATCCAGATAGCCAAGTGATACGTCATAAGCCTTTCATATTTTGTTAATTGACTATGTGACCAAGCTGCACGCTTAGGCCTACAAAACTTTATACCGGCTCCCCATTGAAGACGGTAATTCCAGGAGTATGTCAGTACGATATTCAAAATTATAGTATTTTGGGCGTACTATACCTATTTTATATCGTACATAGTACGCGGACCAAAATTATATTACAAATACTATAATTATAGTCAAAGTGGAATTATAGTACAAAGCCTCCAAAATTATAGTATTTGGGGGGGAAATATAGTACGCGTTGTCATCTGTTGAAAATGTTTTTTGTTTCTCAGAAAAATAATAACGGAAAATTTGAGAAACTCCGAGACCCCTTTTTATTTAGGTAGGTAGGTACCTCTTCCGACCAAAAATGCTTACCGAAAAAATTCAAGAAATTTCATTTTAAACCAGTCAAGAGATTTTTTTACGTTTTTTGAGCAATTTTTTCCCAAGTTCTCCAAATCTTCTTATATTGCGAAATTATAGTACTTTGCACCAATTTATCGAACAGAAATATCTAAATTTTAGTACTTTTAACAATTTTCTTCCGATATTCAAAATCATAGTATTTTGGGCGTAGGTTCTATACCTGTTTTATATCGTACATAGTACGCGAACAACATTATAGTACAAATACTATAATTCAGTGTTCAGATGGCAAAACCTGATATGTGCACTTTTGTTAATTGTGCAGGAGAGCTGTTTTAAATTTAGAGATTGTTTGAATCTTTCTGGTGAATATGTCTTTTGAAAATAATATAATGTAACGATGTATTCGAAATGAGTTTTAGATTTAGAATAAGTATTTCAAAGTTTTGATTCTCCACGTTTGGTAGAAAAAAAGATTTTTGAGATTTTCCAAGTTATCATGTTTTGTCATCTTATGTTCCAATATGTTATAATTATATTGTAAGATAAACTAACATGATATGTGAGGTAATTGAATAATAAAACTTTAAAAAATAGCTTAAAAATATATATGTTTAATGCTTGACATTAATTAAAAATGTTACATAGGTACATATTGATACAGACATTGGCATCAAATATTTTCAGAGGGTTGGAAAAATAATTCCTAATGAGAATTTGCCGTTTCATGAAATAATATGAATTCAATATTAGGTATGTTCTTACAGGTAGATATAAAGAAACGATTAAATCACTATACTTATATTTTTTTTAAATTTTAATCCTTAACAATATCAGCTTCTACGTCTACATTGCCCTCAAGTTCATTGCCATCTAATATTTAACAACTTCAACTTGAACTTATTACCTTCTTTATCTTATTTGCGATGAATTTGTGAATTTGTAAGTAGTTTGAAAAAGCAAAAAAAGTATTTTGGGACATCACTTCAAACGGCTTCCGATCTCTGGCCACTCTTACAAATTGGAATCAATCCCGAAGTACCATATTTTTTTAAGTTCTTGTCGTCAACTTTTTTTTGCTATCTCTATTCTTGAACGGTCACTATCACATTCGAGTCTAGGTATGACAGGATAGAAGATGCCACATTAAAATTTCTGTTCTGTCCATCTGCAGTATCTGAGTATGTGACAATGTGTTTGATTTCAGGTGAAAGATTCATGATTTTCTTTAATACACATGATGCGATGTCATTAGAACCTCTCCACCAGTTGACTCGTGCCACATTATAACCTTCGGAGAATTTTTGAGAAGAACATTCACTAATAGTTAAATTGTACACAAACAATAATCTTTTATAGTACACAATATTTGTGGATAATAGCAGACATGGTCGAACCTGTTGTAAACAACTATAACTAGTTGGTTTGATCTTTCCTCAGCTGTAGTTTTATCTCCTGATTTACTGTAATAACCTGTATGTGCATCAATGAAATGTGCATTGTGTTGTTTGGAGATTTCATTCCTTGCCTCTTTGATAGATATATAACGTATACATGACGTAATATATCCATTGCCTTATGTATTATGTATTTAAAGTTATTATAAATAAGGTTTATTGAATTTGAAACCCGTTTTGTTAAATACATCATAATATGCAGTTTTCACACTTCCATTTTCCAACTTCATTGTTTTATATTCACCATTACATAATTTTAATATTTAAATGACTTGGTAAGCACATTTAAATAGGAATATCTTCACAGGAGTAGTGGCTCTCGTGTTTTGGACGTTTTCTTATAAATGCCTCGATCTGGACTCGTTCATCAACCAATTTGTTTTTTTTTGTGGATGTCTTCCTCTTAAATTTTGTCCATGAAAGCCAGCTGCTGGCGATGAATTTGTCAGAATGAATTATTTCTGTAGTATCTATTAATTCAGCACCACTAACTGACGTTTGAGGATCAGATTAGACGATTTTTTTCTGGACAATTAATTCTTACACCGACTTCCAGATCATTATTTGCACCTGATGGTATAGAGAGAGAGAGGTATTTTTAAAACTACGTTATCTATGAGAGTATTCCTCTAGTAGATTTATTAGGGTTTCTTTATTCTGCTGGTTCGTCGTTAGTTCCAACCATCATGTCATCTTAGTCATCTTATAATACCTACCATGATGTTAGCAAACAAAATGTCGGACGGCAAAATCGCTGTATTGGCAGATATAATGTTTTGTCATATTATACATTTCACTCAAACCTTGGAAACGAAAGATGGCAAAATGAGATATTTTGCTTTATAAGCTTCTGTCAACTTTCGAAAATCAACATTTTGGAGATATAACAAAATGACAACACTCATAACTCCAATACTAGTGGGTCTACGATATATTCAGTAAATAGATTTTTTATATTCAGTAAATAGAACCAAGAATTCAGTAAATAGATTTTTGTTTGCTTCAATATATCTGGCGTAGAAATCATTTAAAAGTGGAGACATGGCGAACTTTTTTTTGTCATTTTTATTTCCTAAGCTCCATTTTTTATGAATGCCTTCGCTTTGTCGTTTTCCTTCAGTGAATGCATTAGTGGTCCTTAGATTGATTTATTCACTCATTTTTTTTTTAATTTCAACCAAATAAACAACTTCAACAACAAAATTATCGTTCCTAAACAAGTTTGCCTTAAATTCCAACATTTTGATTAATTTGACCCATTTATTTCATTTTTTTTACGAGATAGCCATTGCGCTTCACAACAGTATAAAAGTGAGGGATTATAAAATTAGTCTTCATATTTACAGAAAAGTTTGCAAACAACCTTTTATAGGACTGTTTTTTGTGTAGTTTATAACTAGCGGCCGTTTTATAAACTATGCATTTGCAAACTGCAAACCTGTGGCTACATTAATTGTGTTAAACTTTTCGCGCCTCCCTTTGCAACACTCCACGCCTCCCAGTTTGGAAATCGCTGTGTTAAGTAATTAACTTCACCTATTTTAGACATGGGATTATTTTTTTGCTTCTCACGGATTATTTTGGCTTTTTTTTTCTTCTATTGGCAACTTTTTTTCCGATTTCTCAAAATTATAGTATTTTGGGCGTACTATACCTGTTTTATAATGTACATAGTACGCAGACGAAAATTATAGTACAGATACTATAATTATAGTGCGGTTGGCAACACTGTTAGGGCACCAAAGTTGGTTAGTGTCGCAGGACAGGCTCTTTCCTTAACATAATATAGTAAACACAGTATTAATTTTTTTCTTCCTTTTATCTGCCGATCAAAAGCAATGTATGATTTTTTTAAGATTCATGAACTAGAACGCAATTTTTCCGAGGTCGAACAAGGGTTTCACAGACCGGAACCGTGCTCCAATTCATTTCGAGCCCTAAAACAATTCTATAATTTATTTGTGTATTTTCAGCCGACAGTTTTTTTATAATGAGATGAGATTTTATAATGGGTAATGAAAAGCATGCTATTGACAAATTAAAATAAATTAGATAAGTACATAGGTTCATAATTTATAATAAATCACTAGGTTAAAAGTTAGTAGGTTGACAATAATGATAACAAAGGAAAATATTGTATGTACTACGAAGTTTCGATCATAATTAATTATATAACATAATTTTTTTTTATATCGGAAGCAATGTCATTGATCGAAAGTATTGTACCTAATTTATTATTCAAACTAATAAATTATCTACAGAAATATGGTCAGGCTTAATTCAAAATGATCGTTGTGTGCATCTATACATACTACATAGTTAAATTTAGGTACAATGTAACCCAGTGGCGCACCCAGGATTTAATATTGGGGGGGGGGGGGCAAGGAGGAGAATGTAAATTAGTCCCATAGGATCTTTTTCTTCTTCACAGCCTAATTTCTCGTTTATCGGTCTTTTGTCGATTGCACTCGGTGTACCTACAGCAGTGTCTCCACATCCTGCAACGGCCCCCAGGCTAGGATATTTGGCGGCCCCCCTACCTACCGCTAAGATTAAAGGCAGTGTGAAACACTACATTAACGTTCTTCAAACTGTGTTTCAGTTCAAATTAAGGGTACTTACACAGTGAATTATTGGCGATTTTTAATACATCTACTTTAATAAACATAATAATAAAAAAATATATTGCACAATTATATAAGTAATTGAAAATGTTCATGGTCATGAAGCATAATTTTTTACTATTAAAGCTAATTTATGATGTGTATTTATCTCACTTATCTGGTCAACCCAACACGCCGGGCGCCCAGGCTAGAGCTCTGTCAGCCCTCTCCAGCCATGACCTACACCACTCCGGAATTCGGGTGGACACCGAGAATTTTTTGACAGTTCCATTAGGGATTGTGTTTCTAAAAAGACCTGACATTACTTAGTGTTTCTAAATTTTTGTGTTAGAAATTAAAATCTAAGAAATTTTTCTAAAAAGGGTGCTGGAGAATTATTACAAATCATTTTTTTGCCGTGTTTTTATTTGTCTAAGCCCAAGGGTATAGTTTATTGGCTTTCAATTTCAATGTTTAAAATCATTCTGATAATTTTCATTTTTGGGGGGTGCCAGGGCCCCTTGCCCCCCCCCCCCCCCCCTGGGTGCACCACTGATGTAACCGTCAGATTTTCTTTTATGGGGAAAATATTTTACTTGTTTTCAACGGATGGTCTAGTAAAGTTGACATTTTGAATTTGTCGGCTAACAAGATGCGCATGCGCAAAAAGTCATTGCATTTCTCTATCCAATAGGATAACGCAAATGTTTCAAAATATTATGACTATTGACCAATCAAGTAACGACTCTTTTGTTATTGTTTCGTTTGAAGAAACTTCATGCCAGTGCAATTCATGCTGATTGCAGGAGCGAGATTTATTTCGTACGTCAAAACTTTATAAAATAATAGTGATCGCTGGTGAATTATAATAATTTAGTTGTGATATTTCGTGTTTGTGCAGTGTGCTTGTCTGGATTACTTATTAAATTGCAAAAGGATACCGTGTAGTAAGTTTTTCTTATTTCTAGCAAACGTGTTTATTCATAATTCCTGCACAGATTTCATTTGTTCGCACCGTTGGTTGAGATCAGCTCGTTTCTTTTGTTTATTTTTCGGCCAGTTTTCGACAATCAATTTGAATTTTTAGGCTTGGACAAATAAAAACACGGCAAAAAAATGATTTTAATTTCTAACATAAAAATTTCGAAACACTAATGTCGGGTTTTTTTAGAAACCCAATCCTAATGGAACTGTCAAAAAAATCTCAGTGTCCACCCGAATTCCAGAGTGGTGTAGGTCTTGGCTGGGGAGGGCTGACAGGGCTCTAGCCTGGGGGCCCGGCGTGTCGGGTTAACCAGATAAGTGAGATAAACACATCATAAATTAGCTTTAATAGTAAAAGTCGCCTGCAGCGCTATTATACTTCATGGCCAGGAACATTTTAGATTATAATATAATTGTGCAATATATTTTTCTGAGTATTATGTGTCGATACTTGACAGCTCCATTATTAAAGTAAATGTATTAAAAATCGCCAATAATTTACTGTATAAGTAACTACCCTTAATTTGAACTAAAAAACAATTTTAAAAACGTTAATGTAGTATTTCACACTGCCTTTAATCTTAGCGGTAGGTAGGGGGCCCGCCAAATATCCTACCATGGGGGCCCGTTTCAGGATGTGGGGGCCATGGTGTAGGTATACCGAGTGCAATAGATAAAAGACCGATAAACGAGAAATTAGGCTGTGTTGTGTTGAGTAGGTTTGTGTATAAGTTAAATGCACTAATACTTTTTTTGTCCATATTCAACTAATATTTTTGAACCTCAATATTAACAAACCAAAAATCGACGATAAACATTCGGCGTAAAGAACTACTACACCCACTAGTCGGTGGTAGTGTAAATCAAAAGAACATTTTTTACAGTGGAATGCTGCATAAATATTGTAGCTCTCTAGACCAAGCGGGTAGCACAGCCGATAATAGTTGAGTAATGTTTTAGCATACTAGGCGCACATGTCCAGCATGATCGCTGTTGGTCACTTCCAATCCGCCAGTCGCTGATGACACGCTCAGCGGTTACCTCTGGTATGCCTCTCCTCCTTCATTCATACATTCTCCTCCTTGGGATCCCCCAATATTAAATCCTGTGTGCGCCACTGTTATCAAAACACGATGCCAATGCATTTTTTTAAATGCTTTTAGCCATCTTTAAGTAGAATTGAATTCATTTTCAGTTAATTCTGTTTTGTATGAAAAGTTATTTCGGAAGAAATCCGTAATCCAATCCACTATTATTGGTTGCTAGGGGTCTGGGGTCCTAGCAACTAAATTATTAATATATACGTGCGTTACTATGGAAATCAAAATGACATTTCAGTATTATTTCTATCAAGTACAAATTTTTTTGATCGTTTAAGCTAGCTAGTCAAATTTATATGATTCAACAGAAAATTTAAAAACGTCGTAGGTATATAAAAAGTTCTTTTTATATTGTAATTATTGTATATATTTTGCAAACGTTGTAGGAATTGTGGTAATAACTTTTATCATAATATTATCTTGAACGCCGCTTCAGAATCTTGCGATGATACTTACTTAACTTTAATTGTACATTCAGTGACGTCCCTAGACAAAATGCCGCACCTAGGCAGCGCTAAAATGCCACTCCATTTTTTATACAGTATTTTTTGTCATCATTTCATGACTCCAATATCTAAGAAATATGTTGTATGGATACATTACTAACAACAAATATAAGTAGTTACCACTAAAACATACAAAATTAAATTTAAACACAAAACATAATATAATTTAGACATTTACCCAAATCACCAGAGCTGAGGTCTTATTTGTTTGATATTTCTGACACATTTGGTTTGTACCATTCAGCAATACACAGATTGATTATTTTCACAGAATTTTTACTATGCTATCACGTACCTACAATCAGTGGCGCACCTAGGATTTATTATTGAGGGGGGGCCGAAGGAGGAGAATGGAAATTAGTCCCATATGCTCTTTTTCTTCTTCATATAAATATTTTTACATAATTTCACAATACACGGCGATATATTTGTACAGTTTTTCCTAGTTTTTATTAAATTGGAGGCATAGTGGCGGTAACCGTTGAGCGTGTCATCAGCGACTGGCGGATTGGAAGTGACTAGCGACCATGCTGGACATGTGTATCTAGTATACTTAAACAGTACTTAAATAATATCGGCTGTGCTACCCGCTTGGTCTAGAGCAGTGTTTCCCAAAGTGTGGTACGCATACCCCCTGGGATACGGGAAGAGTTTGGTGGGGGTACGCGCTGCACCGGGTTATGGCTACGCCTGGTGCAACAAGCATTAATACAACATCCATGCTAGAAGGTTTATCGCATGCGGAAGAAAAGCAATTGTTGGAATTATTAGCTTCAGACGGATTCTTGCAAAATAAATATAAGGAGTGTACTTAAACATCATTTAGGTTGCAAATGCAACATGTGTATCCAGTTTTAACAGAGAAATTCCTGAAATACATGCCTTTTTCAACTTCATATGTATGTGAAGCTGCTTTTTCAGCATTTGTAGACATTAAGTCAAAAAAAGGAACAGCCTTTGGGTGTGGAGCCGCATCTCAGATTAAAATTAATAACCAGGGAACCAAATTATGATGATCTGTCGTTTCAACATAAATAATTTCATCCTTCTCATGGTTTATAATGAATGTTATTTTTTATAATATAACTTTTATTTATATTTTATTATGAATGAATTTTATTTTTCGTTTATTATTATTTTGTTTATGTACTACAAAAGGAATATATTTTGATTGTTATTAAAGTACTTATATGCATTTTTCTTTGACGAGGAGTACTCAGTGTTACGAAAATTATAGAAGGGGTACACAGATGTCGAAAGTTTTGGGAACACTGGTCTAGAGAGCTTTAATATTTATGCCGAATTCCACCGAAAAAAATGTTCTTTTGATTTACACCACCACCGTAGTAGGTGTAGTCGTTCTTTTCGCCGAATGTTTATCGCAGATTTTTGGTTTTTTAATATTGAGGTTTCAACATATTAATTGAAAATGGACAAAAAAAGTATTATTGCTTTTAAATTATACACAACCTACTCAATACAACACAGCCTAATATCTCGTTTATCGGTCTTTTGTCTATTGCAATCGGTGTACCTACACCATGGCCCCCACATCATGAAACGGGCCCTCAGGCTAGGGCAGTGGTCGGCAAACTGCGGCTCTTTGGCCCCTTGAGTGCGGGTCTGCCACAGATGCTCTCTTCCATATTTGACATGGCTACAAATAAGAAGCAAAGAAAATGGAAGAGGATAACCGTAAATGTAATGTTGAATAGACCGAGACTTCGCGTTTATTCAAAACTTAAATGACTTTCCGACCTTTATTTATGTGTCGGGAAAAATTAGCGCATTCAAATTTAGAGAGATACTACAACTAAAAACTCGTAATTTTGCGCTAAATATTCTGTCGATGATGCAAGGAAGAAAGCAGCTGAGGAGAAGAGCCAAGAAAAATAAAGTTCTGTATTTAATTAGGTACTGAATAAAATCTTTCAACAATGTTAATATTGCAAGTTTTGTGGTTAGTAACAAGATTTCCAAGAGAGGAAATCAAGAGTAAATTGAGAAATCGATTTATTGATGAGAACCTGGAATCGTGCTTAAAATTAAATCAACAACATACGAACCTGACTTACCCAAACTTTACAAGGAGATGCAAGGCCATTATTCACATTGAGTTTGTCAGTCATTGCCATGATTCAATTTTATGGATACCTGACTTACAATTTAATTTTTATTAATAAATAAGATCATTATTACGTATGATATTCAGTTTTATTCAGTGTACCTACCTATAATTTAATTAGGACTTAAAACGTTAACTAAAGTCTATTAAGTAAATTAGCAGTGTACCTACTTACTACCTACGCATATAATTTCAGTTTAAGAAATTTGGCTCTCAAAAGAAATATCAATCGTTGTACTGTTGATATTTGGCTCTATTGACTAGGGCTAGGGTATTTGACGGACCCCCTATCCACCGCTTAGATTAAAGACAGTGTGAAACACTACATTAACGTTTTTCAAATTGTGTTTTAGTTCAAATTGAGGGTACTTATACAGTGAATTATTGGCGATTTTCAATACATCTACTTTGATAATGGAGCTGTCGAGTATCGACACATAATAATCTGAAAATATATTGGACAATTATATAATTTAAAATGTTCATAGTCATGAAGTGTAATAGCGCCGCAGGCGACTTTTTTTACTATTAAAGATAATTTATGATGTGTGTTTATCTCACTTATCTGGTCAACCCGACACGCCGGCCCCCCACAGCCCGGGCCCCCAGGCTAGAGCCCTGTCAACCCTCCCTAGCCATCACCTATACCACTCCAGAATTCGGGTGGACACCGAGAATTTCATTAGGGAACGGGTTTCTAAAAAAACCTGACATCAGTGTTTCGAAATTTTTGTGTTAGAAATGAAAATCTAAGAAATTTTACTAAAAAGGGTGCTGGAGAATTACAAATCATTTTTCGCCGTGTTGTTTGTATAAGCCCAATGTATAGTTTATTAGCTTTCGATTTCAATGTGTAAAATCATTCTGATGATTTTCATATTTTGGGGGGGGGAAGGCCCCCTGGCCCCCCCATGGGTGCGCTACTGCCTACAATACAATGCGTAAAAATAATAATTTTAGCTATTTTTATATACACCAAAATGATTATCGTCGATTTGCCGCCCTTCGAGTAACTGCCGCCCCCAAGCGACGCTCAATCTGTCTACCCCACGGGACGTCACTGTGTACTAACTATAATAAGTACTACTCTAGATTTTATAGTAAGGTACATCATGAGATTTTATAATTATTTTTTTATGAAAACAGTTTATTCCACGTAGACAATTATAATAAATACCCTTTTTGGTAATTGTGCCGCAGAGGTGGCCATGAGCTTTTATATTTTTTTTTACGTAAACAGTTTATTTCATGTAGACCAGCGGTTTTCAAACTGGGTCCGCGAAAAACAAACGCATATTCAACTATTTATATTTTTATAATTAATATAACATTTCTTGGGTATTGTAAGCAATGCTTGGTTTCAAACTTTGGATAAGCTAAAATCCCCAAATATTATTGGTACACACTGTACTATTCATCGCCAAGCCTTACTGGTGAAAACCCTGCTGACGAATTGAAAAATGTTCTCAGCCATGTGACTACGTGACTACAGCAATAAACTTCATTAAATCAAACGCACTTAACTCCCGTCTGTTTTCTGAGTTAAGTATGCAAAGAAAGCGATTCCGAATTTCAAATACTCTTGTTGCACACACATGTGAGGTGGCTTTTGGTGAGAGTTTTCATACTACATAAAGAAATTCAGCACCTTTTGAAAGATACCAAACGAGACACGCACGCAAAATTCTCCGATGTTCGTTTTCTTATTTCACTGTCATTTTTGGTAGATATATTTGAATCTGTGAATTCTATCAACCTGGTGCTGCAAGGAAAAGATATCACTGCTCATTGTTACGAAAAATTGACAGCTTTCAAAATGAAGCTCGAACTATGGATTGTAAAGTTAGAGAATAAGGATTTTGCCCCATTTCCACAGCTGAACACATGTTGATGAAAATGAGCTTGACGTCGATGGCGATGTCCTTGAGGTGATGAAACATGAAATTTCTTACTATTTTCCTGACCTACGAGAATTTGAAAAATACCATCGTTTTATCAATAACCCATTTGTAGTCTCCATTAGTGATCTGGCTTCGGAGGACAATTTAATTCAGAAACAGCTTATTGGTTTGATAAATGATTGGGGTGCAAAACATGTTTTCCGTGAAACGTGTTGTAGTGATTTTTGGATTGAAATGGCATAGTCCTATCCTGATGTTGCAAAGATGGCTCTAAAAGTGCTGATTCTATTCGCAATCACCTATGAGTGTGGGACGGCTTTTTCTACACTACTTAGGACTATCAAGACAAAATCTCAAAATAGATTATATGCGACGATTTTCTTTTTTTTATTAAACCCTTGCCATCGAACGATTTTTAAAGGGACCACCACGCAGGAAATTTTCGAAAGTTTGAGAACCGTTGATGTAGACAATTATAATAAATACCATTTTGTCAGCGCATCGGCTTTTCGATCCAATAATCGTTAATTCAAAATTTGAAATTTTCATACATTTTTATGCACCATTATCACAAGCAAAGTAATATTAGGTTGCGGTAGGTTATATTAGGTTAGGTTAAGTTAGGTTAGGTTTGGTTTGGTCTAAAAAGAAAGTTGTAAAATCTCATGGCCACCCTTACACCGAATGTGTCAAATTGCGTATTACATGAAATCGGCTAAATTTTGCCTAATTCACGAAAAATGCGAGCCCGTTGCCTTATTCATGAATTAGGCAAAATATCTGCCGAGTTCGTGAATTCGGCAGGGTATGGAATTCTTAAACTGTCAACATGATAGAAAAATTAAATTTAATACGGATGGTTTTATTAGTTATAATTGGACATAATATAATATTATCATCAGCCGGGGTCAATCCACTGCTGGATGAAGGCCTTCCCAAGCTTCTTCCAACTCTCTCGGTCCTGTGTCGTTCGCCGCCACGTATTTCCGCCGAACTTTACCAGTTCGTCAATCCAGCGGCTTTTAGGGCTACCCTGTGGCCGTTTTGTGCCCCTTGGGTACCACTGGATGACAGCAACACCCCACGCTTAAGGCATAATGGTAGGTCACTCTTGAAGATACTATTCAGACGTCCGAAAGCACTCCATCCTAGCTTTGTTCTTCGAGCAATTTCATCGTGCATGCTTCCGTCTATGGGCACCTGCTGTCCGAGATAGACGTAGCTGCTGACTTGCTCGAGTTGGGAGCCATTAATACAGATAATCGCAGGGTCCGAAAAACAGTTCCTCATCACTTTTGTCTTTGAGACGTTTATCTTTAGGCCGACCGTTTGACTGACATCCGCGAGTTCTTGCATTCTACCTTGGAGGTCTTTCGGGCCTTGTGAGAGTATAACAATATCATCTGCAAAGCGCAGGTGACTGAGGTGCTCCCCATTGATTGGAATACCTTTTTCCTCCCAATCAAGTTTCCTAAATAAGTCCTCAAGAGTAGCGGTGAATAGTTTGGGTGAAATTGTATCACCTTGCCGGACACCTTTGTTAATGGGGAATTTACACGACCATTTGTGGAGTTTCACGCATGCTGTGGCATCACTGTATATACTGTTCCATATGTTTATGTAGCGTCTGGAAATTCCTTGGTTGCTAAGGGCGTCTAAAATTGAGAATTTTTTGATGGAATCAAACGCCTTTTCATAGTCTATGATAATATAATATAACATGAAATAATATAATATTATTATTATTATTATTAGGTTAGGTTAGGTTTTGTAATTCTGAATTCAACTGAATGTCCATTTTGAGGTTAGCTAACAACTGTCAACAAACTATCAAATCATACTATCACAAACAAACAAACAAATCGACCATTACCAGATACTCAAGCAAGAATCAAATCTATATTTTTATATAATCAATGACATTTGACACATTTGGTTGGTTTGATTAGTTGCAAAAAATGCCACTTTCTATTTTGACCAATGCATGAGCATTTGACATATTTGGTTTTTTTGCAAAAAACACCACCGGAGTGCCACTATGTAATTTGCCCAATACATGAACTAGGCAGAAAAATTACTGCCGAATTCACGCAGTTGGCAGGTATTTTGCCTAATTGCGAAGAGGTCAGAGGGATTACTGCCTTTGATTCCACACATACCTTGTGCCCGTACTTGGTGGTTACCGAGTACTCGCTCATACTGCGAGTGCGATTTGTAAAACACTCGATATTTTGTTTTTCAAATAACCATGCGAAAACCCCACGTACAGAGATGTATGAGGTATCGATCGATTTGTCTCCGAAAGATCTTTCATATCAGTTCACAAATCGCATCGTGAGTGTCGTCATGGCTGAGCAAACCGAGTCACAAGGTTGCGCCTGTTCATTAACCGCATCCGTGTACCATGTATTGTATTATTACAAAATAAATTTATTGAGAGAAAGGTTTAACTTATCCAGCTAATCGTATTCTTAAGATGTCTATATTATTATATATTTATTAAGATAAAATTATTCTAAGGTAACGAACCCCTTATGTCATGTAGCTGTAGTCTTGATACGATCGTCCCTGATCGGACCTAATTAAGTTTACAAATTTTCGGCCCGATCGGACATAGGGATCGTGAGCAATAGGGGTGCATATTTTGTATGAAATTCTGCGGCTTTCCACGGTATCGCGTGAACGAGATGTCGCCATGTGCGAGCGAGATAGCATCCGCAATACCGATTTGGGAACGCCGCTCTCAGAGTCGTCCTCTTCTCAGATCGCAGACTCGATTCCCGCGTAATTAGATTGTATTAATTTAATTGTTATGAAAATTAAGAGATTGCGATTGATTTTACATTATGAAACTATTACTGACATCTTAAGAATACGTTCTTACTTTAGTGCTATAGAATTAATTATAATTATGTTATGTCTACAATTCATATTTAACGCACGTCCGTATTCTCGTTTTAATATTCATCAGGTACATTATATTCTAAATTTATTATTTTACAATTTACAATAATATATTATATTTATATTACATGAAACAATGCCTAACTAAAGTTATTGAGGTTTTTATGTTAATTGGTCTTTATATCTTATTATTATTTTTACCGATACCTTAATCAATTACCTGTATATACATGGCCCTTATGACCGACTTATTGCATCTATAGCTCACCTTGAGGGGTCGTTAGATCTGTCAAGCTAAACTGCAGGACTCTGTACATATTTATTAATTTAAGCTTTGCCAAGGGGTGTGTATCTTTAATCTAGTGGTGGGTTTGACTATTAAGGTCAGATTGAAATGGTTACGTCTTCTACTACTCCACCTGGGGAGCACTCACAAAGGACTGTAATTTCTGTTTGTGTCATTAGGTTAGGTTAGGTTTGGTCTAAAAAGAAAGTTATAAAATTTCATGACATCGTCTGCGACACATTTACCCAATTAATGTGACATTTTTGTGACAGATGACTGCTAATACGTACTACAAATTCGTTTTTAAGAACGATTCAGACAATGAAATCATGTGTTTGGATTAAAAACTAAAGTTTCTATTAAAATTGTACCATCTAATTTCTCTATATCTACACATTTCATTATTCATACCTAAAATTTTCTATAATGGTGATATTTTTCAGGCGATAAAATGTTTCACAAAAGAATGTTTAATAAAATACAACCCAAGAAACGAAAATCTACAGGTAACTCTTTTTTTTCTATGATGTTTTCTGATAGGTATGTTTTTGAGGTTTTTTATAATGATGTATTTTCAATATTAAGAATCTAATAATTCTTATATTATCTTGTATAGTTATATGCAATATCTTCCTATTGACAAAAATTAGTTGTTGCAAGTCCTTGGATGGGGATTCCAGCTCGTAAATAAGTAAATAAAACAACAAATCATTTCAGTAATGCAGTCATATACCAAATTACGCAAGGCCCGAGAAGAATTCCGAGAGAAACTCTTGAATCTGATTGTCCACAATGAGCTTCCCGAAGAAAAGGATGAGATTCCTTCGGCTCACGAGAGACAAGTCTTGCGCTATTATTACTATTTGAAACACGGCATGGAAAATGTGCATTTTGCACCTTTGGATAAGAAAATTCTGATCAGGTAAGTTGGAAGTGAATTAAACAATAGTTAATAAGAGAGATCAGTACGTATTAGACGATTTCAACATAGTTTGAGGAATCCTGTGGAAAGCGTAACATTTAAGACCATACTATAAATCCTGAGATCATGTGTTGAAACGTTATGCAATAGGCTTTTTAAGGAAATCGTGACTCGATAGCCAACTCATTTGAAGTCATTTACTCGTCTGGATCTCAATTACTCATGAAAAGTGGGATATGTCCATAAATTTTATGCGTTTAAACTTTTGCTTTTTGGGAAACACTGCACTAGACCGAAGAATAGCTGAGAAATTCTTGCAAGTAGAGGTGAGTATCAGAGTGAACTCTGCAGCTTAATGGGGAGTCCTTGGAATCAGCAACGAGGAAGGCCCACTGAGAAAATTAGACTCTATTATCAATTTTTATATTCTTTAGATTAACATACGCATTCCATCTGAATTGAGACATAAATTCACTCAAACAAGATTAAAATTCGCATGACAGTGACATTAAAAAGATATTCATATCTATATTATAGAGTTCATAATCTGCTCTCCCCTAAATTGAAGAAATGGAATGACATCTTGATAAGAGAAACCGAAGATATGAAAGAAGACTTCATGATGAGTATGAAGAAATCGATTGTAGATTTTGCCCTGCGTGACCCAAACACGGTAATAAGAAACATGATTATTATTTGAATAAATATCACCTCAACAATATTGTGTCCGAAGATTTGTACGTATGCAGTTGGCCATATTACAGTTCACCGTGAGATGTTGTATCGGGAATAGATGGCCGTATAATATTGAGATCAAATTCATAAAACACAAAATAGAAAGAAAAAGGGAAAGATAGAAGAAAATTGTTAAGTAAGTAAATTAGAAATACAATCATAATATTGTATAATTTATATAAAATACTGGTAGGTACTCATAAGTATCAAGTTATTATCAGATATTTGATACCAATCAATATATCAAATTATTATTCTTATTGAATTTAATACAATTGGAACATTACTGTCTTCAATGCTCCATGATCAACGCATATTTTTTTCTCAATGATATACGGCTATCTCTTTCACACCGTAAGACAGCTCACGGTGAAATATTATATGTACAATTTACATGTAACCCAATAATATAGCTGAGTGGTAGGCATACGTTGGACTAGCAATGTGGGCTCAAATCTTAGTCGGACCAATTGTTTTATATTATATATGAAACATATTACCATATTTTTTGATCTTATCTTATTGATGTTTTTGGAGTCATGGGTGTCTTTATTTTACCTGTTGCTAGCCCTTCAGTCGCATTCGACCAATCTGCAGAGCTTCATTTGGCAACGTTTGTTTTGTGAATAACGACGACATCACATCGATGTATTCGACACGTTGTAGGCGGACGAGTTTTGATGTGAGAGCCGGCTAAACTGTAGCCTACCTATATAAAGTTTGCTAGAAACTAATGTGGTGAAAAAAATAAAAAAAGTTAAATATAAGTATGACGTGTACCAATACCATCTGCAATTTATATTATTAGTTCAGTGACAACAAATGTATTATATGAGTTACAAAGTTTAGTGTGCACTATTTATGTCGAATCTCCACCTCCACCCTTCGCCACCGGACTGTAATATGGTTATAGTAGGCAATTCCTAATAATTCTGTCTATATATATCAAATTTTTAGAGAGAATCATTGGAGGAGAATGTGACTAGCGAGCGATTGGAATTGTATGATCGCGACGGGTCATGGCTTAGTCGGGTACAGACTGCAAAACATTTCCTCAAGAGAAACCTGCACAGCATAAATCCTTGCATAGCGCAAGTCTTGGACATTTGGTGGCAACAGTTCAAGTAACAATAAGAAAATTAATCAATAAATAAAAATATCTTATTGTGTGTAGAGATGATGATGGATGTAGTCTTTGTTGCTAAGTATTCCACATTAATTTTAAGGGCAGGGTGATATTGAAACAATGATTTGAATTGTTTTAAGTTTATTCATGTTATGGTGGCACAGGACAATTTAATGATAAAATGTTAGGACGTATTTGATTCTACCACAGATTAATAAGATAGAAATGTGGAAGGCAGTCACCACAGACCAAGACTTTGAAGTAGGTTTTTGGTTTATGACTTAATGACGGTCAGGCCATAAAACGCAAGAAATACAAAGCCCACTGAGTCCTCTAAAACATAGTTTCTTATCCGGTGGTCCGCGAAGATTTTGAGGTGGGTCGCAAAAATTTTCCGTAGTTTTAAAAATAGTTACCTAGAAACCCAACATTTGATGTGGGGTTGTATTATATTTCGACAATTGTTTCAAAAATAGTGTAAATATAAATATTTATTATTTTATTCCAATGTTGATGGTCCGCAAAACTTTTTTTGATTTTTTTGTGGTCCGCGGATGTAAAAAGGTTAAGATATTACCAATATTGAATGTGTGTTTCGTTTATGTGGCAAACTTTAATACGTTATAATATTAGACAAATATTGAAAATATATTCTTCAACACGTGTTTAAGTTTATCCCATTTTCTTCACACTCGAGAATTATATCTTCTTACAGCCACACCGTGAAGGTATTTTCCTTTTTATGTGTTTCTAGATTTTTCACAGTGTTAAAATATTACTTTAATGCTGCATTTCCATGTGGCAATTTTTGGTTTTCAACTTTGTGTTGAATGTTGAAAAAGAAATGTTCTTTTTCAACATTCGAGTTGTAAAAGTCAACAGTTGAGAAAGGAATGTTCCCACACATCAATTTGAGTATACTTAGTCGTAACCTAGATGGCGTCGAGTGAATATTTTAGTTTGTTAACGTCATTTTGTCTGACTGCTTCAAAACTTTTTTGTTCAATTCAGAAATTAAATGTAATGCACGATAACCAACCATGTATACGTATGCAATTCGAAACCGGTTTGACGTGCCAATGCAAGTTATTATCACCTTGGTTACTGTAGGCCAGTGTTTCTCAAAGTGTGGTACAATGTTACAAAAATTATAGAAGGGGTACACAGATGTCGAAAGTTTGGGAAACACTGCTGTAGGCAAAGGCAACCAGTAGACTCGAATGATGATTCACTGTTGAATCAATTAAAAGTAGAAAGGACTTCAACTTCGTTCAATTCAACTTCCAAGTTGACCAACATGGTTGAAATATAGTTCCCACTCATCAATTGATTTCATTCAACATACAGTTGAACGACAAAAATCACCATATGAGAAGGTAGCATATGTGAAGAATATCTATTACTTGTCAATCAAGCTAGTTTTCTATTTAATTACATTATATACTGCCATCTCATGGATCAGATTCAAACTATGTATATATTACTATTTATATATTTTTGTGTGGTGTTATAATAAAATTGTGAGTTATAATAGCGCCTGTACACGTGCATTGATTTACTTTCACCAATAGTGTGTATTTTAAACTATCACGATAATAATTGTTCTCATTCTTCAAGAGTAAGCGTGACGCGATGTTGTCATAGTATGGTACTATTTGATAGATTGTGAAAATTGGTTAACATCAAAATGAGTAATTAAATAGTAATGATGTAATTCGTTTTTTTACCAGCAGGTTCACCACAATCGTTCTACTGTCCAATTTTTGCGTGAAAATTCTGTACTTTTTTGATCTATGCATGCAATCTTGCAATTTGCACGATAATACATGTTTACATGTGCATTTTCTTATTATGGTCACGATAATACGTACTGTCAGCAGTAAATCCATGCACTTATAAATGGGGTATTAAATATTATAATGTTTTAATGTTTATCTTTCTTGCAGCGATCTGAGATTGGTAAGCATGCAGGACATGGTCAAAGCGAAGGAGGCATATGCAATAACAGACTTTCAATTTATATGCAAGTATCATATTGAAAGTGCCATTAAGGTTTTGAATAATCAATGGCTGCCAACCATTCAAAACATTTTCCTGCAGGTAGTAGAGATATTTTTTTATTTATCAATATTTTTAGTAGTCTATTCTTAAGCCTACCTATACACGAATCATGAAATGATTTGTAGAACACCAGTGACCAAAACATACGGCCATCAAATGCATAATTTTTCAAGTTTTGATTATTTTATTAGGTATATATTTGAAGGGTTTTCAAATTATCTATCACTTACTTACAATTAATTCACAACTATCCCAAAGAGAAAAGCGTAGGTCGGTAATGCGCTCAAGCCAATTGGATTTAAGACCGACCTTGGTCGGTTGTCACGGGTAAAATGAGTGTATCTTTATCAACTGTGAAATGTGGTGTTGGCTCAGAGCACAAGTATGCTGTATGCGTTAAGCCAGAACATTTTTATATTTATTTACCAATCTGACACTGATAATTCAATAAAGAACCGATTTTGGAAAGCAGAAGAAAAAATGGAAATCAAAGAACTTTGATAAATAAATTGTCTCAACTTTGGTCCCGCTTGTTTTTATGTTTGAATGCAATTTCAAATAATCTTACTTTTGGTCTTGTGAATTAATTTTAGGGTAGCAAAAAGAAGTTAATTCCGAGCACAAATCAACCAAAGAAAATGAAAAGATTCTACGATTGTCTCTCTTGTATAATGACATATAATCTGCAAATGTTGTGCTTAAAATCCATTGAAGAATACACAAATTACATTCTGGATATTGGGGTAAATATAAATCTAGCTATTCTTACCTACACTAACCTTGGTCGCTATACTGCCCTCATAAAATAAATAGCTCTAACCGCATTTTTGTTAAAATGGAGTTAAGATTGGTATGTATTTTGTTTTATATGCTTTTACGATGAATACTGCTGACCACAAAATATTAAGCAAATTTTCCACAGCCTATCGCCTGTTTATCAAGCCAAGTATAGTGCAAATTGTTATGGTAGTATGCTTAAGGGGACGCTCTACAGAATTGGCCTTGAGAATTGAAAATATGATTTTTTTACATGTGGTCCATAATATCTGGTCTACTAGTTAATATAAAAGGTCGCGTCAAAGTTGTTTGTGTCAATAAACTCGCTCCAAGTGTAGCGGTCGATCATTATTTCATATTCATTCCGTCAGGGCTGTCGAAGATGTAATTTATTAATATGTATACTTTAAAAATTTTATTTATAATATATAATATTTAAGTTTTGTGCATCTAATATCCACTGTAATTTACGTAGTGACATGGACCTGTTTTTACTGGGGTCAACTAATTCAGGAAATAAACACCCATGATAGAATTTTTCCAGTTTTGGTTGCATTATATTCCAAAACTCATCGTAAAAATTGTTTCCGATTTTATAGATGGAAATTTCTCGGTGTACATAGTAAACAAACCTACGAATAAAAAAGGCAGGAAGGAACATACTGATTCATCACAGTATAACAACTGGCAACCAAATTCGCCATTTTGGAAAGTGATGATTTTGCGTAAACAAATATCACGTGGTCTTGTACGTGTGCGGTAAACTTCGTATGTGTTTGTAATTTTGTGTATCATGCATTGTCGGCCATATTTGCCGGCCTTTCTGATTGCCATGATTTGTACACATGTTCCTTCCTGTCTTTTTTTATTCTTAGAAATAAACAGTATTTTCTATTAGTTATATGAAGTTGGCCTTTAATCTGTAATAAAATAATACACAATTAAAAGATTTTCAAATAGAAAAAAAGACATTTTCCAAGCTTTCAGCCATTCACTCATGAATGCCATTCCTCATTTAGGTAAGTATATACAAATTTTGATGTTATATTGCACAGTAAACAGTTATCTGACCTTTTCACTATTTATTATATATGTACCTACATGCAAATGTAATGTTTTCAAATAATTGATATAGATTATAGACCATCGTAGCTATTATTTTCTCGAAATCATAAAGATACTATAATATTGTTTGAGTAACAACCTATGTTCAATTTGAATTGGGTTATAATAAATACCTGTAGATATATCAATAGTATGTTTGCAACGATATCCACCCGAGTTATCAGTATGTACTTACACAGGTTTAATTAGAAACTATGATGAAATTAACATTCTAACGATTTACAGATTTTCCTGTGTTAATAGCAATTTTAATGATACAAGTTCATATTACGATACACCTACTCATATCAAAATACACTTCATCATATATGTGAAATATTTTGTTAAGCAAATAAGAACTATACAAAAATAACATAACATAATTAGCAGCTAGTCTTTTCATCATTATTTTAGATGAATGTCGTATGCCGTTTGACGCTTGGAAATGTGTAATTACATATTCCATCTATACAGTAAGCTAATATTAACTTTCAATTATTTGTAACTCTTTAAAACGTAACCATTAGGTTGATAAAACCAACAAGAAAATCATTACTTATTTGTGATTGATTATTAATAAAATATTAAAATATTATTTTGACAGCCCTGTTTTACAGTTGGCGGATAGCTAATAATAATAAATCCATGAATGACAATAATAACGTTTCTTGAAATAAAATCTTCGATGATTAGTGGTTTTTGCGAAAAGATCGATTTAAATTAACATGCTTCGACGCCGAGGTCTGTTTTCAACTAAATTATAAATGAATATCCTTCTCTTGAGCTTCCTGATGAGATGAAGATGGGCAGGTCGTATCATAAGGATGGAGGAAACACAGTTTACAATAATTCGAATGGTCTAACTCTAACAATGTATATATTACTTATGTACAGGCAGACCTCGACTTTCGAATGTTTGACTTTCGCACAATTCGCTAATTTGCACATTTAAAAAAAATCGTTTTTTTAAAATGGCGCGCTGTGGGGTAAAGATATCCCCCTCTCGATCGCTCACAAGCAAGTGCATTTCTTGCATCTTTTGCATCCTGTTCACACCCGTCACTTTGCTTGTGAGCTAGCTGGGAGAGGTATAGTCTTGTGTAGGAGCGCGTGCAGGCGTGTTGTGTTGTGCGTTTTGCTAATTTTATTCATTTCAAATATTTCATCCTAAAAATTTATAAACGTGAGTAAGAAATGGAAAAACTGCAGTGTTGACACGAACATAAAGAAATCAAGGACTCATAAACTTCACACGATCGAGACAAAGATGGAAATTATTAGACATTCTGATAGCGGTGAATCTTTTGCATCAATCGGACGTTCGTATAATACAAACAGGTCTACGATATGTTGTGATAATTGTGGAAATATATCTTTATAGATTGTTTCCAAAAGACACGGCATAGTAAAGTTGTGGATGAAATGGAAAAATCTTTGTAATCATGGATCGATGACCAACATCAGTCTACTTTCGAACATTTAACATTCGAACACACTTTCAGGAACCAATTATGTGCGAAAATCGAGGTCCTCCTGTATTGTTAAATTAATTCTGTATTTATTTTTTTAGGGAATCAATCAAGGGTTTTTTATAAACGTGGTATTCATAAATGAGACGATCGCGTTTGATCCCCCTTTCCAACATGTCCGAGAAGTTTTATTGGTCACCTATGCATCATTGATAGAAGCTTGCAAGTCTATCCCAAGACTGGAAACTTTACTATATCAGGATTACTCTGCTGACATTGTCTGCTTAAAGGTATCTCTTACTACTATCACTATTATTTCATCTCTATATATATAAAAATCTCGTGTCACGATGTTTGTGGTCGCACTCCTCCGAAATGGCTCGACCGATTTTTATGATTTTTTTTATGTATATTTTTTAGGTATGAGAATAGGTCAACAAGTATATTTCATACCGCTAGGTGATAAGGGATCTCTATCCAGAAAAATTTTTCTTTCATTTTTTTGACATTTTTTTTTGTATTTTTTTTATTATTTGGCATCAGAAAATACCTATAACCCCGAATTTTCACCCTCCTACCCCCACCCTCCCATTTTTTTAATTGCGATTTTATTATTTTTGTATGAACAAATTTAACCGTCGTTCGTATTTCAAACAGAACGAAATTATTTATGTTGTTGAATGACAGATGGCGCTACGTCCGAGAAGAATTCAAGAAAAGCGTCGCGTCATTTTGACATTTCATTCGGCATATCACAACGCAGTGCGTGCAAAATTTTGTACGATTTATTTTAATTTATCTATTTTTATGTGCGTGTATTACAGTGCACAATGCCAGCAAGACGCAAGGGGGCCATTTGGGCCGTCGAACGAATAAAGCCACAAACATGCGAAATAGTAGAGCAGAAAGAACAGACGAACAAATCCAACAAGATAACAAAAATGTGCGTGTGAGCATGTCGCAATTGCGTGCATCTCAATCACAAGAGGCACGAGCTGAACGAAATTAACAACGACAATTGGAACGGAGCCAAGCGCGCCGGTTCGTAGTCAACACACGCAGAGCAAATGATTGACAACGCCAACAAGTACATCGAGCATTTACATCCGCTTCATTTCTTTGTCTCGCATTCGAGTACGAGCCTGATATTGAATATTCCGCTCATCCGAAAGTGCTGATTGGTATGGACAAAGAATGTCTCCATTGTTATGCGCTCAAATTCAAACATGAGTCAGCCGGGATGTGTTGCACATCAGGCCAAGTGCAACTACCAGAAATTGAGATACCACCAGAAACATTGAACGGCTTGCTCATCGGCACGGTTCCAGATTCAAACCTGTTCCTGAAGTCCATTCGCACATTCAATTCATGTTTCCAAATGACTTCGTTCGGAGCAACAGAAATAGTTCATAATACTCCGGCAAATGGTCAACAATTCCATTCTACGTTCAAAATCAAAGGCCAGGTATACCACAAAGTAGGCTCATTGCTGCCAATGCCAAACGAGCCACATAATTTTATACAAATCTACTTCATGGGCAGTGAGGACATCAATCGTGTGGATGCACGTTGCGGCTACAATAACCTCAATTCGCCTAATGCCAGGCGTATCGTCGGCAAACTGGACGCCCTATTGAATGAGCACAATGAATTATTGAAATTCTTCAATGCACACATGCACGAATTGCAAAGTGACAATCACGCTATTGTCATCAATCCTGATAAAACATCAGCTGGAGAGCATGTGCATCGATTCAATGCACCTGTTTTTTACGACATTGCTGGAATCATGGTTGGCGACCGCACATCGACGCGAGAATTCGTGATTCTAAGTGTGAGGCCTCAGTGCCAGCGTTCGTCGCAGCGTTGAGCGTTCTGCGCAACTCAAACGTATAACTGTATAAATGTATAACCAAAAAAAGACATTATCTACGAACATTTTCACACACGGTTATACGTTCGAGTTGCGCAAAACGCTCAACGCTGCGCCGAACGCTGCCACTCAGGACGTACACTTAGAAGAAACAATAATCTGGAGTTCATCGCTGAAACACACCGTTCATACGACGCTCTCCAATATCCGCTAATTTTCTGGTAGGGACAAGACGGATATTGCATAAACATTAAACAACGAGATCCTGTTACAGGTAATTCATTCATTTTGAACATCATTACTCATTTTGAATTGAAAAAATGAATGGTTGGTGTTTTTTTGCTTTTATCGGCGGTCATCGTCTACAGCGCTCCATTCCTCTTTCTGTCATAGATCCCATCCCCACACACTTACGATACATTCATTATTTTTTATTTAACAACCAAAATATTCACTAGAAATAATTTATATGGCAGAACAACGTTTGCCGGGTCAGCTAGTAATATATAAAATATGAAAGTGATGCTGAAAAAAGGTTGAATTAGATTCAAGGTGTTTCACATTATACATTCATTAAATTTGTAACAAACATTGCATTTTTGTGCTCTGTGAATTTTTAGCGTGAGGTACACAAAAATAAAAATGTGTGAGCCGGCCAAATTTCAGATCTCCGCCGTCAGCTAATACAAAATTATGTGAGAAGAGGGGTGTTTTACATACTGTAATTATTGAGTCTGAACCTGTCGATTTATACTCTCGTGGTGCAGTGCGTAAGACGCTGGCCTTTCATCCGGGACCTCTGGGTTCGATTCCCAGTGAGGACACAATATATTTATGTGATTTTCTCAAAGCCTGGTTTGTGATTGTTTTACTTCTATTACTAAATACACTACTGTTGAACTACACTGAACACTGTCATTGGGCCTTTAGGCCTGAGAATATACGAGGGTGGGTCAATAAGTCCTTAGAAAAGCCGACAGGTGGCGCGACTAGTACTGTAAGCGGTTTGTTTTCATGCAGCGGCACTACCGATTCAGTATGCTGTGAAGTTTCAATCAGATTGGTCGGGTTGTTGTGTGTTTCTCGTACATTTAAAAAAAAAAATTGCTTGTTTACAAAAATGGAGAAAATTGAGTTTAGAGCTGTTATTAAACATTTTAATATAAAAGGGTTAACAGCAAAGGAAATAAAAAATGAGTTGGATTTAGTTCACGGCACATCTGCTCCTTCACTTGCAACTATTTATAACTGGTTAAATGAATTTAAACGTGGTCGTACATCAACAAAGGATGAACCACGCTCAGGACGTCCTGTAGAGGTGACTACACCAGAAATGATCAATAAAATCCACGATATGGTGTTAAGTGACCAAAGATTAAAGTTGAGTGAGATAATTGAGGTTACAGGGATCTCAAAAGGTAGCGTCATTTCTATTTTACATGACAAATTGGGCATGCAAAAAAATTCTGCAAGATGGGTGCCGCGTTTGCTCACAGTCGACAATAAACGCAATAGGGTGGTGGCCTCTAAAGCCCTGTTGTCGCTCATGCAACGCAATCCGGTTGAATTTTTTCGTCGCTTTGTGACTGTAGATGAAACATGGATACACCACTATACTCCCGAGACGAAAGAACAGTCAAAGCAGTGGATTGCGGAAGGCGAACCATGTCCAAAGAAGGCGAAAACCGTAAAATCAGCTGGTAAGGTTATGGCTACTGTATTTTGGGATGCACGTGGAATTATTTTCGTTGACTATTTGGAAAAAGGAAAAACAATAACAGGGGATTATTATGCATCTTTATTGGACCAGCTAAAAAACAAAATTGAAGAAAAACGGCCTCATTTAAACAGGAAAAAAATCCTCTTTCATCAGGACAATGCCCGTGTTCACACATGTTTACGATCAATGGCTAAAATTGAAGAATTGAAGTTCGAATTGGTCGACCACCCACCGTATTCGCCAGATTTAGCCCCCAGTGACTTTTTCCTTTTCCCAAACTTAAAAAAATGGCTAAGTGGACAACGTTTTTTTTCAAATGAAGAAGTCATCGATCGGACAAATGCTTATTTTGAGGACCTTCCGAAAACTTATTTTTCTGACGGTTTAAAAAAAATTGAGAAACGTCTAACCAAGTGTATTGAGCTCCAAGGAGATTATGTTGAGAAATTAAAAAAAAAAAAAAAAAAAAACTGTTTTAATGCTTTTTTCTAAGGAATTATTGACCCACCCTCGTATTATAATATGTAAGCATGTATGCCTGTTGCTGGAGACATTTCCCAGTTAAAATCTGCTAGATTGCTTGAAGATTGTAAACGTAAATGTATTTTTTCTTTACTAAATATTGTTTCCGCTGTCATAATTATTGGTTATTGAAACCGCCCTATGCCACATCATGATAAGAAATGTACGCTAGCTCAGGGCCCCTTTCTATAGACGTTTCACAACACAGTATTTTTTCTATGGCTACCAATTCAATTACACTAAAAACATTTTGAAAATGTCAATATATGAATCTCTTTAGTTTAAGTCCAAACTATTTGGTAATAATAAGCGAAATACTATTTTTAATGACCGATTATTTTTTTGTTCAGCCTGTGATCAATATGGAATACATCGAAGACTGTAAACAGAAGGTCCACGATATGTTGGAAGACCAGAAAATTGGACCCGGATTGAGAATTCAAGATTTTGATAACTACATTTCTCTTATAAATGGAGAGGTAACTCTTGATTGATTGATGAGCTGATATTTTCATTAGTTACCTTATTTAGTATCTTAAGATACTTGTAAAATGATTTGTATAAAAACTGTTTTAAAGTCACAAAATGATCTTGTTATTTTTCAAATGCACTGAGAAATAAATAAGTGTGACCTTTGAAACTAGAAACACTGTCATTAAATGTTCATCCAAAAATTAGAGAATGCCATCGACAGTTTATAAAATTATACTAAAGCGCCGGCTAGACGCTCATGCTTTACCACAAGCTTACCTGCGTAAACCGGTTTGTATCGGGAAGCCCGTGTGTATGGATGGGAAAACTGTAGCTCGCGCAAACCGAAAAGCACTGTAAAGTTCCGTATTTTTTGCACAAACTATACCGCACAGGCAAGTCGCTGTCGTCTAGCCAACAGAATCAATCATCGTTTGATACATTACCATTTTATGAGGGTTTTCCATTTGTGTTTGCCCATTTGTTGAATCCTAGCACACAATAATGTGTATAATTGAAAAAAGCAATATGTGAATTAGACCCAGTCATGATAACTGAACCTGCAACCCATAGTATCAAAGCAAGCGTTTTAGTCAATGTTTTGCTCATTAGTTTATTGTGGATTTCTTCTATAATTTCAGACAAGGTTGGAAGTTGAACAGTTCTTGAATGCGGATCCTCCGAACTCGTTCAAGGAATATTGTGACTTAGCTGTGAAGTTCGTTGACATAACTTCTGAGATACAGATGGAGTTGCAGCAGGTGGTCGTGGTCGGCTTGTATAAAATGCAACGAGGCGATCTGATGACGGCGTTGAAAAATGCAGCAACCTCATTCGCAAATCAATTGTTTGGCAGAATGACTTCAGACTATCAGACCATGATTAAAGAGTGAGTGCCTTTATTGATCTTTCGACAAAGAATATTGCCCGGGACTATGCCGATCATGAAACATGTGATTTGATTTAAGCGGTAGTCGGCAACTTGCATGTTAGTTACTGATAATAAAATCAGTACTCTCGACTAGCATACTTTTCACAATCATACATATTACCAGAACGTTAACTGCCAAAGATAGGTGCTATGAACAATGCTGTCATGTTTCAACGTGCCGATTTAATAATATATTATTTTTCCTTTAGCTACCGATCCAACCACTCAACAAGCATTCCAGTAATCCCATCAAGCGCTGTTATACTAAAAGTTCATAAGGCTCCCTCGAGTTATTCTTAGTTGTTCGAGTCAGCGGCCAAAGTGCAGTACACCTCCCTATTCTGGGTCAGTCATATCAGTCCACACCTTGGACATTAAATCGCTTATGTAGGTTGCGTAGTCAAACGAATCTTTTTTTTACCTACGCATCCGTTATCCTCTATTTTTTCCTGAGCTGAAGTGAATTGAACTTCTCATTGCCGAAAATAGGCAGAAGTATGCAGCTCAGCCGAAGAAATCTTCACAGTGGACCAATATAGACCCATCTCAAAAGTCTTTAGCTTCTCGAAAGCTTCTAGTCCAAAAGTCCAAACTTTGTAAAATAATAAAGTCTACATGAGATAGTAAGTTGTCGCAAATTTTTTTAGGATTGGCGAAGAATATCTAAATATATCCAACATACTGTTAACGGCTCCAGCAAATACGGCTGCCCTGATGGATTTAAAGCTTTACAGCAACGTTGTTGAAGATAACATTCTGATTGAGATGGAAGGGAGATTAAAATATGTTATGGAGTACATAACGTTTCTTTCCGACTATACCACTTTCACTCCGCTCGAAGTGAAAGCAAATAATAACACGTTTCAATGGTAAGTTGATTTTCTTAGAACATGTATAAAGTAAACGCCTCTCAATAAAGGGGGAAACTGCTCTTAAATATGGCAGTTTGTGATTTTGTGAATTGAATCTGAAAAAGTCGTAAAATGTAAAGGATAATATCAATAAATGTGACATACTATTGAAAAATCTGTCATGAACATTTTAATAATTGTAATCATTATGTGTATATGAGAAAAGATGAAGAGTAGTATTAAATAATTGCCCAAATTCCACAGAACCTAAAACAAAACAGGTTCTAACAGTATGTATGTACAGTGTGTATTAATAAAGGCTTATGTGTTATGTTGCATACAAACAGTGAGCGATAATTTTCTAAGGAGTGTTGTAACAGCAGGCCCTTTTTTACATTATGAAGACAGTCGATAGATTAAATCAATTTTATTTCACTGACACTACCTTCTGAATTTTATTACTGTGAGTGTGTTGAAAAACTATTTAAAAAAAAAATATAATATTATGTACCCACTTATTAGAAGTTAAACGCAAACTTCAGATAGCCATAATGATACAATTTATAACAGCTTTTCTACAAAGTTTTCGGCTTTTTCTCCTTTAAATGGTGGTTGCGCTTTGTGTTGAGAGGGCTGGTGCCCGTTGTAGCTGGTTTGGTGTTCACACACTCACGCACTGGTAAACGGATGGTTCGGAATGTCACTCTCATAGTTTCATTTGGGTTTTGGGATAAATGATGAAAAGTTCAGGATGGATAATAGATGCGACGTTTGCTTAAACTGTGTCAGATTTAGCGCAATAAAGGTCGAACAGATGCGTTTTGAATGAATCGTTATGTAGTTAATGACGGCAGCTTTAACAAGCCTACATGCGTCCGCTGTCTTGTAGTAACTGGCTGTAAACTTTGATAAATCACGGTCGACTCATGAACCATGACTGCTGGTCGCCTGGTCTTACGATAATAACTGGGATTTTTGGTATGTAGGTAGGAAAAAAGGAATGAGGGCCACCATAATTGGCCCAACCAAATGGTTTTACTGTAATTCATATTGATTTCGAGCTATGTGCATAAATTCTTTGTGGAATAACACTCCAACTTGTGTGAGTCGTAGTTCAAATTGCCATATTGCATTACTAATAGTTCTTATAATAATATTTTTTTTATATCATCTGCCTTATTTAATTATTTCAGGTACAGTCGTATGCCCAGCGTGTTAGAGGAGTGTCGACAGATCTGTCACGAGAAAGCTATCGAGTACCAAAATGCGTTGAAGGTCCGAATAAGTAAATTTATCGGTGACCTCTCTATGATGGCCAAGCAAGTGG
This sequence comes from Rhyacophila brunnea, assembly GCF_057557595.1. NCBI lineage: Eukaryota > Metazoa > Arthropoda > Insecta > Trichoptera > Rhyacophilidae > Rhyacophila > Rhyacophila brunnea. The sequence continues at coordinate 31,707,238 of NW_028233170.1, read as the reverse complement.
AAGAGCTTCAATATTGGGGCGACCTGGAACAGCTGTATAAATATGTCACCAGGTCCTGCCGCATGAACGAGAAGTCAGTTCAAGTACAATCGATAGCTTTAATTGCTAAAATGTAACATGCAGAGATCATCATCGGGGTCCATCCGATAATTTTATCCGACTGTCCTTATCCAAAGTGGCTGGTTTCTAATTCGGTATCCCTCGTAAGCTTTCTTTGCCTGCGCCGTAATGGATGGCGTGACATTACTATATTTACCAGATCATAGTAATTCATATGATGCACATAACCTAACCAGTGCAGTCTCTCATTCTTGATTAATTGATCCACTTAACACATTTAGCGCTGACAACGCGCCTGTCGCGTGGACATTAGATGGACATTAGATACGATTAGCATGTTATTTAAATGTGGTAATTAAAAAAGTAATTAACTGCTCAACTGTGAATGGGTTTTTTAAGCTTAGTATTTTATCTTCTCTATTAGTTTTTTTTTTAACAGAAGCTGGACTTTGGATAATAAATATCTCAATACACCGAAGTAGTATTTGTTCACTGATATGATTTTCCTATTAATTTCCTGTATGTTATCATTATGACGGTTTAGGAGACAATTAAGTGAAATGAAAATATTGACTTCACTACACATATTTAATGTACAATTTAGCCGTGGCTTTCTGCAGCATCAAAAAGATTTGTAAATATTTTGTATCCACAACGTAGGGCCATTCCTTTGGCTCAGGTTTCATCCTTATCTTTTCCTCATCGTCACCCTGATGATTGTGGATTGTGATCACTTCAGAATAGATACTGTGGAACTCTGGATCAACCTTGCTAGAAGCCTGGTTTTGCAATGGATTCTTTCACTCGGTCACTCCATCCTTATATCCAAATCAAAATTATTCAACAAAATGAGTATGAGTAGAACAAAACCTTCTTTACCTTCTGCCTTTTTGAAATTCAACCTTTTAGCCATGCGACTCGTTCATCCTGTACTGTATTTGTGTGAACACTGTCTTCAAGCTGGCGAGATGCAACACAATAATATGTTCTTCTTAAATGAATCCAACATTATTTTGTTCTTGGCCATAGTAATAAATTGTTTGGTTAATATTTTTCTTTTAGATTAAGTGTCGCCTTAACGACAATCGATCAATTCAACGAGGAGGAGGTGTCATTCGGGTGGGAGCTATCACAATACCCTCTACGGAAACAAATCAGTGACAAACTTATACCATACAAGAAGCTCTACGATAGCGCAGACGAGTACATAAGGAAAAATCATGATTGGATGACTTCAAAGGTATGCAAATAATAAATTTACTTTTTTGTTTTATTTTTTGAATTTTTTTATTGTACCACTCTTATCTGTACTCCGTAGGTGGGGTCGTTTGAACCGGATAATATTGAAACTGACGTCAATTACTATTATAAAACAGTTTTCAAGCTGGAGAAAACTTTCGCGGACACGTCGGCTGCTCATCAGCTTGCAAACAATGTCAGGTACTTCTTACAGATTACTTATTATTGGAATATTTTTTGACATGTCATAACTTTGAATATGGTTACTGTCGGAGCTTTTTTTTTAAAAAACAGAGGTGCCAGAACTCACTTCTTGCTTCTAAACTTCTTACCTACTAAAGAATATTAAATTCAAATATCATTTAAAGCAACTTTTCCTATGCCACGATAAACGCATAAAAAAATACAAATAAACTACTAAAGTTGTAAAAAATAAAATTTTAAAAACATATTTTTGAATAAAAGTATAGTGATTTCCATGGGCCCCACATCCTGAAGTGGGCCCCCAGTCCAGTATCTTTGGCGGGCCCTCTACCTATCACTAAGGTTAAAGGCAGTGTGACACTATAGTAGCATTTTTTAAATGGTGTTATAGGTAACATTAAGGGTATTCAGTGTATCATCAAACATTAACCAAAAAATGCAATTACACAACCACATATTTTACAATGTTAGTACGTCTGAAGGAAATTAGCGCCCCAGGCGATTTTTTTACTATTAGAGTAAATTTGTGATGTGCGTTTGTCTCATTTATCTTTTCGACCCTCCAGGCTAGAGCCCTGTCAGCCCCCCCTTTATGGTGGCCATAGTGATTTCCAAAGTTCAGTCTAATTCTCGTCTGGCAAATCGTCTCGATTCCTTTTCTTTAACACTAAGAATGATCTTCCACTGAGTAACCACCGATCAACGTATTTTGAAGGATCGAAAAGTGTCAAAGGTGGTCTGACGAGTTTGATGAACAAAAGTGCCGAAACTGTTTTGGTCTTCAACGAAGCTCTTATTGGGGTAATAATTAGATTCATTTGCGAAAATTTGCATTCATATTCACAAGAAATCGTAATACAATACTTCAATGCAATTATACAAAAACTATAGTTTTTCAGGATATGTCTTTTCATATGAGTTGATTCAGGAAAATTAACTTGTACTATGTAAGTGTGAACATTGTTTCGTCTAATTGCTTTTGAGCAAAAGCATTTAAGTCATGTCAGGCCACGGACGAGTTAACTCGCGGGTTCTTGTAAATATCATAACTTCTGAATGAACTGTTTGTGTATATTTTCACGCGAAAATATTCGCGATAATTGATTTGGTAAATTTTCACAAATATTTATCATTCTGTTCCTATTTCATATTTTTATGGGATTTATTTTATTCCAAAAATAGCTGGCCTACAAGTGTCCACCTAGTAATAATTGGCTGGCAGTGATAAGGAAAGAACATTTTTCCATATGAATCATTTTTGGCCTTAGTAGCTAAAAATACTCTAACTCTAATAAATAGTTGGCCAGAGAATTTCAGCTAATTCCGAGAATTCTCACAGCTGCAGTAGCAGAGTGTTTTACCTACTATTGTATTTTTTTTCAGAATAGACAATATGCCTCTGCCAAATAGTGCAAATGGCATAGGTACTTACTAAAAGTTGCCTAATTTTAAACCAATCTATGTGGGTCTATTCTATACGCAAGGCGGCTATCGAGGGCTAAAGTGATAAATATTATCACTTTATCAGATTTATGTATTGAGATATTATAATTGTTACAATAAGTTAGCCGTCTAAACCGACAAAACTGCCCATCTCGCTCTAAAATTTAGCATAGCCAAGAGAGGTGCTGTTACAATAAGTGCTAATACTTTGATACATACCTACCCTAGATAGCTGCTGTAGCGGCCGAAAGCAGTATTGTGTATAGAATAGACGCGATGTTCTGGATTTGCTTAGTAGATAGTATTAATTAAAAATAACAATCATAATATTATGTTGTTTTGATGCATTACGTGTGACAAGCTTTGATGTCATTACGAGTCGTAATTTTTGATGTTTTAGCTAGTCCTAGATTTATTTAATGGATTTATTATACACAAAAATGCGATGTCAGCTGGCTGAAAAAGCTTCGTTACTTTCTTACGACGGCTATCGCTAGAGAAAGGTCAGTGGTAAAAATTGTAATAAATGTACATAGTTAACATATTATACTGTTTGATTTCTATTGGCAGACTGAAAATAGAAAACTTCCGCGAGCATCTGCCGGTGGTTCAGACCCTAGGCAATCCCGGCATGAAAGTGCGTCACTGGGAAAAGGTTTCAGAGATCGTTGGCTTCCCCATCACCATCGACGACAGCCTCACGCTGGAGAAAATCATCGACTACGGTCTGACGGAGTACATCCCCAAGTTTGAAACCATTTCCGAGGCGGCCACCAAAGAGAATAGCCTTGGGAGAAACTTGGATAAGATGATCAATGAGTGGGAGGAACTCGTCTTTGTAATCTTGACTTACAGGTAAAGCCATGACAGGAAATAGACTGTTCTATGAGGATTCATTTTTGTTTGTCACAGTTCTAGTCTAGCGCGTATTATTTAAATAAAGTTTAAATCAAAGCCATAAGGTTACTGAGGTAAAAAAATGTATAAGCAGGGCTCGAAATGGACCAGAGCATACCGGAGCGCCGTTCTGGTTCATGAAATCGGTAAAATTATTGCTCCGTCTTGTGGAAATAATAATTTGACCGTCTGAGCTGAATAGGCCATATAACAAAAAAATCTAACACACTTATTTTTATAAAATACACATAAAATTTGACAACTATGTTGACATCTTCAGAAAAATGTCGAGCTCTCCGTTTGTAAACTTTTCTATTTCGAGCGCTGTGTATATATAAGTTGCAACTCATTTCAAATTGCCGATTTTTTTTTAGGAAATACCCTTTGCACTTTTGTGATTTTGGGCCTATTAGCAATCACAAAAAATGCAAATAACAGTATATAAGTAGGTAACTAAAGCAAATCATCAAAAAAGACCATCACTTTGTTTATGGTGTGATTTATATCAATGCATTTATATAATATGTTTTCTATAGCTACTAGTTTATATGAATCCCTCTAGATATCGACCAAACTTTTTGATCTAAATAATGTAAAATTTGTTTCAATAATTGTATAGACATGACATAATACAGTATAATAATTTATATTATCTCACATTTATTATAGGGATTCCGGCACTTATATCTTATCGAGTGTCGATGAAATCCAGTTGCTTCTCGATGATCATATTGTAAAGACTCAAACAATGAAGAATTCTCCGTGCATAAAGCCTTTTGAAGTAACGATTCTGTAAGTTGTAACTACATTTAATAAATATTCTTTATTTTCTTTTGATAATTAGGCAATGCTCTCACAACAAACACTTGTAGGTGTGACAGGTTTTGTCGGGACATGCCATTTGTTCATCGTTAGAATCAAAGCGTTGACTATTTAGCCATGGGAAATGCACGAGGGAAGGTGGGTGAATCTACCAGGGAAGCAATAAAGTGTTATATAGTAATAGGTGTGGTACGAGCGGAATTTGCATGCAGTCAACGTAAGCTATGCGGTATTTGTGGATTTCCAATACAAGGAGTGTGGAAAATACTGTCTGCAAGGTATTGTTACCACTGGTGGCTTAGTCACAGTGACTTCAAGTACATGGTTTCTTGTGACACGTGTCTTTTGGTTCAGGGCGTGGGAGGCAAAGCTGCAGCTGCTTCAGGAGATCATGGATGAGTGGCTGCATGTCCAGTCCACATGGATGTATCTGGAGCCCATTTTCTCTTCACCTGACATTCAACAACAGATTCCCGAAGAAGGGAAAAGGTTCAGCGCTGTCGATAGGGTATATTCATTTTGACAAACTGATAAACTTAATTACATTACATTACACAGGTATGAATAGAGATGACTTTCATTTTAATACCTTTTAGGTATTATTATGTTTGACTCTCAGCTAAAAATAACAATGTCCCTGCATAATAAAATATTAATTTCTTTCTCAATGTATGTTTGCATTGAAAATATCCATCTCATGTATGCTTATAATAATTCATTTGTCTTTAGATGTGGAGGGAAATAATGAAAGCGGTGTTTGTGGAGCCTCGAGTGTTAGACGTAATTGAAATAGAAAAGATGCTGGAGAGATTGAAGAAGTCAAACAATCTATTGGAAAACATTCAGCGAGGCTTAAATACATACCTCGAGAAGAAGAGAATGCTCTTCCCAAGGTAGGTTATTATGATTGATATAAACAGCAAATAATAATTGAGCCCATATACGGAAAACGAGCGTTATCGCGATAACGCTGTTTTTCGGTAAATGAGTTTAAATTATGCAGTATACACCTATGCATGCACTCACTAAATATTACTTTGATATTCTAAAAATAGGTGGCAGTAGACAGTCCAAACTGACCGCGCGGGGCACGCTGTTTATCCGTATACCATAATATCTATGCCGTACAGTGTACGGCGGACACTACATACACATAATTCATGCTTGCGGATGGTCACGTCATTTCCATTTGTAATTTCGATATCATTTACAGAGTATAAAATCATAATCTATTTGTTTTAAAAATTTCCATTGATGAAACAAATTATGATTGTGAACACGAATAGTGATCAACGTTATAAAACTTTTAAAGGAAAGATTATTAAGAAAATAAACTTTGGTGTATGTGGGTAAGTGCTGTCAGAAGTTGTACAATACAATTTTTTCAGCCGTTGAACAAAATAATCTATATTCCACGTTTTGGGAACTGGAAAATAAAATCAAAGACATTTTGTCTTATTTGCATTTTGTGGGGCCAACAAAGTGGTGATTGGTTAAAAAATATATTGGAATTTATCCCAATAAATGTTGAAAATGGATTTCCTGATGAAGACATCACTTCAAGTGACTCTGATTAAAAACTTAGGGTAAAGGATGTTACCATCAAAATCAGTTGTACGATTATTTTATGTTATATGGAAAAACAGCATTAAATTTGTTACCGTATATTTAATTATAAACATTTGTTTTTTTGTTTAATAAACCGTATTCTCTATTACTCAAACTACCCCTATTCAAAAGAATTAAATATTTTCAATGATGGGTATCTCCACAACAACCAACTGAAATGTTTAACTGCCAATATCTCTGAACGCCGTTTCAGGATAACGCTACTTTTCCGGATATGGGCTCAATTTGTTGTTTTAATTTTACAGATTCTTCTTTCTGTCAAATGATGAACTCTTAGAAATTTTATCTAAGACAAAGGACCCTACCCGGTGAGAATGCATCAAATTATATTACTTTCCGCAAAAACTGCAACTTATGCTTAGGTGGAAACATAAGTGAAATATAACAAATCTGATTTCAGGTCATCTGATCAGGATTAAATAATCGATACTATTAAATGATTAGTTCAATTTAACAGATGAAAAAGCAAGATTTAAGTATCCTATAAAGCACAGGTTCCCAACCTATGGGTCGCGACCCCAAACGGGGTCGCAACGGGTTTTCTGTGGGGTCGCCAACTTCTGCAGTCAACAAAAAAAATATTCACTATAATGCAATTTTTATTTTTAATGGTGTCTTGAAGTTTGAATAATTTCATAAATTTTTTTTAAATTAAAATAAGTGTAATCTAGGTACACTATTCTGTCACAGTTGGTTGAAACATGTGTTGAGAGTTTGGGAGTAATGGTGAAATGCCTCTATTTTTCACCGGTATGCTCTTGCCAGTAAGACTCTTCCAACTCCTCTGCAAGAGATACTTGATTCGCTGATAAAAATCGTAAATTACATCAAATCTGGAGCTCTTAACACCCGTCTGTCCAAAGAACTGTGCAAAGACAAGGATTCTGATCACGAGGTTCTTCTTTTCTACACCGCAGTATGCTGATTGTCGAAAGGAAATGTTGTGAATTGTCAGAATCGTGTGTTTGAATTGAATGATGAAATCAAGTTGTTCCTGGAAGTGCAAGGGAAACATGACCTTTTGGTATACTTTAACGACAAAGCTTGGTTGAAAAGAGTGCATATCTAGCAGATATATTAGAACAGCAAAATTGACTTAACCTGAAACTTCAGGGAAAGGAAACGAATATTATCGCATTTCACGATAATCTCGGGGCATTTTATCCAAGCTGCAAAACGCGAAGAAAAATAAATCTTGGAAACATTGCCATGTTTGAGAAACTGCAGTCTGGTAGATGAATCTGAAGGTGATCTCAATCTGGGCACTGGGCATCTCGAATCCCTTGAAAACGAACATCAGCGTTACTTCCCTGAGCTGAAAGAAGAAGAAACTACATTGACACGAAATCCATTCTCTGCTTCCCTTGATGTAGTCCGCATTACCGATGAATTACAAGATGTATTCTTGGATTTGATGAATGATTCCTCGGCACGTAACTTGTTTAACTAAAAATTGCTCACACAATGCTGGTATGGTATGTATCATTCATACCCAAATGTGACGATGCTTGCCTTTCGAGTTTTAGTTCCATTTGTGTCTACATATCTTTACGACAGTGGATTTTCAACTCTTCTTCGTTTAAAAACAAAAGAAAGAAATATATTAAATGTTGAGAATGACATGAAGTTGGCGTTAACAAAAACTCACCTGCGAATTTTGAGGCTGGTTAATACGAGGGTGGGTCAATAATTCCTTAGAAAAAAGCATTAAAACAGTTTTTATTTTTGTATTTTTTTTTTATTTCTCAACATAATCTCCTTGGAGCTCAATACACTTGGTTAGACGTTTCTCAATTTTTTTTAAACCGTCAGAAAAATAAGTTTTCGGAAGGTCCTCAAAATAAGCATTTGTCCGATGGATGACTTCTTCATTTGCAAAAAAACCTTGTCCACTTAGCCATTTTTTTAAGTTTGGGAAAAGGAAAAAGTCACTGGGGGCTAAATCTGGCGAATACGGTGGGTGGTCGACCAATTCGAACTTCAATTCTTCAATTTTAGCCATTGATCGTAAACATGTGTGAACACGGGCATTGTCCTGATGAAAGAGGATTTTTTTCCTGTTTAAATGAGGCCATTTTTCTTCAATTTCGTTTTTTAGCTGGTCCAATAAAGATGCATAATAATCCCCTGTTATTGTTTTTCCTTTTTCCAAATAGTCAACGAAAATAATTTCACGTGTATCCCAAAATACAGTAGCCATAACCTTACCAGCTGATTTTACGGTTTTCGCCTTCTTTGGACATGGTTTGTCTTCGCAATCCACTGCTTTGACTGTTCTTTCGTCTCGGGAGTATAGTGGTGTATCCATGTTTCATCTACATTCACAAAGCGACGAAAAAATTCATCCGGATTGCGTTGCATGAGCGACAACAGGGCTTTAGAGGCCACCACCCTATTGCGTTTATTGTCGACTGTGAGCAAACGCGGCACCCATCTTGCAGAAATATTTTTCATGTCCAATGTGTCATGTAAAATAGAAATGACGCTACCTTTTGAGATCCCTGTAACCTCAATTATCTCACTCAACTTTAATCTTCGGTCACTTAACACCATATCGTGGATTTTATTGATCATTTCTGGTGTAGTCACCTCTACAGGACGTCCTGAGCGTGGTTCATCCTTTGTTGATGTACGACCACGTTTAAATTCATTTAACCAGTTATAAATAGTTGCAAGTGAAGGAGCAGATATGCCGTGAACTAAATCCAACTCATTTTTTATTTCCTTTGCTGTTAACCCTTTTATATTAAAATGTTTAATAACAGCTCTAAACTCAATTTTCTCCATTTTCCATTTTCCACAAGCAGATTTTTTTTTTAAATGTACGAAAAACACACAACAACCCGACCAATCTGATTGAAACTTCGCAGCATACTGAATCGGTAGTGCCGCTGCATGAAAACAAACCGCTTACAGTACTAGTCGCGCCACTTGTCGGCTTTTCTAAGGACTTATTGACCCACCCTCGTAACATGCAATTTCAACTATCGCATTAAATTAATTATTAAACATAATTTAAAATAAAATTATACAAAAAAAACTATTTTCGTTGCTTGTTTTAATTACCTTATTAAAAATGCCTTTTTCAATTGCATCGGGGTCGCGGGTCACATGGCTTTTATAAAAGGGGTCGCCACTCGAAAAAGGTTGGGAACCTGTGCTATAAAGTCTTGTATTTTTAGGACTGTATGTTTGCTTTGGTGTATCATTCTGCGATAATGACAGCCTTAACAGATTCGGCTTGTTATCTCAATATCTCACCCATTTGTTATCTCATCATCATCAAATTCATCATGGTTTATGCGTTTCGTCAGGAGTCAATTTAGAACAACAATTTGACAGACAGAATGGCACCGAGCTCACATTGGGAATATCTGAATATTAAATTTCAAGACATCTTAAAATATCAAATATATTTTATTAATAATTTTGACAAGTGATCTTATGTTCATGTTTTTAGAGTACAGCCATACTTGAAGAAATGCTTTGAGGGTATCGCGCTTTTGAATTTCACCGAAGACCTATTCATCTCTGATATGAAATCATCGGAAGGCGAAGTGGTACCGTTGATCTATAGCATCAATACAGTCGCTGCAAGAGGGCAGGTATTTGAATGATTAATTAATTATTTTGTTTTGATACTGGGCCACTTTTATCATTTTTTTTTTTGAATTTCTTTGTGCTTTAAGGTGGAGAAATGGTTCTTGGAACTTGAAGATTGCATGAAAAAGTCTGTACACCATACAGTATCTTTAGCATTTGATGACTATGCAGAAAAGCCAAGAGACGAATGGGTGCTGCATTGGGCCGGACAAACGGTATATGGTCGTACCTATCTATTAGAGACGCTATCTTAGTATATTAATGTAAAACTATATCTCTTCGCAAACTATTGTCGAGTCGTTTGGAATTTGCTAAGGAATTGGGGATAATTTTATATTTGACCAATTAATTGACTACTGGTTTATTTACTTTAAATACGTGAATTACAATTTAATTCATAGATTCTATTTAAATTATATAGATGTCACTATATGCTCACGCTGTGCTTGATTTAACCCGGACGCCGCGTAAGTTTCCATACAAAAGAAGTCCTGTCTGCGGTACATTTTTTCGAAATGTTTTTTTTTCACTGTATTGTAATAAATACGGCAGTAAAAAATGATTGGTCTGACATCTATTGCCTTAAACACATAAAGATTGCTGCGACACATATAAAATAGAAATTAATTGCCCAATGTACTCAAAAATACACAACAAATATTGAATTTTTAAACATATGCCCCCTTTGGGTGAGGAATTCACATTAATTATTTTTAATTGGCACATTTAACATTTAAATCTTAAGTTTTAACACGATTTTTTACAAAACTGAACACTTATAAAAACACACAAAAACAGTTTTAATAATGTTTTGCCGAGTGGTATATTTTATAGCATGGGTATATATGATCTTCTCAGAAAATAATCAAATAATTGAGGTGTCTGGAAACAAAAACGGAAGTTTTTAAAAATCGATAGAAACAAAAACGGCAATATTCTGGTGGCAGCTGGTAAACAATTCCATTTTTGTTTTTATCAATTTTTAAAAACTGCCGTTTTTGTTTCCAAATACCTCAATTGTTTAACTATCAAGTCTTCGCCACCGTCAAGCTAAACCTAATATATTATGAATGTTTATAATATGATGGGTTAGACTTCAACAATATTGTAGTGTTCTATGTTCGGTTAGTTCATGCTATAAAAAAACACTTTCCATCTCCGGTGTTGGGTATGTCATAAAAAATATTAATACCTGTTTTACAGGCACACTATTGTTAACTGTTGGCACACTCTGTTTCAAGGTCCAATGCATCGCCATGACTTACTGGACGGCAGAAGTGACGGCCGCTCTGAAAGTTAGTGAACAAAAGATGATGGATTACCTTGAAAAGTGTAATGATCAAATATCGAAAATAGTCGATTTGGTTCGAGGGAAATTGAGCCTTCAGAATCGTATCACTTTAGGTAAAAAATAACAGTTAACTCACACATTATTACCGTGCCATAATAGTTACTAATACAAATTGGATTAATTAAATAGATATAGCGAGTTTATACATTGAAACAGGAAACAATACGTTGCTACCGTGGTTTTTTCCCCTTATCCACTACTATTGTTCTACTGTTTGCCCGCTGACTAGATTCTAAAAAAAAATGATACACTGACACATACCTGTTATCAACAGGCTTTTGTTGGTTTCTGTAAATATTAAATAAAAGACGGGCCGAACCGCAACCCTGATCTCTATAAACAATTGAATAAAACACCTGATCTGGTTCCCTGCTCAACTACGTTAAAATTTATTTATGAGTAAAGGCCTTCGTCCGGTGCGTGAAAATCACTTACTGGGCAGAGGTGTAATTAACCCAATGCTTACGGGCCGCACAAAATTGTGTTTTTGCTAATTGCTTTTCAAATGCAAATTAACACGTTAATTAAAAAAATAATTAAAAAAGCCCGTAAACATTGGGTTAAAATAGATTTTAAAGTATAAATGATGATGGATGAAAGAGATAATTTTAAGACTAAATATAAGTATTCAAATGTAATAAATTTTGCCGCGCATTGCGCAACGGTAAAAACTCCGCGCGCCTGCGCCGAGGTGGTCGTCGTGATTCGTCGAATCAAAAGAATCATTCGATCAGATTTGGCCAATCACGAGAGTCCTTTTTACTGGTCGGCGTGGGGACGAGGAATTTGAAAAGAGTAAAAAAAGTCAGTAAGCGTCCCTTGTAAACTATGTACGGACCTGCGAAACTTATTGTAAAAACAAAATATATAAACCTGTAAAGAAAATTTTAAATATACGATAATACCAAGTTACGCACGAGACAGACGTGGTTTCATTTAATTTCTCCTCAATTTAAAATATCTTTTTTTGTGAATCCGGGGTTCGATGGACACTTGAGCTAGCCGCAGGAACCCCGGACATCTCAACACCCATTTCATAATATCAACCAGTCACTGCTTTGCTTAAGATTGACTTTGTCACTCAACGAAATGTAACATAATTTACAGTCGTACGGTAACGCACAAACTGGCGTACTAAACAATCTCTTGTTTTAAAATTGACTGTGATCCCTACTTGATAACCATATTATGGTTATTATTTTTATCATATTATTTATATATCATATGATTTTTCAAAACTTTACAAGAGAGGCTAAAAACAGTGCGAATTACAATATTATTCTGTCACTTATAATATCGAAATATTTTTTAAAACAATTCCATAATACATTAAATTTTATCATTATTATATTTTTTCCTTGGTATAGATGGTTAAAAAAATGTTATTTGTTTTTTAATTATTTTGTATGCACATAGCCAATTAAAATTTCGCCTTTTTTGCACATAGCTACTTTTGTATATATATCTATGTTTTTCTTGACCTCATTGTCGGAAACTTATTGGGTATAATAAAACCACAAAAAGTAGGTTATAAAAAACCTGTTTTGTGAAATTTATGCACATAGCCGATTTTGAAGGCGCAACGGTGTTATGCATCTAGGTTCTTGTCTGCCATTTTGTTATTAATACTACAAAGGTATAATAGGTTTAGAATTTAATAAAAAAATAAAATGAAAAATAAAAAAGCCTTTTTATTTTTTACAGACAAAAAGTTTTTGGTTTAGAATTTAACAACATGCAAATAAAATAGTGGTAACAGCAAATATGAAATTGATTTTAAAACTTAATGTGAAAATTACACTTGTACATATTTCAGGGGCATTGGTTGTCCTGGACGTTCACGCAAGAGATGTCCTATCTGAGCTCATTGAAAAAAAGGTTTGCTCAGAAAAGGACTTCAGTTGGTTATGCCAAATTCGATACTATTGGGAGGTATGTATATTTGGGCAATCGACAGACGTTGACACCAAAAATTTTGAAAAAAACATGAAAATTCACCGAAAGAGATTTCCAATTTCCAAATCTTGTCTCGTTCATAACAGAGCTAAAGAACAAAGAACTTGTGTAAAACACTGTATCTATATTATATTTACCCCACAGTGGAAAAGTAAATCGAGGACTCATCTCTAAAGTCCCACTTCTGACAAAAATTACACTTATTTTTTTTTTAATATGAGTTTGATTCAATCTTATTTTTTTGCCCATTGAGCAATTTGTTATAAAAAATGCTATTAATATAAGCTCGCTCTAGCAAAAACAGTAATTTACTGTTTTGTTTACTTTATCTTTTTATCGTTTTTATCAGAAACAAGAAAATAAAACAATGGAACTGGCCACTAAAATGATCAACTCTCAGTTGATGTACGGATATGAATATTTAGGTAATACATCCCGACTTGTGGTGACACCACTGACTGACAGATGTTTCCGGACTTTATTTGGGGCATTACATTTGCACTTAGGTAAGTGCAATAACTGATATTCGCAAATGTATACTTTGTATTCTTCTTCATTGGTATTTCATTGATCTCATTTGATCTGATTTCATTTCTCCACACCTAGACCACCTTTCCCCACATCTAGGCTATCTTTCTCCACAAGCAAGAAAGTTTGGGTTAGTATTCTCCACAGCTTGGCTTCATCCCTCTTAGCAATCAATAATATACAGTGTCTGTGATAGTGGCAAACACAACATTTTTTATTTGGTTTACAGTTTCTGTGATAATGTAACTTTTGTGAAAAGCGTATGAAACTGTAGTGGAAAGTAAATGTCCATTGTACTCATAATTGGTATATTATTAGTGTTTTGTTATTCTCTATATAAAAAGTGAACAGATATAACAAATTTATGATGTTGAAAATTCTCAAGAGGACACAGAAAGAACGGGCTTTCGCTCAGTACTTTCGTAGGATTCCACACATTGTTTTATACGGAAAATCTGCTGGCCGTCGTTTTCCCGGCAGACCTCCCCAAAGGTGGAGAGATAGCTGGTTTGAGATGATTCTTCTTCTTTCACCCTGTCACGACCCAGCGTTGGGGGCATAAGGCAGGCACAGGTTCGCGCCACTTCCTTCGATCCATCGTCAACTCTTGCGCCTCCCGCCATGCCAGACCTGCAGCGCGTAGAGCGTATTTGTAGCACCGCTACAGGGTGAAGGAGGGCCGGCCACGACGACGGAACCCTTGAGGCTGTGCCACAAGGGTACAGAGTGTCGCACTCTTTGGCGGCATCCGGAATACATGTCCTAGCCACTATTTATAATTAGCCATTTGCAAAAATCTGAAGGATCTAAATAAAAACAGATCTTACTATCTAAAACAAGTATAAGTATAAGTAGAAGAAGGCATTATTGTATGTGTTTAAAAGCTACTTATGTGGTTTGTGAGAATGTTTAATTTAATGTTGGTTTCTGAAGGTGGAGCACCGGAGGGTCCGGCAGGAACTGGTAAAACAGAGACTACGAAAGACTTGGCCAAGGCAGTCGCAAAGCAATGCGTAGTCTTCAATTGCTCCGATGGGTTGGATTATATTGCTTTGGGGAAGTTTTTCAAGGTATGTACTGCGCTAATTCAATTAGAATAATATTATCGTAAAACTATTCCATGTTTCTGAAATCAAAAATTTGGCACACTTATTGTTCATCTGTTTTGGTTATGTAACTGTGGTACAAACATTAACGGCCCACATGCTCGTCGTAGGTCAAAATTGAGATTTTATTGTATTTTCAAACCATGATCCTGGACACTCCTTAAACGTTGTAGATAATCTATTTATATAATTTTGAAGCCTTATTATCCTTTATAGTTATTTTAAACATTTGATGACTGCATAAAGTATTTTTGTTACATAAAATAGTATTCTTTTAAACCTCTCGCTCTATATTATAAAGCAATCATTATTCGTAGGATGTTAATCACACTTGAATGGTCAAAGACACAGCTTATAATGAGTATCTTTAGAATTATCTTTAAATGTGTTAATATTGCCGATTTTTGAATAATAAAATGCCTATTCTTGTCAAATTTGGGATCACAGAGATTATCAATATAATTTTTTATCGTGAATATTTTACAAAAATTATCTCGTCATAAATTATACTAATGGTTTTATAAATGCGTTTAAAAATTAATAAATGTAAAAAATCTTAACACCACTGCACAGTTATGTACCGAAATATGACTTTATTCTAAAACATTAGAGCGAGAGGTTTAAAAGAATACTATTTTATGTAACAAAAATACTTTATGCAGTCATCAAATGTTTAAAATAAATATGAGGGATAATAAGGCTTCAAAATTAAATAAATAGATTATCTACAACATTAAGGAGTGTCCAGGATCATGGTTTGAAAATACAATAAAAACTCAATTTTGACCTACGACGAGCATGTCCCCCCTTAAGGAACTTCTGGTCAAGATATAAAGTTATCACTTTTGATTAATTATGAGTAATATGATTGATAAGAGTAAAAGTGAATCACCATTAATTACTTCTAAATAATTATCATTTTTGTCTCTAGAATCCATCTCTATAATATAAGATTCTTGTACCCATAACATAATATTATCTAATCATTTAAAAATCAATCCAAAAATACATCACAATTTGTGTTCATGCAAGGGAAAAATTAGCTAATTTCATAAATACGAGAAGTTGTCATTTTATATAGGTAGTGTTTGTTATTTGTTTCAAAAAAATTACATTTCAAATGAAAATTAAACAGTTTTAACAATTTCCTGAAATAATTTGGATTTATAAGGTAGACCGATTATGTAAATTTTCTAATGCTTGTCACATCGAAGATAATATTTGTTCAACCTCTTGGGATCATACCACGTAGGCTTTTTAATCTTCTTTCATGATTCATTTCATTCTGAAGCTTGGACTTCTCTATTCGCTTTTTCTCCAGTTTTTGATATTACTGCCTTCCCAGCTCATCCGTAGCCTCTTTTGGGCTTTAGGACTGTTTTGGCACATGTTTAATTGGCCTGCCCACTTTACATTATCTTTTAATAGGATTAAAGCAATTCTTGTCGAGATTAATAATTAAATTGAGATTTTTACTTTATATTGACATAAAAATTGCTTAGATTCAATAATAAAATATGTTTTTTTATAGGGGCTCGCATCATGTGGAGCATGGTCATGTTTCGACGAGTTCAACAGAATAGATTTAGAAGTGTTGTCGGTGGTGGCACAACAGATCATGAGTATACAGCGAGGGTTGGTGTCCGGTGCGACAGAGCTCATCTTTGAAGGAACTCAATTAAACTTGGACAAGACATGCGCTGTTTTCATCACCATGAATCCAGGATACGCTGGGAGATCCGAGTTACCCGATAATCTTAAAGTAATAAAACATTCTGCATTGCTTTCTCCACCTATGATGAGAAATAAAATGTTTTTGCTGCTGTATAATGTTGATTCATTATTTTTCAGGCCCTGTTCCGGTCTGTAGCCATGATGGTGCCTGATTATGTTCTGATATCGGAAATCGAGCTTTACGCCTCAGGATACTTGAACGCTAAACCATTGGCTGTGAAAATCGTTGCCACGTATCGCCTCTGCTCTGAGCAGCTCTCATCTCAACGTCATTATGATTATGGTAATCAATTAACTCTTTTTATTGTTATATATCCATGTCCTCTCCTTAGGTGGAGTATATAGTTGACACCCCGTAAGTCCGGGTAGGGAGGGGAGTCGGGGCCACACGGCCGATCCGACCTCCGCGCTCGACTCTCCGGTCGGCCTGACGTTAATGACGCCCTCGTAGCGTGCCGTCGGCAGAACGCGGGAGCCACACGACCAGCTTCCACCCTTCGACTAGCTCAGAATAGTTCAAGGCGGTCAATAGTAGCTGGTTTTTAGTTCGGTAGAGCACGTTCAGTGTACGGTAGGTCTTGACAGTTGGGGGTAAATGCAGGATTGACGGGATGGTAAAATGATGAACGCACGTTGTTCGTAGCACAAATCGTTGCCGAAAGTTTTATTATTAATTAGGGTTCACAACAAAAACAAAAAAATTACATACACAACACAATACACAATTATTAAGTTTTCACAGTTTATAAATTTTGAACAGCCCTAAATTTTTTTAAATGGGCGCCTAGGCTGTCAATTAAAATCTAAAGGATCTAATCCTTCCACGTTCGTAACACGTGTACGCTGAAATTATTTTTTTCACAATAGGCGAAAACCCTAGGAATGGTTCGCGAGGACACACAGTCTTATCCAACGGCCTCGGTGGTACTACCTCACCAGCCTCGACACCTACCGTGTCGCGGCTAGGTCTCCTCTTTTGGTCTTTATCGCTTTCCCTTTCAATCTACCCCTGAACGTCCACCCCTCTCTATCATTCTTGCCCGCAGCAGAATGTTTGGCTTTTGCCTGGGTTTTACCGTAAGGGTCGTCCAAGTTACCTTTTTGCCAGGTAGATTGAAAGTTACAGCGGATTTCAAAGAATTGAGCCCAAAAGAAACAACATTTGTAGTAATTACCATTATATTCATACGGCAGCGATAAAAGAACTTTGGCTTGGCGGAATATAGGAAACATGAATGTGGCATCCATAACTTCGCTCGTACTTTAACCATAAAGGGGTCCTCCACGCACGTAGAAACGTGGAGGTATAAAGCGGCCCTATTCAGATTCGAGCGAAGTGCCCATTCTGTTTCCCGCCATCGTCCCTCTATCCTCGCTCGTATTACCGCGTCTCGAATTACCTATACATTGAAACACAATTTTGAACAACATAGCGGCGTGCTCTTTGTTCCGTTTACTTTATTGACGGTGACATGACCAACCTCAATAAGTTAACATATAATGGGCCCTTCTTAGGGTTAGTTTACAATTATGTTCTCGCAAGAAATTCATTACAATTCAACAAAGGAATCAGGGCGTCGCCATGACCTTCGAATCGGCCATGAGCAACCTAAGTTCACATAGTTTTTTTTTTTTCACACATGAAATATAATTCGTATAAGAAATTTACATTACAAGACCGAACGTCATTGTCCGCCTCCGTATCCTGCTTGAAGAGCTTATTAATTAATCTTATTAATGACGATCCTCTTCCATTACAAAAATAAATTTTAAACAATGCCTTTCGCTACATTTCGCACACGCCACGAGTCTCCATGACGCAGCTACATTCGCGACTTCTATTTTAGGCTTACAACTTTTATGGTTATAAACAAGCACTAAACAGCACTCACACACGGTTATTCTGGGTCCTCGCCATTTGGTCGCAACGCCCAACCGTTTACCATTACTCTGGGCTTACCAACGAGACTATCCCCCACCGTTCATATCCCGAGGGAGGGTCGACGGACGCCCCTAGCAGAGGCGAGTGGTTCAGACAGACCTTTGCGTGGTCGATCCCTCGCCTTCACGCTCGGAACGCGAACGTCGCCCCCCCACGTTCAACCACCAGCAGAGTATACCTCGCTGCAGCGCCCCCGCGGTGGACAGTGATAACCAGCCTCAGTATATCCTGTCACCTAAGTAGCGGTTACAAAAACGTAAACATAATCTTACAAGGTGGAATCTGGCATGAACGACATCGTTACAGGCCCATCACCTTTATATCGCTACGGTTGTGTTTTGACAGACATAATCACAAAGCAACATCCATTACACATTACAACAAAAGAAAAGAAAACAAAAAAAACAATTTAACTGCAATCAACTTCTGGGTGGAACTCTGTCATTCCTGCCTCACTACGCTAGTAACAACATATTTTTAAATTACAACAGAAATTCAAGACAAAACTAGATGAAAAACCACAATTACAACCATTAAACAAAGTATAAAACTTAAAAAACTCGTCCCTCTGCCATGAGGTGACCCTGATGCAAGCTTCCTACCTACGTTTCGAACCGCAAGAAGAAGGCGGGTAACTGAAGTACCCACATCGCTAGGTTGCGAGCGATTGCGTCAATGACGTTTTCGGCTCGTATGGCGGCAGTCCGTGCTATTTTTTTGTTTCTACCTGTTTATTTCTACGCACCGTTTTAGGTCGCGTACGTCTACGGTGGCCATCTCCACCCGATTTCCGTGGTCTGAAACCTCCTCGATTTATATCCTTCTTGGTGAAGGCCTCCCCTTGTACCTCTATATAAATACCTTGAATTCCTAACTATAAGGGTAGATCCCGCACCACCCGTATCCACTCTTCGAAAGAGTAGATTGTGGAGCATCGCCCGTTTTAACTCCGCTGAAAGCCTATCCTCATCGCCTACTTCACCTCCTCCACTACTTATTTTGTAGAAAAATCTTTTTTTAATGAAATTAGATTTTCTGGTAATTCGGGTAGACACAACGACGCACGTTCTGTCTCGCGGCTAAGCGAGTAAACGCTGAGTGTCGCCCTTTCTGACATGGCTGAAAGCCCATTGTTATCTACCACGTTCGCTAAGTTATCACAACAATGTTTCGGATTCACGTCCGCTAGCTTTTCAAGACTCATCCTCACTCAGCGACATACAACTCACGAGAGGGTTGTGGCATTCCGACCCTGCATGTCGAATTACTAGAATATCCGGCCACCGATCGATAAGGGACCCTCAACACATAATAAAAATACACCTCGATACTGCCCTCCGCCAGTCGTATCTCAATGAAGAGTCGACAAGCGGCCCCTGCGGTGGTAAGAGGGTCTGTGCCGACAGAGGTTTACCAACGGACTCTCACACAAGGGTGAGATGTTCTTACCGAAGGCGTACGAGCCGGCCTCCCACACACTCGCCGGAGTGACGAACGGCGCCCTTCAATCAATCACTCCCGACAGAAGACAAAACCAAGGTGCCACAATAAAAAAAAACAAATTAAGCTTCGCCTCACTACCCATTCATGCACGGCGGAATCAATCGGCCGGCACTACCCTTCGCGATCTAGGCTTCCTCTCGACACACACGTTACGTCAAGTCTCCCGCTCACGATCGCTACCATTACCTAGATGCAGGTTACTTCCATAGTGGGATCTCGCAAGATAATGCGCGTAGCTAAGACTCATCTCGTTGACCCGTGGCAGTTCATCCTAACACATCTATTCCTACCTAACGAATGCGCACACTAAAAATCGTACCCTATATTCATCATCCGTGTCTACATGCGTCCTTTCTGACACGGCTGAAGGCCTATCGTTTTCTACCACGCGCGATAAGTTATCACAGAGATGCTGCGGATTCACGTCCGTTAGACCTCAAAAATCTGCACTCATCACACGACACCAACTCACGGGACAGTTGTGGGGGACACACCACCCATTACTAGAATATCCGGCCGCGATCGACTATTGACTCGTGACCCAAAGAAAATACAAATAAAATACAAACACAATTACGGCGTACCTAGTGCGAACAGGTTCATTACACATCAACGCCCTCCGCCTCACTACTCTATCGCGCACACTGGCACACGTGCTCAGCGTCACTACATTCGTGAGCCCACCTTAATCCTGACAGATAGACGACAGATGCCCCCTCGATCAATCCCCGATCGAGAGACATGGTCCTACCTCAACGAGTCAACCAACCAGCCGACGGCGCCATCATCTAGTCAACCGCCCCGTAAGAAGATGCGCGTAGCTAAAACCTATTCCGTCGGTCCACGGCAGTCCATCCCAATACCTCCATTCCTCCTTAACAAACGTTCCTCGCTAACGACCGTCACTACCTCACATTGCATTCACATACGTTCATACATTAGCCGTCAGTAGGTAAATTAAACTAGGCAAAATTTATGGGATACAATTAACAAAATGTGCTTACAAAACAAAATTCAAAAATTTTAAATAAGTATTCATGGTTATCATACTTAGTACACCATCCCTCCGTACTAAATACGCAATACAGAGTCATCAACCTGGCCAAAGTAGATTTATAAATGATAATTAAGATCCATTTTCAACTTTTTCCACTTATCTTAATCGAGTGAATCAGGTCATCGATATTTAATTAATCTATTTTATTCCGTCGTGTCTGACGACATCGGTTAATGCAGTACCCAACTGCGGCATATACTGTAGTTAAATTGTAGGTCTAACAACAAAATGGCACATCAATAAGACATACACAGCAATGATAATAATACACAAGCATTACAATACGAAAATAAACAACAATATGAAATATGAATTAAAATGAAAGTTTTATATTGGCCTGGTCGTTCCTCCGTAGGGGGTCTCCTTCCTCGTCATTTTCTCCAGTTAGAGCCTGACAGGCGCTAACCGGCTATGTGGCGGTCTGTTACCGCGTCGTCCGCGCCACGATGACGTACCGCGCTTCTCCACGGACATTTCGTGGCCAGCATCCCTCTTGGTCCGCGCCGTCTTCTCGCAGATACACTGCACGGTACAACACTCAATAACTTCCATCAAGTCCGTATCGCAGTTATCCATCGTAAAGTTATAAATAAATTTAGTATTTATAATTTATTATTATTGTCGTTGATCCTTATTTGCACGCACTGACAATTGTTAGTATTGCAAAATTAACAGAAAAAATATAAACTTGAAAAAATATGTCCAAATGTCAAACTGACAGATGACAGCTGTCAAAAGCAACAAATGACAACACTCACAGCTGATTCGAAATGGCGGATGTCAACAGACTCGGCTGTTTCAAGATGGCGGACTATCACAACACCACAAACGCCAAAGTGACAGTTGACAACCCTCGCAGCTGATTCAAGATGGCGGATGTCAACAAGCTCAGCTCAGCTCCTTCAGTTCTTCACTGCCCTTTTTCTGACACGTACTTGTCAAAATGACAGGCACTGTCACAGCCCCACGTTGGGCGCCAAACTTGACACCCCGTAAGTCCAGGTAGGGAGGGGAGTCGGGGCCACACGGGCGATCCGACCTCCGCGCTCGACTCTCCGGTCGGCCTGACGTTAATGACGCCTTCGTAGCGTGCCGTCGGCAGAACGCGGGAGCCACACGACCAGCTTCCACCCTTCGACTAGCTCAGAATAGTTCAAGGCGGTCAATAGTAGCTGGTTTTTAGTTCGGTAGAGCACGTTCAGTGTACGGTAGGTCTTGACAGTTGGGGGTAAATGCAGGATTGACGGAATGGTAAAATGATGAACGCACGTTGTTCGTAGCACAAATCATTGCCGAAAGTTTTATTATTAATTAGGGTTCACAACAAAAACAAAAAAATTACATACACAACACAATACACAATTATTAAGTTTTCACAGTTTATAAATTTTGAACAGCCCTAAATTTTTTTAAATGGGCGCCTAGGCTGTCAATTAAAATCTAAAGGATCTAATCCTTCCACGTTCGTAACACGTGTATGCTGAAATTATTTTTTTCACAATAGGCGAAAACCCTAAGAATGTTTCACGAGGACACACAGTCCTATCCAACGGCCTCGGTGGTACTACCTCGCCAGCCTCGACACCCACCGTGTCGCGGCTAGGTCTCCTCTTTTGGGCTTTATCGCTGTCCCTTTCAATCTACCCCTGAACGTCCACCCCTCTCTATCATTCTTGCCCGCAGCAGAATGTTTGGCTTTTGCCTGGGTTTTACCGTAAGGGTCGTCCAAGTTACCTTTTTGCCAGGTAGATTGAAAGTTACAGCGGATTTCAAAGAATTGAGCTCAAAAGAAACAACATTTGTAGTAATTACTAAAGAGCATTATATTCATACGGCGGCGATAAAAGAACTTTGGCTTGGCGGAATATAGGAAACATGAATGTGGCATCCATAACTTCGCTCGTACTTTAACCATAAAGGGGTCCTCCACGCACGTAGAAACGTGGAGGTATCATAGTTATATGGGATATTGATGGTTACCTATGCAGGAAATGAGGTTATAAAATTGAATTTAAGTTAAGTTTCCTCATTTCTTATTCCAAAAAAGTTTACAATGTTTAGTTAACTTTGAGAAATTAATTGAATGCGTATTGAATATAGAAACGAGAAGCGAACTGCTGGTACCAAGAGCTGTGGAGAAAGTGCTTTCTGGTGGTGTAGGTAATCAATACGAGTGATGTTTTAAATTGCCATACGGCAAACATTTTCAGTCTTACTAAGTCATGCATGTTATACATCCTTATAAACATCCTTAGGATGATATCTAACAAGACGCTGCAATTCGATTACCTCAAAGAAAGTACAGACCAGATGAGACTCTCTCTCGAGGCATCCGTAGTATATAGCCAATCCAGGTTCTGTGTCGCATATTCACTTTGGATGTGACAAGAGGCTACATGGTCAGCTCTCTTATCTCTTCATTAATGACATAGTCACACCAGTATCTGCCGCAAGAATCTGTTCTAAAAGTTCAGCATACAGTTATTCTGAGTCTTCATAAGATGTCATGACTCACTACTGTAAAGCAGGACCTTCAGAATACAAGAGTGTTGAACATGTAGAATTTAGTTCTGACCAACCAACAAAAAAACCAACCACAAGTGCGAGTGTGAAGGCATTCGGCACGCTTATATTCTCCGCAATATGCATTAGAGTAAGATAGAATTTCTACGGCTGAATTAAATATTTTTTGTACACGTCGCCAGTAAATATTGCTTTGGATGAGTCCAGTCATTTAAAAACTGCGAGCATGTGTTGCTGAAATTTATTGTTTTTGTGTTAAATATAAAGTTGTGGTAATTATTTTTAGATAATTTAGTAGAAAATATGGTTAGCTTTGTTGTGTTTCATAGTTAAGTTAATAATAATAAAATTGAGGTTCTACTGTGCATTATACTCAAGAAACACGGCTTGATATAACCGAAAAATAACCACTTTCTTTATATTATTACTCTGAGGCTCTGACCGAGTACAAGAAACTGGAAGTTCCAGTCTAAGTTGAATGTTGCTCGAGACATTCTTATTTGAATAGTGAGCTCTCTTCCTAAAGTGCCTCCCGTGACATGAACCACCAGATAAGTACTAAAAATTCTTGTGCATTGCTGATCAGAGGGAAATCTGATTCGGTACAGGTGCTATTGCGCAAAACGTTTTCACACATCGACAGTTTATGACTTAATATTAAAACACGGCAGCCGTTAAATTTGCTGTTGGTTATTTTTCTATTGCGTTAATTTCTAGGTATGCGAGCTGTAAAGTCGGTGCTGAGAGCAGCTGCAGCCCTGAAATTGCGCTATCCCAAAGACAGGGAAGATATTATTGTACTGCGGTCAATAAAGGATGTCAACTTACCCAAATTCCTCAACCAAGATGTGCCGTTGTTCATGGTAAATGACTTCATCGACTTTTTATTTGCATAGATTAACTCAGTCAAGTCATTTTTCATTTCAGATTATTTTGTATATTGGAACTATTTAACATTGACCATGGTGAGATGTGATTTCTTCTAGTGCACATGAACTATGCAGGGAAATGTGCTTATTGTTACGATTGGTATTGCACATACATCAAGCCTATTGTATCGCTTTCTCTCGCTCGGCGTGTATTTTTTTTATGTTATTAATTTTAAATAATACCTATTTGTGACGTCTAACCCTTTCGATGTGAGCCATTTTCGCAGGAATTTATTTTCAGTCAACTGATCTGTTAAAACGGTCACTATAGCTAAAACAGATTGTTTTCAAAATTAAAAAATAGATTACTAGATGAATTATATATCAGTTATTCCAAATACACCAAGAAATAAACTATATTCGTGACATTCTCGCTAAAATAAATTGAAGAAAATGAAGACGCCAAAAAATATCATAGCTTTGAGAGCGCGGTCAATATGGCAGACGTCCAGTGTTCACATACACGATTTGAACACATACTAGCGAGCGATTCGCCGCGTTTGCATTTGTAATACACAGGGCTGAGTACATGCTGCTAGAGAGTTAGTTACCATGACAGATATATTACTAAAAAATCACACTTCAATGATCAGTGGGTTATCGCACTTAGTAAGTCATAAACTCAAATTTTATTACCGCTGCAAATCATGAACCTATATTTATTTTTGTCGCCATAAAATAATATTCCGTCATCGTCGACACATTAGGATGTTTTGGGAATAAATCAATAAAAATAATTACCCATGGCTAAAATACTATTATACTTTATGAGGCGCCATCGGCTTTTTCATTTTACAAAGGGTCTGTTGAAAGATCGCCAGGCAAAAAACGACCATGTTAATACAGTTTCGTGGCACATAAGAAATATAAATTATTACACATTATAATAATGTAAATATCAAATATGAAACAATGAACAAAGACAACGACATGCCAATTTACTGGAGAGCTGTACGTCGATAAAATATTTATCCTTGAAAAGCAACAGTTTTTAAAATAAATAACAAACTAAAATATACCAGGTGTATGATAAGCCGCAAAACATGGAACTACACACAATGTCACGTTACATTCGGAGCACATGTATCGCGACATACGCCTTTTATTTGGGGTTTTCGTGGAATGATAGCACACATAGCATCTTCTGCAAATGTTTGACGTAATGTGTGTTCCGGCATATGTTTTGCAATGTCTTGATGCGGTGCGCGTGGATGGTTGTGCGTGAGTTTGTGAATTTACTTAGTGACTGTTTAATAATATTTAATTGAAAGTCCGCCAAACTAATCTTTTTTTTGTAACACTTTTGAACATTGTATGGGGATTTAATAAATATAAATCAAAAATATGACAAGCAACTTTTTTGTACCACTTAATCCTTTTTCTGAGGCAGTTCAGGCTTGCTAACATCATGTCTGTTTTGTCCATGGCTCCCATATTCTTATTATAATCAATCACACACTTGGGCTTATTAACAGGTTCACCTGTCTTTCTATTGGTTTTACCCGTTGGCGCAAAAGCATGATCATCGATAGTTGTGAGCATGTGAATGTCGCGTTTAGCATGCCACTTCAACGCCAATAAAGGTCCGCGATGTTGTAATTCCGATTGCCCTTTTTTTAAATTTTGGACCTTGGCATATTTTTTCTCATTTTACGAACAGTTCCACATGCATTTGTTCGTGTGTTGTGTAAGTGTTCGAACAAAGCTGGGCTAGTATACCAATTATCTACCCAAAGGTTATGGCCTTTGCCTACGTAATCTTTGAGCAATGTGGTTACAACCACCTCCAAAATTCCAAGACCATATTCGTCAGTCAAGTCTGTTTGTTCTCCACAGTATATTATAAAATCTAATACATAACCAGTCAATACGTCAACTAAAACGAACATTTTTATACCAAACGTATGTCGTTTCATGGGAAAATATTGTTTAAACATGAGACGCCCTTTGAAAACGATAATACTTTCGTCAATGCATAAATTTTCAAAAGGCTTCATTATTTGTTTGAAAATATATGTATGGTCAACCAAGAGTTTGATTTTGTGTAACTTAATACCAGGAATTTGAGTTTCAGGATCAGAAAAATGCAGCATGCTGAGTAAAATTTGATATCGGTCTCGTCATTGTTTTTCCAAAAATGGAACTGAAAGTTGCGGGTCTGTTGACCAATGTTCTTCTACGGTAAGATGACGATTTCTCGTCATCAACATAGTAACAGTAATAAATAAATACATCACTTCCATAGATGTATCTACCCATTTATGAAATCGAGATTATTGCGTTAGGTCTCGTTTTTAACTACAGTATGATAGAATTTATTTGTCTCGAGAACAATTTTACTCATGATATCTTGATTTAAAAAATCGTTCTGTGCAGTGTTCTGTCAAAGAAGATTGATTACCTGATGAATTGCCATCAAACTCATGTATGACCAGAATAAAGGGTCCGGATGTCCATGAAACTAGATTGTCAGAAGATGTATTGATTGAAGTACTTGGAAATTCGTCAGATTGTATGTGGTCTACGTTTTCAATGACTTCACCAACGTCGAATTCATCTTCACTTATATCAAAATCATAGTCCGGATCCAGTATGATTTCTTAGATAATATTGTGTGGTAGTGACATTTTGGCGGGTGAAATAATTATTGCACATATGTTTATAATGACAAAAAACAATTCGTCAAAATGTTTCTATCGAGATCACAAATCACTAAGAAAAAATACATAACACTAACGTAATCGTAATAATTAATTAAAAGGTAAATAAAAATAATATCGATGCATGAGCAATGTTTTTTTTTTGATAACCCTGGTGACGTATTGAGTACACCCGTCTTTCAGTGGCGAAGGGTGACTTTTGGAAAGAGGTAGGCTGTGGAGTAACCGAGCTTGTCAGATATATTTACGGAAAATAAGAAGATAACCCTATATTACTACTGATGAATAGGTACACTAAATCGATGAAATTTCAAAATCTCAATTAGTTTGATATAATTAGTTTATAAATAAGCAATTAGACTGAATTATGTATTTTCCTATAAATGTAACATACGCTCAAAATATATTAATCTTTGAAAATATCCATTGTTGTGTATAATATGTTCCATAACAATTTATATTTTAACCCGTAAAACTAGACATTTTAAAATACTTTTATATCGCAAGATAAATTATTTTATATTTTTAACAACAATCAATATTTATATGTGATTGAATCCCATAGAAATTATTTTATAAATTATCTTCTTATTAATTATTTTGAATAAATGTGCGGATGTAAGCGCTAACTAAACAGCCTATGATTTCGGAATAAAAAGCCAGACAGAGACTGGCGTCAGTGGCGTCACGTTACTAAAAACGCATACAAACCACCATCTTAAATTCCCATCAAATATTTCATAACATAGTTGAATCCATGCGGCAGTAGTTATGGTTATAAACCTTACTAATTTATAAAATAAAGCTATGTACTTCTGAATTTTGACGATAGATGACTATCAATTATCTGGATTTTTCAGAGTATTTATTTTTTTTAATTTAAATTATTTGCTTGAAGATCTATTTTTCTTAGTAGGTAGGCTTTAAATAATCGCCTACTATAGAGCCTTCGCCACTGCCGTCTTTGCAATGGCACGCGATTCAAAGGACTGAATAACGAGTGTTCTTTTCAAAAATATATTTCCTTGTGTTTTACTTGACATTTTTATGATCTGTTGCCTGATATGTCTACCTAAAGGTTTGAACTAATTTTTAAAGCATATTATCCACAAGTGTCTCTTTCTAGTTTAGTCGAAAATACAAGATATATCTATGGCATGTTTACACGCCATACGCGTTGAAAAGGCTAAAGATGTCACCGCCTTATTTAACCCATACACTGCACTGTATTGCACATGTTTACATGTCTAAATGAATCAAGGCTATGTTGTGACAAGCAATTAAATAATAAATAACTTAATTAATAAATAATCAGTGCAGGTCAAAAGGATTAAGTAAACAGACGATTAGATATTAATTATTCTACTATTATATTTTAACCATTAAAATATTAATTTTTGATTCTTTACCACTCATATTCTTAGGCCATCCGCTCACGTGAATACTCAAAAAAGACGAGACTGAAACTCCAGTATCTAGCTAATGTATTTCAATGGCGGCTCGCTGATGGCAAGACTGGAATCTCTCAGTTTCAAAACGTCCGCGACCGAAACCGAAGAGATGCGACATGCTAGTCTCATAGTCTCTCAGTTTCCAGTCACCCATAAAACGGTGATACCAATATCAGTAGATTCGATGAAAAATCATATTTTCTTACCAAAATTGGTAGCACTGAACTGAACTAAACAAGCAATAACAAGTCAAGACGTCAATAATTAAAGATGGGCGAACCGATTTTTACTTTAAAATATGTGGCAGAAAGACAATGGGTTTGACAGTTTGAGGTTATGTAATTATTAGGTTTCAGTAGCGCCTCGTGTGAAACGTCAGTTACTGGCCAGTTTATGAGTTCCATCACTAACCAGTTCGTCAGTTTCTGCGTGAGCGGATGGCGTTAAGCTTACCACTAAATAATCGCTTGTAATTTACACATACATTTTGGTACATTGTATCAATTCATACCTAATTTAGACACTTCTATAGCCATCTGTAAAGTGTAATATTTTATTGTTTTAGGGTATAATCTCTGATCTATTCCCGGGCTTGGAAATGCCTCTGCCAGGACTGCCCCACGTTGTGACATGTTTCCAGGATGCATGCATGGAGATGAATTTGCAGAGCACGCCATTCATAGTGGAGAAGGCACTGCAGATATACGAGATGCTTCTGGTCCGCCACGGTCTTATGATCGTCGGTTATCCATTCTCCGGAAAGACTTCCACTTATCAAGCTCTGGCCGTCGCCTTGGGTCTTGTCAGCGAAAGGGTATGGTCAATATAGTTATAATCTCAGTCAAATAAAATTCTTGCAGTACTTATGCTAACTTATTAGTAAGTACAGTGGTTTAATATAATATTATTAGTTTATAAAGATACTTTAAAGCTCCTGAAAGAATGTATGTTCTTTGGAGCCAAGTAAAAGCTTTGAATTTCAGAATCTGACGATTAATCTGATCACTGCCAGAGCCAAGTTCACTCGTCAAAGCATGTATGTCGCGTCAGGCCATGGACGAGTTAACTCGTGCGTTCTTGTAAACATCATAACTTCTGAATAAACTGTTTGTGTATATTTTCTAAACAATATTTATCATCTGTGAAATCTGTGTATCAGTGTGAAAATGTTCACGATAAACTAGAGAAAAATGTTGATTTGGTAAGTTTTCACAAATATTTATCATTCTGTACCTATTTCATATTTTTAAAGAGATTTATTTTATTCCAAAAATAGCTGGCCTACAAGTGTCCACCTAGTAAAAATCGGCTGGCTGTGAAAAAGAGGTTTGCAGTATTTTAGGGAATTTTATGTTTTTAAAATTACAGCAAAAATGAAGTATAAATTTCGTAATAAACGATAAATTAATTTTTTCGAACAGCTCTGGTAATTATTGCCCAGGTGCTCATTACCACTGCACTAGTATATAATCTCGTATCCGGAAACTTGTACATATACAGTTTGCCGTATCACACTTCACCATGAAATGTTGTATCGGAAATATATGGCCGTATATTAAAGACCGTCCAACCTCTTTGGGTCGTATAGTATTGACATAAAATTCATGTCTAAATAAAACATGGTTCTTGTCGGTTTACACTTTGCAGAAAGCCAGCAGCAAAAAAATTCTGAAAATAGCCGATATACTGGATTATTTGTTAGGTTAGGTTAGGTTAGGTTTTCATTCTTGAATTTTGCCAAAATTAGCTATGAAATTTGAATTAATGTTCATATTGAATCTAATAAAATTGGAGACCGTATGATATACGGTCATCTCTTTCCAATAAGAAAGCTCACGGCGAACTGTGTCTTGTTGAAATGTTTTACGTACAATATACATGTAACCATAATACAATCTTACATAATGCTAAAAGAAATGGTGGAATTAGGAAGAGTGAAAACATACTTCATTATTTTACATCATACTGTAATTAAAAATAGTGTGTTGTAATGACAAACCATTGATAAATCATATTTTTTTATTTTAAGGGCCTCATGTTAGAAAATAAAGTTCAGTATACGATAATCAATCCAAAATCTATCACAATGGGACAGCTATATGGTCAATTCGATACCGTGTCTCATGAATGGTGCGATGGTATACTAGCCGTCAGCTACCGAGCGTTTGCAGTCTCAACAACACCTGATAGGTATGATAACATCTCGCTAAACTGTTTTAAATTTAATGTAACAAGCTTTTAACATTGTTTCTGAAAATTATCGATGATATTTAATTCGTTTTAGAAAATGGCTGGTGTTCGATGGGCCGGTGGACGCCATATGGATCGAGAATCTTAACACGGTGCTTGATGACAATAAAAAGCTGTGCCTGATGAGTGGAGAAATCATCCAACTGGCGTCGACTACTAATTTGTTTTTTGAACCAATGGATTTGGAAGCTGCCTCACCCGCTACGGTGAATATTAATTATGATTCGATTTCATTTGTTTGAGGTATTTAGACGGTCAACATTGATATTACCTTAGCACACATTAGCAGCGCGTATGTATGATAAACGTACGCAAGTATGAAATATCTGCTATCATTTTTCATACTATTTGTCAGCAACATCTCTCAACATATCAGCCCAGCGCGTCTATTCTATACACAAATTGTAGACTGTTTAGACGGCTAACTTATTGTAAATGTTACAATAAGTGCTAATACTACAATACAAAAAATGAAAAACTACCCTCAATAGCTGCTGATAGCGGCCGATAGCAGTCTTGTGTATCGAATAGATGTGCTGGAGCGTATAGATTGCTCTTGTAGCATTCCTGAAAATTAAGGCAGGGTTGGTCACGGTGATAGAGTCCATGGCGATTTGCCACCTTGTCTGGTTACGAGTTGTAGTGAGCGGATGTGATGTGGCTGTATTAATGTATTTCTCCAATTCGGCAGAAATATCAATTCTCACAATTCAAGCACTTAGTACATTTAGCTTCAATCTGATACTATATCTCGCAGTCATACATACCCCTTGAGCAACCAGCATTTGGTCTTCACACAATACAGTGGTGATCTACTTATGATTCTGATTTGGTCGTTCGTTTAATAATCAGTGTTGATTATTTCAGGTTTCGCGGTGTGGGATGATCTACATGGAACCCTGCGGTCTGGGTTGGGAGCCTTTGGTCGACTCTTGGCTGAATACATTACCGCCAGCTCTGCACATCATAAACAAGAAGAACATTCGCCAGCTCTTTCACAGGTTTTGTCCCCCGCTACTCTGGCTACTTAGGTCTGGAGGTGCCAAGGTACAGTAAAATCACATTCAATATTAATAAATATCAATGAACCTTTTAGGTAAATAGCCTAGGCTCCTTATATGAAAGATTCATTGTCGGGCATACCGGAACGATACTACTCTGTAGTTTAATCAAGATGTTATCATCAGAGCAGATGTTTTTTCAAACTTTTGCCCTTAATTATCTCAGAAACTAGATCAACAGCATAAGTATATTTTTTTATATTTTTATTTGGAAACGGAGCATAAAGATTTCGGATTAATAGCACCAATAACAATTTTGCGTGGTAAAGAAATCGTCCACTGGCAGAATGCCGCCCCACATAACCTTTGAACTTTGCACTATAAGTTTACATTGTATTTTTTGTGAGTGGTCGCGACATTCACCAAATTGACACCCGCACCGTTGCCCGTCCTCGTTCTGTGGGTATTCCACCTAAGAATTCATTTTAGTTAATTTAATGTGATGTGCTTTCAGGAAATGTACACGACTTCAGATTCGAATCTTGTAAAAGCGGCAATGAACATATTTGATTCGTTTATGGACGACTTTCTGGATGAAAAGTTCATGGTTAAGCGCAGTGAACTAGACGTTAGGGCACAACTCGAGGTCAGTAGAAGCAATATGTACAATCTACTTTTTTTCACTAAGTACTATCTCCATTACAAAGGTTTACAATCATCACAGTAATCTCCACCTTTGAGACCGCTGACTGGAATAATGAGAATGTGTCTTTCCGAAACCAAATCCTTAGATTCCTCAGCCATGATATTTGCACCTCTTTTTCGAGGATTTTCCCCTGTATAATAAGTTATTCAGATGGTAGTTTTCAAAATACTGCAGTCTTTTGCAATAAATTATTTATCGATATAACTTTTTTTTCATTCTCTTCACTTAAAATTTATTTATTTTATATTATATAATAATAATATGTATGTAACATGGCAAATTAGAAATTCAAAACATGCGCAATATGAGATGAGAAAATAATGAAAATAAGTAACAGTACCTATTAACAATATTTAACCTGTTCTCTGCCAAGAGGTATTTGTATGGCCATATACGGAGGGCCGCGATTTTCTTTGAAAAAATAAACCTTAGTAAACATACTTTTTTTGGCTTTATAATAATACTATATCATATAGACTTACCAAATTAATACACGATGTGTCCATTTACGCCGTTATTTATCCAAATAAATCACAATTAATGTTTCACAAAACGTCAGGGTTGTCACAACACTTACAGAGTAAAGATGAGAACGTGATAATGTATGAGAAGTAATTCTACAATGTGCTACTTTAGTCTTAAAACCAAATAAAAATATAACGAATTCAAAAAAAAATTAATAGTCTTCTACCGTGTGGTATGTCTCAAAACAAGGTTCAACGCAGAGAGCCACTTTGCACTGTTTACACTCATACCTTGATTCTCTTCGAAGTTTCCTGGATAAACACACCACACATCTTGCCATTGTTTTGACTTTTTTAGCACTTGGAGGTGATTTTGCCATAAAATGCCTCTCTGTGAGACGCGATGGCAATTCTGAATGTCTTTTCCTAACTGAAGATTTGGAAGGCACAACACGTTTGTATTCGTTAATTAATTGTCGAATGACCTCTAATTGAAATTGTGCCAACGGTACACGTTTTCCAGTTTTTTGACAAAACAGTATATGGCTGTTCAACAGTGAGAGGTCGATTAGATGGAAGAACATTTTTTTGTACCACCTCATTGTTTTGCG
Source organism: Rhyacophila brunnea (assembly GCF_057557595.1). Taxonomy (NCBI): domain Eukaryota; kingdom Metazoa; phylum Arthropoda; class Insecta; order Trichoptera; family Rhyacophilidae; genus Rhyacophila; species Rhyacophila brunnea. Next base: position 31,673,569 of record NW_028233170.1, on the reverse strand, counting down.
CGTCGAGTGTACACTTGACAAAACCATGTCTGATTTGTCAACTGCACCCATATTTTTATTGTAATCTTGGACACATTCCGGTTTTATTATCGGTTCATTCCGATACGTTCTTTTGCCTGTGTCGGTGAGCTGGGCAGGATGAAAAGTCGTCAGCATGGACACTTCCCTTTTATCTTTCCAGATTTGTGCCGAAATAGTGTCTGTGTGGTAAGCTTTCATTTCTCCTTTTTTCAATTTCTCCGTATGCTTTGGCAATCCCTTTCGGTTTCTCCTTACAGTGCCGCAAGCATTCGTTTTCCGGTCATGTAGTTTTTGGAACAAAATTGGGCTAGTATACCAATTGTCTACGTACAGGGTATGTCCCCTGTCCAAATATGGTTCCATGAGAGTCAAGACTACACTTCCTGAAATACCCATGTGCATGTGTGTTACATATTCGGTGGTTTTTCCAGTGTACACAATAAAATTCAGTACATATCCGGTGGCACAGTCACATATCACAAAAAATTTAATGCCAAAACGGCTTGCTTTTGATGGGATATACTGGCGAAATGACAAATTGCCTTTGAAAAGTCGCAAACTTTCATCGATGCACACATTCATGTAAGGATACATGCACTCCGCAAACTTTTTTTTGAAATAGTCCACTAGGAATCTAATTTTGAAAATCTTGTCCCCACTTATTTGTTGCGTATTGTCACAAAAGTGGAGCATGCGAAGAATGATTTGAAATCTATTGCGGGGCATCGTATCTGAGTAAATCGGAGAAAATAGTAAAATATCTGTAGACCAGTGATCTTGTATTTTATTTCTCGAATTACAGGCCATCAAAAGACATATTGCCAAAAAGAGGTACAATTCTCCTACTGTTACGTCTACCCATTGTTTCAATCTCCAACTCAACTCATTGCAGTGATTTTTGACGTATTGGTATTGTTTATTGGTTTCCATGGCAACGAAATTCATAAGCGTGCTGGTTATGAACAGCTTGAAAAACTCCGATTCTCTGCTATCAACATTTTCTATGTCCGCTCCTGACCTCGAGCTATCAAATGAATTTATTTTGGGGACAAAATCATCGGTTTCCCATTCGAAAACTGGAACAGATTCGTCAGCCGGTACAGTTTCATCAATTTGTGCAGCTTCATATGCACTGGGATCTTGTTCCTCTTCATCCAAATCGACATCAAAATCACTATCATCCGATTCAACAGTTATGCCAACCCTGTACATCAAATCTTCGACCTGTTCGGCATTTTCTGATGAACTTTGTGTTCCTTCCATTTTGATTAGAAAGAAGATCAAAAGGTTTATATGTAAAAAAGTTCAAATATCCCAGAAACTTGACTTATTATAAAAAGATATAACACAAAAAGTCAAATAACTTAAACACTATGCGAATAAAATAAGTCCCGACACTAATATCTTATAAAATATACAATTACGACACACAACACAGATTACGAAGGTTTAAAAATTACAAAATCGTACCCGTAAATTACTGAAATGAATTATAAAGTGAAAATATTTCAGCCGCGAAACCGAATTAGGTACGTCAAATACGACTTTGAATATTCAACTGGCATATTTTCGAAGATGTGTCACTGCTATTGTATAGTTGTGTATATTCAGGAATCACAGTATTCCCCGTTTCTCGTATGCATAAGCGAACCATAATTTCGATTGCATCTACTATAAGTAAACGGGAATCCCGGCGAGTAATTTGATAAATATCCGATCCGTGGCACAACCCTACTAGCGACGCGTTTCGGTAACCAAAGAAAGGTTTGTTTAAAATTGATGTTTCGTTGATGATAATATAGAAAATTACAAATGTAAGTATTACACCATGATTCTAAGAGATGTCGCTGTATGGGCAATGCGATTGAATTATTCAAAACATTGCCTCGGCCGATATATTGCGTTTCAAGTGAAGCGTCTTTGCACGCGCATTTTGCATGGCTGGCCCTCTGTTCTCGGAATAGAAAAGCGTGCTAGGACGCTGGTGGCACTTATCCGGTTAAGAGCCAAAGTGCTGTGTGATGGTCAAAAATTAAGAATTTATCGTATCTTTGTGACCTTAACCTAAATAATCTATGAACTTTCTAGGAAAGACGTATATGTCATTATGATACCTTTTCTCTTCTCATGATAGAAAATAACATTATGAAGAGTGTGCACGAACAACGATGAATGGCACACTTTGGGCATAAGTGAGTTATGAATAGAAGATTGGTATATGAATCATAACGAATGTGTTTTAGTTTTAAAAACACAACTAGATGGTAAATCTAGTTAGTAAAAAACTGCTTTACCGACGAACAACGATGAATATTGAATTTTACCCACGAATAACGATGAATAGTATAAACATGGCGGACCCGAGTGGTGTTTTTTTGTCGCCGGGTGGTTTAAATCATTTAAGGTAATGTCTCTAGGTAAAGTTGTTATCGAAAAATAGCTAGAAAAGTTTATTAATCGATAAATATATATTAACAGTAATGAGAAAAATAAAAAAAAAACGGTGTGTGTACTTATGTGCACGCATTAGAAGTTATACTTCTTTGTTCTTATCGTCACGATTGGAGTATATTACGTATTGAGTATACCGAATTTCACACGTATTTTCGGAATGCTGAGCTCGATTATAACTTAAAATTTTTGAAGTTATACTTCTTTTGGCGCGTTTGGGAAATCAGATCAGAGTGTATTTTTTGCATGTGACATGTAACACATAATTTATTTTTTCACACGAAAAAAAAAACGCAGTCGATTAGATTCTAACCACCGATTGTTCGGTTATCAGCCGAACGCACTACCTTTACGCCACAGTATGATACTGCAATCGTGACGATTATACAGTATAATATTATAGTTTAGAATTATTCCGTTGCCTAGGCAGCAAATTTATTATTGTCGGCCATTTGCAATTCCTTACATAAACAAACGATTAAGCGTCAGAGTGACAGTTGGTACTTCAAAAATAAAAACAACGAGAAACCATTATATAATTTAGTAATATAAGTTAAAGTGTATAGAAATAAACCAACGGCGTTCCAATAAGCGTCCTTTTTCTTGAGTGTGTAATTTAACAAGATAATTAAGAGCTAGTCAAAGAATCTAGTTTATCACAAGTTTTGTTTTTGTTTTGTTACGTCAAAGAAGTATAACTTCTAACGCGCGTACATAAGTACACACACCGTTTTTTTATATATATATATGGCAGCACTGGCATGCAATGACATGACACTTCTCTTGCTAATATCGATCGGCTTGGTACATACATAATTGTCTCACTTTGTTTATTCGGCCATTAATAATATTATTAGCGAACAGGAAACTTACTCTTCATTTTTGTAATCTTTTCGTTACTTAATAGCTCGTGTGATGCTATATTATGTCTATATTTGATTTTCGATGACGTGTGATTTAGGATACTGATCTAACCAAGGAGGGAAGCATAATTTTATTTTGTTCAATAACAGATACAAATTTAGAGTAATTGATAAGAATGCTGTACATTTCTGTTCAACAATTATTGTTCTAATCTAACGGAATCGCAGAAAATTTGCTTAGGTTGTTATCTTAAATTAGTAACTAGCGAGTTGTTGGCATCAGAAAATTGAGTGAAATTTTAATTATTGGATTCTTATTATACTAAATACCAAACAATAAAAAAAATCACAAATACGTTATGCTTGGGTATGTGATAACAAATGTATAGAATTAATTGATATACCCATGTCAGTGAAGTTGTCTTTTACTATATTACTGAATAATGCAGAAACCATTGAGTAATTAATATTATTTATACACCCACGGTGGCCGTGCGGCTTAAGCATTGGACTATAATGCGGTGGGTCCCAGACTCGAATCCTGGGTCTGGCAAGTACATTTATTGTTTTTCAATTTGTGTCTATCAGGGTATGGACCTAATAGATTGAGCAAAGTGGCTGACATCCATTTCTCGTAAAAAACAAAATCTATTAATATAAACCTCTACTCACATATAATCCTATTAGGATCGGACATGGTCGGAAAAAAAAAATATTATGCGAACTACCTATGTGATATTATGTTGTTTAATTATATTGTGAGTGTTTAAATTACATCAGATAATACATTACATTACATCAGATAAGTGAAGTTTAAATTACATAGTGAAATACTTACTCAGTGTAAACTACTTGATCAGTGTTGCGTTTGATTATATCTTTGTTATTGAACTAGTATTTTATCCATTGTAATAAATACTATCACTCTGGCGGTCGATAGTGGCCTTTTGTATTCTAAATTTCTATTCAAAATGAAAAAAGATGTAGGCAAGTATATTAAAAAAAAGCAAATTGATTTCAAACTGTTTTTTTAAATCATAAAAACGTCAATACGATATAATAAAATATTGTACATATTTAAAAAATTAATAAATATTTGAATAAGTATATATATAAATAAATATTATAAGGGTAAATGTAGGTACTTCCTTAATAATAGCTCACTGTACTCTGATAGAGTCACGGCTAACCGTGTATACCGTTGTCAGAGTAAGCAAGACTACTATGCTAAGCTGATTCAGGGCCAAGCTGGCTCAAAGTTAACTGATGGTTCAAGGCTGTGTATCGCCTTATATAGCAAACTAGGCAACCCCTTCTTCGCCGTCCAGCTGATAACGGCGGTGCGCTTTGGTGGAGGAACGCCAGATAGCGGGGACGCGTGGTGGTGGGGACGCCCGCGTTGACTGTAGGTGACGTCCGATGTGCGAGCGAGAAAGTATTCGGAGACCCCGCGCTATAATATATAATATATTCTTATATAATAATATGTGAATGAATTTTTGTCAAGCTGTAATTTTTTTTAATCTGGCAATTCCATTCCACTGGTAACTTATCTTACTGCCATCTAGTGTTAGTAGTTAGTTAGTTAGTTAGTTAGGTTAGTAATAGATTTTTAGAAATTCATGGTAGATGCCTTTAAATATAAATAGATGGCGTTAAAGTCACATTTTATCGATAATTTTGGCAAAGACATTAATTCTACACTATAAAGCCTTAAATAGGAGTAGAAAACGCAAGATAAACATACAAGATTGGAAGGATGTTAAAAGAAAAACACTTGAAAATGCAGGGAAATCATATAGTTCTAAGAAAGAAGTCGTAATTCCAGGGAAACAGCCTCCAAAAGAAATGAGTAGAATTCTTACTTATATTCTTAGTTGATTAATCATGCACATGCAGAAAGAACAATGCTGTAAGGCACATGCTGTTCATCGTTATTCTCGTATAAAAATTTTATTCACAAGACCAACACTATTATAATGCCGGGTCCATACTGGAAACATGTCGCGCGACAACCTCGTTAAATTTTACAATAAGTATGATAATTATTGTAAAATTTAACGAGGTTGTCGCGCGACATGTTGCCAGTGCGGACTCGGCATAAAGCACATGCTGTTCATCATTATTCTCCTACAGGAATTTTTGTTTATGATTTTTTAATTGATTTGATTATTTTTATAATAAACTAGCGAGTACCCGGCATGCGTTGCAATGCCACTCAAAGAAAGAAACTGTTTGTGTTTTAATTCTGTTTATTGAAGTGCTTTTGGATACACATTATTTTTTGTTTTTCTGTTTGGTGTGCGTACACGAATAAGTCAGAAGGTTTTCCAACACATGAGCAGGCCACATACAGCTGTCAAATTTGGTATAGAAACACATACGAATAGAAGAAGAAGATAGTTTTACTAATTCAGAAACCTTCGCGGGCGTGCGTACAACAACTAACCAAAGTTTGATTACAATCGGATGAATGGTATAGGAATGTATATGAATAGAAGAAGAAGAAGATGATTGTACTAATTCAGAAACCGTGCGCATAACAAGTCACCAAAGTTTCATTGCAATCGGATGAATGGTATAGGAACACACATGAATAGACGAAAATAGAATAGAAGAAGAAGATGGTTGTACCTACTAATTCAGAAAGCTTTGCGGGTGAGCGCACAACAACTGACGAAAGTTAGAGGGCTCGCACATCAGAACTCGCCGCATGCGTCTTACGACGAATTCGTCGATGTGACGTCATCGTAAACCAAGAAACAAACGTTATCAAATGGAGCTTCGCAGATTGGCCGATGCAACTGCAACTCTGCGACCCTGCGACATTCGTCTAGTTGCATTCTCCAAAGTCTGCATGTCGATCTCAAAAAATGTCAGCTCCGCGCAAGCGCACAGCCCGCGGCCATCGGCCATTTCTGTCTTTATCTCTGTCTATACTGTCATCTCGCTCATCGCTGGTCACCGCGTTTGACGTTTGTTCATACAATCAACACAATAAAAATGGCAGACGAGAGACTCTCCGATGCGGCGAATGTCGATATCGCTAGGCAGATGTGCGAGGTTTTATCAAGGAACACCGCCTGCCCGTTCTCGGAAGCTTTGATTTATGGCGCTTAGGCACACGAGGCGAGTTCTGATGTGCGAGCCGGCTTACATTGCAATCGGATGAATGGTATAGGAACCATACGAATAAAAAAAGATAGAATGAAGAAGAAGAAGATGGTTTTACTAATTCCGAAACCTTCGTGGGTGTGCACACAACAACTGACGAAAGTTTCATCGCAATCGGATGAATGGTATAGGAACCATACGAATAAAAAAAGATAGAACAAAGAAGAAGAAGAATATGGTTGTACTAATTCAGAAACCTTCGCAGGTGTGCACACAACAAGTCACCAAAGTTTCATCGCAAACTGATGAATGGTATAGGAACCATACGAATAAAAGAAAATAGGATGAAGAAGATGGTTTTTATAATTCAGAAACCTCCGCGGGTATGCACACAACAATTCACCAAAGTTTCATCGCAATCGGATGAATGGTATAGGAACGCATACGGGACAGACAGACAGACGGACAAACACACATTAATTTTTATATATATAGATTATTGTTTAATTGTGTTCCCTGTATGAATAACTACATCTTTGAATTAAAATACATTAACAAAATCCCTTAATAATTTTATTTACGTTTTATTCATTCCTCAACATTTTCAGCACTTTCATCGTTGTTCGTACAGACTCTTTTTGATCACTACATAAAATAATATATTAATACCATAAAAGAGTATTATTGTAAACATTATCGTGATCAGATGTCCGTGGTTATGTCATGGACTCGTGTATAACGGATAAAGTTCACAAAACTACCATCGACGTCCTTTGTAATGTAAAAAATATTAAAAAGAAATAATATTGTATGAAAATTACTTTACACTTACACTGCGAGTCAATGTGAGCCATCTTTTCATTATAATCATTGTCTGTTTGTAGGGTGTATTTTTCTTTTCGGCGATTTGGTCAATCGGTGCGACCCTGGAAGCCACCAGCCGCCCCAAGTTTGATCTCATGTTTCGAGGACTGCTGGAGAAGGAATTCCCGCAGACCACTAAAGATATCTTTGGTTATCCATTTCCCATTAACAAACCGGCGAAGATTTACATATTCTCCATACCCAAGGACGGCTTGGTCTATGATTACAGATACATTAAAAAGGTTAATGCTTACTGCATTGTCAGTCATATTATATAATTAAATTACTTTTTCTTATTGTATAATTAAAATTGTAAAAATTACTAAAAATGTGGCCTACCATTCACGATGGTCAGTTGGTAGAGCGTCCATCTCTGAAGCAGCATGTCCAGGTTCGATCCCACAGCTGGCAAAAAAGCATGTTGTTTGTTCAATGTGTGCTTGATTCAGTCCAATGGATTGAGAGAATGGCTAACAACCATTACCCACATTGTTTTTGTTAATATAACCTCCACACTGTGGCAACCATTTAACAACCAACATAATATTATACCCCATTTATACGTGCAGGGATTTACCGCTAACAGTACGTATTATCGCGGCCATAATAAGAAAATACATGTGTAAACATGTTTTATCGTGCAAGTTGTTAGATTGCATGCATGAATGAAAAAAGTTCAGAAGCTTCTGAATTTTCAGGCCACAGTTGGGATTTGTTGTATATCTGCGCCTGCGCAATAGAACGATAGTGGCGAACCTGCCGGCAAAAAAACGAACTACACCGCACAGACTCATTTTGAAGTTCAACGATATCCGTGACCTGCCAAATAGTACTATAAAATGACAACATCGCGTCTCGCTTACTCTTGAAGAATGAGTTTCATGAAACAGCACTTTATGTGTAGACAGTTATTATCGCGATAGTTTAAAATACACACTATTGCTGCAAGTAAATCCATGCACGTGTACAGGCGCTTTTATGCTCTACTATCAAATATGGCAATTTATTTTAACTTAAGAATGCAGTATGCTTGTATATTGAAAATACATAAATTAGAAAAGCAAGTACAAGAATGCCACAACAAAAATTGAGCCCATATCCTGAAAACAAGAGTTATCTTAAAAACACTGTTCAGAGATATTGGCATTAATTCTGATGAATAAAGGTAGTTTGAGTAATTGAGAACACGGTTTATTACACAAAAAAACTTTATTGGATAAACCACCATGTTTATAATAAAATATACGATAACAAATTTAACGCCGTTTTTCCGTATAACATAAAGTACAACTCTGATTTTGATGGTGACATCCTTTACGAAATCCATTTTCAACATTTATTGGGATAAATTCCAATATATTTTTTAACCAATCAGCACTTTGTTGGCTTCACAAAAGGCAAACAAGACAAAATGTCTTCCATTTAGTTTGCATCCCTTTGAATTTTATTTCCCATTTCCCGAAACTTGGAAAATAAATTATTTTGTTTAACGGCCGAAAAAAATGTATTGCACAACTTCTGACAGCACTTACGCACATACATCAAAGCAGTGGCAGCCGGTGATTTTTTGGATTGTAATTTTTGAGGGTGCGCTAGAAACTTACCTTATTGAAAAATGAAATCAATTCGGCGATGTTTTTGATTTGACAAAACGTTGTTGACATTTGGGCAATTATCTGTATATTTTATGTTTTTCATAAAACATTTTGCGAGTTACTTAAATCTCTATTGGATTAGTTTTAAGAAACGATTGTATCTCTTATAGTAGATAAATACCTCTAACTTTTAACGGAAGCCATCTTATTCTATATAAGTACATTTGGTATCTTTGCAATTTGTACACTGTATGAATAATGATTATTATGAAACTGCACTTTCTGAAATAGTATTAAGATTTATTAGCTTATCACTAGAATTCATTAATTAATAATTTTCTATATTATAAATAACCAACATCATTTCGCGTTTAGTCAACACACAGGATAATGAAATATTAATTTTCCAGAAATGCGGTAGGTAGCAAAATTATTTTTATCTTCACTGATTTAAACACATAAATCAACATATCTTACCGACATTGTATTATATTTCTTACTGATTATAAATTTATAAAATTATGAATTCTATTGTTTTTAGTTTTATAGGCATTTTATATACGAGATTGCTAAATATGATACTAAGATAAAATATGATAAGTAAGCTGCAACGTTTATAATAACAAACCATAATTCAAATCTGTAATTGCTCTCTACTACTACCAATATGATGTCATTTTACCCGGTCGGCGCACGATATTCTGGAACTTACGCATGGCGAAAACGATTAGCACGGTTGAAGTTGTTTTATAATGGCTTTAATTCATACTAAGCTTTGGGTTCATCTTAAGTAAACTAAATATATTGCCGGGGCGCATATGATTTCAGTGAAGATGACGTATACGGTGTATAGTGCCTGTATTATCGCCTATTGGCAATATGGGCACATCGGGATATGGTTTGCATTACAATAAGTGAGCGATAATATTAAAAACCCATGAAGAAAAAATATGATTTACGATGTTGAACGATGTTTCATAGCAATGCAAGCAGTGCAGTGCACTTGTATGATGTTAGACCAGCCGCCACTGCATCAAAGTATATTTTCTCGATAATCTTTCCTTTAAAAGTTTTATAATTTTGACCACTATCCATTTTTGACGTAATAATTAGTTTCATCAATGACACGCCTTTTTTAGAACAAATAGATTTATATTTTATACTCTGAAGAGTAAAAAATAATTTATCGCAATAACAAATGGAAATGCCGCGAACGTCCGTAAGCACGAACTGTGTGTACAGTGCCGCAAATTTATCTGAAGAATTGATGGGGGAACCACAGTCGAAAATTACCCAATCAATTACGCAACTGGACAGAATCTGACATTGGAATGGCGTATTCAATATGGCGTCCATATGGGTTCTAGTAGTTCCATTTTTGACTATTATTCAGATAAGTTGGTTGGGCTGTATGTCGTGTACTGCATAGATATTATGGTATACGGATAAACAGCGTGCAACGTGTGGTCAGTTTGGACTGCCTACTGTTACCTATTGTTAGTCGCGTAGTTTAAACCGATTTACCAAAAAACAGCGTTATCACAATAACGCTCGTTTTTCGAATATGGGCCCGATTTGGACCAATCTGACATCCATAAATCAATTAATGTATTAATGTTATTTCCTTGATTTAAAGTTTGAAACATTCTCACACCATAATATGAAGAGCTCATTATCAATCACGGCCAAGTCATGTTCACTGTTTTTTTCAGGAGAGGCGAAAGTTTGTTTGACCATGACATTTTATATTTTTATGCAATCTATACAGCTTCCTATACTCCCCATAAGATAATTGAAAATATAAAATTTTATTGAAGATGCTTAATTTTGCCAGAAAATCAGCTTGAATACATGACTTGGCCGTGTTTGATACTAAGGTGTTGACTTGGCCGCTTTTGAAACTAAAATGAGTTGAAATGGCATTTAAAATTAAAATTTACATATAGAATTCAGTCTTACAGCAGTTATTTTAGCTCATTATCAATCATTCCTTTATTCTTATTAATTAAAAATAAATATATTCAAATGCTTGATCAAACAAAAGAATAATAATTATTTATTATTCATAATAAACTAGCAAAAGCCAGCTGGCGGTCGCCAGTCTGTCTCGCTAGGTCTTGCAGACGGCTTGGCGGTGTTGGATATTAATGTAATTGTGAAGTATGCATAGACAGCGTCATAGTTTTCCCTTCAGGGTGGATTTTCATTCACCTCACTTTTCGATTACTCCTCCAAATTCTAAATTTGAATTCTGACACGTCAAATGAACTTGTTATAGGCGGCACGCGAAAGAAAACAAATGACAATCATTAGTCTATTAGTTTGACAGATAAAAAACAGTGACGTGGTTTTAGATTATATTTTCGTAGTAATTACTGAGGATATGCATTTATTTCTTGTTTAACTCATAGTACACCAATGTGCCTCTTACAGATTTGAATAGTTTTTTAGAATAGTAATTGTGATTTGTGAAATATCGATTATATAGAAAGTATTAAGTGACGGATATAAAACGCGATTTAAAAATGATATTATCTGTGATTGTGTCGAGTTTTATCAGATTGGTTAGTCCGAATTTGATACTGAAATATAATATATTCAATATTTTATATTGAATTGTGGGCATTGAAGTTCCCTACCGGAATCAATCAAATAATGAACATCGGCCAAAACATAACTTGGCCGTGTTGATAATGAGCTCCTCATATGTATTGTACAAATTCCCAAAAGAAGGCACTTGTGATTTTTGAGGTTTTGCTGAGAATTAATATTTTTACATATTTTGTACGACAGGGTAAAGGAAAATGGAAGCCTTGGAGTGATGATCTCATAAACGCACCGCCGATATCCCGTGACACGGCTGCCCACAATATTATTGTTACAACACTCGATACAGTCCGCTACTTGGCACTCTTCAAACTCCTTGTCTATCACAAAAAGGCTGTTATGATGGTGGGACCAACAGGAACCGGAAAATCATCTTATATCATCGTAAGACTTTTTATACAAATTATGATCAACTTGTTGAATAATTTGTTTTATAAGCATGTTATAAAAATTACAAATTTATTTAGGACTTTTAGTTATGTATTTATTTTATTTTTATCAAAGTTAAAAATTACACTTTCAATAATTACAATACAATGAATAAGATAAATTTTATAATAATTGAAGAATGCAGGAGAATAATTGATAATAGAGTTTCCATGAAACAATGTGTAGTATATATGCGAGTCAGATTGATTATTAAATTTCCAGGTAGGGTTTATATATTATTATATTTAAATATTTTAAGGTCACATGTTTCAGGGGTGGCACGTTTTTTAAAAGTTCATTACACTATAGTGGTTTCGAAGATATATGTGTTTATCTCATAGAAGTTATTTACCTAGACACAACTCTAATAGTTTTATTATTGATAGTTTTCTACAAATAAGTATGATATCGATGTAGGAGCATCATTTGAGGTAGGGCTATGTATAGATCTACCAGTATAAGTTGTCCGCTGAGTAGGGCGCCACATGCTAACATTTGACATATTATTCAATACTTTTTATACTGTGATGAGCTTAGTTCTAAATTTGAACATCGGTCGATTTATGATGGTACATATCGCACCCCCGCAACTAAACTGCCACAATCCAAAAAACGTCAAACAGAGATAATCAGCTTTGAAGTTTTTACCTTTCGCATTTTTGTACAGTGTTTTTGAAATATATTTAGATATTGAATGAATTTTTGACTTGAATTTGATGACTTAGAGATATGAAATTTTCGGTACATATACTATGAACGATGGACAATGAAACGTAGTAAATAATTCAAAACACGTAATATTGGACTTGTGGCGGTTTAGTTGCGGGGGTGCGATATATCTATAAGAAACGCTCTGTTTTTGCAGGATTTTCTGATGCAGAAAGCTGATACTAAAATCTACAAAGCACTTACAATGGGATTCTCGGCGCAGACGTCCGCTAATCAGACGCAAGATATAATCATGGCAAAGCTGGACAAACGCAAGAAAGGTTAGTCTTCTTCTTCTTCATTAGGATCTCGTGACTCGGATGATTTGACGATCTGGCAGTATTCTACACAGCTTATTTTCATCCCTCTTGGAATTGAGACTCAACTCAAATATTGCATTAGCTCATCAGATTGTCATTTTCACAGATGACTATATGATGAAAAAAATGGAGAGTACTGTGTGGGTAAACTGAGGAGAATCTGGAGTTCACTAACGATGGAATCATTGGTTCGTTTGATCAATCACAAAACTCTCAGCAGTCCGCCTCCGAGTAGACGGATTTTAATTGCTTCGGTAAAGTTTTTGTTTTTTCAGATTGGTTGCAGTTTTGACATCGCATTTTTTGCTATTTTTATTGATCTTTTATCATCAGTTTTCCTTCCACCTTCGACTTGGACTTGGACTCGACATAAATATATTCACTGACTATCTCTACGTCTGTTAGCGGCACACTGCGTTACTGCATGATATTATTACGATCTACGATCCCACTTTAGGCCCACCAATTTGCTTTCTTTTTCAACCCGGTGGAGCAGGTTTATCATCTGTACAGGTGATTTTGCAATGTCCAATGCTGCAAATCTCAAATTGGAGAACTTTCTACTGATATAATATTCTTTTCGATGATTGTTTACCGTGAATTGGTTATATAAACATTCCAAATAATTTCTATTGATTTGAGACGATTTTTCAACCTGGTGGAGCAAGTTTATCATCTGTACAGGTGATTTTGCAATGTCCAATGCTGCAAATCTCAAATTGGAGAACTTTCTACTGATATAATATTCTTTTCGATGATTGTTTGCCGTGAATTGGTTATATAAACATTCCAAATAATTTCTATTGTTTTCAACGATTGAGAGAGTTTTCAGATTTTAATTCAATCGACCAATGCTGGATTTACCCATAAAACATATTCGAATAAACATAGTTAGACCAACAAAATTGTTAAGCCAACTTTGTGATTAGGCAATTAGCCCATTCCATCAAATATATTTATGATATTTTGTTCATATGTATAATATTTAAGGTGTCTTCGGTCCACCCATTGGTACTCAATGTGTTGTGTTTGTTGATGACGTATCGATGCCGCAAGCAGAGACGTACGGCGCTCAGCCTCCCATCGAAGTACTCCGCCAGGCTTTGGATCAAGGACTCTGGTACGACCTCAAGGATAATGTCGTCATGAAACTTATTGAAATACAGGTAAAACATTTGATTTCGAGTGCTTAAAGTTAGACAACGTTATCTACAAAAAAGCGTTTTTTTTTTTTTTTTTGAGATAACGTTATTTTACATTTACGGCTACATGATAGTCAAACAACGTTATGTCAATCTTTTTTAATTTCTTATTAAATCGTCAGTAAAGTTTAACGCTAACTACATAAGTTACCCTTGTTTTCATATTTTTTTAAAACTATCCCTATAAATTTTAACATCATCATAAGCAATATAAATGTACAATACACAATAAATTATAAAATATTAACATGAGGTTTTAAATAAACATTTCCCTTGTTGAGTTACAAGAATCTAAAATAACGATTTTTGGCTCTCCTGTAAAGTTGCACTTTTGTAGATAGTGTTGTTTGACACTAAGCCCTCGATTTAATCTTATCCATTCGTGCCCGTTGATTGAATAAATATGTACAGTAAAACCTCATTAGTAAGAACACTGATAATTCGAAATTCGCCGTAATTCGAAATTTTCACAAAAAAAAGTCCCTTGAACATTATTTTCATATAAAACCATACCTTTAATTCGAATTTCGTAATTCGAAATGATTTCAGAGTCCTGACATATAAAAATATGCAATAAATCATAATAAAGTACACTATTTCATGAGCCAGTCTTTGAATGTGACAGTTTTTTCTTAAAACATCAAAAATTACTTATTTTATGAAGGTAATAAAAATAATCCTGACATTTTATGACCCATTGACACACACAGCCAGAGGCACAACTGCACTCCACTCAAAGGAAAAACAATAACTCACATGTTTCAGGGCTATAGGTATTTATTTGTTGATTGTTTATTAGATTTTCACATAGTTTTACTAGAGAACCAATGCCTAATAATTGTGTTGACAAATTGGAAAAATAAAAAATATTTCGTATTTTTCTATAATTCTAGCTACTTAGTAAGTTCAATTTATGGATTAATGACACATGGTATTTGCACAGATTTTTATCGGAAATTTGGTAGACACATCTATGATCGGAAACGAAATTAAAATGAAAATCAAAAAAAAAATTTTTTTTTATAATTTTAATATTTTTCCCCCATACATTTCATATTTCGTAATTCGATTTTTTTTCGATTTTCGGTCCCATGGAATTCGTATTAACGAGGTTTTACTGTATATGCGGGAATAATTAATGAAGATTTTTACTCTCACAAGTTGATGTTTCTTTGTTTTGTGGGAAAGATGAGGTATATGAAGGGAGATAAAGTCGGAGTTGCTTGGAAATTTTGAGGAGAGAGTTTATTTATCGATACGAGAATAAATATATACAATGATAAAGATGATGGAGTAATGTTATAATCACGGTACGGATACACTGATAAGATTGATGTTATCGAGAGATTAATCAGACCGCGAGACTGGACTCGAGTGAATGACGGTTGACTATAACAAGTTATGAATCGTCCTTGCTATTTATACTAATGCAGTCCATACATTACAAAAGACATTGTCGCAATTCAATAAATCATAATAGACACTCTTGATCTAGGTTATTGAGGAAATGTATTTATTGACACTTATAATGCTGAGTGGTATGATTGCTATAGTTTTCATCCTATAATGATATGCCATCATCATCTTAGGCACTCTCGATTCACTACTGGACGAAGGTCGTTCCATCTTGTTTCCATTTTTCTCAATCCTTTCATTGCCACGTACATCCACTAAATATAATTATCTTATCATTCCAGCGGAATTTTGGTCACCTTCAAAAATTTTTAATATCTCTTGGGTACCATGATGATGAAATTTGTCCAACGTGTCCAATTTGTAGACGGCTCTCCTAGTGCAGTGCGCAAGGCGCTGGCCTTCCATCACAGAGTTCTGGGTTTGATTCCCAGTGAGGTCAAAATATATTTACATAATCTAATATGTAAATTCCTCAAGCCTGAGAGTTTTACCACTTTTATTGGGCTTCACAGCCTGTTGTGGTGTTTAATAAAGAAACAAATAAAAAAAAAATGACAATGATCTGTTTATGAAGCAATATGTCCAATGCTTTTGATTGCCTCATTAGCCATTAATTTCTTTGTTGATCTCTGTGCGTTATGCCCATAATGCATCTCTCCATACCCCATTGTGTAACCCTTAAGCCTTCCGCTAATGAGAATACTCAAAACGACAATACTGAAACTAAAATTCCAACCAGTATCTAGCTAATATATTTCAATGGCGGCTCGTTCACTAATTTGATGTGTTAAAAAATCGCTAAAAACACAATGAATTTTATTTGACCTCGAACACTATTAAATTTGGAAAACGCCACTGGAGAGCGTCAGACTGCCTTTAACCTTAGCGATAGGTGGTGGGCCCGTCAAAGATCCTGGCCTGGGGGCCCGCTTCAGGATGTGGGGGCCATGGGGTAGACCTATCATTCTCTTTGAAAATAACTCAATTGTGAATATGCAACACGATTTTATTTCAAGTCAAAGTTTCAAGTCAGTTCGAAAACAACATAAATGCAGTAGTGGTGTTGTTTTCGCACAGATTGTCTTTAGCTACCGTACATCAACATAATTGGTCCATGATTTGATCCTTGGGGAACACCTGAAAGAGTTTGAAAGACTTCAGATGCACACCCAGCGTACTCGACATATTGACAATGATGCGAAAAATAAGATTTGAAAAAAATTTGCAAAATTAATAGATCCGCCTACTGCACTCAGTTTAGTTAAAAGAATATCATGATCAACTCGATTGAAAGCCTTTGACATATCCGTATAGATTGCATCAACTTGACAATGATTGTCTAGTGAACGAGATATGTATTCAGTGTACTCCATGAGGTTGGTAACTGTTGATCGAGTAGATCGAAAACCATGTTGATTATGATGTATGTTTATTTCGATTTATATGGATAAAAATGGCCTTTAGGACCAAATT
Source organism: Rhyacophila brunnea (assembly GCF_057557595.1). Taxonomy (NCBI): domain Eukaryota; kingdom Metazoa; phylum Arthropoda; class Insecta; order Trichoptera; family Rhyacophilidae; genus Rhyacophila; species Rhyacophila brunnea. Next base: position 31,656,506 of record NW_028233170.1, on the reverse strand, counting down.
CCATTTCGAATTACGAAATAACGAATATTTCGATTTATAACGAACTTTTTGTATGATAAATGATTCTTGGAGGTTAAAATTGACGAAAAATTCGAAAAATGGCGAAATTCAATTTATCGTTTTTCGAATTATCGAGGTTCTACTGTACAAATAATTTTTGGGTAACACTTAAAAAAACTTCCTCAACTCCTGGTCTATATGCATCTTTTGTCTTGTTTAAGATGATTTCCTGTTAAATAATTGGTTTACATTCAAATCCAAAGCAGTAGGTAGGTATATCATATTTTTTTATAATCAAACATATTTAGAGGTTTTTGATAAATACTTACTGTATTTTGATTTTCTTTTCAGTTTATGTGTGCAATGAGCAAGCCGACACCCGGTATGAAAGGAGTGACTCCGAGATTCACTCGACATTTTGGATTTTTATGCATTGACGAGTTCGACGATTCGACTCTCATGTTAATATTCAGCAAGATTATGCTCTGGCATTTGGATACAAGGTTTATACTCCAATATTAATTATCACTCTCACTAATGATTTATATGAATGGCAGCTTTTTTATGAATGACATTTAATGCTTTTTGCATTGCCGATGTTGATGAATTTATACAACAATGTTTTTTCTTGTACACAGTCAATGCAAGAGTTTTGTGGCAATCACTTTATTATAGCAGTGGCAAAGGGTGGAGGTAGGCTGTTAAGATCCACCATAAAGAGTGCACACTAAACTTTATCAGTCATACGTATTTGTTTTCATTGACTACAATTTACAGATGGTTTTGGTTAGTTTTTATAATGCAATCAAACTGTGCGAAAACTAAGCCATAATAGATTATAGTCAAAAAATACTTGTCTATCAATAAAATATCTAAAATTATGCAATTAAATCATACATTACTTTGGATATTTTATAGGTAGGTTTGGCTTAGGCAGGGCTTAATGAATTTAAAAAAATGAACCAACAATATGATGTGTAATATGTATTTTTAATCCAACGAAAACATATAAGTATGAATGAAAAAGTGTGCACAATTTTGTCGTATTGCTCAAAGTATACCAAAACTAGGCAGGAAAAACTAGCTAACACCATCTGTAAATTGTAGTCTTAATTCAATAAAAACAAATACGTTTGACCACTGCTATATTATATAGCAGTGGTGGAGGGTGGAGGTAGGCAGTAGAGATCTGACATAAATAGTGCACATAAAACTTTGTTAGTGATATTTATTTGTTTTCATTGCCCATGATATATACATTAGGTACTTATAATGTCGTGGGTTCCAGGTTCGAATCTTGGGTCTGACAAAATATATATAAATATACTTCAATTTGTAATGTTCACGGTATGTAAAAAATAAATAAATTTGAATTGAACGTCTGTTTGGGGTGAAAACTAGAGGTGAGTTGGAAATACTGTCACCAGTTTGTGTAGTCAAGTTTCGGATGAAACTACCCATACTCAGTATGTGTGGCCCAATAAACTTATTCCAAAAAACTTGTGATGATATCATCGCGAGTAGCTGTTCTGTGCACTCGCCAGTTGGTAGACTTTCAACACTATTGACATTAAATACTGGCGAACGAGATTGCACTTAAATATAGGTATATTTTAATTTATTAGTCTATTGCGTTCGAATGTATGAATAATAGGTCATAAACTTTGTGTCGCAGCACAGTGGTGAGATGACGCACAGGCTTAGGCTTGTTATATGACCGCTCAAAACATGTTATAAATTTAAAAAAAAAAACACTGTTATTCATTTTTGTTAACAAGAATATTGTAACCTAACAGAAAAACAACTCACAAATTTAAAATGTGTTCAAAATTTTATAATAAATGGGACTATTCGACAAGCGGAGCTCGGCGTATTTTTAACGATTCTATTGAAGCCAATACACAGTCTGAGTTCCCTGAGCCGATACGTATTTCAAATACCAATGTGGTTTTAGTTTCAGTTGAGTATGAAACTTTTGTCGCATACGCACGCCAAACGCTCTATATAGTATTCCAAATACTAGCAAGTATTTTGGAACAAGTTTCTATAGTAAGTTTTTTTTATACTGGTAGTAAGTATACTTAGTCTTCAAAATCGACCAGTTTTCCCATCTCTAGTGCAAACCATAATATATATTAGATAAAAATATTCTTCCATCTATGAAATATCTAAAATTATGGCATTACACAATTTTAGATATTCTATAAATAGGAGAATATTTTTTACCTAATATGGTTTGGTATCAGGTTTAATTGAATTTGAAAAACTATCTATAATTTGTATTATTAGTTTAATGAAAACAAATAAGTATGATTGACAAAGTCTGCATTATTTTTGTCAGATCTCCACAACCACCTTCCTTTATTATTACAGTAGAACCGCGTTAATACGAATTCCACGGGACCGAAAATCGAAAAAAAAATTCGAATTATGATTTATGAAATGTATGAGAGAAAAAATACTAAAATTTTGAAAAAGTGAAAAATTTAATTTTCATTAATTTTGTTTCCGATCATAGATATCCCTGCCAAATTTCCGATTCAATTATCTCAAATTAAATTCTGTGCTAAATACCAAGTGTAGGGACCAAAAGAATGTATTACTTAAGGGGAGAGGCATGCCAGCAGAGAACTTAGCGGAAAAATATGAAGCATGCAATTTGAGATTTTTTTTTGATAATTTACAATTTCAAGTGTATTAATTAATAAATATGTATCTGAAAACATTAAAAAGATTTTTTTTTTAAATTCAAAGATAAACTTACAATTGTAAAAAATGTAATAAAATGTGAATTCGTTGCAGGGTCACATCTTATTATTACATTATATATTATGGTCACATTTCTTATTAAAATTTTGTATATTAAGTTTTCAATTTTTCGTCGTGTAGATTTTTGACTAATTCATCGTTTTAATATTTTTTTAAATTTTAAAAAACATCGATTTTTATAAAAATATAAATGTGTATAACTTGAAATCCTTTTTATTTATATCCTCAACCAAAGCCTCGGAAACCGGCAACATCTCCACGACGACCTCGCAAACGAAACATGGACTTGATTTTTGGTACATGGAATATACGAACACTGTATAGAAGGGGAGCCCTCAAGGAACTGGTTTCCGAAATAGACAAATATAAAATTAATGTTCTGGCAGTCCAAGAAACCAGATAGATGGGCAGCGGGACGTTCGGTCTAAACTCACACACGGTATTACATAGTAGTAAGGAGAAGGGCCACCATGAATTTGGAGTTGCCTTTATTGTTGACAAAAAGATAAAAGGCAATATTCTAGATTTCACCCCAATTAATGAAAGAATATGTGTACTCAGACTAAAAACTAAATTTTTCAACGTATCGATCATCAATTATACACGCAGAAACAGAAGATAAAGATGACCTAATAAAAGATACGTTCTACAATACGTTCACAATGATTCTGAAGACAAAACTGGAAGGTTACGCGGAAAACATAGTAAGTGAATACCAAGCTGGCTTTAGGGCAGGAAGGTCTACAACGGATCAGCTCTTCACAGTTCGCCAAATACTAGAAAAATGCTGGGAATTTGATGTGGACATATATCAGCTTGTTGTTGATTTTAAGCAGGCATATGACAGCATCAATCGGGGAAAACTATTCACTGTCCTTCTGGACTTTGAAACCCACCGAAGCTAATCAGGCTTGTTAGAATCACACTGTAGAATACACACTCCCAGGTGAAGGTGAATGGCCAACTGACGGAGGGCTTTGAAGTATCTCGGGGTCTAAAGCAAGGAGACGGATTGTCTCTCATGCTGTTCAACTTAGCCCTTGAATCCGCTATTAGAAAGTCTCAAATGAACAGGAGCGGCACTATATTAAGCAGACCGAGCCAACTGGTTGGTTACGCAGACGACCTCAACATGATGGGCAGATCCATACAGATTGTGAAGAAAGAATTTGACCACCTCCAAAGGGCCGCACATTTACTCACTGCTGCCCATATTCAAATCCAGAAATGTCCACAGAAAAACTAAGACCCGGCTCTATAAAATCGTCATACGCACGGTCGTTGCATATGGGTGCGAGTCATGGACGCTAAATATGTATATAAAATATAAAATAAAATCGCTGAAATGGTGGATTGCTTTGAGAGAAAGATCCTGAGGCGGATATACGGACCCATGAATGATGGTGGGGGTGTGGATAATTCGGTACAACACTGAACTATTATAATAATACCGTTTATATCAAGATTCAAAACTCTCCACCTTCATAAAACTCCAGAGGCTAAACTGGGCAGGCCATGTCCAACGCATGCCTGAGTCACGGAAGCCGAAGAAGATCCTCGAAGGAAACCCAGGAGGGAAAAGGCCAGTAGGAAAGCCACGCACACGATGGGGTGATAACGTTACAAAAGTTGCCAACCAGCTGCTAAAAATCAGGAATTGGAAAAGACGTGTGGAGGACCGTACCGGCTGGAGGACGGCGGTGGAGGAGGCTAAGGCTCGACTTGAGCTCTAGCGCCATCGAAGAAGAAGAATGGTTTTATATGAAAATTGCGTCAGCGGGATTATATTTCAGCGACAATTTCGTATTATGACGAATTTTAAATTAACCATATTCCTATTAACGGGGTTTTACTGTATGTCAATGTTTAATCGAATTTTAAAAACTAACCGGCACCATCTGCAATTTATATTCTTAGTTCAATGAAAACAATTAATAAGTATGACTGACGAAGTGTGTCAGATCTCCACAGCCTACCTCCATCCTTCGCCACTGCTATGCAGTCCTGCAAAATCTATCTTGATATTTATTACTGTTCTTAATATTTCAGAGGGTTTTCAAAAGAATTTGATCCATGCATCAGTGAATTGGTGTCGGCCACTCTTGAAATATACAAAAATTGCCGACTTAATCTATTACCGACGCCATCAAAGTCCCACTACATGTTTAATTTGAGGGATTTTTCAAGAGTCATCCAGGTTTGTGATAACTCTTTCTCAACTTGCTTACAACTGTGGAATTGATGCTATTTGACATTGGGTAATTAATTGAGTTATGTTTTTTTATAACAGGGTGTGCTCCTATCCGTTCCTGAAGTAATAGAAACCCTACAGGCGATGAAGCGACTGTGGGTGCACGAATGCTTGCGAGTGTTTTCCGATCGCCTTATTGATTCTGAAGACAAAGATTGGTTTGTGGAAGCCCTCAGAAGTGCTACAACAATGTGCTTAAATGAAAACTTTGATGGCATGTTGGAAAGTTTATCGGAAAATCGTGATGAGAAGGTAATAGGGAATCTTTTTAACATGTATATGTTTTACCGCTTGCCGTGAAATTATAATATAATTCTGTGCACAAAATTTGAGTGTAACGCAGAATGTTACCAACCGAGCGGTCTAAGGTTCTCGTCCGATCACCGAAGTTAAGCAACATTGGGCGCGGATAGTACTTGGATAGGTGACCGCTTGAGAACACCACATGCCGTAGGCTCTTTTTAACCTAAGTAAGACAAATATACGTAAGTGAATATATATTGTAATATGCAAAATAACTTTTTGACGTTTTATTATTAATATGTTAATGATATAATTCATCAAGACCTGCTTAGACTAAACAATTGACGATAAAAAATATTCTTCTATCTATAAAATATCTAAAATTATAATTTTAGATATTTTTTTCACATGAAAAAATAATGCGCCCGCGTGGGTTCGAACCACCGACCTTTTGGTTAGCAGCTGAACAACCTGCCTCTGCACCAACGGTTGCCGCGGCAATAGTGACAATTTTATAAATATTAACTGCAAACGTTAAAATTGTGTATGGTTTAATGTCATAATTTTAGAAATTTAATAAATAAATGAATATTTTTTGACTATTTTCTAATATGACTTGGATATAGAGCTTAATTTAATTTTAAAAAGTAACAAGCACTATCTACATCAGTGGTCGGTACCCTTTTGAGAGACTGGGTAAAAAAATAAATTTTGAAAAAATATTTGGTTAGTAGGTAAATGCTGAGTACCTCCCTCCGCTATATGGAAGTACATTGGAATGTGGATAGGTGTCTTCAATCGCTCTCAGACATACACATGTTCCAATGTACTTCCGTGTTGCGGAGGTACTCAGTATCAGGCTACTGATGCAATTCTTTAAACTGACTTTTTCAATTTTTATCCTACAGCTTTTTCTTACTACATTCAAACATTTGGTGGTGGTAAATAACCTGCACCAAATATTTTTCAGTAAGTGCATTTGGTGTGGTTATACATAGAATGATAATTTAATAATTTATTTGTGTGGTATTTTTAGATCAGTGATGCTGAACTCCGCAAACTTATTTATTGTGACTTTGCCAATCCTAAAGCCGATACCAGATTTTATATGGAAGTGACGGATATGGATCATCTGACGAAAACTGTCGAGTCATTCTTATTTGAATTCAATAACATGACGAAGAAACCGATGAATTTAGTTTTGTTCAGGTAATTATAACTCTAACACTTGGTGGAGATTTCTCAATATTTTTATTCTGACTGAATTGGTAACTTTAAAAAACTTAATATTTTTTATGTTGGTACATTGAAAGATGGCAGCCATGAAAGTGACGTTTATGACAGTTTTGACGATTCATTTTTTATGTATTATGGCATACGCAATATTTGTGAATTTTTATCTAAATATTCTAAATAATGTTTTGGTGTATTTGGCTACCCATCGATGAATAATAATTGAGTTGCTTAGTCGCTAAACCCGCTTTGGAGGTTTTTTTAAAGTTTCGAGTAAATCACAAAAAATGTTTTGTGCATTTATGATAATGTTAATACTAGTAGTGGTGACGTGTGTATAGTTTGCATAGTAAGAATCATGGTTTGGATCGCGACGTCTGATTGGTCGACTGTGTAGAGTGGATTTAGTAACCTGTTATTTATCCTAGAGCGGATTTGGCGACTCAAGTCAATATTCATTTTGATTTTTTTGACGAAATAGGGTGGAATTTATAACTTGCATGTCGATAGGCTGGTAGACCTATCGATATAGCACATACGTACAAAACGTCAAAACTAATTTTATTGAAAAATCACCCAGAGCAGGTTTGGCAACTAAGCGACTCAATTGACATTTTTCTTAGCAATATTTATGCATTTAATAATCTAAAATAGATAAGAAAATTAATGAATATATTATTCCGAATAAATGAGGGAATGGCGCAGAGAGATAAATAATTCTATGCCTGCCTCTTGACTCGGTTTCCCATATGTGCTGCACACATTGCATATTGACACGTCACCCAGGACGGCTCCAGTAAAGGAGCAAAGTGTGCGCTGCACTCCTATCATAGATTAAATATGAATATATAATATAAAACCCCCCATGTATTCAAGATAACTGCCATATCAAAAACTTATATGAAATCACCCATTTTAAATTCCGCACGTGTTTCAACAAGTGTTAAGCAAAAGACGCGCTAATGCTACCGCCTACCAAATACAAACATAACTCCATCGATGACGCGCCGAGGTGCAAAATTCCGAGTGTACCTTGAATATTACGCTATTCTCCACGCACAACAAAAAACGTAGAAAAAATGAAGCTAGTATAGATCTACCATCATAAATTGGCATTTCAGCGAGGGCGCTAGTATGACATTGAGAATATTACCATAACTAACAAAAAAAATGGTAATTTATAATTTTTTATTGGTAGTAGATTTCTGTACAAATATTATGCAATCCATAATTCGAGAAACATGTTGTAAAATTAAATGGCATTTGTAACAAATTTATCCTCGATAGACAATTTTAGTTTCAAATTCGACCGGCTGCCAACTTACGATGGTAGATCTTTAGAATCAAAACCAAAAAAGTTCTATAAGACTACACAAGTCTTTGTTTGAAACGATGTTAATGTATAGCTACTTCTTAGGAGGATGTTTGCTCTCCAGTGTACGATACAAAAATTGACTTGATGTTTGGACTGGAAACACTGGCCAATATAATAATATTCCAACATAACTGCTTGGGCCACGCACCGACTTATAGTTTGTGAGCTAATTTATTATAATGACGAACGTCATGTCAATGCTTGTGTCAGTTAGTTTAGTTCCATTTTAGTTCAACGTTCTAACCAGGTCGGGTTTATAGTATAGATTTATTAATATTTACCATCTAGAAATGAGTACCGTATATTCATTCACATATATTAAAGAGAATCGTCACGATTTTTCCAAACGGCTTGATATTAAAGTGGCAGGTCATCCTTTGCCATGTTTAAATTTAATTCAAAATTGTACAGTTGTTAATCGGAAATTTAATGTGCAAATGTACTCAAAAACACAATGGTTGTGCGGGTGTAGTTATCTTAATGCCGTATTTTGTTTTCCGTGTCTGTTGTTCGGGGAAATCTAACTGGACTGAAAGTGGAATTAAATAGTAGAATCTGAAAATTTAGACGCCAATATCATCAATCAAGCTGGAATGCTGTTACGGTAGTTAAACGAAGACAATAATTTTAACTATTGGTTACTTTAGTTCTTTACCAAAATTATGCCAAACTGTGATATACTTTTTAAACAACTTCAATCGAGGCCAAAGGATGTGTTGGAGATATATATGTATATTGAACATTTCACGTGTTCTATACAACGTATTCGAGAAAATAATCATGTCACAAATTCAACCAACGAAAAAACGCTGACCCAATAACCTACCCCATTCTGTGATATGCAATGTATGCAATAATATAGGTATGCAACATTATAGTGAACCAAGCGAAAGATCGTTTCGAATATAAAGGTCATTTAGTAATAGCCAAATTGTATTTTAGTGAAAAGTTCCGGGATTATCATACAAATTTTTCAACTACAGATTTTAATATGGTAACCTCAATATATGACATTATTGACAAATTTAAACTTAAAAATGAAATAGTAGTCTTATACAGTAGAGAAGATTTCTACGTAACTGATGGAGCATTATCGATACTTCAACTTTTCACGAATAATAATTTACTGGACGTATTTAGCTAAAGTGTTACCTTATTAAAAATAATTTGTGCAATCCCCGACTTCAGAGTGGAAAGTGAGTGTTGTTTCTCAAATTTTTTGAAAAATACCATGACTCAAGACAGGTTAAATGCTCTTGCGATGCTAAGTATAGAAAAACAATTATTGATATTGAAAAACACTTAATATTCATGTTATGGACGTGTTTTCAAAATCCAAGGATCGGATGATAGACTTCTTGCATAAATAAGTGAGTCTTTCTTGCACTCCCTCATATTCTTGTCACCGGCCGCCACTAACTATTACTAGTCCACCATTATTTTTCATAGTGTCGGGTCATAAAATATAATATAAGGCTGTAGATTCCATTAAGATAGTATAGTCTGTTGAATTACTGATTTTAATTTAGTATTTTATATTGAATTAACATATAAATAGCGGACAATTAAATTACAAATTACAAAATATAATTACGTTGATTGTTTTTTTCCAGAAAATGCAATACGAGAAAGGGAGACAATATTTTTTTTATGCAAGTATAAGCGAGATGTAAAATAATATTGTTTTCATTTTAAAACGCAGTTTATTAATAATTTTCGTAGTTGCTACTTTGAAGAAAAACACGAAAAATCTTGTACACACTTGGCCCCTTAATTGATAAATAAATATCTGGAAACATTAAAAAGAAAAATATTTTTGAAGTTATACTTCTTTTGGCGCGTTTGGAAAATCAGATCAGAGTGTATTTTTGGCGTGTGACATGTAACACATAATTTATTTTTCACACGAAAAAAACGCATTCGATTGGATTCAAACCACCGATTGTTCGGTTACCAGCCGAACGCACTACCTTTACGCCACAGTATGATACTGCAATCGTGACGGTTATACAGTATAATATTATAGTTTAGAATTATTCCGTTGCCTAGGCAGCGAATTTATTATTGTCAGCCATTTGCAATTCCTTACGTAAACAAATGATTAAACGTTATAGTGGCAGTTGTTACTTTAAAAATAAAAACAACAATAAATAATTATATAATTTAGTAATATAAGTTAAAATTTATAGAAATAAACCAACAGTGCTTCAATGGTTTTCTTACGTCTGTAATTTAAAAGTTAATTAAGAGCTAGTCGAAGAATCTAGGTTATCACAAGTTTTGTTTTCTTATTAATTCTTCATGGGCACTTCTGAATCGATTATAACCGCTGTATGGCAAAGATGAGTTTTGGTCCAATACAATAATTAAATTACAATAAATTAACATGTGCTATATGAGACACAGATTAATGGCGTACGTTTTCATCAACCTAATCCACTGTAATATTAATTTGTTTTGTTACGCCAAAGAAGTATAACTTCTAACGCGAGTACATAAGTACACACACCGATTTTTTATTTTAAGTCAAAGATAAAGTTACAATTATTGTAAAAAAATGTAATAAAATGTTGATTTGTCGCAGGACCCCATCGACCCCATCTTATTATTACGTATATTTTATGGTCATATTTATTATTAAAATTTGGTTTATTAAGTTTTCTAAGCTTCACCTGACAGATTTTTGACTAATTCATAGTTTTAATATTTTTTTATATCCATTTTAAAAAACATCGATTTTTATAAAAATGTAAATGTGTATAACTTGAAATCCTTTTTATTCATATCAAATCGAGCTTCAATATTGGGACCATACCTAAATAAAATTTTAATGTTTTCAGATATATATTTATTAATTAACACAGCTGAAATTGTCAATTATCAAAAAAATGTCTCAAATTTGCAAGCTTCGTATTTTTCCGCTAGGTGCCTCTGGTAGGTAAAGATATTGCCTTAACAACAATGGAAAAGACCAGTAAGTATGAAGATATCACAGAGTATGAGCGATTGAGTCTATAGTGAATATGGTGCAGTATAGATATTTTAAAAATTTTTTCATTACAGATTTGCTGTGGAGCATGTGTGTCGAATTTGTCGAATTGTTGCTCAACCGAGATCTCACGCTCTGCTGATAGGATTGGGGGGATCTGGAAGACAATCTCTCACTAGACTTGCTGCACATATCAATGATTATGAGCTATTCCAAGTAATTACTTTATTTGTTATATTATAATAATAACTACAGTATAAGACTATAGTTGTAATTTGATTTATCTCTACTTGGCTGATAATATGTGTGCAAAATAATAATAAGTATCGATTGTACGTATTTGATCATTATGTTTCATTTTAAGGTTGAGATGAGCCGTCAGTATGGCTTCCACGAATGGCGTGATGATTTAAAATCACTTCTAAGGAAGGCTAGTATGCCGGATCAGCATGTCATATTTTTGTTTATCGAATCACAGGTGTGTTAACTAAACTTAATTTAGTATGTCTGCGGAGTAATTAGATTTGGTTAGGTTAGGTCAGAGGTTCTTAACCTTTTTGCGGTAGCGGTCGCATTTGAGATTCGGGATAACGGTGGCGGGCGCACATCGGATTTCTAAAAAAACAATTTAAGTATTATGTGTTACATACCTATTTTATTATATCGGTAGATTATACATTTATTTACATTTAGACGCCTGTCCTGGGCATTTACAAAAGAAGCATAATACACCAATAACACCCATACAGTTACATATAGAAAATAAAAAGAGATAAAATACAATAAAGAGTAAAAAAAAGTATTCAAAATAACACACGCTATTAGTGCGATCTTTGATATTGCATTTTACTTACTAACTTTTCAAAGTCAGAAGAGTAAGATGATAATCCCAATCGTAAACAATTATCAAGGTTAGTATTTGTAAGTCGAGATCTTGCTTTTGATTTTATTAAGTTCATGGTGGAAAATAAAGATTCACACAAATATATGGAACCAGAACAGGATTTAATTTTGTAAGCTCCTTTTTTTCAAAAGAGATTACTTTGTCTTCTTGAGGAATTTCCACTATCTAATTAGCAATTTTAGTAATGTCTGTCTGTATTGAAAGTCGTTATTTAATACTTTGCCGGGGGCGCACATGCAGTTAAGAACCCCTGGATTAGGTGTATATGTTTGTGAAGAAAATTGCCAACATTCAAATGAACTATGTCTTATGTTGCTTTGTAAAAAACCAAATAATGCTCGTTATTTTTAGAGATTTGTATAATAAAATACATTTATTATTTTCTTAGATAAAGGAAGAAGAATTTTTGGAGGATATCAATAATATTTTGAATTCTGGGGAAGTTCCAAATCTTTTTAATGCTGAAGAAAAGGCAGATCTTTGTGAGAGAATGAGAGTGGTAAGTGAAAACATAATGTCATTGATTCTACAATATCTGCTATGTTTACAATTCTCTATTGCTTACGAGATAATTAATAAAACTCTTCAGTTAAATAGCTATAGATATACCATCAAAAGTTTGTCCGGTGTTCGTAATTGGAATTGAGTCTATCACAGTATAATGATAAGACAAATATTTGAAATATTAGCATATATTGCGCCCTCGCTCAGTAACAATAATTAATACTGCTGGATGTAAAAATACAATAATACATTTATTACGTGATTGTTTTTTCATATCTATAATAGCATATAAAAGATATTGAACATTACTTAAAGATACCTATGTAACAATTTCTGTATATTTTATTTAGAATATTATGGAATCAACAAAAATTATTTTACAATAACATTAAGAGCCATTAGCTAAAATTTGTCTCAATTAAGTTAGATACCGTTGGTCTTCCTTTTTACAAAAAGATTTTTTCTATTGGTTATAATATATTTTCTCAGAAGTGTTTTCAAAATTATGTATGTTCAATAATTAGAATGTTACATTCTATACATATATATATATATATATATATTTGATCATATGTCATCATGATCATATTTGATCAAAAATTATTAGCAAATTCAAGTAAGTTCCAACAAAAAAGCTTGGAGTGATCCCTGACGTCGGTTAGTAATTAAAGTAATATGTACCTACTTTGATCTAAAATACAAAAGCCGATCACCAATGTAGCGCTTCAGTGAGTATTAAAAGCCATTTGCTAAAATTTATCATAATCAAGTATGACTCCGTTAGCATTGTGGTCAATGTGCGTGGGCGCTATACCCGAGAGATGCAGGTTCATTTCCTGCGGGGGTGTATTACTTTTTTCAAAAGGATTTTTTCTGTTGGTTATACCTAATACAGTAAGACCTCGTTAATACGAATTCCAAGGGACCGAAAATCGAAAAAAATTCAAATTACAAAATATGAAATGTATGGGGGGAAAATATTAAAATTTTGATGAAAAAAATTCTTTTTGATTTTAATTAATTTCGTTTACGATCATAGATGTGCCTACGAAATTTCCGATTCCGTATGTGTTAATGGGTCATAAAATGTCAGGACTATTTATATTACCTTCTTAAAATTAGTAGTTTATGATGTTTTAAGAAAAATCTGTCACAATTTTCAATGACTGGCTCATGAAATAGTGTACTTTATTATGATTTATTGAATATTTTTATATGCCAGGACTCTGAAATCATTTCGAATTACGAAATTCGAATTAAAGGTATAGATTTATATGAAAATAATGTTCAAGGGACTTTTTTTTGCAAAAATTTCTAATTACGCCGAATTTCGAATTATCCGTGTTCTTATTAACGAGGTTTTACTGTATAATTTCTCAGAAGTGTTTTCCAAATTATGTATGTTCAACATAGTAAGTGTAAACGCATGAAGAGAAAACTTGTATAAATATACCTACCTACATATTGCTCATGATTAATCTCTGCTCTGTGTAGGTTGAATGGGTTTTTAGTCTTCACAATACCTTGTTATTTATGATACACGTGGATAATTTTTTTTTAACTTCTTATCTAGATAGACAAACAACGAGACAAGTCCCTGCAGACGGACGGAACGCTACCGGCACTGAATGGTTTCTTTGTGAATAATGTTCGTGAGCAGCTACACATGGTGCTGGCCATGAGCCCTGCCGGAACATCGTTACGAACCAGAATTAGAAAGTTTCCTGCCGTGGTCAACTACTGCACGATCGACTGGTTTCAGGTGAGTCTGTGTCTTATTATTATAGTGGGTATTGTACAGGGTTAGGCAAACAGTCTTGAATACAAAATAATTTAATTAAGAATTATTAGCAAGTGCAGACACATCAAAAACTAAAATTTGGAGAGATTCCGATACCATCTATGAATCAGTTAATATTCTCTCGATTTATAATTATAATAGATTTGCTTTATAAGTCAATGAATCAGTCAAAACGCAGTAGCTGCGATTGCAATTTGCACGCGCAGTCAGTACGCGGCTAATAATTAGTGCATTGTGTTGTCATTAAACGGTATGCAGCCAATGAGGTGTCGCCAGATTAGTATGGAGTGGTTTTAAGCCAATGAAATTTTATATCAAGTTTGCCCAAACTAAAGATGGACAATATATGATTTTCGTTTGTAAGAACGTCTCCATGAGCGCAGCGAAAAAATCAAACCTCATATCAGAATTTTTACCAAATTGGTGGAGTTATGGTAGAGTGTCTGATGGTATGGGTTTCTATGTTGTGTTTCAATATGTGTGTGATCTCCGATTATAAGGGTCGGGACTATTATTTACTGAATGGCACTTTTGATTAATTTTGATGGGTTCGCCTGTTTAAGGAATGGCCTTCTGATGCATTGCTGGCCGTCGCCACTCACTTCCTGAATGACATCGAGCTGACAGAGGTGGAGAGATATTCCGCCATCCGGATGTGTCAGATGTATCATACAGACACACAGGAGCTTTCGGAGCAATACTTTGTCCGGCTGGGACGGAAGAATTACGTCACTCCAACCGCCTACCTGGAGTTGATTTATCTCTTTAAATCGTTGCTCACCTCCAAGAGAATGTAAGTGATCCATTTATAACTGCTTTGTTTTAAGACCGCTCTATAAGGATTTATTACTTAGAGCGAGACCACACCGGGCAACTCTGGTTGCGCAGCCAGTCGCGCGACTGTGGTCTCTCGGGCGACTTCCAGGGAGGCAGCCTATAATCCGCTCACTTTCAAGATGGACGTCGAAGCAGCAAAAAATACGTTCTCTCCGCGGCGTGGCTGCCGGCGACTGTGTGGCGACGCTCAATACATAGCTATATATTTTCATGCAACGCAACCGATCGCCCGACCAGAGAGATTGGGCAACCAGACCAAACGCAAGAACGAGATTTTACTGGTCGCCTGACTAAACTAGTTGCGCGACTACTGGGCAACCAGGTGTGGCATGGTCCATATAATTGCATACATTTGGTTGGGTCGCGCACCTGCCTGCGCAACCAGAGTTGCACGGTGTGGCCTGGGTCTTAGGTTCAGAAAAATATGATGTAGTTTCGATAATTAGTATTCATTTATTTGTATCTAATAATTACTTGAGAATTTGGAATAGGTCTATTCACAATGACTTGATTGATAAGAAAGAAAAAATTGGCAAACTGTCGCCGGTAAGTAGACATTATAGAATACTGCTTTAAAGTGTCGGTTTGTCATTTTAGGCCGCTGTGTAAATATTTGAAATGGGAACCCGTCTAATATTTTAAGTAATATTTTATAATAATTTCCATTCAATGTAATGAATGCATAAAGCATAAGCCCACGTATTCACATAGGGCCTTTAAGTTGTGATTGTATTGAGATGCATGTCGCGTACTGTCACGCTGTCACGGTGACAAATTTAGTCTATGGTTTCTTCATTTTGCAGAATATTTTGAACGATCACCACCTCTGTAAAACACTAAAAACACGCGATTTTTACATGAATCGAAAATGTGTAGGCATGTAGAAAATGATAAAAAACGTTAATTGAGTCATACAGGTGTCGATGCAGTGCAGTACAACGTGAGGTGACTTCATTGTTGTTCTGATGATTTCGGCAGATTTTGATAACTGCCAATGTTCGTTTAAAGGTTCAAAATGTGCTATAGGATGGGTGATATCAGTCTGATATCATTTTTAACACCAATAAAAATGACATTACACACGTTTTTACGTGTAGCGGCAGCTTACTGTGACGCCATGTGATAGTACGCGACGTGCATCTCAAAATAATCACAATTTTACTATTTGTTGCTCATGTGTTTTATCAAAAGTGACAACATGGCATGGTAAAGTGCATGTTGGGTATATTGTGTTGCTAAAAACTATTCTGTGGATGTTTATAAAAGTTATTATCAAATTTAATCTATTATTCATAAAAGGAATAAGATAAAGTTTATTGTATTCAATAGAGAGGTTGTGAACAACGAGAAGCGATACTTGGCTGGCCTACAGCAACTGGAGGCGGCAGCACTTTCGGTGAGCGCTCTGCAAGTGACTCTTGAAGAATTGCAGCCGCAACTGGCAGCGGGCGCGGCCACTGTGGCCGAGACCAGCTTGCAAGTTCTCACCGAGAAGGCGGGAGTGGCCCTTGTCGAAGAGACGGTTCTTGCTGATCAAGAAGTTGCCGATGAACAGGTCTGTTTCTTATGCTGAATTCATTACTTTCTCTCGTCTACAATCTACACAATGTCAGATAAATAGAAGATGATGGTACTGGGTATGAAATATATGACTAATAAAGCGGGGAGTGGATTGAATTTTTTGTGTTAAAACCAGAGTGTTGGAGCTCGGATCACGGAGCACTGGAGCAATGGGATTTTACTTGGAGCAGGAGTGAAGCCGGAGCACCGAAAATTTGTAGTGCTCCACTGCTCCAGATGTTTTTTTTATTATTAAATTTTCGTCCTAAAATTCAATGCAAATAGTACTATATTTTGACACTTTGCAACACTGCCGAGTGATAAATAATCTCGCTTTTTTGACAGAAGAGGCAAATAATGAGAGACGATTTGCTGTCGGTTGTTTAATAGAATTAATAATGAAAATGAAGATTATTTTAATACTACTTATTTTTATAACATTTGTATTCTTACATATTATAATACTTTTTACCCGGAGCGGAGCAGACCCTGGAGCGGAGCCGGAGCAAGTATTAGGTCCCGGAGCGGAGCAACTCAAAAAAGGGGCCGCTCCAACGCTCTGGTTAAAACTGTTGATCTTTATGTTGACAGCACTGAATACACTATTTAAAACAAATGCAAATGGTACATGTTTACATTCTCTTATTTGCGATTGGTCATCTAACTAATCTTCTTCCATTGATACCGTCTCCTATTGAAGGTTGACGACCAAATCGCTGTCCTCCCTATCCTTGGCCAGTCTAAACAGATCACTGATGCTAGCTATTTAATTAATAATTGTTCATTTAATACAAAACTTCTCTATGCTTATAAGGCGTTTTTATGTCAATGCTGCTTGATAAATATTATCTAAGAGCACTAGTGTGAAGCCTGATATAAATAAACCCGCAATTTTATTCATTATGACTTTATTACCTGCTCCACCTTTATAGAAGAAAGTTTTTTCAATGTCTTTGTTAAATACCTGTTTCCTAGAGTAAGATAATATCAACTCAATAATTAATACTATCCACTTGCGGTGGGTACAATGGAATAAAGGTGCAGATGTTGCATGGTATATTGGGTCACGGAACATTTTCAACAGTAATGCAATATTACAAATCTATGAACTTAATTTTAAAATCTTCGAAAGTTTTTGGAAGGATAGCTAAAAAAAACTCAATTTTGGATCGCGAAACCATAACTCTTATTCTGATCTGGATTGCAACTAAGAAAGGTTTAAAGACCCTGCACCATTAAAATATTCTAGTGAATCAAACCAATAGTAATTATTATATGTCGGTAATGATATAATTATGTAAATATAATATTTTGCTTCTTACTATGAACAGGCGAAAGCAGCGCAGGTGATCAAGGATGAATGTGACGCGGACTTGGCAGAGGCGATGCCGATTTTGAATGCGGCACTTGCCGCCCTCCAAACCCTCACCGCTGCGGACATCTCTGTCATCAAAACCATGAAGAACCCGCCCAAAGGAATCAAACTTGTAATGGAGGCCATTTGCATCCTAAAGGTATAACTAATTAAAAAAAATTCATCAGTGAAAA
Organism: Rhyacophila brunnea; assembly: GCF_057557595.1. NCBI lineage: Eukaryota > Metazoa > Arthropoda > Insecta > Trichoptera > Rhyacophilidae > Rhyacophila > Rhyacophila brunnea. Next base: position 31,638,492 of record NW_028233170.1, on the reverse strand, counting down.
AATATTTTGACAAAAGATTGTTGTGAATAGGTGAATTTGATTTTCTCAGGATGTAAAACCGGACAAAATACGCAATCCATCTGGTGCGGTTGGCACATTTGAGGACTACTGGGGCCCTTCCAAGAAGATGCTCAACGACATCAAGTTCCTGGAAGGGCTGATATTCTTTGACAAAGATAATATTCCTCCGCCTATTATAAAGAAGCTCCACACCACCATATTGAATGACGAATTTTTTGTACCTGAGAAGATAAAGCAGGTATCATTGGCAGCTCAAGGTATGCTTATTATTCCCTTCTCTCTTCCATCTCACGAAATGTGGATGAGGGAGTGTACTGGGTATTAGAGACCTCTGGTAATATTCAAGTGCACTGCACTCCTCACAATTTTATAAGATAAATATTCGTATTGTGAAGTTAACTATATATGTGAGTAATACAATAATAAATAATATTATGTAGAATTCTTACTTAATGATGCTACAGAAGAACACACGGGCATCAGACGATGAGTATAAAAAGCGGGGGCGTGACGAAAAGAAACTACACAATAAAAAGAAACGTGATTATTTAAAAAAGGAAATGATCCTACTCCAAGAACACTATAAAGCCCAAGAAAGCCGGCTGTTCTATAGAAAGATAAGTAATGTTAGGAAGGGTTTCAAGTCTCGTATCACAATGCGCAAGGATGATGATGGCATGATACTCACAGAAAAGCACCGTATTCTTGCCCGGTGGGTTTCTTTGATCAACATTTAAATACCCCCATAATGATGCCGACAACACTAACATTAATACTCATGACCAGGAATCAATACAAAGTGGCATTGATGATAATGAAGAACCACCGACATTATATGAGGTAAAAGGTGCTATGTCAATGTTAAAAACAAACAAGTCGCCTGGAATAGATAACCTACAAAGTGAATTAATAAAATGTGGGGGGGAAAACCTGCTCAAACATTTGCATAGCCATGTATGGACTTCAGAAAAGATGCCAGAGGAGTGGAAGGATGGGCTGATTTGTCCCCTGCACAAGAAAGGAGACCAACTACAGTGTAGTAACTACATAGGGGTGACACTCCTTAACTCTGCATATAAACTGTAGTCGATTCTGATATTCCAGCGGCTGGAACCCATTGTAGAAGGAATGCTCGGGCACTACCAAGGAGGCTTTTGACGAGGGAGATTGTGTTACTCAAATATTCACTCTAAGGCAGATTCTAGAAAAAACCACTGAATTCAATATTAACACGTATCACCTGTTCATCGATTTTAAGGCAGCTTATGATAGCATTAATCGAAACCAGTTATACGAAACAATGCGAGAATTTGAAATTCCGACAAAATAATTAAACTTGTAGAGATGACAATGACACCAGTACAATGCCGGGTGAAGCTTCAAGTGGAAATATCCGAGCCATTTATATCACTGAATGGCCTCAGGCAAGGTGACCCTCTGGCATACCTTCTTTTAAATATTGCGCTAGAAAAGGCGATACGGGATGCAAAGATCATTGCCATATCAGAATTGGCGCTGAAAAAGGCATTCACAGCACTAGAAGCCTCTGCCAAAAGAATGGGCTTACAAACGAGGCAAAAACTAAATACATGCCTTTCTATGTCACACCACGAGAAGGCACACCAAAGTTAGATATTGGTGCACACAAGTTTGATACGGTCGACAGTTTCATATACCTTGGTTTTCTTGTAACTCTTAAACATAATAATATTACAGAAGAAATCAACAAGAGAATCATGTCTGCGAATAAATGCTACTTTGGCCTGTTAAGCCATTTTAAGTTCCGGATACTATCTCGCCAAACTAAAAGCACTCTTTACAAGCCACTTGTAAAGTCAGTGCTCACCTACGCATCAACAACCTGGATAACTTAACCCTGCGAAATGAACGAGCCCTGAACATTTTTGAAAGAGAAATTCTCCGCCGTATATATGGACCGATCAGGGACGGCACCAATTGGAGAAGATATAATGCTGAGCTCTACGGGCTGTACGAAGATTGCAGTGCAGTTCAATCAACTAAGATTGGGAGACTGCGATGGCTAGGTCATGTACACCGTATGAATGACAATGAACCGGCAAAGAGAGTGATGTCCAGCAATCGAATAGGGCGTAGAAGAAAAGGCAGGCCAAAGATTCGCTGGTTGGATGGAGCTGCCAGTGACTGCCGTATTCTGGTGGTACCGAATTGGAAAGCGGCCACACTGAATAGGGACAGGTGGAGGAAGCTGTTGGAGGAGGCCAAGACCCACACCGGATTGTCGCGCCCCCTGATGATGATGATTATGTAGAATTCTATTGCATTATTCTATATTTTTATGCATGAGAAACAGTGATCCCAAAATTTTATATTCTAAGCGTTGATCAAGAGATTCATTCATTCGGATCGTTCTCATGATTCTTGTTAAATAACATGGAGCAAATAGGTGTCTATGGTTATTAATTTTAGTAGGTAGATACATGTTCAAACACGCGCGTTAACATGATCTTACTCCCTACTTTATTTATCGTTTGACAATTTATGGCTACGGCCGTATGTTGTAGCTTAGCCACTGGGAAATGCCAATAGAAATGGCGTATTTCAAAAAAGTACTACCTTATTCTTAGGTCAATAATTAATATAAAGCAAACATTATTCGTAGAATGTTTATCACATTTGAATGGTCAAAGACATAGCTTATAATCAGTATCTTTAAAATTATCTTTAAATTTGTAAATCTTGCCCATTTTTTGAATAATAAAATGCCTAATTCTTGTCAAATTTGGGATCACAGAGATTATCAATATAATTTTTTATTGTAAATATTTCACTATAATAATGTCGACATAAATTTTACTAATGGTTTTATAAATGCTTTTAAAAATTAATAAACATAAAAAATCTTAACACCACTTCACATGGACGTACTGAAATATGACTATATTCTAAAACATTAGAGCGAGAGGTTTAAAAGAATACTATTTTATGTAATAAAAATACTTTATGCAGTCATCAAATGTTTAAAATAAATATAAAGGATAATAAGGCTTCAAAATTATGTAAATAGATTATCTACAACGTTTAAGGAATGGCCTGGATTAATTATATCTATATATCTTTAATTATAGTTTGTCAATTTATGGCTATGGCCGTATGTTGTAGCTTAACCACTGAGGAATGACAAAAGAAATGGCGTATTTCAAAAAAACACTACCTTATTCTTAGGTCAATAATTATTATAAAGCAATCATTATTCGTAAGATGTTTATCATACTTGAATGATCAAAGACATAGCTTATAATGAGTATCTTTAGAATTATCTTCGAATGTGTTAATCTTGCCGATTTTTTGAATAATAAAATGCTTAATTCTTGTCAAATTTGGGATCACAGAGATTATCAATATAATTTTTATAGTGAATATTTTACTAAAATTATCTCGTCATAAATTATACTAATGGTTTTATAAATGCGTTTAAAAATTAATAAATGTAAAAAATCTTAACACCACTGCACATTCATGTACCGAAATATGACTATATTCTAAAACATTAGAGCGAGAGGTTTAAAAGAATACTATTTTATGTAACAAAAATACTTTATGCAGTCATCAAATGTTTAAAATAAATATAAAGGATAATAAGGCTTCAAAATTATGTAAATAAATTATCTACAACGTTTAAGGAATGTCCTGGATCATGCTTTGAAAATAGCATAAAAGCTCCATTTTGACGTACGCTGAGCATGTGGGCCGTTAATCACAGAATCGCGTATTCAAAGTAATTTGACACACACTGTTGAAATAATATCGACACACTATTCCAAACTAAACCGACATTGTGCAAACAACTGGCGGGAAATTTGAATCGACAAAAATAATTATTTCGATTTTGAACGAAGTCAATATGGTTTGAGTCTTTGCTATATTACGGACTATTTCATAAATGTTGGATGATAGAAATCGACAGATGTCAGTAGAATAATAATGAAGCAAGTTCGTAAAACAAATTTCGTCTCTGTTGCTTACCAAATAACGAAAATACAACAGTAGAAACTTACTGTAACCTCTAGGTGCCGCTCGCTGGCTACGTATACGGCGATCTCTAGATGACGCTCGTGAGGAATAGGTTAAAACATTTAAGTTGTTTATTTGGTCATGTAACTCCATCAAAAAACTGTAGCAAAGACGATGTTTACAAGACTAAATTTACATTAATATCACAAATGCCAGATGGCTCAGTTGACCCCACTAGGTGGTCACCCAATGTGGTTAGTTGAGCCAGTGGACGTAGAAAGATTTTTTTCATCAGAGCAATATAAAATGCAAACAAAATCTTTCTCAAATCTTTAATCCAAATTATTAGAAAACAATAAGAACATATTAGAAAACATTGGGAACATGAAACTGTAGCCTAGCCCAGTGGTCGGCAAACTCATTAGTCAACAGAGCCAAATATCAACAGTACAACGATTGAGATTTCTGTTGAGAGCCATATTTCATAAACTATATTATGTAGAGGTACACTGATTATTAACATAATAAACTTTAATTAAAGTCTTAAGTCTTAATTCAACAATAGGTACACTGAATAAAACTTGATATCATACTTAATGATGATCTTATTTATTGATAAAAATTAAATTGTAAGTAAGGTATCCATAAAATTAAATCATGACAAACACTTAATATCCATCTCCTTGAAAAGTTTGGGTAAGTCAGGCTTGTATGTTGTTGTTTCTAATTTTAGGCACGACTCCAGGTTCTCGTCAATAAGACGACTTCTCAATTTACTCTTGATAAGGTTCATGCTTGAAAAAGATTGTTCGCATGAATATGTAGAACCGGAAAGGGAAAGAACAGCAAACGCTAGTTTTTTCAACTGATCATATGAGTCAGGAATACTATTCCAGGTGTTAAAAATCATCATGTCTTCCTTCTCCAGGTCTTTCGAAGCAGACTACTTGTGCTGTGAACCATGTTTATATTTGTTTTTCTCCAATATGTCAATATCGGCACAGAGACGTTCATATTGAGAGCTCAATAATTCTTTATTTTTTTAAATCCAGCAATCATTGCATTTCAAAGTTGCCAATATCAACATTAAAGGGAGAAAAAGATAATTCTGTTACCGCAGCATTAAGAGGTTTTTTTATCAAAAACTAACGTCGCTTTGCTGTATCTGAATTCCTGAAACCCGTTGAGAAAAGCTTCCTCATATTTAAAATTGTTGTTTTATCAACATCAGAATGATTTTCTTGGCGATGTTTCGGCAGGCTTAGAAAGTGAATCGAAGATTTCCTTTCGAAGTCTTGAGCAAAAAAAGATTATTTGTTTTCGAATGAAATAACTTTTTCTAACATCGAAAAAAATGTGTTTCCTTCCCCCTGCAGTTTACGATTAAGCTGATATAGATAAGACGTAATGTCTGTTAATAAGGAAGCGAAACGTTTTAAAATGTTTCCTCTTGATAACTAACATACCTATTTATGCAGCAGAAGATCTGCGTACTCACTCTCCATTTGAACTAAAAAAATCTTTAAATTGCTGATGATTAAGAGCTTTAGCTGTAATAGAGTTGATAATCTCAATCACAAATTCCATAATTTTGCAAATTTCTCCTGGAAATGTCTGTGCACAAAGTGCTTCTTGACGAATGATGCAATGGTAAGCAACTACCTCGTGATAAATTTTTTCTTTCTAAACAGTAACAAACCCTATTCTTACGCTGGTCATACTTTTCGCCCTGTCTGTTGAAATTGACACAATTTTATCGAGTGGAATATGTTTTTCCATGCACTCAATTACAGCATTTGCAATATCCTCTCCACGTGGTTGACCTTTGAGTGGCAATAATCTTAAAAGTTCTTCTTTGTGACACAGGTCTACAGGTCAGATGAAATAAATCGTAAAAATTTGTGCTGTATTATTTATGTCACAAGACTCGTCAACTGTTATTGATAAAGCTGAAACTAATTTAAGATTTTCGACTTGCTGGTTAGTTATATTCGAAAACATGTTGACTGTTCTATCTTTCACTGTTTTAGTCCGTACATGGTCATTTGTGGCAGAGCAACACGCGGCTCGCGAACCGCAGTTTGCCAACCACTGGCCTAGCCTAATCACTTTCGCAGTTCATGCAAACATAAACTGCACCGGCAGCAGAGGTGCACATAACATGTGCCCATTTGCGGCAATCGGTGCACTGCAGCCACTCTTCGCCTAGAAGGCCATCTGTATAGACCTCAACGCACATAAGGCAGAAATATTCTTCCTCCTCAGTTACTCTCAGGTGTACGTTTGTTATGACTCAAATGACCCCTTCCCCCCAAATTATTACTAATTGGATTGAGCCACCCAAAGACTATTGAAAATAGATTATTTTTGATACTGTCATCGCATAAACACACTATTTTGAAATCAAAATACATTCACTTGATTGCCGTAACACCACATACATGTGCTTGAGACCAAAAAGTATGGGGAACTGCTTTTTTACTTTTGGCGTGAAAATAGTAACATCGCACGTGCACAGTCACATCGAACACCGGACGGCGACTGTTGCAATTGTGGCTTGGCTGCTTACCCCTCCCGCTTCGTTCGGAATCCATCACTTGTATCTATCATGCAGCGTAAGAGTTGTACTATGGGTGGCGCAGGTGACCCCGTGGCTCAATTGACCCCGCTCTGCCCTACCTACATATTTTTCACATTATTTTTCGAGCTAAATTATTTTATATTTATATGAGTCTCATACAGTTGACTTGAGGCCCATGAGATCTGGAGTATTGATGATTTTCAACATTTTCATCCTGCTTGCATATTGTTTCACTTATTGCCATACAGAATTATGTCACTTACCTGTGATAAAACAAAGGAAGCTTCATGCTTACAAAATCACTTTGAATGCGATATGTTGAATTAAGAAATGCATCTCCAATATAAAGAATTTTCGAAATCAACAGCTGCCACTGCTGGAGACATCTAACAATGGGAGTTATGAAACATGACTCTTGTCAACAAAGTAAAGGAGATACATAGTATGATTAATAATTATTGGTTTATAAAACAATGGTCATTGAAGGCTGTTGCCAATTGAAACTATTTAGGTACAACGACTAACCACAGCCACTTGTGTGTTCTGGAATGTCACTGTTCAATATTTCAACAAACCGCCATCAAGCTTACTTTACTTAATAATCAAAACTGTTTTATGTTTGGTTCCGTCAGGTATGTGCAAATGGGTGATTGCCATTTCAAAGTACAACACGGTGGCGAAGATCGTAAGGCCTAAGAAACAGGCTCTCGCAGAAGCCCAAGGCATTTATAATAATGCAATGGCAGCCTTGGAAGTCAAACAAGCAGAATTGAAGAAGGTATACCATGCTATATGTAATATACTTTTACTGAAAGAGCAAATTCTAGTATACCTACCTACTTGTGCGCATCTATTCTATATACAAGACTGCTTTCGGCCGCTACGGTTGCTATCTAGAGTAGGTTTATATCGAAGTATTAGCACTTATATTGTAACAATTAAAATAAGTAGTTGTAATTGTTACAAAAAGTGCTATCTTTTAACAGCACCTCTCTTGGCTATGCTAAATTTTAGAGCGAGATAGAGAGTTTTAAATGTTTAGACGGCTAAATTATTGTAATAGTTACGATAAGTGCTAATACTTTGATACAAACCTACCCTAGATAGCTACCATAGCGACCGAAAGCAGTCTTGTATATAGAATAGATGCGGTGTTGTTTTGAGTGATAATTTTTCGGTGGAAGAGAAATATTTACATAACTATAATGTCCTAACAAACATATCTTAGTTGTAACAGTTAGAAGGTAAGTAGTGGGTGAGAAAAGAATGGAGTTGGTCTGAATGGACGATGAATTGGCACTGATTGAAGATGAACTGTGAGAAACCACAGAAAGCTCTTCAACTATTTGTCAAATTTTACATTTTCAAAAATGCACATCACATTGTAGAGCCAATGATGATGAGTATGATGACCATCCACTTAGGATATATTGTTTTTGTACCTTTCTCCAGGTAAGAGATAAACTGGAAGCTTTAGAAGAAGATTTAGAAGAGCAGAACAGACAGCACAGAGAGATGGATTTGAAAGTGGAGTCGTGCGGGAACAAGCTGGTGATAGCTGAGTTGCTGCTCAAAGGCCTCGGAGGAGAGAAAACTCGCTGGATTGCGGCTGCTCAAGCCCTACGGGATAGCTATGGACTATTGACAGGTATTTAATTCTGTCTGCTCCCATCGGGCCAAACGACCTGGTCGCCACAAAGGCCAATTTTATTTTATTTCATTTATAAAGTTTGCAACGTCTTACCGCAGTTTAGCAGATTATTTTCAGTTTTGAATTAGATTTGTTTTCGTAATACTTTTTTATATTATTACCAGGGTTGCCAGATTTCCAAAATCACAAAACGGGACATTCGTTATTTCGAATGATCAAAAAAAAAAAAAGATAACGAATTGAGGAAGAAATTTAGAAAAAACACATAATTTTAATTAAATTGTAATATATGTAAATAAGTACATTATCCATACAGAAGATAACATATAAAAAACATAATCACATAATAATCCGCTGGAATCACAGTTATTAAAATATATTGATTAGATACAATTACAGGTATTACATTTTGATATAAATGCAAGAATGTACAATCATAACAGTTTTTTTTTAACCTATATACGTATATTTTTGTACATACCTTTACAACTTTTGTCAAGTTGGGATTTTAAGAGGCAATGAGGGACTTGGGATTTGTCTGTTGAACTCAGGACAATCCCGCTCAAATAGGGAGTCTGGCAACCCTGATTATTACCTACTTTTAATTATTATATTTGTTAGTTCTCAATGCTCCTCTCTCCCATGGGTATGTTTTTATTAAAAAAGTCAATGTAAACTCAGTCAAAGTACACTCGAGTATGTGGCAACCTCGGTCTTGGGTAACTACTCCTGAGACATTCTCATGTATAAAAAATGTTGGGTCTCATGATACACTCGATTAAAATCGAGTGTGGTGTGAGGTGGGTAGGTTCGGCGATCCATGTTTGTGTTCTTTAACCCTTTCGACGCGAGCCATTTTCGCGGGAATTTATTTTCAGTCAACTGATCTGTTAAAACTGTCACTACAGCTAAAACAGATCGATTTCAAAATTAAAAAATAGATTACTAGATGAACTATATATCAGTTATTCCAAATGCACCAAGAAATAAACTACATTTGTGACATTCTCACTAAAATAAATCGAAGAAAATGAAGACGCTAAAAATATCCAAGCTTTGACCGCGCGTTCAAAATGGCGGCCATCCAATCTTCACATACACAGTTTCAACACATACTACCGAGCAATTCGCCGCGTTTGTATTTGTTATACACAGGGCAGAGTTGAGCTGCCGGAGTTGGTTACGGTCTATGACAGATATATTACTAAATCACTTGTGGAATAATCAGTGGGTTATCCATTTAGTAAGTCGTAAACTCAAATTTTATTACCGTTTCAAATTCTGAACCTATATTTATTTTCGTCGCCATAAAATTATGTTGTCATCGTGACACTTACTCATTACCATTAGGATATTTTGGAGAATAAAACACTAAAAATAATTACCCCACTGCTAAAATACTATTATAATATAATTTATGAGGCGCCGTCGGCTTTTTCATTGAACAAAGGGCCTGTCGAATAATCGCCAGGCATAATAGGACCATGTGAACAGAGCTAACACAGTTTCGTGGCACATAAAAAATAAAACTTGTTACCCGTTATAATAATGTAAATATCAAATATGGAACAATGAACAAAGCCATACAAATTTACTGGAGAGCTGTGCGTCGATAAAATATTTTCCAGCATTATTTCTTCGATAATATTATGTGGTAGTGACATTTTGGCGGGTGAAATAATTATTTCACATATATTTATAATGACAAAAAATACTAAAAACAAATCGTCAAAATGTTTCTATTGAGATCACAAATCACTAAGAAAAAATTACATAACACTAACGTAATCGTAATAATTAATTAAATGGTAAATAAAAATATTATCGATGCATGACCAATGTTTTGTTTTGATAACCCTTGGTGACACATCGAGTACACCCGTCTTCGCAATGGCGCGCGATTCAAATGACTGAATAACGAGTGTTCTTTTCAAAAATATATTTCCTTGTGTTTTACTTGACATTTTTATGATCTGTTGCCTGATATGTCTACCTAAAGGTTTGAACTAATTTTTAAAGCATATTATCCACAAGTGTCTCTTCTAGTTTGGTCAAAAATACGAGATAAAGTCTATGGCATGTTTACATGCCATACGCAGTGTAAGGGTTAAATAAATGTTTAGTACTACTCCCTATTTCTCTACAAATTTCTAATAAAACTATTATTATAATTTGCATGTTGGGTCAATTGTATCCATTCCACCTTCCTCATCCCCGTATCATATATATCAATAATTCAATGAATACTCAGTGCAATTCTATTAGTGTTTAATCCACCTTTGCATCACACCTGTGGGTATATTCTATACTTATCGACCGCTAAAGTGATGAATATTATCAAACTTAGTGTAGGTTTGTATCCAAGTATTAGCACTTATTGTAACAATTACAATAAGTTGGTTGTAATTGTTTCAATAAGTGCTATATTTTAACAGCACCTCTCTTGGCTGTGATAAAATTTAGAGCGAGATAGACAGTTTTGACTGTATAGACGACTAACTTATTGTAACAATTCTAACACCTCAATACAAATATGTAATAAATACTATCACTTTAGCGGTCGATAGTCGCCTTTTGTATAGAATAGACCCGCAGATATAGTTTAAAAATGTCCTCCGAGCAAATAGCATTGTGATTGCAAGTACCAGCTAATACAATCCTGTTTCTGATACATATACAGTGCATCTATTCTATACACAAAATTGTTATCGGAACTATCGAGGGTAGTTTTTCTTATTTTTGTATCGAAGTATTAGCACTTATTGTAACAATACAATAAGTTTTAACATCACCTCTCTTAACTGAAATTTTAAAGTGAGATAGGCAGTTTTGACTTTTTAGATGGACAACTTATTGTAACAATTATAATACTTCGATACAAACATATGAAAAACTACCCTCGATAGCTGCCGATAGCAGTCTTGTGTATAGAATAGATGCGCAGGAGTCCTAGCATGCGATTGTGGTTTTATAAGTTCTACAGTATCCATCTTCAAGGTTGGTGCCTCCCCTCATGAACCTTTTTCATCCCTGATTACAGTTAAAAACCCCATTCATACAGTCCACTTGCTCCTGCTATTTTTCCATATTATGTATTTTCATAGTCGCTCCATGTATGATCATTAAAATGGCATTGTTTCTAAATATATAAGGAGATATCCTGATATCAGCTGGTGTGATAGCATACCTCGGTCCGTTCACGACATCGTTCCGTCAGTCTCAAATCGAACAGTGGACAACAATGTGCAATAAACTGGGAGTGTATTCCAGTCCCGACTTTCAATTGAGGAACGTCCTTGGTGATGCGGTGACTATTCAGCAATGGAATCTAGATGGACTGCCCTCTGATGCCTTCAGCATTGAAAGTGGTATTATAATAAAGTAAGTCTGTTGACCATCATTATCTTAATCATTGCAAGAGTACTGATAATTTGATTAAAAGTCTGTTCTTAGTGTAAAATAAATTCTCTTACTTATTCCGAAGGTTTTGAGCTATAACCAAAGGGATACCTAAAATCAAATAATTCTATTATATCAGCAAGTAACCTAAGTATTTGTCAGTAAGGAAAACTCCATACCAGGCGACTATAGCCTACCTTCTTAAGAAAAATTGATTTAAATAACCTAAAGCCATTTCAAATGTAAAAAAATATCAACAGAGCCATATGTCTAAATATTGAATTTAGGATTCACATACACATAGATATAGCATACAAGTCTGTTGAATCTTCTTCCTATACATGCAAACGCTTGAGCAAACAAAGGCTTGGGATAATTGAAAGTTTTTTTTTGTATGTAGCTTGATATGATTTGTCCTTGGGATCTCAGCGCTGTCTGCTTCACTATTTTTGTATTACAACATATAATGGTGATTCCATAATATTCTTGCTCATTGAAATATGGCACCAATAAACTCTTTTCATCATTTTGTATGTATGACGTTTGATCTAAGATGAGTTCCTATCATTTAAGATCTGCCAGAAGATGGCCACTGATGATCGATCCACAAGGCCAGTCAAATAGATGGGTGCGTAACATGGAGAAACCTTTCCACCTCAACATCACGAGACTCACTCAACGGGATTTTGCGAGGGTATTAGAGAATGCTGTGCAGTTCGGCCAACCTGTAAGACTTATGACATCCATTGGTTATTTTAATCTGATATGTACACATTGACATTATATTATTAGCTTATAAATAGATCAAATCATGTTTTATCAAAGACAGAATATTATATACTACATTATATTATTTAAGAATGGGACATTCTTCATTGAATAATATACATAATTTGGGATAGCCCCCAAAACATATTGTCATTTTGATAATTATTTAAGTATCATATTATCCTAAGACATTTTGGAAAACGCACACATTTCTTATTTAAATGCCATTTTGTTGATTATTAAACGATTTAACTTCAATTTTTGGAGTCCCGAACTTACTTTGATTTGAATCCAGCACAATCTTTAAATCTCGACATAATCACTTTTAAAAATGCCATTTCTATCCGTCACGATACTTTTTCGCGTCTTTCTAGCCTACCTAGTATTTTTTGTGATTGTTGATGTGAATATTAAAAATAATCATTTAATAAAAATACTGTATGTATGTATGTCATTTTTGGCGCCCGTGACAAATAAATCTTAAAGCATAAAAATGTGAGCTTAACACAAATGGATCTGTGATGCAAAGTGATTTGCAAATAATTTAGTAATTACATCACTTTCTTATATTATTAAAGCTTCGTCTCTATATAACAAGGTTTTTTTCAATGTCATTCGTCATGACGAAGGTAATTGGTATTTGGATAGAAATGAAAGCAATCATAATCACAGATTTACATTACCAGTTGATTTCTAAAATGCTTCTTCAGGTTCTGCTTGAAAATGTGGGGGAGAAATTAGATCCCATGCTAGAACCTTTACTGCAGCAGCAAACTTTCAAGCAAGGCGGTGCCATGTACATTAAGCTTGGCGATAATATTGTGGAATATAACAAAGAATTCAGGTAATAAATGCATCATTGTCAATCGCAGTCATTACATTTTCGCTTAATGTGATATCAAATTCTTTGGTTTATATAGTTGGAAATATATTACTTATTATTGCTTGAAGGTTCTACATCTCTACGAAGTTGCGCAACCCTCACTACATGCCCGAAGTGGGGGTTCGGGTGACTCTGGTGAATTTCATGTTGGGTACAGAAGGTTTAACCAGCCAACTTCTGGCGAGAGTGGTGGCGCAGGAAAGACCTGAACTGCAGCAGGCCAAGACGAAGCTCACCACTCAGGGAGCCGAACACAAGAGAATGCTCAAGGAGATTGAAACTAAAATTTTAACGGTGATGATTCAACGATGACGACGATTTGTCTATTTGATGACGATCAAATAGACAAATAATTGGCATTGTGTTTTTGGGTATTTTATGAAGTCCTTTTCAAATAAGACAATAATTAAAATTTACAAGACAATCGTTCACATTGACGTGGCATTTTCTCTTACCGGCGACGATAATGGAAAAAAAATATTTTTGTAGATGGACACAAGCCCTAGTCAAATTTCAACTAACTATATTCAACCAGCGTTGCCAACTTAGCGTTTTTCTTGCCAGATCTAGCATTTTTGAACAGGCATATATAGCTATGAACAGGCATGCATAGACAGGCTTGCAAGATTGGCATCTGGTGCATGGCGTTAAATTTAGCATTTTTCAACTCCGCAAACAGTTTAAAACGTCTCATAAAAATAATATAAAATTAGATTTGCTTGAAAATAACTATGCAAGCATTTTCTACCATCTATTTTACATGCAATTTGATACAATATATTAAATCATCAAATTTTGGTGACCTGTTTATCAGTTTAGAAACAATCATTGTTCTCGTGAAAAAATGTTGATAATTATGACTAATTTTTTTGAAATGAGAATTTCTAAACTTTAAAACAGTAAACATCTGGCATATTTTTGTGAATTTTAGGCAGTCTTAATTTGATTTTTCTTTGGGCATTTTCGGACTTTGATGTCTGTATGGACAGTATGTTCAATTAACTGATATCAAATGTTGGCTCATTTCAGAGGGTTCTTTACTATCCTAGGTGATGTTGGCTCCCGAATTGATAAAGCTACCCATTATAAAGTATTTGAAGTAAATTGACTCATATGGAATCATATGTGCCTCCTAAAATTCAAGTTTGATATTATGGAAGTTTGAAAGAAGAACGGAGAAAGTAGGCTGTAGAATAAGATACGGCTAGTGACTGAAGAGAATGGAGAAAGAGAAATATTGAGGAAGTCGTGGCTCAATTTGGGTTATAGTAACATTGGTAGAAAAAGAACTCACTTAATATTATAATGTCGGCATAGCAGTGGCGAAGGGTGGAGGTAGGTTGTTAAGATCCGTCATAAATAGTGAACACTAAACTTTGTCAGTCAAACGTATTTCGTTACCTTACTTTGAAAAGGTTCTAACTGACATTTTGGCCTAAATTGACTTTTTGATGTGAAAAGGTTCCATTAACAATATTTTATCATATACGTTCATTTGAGAGTCATCTATTGTCAAATATGGGAATTAGCAGTATGCCGGAGTTCTATCTACATGTCTTTTTATATTGAAAATATGACCATTCCAAATTTCAAACGCTCATAGCTCAAAACATGGTCAAGTGCAATTAGAACCTTTTCAAAGTAAGGTAACGAATTTTGTTTTCTAATGGATTTAAGTTTTGCACTATTCCAATGGAATAGTACATAACTTAAATTCAAATTCCATCAAGTATCTTCGGTCGATAGTATTATTAGTATTTGTTTTCATTGAAATAAGACAAAATTTGACAGACGGTGATGGTTAGTTTTTGAAATTCAATTATATCCTGTGAAACCAAACCATAATAGATTATAGTCAAAAAATACTCGTCTATCTATAAAATATCTAAAATTATGTCATTAAATCATACATTATAGATAGAATAATATTATTTGTATATTATAGTTTGGTTTAGACAAAGCTTAATTAATTAAAAAAAAAATAACCAACAACATGTGTAATATGTATTTCTAATTCAACAAAAACAAATAAATATGAATGAAAAAGTACGCGCAATTTTGTCGGATCGCCCAAAATATACCAAAACTATTATGGTTTGGTTTAGGCAGGATTTAATTGATTTATAAAAACTAACCAACGCCATCTGTAAATTGTAGTCTTGGTTCAATAAAAACAAATACGTATAACTAACAAAGTTTAATGTGCACTGTTTTTGTCAGATCTTAACAGCCCACCTCCACTCTTCGCCACTGCTGCATAGGTACTTTTTAAACTAGATATACATTCGTCGTTGAAACTAGAAAATTGTGTAACTCCAAAAACACTACTTTACAGGAGAGACAAAAAACATTATGGTTTCCTATACAAATGTATGGTTTTGGAGTGAAATCATCCATGATTTAACAATGATACAATTTTTCTGGAATTACAAAATTTGCAAGACGGATAGATATTATCAACGGCCACTAGATGGCATTCAAAGTCAATTTTCGATTAAAACGGAGTTACACAATTTTCTAGTTTCAACGACGATATATATATTTTTTTACAGGTTCTATCAACATCAGAAACGTTATTGGATGACGAAGCAGCCGTTCAGGTTAGACTTTATTACTGTAATTTATTCTTAATTTCACTCAGACTTATTCAAGTTATAATATACAGTAGGTACTCTCTCAGTAATCCGACATCCCAAAAACCAGACAAGTGTCCAATTAGTTAAAGCGGCGGATTATATAGTGCATACATACAAAATATGGTAAAAATTAAAATAGGTAGATATTTCATAAAAATAGTTTTTTTTTTGAGAAATTTGTACTAGCAAATTACGGTTTTATTTATAATCAAAATCAAGTATCTACTAAATTATACATATTTATAAACTAAGTTTATTAACTAAATATTAAGGGACAAGGTGTGCCACGTCAACTATTTTCTGGTATTTTCAGAGTTTAAGCCTGAATATTCCGTAAGATTTGTAAAAAAACTATTTATATAATTATGAAGCCCCATCATTTTTAAATATTTACATTAAACATTTTGATAACTACATAAAGTATTTTTATGACGTAAAATAATATTCTTTGGAACCTTTAAATTTAATAATTGAGAACGAAGCCATATTTTTGGAGCTTTAATAGGCTATGGTGATGACAGTTTTTTCCACTAATTATTATGTCAAACCATTTATTATAGATAGTTTTAATGTTATCAAACATAATGTAGTAAAATATATTCAGTATTGATACCAGATGGAAGTCTCCCACAGGAGAGCGCCTCAAAGGGCAGACCGAACCATCAACTTTCCCATTACACCACAGCCTACGTCCACTCTTCGCGGTTCTCGCAACCCTCGGCCGATTAGAGCCCGCCGCAAAAATCCGAAATTCGAATTCGTCTACGCTCCCGCCAAACCACAGACGCGGTCTACCAAAAACGGCCGCTCGAAACAGCGCCGTCGGTAAAACAGGGAGGTTCGCGACCGACACAAAAAACAGGACGCCGCGAACCTGTCAGTTGGACGCGCGCGAAAATCTCTCTTCCTCCAAAAACCTCCTTCCAAAACCTCAGACGTCGACCAGCCAGCATCTCTCTCTCGCCTCGGACCCCGAACAAGAAGCATCTCCAGATTCTCCAGCCAAGCCGCAAGCCCCGATCCTCTCTTTGATTGGCCGCCGGACAGCCAGCATCGTCTCTGCTCGCCTCGGACGCGAAGCCAAGTCAGCATCTCCAAGTCTCGAGCAACAACCAGCCAAGACGACCGCGTCGGCGCCAAGCAAGCATCAAGCTAACCGCCAGCAAAAACCGCCTATACCCTGCAACTAACTAACTGCTAATACGATATAATAAACTGCCAGTAACAACCTCAACGTGCGTTTCTCTCAATTCCACCCTGCTTCTGGCCTGCTAGTGAAACGGCCTTCACCATTCTCCTCGACGGAGAAAGGCCGGTATCAGTATAATATAATATTTTTGCGGTTTCTGTTGGCTCTAAATCTAACAGAGATCTGAAATCGAGCGGGCATTTTGTAATTTAAATATGCTATGCTATAAATATGAATCATATAAACTTACAATTCTATGTATTAATAAAAACTTTTTATTGTACTTGATAGAAATACTGAATACATATATAATGCTAAAATGTCATTTTGACATTTCATATTGATTTCCATAGTAACGCACGTATATATTAATAATTTAGTTACTAGGACCCCCTTAGCAACCAACAATAATAACTTTCCATACAAAACAGAATTAACTGAAAATGAATTAAATTCTGCTTAAAAATGGCTAAAAGTATTAAAAGAATGCATTGTCGTCGTGTTCTGATATATTCTAAAAGTTTCAAATGTTTAGCTAGTCGAGAAGTTAGTTAAAAATCTTCAATCGTCCAATACAAATCTTGGACAAACAAGAAAAAAAATGTACTGGACACACAAGAAAAATTAGTACTGGACAAACAAGAATACGAGCTAATAAAAATGTGGTAAAATAGGTTAAACAAATACAAATTCGAACATATTATTCAAAAGGAAAATATATTTTGACATAAAGAGACAATAACAAAAAACATCCGAAGAAATTTGTATTTGCGTAAAATCTACGTCATGTCATACTTGGTCATAACATTCATCGAGATTTAACACTGTTGCAATCTATTTGTGCAACAGCAATCAGTTTTCTGTCCCTTTCTATCACTATCTCCCTCTATATTCAAAATTATGATTGTAGTATTTATTAGGTACCTATTTAGTAGTTTAGATAAATTTTATTTCAGTGAAATTTAGCGGGTCGTCCAGTATTGTACAGTATTATTCCAGGATTGATATTTTAGTAAATACGTGAGAAAATGAGGTTTTTCACCAATTGTACTACTAATTTAACTATTTGTTATTTAAAAAATAATACACATGAGGTTTTAGAAATTTTACATTCGTTATTGAATTTGGAATACCTCAAACACACCGTGAAGTAAAAATATTTATATATTTTACTTAGCAATGTATGCGACGTGTCCCAAATTATTAATCTATCTAGGTTAGGTACCTACTGATATTTATATTACAGAAAATGTAACTTTTACTAAATTATGAATTTGCGAGATTATATAGAATAGATGATTTTAAAGAATACTTTCATCAAATAACATAATAATGGATCATATGGAATATTCATAAGGAATATGTACATATTTTTCAACTCATTTAATTTTTGAAAGAAACCCAACAAACCTAATTTCGAAAAATTAGCCTGGCAACACTGAGAATATCATTGTGCTCAAGTCAATTTATTTCAACGCGAAACTTTTCAACCTTTTCGGTTTTTGACATAACAATATAATCACGATTGGTAGGTACTTCCAAATTCAAGAGCAACTTCATTAACAGTGTTGCCAACCATACTATAATTATTATAGTATTTTTGTACTATAATTTCGGTCCGCATACTATGTACGATATTAAACGTCGAAAATACTATTATTTTGAAATTTGAAAAAATTGTTCGCAATAGAAAAATTGCTGATTTATTTTTGGCCGAAAGAGATAAAAAAAAAAGCTCTCGACGTTGATTTGAAATGGAATTCTTTGAAGTCGTATATTTTTTGTCGAAAGAGGTAAAAAAAAGTTAAAAAAAGACTTTTATTTGAAATGGAATTTCTGAAATTTACAAATACTATTTTTGATCTTAACTTGGCGTCTTACGTGGACAAAGTCGATGCGAACGCGATCGCGATACGATCCAAAACGATGCGAAGCGGCATCGTTGTCCTACGTGTAGCTAAGTCACCAGCTGTCACCATCGCACATTTATACAATTTGTTTATTACCATGGTAACGCCTAGAAATATTTAGATGTATGTAAATAATTACCTCCTATGTTTATTATAAAATTGTTACCATGGCGACGCCCACACCGCCGTGCCGTGTCCACTTCGCGCAATAATATCAAATCGTTTGATCGCGTCACTGAAGCCCCACACCGCTCGCCGGGTATTATTTGCACGTAGGCCACTACAGGTGGCGTTGACTGTTTGATATTTTCGTGCTCCACCGCGTCGCGTCGTATTCGCATTGACTTCACCCAAGTAAGACGCCACGTAACAACATTTTCAACAGATGACAACGGACTATATTTTTTGCCGAAATACAACCACGAGTTAGAAGAGTTAATAAAACATGAAACGGTGGTGAAATTCTGTCGATCCCAAAGACTAAGGTGGGCTGGACACGTTGAGAGAATGCCTGGGCACAGGACGCCAAAAATCATGACCAAGTGGATCCCACAGTGGAAACGGTCTAGGGGCAGACCAAAGAAGAGGTGAGCTGACTGTATGGAAGAGGACTGGAGAAAGATGGAGAGGGCTGGAGACTGGAGAGGAGCAGCCAGGGAAAGGAGCGTGTGGAGGACAATTGTAGAGGAGGCCAAATCCCGCCCCGGGATGTAGTGCCGAGAAAGAAGAGAGACAATAATTTCTTGGTTCGAGTACTACAAGTCGCCTGTGACAAAAAGATGACTTCATATTACTGAGAACGATTTGGAGTTTGGACGGGACATACCTAATTTTCCTATTAAAATAAAATTAATCAACAAAGACGAGACATTTTATATAGAAAGAATGAAAAAACATCTAAGTATATACATTGTATTGGAAGTGTGCTGCTGCCAGAAATATTAGATTCTAGAACCAGTAGATCTATGAATATTAAAGAACCAGAAAGGCTAAATTTCTGTATTATCAATAAGTTTTTATTACTTATATCATTATTTGTGTCTATAAGTGTCATACAGTTACATCTATCTAATTCACTATTGAATAATTTAATAAAGTTTACTGTTGTGATAAACCCAGAACGATGGATGGGATTTTACGGTACCTACCTACAAATCTTGTTTGCCGGTGATTCCTCTGTGGCATACTTTGTATTCGTCTCTGAAGCCGTGGGTGTAGGTTTGATCCCGTGTAAAAAGTACATTATGTTCTTTCAATGTGTTTGATCAAGGTCAAAAACCAAATTGATTGTGCTAATGGCTAATAATCATTCCTCGTAACAATGTCAATTATTATCAACTAAACATAACACATTCTAAATTTATACTTAGCTTTTAAATTATTGTAGGTATTTGAAATAATATACTAGGTACCGATATCGCAGTATTAAAAAAATCAGTAAGCTCAATGCATAATATTACTATTATAATATAATCTAATATATAAAAATTAATATTTGTTTATTTGTTCGTACTGTATGCGCTGCCATACCGTTCATCCGATTGCGATAAAACTTTGTTAACTTATTGCTTGCACTTCCGCGAAAAGTATAGGCTATATCTTATATATAAAAATGAATGTCTGTCTATCTTTCTGTTTGTCCCGTATGCGTTCCTATATCATTCATCCGATTACGATGAAATTTTGGTAAGTGGTTGTATGCACACCCCCAAAGGTTTCTGAATTAGAAAAATCATCATCTTCTTCTTCATCATTCTATTTCCTTTTATTCGTATGGTTCCTATACCATTCATCCGATTGCGACAAAACTTTCGTCAGTTATTGTACGCACACCCGCAAAGGTTTCTAAATGAGAAAAACTATCTTCTTCTACTTCTTCTTCATTATATCTTCTTTTATTTGTATGGTTCCTATACCATTCATCCGATTGCGATGAAACCTTCGTCAGTTGTTGTGGTAACACCCGCAAAGGTTTCTGAATTAGTACAACCATCTTCTTCTTTTATTTTATATTCTTCTATTCGTATGCGTTTCTATTCCATTCATCCGATTGCAATAAAACCTTCGTCAATAATTGTGCCAAAACCTGCGAAGGTTTCTGGATTAGAATTACCATCTTCTTCTTCTTCTATTTTATCTTTTTCTATTCACAATGAAACTTTGGTGAGTTGTTGTGCGCATGCCCACGAAGATTTCTGAATTAGAAAATCATCATCTTCTTCTATTCGTATGCGTTCCTATACCATTCATCCGATTGCGATGAAACTTTTGTCAGTTGTTGTGCGCACACCTGCAAAGGTTTCTAAATTAGTATTATATAAAATACAACGTTTGTTGTTTGTTTGTTCCATGCAATTTTGATTTTTTTACTGCATATTAATAACATTAATAACGTTTGCATATTTTGGATTCGATTTTAATTTAGTGGTCTTTTGTTTGACCTTTACTCCTATTAGAATTATTTTCATATTGCCATATTGTATAACCCAGATATTTTAATATTAAAAAAATAATTACCTCTTATTATTTTTTAAATATCTAAGATAAATATAACCATGAAGCGACCCTGTGCGAAGCCGGATACTTCAGCTAGTAATATATAAGAATACATATTCACAAAAAAACCAGGTTTTATGTAGGCACGTACTGTAGGCATGTAAAATATTAGGTATTATTGTTGGGCTCACTCTGTGGAGGGGTCCATATTATATTCTGCTTACGATGCATTTGTGATTTAGTTTTACAATATAAGTACGTTATTTACATGTATACATTTGATTTTTATTTTTCTGTTGACTTCTTTCAATTTCAATGGAATTTAAAAAATGTATATATACTTTTTACTTTAGGTATATAAATGTAATATACCTTACTTACTTTTTAGGATGTAACTTGGTGGAATTTAAATTAAAAAGCTATAAAATGGAGATGAATCGAGTCATTCAAAGTAACAGCGACATTCATATGTATTCTTTATCATATTAATAGATTATTAATTATTTTGCTGTTATCTGTTGGATGTTATATGGTATTGAAAGAAATAACAAATCAAGTACTATTTTCACAACTTTTAATTTGTTAAGGACATTTTAATAATATGAATTATGGATATAGTAGGTACTTGAAACAAAAAAAAAACAAAACAGGTGTGTTATATATTTTAATGTTCCCAAAAAGAAACGCTCTTTTCTGCTGTTATTTATTTGTTGACAATGTTGAAGGAGACACGTCAAATTTGATATGAAGTAGATATTTAATTAATGTGGTATATCACATAAATATTAACTATTATCTGCAACTTAAGATGTATATCGAAGAATTAATAATTGATACAACGTATTATGGTCAGTTTTCTTTTCCTTCCAACAATTTCTATTTTTAGTATCAGCTGATAATATACCTAGTCTTTATGTCATGGCACATGTCTATGACCAAAAGCTTCAGTTTGTGTGTCCCGGTTGCATTGGAGCACGGCATAATTGTGATGCGGTACTTGGGCGCTTACCTCCCTGGTACATTACTTTCTTCGCGATGAACGTACGTTTTACAAAGGAGAAGTTTCCAAAATAAACCCGTCTCATCTGCGTTGTATACTTGTACGCGACGGACTACTGAATCTGACAATCGAATGCTGGCGAATTATAGAGCTTGATTTTGTGCTTTCAACTATTAAATAGTACGGCGGATTATAGTAGTTGTCGGATAATAGAGCGGCAGATTACTGAGTGTGTACTGTGTATATGTTATATTTTTTCCAAATTAATAAAAATTCAAATTAAGTTACTCAGATCGTATGTTGATGTTTTAAATATTTTGTATAATATTTTCCATGACAGATATTGAACTCGTCAAAATCTATGGCCAATGAGATCAGCGAGAAACAAGTGGTGGCTGCCGAGACTGAGATTCAGATTGATAAAGCCAGGACGGAGTACATTTCTATTGCCGAACATTCCACAGTACTCTTCTTTTTAATAGGTAATCATTACTCTATTCATTTTATTATCGCTATTGTGATTTACCGTAGTGTGAATTTTTTAATTCTTCTAAAAGTATTAAAGCATTCTTTCTTTTGTAATATTTTACAGAGAAGCTGTCCAATATCGACCCAATGTACCAATATTCGTTGGGATGGTTCGAAACTTTGTTCTCGTCTGCCATCGAGAACACCTATCGAGTTCACGACATCAATCAACGCTTGAAAGACCTGACGGAATATTTCACTTACTCTTTGTACAAAAATATATGCCGCAGTTTATTTGAAAAAGTAAATATTAAATATATTAGTGAATTGGCTGTCAATATGGCCAGTAGATTGCTTACTGAGGATTAGTTTGTACTATATCCCAAAAACCTTGTTTCGTAAAAAAGAGATTCAAAGCGTTTTTGTCAATTTGTCATTTAATGTTGAATGAGAGATGAAAGTCAATTGAGTGAAAGTGAAAGTTAAATTGAACGAAGTTGAGGTCCTTTCTACTTCTAATCGATTCAATAGTGAATCATCATTCGAGTCAACTGGTTGCCTAAAGTAACCAAAATGATAATAACTCTTAAGCGGAAACCACATTGAGATGCATGTCGTGGACTATCACGTGAACTCACGGCGATAAATGTCTATGGTTCATCATTCCGCAGAATATGTTTAACGTTCACTATCTCTATAAATTCGATGATGGAAAGTAGCTCCACTAGTTCTTCGTCTTCGGATTGGGATGAGATCGAAAGTGTGGTTGCTTTTACAATTATCGAGGAACAAAATAAAAAAGCGAAGAGAGAATGAGTTCATGGTATAAATAGAAAACGAAAAGAATTGGGAGAATTTAGTAGATTTGTTCAAGATGTATTTCAGAATGACCAAGGAACAATTCGATTTTTTACACGGACTTTTTGAAGGTGATATCAAAAAAACAAACCTATTAGTAGTGAAGAAAGATTAGCTGTTTGCTTCAGCCGGCTCGCATATCAGAACTCGTCTAGTCTAAAAACATGTCGAATACGTTGATGTGACGTCATCGTTATTTAACGAAACAACAAATCACATGTTGCCAAATGGAGCTTTGCATATTGATCGAATGCAACTGTCTTCGTCTGAAAAAAACATCTGGCTGTTGCAATCGACATGTTTAACACGTACGCAGCTGAAATATCTTTGTCGCAATATTTCTGTTTTCGTGCGCGTTATTAAATAAACATTTTTAAAGTGACATCTATTGTCTTTTACATCATTGGCATCATGAGAAATTAGATGAATTATAAAATAATATTGTTAAAATTCAAAATTTGCCGACAAAGTAGCATGTTGATTAGGTACCTATGTAGTTTTGTTATGTTATCAAAATGTCATTAAATTCTTATAATATAATAATGTACTTTATAGTTTATTCAAGTAAACCATTTACACTGTTTTTGTTATTCAATTTTCTTTTAACTTTTTAGCCAAAACGGGATTTGTGAGGTTTATAAGATGGATATCTTACTTTCAGCACATCCAATAATAAAAACTGGCAACCAACAACATCATTTTAATTATCTGTTATTCGTAGCACCTTTCCAATTTCCTCCCATGCTTCTTGGCGAATATGTTGATTGCGATAATCAGACGATCTATGATTGTATATAACTTCATGTTCTCTGACCTTTTCAATTAAAATCTCATCCATTTTTAAACATAAACAAAACCAAACCACCAGACCCATAGTAACAGCCATAGCAACAGCAATTACGTAAACAAAAATCATAAATAATGTTTTTATAGAAAATACATAGTGCCAACCACTAAAAATAAAAAACGTGATTTTGACATGATTCGAAAATGTGCAGACATGTGGAATATGATAAGAACGTTTAAAACGTCATGCAGGTGCGGATGCAATGCAGTTCAAAGTGAAGTGACCTCATTGTTGTTTTAGTGATTACGGCAGATTTTGCCAACTGACAATGTTCGTTTAAAGGTTCAAAATGTGCTACGGGATTGGAACATCAGTCTGATAACATTTTAAACACCAAGAACAACGACATTACACACTTTTTTTCCCGTTGCGGCAGCCCGTGACAGTAGGCGACAAGCACCGTGACATGCACCTCAGTTTGGGTCGTGCTTTATCGGCATATCAAACTTGTTTCTACTTGCATGCCATTACATAGTTGAGTGTTGTGCGTCACTAAGTATGATGTCTTCATCTGTTATTAATGAAACAAATTCACTTAACGACTATCGCTTCAACTTAAATCTGTATGTGGGAACATTTCTATCAATTTCTTTTTCAACATTCAACATGTATTTGAGCAACAAAAATCGACTTAAAAAAGAAAAACACAGCATTACTCTGAAGTATGAAATAAGATTGAAGAGAGAATATTGTCCCATTATATCCAGCCGTCTTCTATGTGTAATCATATAAACCATAGTGTAAACCAGATAATGAATAATCTGGATAATCGTGTAGTATAGTAGCATTATACCCCATTTACACGTGCATAGATTTACTGCTGACTGTATGTATTATAGCAGCCATAACAAGAAAATGCACGTGTAAACACGTATTATCGTGCAAGATGCAAGACTGCATGCTTGGTTCAAAAAAATTCAGAAGCTTCTGAATTTTCACGCAACAATTGGTACTTGCATGGCAGATGCGCACGAGCAGTAGAATGACAGCGGTGAACCTGCCAGAAGAAATACGAATTACACCGCACAAACATTTTGACGTTTACTGATTATCTACGATTACCTGTCCGACCCTCCCAAATAGCACCATACAATGACAAAATCGCGTCTCACTTACGCTTGAAAAATGAGATTGAAGAGACAGTCAGCACTTTTACGTGTAAACAGTTATTATCGCGATAGTTTAAAATACACACTTGGTGCCAGTAAATCCACGCATGTGTACAGGCGCTATTATACTGTATTTGTTATGAATCGGTCATTAAATAACATTTAACAATTATTTTATTTATAGGCCAAATTAATCAAAGAACACTGCAATATTCAGCTGATTACAGATAAAGTGGTTTCACGGCAGTAAAACGTACGCTTACGTTCCAGTTTATTCTATCCTACTCTAACTCATATCTTTATCACAAAGTGCTTCCGAAAATTTTGTACGTCGCACTCATATGTCAGTTTTGTTCAGGCCTTAATATTTAGCTTGTTTTCTTAATTCTTCTTTCTTTCTTATTTTTGCTCCTCAGTCAGAACACCTAGACACCAAATGGCACCTTCTTTCAATTAACCTTTCCTTATTGCTTTCTTTATGATCATAAACAAAAATACAAAGTGTAATATGTACTGCAAGTTGGTTGCCAACCTTAGATAGAAGACAACACCAAGAGAAGAAGAATATTGAGTTTTTTTCTTTCATTTTCTTTTTGATTTTTAGGACAAGATAATATTTTCCCTGCTGCTCTCCGTGAGCATCATGCTACATGAAAACAAACTGAATCTGCCGGAGCTGGTATTTTTGTTCGCCGGAAGTCACTCGAAGGTGGAGACGAATAGCCCAGTTGACTTTATAACATCTCAGGATTGGGCAGAATTGTGCAAGTAAGTGGGGCGATGTTGAAGGCATTTGTTGACTCAATGACTTTTAAAGCGGGCTTTACTGTCTCTAGGTCACTGGGTTTCCTAATTCATTTTAGTCACGTAACCCATTTATTTATATTTTGTACAACGTAATAGGACATGTTGAATAAAAAAAAAATTATGTAGTTATAAATAATACGCCGCCATGATGGCCGAGTGGTAGTGTCGACCTATAATTTTGTGAGTTCAGAGGTGAGTCCCGGGTTTGACAAAAAGTCGCATGTTGTTTTTCAATGTGTGTTTGGACCTAATAGGTTGAGCAAATAGCCAACATCAGTTTCTTGTAAAAAATTCAAAAATCTGCTAATATAGCTTCTTAGGATCGAATATGGTAAAATCAAATGGCTTTCATGAAAACATTATGCGTGGAATACTTGTTTAGTTTTATTATTAAAGTATTTTTGTATGCATTTGTGCTCGTATAAATACCTTTTTTCACAATACCCAACTACAATAGTGGTCTAAAGATAGAGGGTGTGATTTCAGTGTGGTAAGCTTTCTGTGAGTTCAGTTTCAAAACCCCACAAATGCAAAAAAATATATTTCATTAATTTGTAAAGTACTTCTATGTTGATAAAACAACTTGACACTTTCAAGTGACATATTTGTTTTCGATCACCAATTAACTTACTTTACGTTTGAACTTTTTTAGGCTTGGAGCATTAGTGTAAAGTCTGCTACAAATGAATCTAAAATGTGAAATGATTTGCAGCTAATTTAATAATAAGACTTAGTAACTTTATTCTCAGCTTCTCTTACATTTCTATAGAAGAAAGTTTTTGTTCAACATTGCTGGTGTGCTCAAAGTTTGTTTATTTTCAGGCTGGATGAATTTGAAGATTTCCACGGCATAACCGATTCTATTACAAGTGACGAAGATGTGTGGAAAAAGTATGTGGATTTGTCAGAACCTCAAGATAGTCCATTGCCATCTCCGTGGGAGAAGAAATTGACCATCTTCCAGAGCCTCCTTGTGATGAGGTGCATCCGACAGGATAAGATTGTGTCCGCCGTGCAAATATTTGTTGAAAGTATGATCAATTCACGATGTTATTCTGTTTACCCACTACCAGGCACGCACACATGCGACCTGTATGTTGAATTATTTCAATAATATTCTTTATATGAATGTAATGATTGAAGAAAGTCTACAGAGTTTAATAAGTTGCAAATCTGTGTCTATAGTTGATGGCAAACACAAAAAGCCACTTGCGTTGGTATTATTGAAGATTCATAAAAATCTCCAGAATACGAATGTTTTTAAACCGCTTTATCACTGAAACAGTTTTGCAAATAAAAGAACAGAAAGAATAAGCAGAAGCGTTTTCAGCCATGAATTAAATTTTTTTTTTTAAGTATAAATTTTCTTCCCAAGTGAGTGGTGAATATCTGTATGCTTCGATTTGAATTTGTAAATCAGGTTTTAAAGTGGATATAGATAATTTGACTTAGGGTGGAAATTCATATCAAGTAGTGAAATTTGGACCGGTTTTATCTGCCTCAGAGGGACATTTTCAAATGGGTGGACGAAACCAGTCCAAATTTATTTATTAAAGTGGAATAAGTACTAAAAATTTTTACATTTTATTAAATTAAACAATAATACAATGCAGTTCCACCATGACTTGACAGTTAACACAATAAAAGAAATCAAGTAGAGAGACAAACTTATATATAAACTGCATTTGGTTTTTCATATCTCCTACTGTATTTCTAACTTAAAAAAGAAAAAATTAGTATTTCCCGATCTTCACTTGGGGACCAATATGAACAGTAAAGCTTGAATGTGGTCGATAAGTCTGAAAAAGTTAAACCAGAGACAATCTGATACTTATTAATCTATATTCTTTTAATATTGTTGAGAAATATATGTGACGATATTATTCTATAGAATCCATGGGCGTAAAGTACGTTGAGCCTCCGCCATTTGACTTGGTCTCATCGTATGGCGACTCTCACTGCTGCATACCGCTTATCTTCGTACTGACTCCCGGATCGGATCCCATGGATACTCTTTTCAATTTTGCCGATGACCAGGTCTGTCATTTATTATTCTTCAAATGACTTTCAACGTTGATTATTTCAAACAGTGGTCATAATACTGTCATTATCTATTTATTCAACATTAAAATTTTTATGATTCAGGGATTCGGTGTATCGCGGCTTCTTTCGTTGTCGTTGGGCCAAGGTCAGGGTCCCATTGCTGTTAAGATGATTGAAGAAGGAATGAAGAGTGGTACTTGGGTTATACTGCAGAATTGTCATTTGGCAAAGAGCTGGATGCCTACATTGGAAAAGGTGAGAAACAATTATTATTAATAATAAGTAGCCACACACCGTGGACTCCTTTTTTATAGCGTTTGTATAGGATGCCTCCACATACGTGTTTCGGCTGGAAACCACACGTTATGAATTCTCATTGACCACAGCTAGCCATTGTGACTAAGGATTACTTGTATACCACCTATTATATTGCACCCAGACACTTTGCATTTTGATTCCAAAACCACCGGCGAGATGCTCACCTTCAAGTAGTCTCAACCAATAATAATAAAATTAATGGTTATCGTGTGTGCATGGTCATATAGAAGCAGAAAATTTTGAATATATAGTTTTGTTATATCAGCAATATTAAATTGATTGTTTTTTTTTTTATTTGAAGATTTGTGAAGGTTTCCAAACTGATACTACACACCCCGACTTCCGTCTCTGGTTAACATCTTACCCCAGTGAACATTTTCCAGTTTTTGTTTTACAAAATGGCGTCAAAATGACCAATGAGCCGCCAAAGGGTAAGATAAATATAATTTCAATATTATTGAATAAATTAAATATTCATATGTCATTATTGTTACTACAGTCCGTGGTGGATGTTGTTCTCCTCTAGAAACTTTGTTTTTCTTCCAACTATGTTATGGAGTGTTTAGACATAAGACAAATAGCGTAGTAAAAATAATGAGAATACAGCAGTCATACTTAGCCAGTGTATTTTTAACCTGTCTCTTATTTTGCATTCTGTTAGATTGTTTTACACTATTTTTCCAGTTCGTTGTTATTTATATGACCTAACCCGCGTAGTTCTCATTCTTAATCAGATCTTAGAGACCATAGAGCTCATCATTATATTTTGTGGGTTAACTTTTTCGTTCATAGACCATGAAAAATTGATCAATACATAGCAGAATTTAAAATGTTCTTTGAAGTATTATTTATATTTGGACCATGTTCTCAATAATTATGTTATCACCTTTGCTAGTATATTTAATACAGGACTACGCGCCAACATAATACGGTCATACCAAAGCGATCCGATATCCAGCATCGAATGGTTTGAAGGAAACAAGCAAAGCGAGAACTTCAAGAAGCTGCTCTACTCGTTATGCTTCTTCCACGCTGTGGTGCAAGAGAGGCGGCAGTTTGGACCTCTAGGATGGAACATTCCTTATGAGTTCAACGAGACTGACCTCAGAATCAGTATCACGCAATTGAATATGTTCCTCAATGAATATGAGGTGAGGCAAATATTGAACACATAAAAAAAGAGTTAGGTTAGGTTAGTTTATAATCTAGTGTATGCGTCCCTAGCTAGTTTTCTTGTGTCTTCCTGATGCACAAAGACTTGAGTAGATTGGCGAGCTTTCAGTCGACTAAGACCTAACAGTAGATGTGGACTAAGGGGAAAAAGTACGCTTTCCCCTGGGGTTACATAGAATCTCCCTAGTGGATACATAAAGGATTAACAAGACGTAAAAATATTTTTTTGACTCATACCACGATAATCGTTGTATCTACCAGTATAAGTTGTGTGTTGAGTGAGAGTGTTGCATGCTAAAACTTGGAATATCAATGAGTATTTTTTTATACTGTGATAAGTATAGCTCTAAATTCGAATAGTAGACTATTTATGTTGGTACTAGCAGTATCACCCGGCGCTGCCCAGGAGTGGAATGGTTTAATATTTAAAAATAAAGATTCTAAATTTAATACCATTCATCCGATTGCGATGAAACTGTGGTGAGTTGTTGTGCGCACGCCCGCAAAGGTTTTTGAATTAGTACAACCATATTCTTCTTCTGCATTCTATCTTTTTTATTCGTATGGTTTCTATACCGTTTGTCCGATTGCGATGAAACTTTCGTCAGTTGTTGTGCGCTCACCCGCAAAGGTTTCTGAATTAGTAGGTACAACCATCTTAAGGTTTCTGAATTAGTAGGTACAACCATCTTTTTCTTCTTCTATTCTATCTTCTTCTATACGTGTGCGTTCCTATACCATTCATCCGATTGCAATGAAACTTTGGTGAGTTGGTGCGCGCATGCCCGCGAAGGTTTCTGAATTAGTACAACCATCTTCTTCTATTCGTATACGTTCCTATACCATTCATCCGATAGTAATGA
Source organism: Rhyacophila brunnea (assembly GCF_057557595.1). Classification (NCBI taxonomy): domain Eukaryota; kingdom Metazoa; phylum Arthropoda; class Insecta; order Trichoptera; family Rhyacophilidae; genus Rhyacophila; species Rhyacophila brunnea. Next base: position 31,607,479 of record NW_028233170.1, on the reverse strand, counting down.
CACTTTGGTCAATTGTTGCACGCACGCCCGCAAAGGTTTTTGAATTAGTACAACTATCTTCTTCTATTCGTATGCGTTCCTATACCAAATTTGGAAAATCCATGCTTCTCACATGGACAGCTGTATGTGGCCTGCTCACGCGTTGGAAAACCTTCTGATTAATTCGTGTACGCACCAGACGGAAAAACAAAAAATATTGTGTATCCAATAGCACTTCAATAAACAGAATTAAAACACAAACTCTTTCTTTTTTTGAGTGGCATTGCAATGCATGCCGGGTACTCGCTAGTTTGAAAATAAAAATTCTAAATTTAATACGTAGAGTGCAAAGGATTGAATTTAAAAAAGTAAAAAAATATAATATTAGAGATTTATATTTTTAACATAATATAGTAAGTATATTTTTGTACATGTATTGCATTTAAATATCTTAAAAAGTAATACATATTCAATTTATTATTTTAAAGCTTTTCTTTATACCTAATATAAATGTGTCGCTAAATTTTAAACACCTTTTTGAAATAATTGAGATATATATATCAATGGATTCGTTATTAAAATCTCTACATGAAAATTTTATTGCCTCTTTCAAAGTCCGCTACGATTGACTGTCATTTATGAAACAAAATCAATATGTGAATCAATTCACACTATAACACTGTGTATTACATTCAAAATCCGCTATAATACAACTGACTAATAAAAAGCGAGAATCAGACTAAATGCAACATGGCCGCCAGTACATTTATGTTGTGAGTTGCGGGAGAAGTGCTGTTTTATTGATTTGATATTCTTACGATTTATAGTCTTAAAATGTGCGACGAACTTATGAATATGGTTAAATGTCCAGTTAATAAAGCAAGGATGAGGTTGAGCTAACCAAAATCTTGAAAGTCAACGAAATGCGGCAAAAACGGTAAATTAAATTAGACATAAATGTGTTAAAAATGCGTGGGTCGTCACCTGAATTTCCAGTGGCGTGTAATTCAATTGTGAACTGTTTAAAACTGTTCTTTTCTCTAATATATTTTTTACAAAGAATAAATTGTCACGAAACTATTTAAAATTCTTCTTCTAATATATATAATATTTTATATATGCTAAATATTGATACCCAGCAGATAAATGCTAAATGATAAAAGCAGCTGATATTAAATTTGATACTTTTCATAACATGTGAGCACCAAACCCCATAAAACCGATTTTATTGGTCAGGCACTAATACGCGACAATAAACCATGTAAATTATTATATTTTGGAACATTTTTCAATAGTGACATTCACAAACCGCACTTATATGTTATCAATGTGTAGGTACTGTGAAATGTTTTATAATTTATTACATATAACTTATAAGTATAACAAATACATTTCACATTCTAGTTCAAGTGGTGATGCAACTGGCTCAGCTCGGTGACATAATATTTGACTCACTTATGTACATGTTATCGACTTATAAAAAATGTTATGAAAAATAAAGGCAAACAATTAATTTACTCCAGTAAAATATAAAATAAATGAATGAAACATATTTCAAGTCAAATTATGAGAGTACCGTATCACTCATACGTTTTTTAAATCTACAAACCAATATATATTTTTTATTTCATATTATTTTTGTGAGAACGAAAAAATATGTAATACATACAGATCTATAGTCTAAGACATTGGTCGGCAAACCACGGCTCGCGAGCCACATGTGGCTCTTTGGGTATTGGCGTGCAGCTCTTTATTGCCAAAAATTCACAATTTTTACTAAAACTTTTGCAACATTCACAATTTTTATTTTTTTCCATTGATAATATGTACACTTATTATATGTATTATATAATGACATTATCGCGAGCCTAGAGAATTATCAGAGCGAGATTAGAGAAACCAAATAACCAATGAGAATTTGGAGTCGTGCCTGAAATAAAAACTACAAGTTACATACATACCAAATATACAGAAATTCTCAAAAGAAATGCAAAGAAGGTCATTGTTCACATTAGTTTTAAAGAATGCGTGAAAATTGTTTGTAATTCTTATTCTGTAAAAATTATATTTATAATTTCATCAATAAAAACATATTTATTTAAGTATGTTAGTTTTATTCGGGAAATCTTCTTCACTTAAAAAGATATAAAATGTAATTAATTCATTTAAATAAATTATATTTATAAAAATATACGAATGGCTCTCGAAATTTTTTTTAACCGTTGTGCTACTCATATTTGGCTCTTTTGGTTCAAGAGTTTGCCGACCCCTGGTCTAAGACATACAGTGTTTTTATGTTAATTGCATTGTATTTTTAATTAAATTATTTTTACTGAACAATGAAAAATTGTAACATTTTTAATAATTTTTAATTATGTCTTTATGTTGAAGTTTTCCCTTAAATTTGTATTTATGCAATGTAGGAACAAGATGACAATGTTTTAATTTTCATTTTAAACTGCTATTTTAGAATATCTAGGTACCTACTTATAATACTAATTTTAAATGTATAAAACGTTTAAATTTTTTGTTTTATTTTTATTTTTAAAATATATTTTCGTGTCGAGAAAACAACATTTTTGTAGCAACAACTTTAAATAAAAATATGTAACCCTTTTTCATCATACCACGCGCCACCAATGGAAGATTCCGACATTAAGTTGTCAAAATATTCCCTAAGCGTCGCATGAGATTCCCAAATACTTTATAGGCTATATACTGCTAATTTGTATGCATCAGTGCAAATGTAATCCATTGATTAGCGACGTCACAATGTGACGTCATGATGTGTCATGGCGTCCAAATAATGGCAAACTTATAAAATTTCATTCCCCGACCATTAATTTAAAATTTTGAAATTGTAAATGTGTCTGAAAGTGTGTGAACGGTACCATATAAATTTAACAATTATAAATGAATAATTATTATGAACTTTAAATAATTTATCAGTTATTTTATCACATTTATTTTATAATTCTACAGTTCGAAAGGATAGAGTATTGCCAGTAAACATTTCTATTTGGTGGCAATACATACATATTATGACTAAGGCCCTCCTCCCACGGCGCAACTGAAATCTGGTGATACTGGTTGGTGATGGTACTCATAAACTGACAAATGTGATGATTCGCACACGGCGCTACTGAAACCACTTGAAATAATAATCACATAACCTCAAACTGTCAAACTGGACCATCAGTTCAATCAGCTGTTTTGTACAAAAACCAACAACACGCACGCTGCCGCGTTTACTTGAATAAAATTAGGTTATTTCAATTTTGCTTGCCTTGTACTTTTGACGTCTTGGGTTGTAAATGGTTTTTATAGCATGACACTTGTTCGCAGTGCTACCAATTTTGGTAAGAAAATATGATTTTTCACCGAATCTAATGATGTTGGTACCACTGTTTTACGGTGACTGGAAACTTGAGAGACCGCGCGACTAGCATGTCGCATCTCTTCGCGACCGTTTTGATGCCGAGAGATTCCAGTCTCGCCGTCAGCGAGCGGCCATTGAAATACATTAGCTAGATACTGGCTGGAATTTTAGTTTCAGTTCCGACGGACATAAGTTGCGCCGTGGGAGGATGGCCTAACTTCACTTCAATTATGAGATGTCAAAACAGAATAAGAATAAATGTCAGAAATGCAAATGGATTTAGATAATAATATGTAATGATCTCTGTATAATATTATCATTTATACCAATCACCATATGACACTATTGATGTTACCAGTGTATTTGAGATTTGTGCCTTGTTTATTACAGTTATCTTACAATAATTAACTAGGTAGGTAGGTACCATAATATTTTGAAAAATGCAGAATGCTTCCAATTGCATATTTTAATGCCAGATACAGCAGTAGGTACCTATCTTTGCGGTCATTTGGCGGAGGTACATTTGGTGCCAAAATATATAGATTTTTTCCCCACTCGTGATGCCGCTACATACAATTGTCTGTGAGTGAAGCATTCCGATCTAATGTGGCAGCACTGCGTCGCCGGCTCCCTGCCGATTAGCGATTCTAATAATACAATTATTTTCTAACTTTGCCATTTGACCTCCGATGGAGCTGAAATAAACGCCAATATTTTTTAAATGTACACATTCTAGCGACATTTTCAATAGAAAATGGGGGTTCCAACATTAACTTCCGCGTTTCAAGACCTTTTCCGCAAAAACCGTAAAACTGTTCCCGGGGTGCAACGGGTTAAATCTGAAATTTGAGCCAACCACGCACTCCGGCTCGTCAGCCTCTGTCTACTCTCCAAATTTTGTCGAAATCCGATTGCGCTTGTGGATTTGTATAAAGAAAAACCGACGCGACGGTAGCCACATCCAAATATATTCTTCAAATTATAGTATAGATATCTATTGTATAAATGGATATATATTTTTGCCTCTGTATATTTTCACTTCGAGCATATTGTAAAGCTCTGAAGATCTATTTTGGGATTAGGAATTATCTTATGTCGGTATGGTTTTTCTGAAGTATTATGATTTTTTGCAGGATGTCCAATACGTGGCTCTCCGATACCTTACCGGGGAATGCAATTACGGAGGCAGAGTAACGGATGACTGGGATCGCCGCTGCCTCAACACAATCTTGAGGAAATTTTACAACCCCGACTTGTTGTCTCAAAAGAAATACTCATTTGAACCGTCAGGTATACTGCAAAACTTACAACATATCGACCCTTAATCGGCAGAACAACGTAAGCGACACTTTTTGGTAAATTGCGTTTTAAATGGAGAACTGTTCAATATCACCTAGCGCATAAGTGACAAAAATATTAGAGCCCGATCTCAATCGCGTGACATTTTTTTAGGGTCTGTGCCTTTTAGCGTTTTAACTTGTAGCGCATTATAAAGTAGAGCAAAACAACGTAACCGACGTTATTTGATAGTATAAGCTACGGTACGGTTTATTCGGTGGTCCGTCTGGTAGTGAGTTGTGCGAAAACCAATTTGGGAGCAAAGTTCGCGCCGTCCAGTAAAACTGGCCGAGATAAAATAAGCCTGGTAATAGAGTTTATTAAACAATAATTACCCGCCGTTCCATCTCACTACTGTCGGAATAATCTACGAAGAATAGTATCTTCCTGTAGATTTTTGAAATGTTAAAAATGTATATAAAATTTATACTGAAAATTTGGATTCTTTGAATGAATCCACTAATGTCGTGATTCGGAATGTTTTCAGAAACGTATTTAATAGACAGTAAGTTCAACTTGGGTTTTCATCTACCAAAAAAGATAACAGTGTTCTTTTTGCGAGAAAGTAACAAATATGACTGGTGACGAGAGACTTCGGCTAATTGAAACGGATACTTACAAATGTCCCCTTACCGTAAAGGATAAATGCAAGGAGATGTTCTTTAATGATCTGGCCAAAAGTAAAAATCACAATGACATTTTGTGCGCAAGTTTTGACCTCGAGAAGGTGCTAAACACTCCCTAGTCGAAATACGCATACTATAATGAAAGTATCTACGAAAGTGGAACAAATAATGGATACTGCTTTTTATGGGGTGAAACTGATGGTAAACGTGGCAGTAATGAGATCTCAGCAATCATGCACAAATCTTTGGACAGGACTGACAAAGCGGGAAAAAATTAAGGAATTATTATACTGTGATTGGTCAGAATAAGAACCGGGCAACACTGGGTATGCTACCTTATTTTATGAAAAATTCAACTTTCATTGAATTGATAGAAATACACTTTCTATTACCAGTGGGTCTATTCTGTATTTATCGACCGCTAAAGTGATAAAGTGATAAATATTATCAAACTTAGGGTAGGTTTGTATTATAGAATTAGCACTTATTGTAACAATTACAATACGTTGATTGTAATTGTTGCAATAAGTACTAACACTTTTATATAAACCTACCCTAAGTTTGATAATATCTATCACTTTAGCGGTCGATAAGTATAGAATAGACCCACTGGTCGTACTACGATGCCGGTCGATTCCATTCATACGAAAATTGAGTCTTTTATATTCATAGTAGTTTGGGCACTATCAGAATGACCCACCATCATTTCAAACGCTAGGTCATCATGTCATATGCAGAATTCCGTGACTGGAAATCTTTCGCTGCTACTTGCATTCCTTCAAAGTTCAAAATTAAATTTGGTGAATTACGAAAGGCTTAATTTAAAAAACTTACCAAATATTGTACCTACTCTGGTGACAGTAGGACTAAACTGTTAGACCTAGAAAATGTCATCAGATCCCGATCAAGTGCTGTGATGCTTTAAGCGCAGCCACCCTTGCTGTATAGTGCTAAATCACCAATATCGGAGATCGAGTATAACGATCTTAAAAGTCTCTGTGTTAAATGTAATATCCCTCAGAGATGATGGATGAGTTTATGAAACTGCCACATGGATTATCAGTGGAAGATACTTTACCGGAATCCGATCAGGAAGATGTGAATGAGGATAATACAGCGATTACTGCTTAAAAAATGTGGGACAATATTTTTTTTGTAAAACTGAATAGTTGATTACAATTTTATTTTATCATAATTAGTAGGTCCCCATATTTAATTATGTACGAGTAGATACGTACCTATTTCATTTTGAAAAATAGCAATACCTGATAATATTAATAATATAAGTGAAACCTTAAAAATACCAATCATTTATTTTTATTTTACCTATATGTGATTAAGGGGGAAGGTGTTCCATGTCAGCTATTTTCTGGTATTTTCAGAGGTTAAGCCTGAATAGTACGTAAGATGTGTAGAAAAACTATTTATATCATTATGAAGCTTATTCATCGTCAAATATTTATGTAAAACATTTGATAACTACATAAAGTATTTTTATGACGTAAAATAATATTCTTTGAAACCGTGAAACGTGATAATTGAGAACGAAGCCATATTTTTGTGACATTAATAGGCTGTGATGATGACAAATTTTTCCCTTAATTATTATCTCAAACGATTTATTATAGATAGTTGTAATGTTATAAAACATAATGTAGTAAAATATATTCAGTATAATTATAATATTTGCAGTTTCTATTGGTTCTAAATCTAATGGAAGCGAGTGGACATTTTGTTATTTAAATATGCTACAATTATAGACATACGAAATAATATAAAGCTACGTATCAGAAGGTTTATCATTAATCATTGAATAAATGATGAAATATCTTGTTAGTTATAAATTTGTAATACTAAATAGAGACCTTTTTAAAACAACTGTTTCCACGAAATATTCGACCATCTTGATATCCGCCAGACCCACCTGCGAATTGGTGTATGATGTATGGAATCTTTAGCTGGTATTATTTTAACTTTATATGACCAAAAAAATACGCCAACACACAAGTATTGTACAAAAATATGTTTATAAAAGTGAATGCTACAAATTGAACACAAAAATAGGCGAAACAAACACAAATTCGAACATATTATTCAAAAGGAAAACATATTTTGACATTTGAGGACAAAACAAAAAAAAATCTGAAGAAATTTGTATTTGCGTCAATTCTACGTTATGTCATACTAAATCATACATTATAATTTTTAACACTGTTGCAATCTATTTTGCCTAATATTGCAACATAGCAATCAGTTTTCTGTCCCTTTCTATAACTATCTCCCTCTACATTCAAAATAATTATGATTGTAGTAGGTATGTATTTTATAAATTGTGATAGATTTTATTTTATTTCAGTGACATATATCGGGTCGTCCAGTATTGCCATATCTACTAAAATATTATTGAATTGATATTTTAGTAAATAAGAGAATGAAGTTTTTCACCATTTGTATCTACTATTAGTTTTACTATTTTTATTTAATAAATAATACACATGAGGTTTTACGAATTTCACATTTGTTATTAAACATACTTACATAATTTAGAACACCCCAAACACATCGCGAAGTAAAAATATCTATATTTTTTACTTAGCCAAAATTATGAATCAACATAGGTTAGGTACCTACTGATGTTTATATTACAGAAAATTTAACTTTTACTAAATTATGAATTTGCGAGATTATAATAATACAGATGATTTTAAAGAATACTTTCATCAAATAACATAATAATGGATGCCTGTACTTACATAATATTTTCCAATGTAATTTTTTTTTTAAAAACTAACTTTAATTTCGAAAGTTTAGCCTGGCAATACTATGAACGTCATTTATTTCAGCGGGAATGCGAAATTTTCATCCTCGGTTTTTGACATAGGTACCTAACAATATTATCACAATTATTTATATCGATTGTACTTACAAAAAATGCCACGAACTCACTATCCGATGGCTGGAAGTTCCAAAAAAAGACGTAGGAGAAAAGATGGAAATATTAATACATTAAAAACACAAAGGTTTGAAATTATTATTTTATAATTTGACATAATTATACATAGTTGAAAAAACCACATTTCACAGAAAATTTTGGTTCACAATATTTATTTATCTTGCAAAAGGAAGTTTTGCGTATTACTTATTAATACACACAATTAAGTATAATGATCATTTGTACTTATATTATTTTTATATTATGTTTGTGCCATGTCTTATTCGAAATTAGTGTGTCTGTGACAAAAATTATAATCTGGTACAATAATTAATAGCAGCTATACATTTTGTTTTCTGTTAACTATCTACTAAACTAATATTTTTGAATGTATTATAGTATTGATATATTGCCGAAGACTATGCCTGAGCATGGAAATCCTCAAAGCATACTACCTGAACCAGAATTTCATCCCACATTTGAACACGAACACGAAGAATTTATTATAGAAAATGAAATTGAAGATTCAAGCCCTAAATTCCGTGTAGAAGGCCGTAGAATTATAGACTTTTCATATTTTTTCCAACAACTTCAATTAATTAGCCACCATGATTCTCCATTTAATTGTAATTTATCACATTTAGAAATTTTTGGGGAAAATCGGGATAACTTTAGTAGTACATTTTTTATTCAATGTAAACTTTGTGGTAAAAAATTAAAATTATATACCACTGAAATGAACAAAAACAAAATGAATCTGTGTGACGCATTTGTATCCAGTATAATCAGTATCGGCAGTGGATTTTCAAATCTGGAAGAAATGTGTTCAGCAATTGACGTACCATCGATTACAGCAAGAACATACAGAAAGAGTCAACAGAAGGTGTACGAGTGGTTTGAAGAAACCAAAAATAAGAGTATGGAAAACGCTGCGAAAGAAGAGCGACAACTTGCAATCGAAAATGGTGACGTCGATTCTTCTGGTATTCCCATGATATCAGTTGTTGCAGACGGCTGTTGGTCGAAACGTTCATACAGATGCAATTATTCCGCAGCATCTGGCGCTGCCACGATCATTGGTCAAAGAACCGGAAAGATTTTGTACATGTCAGTGAAAAATAAATATTGCGATTTGTGCGCCAAAGCTAAAAATATCCCTGCTCAACAACATAAATGCTTTTTAAATTATACCGGTCCGTCAGGTGGAATGGAATCTACAGCAATATTAGAAGGCTTTAAAGAATCTATTAATACACATGGATTGATTTATTCAAAATTGATTGCTGATGGAGATTCCAGCACATACACAAAAATTCTTGATTGTCACCCTTATCCGAATGTAACTGTCGAGAAAGTTGAATGTAAAAACCATTTAATTAGAAATTATTGTGGCAAAATAGAGGCATTAACCAAAGACACAAGATATCCCTTGAATGTAAGAAAAATCATTGCGTCAAGAAAAAGACGTCTGCGGAAAGCCGTCATAGGTGCAATCAAGTATAGAAAACTACAAGATAGTACTTTCGAAGAAAAGGTTATCGCTCTGAAAAAAGATTTATTTAATGGACCGCACCATGTTTTTGGAGACCATACTTCTTGTCTACCATATTTTTGTACAAATGAACCAAATACAGAGGACATGCTTGATGTAAATTATGTACCAGCATTAAAAGAATGCAGTCTATTTTCTCAATTAATGATATATAATTCTCGTTTGGTGCTAAATTCAAAAAGTTTAATTTATAATTTTTCTACTAATATTTCAGAATCTTTTAATAACATGATTGCAAAATTTGTAGGCGGCAAGAGAATTAACTACTCTCAAAGACAATCGTACATGGGACGATGTGCAGCGGCGGTAATCGCATTTAATACAAATAAGTTACATTGCACAATTCAAAAACAAGTTTATAAAAATAGCCCAAAAGCCTTCATAAATCGCTTAGAATCAAGAAGGTTGAAAATAAATAAAAAAAAAATAGGAAAATCTTGGCGAAAACCAATACATACTGTTCCTTTATCTAATCCAGATTATGGAGAGAGTTGCCAAAAACCTGATATGGACAAAAATCAATATCAATTGTTAAAAGAAACTTTTTTGAAAAAACTCAAACTGACAAACTATGAGAGGAGGGATATAGAAAGACGCACCGTATTACAATCTGAATGTGCAGAATGGCTAGAAAGGCGACGAAACCTTCTTACTGCCTCTGTTTTTGGTAAGGTGTGTAAGCGGCGAGAAAATACAAAATTTGGGCCTTTGGTAAAACGTTTATTATATAGCCAATCATTAGCCAACGTGAAAGCGGTAAAATATGGTAAAGAAAATGAATCAATAGCTTTACAACAGCTTAGTGTACAAGAACGGATTAAGATTGAGAGATGTGGATTGTTTATCGATGATGTGTATGATTTTATCGGTGCAACGCCAGATGGCATCAGCGATGATGATACAATTATTGAAATAAAATGTCCTTTCTCAGCTGCTGGAATAAGTGCAGATGAAGCTATTGTACAGAAAAAAATTAAATTTTGGAAAGTAGATAAAGACAGGAATATGGTAATAGATAAAAATCACGATTGGTACTTCCAGATTCAGGGGCAGCTTCATATTACTAAGAAAGATGTCTGTTTATTTGGAGTTTGGACGGGACATAATTTTCCTGTTAAAATAGAATTAATCAAAAAAGACGAGACATTTTGGATTGAAAAGATTGAAAAAAAGATATATCACTTTTATATGAATTGTCTACTGCCAGAAATAGTAGATCCCAGAACCAGTAGATCTATGAATATTAGAGAACCAGAAAGGCTGAATTTCTAAATTTTTATTTTAAATTTTATTATGCTTAATATATTTTCAACAAGTCTATATTACATCACTATTTTATAGTTCATCAAGATATATCTAATTTACTAATATAGTTTACTGTTACGAGACACCCAGAACGAGTGTAATTTTATGAAATTCAAAATAATATGTATACTTACATCTAAATAATGATACCTGATCTTGCTGGCGATTCCACTGCGCCATATTTTGTATAAGCATTCGTCTCTGCAGCCGTGAGTTTTGGTTCCGTGTAAAAAGTACATTTTGTTCTCAAGGTCAAAAACCAAATTGGTTGTGCCAATGGCTTATAACCATTCCTCATAAATGATTATAACTGATATCACCTCATGATCAGTGCCACGCACGAGTTAACTCGCGGGATCTTTTAAACGTCATAACTTCTGAATGAACTGTTTGTGTATATTTTCTTAACAATATTTATCATTTTAGTGTGAAAATATTCACGTTAAACATGTTGATTTGGTAAATTTTCACAAATATTTATCATTCTATTCTTATTTCATATTTTTTAAGGGATTCATTTTATTCCAAAAATAACTGACCTACAAGTACCCACCTGGTAAAAATTGAATTTGGATTGGATGGAATTTCCTAGTAGATGTTCCAACTAAACAACATGACGCTTTCTATATATTATTTACTGTTAGTTTTGAAATTATTGTATTTGAAATAAATAATGTATCAATAATACACATAGAAATCAATAGATATATAAAATAGATATCACAGTTTAAAAATCAGAAAGATCAATGCATATTACCATTGTTTATGTTACAATATAAAACAACATTTATCATTAAACGTAGGTACCAAGAAAAATAGACTTCATTAAAATGTGTCAATATAGTATATACCCGATATAATTATATAAATTATTATATTGTTAATTACTCTGTGGGGTCCATATATACTGCTTCAATTGTAATTTAATTTTACAGTATAATTATTTATGTTAAGTACTTGATTTACTTATTATATGTACAAATGTAATATACTTACCTACTTATTAGGATATATCTTGGTGAATTTTAAAATAAGAGGAAATTAAATGGAGGTCATCGTGTCTAACTAGATGTCTAACTAGACGTTGTTAAGTCTTATATAAATATTTATACATTATTAAATTGTTTTTCTGTTTTTTATTGATGTAAAGACATGGCATGTATTCAAAGTAATAACAAATTAGCTGTGTACTATTTATTTAACTTATATTAAAACCCCAAGATTGATTTCGTCTTACGACATATTTTATTCTTCTAAGTTTTACTATGACATTGTAATATGAACCATGGATATAGTATAGCACTTAAAAAAATCAAAACTGGTAATATATTATTTCAATATTTAATAGTCAATTTTCATTTGAAGTCAGCATTTAATTACTGGTATAACACATAATTATTAACTGATATCTACAACTTCAGATGGACAAATTAATTGATATATCATATTATCAGTTTTCATTTCCTTTCAACAATGTATTCATTCTAGCAGCTATTTTAAATATCTTACTAGTTTTTATGTCATGGCACCTTACAAAGGCTCCGAGCAACCGTATACTGAGCTTCGAGAACAGATGTTTACGACGGATACTGGGTGTGCGGTAATTTTAGAAGTAACGGGAGATAAAAGAACGCACCAAATAGCCTCGCATCACGTTGAGAGTGAATACGCAACTTTGTACCTGGCCCGGCCACGTGCTGCGAGTGCCTGAAGAGAATCCCAATCTGGTTTGCCTGTTCTTCAAGCCAACCGGATTCCGGCGTCCTGGATGGCCGCTAAATACTATCTATATAGCATATCTGGCGGAGTTACGGGCTGCTAGTATGACCTGGAACGATGCAAAAAAACTAGAGTGACAGAGATTCTTGGAGGCGCCGCATTGTATCCATATGCTGCAACTAAGATGCAGATATAGCCGAAGAGAAGAATTAATATACAGCATCTAGAAAACTTAAAGTCTTTGAAATGGTGTTAGAAAGACAATGTTTCTAATATCAAAGTGATATTGAGGATGAAAAAGAAAAGACTTGGAGAGTAAGCTCTACCAAATGACATACCTGATATGATACAAGTAACTGATATGCAAAATTATATTATATTTTAGAATATTATGAATCAATTTAGCAACTTTTATATCATTATCGATAATAAATTTAGTGCAAAAATGTAATTATAAAATTGTTTTATTTTTTAAATATGTATGCGAGATAGACATAGCTATAGGTTACAAACATTAGTCACTTTATATTTACCTTTTGTAATTGTACTATTAAATCTATAAAATGGGTATATATGCTTGATGGTCTACGTCATAAATAATATTATATGAATCACGCCATGTTCGGATCGTACGCCGAAAGTCGGATTTATTTCATTATTAATTAAAAGATTTATTTCATTCCATCTTATTCATATGAAACCGTCGACAAGCAAAGATCTCGGTAGACATTTTCTCCATCTGCAAAAAACATAACATATGAACTGTTAATAGTGTGATTTTTAATCTTTTATAGTGTGCGACTGTTTGAAGAATGGTAATTAAAACGGATTAGTGATAATACAAAGCATCAAAAAAGATTGATTAACTAAAATAAAGTAATCAGGTAGGTAACATGTTTAATAACAACTAGAACGCCTTAGATTATATCAAACAAATAAATATGAAATCACAGGCATTCTCGCAATAACCTCTAAACTAACCACGCAACTAATGTAGACTAAGAAAACAATAAATTAACACTTGAATAATATATGCAAAACACACAGAATACTACTACAGTAATAAATAACATAATATTGTACTTACAGATAGTGTTTCTTATTCCTGATATAAAACACAATTCCTTCGTTAGGTATCTTGCAATTTGCTATCAACATAATCTGACAGCAGAGAGTTTTTTCTATTAGTCTATGGCCAAAAATACGGATTTACTTGGCCGGCTAAAAAAAAGATTTTAATATAGCAAGAACATTTTGAATATGCGACAAATAAATAAAAGTATATATAATATAGTTGTTAAAAAAATCTGTGTACATTATAAAATATATTTAATATTACAAATACATATATTTTTTAAATTCATGTTATAATTTGTAAACGACGAAGCACGTCAGCTAATACGCATAGTAAATGTTTAAACTTTGGTAATCAAATTCGAATGTGACAGAAAGAGAAAGAAAAACTTTTTAATCATATTAGCATGCGTAAAAGAGATGTAACATAATATCACTTTCACTTTAAAAATCATACCTAGTATTCAATGTCATAGTTCAACTTTAAATGAAAAAACAGAAACTCTAGGTAAGCATGTGTGCCCTTAAGTATCTACAAGCAAAAATATTAATTTAAAAAGTCAAAGTATTTTTAATTTATTTAACAACGTCCCCTTTCGTAAAATAAAATTTATTTTAATACTTAATTAGTAATGCCCTGTGATGATAATTAGTATGAAATTTATAAATAAAAACGACTACGCCAAATAGCGTAAGCGACATGCCTGGAAAAAATATCATGTCATAGACATAAGCAAAACAGCGTTACCGCCACTATCTCGAAAACTAAAAGCACTAATGCAATTGTTTTATAATTTCCGTATAGGCAGTAACCCATTATTATTAACCACATTAACAGAATTCATTTTTGGAACTAATTACGGAAATAATTTAAAAAAAACCTTCTCCTCTAAAATTTATGAATTGTCGCTTACGTTGTTCTGCCGATTAAGGGTCGATATATATAAGGGTCATAAAACCACTTTCTAATGGGGAGGGGTCTGTGATATACTGCAATTATGATGAAGGGGTTAGGAGGGGTGGGGGAAGAAGATGTGATGTCATAAAACCTTCTTTTGACCATGTCCGATCCTCATAGATGGACCTCCAGAGTGTGGAGGTTGATGATCACTGCCAGAGCCGAGTTAACTTGTCACAGCATGTATGTCGCGTCAGGCCATGGACGAGTTAACTCGTGCGTTCTTGTAAACGTCATAACTTCTATGTATATTTTCTAAACAATATTCATCATTTCAGTGTGAAAATATTCACGATAAACTCGAGAACCATGTTGATTTCGTAAGTTTTCACAAATATTTCTCATTCTGTTCCTATTTCATATTTTTAATGCATTTATTTTATTCCAAAAATAGCCGCCTACAAAGTGTCCACCTAGTAAAAATTGACTGGCAGTGAAAAGGCAATTTTTTGTTTTTATGAAAAATGGATGTTAGTCATTTGTTCAACCTATAAGGCTCACATTCTGACTCCATCCGAGACAACATTATACTGACATTGATAATTTTCAATAAATTAAGTTTAATGAAAGGGAGAAGAGCTTCAAAAATCTTACATAATTGGACATAGTTATGCAGAAAGTAGCCAGTCCACAAAAAATAAAAAAATGAGATATGATATAGATCAGATGCGATAAGGTTTTCTCTACGTTCTGCTGAAAATAGCCAAGCCGCAAAAAAATATTCTTGAAATAAAATACTATTAGACAATTTTATATTTTACATACATTTTTAATATCATGTTGTTGCTAAAGTGCCATTATCTCAGCTCGACATTATTGTGGACTGGCTACATTCTGCATAACTACGTTCAATTTAGACAGGGGGTAAAATATTTGGTGATGAAATGTGATGTCATTTATGGATGACCCACATCACTTCTTGGTCAAGTGTATCGAGTCATTGTGTTCCTTCCCACCGTTGGCAATCAATTTAGCTTTGTAATCTTGCAGGCAGTTGTAATTCTTGAGATGATGAGTATCATTAGGTTACCGTTGTCTAATTAAAGACGTACTTAATTGTTTCCAGGTATTTATTATGCCCCTGACCTGAAAGAGTATCCTGACTTCATTTCGTTCACCCAATCGCTTCCGAACACTGAGCCTCCGGGAGTCTTTGGGATGAATGTCAACGCCGACATCACTAAGCATTTTAGGGAGGCGGAGCAGCTTCTGAATACAGCAGTTCTTACGCAGGTCGTAATGCAATCTATTTAATTTTGTACAATTTATAATATTTTGAACACTGTATAGGGGGAAATATTATCATATACACATGTAATATACTCCATCGCAGAGAGGTAGTAGAGAGAGAAATATGATTTTATACAGTGTACAGAAAAATATCTAAATAATATTAGGTAGGTCCCTTTTTAAGTAAAAAGTTAATTGCAGCAACAAACAACTTGGCTATTCTCAGGTCACCTATTATGTCTTATTAGTTTGTTGAATTTTATTGACCTGTTATTTTGATAATAACTGTTAATACTATATAATCTTTTTATTGCTAATTGACTCTTATATAATTATTTGTGACTATTTATTATTCTCCCATTTTTTTCACTATTATTGTCACTTCTCCTCACTCAAATGTCGTAGTATGTTCCTACTTAATTCCCATAAATGACAGATATATTTATTATGACAATAGGATTCGAAAATGTCTGGTGTGGTGGGCCTAACGCCTGAAGAAAAAGTGCTGAAAATGGCAGAGGAAGTCCTCGCGAGACTTCCAACGCAAGTGCTGACCGGGACGTCTCACGATGGAGATATCCATCCTTCTCAGATGACTCCCATGTCCATTGTGTTGGTACAAGAGGCAGCTCGCTACACGAGGTTGCTCAACATAATCATTGACAGTTTGAAGGCTGTCATTGGTGCTATACAAGGTGACATAATATAGACTTACTACTTCATAATTGGTGTTTCAACTCGATTTGGGTTTTGACCGCATCCAGAAAACATTTCCACTTCCCTCCCTCTGTCTGTCTGTCGCAAGCTCCTTCCTTGGTGTCAGGGATGTTGTGTTTATATTAATATCTACTATTTAGTAGATAAGTATTTCAATAATACCTGTGATTTCATTGATAAAATTGATCACATTCAACCTTTTTTTAAATACCTACTGTATTACTAAAAAGGTTCAAGCGAATGCGAATTCTCACTCAGAACAAATGACACGTTTCGGGGAACCTAGTTGAGGATCACTGCCCTCAGCTGTACTCACGCGAGCATGGGTATTTTATTTAGTTTATTTAGTATTTTAGTTTATATATATTTATATTTTTATAACTACCATCTTAATTCTGGTATTTTTCATATATATTTAATAACATTTACGGCACTTAAGTTGCCAGATGTGAGATTCGAAATTGCGATCCATGACCTTAGAGCTGGACAGTGTTCCACTATGAGTGTATGTAGTAAGTGCAGACTATTATTCAATGAAGGCATTGTTATGATTCATACAAACCGAGAAATGGTGTAACCTCTAAATAATAAACTATAAATTGTTTCTTTACATCTTTCTGAAATATACTTTAAAATACAGGAGTAAGTGTATTGACGGAGTCAACGGAGGAAGTCCTCGTAAGTATGGTGCGAGGGAAGATTCCCAACATCTGGGCAAGCAGCAGCTATCCCTCTCTGAAGCCCTTCTCCAGCTACGTGGAAGACTTCTTGGAGAGGCTTAACTTTTTACAGGTGGGGTATTATTTACTTCTATGTTACGTTTATTGCACAGTCATTACAGTAAAACCACATTAATTCTAAATTGACAGGATAGAAAATCGAAATACAAAATGTACCTATGTTAAAACTTGTTTTTTTTCTGATTTAATTTTTTGAAATTATTGTAAATCGCTATTAGGTTTTATATTATAATTTCAAATTAATCGTGTTCGTATTGACGGAGGGTTACTGTTCAAGTTTTCGTCGAGTAAAGGTGATGTTGTGTGATTGAGATACATTGCATTGCGCTCTTTTTACGACCTATTTTGACCAAAATATTATATAACAATAATATTAATTTCAATTTACTATTTCGAAAATGGACACTTCTCTTGTGGTTATTGAATATTGGTCATTTTAGAACTGAATTCAGGCGGCAGATAACTTATTTTGTTTCATCAATAGAAAAGTACACAATGTAATATTCCCATTTTTATTGAGCAAGAAATGTCTATTTACTCAATCTCCCCTCCACATTTCTCAGTTTCTAATTATTTTCTGCCACATACATCCAACGAACTTTATGAGTTCGTCTATCTAGCGGGTTTTAGGGCGTCCCTGTGGACGTTTAGTGCCCCTTGGGTACCACTGTATGACAGCAGTCTCATAATATAATATAATGAATGTAGTACATATATTTCAATTCAAAGTGGTTGTGTACCATAGAGTTTTTATAATATTTTGATCAAAATGTATCATAAAATTTTCTCTTCTATTCGTATGCGTTCCTATACCATTCATCCGATTGCGATGAAACTGTTTTCAGTTGTTGTGCGCACACCTGCGAAGGTTTCTAAATTAGTATCATATAAAATACAAAGTTTGTTGTTTGTTTGTTCCATCCAATTTTGATTTTTTTTACTACATATTAATTATTACATTAATAACGTTTGCATATTTTGGATTCAATTTTATTTTAGTGTTCTTTTGTTTGACCCTTACTCCTATTAGAATTATTTTCATATTGCCATATTTTAATATTAAAAAAATAATTACCTCTTATTATTTTTTAAATAACTAAGATAAATATAACCACGAAGCGACCCTATGCGAAGCCGGGTACTTCAGCTAGTATATAATAAAAACATCATCGTTTACTGCCAATATTGAATTGTCAACATATTGGTATTTGAAAATACATGCCTTAATTATTCAATTTCCAGACATGGTACACCAATGGACCACCGGTAACATTCTGGCTGTCAGGATTTTACTTTCCTCAAGCTTTCCTTACCGCTGCACAGCAGAGCTATGCTCGAAAGTATCAGATACCGATTGATCAACTGGCATATGACTTTGTTGTAAGTAAAGTTCTCTATACATAATAATTTTTATATTATATTCATTTTTAGATTACTATATTATTTTTTCTATTACTTGTCTGTAGGTACAATCTTGTCCACTGTCACTGTAAAAACGGGATGGCTATAAACTTAAAAAACGAATTTATGGAAACTTTTTATTTAAAAAATGGATGTCATTTGAATATAATTATTTGTTGAAGGTGATGAAAGACGACAAATTAACGACAAATCCAAAAGAGGGAGTCTACGTGAAAGGCCTTTTCTTGGAAGGTGCTCGTTGGGACAAAGAGAATCACATTCTAGACGAAGCCTTGCCCAACGTATTGTATGAAGAATTTCCAACTGTAAGTGTAAAATTTACATTATTGATCAAATGAGAATAATAATTATGTCATGGCTGTACAGCCGTAGAGTAGGCATTGTGCATTATTGCTGCCTACTCCAAGACTGTCTCAAAGTAATGATGCTCGGTTGTCAATGATGTCAAATGCTGATTCTGGTATTGGGGGTGCTAAACATCTGGGCGGCACAATTCGGGGGGTGAAAAAATACCGATTATTTAATAAGATACATATTAATTTCACATACATAATTTAAAAACATTTCATGCATATCACTAGAATAAAATACGACACCCGAACTTGAACCTGTAAGCCGTAGATTCGCGCCAGTATGGTTTTCCAATTAAACTATGGGCATTCTACTTAATTATGACAATTTTAACTAGTAGTTATTACATGAAATGCTTAAGTATCAAATTGTGTTGATAATGTTGGCTATAGGATGTTACATTCTCAAATCTTGTGATTTATTCTTTGAATAAAAAAGTGGTTTATTTTGTTAATTTCAATTATATTATAAACTGAATGTTACGTTGAAAATATAAATAAAATACATATTATTATCGAAAATGAATAAACCCAAAATATATTAAAAAGAACATAACATATTCGTATTTAGAAGTATAAAATCTCCAATTTATGCTTATGAGTGTTTGTAAAAAAATAGTAAAAAACATTTTCTCTTCTTTGCACTGAAAAGGCATCAAGTTATAGATAGGTATTTTAAATGTAATAAAATTTGAAAATGCATATGTTCTCATAAATTTATTCGATAGAATAAAATAAAATTATCTTAGTTGCATTTTTTATTTTTGATATACATTTAAAAAAAATGTGTTTCTGCGAAACAATATACTTACATACTTTGACGAAAGTTGATTTTTATATGTGCAATCACTCTTGAGCCTAATGAGCTCTAAATGAAACATCTCTGACTGAGTTATTATAGATTTAAGTACTCTGTTCTCTCACGAAGAATTTATTAATGAAGGTACCTACTCATTCAACTAAAATCTTTATTGTTTGTTTAGCTATGGCTCGTCCCAATGATGCGAGCTGACATTGCGGATGGATTCTTTTACGACTGTCCCCTGTACAAGACGGGCGCGAGGCGAGGAATTCTTTCCACCACCGGCCACTCCACAAATTACATCATCTGCGTGCGCCTGCCCACCGAGCGTGAGCCTGACCACTGGGTCATGAGGGGCGTCGCTCTTCTCTCTCAACTTCCTTACTAAGTCATTGTCATGTCTACGTACTTATCGTTGAACTCCAATTCATATAGACTACGTCATGTACCAGCATAAATCGTCAACTAAGCGTGACATAGTATTGTTCATTCCAAAGCATTGTATTTAAATTTAATACTGTTTATTATTCATTTCCACTATTTTTGAAGTATGTAAGCACTTACAGAAGGCTGCCGGTTTAGGCGCACACACAAGGGCGGGGCGGGGCATCCTTGGGTTCGGATGTATGTATGGATGCAAGTGTCAAAATGTATTTTTTACAATTAAAATTATTGTTTGTATTTTTGTTTGTTTCATTTATTTATTTATCTGTAACAACATCCTTTCCAATCGTCAATTCGGAGGTAGGTAGAGAGCTATCTACTTTGAGAGATGTTTTATCTTAAGGTGAACGCGCCACCGACAAGAGGCATCTGGCGGAAAAATACGACATTTATAATTTAAAGTAATACGTTACATATCTAAAACTTTAAAAATATTGAAGCACTTCATCTTCATATTATTTTATGGGCATGTTTATTTATTATTAATATTTAATTTTCTCTAATGTATTGAAAAGATTTTTGACTATTTAATTCACATTTTTATGTATTTTTATATTTATTTAAAAAAACATTGAATTTTATAAAAAATAAAAATGTGAATAACTTGGGAAAGTTTTTTTGTTAGTTTATTTTTGATTTAAATAAAAATATATTTTTCTTTTCAATGTTTTTACATACGTAGGTAATAATTAAAACACTTTAATACATAAATTAACAACAAAAAATGTCTTAAATTTATTGCTACATTCATATTTTTCCGGTGTGTGTGACCATAATATCTCTGGTATAAGTGTCGGGTGACCATAATATCTTGGAAGTGAGAATGAAAACTGCAATTAATACTTTGAACGCGGAAGACGCACACGGTGCGTAATGACCAGGCGGCCGATCGATGTAATTAACGTGCATTTTAAAGGGGGCAATTAAAATCTCATTATCTATTCAGCAGCGAAAGCGTTAAATACATTTTTTTGATAATTGACCACATACAAAAAACCATGATATCGTCTATTCATTTCTAAACTATCCTAAACGCCAATTTTTCGACATACGTTTTTTTACATCAATCGATTCTCTATGAAATTTCCAACATTTCTGTATAAACTTAAATGCATAGGATTATATTGAATTTAAGAAACAATTATTTTTATGCCACTTCTTAAGTATCCTAAGTGACGTTATTTGCCAATGTATTAAATTTTTCATAAATTTGAAATTGGAAAAAATTCCCCAAAATTTATTGTAATTTGAAACTAAAAAATGATTTTTTAATATTTCGTTTTACAGAACTACATCGAATTAAATATAGGTTCATAATTTCTAAATTTTTGCTTTCCTGCACATTTTATGATTTGGTGTTTAGGATAGTTTAGAATTGAATAGACGATATATTGTTACAAGGTTTTTTTACCATTTTTATTTACTTTACGGTTGTTATGTTACTCAAGATAGATAAAAAGAAAATTCCACTCGTGTAACCCATTCGATTTGCTGTACTATCGGCATGGCCCCCACATTCTGAAGCGGGCCCCCAGGCCACGATGTTTGGCGGGGTCCCCAACCTATCGCTAAGGTTAAGGGCTGTGTAATGTTCTACAACATGAACTCCAGGGTTCCTCGTAAAATAAAGGGTATGACATGTTCGAAAAGCTGTCAAAAATCACACCAAATCGAGCCAATAAACAAAATCGTTGGAAAGAATCATAGTTTATTTTACATTATATTGTATGATATTTCTTACAAGTTATCTAAAGTCTACATACGTTTTATTAAACAATATAAAAATATGTATGGTATTATATTGACACCCCGGAAGTCCGGGTAGGGAGGGGAGTCGGGGCCGCACAGCCCGATCCGACCTCCGCACTCAACTCTCCGGTGGACCTGACGTTAATGACGCGCCCAGTAGCGCGCCGTCGGTCGATACGTGTGAGTCACACGACCAGCTTCCACCCTTCGACTAGCTCAATGATGTAAATTGTTCAGGGCGGTCAATCGAAGCTGGGTTTGGTGTTGGTAGAGCACGCTCAGTGTAAGGTTAGGTCTTGACAGTTGGGTAAAGATGCAGGATTGACAGTTGATGATGGTGGACGTTCAAAATGAAACACACGTTGTTCATAGCACAAATCTTAGCAGAAATTTTTATTTTTAACAGTTTAGGTTCACAAAAAAGGTTACTCGCTATACACACAGATACACAATATCAATACACATGAATAATTTTGCAACAGCCCTAAATTTGTTAATGATGGGCGCCGTGGGCTGCGGCAATTAAAATTTAAGGATCTATGAATCACTTGGTTCGTAACACTAGCAAATTCTACCTACAAAGTACGTAGCACGCGAACTCCGAAATTATTTTACGATTCAGCGAAAATTATAACACTAGGAGTGGTGCGCGGGGACACCGTGTCCATCACGGATCAAAAGGCTTCGGCTTCTGCCTGCCAGATTGGTTATATCCCCTTTCTTTGGCTTTATCGCTGTCCCTCTCGATCTACCCCTGAACGCTCATCCCTCTCTGTCGTTCTCGCCTGCGGCAGAATGCTTGGCCTTTACCTGGGTTTTACCTTAAGGGTCGTCCAGGTCACCTTTTAGCTAGGTAGTCAAGAGTTACAGCGATTTCGGGGAAATTGAGCCCAAAAGAAACAACATTAGGTATCTTATTAATACAAATACGATTTAAAACTAAAATTATTTCCTTCGAGTCTCGATCATACCAATCTCGCATGACCAACTTTTATCTCCCTATCTAGCAGTTTGTACATTTTTTTCAGTTAATAAATAAAAATACAGAGCATTCTACTTGATCGAGCGGCGATAGACGGAAATTTGGCTTGGCGGACTATAAGAAACATAAATGTGGCATCCATAACTTCGCTCGTACTTTACCCTAAAGGGGTCCTCCATACACGTAGAAACGTGGAGGTATCAATATTATTATACCAAACAAAGGATTGTGCTTTAATTTATCTGGCAATGCCAGAAAAATTGAAGAAATCTTGTAAGAACAGATGGTCGTCACGTTTTTCTTCCACGCAGATTACGCAATCGATCCATCAAAAGATTTTAAAGGTGCCCTCAAAGCAGGCCAAATCAGTTATACAATTACTAAATTTTACCAAAATATTCGAATATGCGTATTTTTGATAATTGAATATAAGATCAATATCGGCAATCCGAAAGTATAACAACATCCCTTTAGCAACCGTCAAACGGCCATATTATCATACCCACTAAAACAGATACGGATGTACTTGTACACAAAAACGTAAACCAATAAGTCAGCGCTCGGAATTGACCAGAACGCACCGGAACGCCGCTGCGGCTCGCGAAATTCTAAAAAATACCGTTCCGACTCGTGGCTTTATTTAAAACTGCGTTATGTTTCGTTTAATTGACATACCTATTTATGCATGAATGTCTCTAAAAGTTTTTCTCAAAATTAAATATTAACGAAGTTACGTTATGCCGGGCGTTACGTTACGTTACGCAATGGTTAAAAATAAAATTTATGACATCCCTAAATTTCTTTCAATCTTCTTATTTTGTGTCGATATGTTCATGCCTATATGCATTATCTAAATAAGAAACAACCAGCTGCAAGCGTAAATTACTTTATTACAAAAAAAAAAATGTGCCTTGCTGACATTATTTGAAAACTCTTAAAAAACTAAGAATATTTTGTTTAATAATTTCCGAAGGATGAAACATTTCAAATCTCAATACAGTCTTGCCTTGGACTATTACGCATTGTTTCGTTCGCAACGTACAGGTTAGAGAGGAATGGAATCATCTAGATAAAACTTTCATTCACAGTTGTGGATAGATTCAGGCTAAATGTTATGATGTTGACATGAAATGATTAGTAAAATTTAATTTAATCATTCCTTCTCTGTGAACTGTGTACACAACACACACACATGCGCGTGCAATGTTTACACATAATGTCCGGGATCCACGGAACTCTTTGAACAAAACCTTATTGTGAAATATTATGAAAGTGAAGCAAAACAGAGCACTTCATGTCCACTAACTTTCCATAGAAGCAGTAAAGAGTTAAAAGGGTTTCTTTTAAGGGGCTCGTAAACGAACCACTTTTTACGGCAATTGTGTCGCCGCTAATAGCTCCCCAAAACACGACAATATAGTAGTCTACGTTGCTGAAACGTTGCCCATGCTCTCTGGCAACATGGTTGGTCGATATATGTAAAGGGGCCCGTAACGAGCATCATAAATTGCAGATGGCCGATACAATTGTCAAAAAAAATGATGCAACTATTGCCCAGTTGCTTCATCAGTGTCGGGCAAGTGAGGCTGATGTATTTTGTGCGTATAGGTAAATCGTTTTCCAGTGGCACCATGGGTACGGCAAATGCAGCTTGCAGTTGTAGTGGTATTGTTTGCTAGCATTGAAACAGGCATTGTCGCAAGCAATTCAATACACGCGCGAATCGCCTATGGTGCCACTGTATAATGATTTACCTATACACGTGACAACAACGGCCGGCAATGAAGTTTCTGCACCATATCTCGTCGTTTTACAGCGTCTGTTTACAGCGTATTGTTTGACGGACGAAACATTTCCTGATCGTTATTAAATTATGTGGATTATCTACATACTAATTTTCTCGTGATATTTATTATAAATTCGTCCACTGAGAATTGAAGCGTCTAGTTTCAAAAGCCACTAAAACGACTTTTAACAGTTCTGAGAAAAATGAGAAAAAGTCATATCTATTGAATGCGTGAACTTTATGTATTTATTATTTGATTTATACACTATTTGCTGGTTGCAATAACTTTTCATTATTATATTTTAAATTTTTGTTATCAAAATGTAACTGTTTGTTTCCTTAATAAATAAAGAGTATACTATTTAGTATCCTTTACTCACTTTTTGCATATTTTACTGAGAGAATATATTAAAAATCAAATGATTTTCATTTTAGGGGACTTTGAAACTCAACTACCGTTTTAGGGGCTTTTGAAATCAACATATATGATTTTAGGGGGTTATGAAACTTACATCATAGCAATGGCGCATGAGGAAATTGCAAAAGGCGTCCTGTGGTTATATTTCTTGGAGAAAAAATAATTATGTTTTGTACAAATTAAAAAAATATTTTTTCGAAATAACTAAAATTAGCAATATAAATTATGTTAACGATATAGAATTTACTATTGTTTACATATATAATTTAAAATATTAATAAATAATAATGTAATAGAACAGTAGTATACTTATATATAAAAATGAATATTTGTTTGTTTGTTTGTCCCGCATGCGTTCCTATACCGTTCATCCGATTGCAATTAAACTTTGGTGAATTGTTATGTGGACACCCGCGAAGGTTTCTGAATTGTAAAAACTATCTTCTTCGTCTTCTTCTTTATACTATCTTCTTTTCTTCGTATGGTTCCTATACCATTCATCCGATTGCAATGAAACTTTGGTGAGTTATTGTGTGCACACTCGCGAAGGTTTCTGAATTAGAAAAATCATCATCAGCAACTGACGAAAGTTTCATTGCAATCGGATGAATGGTATAGGAATGCATACGAATAGAAGAAGAAGATGGTTTTACTAATTCAGAAACATTTGTGGGCATGCGCACAACAACTCACCAAAGTTTCATCGCAATCGGATTAATGGTGTAGGAACGCATACGAATAGAAGAAGATGGAATAGAAGAAGAAGATGGTTGTACTAACTCAAAAATCTTTGCGGGTGTGCGCACAAAAACTGAAGAAAGTTTCATCGCAATTGGATGAATGGTATAGGAACCATACAAATAAAAGAAGATAGAATGAATAAAAAGAAGAAAAAGATGGTTTTTCTAATTCAGAAATCTTGGCGAGTGTGCACACAATAACTGACCAAAGTTTTATCGTAATCGGATGAATGGTATAGGTATAGTGTACATATAATTATTTATATTCTAGTTAGTGGCTGTCTCTACTTTATATTTTGTTATTATGCATTTTTAAATATTTGTATAGAAAGTAATAAGTTGGTAAAACCGGTCCTAATAATTAATAAAATATATGAAAAAAGTAATAAATCAATAGGTTCATATTTAACGTTTCCAATGGTAAACTGTAATTATTTTAAATCAAGTAATTTTATAATCAACAATAATTAATAGGGGCAGTATGACGAGACACCACTGTATTATTGGACAAATAACACGCAGAAATGGTCAATATTCACTTACCGTTTTTGGCGTTCGATATGAACTTCCCATGTTTCTTTTCTTCATAAACTCTTTCTTGACTCATTGGGTTTACATTTCGGCACATTAATCAGTTCAACATTCATTATAAATGAGGCGTGCAGTTTCAAAAACAACTTATTCCACTTTTACAAATTGTTGGCAAACACCAAAAAACTGTTGATCTTGCCGATTTTTTTAATAATAAAATGCCTAATTCTTGTCAAATTTGGGATCACAGAGATTATCAATATAATTTGTTATCGTGAATATTTTACAAAAATTATCTCGTCATAAATTATACTAATGGTTTTATAAATGCGTTTAAAAATTAATAAATGTAAAAAATCTTAACACCACTGCACAGTTATGTACCGAAATATGACTATATTCTAAAACATTAGAGCGAGAGGTTTAAAAGAATACTATTTTATGTAATAAAAATACTTTATGCAGTCATCAAATGTTTAAAATAACTATAAAGGATAATAAGGATTCAAAATTATATAAATAGACTAGCTGACCTGGTAAACGTTGTTCTGCCATATAAATTATTTCTAGTGAATATTTTGGTTGTTAAATAAAAAATAACGAATGTATCGTAAGTGTGTGGGGATGGGATCTATAACAGAAAGAGGAATGGAGCGCTGTAGACGATGACCGCCGATAAAAACAAAAAAACACCAGCCATTCATTTTCTCAATTCAAAATGAGTAATGATGTTCATAATGAATGAATTACCTGTGATAGGATCTCGTTGTTTAATGTTCATGCAATAACCGTCTTGTCCCTTCCAGAAAATTAGCGGATATTGGAGAGCGTCATATGAACGGTGTGTGTCAGCGATGAACTCCAGATTATTGTTTCTTCTTCGAATCACGATTTCTCGCGTCGATGTGCGGTCGCCAACCATGATTCCAGCAATGTCGTCAACAACAGGCGCATTGAATCGACGCACGTGCTCTCCAGCTGGTGTTTTATCAGGATTGATGACAATAGCGTGATTGTCACTTTGCAATTCGTGCATGTGTGCTTTGAAGAATTTCAATAATTCATTATGCTCATTCAATAGGGCGTCCAGTTTTCCGACGATGCGCCTGGCATTAGGCGAATTTAGGTTATTGTAGCCGCAACGTGCATCCACACGATTGATGTCCTCACCGCCCATGAAGTAGATTTGTAAAAAATTATGTGGTTCGTTTGGCATTGGCAGCAATGAGCTAACTTTGTGGTATACTTGGCCTTTGATTTTGAACGTAGAATGGAATTGTTGACCATTTGCCGCAGTATTGTGAACTATTTCTGTTGCTCCGAACGAAGTCATTTGGAAGTATGAATGGAATGTGCGAATGGACTTCAGGAACAGGTTTGAATCTGGAACCGTGCCGATGAGCAAGCCGTTCAATGGTTTTGGTGGTATCTCAATTTCTGGTAGTTGCACTTTTCCTGATGCGCAACACATCCTGGCTAACTCATGTTTGAATTTGAGAGCATGACAATGGGGACATTCTTTGTCCATAGCACCAATCAGCACTTTCGGATGAGCGAAATATTCAATATCTAGCTCGTACTCGAATGCGAGACGAAGGAACGAAGCGGATGTAAATGCTCGATGTACTTGTTGGCATTGTCGGTCATTTGCTATGCGTGTGTTAACCACAAACCGGAGCGCTTACAATTGTCGTTGTTGATTTCGTTCAGCTCGTGCCTCTTGTGATTGAGATGCACGCAATTGTGACATGCTCACACGCATGTTTTTAATATCTTGTTGGATTTGTTCGTCTGTTCTTTCTGCTCTACTATTTCGCATGTTTGTTGCTTTATTCGTTCGACGGCCCAAATGGCCCCACTTGCGTCTTGCTGGCATTGTGCACTGTAATACACGCACACAAAAATAGATAAATTAAAATAAATCATACAAAATTTTGCACGCACTGCGTTGTGATATGCCGAATGAAATGTCAAAATGACGTGACGCTTCTCTTGAATTCTTCTCGGACGTAGCGCCATATGTCATTCAACAGCGTTAATAATTTCTTTCTGTTTGAAATACGAACGACGGTTAAATTTGTTCATGCGAAAATAATAAAATCGCAATTAAAAAATGGGAAGGTGGGGGTAGGAGAGTGAAAATTTGGGGTTATAGGTATTTTTTGATTAAAAATAATAAAAAAAATACAAAAAAAAATTTCAAAAAAATAAAAGAATTTTTTTTCTGGATAGAGATACCCTAATCACCTAGCGGTATGAAATATACTTGTTGACCTATTCTCATACCTAACAAAAATACATAAAAAAAAATCATAAAAATCGGTCGAGCCATTTCGGAGGAGTTCGACCACAAACATCGTGACACGAGATTTATATATAATATATAGAGATATATAGAGATTATCTACAACGTTTAAGGAGTGTCCAGGATCATGGTTTGAAAATACAATAAAAACTCAAGTTTGACCTACGACGAGCATGTGGGCCGTTAACAAGATAATTAAAATAGTAATATTAAATCATATTAGTAATTACAGAATAACGCAATAAAATAATTTTAAACCAGTGACGCTCCAATAAGGCGATTGTGTAATTTAACAAGATAATTTAAATATTAATAGTAAATGATATTGATAAATATGGAATGAGACAACAAGATAATTTTAAACCAGCGGCACTCCAATAATTGGCTCGTTATCTCGAGTGTTTAATTTAATAAGATAATTAAAACCTTCATAATAAATATATATAAATATATAGACAATAATATGAATAAGAAATTTAATGTCCATGAGATATTTGTACTCTAAATTAGGGGATTAAAATGAAGGTTTAATTTATAAAGTGTACCATGTGTAATTATTGAAGAATATAAACTACTCCAAACTTTCGAAGTGTTTCATTTCAACTTGCTACCAATTAAACAAACAAACAATTTGGATAGTTCGATGAACCAAAGAATAACTTTTATTTATTTTATGAACCTGATTCTAAGTCACCATAAGTAATCACACGTTTTATTTTGTTATGCCAAAGAAGTATAACTTCTAACGCACACGCGCATTTATTATTATAACAAAAAACAACAAACATTAGTTAGAAAATAGTAATCAAACAATAAAATACCTGAGATTTTTAAGTATACTAATATTTTAAAAAAAGTATAATTTTACAATGAAAATTAGGTAAGTAAATAATTGATAATAATATCATATAAAAAAAATATATGAGTAGTGATATAAACCTAACCCCGTGACACTCAAATTACGAAGTAACATAAAATTGCTAAGACACTTGTCACCGAACCAAGCTTCTGCTGACCATGTTTGTAAAAATATCTTCGCATAATACTCTATCGGCTATATCTATAACAATCAGTGGTAAAGTTTACGAAGTCATTTACTAAAAATGAACTATTCATATTAACATTAATAATTGTACAAATTTAATATAAATACCAATATGAATCTAATTTGAGTAGGAAACACAAAAATATATAAGTAATGGACAAACCAGTGCAATTTCCCATTAGTTTCGTCATGTAACTAAGTGTAGATAAAAACATGAGTCAAGATACATTGGTTAAACCGAGATACATTTTACAAATTTTGGTTAGGTAAACTATTTTTTAATTAAATCAAAATCCATCGTGTACAAGCATGTGTAAAAGCAAGGACATGTTTCGTAAAAGTGGAAAGTTGGTTATACTCAAGATTTACGAATATAGCATTATTTATTAAATATGCATAATTTTAAACCATCTCAGAAGTATAGATACGTATTAGAAAAAAATATTAAAATATTTACACCACGTGGGCATGTGAGATAACTTATTCTAATAGGTTTCTGATGTTAGAATCAGTGGCGGCCGGTGATTTTTTGGATTGTAATTTTTGAGGGTGCGCTGGAAACTCACCTTATTAAAAAACGAAATCAATTCGGCGTTGTTTTTGATTTGACAAAACGTTATTGACATTTGGGAAATTACTTGTATATTTTATATTTTTAATAAAACATGATACGAGTTACTTAAATCTTTATTGAATTAGTTTTAAGAAACGATTGTAGGTATCTCTTATAGTAGATAAATACCTCTTACTTTTAACGGAACCCATCTTATTCTATTTAAATACATTGGGTATCTTTGACCGTGAACAGCTACAGCGTCTATAATAACAAACCATAATTCAAATCTGTAATTGCTCTCTACTCAGACCAATATGATGTCATTTTACCCGGTCGGCGCACGATATTCTGGAACTTACGCATGGCGAAAACTATTAGCATGGTTTAAGTTGTTTTTTAATGGCTTTAGTTCATACTAAGCTTTGGGTTCATTTTAAGGAAACTAAATATATTGCCCGGGCGCAAATGATTTCAGTGAGGATGACGTATACGGTGCATAGTGACTGTATTATCGCCTATTGACAATATGGGCACATCGGTTTATGATTTGCATTACCATAAGTGAGCGATAATATTAAAAACCTATGAAGAAAAAATATGATTCACGATGTTGAACGATGTTTCATAGCAAGCAGCACTTGTATGATGTTAGACCAGCCGCCGCTGGCTAGAATTGTTATTTAAAGGAAATATTTTTTATATATTTTCCAAATTCTTTGATGATTTTATTTAAATTTTTTCCATATACCTATCTACCTATTTTTATTTCGTCAACATTTCTGGCATGAATTTTTGCAATGTATTATTTGCTCAATGCAATAATATATGGATACTTAGGTACCTATATATCGTCTCTGTTCTGGCAGAACACACTAACTGAAGAATACTAGTTTTGAGTAATTTGACTTTGAAGTTGTTAAAATGTTTGAAATAATGGTCTATCATGTGAGTTTATTAAGTAATCGTAAGAAGGATGACTTTTAATAAAGACTGTTTATTTATTAAGAGGGTTTCCAGACGGTAAAGTTTGAAATAAGGAACATTTTGGTACTAACTCAATATTTAATTTTTTCGAATTAGTGTCTTCTGCCAGAACAGTGACGATATTCTCTGATATTGTATGAAAATGCAATTAGAGAAATATACCTGCAATACTCTTCGTCACGAAATACGAGAAGATGTTAGCAAAACACCAGTTAATGGTATTGACAAGGTGTCATTGATTTTTCGACAATTTAAAAATATTATTACATTATCAATAACCAGTGCTGGATAAACGTCTCTCTTAGTTCCTTCCATCCCTCTCAAATTTAGGTACCTAAGTACCTACTTATTTTTTCACTACAAAGTATTTCCGCCGCATTTAATCAATTCATAAGTAATGAAAGTAAAATAAAAAAAATAGTAGAGTAGCTCAGCTTGATATGAGTGACTTTTGAAGTTTAAGTGTGCTCGATGTTTCTAAAGAAGACGCCCATATACGAAAAAATCGTAGAGACCACTGATGTTTTAATTTACATGCACTACGCGATTTAAAACCTCCTTGTATGCATACCACTCCATACCAATGGGGCGAAACCAAATTGGTTGCATACCCCCGAATAACGACCTAAGGCTGACCAATGAGCGGCCTCGATTTCCTAATATACCTAATGTCAAAACTATGAACACGTCAAGCCTAGCTATGTAAATTTATCTGCTAAAAACATAACCTAACCTAACCCAACCAAAATTTGTAAAATGTATCTTGGTTTAACCAATGTATCTTGACTCATGTTTTTATCTACACTTAGTTACATGACGAGACTAATGGGAAATTGCACTGGTTTGTCCATTACTTATATATTTTTGTGTTTCCTACTCAAATTAGATTCATATAGGTATTTATATTAAATTTGTATCATTATTAATGTTAATATGAATAGTTTATTTTTTAGTAAATGACTTCGTAAACTTTACCACTGATTGTTATAGATATAGCCGATAGAGTATTGTGTGAAGATGATGATGAAAATGATTTATAAAGTAGGTACCTACGTTATGTAAAACTAAGAGATATTTTTTTATATTACAGATAATTTAACAGTATGAAAACATTTTTTTTTAATTATAGAGCGTTCCGGTTGGTGAAATTTTCTATTTCGAGCACTGTAATGACGACTATAAATATCAATCCTGCGTGACCAACCTTTATCTCAATCATCTATTAATTTGTACATTTTTAGTTAATAAATAAAAGTACAGAGCATTTTATTTGATCGAGCGGCGATAGACGGACATTTGCTTAGCGGACTATAAGAAACATGAATGTGGCATCCATAGCTTTGCTCGAATTTTACTTTAAAGGGGTCCTCCATACACGTAAAAACGTGGAGGTATCAATACTATACACACGCATCAAAAAAAAGTCGCAAGTTTACTTCATGGTTATTAAAAGTTTAAAATATATGGTTGTGCAATAAATTTTTTTGTTACAGTTTGTCGATATTAAATCTTCGAGTAGATGTAGGTAGATACTCAACAATGCGCGAATACACTTAATAATGTTTACCTCGCGGAACAACATTTGGGAAACGCTGCAGTGTAAAGCTTCAGACTGCCGTTAACCTTAGTTTTAGATATGGGGGCCCGCCAACGATCTTGGCCTGGGGGCCCCGCTTCAGGATGTGGGGGCCATGGCTAACATATTGATACGGGCTATATTGCGCTTTATGCAATATCGCTAGCCAACTAACATTTGACAGTGGAAGAGAGTGGGTGGTGGAAGAAAATACGCTCGAACAGGTTTGCACAATATTTATTTGACAGCAATAAAGTACATAAAACACATAAGTTAGAGGCACAACATGAGAATAGTCAACACAATGTATAAGTCAATAAACACAACATGAAAATAGTCAAGGCGAAAAGTCAATAAAAATAAATGATAGCCGCACAACTTTATGAGAATACCTCTCCCTGATACTGAAGTTATATTAACGGTAACTGAGCGTGTTATAAAGAGATGCACTGATTCTAACTGGCAGAAAAAAATGGTCGACGGCAATGGTGGCTGGCTGGCTGCGCTGGTTACCCTCAAGCGGAGTCGACCAGACTTCCTAGGCGAGTGCTAGTTGTCAAGCCGGAAACCTTCGTAAGGTTATAACCGTAACAAGACTGACTGCTGGATGTGACCTACTAGCGTAGACTGATCTCTGAAGTAGACTGCCTGCACTCTAGAGTAGAGTGACTGCACTCTAGAGCGGGCTGGAGTAGACTGACTTTTCATCAGTGCTGCCATCTTTTCAAAGTGAAATTATAGTACAGAGCTTCAAAAATTATAGTATTTGGGGAAAAAATATAGTACGCGTTGTCATCTGTTGAAAATGTATAGGTTTTTTGTTTTTCAGAAAAAATAAGAGAGAATTGGAGAAACTCCGAGATCCCTTTTTATTTAGGTAGGTAGGTACCTCTTCCGACCAAAAATGCTTAAAAATTTCAAGAAATTTCATTTTAAACCAAAGTCAAAGAATTTTTTGACGTTTTCCGAGCATTTTTTTTCAAGTTTTCAAAATCTTCTTATATTGCAAAATTATAGTACTTTGCACCAATTTATCGAACGGAAATATCTAAATTTTAGTACTTTTTACATATTTTTTCCGATATAGTATTTGGGGAAAAAATATAGTATGCGTTGTCATTTGTTGAAAATGTATACTTAGGTTTATTGTTTCTCAGGAAAAAAAATAACGGAGAATTTGAAAAACTCCCGAGGCCCCTTTTTATTTAGGTACCTCTTCCTTCCGACCAAAACTGCTTATGGACGAATTCAAGAAATTTCATTTTAAACCAAGGTCAAGGGTTTTTTTACGTTTCTCGAGCAATTTTTTTTTCTAAGTTCCCCAAATCTTCTTATATATATTAATTCGAAATTATAGTACTTTGCACCAATTTATCGAACGGAAATATCGAAATTTTAGTACTTTTGCCGATATTCAAAATTATAGTATTTTGGGCGTACTATACCAGTTTTATATCGTACATAGTATATGAACCAAAATTATAGTACAAATGCTATAATTATAGTACGGTTGGCAACACTGCTTTTCATAGTCCTGATCTCGATTTTTTATACCCACGGCGGGAGCATGGTGTTTTTGGTGCAGCAATCACGGGTACTAGGTCATTATTTTGAAATCTTCACGAAGCGCGGAACGGCTCTATGTAAATCATAATCGTATTGCTTGCTATTAAATCTGATGGCGCGGAATGGGGATTTAATTAATTTGTTCAACGAATTTTCGAATTCGGACAAAATAAAAATTACGTTATATAGATGACATGTCTGGCTATCTGCTGTAATTTTATAATCATAAGGATTAAAATTTAGAATTTTAAATTTGATTCCTAATAAAAATGAATAGTTATGGATGAACGAAATTACTTTCATATTATAAAATTTTACAGTGTCAAGGATTAAGTTAAGTATGCGCTGTACTATTTTCAATTGGTTTGACTAATAATTTGATATACAAAAATCGATTTAAAAGTTATATCTTTAAGGCATGATTTTAGTATATAAAAAATGTTCGAATTATGATAAAACAATTGCTGGAGGCTATTAACCTTTGCTAGGTTTTTACGGCGTAGGTATTTTTAATTCGCGATGTGTTTAAATAGGTACCTAAAGCAGTGGCGCACCCAGGGGGGGGGCAGGGGGCCCAATATATTTTATGATTATTATGTGTCGATACTCGACAGCTCCATTATTAAAGTAGATGTATTGAAAATCACCAATAATTTACTGTATAAATACCCTCAATTTGAACTAAAACACAATTTGAAAGACGTTAATGTAGTGTTTCAGACTGCCTTTAATCTTAGCGGTAGGTAGAGGGCCCGCCAAATATTGTAGCCTGAGGGCCCGTTTCAGGACGTGGGGACCATGGTGTAGGTACAGCGAGTGCAATAGACAAAAGACCGATAAACGAGAAATTAGGCTGTAAAGAAGAAAAAGATCCTATGGACTAATTTACATTCTCCTCCTTAGCCCCCCCCCCCCCCCCAATATTAAATCCTGGGTGCGCCACTGACCTAAAGTTACCTACATGTAGGTAGGTGCGTGGAGCGGCCCACGTCGTCTTCTTGCTTTGCACGTAATACCTTGCAGCTTCTGTTGGAAGCCCAGCCAAACCTCGATAGTATATGTGAGGTATCCACAAAGGCATCTAGAAAAGAAAAAAAAAGCTCCTGGCTTCACGATGGTGTAAGGCGTTACTGTCTTCTGATGGCTTCCATCCTTCAGGAAATGTTTTACATAGGTGTCGGCGGTTTTGCATGCCTTCCGTCATGATGTCATCGCTCCTGACGTCGCGAGTTTTCATCAGATAGAATGGAGACTATTATTGTTCAATGCGCTGATTTCTTGCCAAGAGATGAAGATATCGTTTGAATGTGAACGGCTGCTAGTGATAAAAAATGCTTCCACCGTTGCGAGTAGGTATTTTGTTGTAAAAATGGCTGCGTTTGTCTTCGAGTAAAGAAATAACATCCATCAAAGGCGGGTGACATCGAGGAATACGAATATGAAGATATATGTCCGATATCTTGGTTAGAAGTCACTGTATCTTGGATTTAGTGTGCCGCGGTTTGTAACGAAATTTGTGGTGATTTCATTAGCTGGAACTGCGTTGTCGGAGATGATCCGTACGTAACATTGCACGGGGCATCTTCTTGTATCCTCAGGATAGTCGGGAGTCATTCTCTGGTTTATCACGCCTCCAAGTTGATCTATGCCAGTGATAGTATTGTCGCCCGGATTTCGCATCGCGATTGTCGCACGGTCATTTTAGTCTCGGTCGGGCGACGGTGGCCGATTTGAAATCAGTTGGCCGCGTACCGATTCAAATTTCTGAGAACTGGCCGGGACCTTTAGAGGCTGCGAAGAAAGGTTGCCGGAGGATGGTTGACAGAATTATTGTTTTCGGCGGTGGAGCATTCCTGTTAATATCTTGCGAGGTAGGTACGAGGTACAATTTGTACGGCGGCTGAAAATAACGCCTGGCGATGGTTTTGGCGTAGTATGACGTATCGAAGGTGAAAGTCGGCCATCTTTAGTTGGTAACAATATCTTTCTCGTAAAAGCAAAAATATATTAATGCAAACCTCCACCTAGGATAGGACATGGTAAAAAAATAATAATACAACAACCATAAATAAAAAAATAATACTTATGCACTACCATTATACTGAAATTCCTATATAATTTGCATGTTTTTCGCCTTCATTTGTTTTTGAAACTGCTTATCTATTTTTATTTGACAATATTTTTTAATCATTGCAATGGAAAGAAATGCTAGAATTATCTGCCCATGTCGATGCACAGCTTATCCTATTGTAATAATTCGGTTTAATGTGAGGGAGCAGAAATCATTGGCTTTAAATACCTATATTACCCATTTCAATCCTGAGTCACCAAGGCTTCCTCCATGACGTCGATGAAATTTCAACGTTTTTCAAGAAAGACTGTCGAAAGTTCTTATGGAAAAATCGTAAAATCACCGAAATAAAGACCTAGAATTAGTAATTTTAAATGTGAAAATAATTGAAGAAATCCCCCAAGATGCTAGCTGAACGTTTTAAATATTTTATATACTTAATATGAAACATAATCATACCAATTATTCAAAAAAAATGACGACTATATTTTGACAGCATATCAAAATTATTGGATACCTACCTACATACTTCGTTTTGTCAGAGTTTCAGTTTCCATCCGTTGTTGGATACACTTTCGTATTACCTACCCTCCACTCTCATACCTACCACCTGTCTACTTCCTGATGTCAGCCATCCACTGCAATAATGGGAGAGATCTCCATTATTCATTATTTTATTATTAAAAGGAGATCTCTATTCATGGTGATTTTCAGTGATTGTATCTTTTACGAAAGTGGGGCCAATCAAAAACCAGTGATTACTGCAAAGTTGTCTCCTTACACAATCTACTATTGAAATATACTTACAATCATTTGCTGGGTTATTTTAAATTTCTGTATTGATTTTGATCATTGAGGTTTATGCCCCACATCCGTATATCATTATATGCAAGAAGCACTGCTTAAAAACCAATGAAGAATAATAAAGACTATCATTCTTTAAAATTCTTATAAGCAGTTCTACTTTCTAGTTCTTGAGGCACCGCTGCTATGTACCATAATGCAAATCTCTTCTTTTCCAATAAACCTCTGAGTTGAATAATAGTACATAATAGGTATTTAATTGTGATTATCCGGAAAACAAAACTTCAGAGTAATATAATATTTTCGAAGCGAAACAATATCATTTAGCAGCTTGCATGGATGGAAAATTATAAATGGAATTATCATCTAATGTTCCTATTTTTATATTTCTGCCAATTGTGAAATTATTTTAACGATAATGTAATATCTATCATTAATTTTATATTCATATTCAAGGTATATTACTTGTGCATGTGTGTATCTCATATTGTTTTGATATAAATTATTGTAATATTTACTTACTGTCTACAATATAAAATGAGCTTTTCTTCAAAACAATATTGTTTTCAATCACAATTAATTAATATAATGTTGTTTTAAATTGATATTTTCAAGCTTCACTCCTATATTTAGTGTAGTTCAGTGGTGGCGAACCTATGGCACGCGAGATGATTTTGCATGGCATCCTCTTAAGAGAAAAAAAAATACCTATTGATACACCCCTGTTACAGGCGGGCTTCTCCCGGTGTAAAATAATCGTTTAGTAGTCATAAGTCGAAACGTAACCCTGACCTCTAGAAACGGCTTCATAAAACATCTAATCTGATTCCTTGCTCAACTACGTAAATTTTTTTTTATTCATAAGTAAAGGCTTTCGTCCGGTGTTTGAAAATCACACAGCGGAGGTGTAATTAAGATAAATTTAATTTGATTTAAAAAGTTTAAATGATGATGGATGAGAGAGATAATTTTAAGACTAAATATAAGTATTCATATTTAATAAATTTTGCCGCGCTTGCCGGCAACGTTAAAATCTCCACGCGCCTGCGCCGGGGTGGTCCTCGTGATTCGTCAAATCAAAAGCATCACGCAATAAAATTTGGCCAATCACGAGAGTCCTTTTTGCTGGACGGCGTGGGTACGGGGAATTTGAAAAAGAAAAAGAAAGTTAGTGAGCGTCCTTTGTAAACCGTGTACGGACCTGCGTAACCAATTGTAAAAACAAAATATGTAATGGACTATAAAGTAACATTGTCCAACCAAATATTAAAATATATAACGCTAAGACCGCACGAGAAAGACTTAGTGTTTTATTTAATTTTACCAACATATATAAATCCTTTTTTTTGTGAATCCGGGGTTCGATGGACACCTGAGCTAGCCGCTGGAACCCCGGGCATCTCACTATAATAATAATAAATGAAAGATCGCATTGTATAAAAAATAGCAGGCAAATACTTTTCAAAATTAAACATTACGTTTAATGTAAACATATAACTGCATAGGTCAGTCCTTAGAATTTATGTGTCACATATAATATTATCGCACTAACCTCATCAGGCGGCAGGGAATGCCTTTTGATTGATTTACAATGTTTGTGACCACTGTAGCGAGAGAATGCCTCATCTGATCGGAGCAATTCTGGTGTCAATTCGTGCACAAGGAACCAAACTAATTAATACATTGACAATTTCATTTCTACCCACAAAAAATGACTGCACCAAATAAGAAACAAAAACTTGGTGATGCTTGTAGTAATAATTCTGGCAGACAGTTTCAAAATTGATGGACCGTAATGTATGGCGTAATTGACAAAAGTGATAAAACTATATGTGTGCTATGCTCTGCGAGTGGTATCTAGAACATCATCATTTTTGAAGTTGAACAATTTGACAGTTGAAAAATAGAATTTGGGAAATTTTAGCACGCGTACGTAAAAAAGTTTGCCAGTAACAGTTCAGCAGCAAAAATGACAACACCAACGACAGGTGGAAAATGAAAGAAATAAAGAATAGCAGCCAAAATCAACAACCATATACAAGACCGATCGCAACAAACACGAAATGAATTATTACTGTATTACTATTATAATCAAATATAAAGGACATTAGAACAGTTATTCTAAACTGGCAATTATTTTATAGGGAAATAATAAAAATACATGGTATAAAACGTTTACAATATATTTTAAATAAATACGATCTAATGCTATTTAAAAAAAAATGCTATTAAAAACAATAATTAACCATCTAAAAGAGTATTTATGAAAACAATAAACACAGTAACACAATAATATTGACATATGTAATAAAGTCGTCTATTTCCAATATCCGAAAACACCAGAGATGTTAATGAAACCTTTCTTCTGCCAGACGCACCATTCTGTGAATTCTTTATCAAAATCACTGAAGCAAATTTCAGTTAGTTTTAATTGCCATTTTGATATGCAAAACATATAAAAGCAATCACTTATTTTAATAAAAGATAATTTAGGAATGAACTTTAAATCTTTTAATTGTTTTTTGTAGAGATTTAGCATAATCATAAATGTAATAAATAGAACTAACTACCTACATAACTATATTGGAAACAGACAACTGAATTGAAACATTCTCAATCTACAATAATTCATAAATGGATATCATGTGATATTTATTGCTTGAGAGGTATTTAGAACAATAATTTGTGAAAGTTATTTTTTATATTCCAGAGAATGAAACAATAAAGACATGCCTGAAAATTCTACCACAGAATTCAATCATCCCTGTGAATGTATTCAAATAAAACTACAAAATAATATAATATCTTTCGTTTTACAAATATTATAATGATCAGTACTATAATATCATTCAAATTATTTGATTTTTTATTTGGAATATGTATCATTCAAACAGCTCAAATTTAATTAAAATTATTTGGAATTATCCAAAATGGATACTACTCATTAGGTACTTTGAATATAAAAAATCTTAGTTACCTGAAATAACAATCAAATATTTTTGTTTGAATAACATAATATTATGGTTTCAAATACCTACAAACTTATTATTAATTAGTTCCTTTTTGGATGAGTCCGTCTTATGTTAAGATCCTATTGCAATGGAGCACTACTGACAGGTTTGAACAGTTTCAAGTGGTTGACTGTGCGGCAATTCCAAGCTCTCGCCGCATTCGAAGCGAACAAAATCAAGGACGGTAATTTTATTATCTTTTAATATCTGCGAGATGTTTTGCGCGGGGTCCAATAAATATTCTTGATAAATCAGACAGGACTCTTCATCGGCCTCTTTGTTAGGTTTATCTTCCTTCTCGTTGCCGATCTTGCTGGGGTTCATCCCGACGATGTGCTGGCAAATTTGTCTGCCGATGACCGTTCCATCGGCTGCACCCTCTTCCACTGTGTACGCCAACAGACCACCGTATCTACCAGCGGAGTAGTCTAATTGGTGTGGCGGGGCTGGGTGAGTGTACCCTGTGAGTTTGAGACCAGGAGCGGCTTTCCAGCATTCAGCGCGACGCAAAGCTGCATTTTCACCAACGGTTCCTATCATCAAGGCCAACTCTTCAAGCAAAGTTTTTCCATTGGGCGCGTGGAGAGCTCCCAATCTTTCAGAGTCCAAACACATCTAAAATTAATTACATACATATCATTAGATTGAAAAAAGTAAACCAAAAATCTATTTATGTATCAATGAAGATATTTTTACGGAACAGAAAGATTACAATCAATAATTTCTAGCTGTAAAGAAATTATTGTAGTACTACAGTACTCTCACAGAATCCACCGCTCGATTATCCGGCAACTACTATAATCCGGCGTTATTTTTACTAGTTGAAAGCACAAAATCAAGCTCTATAATTCGCCGGTATTCATTATGTCAAATTCATTAATCTGCCGCGTGCCTATGTCAGCTGTCCGCAGTTGTATTTAACGTACCTGAGGCATGGAACAACCTACTGAGATGAGCAATAATTTCATAGTGAAACTGTGGCTACGGCCCTTCATGAATCCAGATGATGAAAACTGGGAACTGGAAGGCTCCATTCCATTCCCGATTCCATTAGAAGAATTGATACAGAGAGCAACTGAAAACTCAGCTAACGCAAAATGTTTTAGAAGAATGGATAGCAGAAAGTATTGAGTATGCGCCACTTCTAACTGAAAACGAACTCATAAATATATCAAGAGGCTTAGATTTTGAGGATGAAGACAATAATTGTCAACCGACTGCAGCTCATATGGTGAAGTCAGAAGATGCACCAGATGCTATTGACTTACCATTAAATGGACAGAGGAAAATAATGCAACCATCAACACACTCATCGTGCTGCATAAATTACGAGATGACATATTATAATCTTCCAA
This sequence comes from Rhyacophila brunnea, assembly GCF_057557595.1. Lineage (NCBI taxonomy): Eukaryota > Metazoa > Arthropoda > Insecta > Trichoptera > Rhyacophilidae > Rhyacophila > Rhyacophila brunnea. The sequence continues at coordinate 31,565,433 of NW_028233170.1, read as the reverse complement.
CAATATTTAGGAAAAAAACAAACAACACTGAACAACTGGTTGTGTTGAGTGAAAGTGATTTACTGTTTAATTATAAACTTTAATATGTGTTAGTTAATAAATATGTATAATTGAATACATACTTGATTTTGATTATAAATAAAAGCGTAAGTTGCTAGTACAAATTTCTCAATAAAAACTATTTTTACGAAATACCTGTTTTAATTTTTACCAAATTTCGTATGTACCTATGCACTATTATCTGCCGCTTTCACTAATTGGACATTTGTCTGGTTTTTGGGGTGGCGGATTACTGAGAGAGTACTGTATTTGTAATAAAATACACATTTATTACAAACATTTTTAATTAGACTATTATTTGTCCAATGCAATTCAATACAATTTAACATTTGTTATTGAACATACATAATTTAGAACACTTCAGAAATATAATAATTAATACCTTGATTCAAAATTACAAAAGATTGTCGACAATATTTTATAACAGAATTTGAAATAATACCTTGTACGCTTTCTTAGTCACCTTATGCACTGTCGACCAGTCTCCGACATCCAAACAAACGAAACAGAAACCACGAGGCATAAGAAAAGAAATCAGCATTTATGCACGTGGTCACGACCAGTCTTACTTTCTGGTTGCTGGCAACCATGGTTGCCGGAGTCCAGTTGACAGTGCGTAAGGAGCCTTAGTTAATAAAGCACATTGGCCGGAAACTGATAGATGCGGGTTTAAGTTCAAGATATAAATTTAATATTTTCTCCAATAGGTAGGTATGTTTCTGAGGTGTTTTAAATTTGTATGTTGAATATAGAATGCTCTAAATATGTATTTTGTAAATCGTGTGATTTACTTTGAAAAACAAAAATAGTTTAAAAATTTAATGAATGTCAAAAATTCTCATACCTTGGTAAGCAGGCCTTTAGCTTTGAGTCCAGAGTGAGCAAATTTAAAGCATGCGTTTGTTGCTTCTTCAATCATGGAATGGAATTTTTCATTTCTGGCGACAAAGTCAGTCTCACAATTGATTTCCACGAGTGCTGCGTGGGTGCCATCAAATCGCACGGCCACCAAACCTTGACCGGTAGTCCTTCCGGCCAGTTTGGTAGCTTTCGACCAGCCAAGTGTTTGGGCCTGCTTATGGAGCCAATCTTCAGCCTGCAAAATTAAAGTAGATACCTATGAATTATTATTTTTCATCATATCTCATGGGAGGAACTGACTAAAATTTCATTTAAATTTACAGAACTATTGAAAAATGTTCAAATTGCAATATACCATAATATGAGATTATCTATTTTTTTTTATTGGCTATGTAATCCGATGCGGATTTGGATTGCCTCATGAAGAGGTTTTTTTAATAGATTTTTGTTTTATGAGAAAAGGGTGTTGGCCAATTGCTCAACCAATTAGGTCTATGCTCTGGGTTCAAACATGTATAGAAAAAACAACATGTGAATTTGCCATCTATAAGCCAACAAGTTACCACTCAGCCACCGCAGGCATTTTATTTTTATTTTCTCTAAGCCTTACAAAATATAATACACTAAATAGGTAAAGCGCTGGAACTGGAAAAATTTACGAACCGAAGTGCTCGAAAATTTTCTGAAGATATTTACATAATAAGTAGTTGTCACTTTTTATGTGTATTTTATAAAAGTGTTAAGATTTTCTATTATGGCCTATCTAGCTCAGACGGTCAAAATATTTTTGCCACGAGATGAAGCGATAATTTTACCGATTTCACGAACTGGAACGGCGCGGCGCTCTGGTCCATTTCGAGCCCTGACTAAATATTACACCCTTTGGTGTCTTATTTTGAAGCAATTATAACACTTGTCAGAATTGCTTCAAAATAAGACTTCATCAATAATAATGTATACTACACCAATTTACAGTGGCACGTTTTATAATGTGAAAGCCCGACGCACTGACTAACTTTGAGGCCCCCTACGATAAAAAATGAACAATCTAATTTTAATTTTCCAAATAAATCCAGGCATTCAAACAATTTTTGTTTTGTACAAATTATACAAACATGGTTTAATTGAAAGTCTCCTTTCTGAGAAATCATAATACCTCTATAAGTACATACTTACAGCAGAATACCTACCAATTTAGTATTTGGAAAATAGTTTTCATGAATTTATATTTACAATCGAATTGAACGGAAGTATATGAATTACAATAATGAATGTATATTTAATCAAAGCCTTCTATAATTTTTGCATTCATTTTATAGAGGTGGCAGGTTTTAACTCTTAGGGGGCCCCTTTTAAATTTTCTCACGAATCGGTTGCGTCATGGAAACGCACTTCTGCCAATTTATACTATGTAAGAGTGGAGCCACACCGGGCGACTCTGGTCGCCAGACCAGTCGCGCGACTGGTCTTTCTGGGCGATTTACTCGGGCGACTTGCAGGCGACCAGAGAGGCAGCCAATAAATAATAATAATAATGAATGTACACGCGAGTATGCAAAAATACGTTCTATCCGCGGCGTGGCTGCCGGCGACTGGTCGCCCAGTGTGGCAGCACTCAATACGTAGCTAAATGTTTTCATACATCGCTACCGGTCGCCCGACCAGAGAGACTGCGAGACCAGACCGAGCGCAAGAACGTGATTTTACTGATCGCCCGACTTTATTGGTTGCGCGACTACTGGGCGACCAGGTGTGGCATGCTCCATATAACTGCATGCATCGGTCTGGTCTCGGCGACTGGTCTGCCGACCAGAGTCGCCCGGTGTGGCTCGGCTCTAAGACAAAAAATTATGGAGTAAGTACTAGTGGCGAAGGCTCCATACTAGGCAATTATTTAAAGCCTACCTACTAAGAAAAATATATCTTCAAGTATTTAATTTATATTAAAATAGGTAAATAAAAAATATGTATGCAAAATATAAAACAACTGAGTCACTATCGTCAGAATTTAGAATACCGTTTAATTTAGTTGAGTTTCGAATAAAAAATAAGTGGCCACAAGCGCCATCTATTTTCAACTGAATTAGCTTCGGATTCCGATCGACAGAATCCAAACTACATTTTGTATCGCTATGACGTCAGATAGCATCAAGCATGTCTGTAAATTTGAACCGAATCTATAAGCGCTACAGAATACGCTTACTGTAGGCCCTACACTCTTTAGGAATATATTTATTGTCGATGTCTGTCGCTTTAAGCAAATAATAAATACATAAGATGATTTAAAAACATAATTTCAATGAGATATAATTAAAAATTGTTATAGGTAATTAATTATAAAATAAAAAATAATTGTATCTCGTGATTCTTATTTATCAGTTAGTTCACTAGCGTAATTTATTCAGTCAGTTATGTCAGTTGATGATATTCATGAACGTTATTTTGTTCTATTCTGTGATCAAAATTCAGCGTATTATTGTGTTTTCTGAATGTGGATAAATTATCTGACACTGTACCGAAGTCATTCGTCAGTGTTTTAAATATAAGTATTTTAAAATATCTAGTTAGACTGGTAAAATTGTGAATTGTTGTGGAACAGATACAATATAACAACGGGTTTTTTCGAAGATGACATTATTGAGAGCGTATGTTGCGTGTATGAATGTTTAGGGAAATCCATAATTTAAACTCATCGTTCAGTTGTACATCGTTAGTGAGCTATTGAAATTTCATAGATTCAGTGTGTCATTGTCATTAGTGTGTCCCTATTCATCAGTAGTAATATCGGATTATCTTCTTATTGCCCGTAAGTATATCTGACAAGTATATTTTTTTTTCTCATATCTCCACAGTCTCTTTCCAAAAGTCACCCTTCGCCACTGGAAGGTAAACCTAAACTGGTGTCTAAACCCTTATTATTTCAATGGTACCTACTTAGCTATAAATAAACTTAGATATGGGTACCTAGTCTTTGTCAAGTTCAGTAGTAATTATTGATGAACACCAAACTATTTAATGAACCCTTAAAAGAAAATAGTCGCAAACAAAAATGTGAGTATAATTACAATACGCACCTTATTTACATCATTGTTGTGCATTTCTAAAGCTTTTTTGCAATTGGCAAAGGTATATCCAGTAGTTTTACGAAGTTTTGCAAGCAATGATGTAGTCTCTGCTGCCCTGAACACCTTTCCAGTGGAAAAGTTTCGGAGAAAATTCGTAAACATCTGTGAAATCAAAACAAACATGCCAATCAGAACGAAAATGTCGAAAATGTAAATCTCATTATAGAGAGGCGAATGATTTATAAATGACACTTCGGTCAAAATTCTAGGTTAGAAAAATACAATTCGGTGGTTGTGACTAGTTTTCCGCCCTCGTCAACTGTCAGACGCCATTTCTGAATTCTATCTTAGTGTTGCTATCGTTTTGTCATCGAATTATAGTACGTAGTCCAAGAAATTATAGTATTTCGGGAAAAATTATAGAACGCGTTGTCATGACTTATTGAAAATGTATAAGTTTTTGGGTCTTTTTACTGGTTCTCCGCCACCGGCCGCTGTCATCTGTCAGTGAGCGCAGTGTTGCCAACCGAACTATAATTATAGTACATTTTCGTCCGCGTACTATTAAAAAAGTACAGTACGTAAAAAATACCACAATTTTGAAAAATTTTATTAATTGAATTCACCGGTTTGGTTAGGGGTTCATACGTTGCGATGTTTAAAGTTCCGTAAAATGTTCGTACTTCAATCACAGCAAATCGTAATAACGTGAAGCGAGGGACGTAGTAAGTATAATCTAGGTCTATAATATAAATAATATAAGATCTCAGTGTGCGATATTAGTCTATGGACGTGATTTTGCGTTGTATACTACTCTAAAAAACCTTCGTGACAGTTAATGACGGCGGCCAGTGTTAGCATTTTTCGGTCGTAAGAGGTGTTATAATAAAGCAGGGCATCGGAATTTCTCGAATTCTCCGTTATGTTTATGTGACAACTGTTAAAATGCTAACAACTTATTCATATTAAGGAAATATCGAAATGTTAGTTCTTTTGGCATATTTTTAAATGTCGAAATTAAATTGTTAACATGAAAATGCATTTTTATCGATATTCAAAATTCTGGTATTTTGGACGTAAGTACTACACTTTTTTAATAGTACGCGGACCAAGTACTATAATTAGTTCGGTTGGCAACACTGCGGTTACTGACAGATGGCAGCGCGCGAGGGCGGAGAACTAGTCACAAGACCATACAATTATTCAAATCAGATAATATTCTAGATCTAGGCAACCAATGTCACCATAGGAGAGATAGAAGATAGAATAACAATTCATTGTTTTCACACCAACTGACACGATCTCTGTTTTCTGCAATAAGAATTTTCAAGTTAACTCTGATTCTGCAATTGTTGGATGGATAAGTGAGGTAACGTCGTCGTAATATTTAAATTTGGATCGGCTTAATTAATTTTTTCTACAAAATTACTCATATAAGGATGGGGTAATTTTGTCGCTATTCACTAACCGTGGTGCAGTCATCAATTTGTATTTTTGTCCAAGAAAATGATGCAGATTGCAGATGTGCGCCGCAGTGTTGCCATGTCTACTGAAATTTTAGTAGATCTACTGAAATTTTGGTCAGGAAAAGAAGAAATTATGATATTTGTGATAAATAAAAGTCACTTTTTACATGATTTTTTAAAAGACACTTATGAGATTATGTCAATATGCACGCTTTCACCAAACACAATCGTTGAATTTCACATTTTGATTTGATTAAAAAATAGTTTACCTAACCAAAATTTTCCAATTTACGAAAAATCAGAGCATTGAATAAAATAGCATGTACCCAAGGTATCACGACTCATGTTTTCATCTACACTTAGTTACATTGACGAAACTAATGGGAAATTGCATTGGTTTGTCCATTACTTATATATTTTTATTTTTCCTACTCCAATTAGATTCATGTAGGTATTTATATTAAATTTGTATAATTATTAATGATAATATGAATAGTTTATTTTTTAGTAAATGACTTCGTAAACTTTACCACTGATTGTTATAGATATAGCCGATAGCGTATTGGGCGAAGATGAGGATGAAATTGTTTTATAAAGTAGGTACATTATGTAAAACGAAGCGATATTTTTTTATATTACAGATAATTTAACGGTACACATTTTTTTAAATTATAGAGCGTTCCTGTTCGTGAAATTTTCTATTTCGAGCACTGATCTAACACACTTTCATTCAATTGACTAATGGCCATAGCCCATACCCCACTGACATCGCTATCACTTTCAGTGTCGCTTTCGCTTTCTAAGCTAATAATAAATGGCTCGTTTAAGTACGTATCATTTCCTCGATATTTTTCATCAATTTTACGAACATATTCGCAATGTTTTTTCCATTCCAGAACTAACTAATAGAATTAAAGGCTTCAGTTAGGCGCGTTGACACGGTCCAAGTACCTACGATCCAAGTATACTTGGACCGAGTGCCATCCAAGCGACAGCTTCATACTAATTATTCCTATCCAAGCTACTCGGACCACGTCCTACTCGTCCAAATTAGCTTGGATAATAATAATTAGTATGAAGATGTCTCATACGAGTGCGCTTGGATGGCACTCGGTCCAAGTGTACTTGGACCGTGTCAACACGGCTTTATCAGTCGAGGCATATTTTCAGCCTTAACACCTAAACACTTATGTCCATATTGTGCCAATATATTATCAATTCCATATAATGGAGCAGGTTTGTTTCTTTTGATAATCTCGAGAAGTTGCGGTTTGGTCATTCGTTTGAAAAATTATGACCATTCTGCGAGAGCCATTGCTGCATTTCAGCTTTAAATTGTATTTGTACTTGGGGTTTTATTTGTGCAAATACTATGGTACGGAGCATTCTCCATTACAATAAAAGATGGTTCATTAAGATGAGGTATTAATCTTTCTATCATCCATTTTTTAAATTTGAAATGTTCATTTCATCATGATAATCACCACTTTTTGTATTTGATTTCAATATCAAAAGGGCATTTTTGACAAACCCGGTTTCACCTCCTGCATTGACAATAATTATGAACCGCTGACCTTTCGACACTGGTTCATATACTCCGCCATCATCTTCACTTTGCCAGCATTTCTTTGATGTGTGGGAGGAATGTACCTATAAAGGTTTCATCTAAATAAACTACTGGTCGGCGATTCGCAGAAGTCTCATTGTTCTTTAATCCATGTAAGAATTTTGCTCTCCATGCACATATTTTATCATTGCGTTCCATGAGCAATTTGCGATTAGTTTTAGTATTTATTTCTAAAACGAAATTCTAATTTGTGCAGTATCTTACGGAGAGTCTCACTACCTAAAAACTGAATAATATCTTCTCTCAAAACTTTTTGCAGCTTATCTACTGAGGGTAGTTCTTTTCTGACTGCATAAAAATCGTGAACTTTTCGTCTGATGACTCCCAACAATTTTTTTCCACTTACTCTTCTTCGTTTTTTTCCGGGAGTACCTAGAATTTTTCACTCCTGTATCCACCTTTTCTTTACACTTTTTCAAAATTTTATATATCTTTGATTCAGAAATACCTACAAAAGAACAAATTTATAAATTGTTGGTGGTATTGAATGAACGCTTGGAAAATTATTAATACAATAATGGCAATATTAACCTGTAGCGGCGGCAGTGTGGCCAACCGTACTATAATTATAGTATTTGTACTATAATTTTCGTCTGCGGACTATGTCGTACGATATAAAATAGGTATAGTACACCCAAAATAATAAAATTCTGAAAAATCGGAAAAAGTTGGCAATCGAAGCATAATATCGGAGAACTAAAGAAAATCCCTTTTGTCTAAAAAAAGGTGACGTTAATTATTTAATAAGTATTTTAATTATGTTTAAAAAAACGAGACGTTAATTATTAACGTTTGAATTCTGTGTAAAAAACGATACTTTAATTACTGGATCAATTTACCGAGAGCTCACCGCAGAGAAACGTCAGATTTTTTTATTCAATACTTGAAAGCATCTAAGCGACACTTTTTGAGCATAGACAATCATGGAAAAATCGCTATTATATGGCTATATCGCTATTATAAGCGTAGACAATAAGTACAAATATAAAAATATTTTACAATGAATAAAATTCAAACATTTTCAATTACCTACCTAATAAAATTCGCCGTTTTCAAAAACCAATATAGTATATTAGAGTTCGCCAATGCATTTCATAAAATTTGAATAATTATAAAGTAACCTTTGAGACAAAGACACTCGTGCCTTCGTATAAAAACGCTCTAAATAGGTTTTTATGCGAAAATAAGGAACATTTTTCAAAATAACGTTTTAGATCACAATATTTTTTGTATAAAATTTAGCCGTGTTATATAAGCTAGCTAGTTGTTATATAGCCGTGCCGTATTACTTGTTTTGAAGGCCGACGAAAAAACTTTGGAATATGTAAATAAGTGTCTTATGAAACGTATCTGCATTGAAACCGCGTTTATCGTCGGCTTTCGTAGACGACATTAATTATTATTGTTTCAAAATTAGCCATTTATAAGGTTGACAAAGAGGTAGCTTTATTTAAAAAGAAAAAAAAGCCAATATATAACCAAAATATAATTCACGCAAGAGATTTAAGACACAATGAAAGCCATCAATTTGTAATATATTTGGCTATTTTTGAGACTTTTTTGACCGGACCTTCCATATCGACGCGGGTGCCTTTTTCGGGATATTTTGACGGGGTAAATGCGAATGGATGGCAGTGTCGGAGACAAATAATTATTGTATTAATGATAATAATGAAATGAGTTTTACCTACCAATAAAACTCTTATTATTCATGCTGACTTTGAAGTCCTTGAGATAGGGTTTGCTCTTTCTTCTTCGCGTGAGGTTATATTCTGCTAATTTATTTTCCTTTTTCTTGTCGTTGGTCATACCCGCGCGTCCATTTTTTTATGTATGGAGTTTGGCATACCTTTGTCTTCATTATGATATGACTCAAGGGTCCAGGTAGAAGTTACCTGGACTTCAAAGTCAACATGAATAATAAGAGTTTTATTGGTAGGTAAAACTCCTTTCATTATTCGAATTTGACTTTGAAGTCTTGAGATATCTGTTTGTTATCACCTGGTGTTGGGTATGCCAAGTTCCTGTATGTGACAATGATTCATTGACGAGATATAGACCATCGTAACTTTCCATGTATATGGTTGAATAGAGAAGTTAATGGGTTCTTTTCCCCTTCTGATGGTGGTGTATCCATCGTTCTCTGGTAGTTGTCGTGAAATGTTGACTCACTACGCCAGTTACCTCTCTTTAAGATCATCATCTATTGGGAATATTTACAGTTTAAGGACGCCACCACTGAGCGGACACTGACTGGTGGTTCTTGTACGCCTGCTCTCAACAGTACTGACCTTATCCAATTCCCTATAACTGTCCTGGTGGCTGGCTTTGTTGATCCTCTTGAAGATATAAATAATTCCGAAATATCCCCACCTTCCCCTCTCAATGGGCTTGACATGCAGACGAGTTTCCGTAACCAGAACACTGGGTCGATGTTTTGACACGTGGAAGCGCTTAGCTTCCATTCCGATTGACGATGCTTGGCGGTATCTGTATTTGAGCCAAACATTGGCCATACAATTATGTGGTCACTTTTTTCCACTAATCCATTGTCTACTATTACTGAGTAGTGTGAGGTCATGAACCCTTCGTCCCGATGCGAGAAGCAGCCGAGTAGGTAGCTGTCCTGCGAGAGGTTTCGAATAGGTTGTACTCCACCGGTGTTGTTTTCCTAAGATGATCTACCACTCGTCCTGGATCCTAACCGGTTGTTTTATGTATTTTGTTTTATGTACCGAAATTGCCTGTAACATATTGTGTTGTACTACCACGTTGATGCTTATATCTACAATGATAATCGGTTTGCAAAATGTTGCTATGGCTGACTTATGCACCAGGATGGTGTTGTACGACAAACCCTCCATGTTGTGCATGTAGCCTAGGTATCTGGCCAATTCCATTGTTTGAGGGCTATTATGATCCATTAGGTTCATGTTACCCATGTCATTGTCTTCCATTTGTTCCAAGCTGGTTTGTAAGTTTTTAGAGTCGAAGGCCGCCATCTGGAAGTAAGGAATGCCCTTTCTTCCACCATTCAATTTGATGTTATTTCCACCCCACCCGAAATTATCCATAGTTAAAGGGACAGGTCCTGGGTCCTTGGAGGTGAACGGTTGGTCTCCATACCTACTAGTGTCGTATGTAAGTGAGGCATTGTATAAGGAGGTACTATCGCCCTTTTTCGTAAATAGTTAGTTTCGTAAGTAAGTTTCGTAAGCATTGTTTCCAGCTCGGTGCCACTAGTAAGTACTTACCTTTTGCTGAGTTCAGGTGCGCTAGGACTCGTGAAAGTATGTTTGGTGGGGGAAATATCCACGCCAGTCTGAAGTCCTACACTCGGCTGAAGGCATCGTGAAACAGCGCGCCACTGTCTGTAACGTCGTGACACATACGTTGCAATGACATGTGCTGTTTCGCTTGCGAATAAATCCACCTCGGGAACACCCCATCTTTGAAACAGGGGGGTGGTTGCGGTGCTAACGAGGTGCCATTTGGGAATGAGTTGTCTGCGGGAGAGATGATCTGCCACGCAGTTGTAATTTCTGCGGAAGTATTGTGCAGTAAACGTGATGTTGGCTCGACTGATAAATACTAGTATCTGTCGGCATAGGCTTAGGAGAGTGACAGATTTTGTGCCGCCCTCGTTGTTGATGTATGCCACCACTGTTTTTTTGTCTGTCTGCAGAAGCAGATCTGATCCTATGATTTGCAAACATTTCCTTCCTGTTGGAATGCCATGCCATGCTAACTGGTCTTGTTCCCACGTACCTGATAGGTGGTGTTCATTCAGTTGGGCTCCCAAGCCTGTGTCAGCTGCGTCTGTCATCAGGAAGTGATTGATGTGTGTCAACTCTGAGGAGCTATCACCTGGAGCCACCACATGATGCCCTGTTAGGCCTGTGGTGGGATTGTCGTCTATTGGCGAGAATGGGACCTCGACAATATTGATGACTGGAGCATTGTAGCCGTCGGAAATGCAACCTTCCTCGTGGAGGTAGGATGCGAAGTTAAGTCACCCTAGAAGGGATTGAACATGTGCCTGCCTGAGGGACCAACTGCCTTTTTGTACCTGTGTTATGTCAAGTCTGAGGATCCTGTCGCCTAGGGCCACCACATGATGTCCCGTTGGGCCTGTGGTGGGATTGTCATCAATTAGCGAGGATGGGATCTCGGCCATATTGATGACCGGAACATTGTAGCCGTCGGCAATACAACCTTCCTCGTGGAGGTAGGATGTGAAGTTGAGTCGCCCCAGAAGGGATTGGATATGTGCCTGTCTGAGGGACCAACTGCCTTTTTGTACCTGCATTAGCAGATGGTGACGGAGTGCTACACACTTCTCCGGCGACAGAAACCTCCGCTTGTTGTGTGTGACCTACGTGATGTCCAGGAACCTTCATTGTTGGCTTGGGTTCAGACAGGATCTTTTAATATTTATTAACCACCGTAAAGACTGTAGGAAGGTTATCCTGTATTCCACCTGAACCGAGATTGTTTCTCGGATTGGTTGGCTACTAAGAAGTCGTCTAGGTAAGTGAATATTCTCAGCCATTCTTTCGTAGGCGTTCGGCGACCCAATTGGTCAAGGATGCCAACGTAATCGGAGCGGTTGGCAGCACGAACGGGAGACACGTGAATTGTAGGTGCTCTCCTTGGTAGGCTAGTCGAACGAATCGACGAACGAGTTGAGAAGCCATTGGTACCTGGAGGTACGCCTGGCTTAGATCTATTATTACTAGCCAGTATTCTGTTTGTAAGACGGCTGGAACCTCGTAATGGTGAATTAGTTTGAATGGCGGTAGGAACGCATTCAAACGCTTTCGGTTGAAAACAGGGAATATGGGCCCGTCTTCTTTCTTGATCAGAAATCAGAGAGAAAAACTGGGGGTTTGGCCCGCTTCTTCTAGAACCCCTGAGTTCTCGAGAGTGACCTCTGCTGATTGTTGCATTTGAAATTCTTTCCGTAAAAGTAAAGAAGGACTTACCAATGGTGGTATCCGCACAAAAGGTATGCGGGCTACGGCTATTATTTTTACCAATGTTGGGGGGCTCTCGGGGGAGTCTGTAATCCCTAGAAAGCGCGTCTTCAGGTGGCGGATAAGAGAATTCCCTAATCAAGGGTAGGAGAAAAATAAAATATCTCCCGCGGACCAACAGACCTGGCCCTCCAGGTTGGGGGTTGGGCAGAGGGCTAACCACCCACTCCCGTAAAACAACAACCAGGGTTCACAAAACTAAACAACCGTGCCTCGGACAAATGGCAAATTCAGAAAGACGACCCAGGAAGAAAAACGGACTAAGAATTGGATATTGGAACGTACTAAGCCTATACAGAACAGGAGCAGCACAAAAACTAGTGGAAGAATTAACTAAATATAAGGTCCAAATCACCGCTATTCAGGAAATTTGCTGGCCAAATAGTGGTGAAATTGCCATTGGATAAGACGTCATTTATTATAGCGGGAATTTGTATAGCAAACATATATTTAGAACAGGTTTTGTTATTGCCAAAGAGACAGTAAGCAGCGTTCTCTCGTTTGAACCCATCAGTGAACGCATATGTGTACTGCGAATCAAAGCAAGATGGTCAAACATTTCCCTAATTAATGTACATGCACCTACTGAAGCATCAGAAGAGACCGAAAAGGAAGAATTCTACGACCTCCTTGAAGCAACATTTGACAGACTTTCAGGGCATGACATTAAATGTGTATTGGGGGATTTTAACGCGAAACTGGGAAAAGAGGCGGTCTATAGACCTTTTATTGGAAGTGAAAGCCTGCACAACACGACCAATGAAAATGGAACGATGGTTGCTCTCTTCTGCAGTGCTAAGAATCTGGTTGTGCGGAGCACTATGTTTCCACATAAAGATATTTATAAGGTCATCTGGAATTCCAGAGATAGCAGGACGCACAATCAAATTGACCACTTTCTTATAGACAGCCGGCATTGGAAGACAATTGAAGACATCAGAAGCTACAGAGGCGCAGATTGTGACACGGACCACAACTTGTCAATAGCTAATTTTAAAGAAAAACTTTCGAAAACCATCCGCAAAACTCCCAAAATAAGGACGAAATACCACGTAGAAAACCTTAATATCTTATCTAAAAGAGACTCTTATATTAAGGAAGTCTCTAAATCCGGCCTCTAGGCCAACCTCGGAAGAGATGGTTGGACGCCGTCAGCAGGGATGCAGCGAAGCTGGGTGTGACCGACTGGAAAAGAGAAGCTCTGAACAGAGACGCCTGGAGGATGGTTGTTCAGTCGGCCATGGACCTAAATGGACCTTAGCGCCAGTTTAATCATCAATCATCAATGTTGGGGGGGTACACTACGCCATCCAGACTCCCCGAAAGTCTCTTAGGCGGCCCCCAATGTTGTTTGTCGTCCAGATGTGGTTACTTTCGCTTAGAGTACGGATCCCTGGTGGAGCCCGTACCTCCGATGGAGAACTCCCTTCCCACAGGACGTCGCCCTTTGGGAGTACCCCGGCCATAATGTGAGTTCGAGGGCCTTCCGGGACCCTCAGCTCGGAAGAATCCTTGATAGTGCCTCCCGAGTGAAGGTATCCTTCCGGTAAGGATCTGAGTCATGTTCTTGCAAATTTTATTATGCGTTGTCCCCAAAACCCTCTTCGATTTTTTGGTACAGGCCCATCGCTGTTATGATGTTTTGAGGATTGGTTGCCCAATCCACTAACCCTTGCATACCCTTTCAGAAGCTATCCCGTTGGGAAAACATCGCATTCTGAAGGGCCGCGATGGTCATCTCCATCAGATGGTTAGCTGATGACGAGTGGTCGCACCGACACAACTTGTCATTTAGACCTAACTCTTCGACCGTAGGAGCCGCCAAGAATGGTTTTTTGGGCGTTGTGCCACTCCTTGCCGGTCCCCATGCTGAAATAAGGTACGTAACGAGGATACCTCAAACATCAGCATCTTAATCGACGCTCTTACGTTGAACTTTTCTTCCTGTAGCAGTTCTGCTTCGCCGTCTGGTGTCCACTGCTTTTAGAATATCCTCCTCATGGTTATTCAGATGTTGCGCCATAATCACCGATCACTTAACGTTCACTTAACTATCACTTAACGTTCGTCCAAGATAATTTTTTTGATAGTTAGAATGAACTGTCAGACGTAACATGTAAACAATAAGAAAGTCAAATCCTTAATGAAGACAAAGGGATGCCAAATTCTATACATAAAAAATGGACGCGCGGGTATGACCAGTAAATAAAAACGGAGGAATGACCAACGACAAGAAAAAGGAAAATAAATTAGTAGAATATAACCTCACGCGAAGAAGAAAGAGCAAACTCTATCTCAAGGACTTCAAAGTCAAATTCGAATAATATAAAATTATTGATATATTTGAATGCTCGATACCGAAACGACAAACAATCGCAGCGCTCCATATTAAACTTTGTAAGATAATAACTTAATTCCCTTCCGAAATCTGTGCGTCGCGTGCTCTTTCCCGTAAGCCAATACGAGCTTGATTGACGAATATTCGCTGCGAATAATTCGCTTTGGTGTGTGGATCGCATTAAGCACGAATGTCTTTGTGTCAAAGGTTACTTTATAATTATTTAAATTTTATGAAATGCATTAGCGAACTCTATTATGCTATATTGATTTTTGAAAACTGCGAATTTTATACATTGTAAATGATTTTTATATTTGTACTTATTGTCTACGCTTATAATAGCGGTTTTGCCATATAATAGCGTTTTTTCCATGATTGTCTATGCTCAAAAAATGTCGCTTAGATGCTTTCAATTATTTAAAAGAAATCTGACATTATCATGGTGAGCGGTCGTAATATAGAGGCCAAAATACTATAATTTTGGAGGCTCTGTACTATAATTCCACTTTGAAAATATGGCAACACTGACCGTAGATGTACCTCCAGTGCTGCCAACCGTACTATAATTATAGTATTTGTACTATAATTTTCGTCTGCGTACTATGTACGATATAAAACAGGTATAGTACGCTCAAAATACTATAATTTTGAGAAATCGGAAAATAGTTCACAACAGACGAAAAACAACGCCAAAATAATCCGTGAGAAGCAAAAAAAAAAATAATCCCCACGTCTAAAAAAAGGTGACGTTAATTAGTTAACACAGCGATTTCCAAACTGGGAGGCGCGAAAAGTTTATTAATTAATTTAAAATTAATTTTAATTAATTTTATAATCCCTCACTTCTATACTATTGTCAAGCGCAATGGCTATCTCGTAAAAAAATTAAATAAAAGGGTCAAATTAATCATAATGTTGAAATTTGAGGCAAATTTGTTTAGGAAAGATAATTTTGTTGTTCAACTTGTCTATTTGGTTGAAAATTAAAAAAAAAATTAGTAAATAAATCAACCCAAGGACAACTAATGCATTCACTGATTAAAAAAAGACAATGTGCAGGCTTTCATTAAAAGTTGGGGCTTAGGAAATCAAAACGACAAAAAAAAAAGTTCGCCATGTCTCCACTTTTAAATATTTCTGCGCCAGATATATTGAAGCAAACATTGAGTTCTTAGTTAGCTTGCTTATGCACTTTTCACAATATTTTATCAATACCAAAAAAAGTAGCCTGCGGCGCTGGTTTGTTTCGGACCTATTAAATATTTTGAAAATATGGTTGAAAAATTCTGACCCGTGGGGTCCGCTTCAGGATGTGGGGTCCATGATAAAATCTATATGTCAATGAACGAAGATGAATTTGGATTGACTACTATAATTGAAATTGATTGTGCTGATAAACAAGCACATTCGTCAAAAATTAATGTAATACTATAAGTAAGTAGTAAAACCTTGTTTATTTTTTTTCATTTTTGTGTTCGTAAGTAGGTACATTGTTGACTATTTAAAAATATGTCTGTATTATTTAATGAAATATGGGGAGGGCGCCTAGATTAGATTTTTTTTAAAGGTAGGCGTAGTAACATAAAGTTTGGAAACCACTGACTTAACATTTGAATTTTGTCTAAAAAAACGAGACGTTAATTACCCTTCATGGATGTTTTGTCTATTACCCCACGTTTAATTTTTTGAAAATGCAGAAAATCACTGTTCACTCGTGCTACGTGCGTACGTGCGTACTATATTTTTTGCCGAAATACTATAATTTTGAAGGCACTGTACTATAATTCCACTTTCAAAATATGGCAACACTGTGTACCTCTGATCTTTGATATTATGTTTATTATATTATTGTCTATGAATATCAATTGTCAAAATACAGCACAAGGCGATATTTTGATATAAAAATAATAATCTATCTGTCAATGTCAATGGTTGTTAATAATATTGTGTATTTAAATTTCATTGATATTTAATATGGTAAACAAGTCTAGGAAGCCAACATTATCGTGGTTTCGTTTACGACTTCTCAAATCCGGATTGGGTATGTTTCTCCTGTAAAATTTACTGCTTTATTAAAAAAATAATATTATGTTTTTGAAAAACAGTATCAAGTGTAGGTACCTTGTAATGCTTTTATTTTATTAATCGTAGATAGTGTTAATTCCACCCTATGTCTTAATTTAATGACGTAGATACACTCTCTGAAATGCTTATTTTCAATAATATAAAATATACCTATTCGAAATATTGAATTGACAAAAACTTGTATTCTCAAAAGAATACATAAATTTCGTCTACGTTGTTACGTGTGCATATTGCTTTCTCTTTTAATTAATTATTAATATTTGTCAGCCACGTAAAAATAATATTGTTATACTTTCATAGTGTAAGTACTTGGGTCAAATGCAAAATAACATATATTTATAGTTTTTACTTTTTAGCAGAATTATAATAAAAAATCATGTCAGTCCACTGGAGTCCAGAATTAACAAAATGGGAGTTCCGGGATCTCCAAGCCACTGCAATGGCCGTGGACTGGTCAGGGAATAACATATTGCTGGCTGGAAAAAGATGCCTCGCTATAAAACATCTGAGTTCAGAGAATGACGCAAATGACACCATCAAAAAAATAGTCAGGCAAAGCAAATATGACGTGGCTGGCGCAGAGTGGTGCCAAACCCAACACGGACAACGACTATGTGCAATATCTGTCAGTATATATATACCTATAATAATAGTTAATAAGTTTATGGAATTCACTTATTTGTAAATTTTACACTTTATATATATACCTATATTTTTACATGTGAAATGGCTAAAGCAGGCTTGAGAGTGGATTGATTATTTGGGTCCATCATAAGTTACAATAGAAATGATTGAGAATACACATTAACAGCTGTTAATTAAAAAAACTATTTTAATCCATTATATTACTTTGGTATTGTTGTATACATCGGCATGACAACTTAGGTATTGACAGTAGATGGTCAAGATGGCTATGTGTGTGGCCTCAGTAGCAGCGTTTTGCTGAGCGCGGCGTGCAACGTGGAGGACGAACACGTGTTACGCAATGCAGGTGGTCTTACTGGCTATGAAAACCAGCGGGCGTGCTTGTGTTTATATCAGTAATGTAATGATTTTATTTATTTATTTATTTAGAAAAAAAGTATTACGGCGTTATAGCGATTGGCCAATGCGCCATAATACATAATAAATACAAAATTACAAAAATGTCTTAATTACAAATAACAACTAATATAACAAGAAAGTAGAAAAGGCAGCATGTGCTTATGTAAATATTAAAGAAACATGATATATACAATTATACATTTAACCTATTTAACACATCCACTAACATTATATAGTTAATAAAAAATAAATCAACCTTTATGGTGCCATCAAATATGTTAATCGCATGATACACAGCATCATGAAACATAACATTTGTCCTGCGATGAGGTATCTTCAAGACCGTAGAGTTACGAGTGATATTGGTGGGAACATGAAAATTAATATTTGCCAGTATATACGGATTGTAAATGAACCCACGAAGAAGTAAAAAGAAATGCTATAAAAGAGCAATCACTCTTTGGGTGGACAGAGATTGCATTGATAGCATACCCAGAAGAAAATGAGTCGGGGAATTCATTTTAGTATCATTATCACAAGGAAAGAACCTGTATGTTCTTAAGTAGAGAAATCTAAGAAATCTATTGTGGATGATGATCAAAATTAGCTTCGAGATCTCTTATAACATTGTGTAAAATGCATGTAGCTATTATTATTAGACAAGCATGTTCCACGTTCGTTTCTATCGCTTTACTTAATATACACCACTTTGCATATAAACTCCCAAAAACACATTCAATACACTTCCGTGCGCCAGAGAGACAGTTATTAAAATGCGCTGCACACAACGCCTACTGAGGCCGTACACTAAGAGAGTATTTACGTTGCTCCATTAGGCCTGTGAAGTGAACTGTATATTTCTAAGGGTTAACTTTAATACCATCTGAATTTTCCAGTCACTCTTGATATTTTGTAATGCGTCAAATACCAGTAATACCGATGATAGTTGAGAATAATTAAAAACAAATGACATTACTAAATATAGTTGACATGGTACGCAAATTACAAACATTCTTTTTTTAGTTCCATTCAAAAAGGTGTCATGAGATGACGCAAGGCCCACTATTATAATAGGCAGGCCGTGACATCAAACCATAATCTTCGATGCTAGTGCTAGTTAGTGCTTATTATTCAAATGCAATATGGTAAACTGTTTGTAGAAAATGATGAGCGTTGCATATTAAAATAAATGGTATTGATTTGTACAAAATATGCAATCGAACTCTTCATTTATTGCGAACAGGTTACCGCATTGCATTTGGAGATAATCAACAACCAGCATTACTATCGTAATTTGCAATTCATTGCCTTGTCGGCCTCGGGGTTGACCAAATCATATTGGATTTCTAATAAATGTCATTTCAATTTTTAGAGTAATCAAAGAGTAGATATCTATCATTGGAGAAATGGCGATCTCACCGGCATCCACTCGTTACGAGGGCACACTCGAGTTGTGAGCGACACTCATTGGCACAGAGAGGACCACAATCTGATTGCCACATGTTCCATCGACACTTTCACTCATCTCTGGGATTTGAGAGATACTAGACGACCGGCACTCTCGCTCTCTGCTGTTGGTAAATAGTGAATTTTTACAAAGATGATGTTGTTTTATTAATTACTACATACATTGATTATTTCAAATACAAAACATGTTCGACTTGTACCGGAACCAAAGCATTGACACTATAATACAAACATAGCTTCAACTGCCTGTCATCAATTATTATATATGTTACGCCGAATGTGCGAAATGGACTATTACATGAAATGGGCAAAATTTTGCCTAAATCATGAAAAATGCAAGCCCGTTGCCTTATTCATGCATTAGACAAAATATCTGACGAGTGCGTGAATTCGGCAGTAATTTTTCTGCCTAGTTCATGCATTGGACAAATTAGATAGTAGCGCTACGGTGGTGTTTTTTGCAACTAAACTAAATGTGTCAAATGCTCATGGATTGGTCAAAATGTACATATATTATCTCTGGTGGTATTTTTTGCAACTAATCAAACTAACCAAATGTGTCAAATGTCATTGATTATAATATACCAATCAATAGCTACAATGACGTTCATATCCATTTACTATGCGCAAAAAATCTAGAACATAATATGATAACGGAAGAATTTTATTAAAAGGTATTTTCGCGAAATTGATTCGTGCTTGGGTATCAATCGTGCAATGGTCGATTGTATGTTTGTGATAGTTTGTTGATACTTGTTAGCTAACCTCAAAATGGACATTCAGATGAATTCAGAATTACAAAACCTAACCTAACCTAATGATAATAATATTATATTATGTCCAATTATAACTAATAAAACCATCCGTATTAAATTTACTTTTTCTACTGTCATGTTGACAGTTTAAGAATTTCATACCCTGGCGAATTCACGCACTCGGCAGATAATTTACCTAATTCATGCATAAGCCAACGGGCTTGACTATTACATGAATTAGCCAAAATTTTGCCCATTTCATGTAATAGTCAATTTTGCACATTCGGCGTAACATATATATAGATAGGTAACCTTATGAAAAATCACAAAAAATTGCAAACGAAAGTCATTAAGTAATAAAATAAATACTGTGACTTCTCGACTTACGACCATTCAGACTTATGGACGAACTAAAAAATCCGCTTTTTTAAGTTTTTATTGTCCGCCCCGTGTGCGCTGCTGATGTAAATAAGACGTAGCAGTCGATCGTGTCAACTGCAATTCAAAAAATTTGAAAATTTGGACTAAGACAACAATAGGTCTTCGAATGTACGCCGCCTCATTCAGCATGCACTTGCCTGTTATAAAGTAATTTGATTTACGACCTAGGTGGCGGATGGAATCCCGTCGTAAGTCGAGAACTCACTGTGCTATCAATTACTAAGGGTACTGATGGAATTTGAATTTAACTTCTAACTGATTTAAGTTTGATACTATTTCATATGAATCATTTTTGGCGACTCGGATTTCGCCTTTCGGCATCTTCAGGCACTATGTATAATATATTCAAATGTGGTAAATATATGACTTACATGAATTATCATAGTTATTTATGGCATATATTTAGTAATTGACATATTAACAGATCGTGAAAAGGCATAATTGAATTACTCAGTTATTGAAGAAACTGAAGTGTTTAACATTCATTATTAAAAAATTAACAGTATTTTATACGCACATTATAATAAAACATGCATAAAATATTATTTTTTCTATGGCTACCAATTCAATCTAGTTAAAAATTTTGTGGAATCTTCATCACGTAGTGTGGAACAAAAATGCCTCCATCTCGTTTTAGTCTAAACTTTTTGTATAATAAAATATAAAATTTCTTTGCCCTTTAGCTGGAGCATCACAAGTCCAATGGAACAAAGTGTCCAGCAATCTTCTCGCCACTGCTCACGACGGAGACGTCAAACTGTGGGACAAACGAAAAGGTTGCTCGCCCGTTCAATATATATCCGCACATCTGTGCAAAATCCACGGCTTGGACTGGAGTCCTCACCACGACTATCAGCTAGTGACGTCGAGCCACGACGGTACCATCAAATACTTCGACATCAACAATCCTAGAAGAGTAGAAAACACGATCACGACCAATTACCCCGTGTGGCGAGCCGTTTATACGCCATTCGGAAGTGGACTGGTGACGATGGGAGTCGGTTGGGGCGGGGTGACTCGAGGAGACCAGACCGGCGTCGTCGGAATCTGGGTCGGCGGTGCGCTGGCGCATCGGCTGGTGGGGCATTCCGATGTCGTGTTGCAAATGCAATGGCGGCCGAATCTTACGCCGTCTAATTTTCAATTGGTCACATGGGCTCGAGATCAGACTCTCAGATTGTGGACGATGCATCCTTCATTGTTGAAAATGTGCTCGCATTATTTGACCGATGACAATGATACCGAAGACGATTCATTGAGTGACAGTAAGTTCTGAGTTATTTCGATTATATTACTAGATACTTGAAATTTTATATTTTCTTAAACGTTTATGTAATGCCCAATAATAAAAGTCCTCCATACTAGGTAATTATTTAAAGCCTACCTTCTTTAGAAAAATAAATTTTCATCACCTAATAACCTACTTATACATTTTGTAAAAGCAAAATATACCAACAGAACCATCTGTCTCTAAGTATTAAAACTTAATTTAATTTAAGATTCACCTATACACAGATACACTGTATCTGAGTGTATTAAATTTTCAACTATAGTGTGAATGTCAGTAGTGTGTCATGTCATGAACGCTTTGAATTTATAATTTGTTATGTTCATTATATGTAAAATAAATAAATTTGATTTGATTTGATTTGAAATCTTTACGGTGATAGGCGGCGGGCTTGGAGAACTAGATCCCCTCCTCTCGCGTTTCAGTACTTTACAATACTTCGAAATCAAAAACCATAGACAAGATACAACTCGAGCGCCGCCGCCAGGTCTCACATTAAAGATTTTGCAGTCTAATCTTCATGCAAACAAAAGCTTTGGATAATCCAAATTTTTTCTGTACACAATTTGACGCGTTTTGTCCTTGATATTATCGTAACGTCTGGCTCATTGTACCATACGACTCTACACACCTTTACTACTCTATGACAACATCTTCTTGGCTACGTGTTATAACTGTGAACTAACACGATCCTCCCATTTTTAACCGCACTTCCATTATAAACTAACAAGCTCCTCCCATTTAGTCGACAACAGCACCTTCCTTCACGTAGCCAAGAAGATATAACAATACCTACCTACGCCTTGCTCAAAAATAATTTAAATAAAATAAATAGTTTGCAGCATTTAATTGAATTCTAAAAAAGCCCACCTATTTTCTTAGCTCTACAATTAAATGAAAAAATATGATTCTTGTAATAAATTTATTGTGTTGAAACATTGAATTGTGTCCATTTTAATTTCTAAGATTTATGATACATATAATTATGATTGACAAGTATCTGTGCCAACGTTTTTTGGTTCACGGAACCCTTGAAGCATTTTCAAAAATCTCGGAGAACCCTCAGCTTACAGGGACGTTTATCGAGTTTTACTTTAGTAATGCTTTTACTGAACTATCATATCTGGGCCAGGACATGATCGGAAAGCCAATGCCCATTGTGTTTATGTGTATTTACACATATTTTATTGATAACTAGAAGCAGACAGTAGTATTTAATATTCCGCAAACTTTTTTTACAGCCATTAGCTACGTTTCAACTAATGAATATCCGGATTCGACTATGACGGACCCTTCCGATGTTCAAATGGTATGTAATAGGATAATGCGATAAGCTAATATTTGATGTACCCAAAGTGTATGTAATATACATGGCCCCATTCTAAAGGGCTCCCTATCGCCAAGATTAAGAGTGGCGTTTTCCAAACTGTGTTCCATATGATCCCCAGATTCGGCGGAATGAAATTAAAGGCATTCTGAATGTTTTAGCGTATTTACTGTATTTTTTAAATAAATTCACTCGTTTAATTGAATTCGTTCATATAAATATAGGTTTATTGAATACTATGTACCTATCAGTTGACGACGTCCCTCCGAAGCGGACAAAACCGATCCTTATTATGATCTAATCCTTTAGCGGGCATAAGCCCATTCCGGTTACATAATATGTAACCACCTGCATTATGGGTCATATTTAAACCAAATCTGTATGAAACGCCACCCGTGCTTAAAATGACTGCGGGAATGCGTGCAGAGCATGAACATAACCAAGCAGAGTAAAGTTAACTGTAAAACAAATTATGACAGTTTGACGCTGCCGGTTACATTTGTATCCTGTGCGCATTCTTGCACGTGGCGCGGGAGCATTTTGTCATGTGTGTATATTTAAAAGTGATTTGAACTAGTCTATTGGAATTTACACAAAGAAAAAGGTATGTCAAAACATATTTTGAATATTTATGTACTATAATTAATATAAAATCATAACAGAGAGACATTATTTTATGCATTTTTCGAACTGTAAAGTTTGCTTGTATGAAAAATAACCTCAATTTCATATCGCGAGGCCAATGTTTCAAAAACTTTTTATCTAATTTTAAGAATTGATTGCTGGGCAATGATTTGTTTCATTTAAAAATATCAGCATGTTATGTGAAATTGTCATGTTAAAAATCTTCATTCGATAACAACTACCGATTTTATGAACATGTGCATTTCATAACAATTTTTATTATATTTGTATTGTATCCAGTAGTACCCAAGTGGCACAAAACGTCCGCAAGGTAAACCAGAGGCCGCTGGATCGATGAAATGATTAAGTTCTGCGGAAGTACGTGCCAACGCACCGGACAGGACCGAGAAAAGTGGAATCAGCTTGGAGAGGCCTTCATCCAGCAGTGGATAGATTCAGGCTGATGATGATGTTGACATATAACATAGTTATAATATAATATTGATCTTTTCAACTCGATAACGTCGAATTGCGTGAATAAAATGTAAAATCGTCTTATGCATTGAATGTTTTGGCCCATACCACAATGATCAAAGCAAAAAACGATTGTAATATTTTTTTTTATATTTGTAAATGTCTTTATTGTGTCTTTATTGTGTATTTAATTTCAATTTTATATGAATAAATAGTATTACCAATTCAAGTGGTTTCATTTATATTCGCAAAGAAGTCAATACCCTAAACGTTCAACGGTTACGTATGTAAAAGAAATCAAAGAAAAAAAATCAAAATGATGACTAAAAACAAAATGTACCGAAAATAATTATTGAATACCTATTTATTATTATACGTTACGAAATAATATCATATCAGTTATTCAAGAAAAATGCGAAAAAAATTATTTGGCCGCTAAAGGGTTAAATATCGACAGACAATAATCAAAAATATATAGCATGCGTCGCGCAACCCCATATTTTTTTTAAATGTAAATACCGGCTCATTAAATATGATAGTGCACACCGCAGTCTTACTGTTCGTGTAACAAATCTGTAAGAAAAGCGTATGTAAATATCAAAGTGGCCTTTTGTCTTCTATCCATGTCATTTAGCTAGTTGATCGACCACGCCGGGCCCCTAGGCTAGAGCCCTGTCAGCCCCCCTCCTGTTGTGGTCATGGTACTATATAACTAGAGGGAGTTTTATGAACTTTTTCTATTACTACACTTGATGGAGATTCTATAAAATGTTCTATGGTTGAATTAGTAGCCATAGAAATATTAATTTTCTCTATGTTCACGTATTGAAAAATAGTGGCTATAAAATCTTCTTTACATCTTTTGCAACATTCAAATGTTTCATTTTTATGTGCCTATAACATACTGATTTTTTATGATTGTTCATTACAATATTCTAAATAATGATGGTTCAGTATATTTGACTGCCTATGCACAATAATAATTAATGATGTGTTGTGTCGTTTTACATGCTGTTATAAGCTACATTAAATTTGTATTATAATGTGAATGCTTTAGTTTTGATAGGTGCTAATCGAACATGTTAAAATAGTAAATTCATGTATTGTCCGGCAACTTCATCTTGGCTACGTGGCAAATCTGTGAACTACGTACAGCTAATCGAATTTCCGGTTTCAAATTAGGAACGCCCCCAAATTTTTCATTACATTTTTGACACTTCGTATTGGACGCATCTATCAATTTACGTAATTTGAAGCTTTTTATATTCAAAAGATGTCTAAAACAATACGAAATGATATTCGAATTATTATCAGTAAACTTTTGATTTATTGCGAAGAAGAAAAAGAGTCGTATTTAAAAGGCGAGCTTATACAATACTTTCAACAAGCCCATTTTACGGGTTCCTGTCATGTCAGGTATGTCAAAATTCAGTGTTGTAATACTAGAAATATTTCCCCAAATACTGGAAATTATGTTTGTATATTATAAATTTATGTGTATCGTAATCTATTTTATTAATATTTTTAGACGTATAATAAGTAAGTATAAATGATCATTAATTAGTTAATGAAATATCCTATTTTTTCCTAATTATTTTCCTAATTTTTAAACCGATAAGTAGGTACATATTGTTTTAAAATTTATGTAAGGTGGATATAATTTAATTTATAGAAAATTATTTTCACAGTATGTGTTTCTACAACAATTTTACTAAAAATACGATATAAAGACATCATTTGTAAATTATAAAACATGTGATTGGGTCATCAATATAATATTGAATATGTTATATCTTTCACTTCTACTTTTTTACTCATAATTTGTGTTCTAGTTATTTAATTAATAAATACCTGCAGCAATATTATCAGTTAATGTGGGTTCAATGATACATTTCCTTCCAAATTCAATAATTACGCTGTATTAATTAACCTAATATAATAGTAATAATTAAGAGGTGAAATTATTTGAAAAAAAAATTCTATTGATATTTATTGAACAATAATTAGACAACACTGTGAAATATTCTATACGCGATAAGAGCGACTTCCTGTTGTTGCCTAAATAATGTTGTCGTACAGTAGTCATTAATAAAAAAATACCACCCATTCACACCAAATTTATGCTCCAGTTTAACTTGGCAATATCTATACAGTAATACCCCAAAGTTACGCGATAAGTGGGTCTGGCGAAAATTGCTTAAGTCGAATTCATTTAAGTCAACAACTTTGCATATAAGTTTGCGTTTACATACAAATTTTGTTTATTTGTGAACAAGGACGAACAAAAAAACTAGTTTAAAAGGAAAATATTTAATAAAATTGCAGTTATTTGTACATGTAATAAATGTGTTACGAAAAATGTCGATGGCTTCATAAAATCTAACAAATTCGTCTGACAACACAGTGTCTTCTTTTTTTCACACAGAATTTCTTCGAAGCAAGCTAATAATTTTTTTACTCCTTATTTTGTAGCTAAAACGCGTTCTTCGTTGGAGTCTATGTTTTCTAAAATGTTTAAGCCCTTTTCAATTGAGCTAAAACCTTCTGTCAACTTTGCAATTGTCATGTGCTTTTCTGGCGGAACAGGGTCTGAATTGTTGCTAAACGAAAAAATCAAGAACCGCGTAACTCTGAGTTCGTGTAAGTCGGGGTATTAATGTACATTTAATAGTCTATGGAATTAACCGAGTGAAACAAAAATTGCATCAAAATGCTTGTAGTAATATTGTGAAGTTTGCTTCAAATGAATCGACAATGCAAAATGTCTCACAACTAATTTATTCATTCAACGTCTTTGGATATACCTAACCTTAATGCAATCTTTCTTTTTAGGTCAAATTATCTTCTTATGAACCCCATCAATCACTGCGAGATGAATTTGAATCGGTAAAGAACATAGAGAACATCACCGTTACCGATATTGACTTGGATCACAAAACATGTACAGTTAAGACTGAAGCAAACGGGTACATTGCTATTTTGAAAGTGGCTTTTCCTTGCTCTTACACGTTGGACTTGTCTATTCCTCGTTTCACTTGGCTGTCCGGCACAACCATAGACAATAATTCAACAATCAAAATATTGCAAGCCATTAACCTAGCTGCATATAATCGGATCCGTGTTCATAGCCCGTGTTTATTGCACTGCTTGAAGCTATTGACAACCTGTTTACAGCAAGTAAGTGCTTACTATTTATTGCATGAATTCTGAGGAGTAAAGAAGTACAAGTGACATGTATAAGTAAAATAAATTAGCAGATTTCACACCATATACCAGTTTATGTGTGAAACAAGATTCAAGCATATAACTGCTTTTTATGAAGAGTTATAAACATTCTATTTCTACCATAGATTACACCCCATGGACACAAACGCACGCACTAGGTCCGGACCCCTACCGGGAGCGGAAACAGTACAAATTATTTAGATGGATGGAATATTATTTATTCTTCCCTTTCGTCAGTACTTCATGACTGAGGATCGTGACACAGATAATTTGGCTTTCAAACAACTTTGTTAACGGATTGGCCCCATCCCTTTCAGCTTTTTACGTCACGCTAACCACTTGGAGATGTGACAGCTCACAATAACTCATAGTAGATCACTCTTAGTTATACCTGCAGACCAGGTGTTCATAGTGCGTTGTGTCCTACAAACAATAGAAACACTAATAAACATAAACCAATATCAATATTTTTCTTGGAATTTAAAATTGATTTCAAGAGCTCATTTACAGATTGTTAAAAATGATTATGTAGAATATTTATATTTGTACATTTAATTTTGAAATTGATTAGTTGAACTTGGTCACCGGTGCACTTGTATTCCTTCAATGTTCAGCTCTTCAATTGTCTGTGACTTTGTTTACATTCAGCCTTTAGAGTTTTCTTTCGATTTTTAATATGTTACCAAATATCCCACCATAGGCTCGAATCCCATAACTTGGTTACATATATCTCGAATCTAGTTTGTATCCCATAGCTCACATATTAGTTTTTCAATAAATATGTGTTATTTATTCATGACATGGAACCTTGAAAGTTGAGTGAATGGCTAATAATCAATTCTCGTAAATAGGTCTGTTAAAATATCTCTACTACGGAAAAAAACTATAATAAGTGAATTCTGAAAATTTATTTTGTTTTGGTAAAATTAATAAGGGGTGGTTTTATATTCAGGGCGAATATATATTTGAATTACTACTTTTATTATAGAACTATCTACCATCAAAGAATGACAATTTCTTACAGTTTTATATGAAATATATCTGTTTTAGATACCAATCAAATCTAAAGACGACGGAAGTAACAATAAAAACAATGAGACGAGACCGCTGTCAGAGTGCAGTGACAGCGCTGTCAACGGACTGGGGGACAATTGCATTCCTTTCCCAAGAACATGCGGAGCTAAATGGTGTTGCGTCGGAACCCTAGTAGTGTTCAACAGACCGCCAAATGCCAAGAGAATGTCACTCAAGCCGGAGAGCTCCACGCCTCGCTCATTATTGTCGCTGTCCTCTCCGATCATAGTGCCGGGGGCGTACAGATCTCTTTCTCCTCGATTGACAACGTCTCCGTCGCCGACAAATCCTGGTCTCTCTCAGATGCTGCACAGACCACCGTCACATTCGATAACCACATTTTATTTCCAAGATAGATGGGTACGCATAATAATATATATTACACTTTATCAAGTAATTATTAACTAATTATGATGATTAATAATTATTGGTAAGTATTCATTTCTATTAGTTTTATTAGTTCCATACTGTTGTATCGTGGGGTTACTGCCAAAAGTTGGTAAGTCTCGAAATCATGTTATGGAGTAATTGCAATTTGAATGTTTGACATGCCCTCTAAAATCAGGCATAATGGCGCGTCTACACGTGCATGGATTTACTTGCACCAATAGTGTATATTTTAAACTGTAGCGATAATAACTGTTTACAAGTAAAAGTGCTGACTGTCTCGCCAATCTCAATCTTCAAGAGTAAGCGAGCCGCGATGCTGTCATTGTATGGTACTATTTGACATATCGTGAAAATCGGTTAATTTCAAAATGAGTCTGCGTAGTTGGTTTTTTTACCGCCAGGTTCGCCATTATCGTTCTACTGCGCAGGCGTAGATATCGTATAGTCCAATTGTCGCGTGAATATCCAGAACTTTTTTGATCCATGCATGCAATCTTGCATTTTGCACGATAATACGTATTTACACATGAATTTTTTTGTTATGGCCGCAACAATATTTAATGCTGACAGTACGTTCCGACAGGATTTGGTTCTTTGTCTAGAATGCATTTCTAAAATATAACATATAAATTTGCCAGATGTTGTATTCCACTGTCTCGGTGGCTGATGCTCTGCCGTTACTCCACCATAAGTGTTTTACGATAACATTAATAAATAAACATCGTAATATAAGACAATCTGAAATAATATTATTGCCATATAATTAATAATAATATGATGTGTTTGTCTGTCCTAACAATTACTAAAAATCAGATACATATATGGTGATATGCTATATGAGTTTGCATCGTTAATTATTATTTAAAATGTTTTTCTTTGAAACCTAGAAATATAAGTGTGAACCAATGACATTATTAATGGACAACGCACTCAATACAGTAACTAGCAATTAAATTCACGCACAGCGACATTCGCACATGTATAGGTAGACGTCACGCAATTTCCATTATGCGATATCACGCATGGGGAATTTATAGCAATATCACCTTTATTGTAATGGCATTAGAATAGTGTTTCTAGGTGACAATGTTCATTTGAGCGAACCCGTTCGGCAGACCCGACTAAAAGCATCGGGAATTTATAGCAATATCACCTTTATTGTAATGGTGTTAGAGCAGATTATGCCATTTGGCAGACCCGACAAAAAAGTGAGTGTCATTTTTATTCCCAGATGATTCGTCCATATTAATGTCATTGGTGTGAACCCATTGTGATCAGTAGGTACTAGATATTTTAAACCATTATTCATTTCATATCGATCATGTAATAATTTTTACTAAATCATTCAGCATTTAAATTTTTTTATGTTAATTTAATTTTCCAGAAAACTCCATCAAGAAGAACTGGTAGTGGATTGCGTAGCGGAGGGAATCCTCATTTTACTCCTCGCATCACCCTTTATAATGCTGATCACCTTTTCTTCCTCAATAAACATTTGGCTGAGAAGTACACCATCAACAATAAATCCATCCCTGGTACAGCATGCCTCACTAATTCAATTAACAATGCTTTAAGTATCGATGACAACTTTTCCTAATAACCAGTGCTTTGATGAATCTTTGTAACAACCATAAACCTAGCTTTAATATAGGTAGATAGATATTTTATGTTAGACCTGCTTGTCTATTTGCGGGTTTAAGATGTACGATAACTGTATTTTTTTGCGCAATTCATTCATTTGAGTACCTTCCAGATGTCCGTTGTTCCATCGTCCAGTTGGTGACGTCCAGTGGGCAGCACTGAATTGTCCTAAACAATATATAAACATAAAATTGACAATATCATAAAATGTTAAATTACCATAAATTAATTGAATATAAATTGTTTTAACAGCTTCATTTTTATTACATTTTTGTATACTCAATGGACAAGTCGATTAGAGTTGTAATTTTTATGATGTTGTCAACTCGTGTGTGTACATTTTTTTAGATACAAACCACATGAAGTATGATCACATCTAAATTTTTGATATTACAGAACAAGATAGTATGGTTTATAAAACATTGATTAATCTAGTGTGATTAATCAAATACAGGGTGTTCGTCGGGAAGGTATTTTGTTTATAAGGTTTTTGTATAACTTTATGGAAAATGATAACAAAATGGTTTAATGCTAATAAATGTTTTATTGAATATTAGGAATTACGTATGGAAGACAATTTCAGCTAAATGTCCGCCTCTTTTAATCTCACAACTGCGGGCTCGTTTTACAATATTTTTCTTCACATTTTCATACATTTCAACCGATATTTCATCATGAAAGTTTTGTTTAAGTTGCTCAAGTGTTTCGAGGTTTTTGGCATAAACCTCGCTCTTTAGATATCTCTAACCCCACGATGGCTGCGTGGCTTAAGCGTCGGCCTATGGCGTCGTGGGTCCCAGGTTCGAATCCTGGGTCTGGCAAGTACACATATTGTTTTTCAATTTGTGTTTGGAGTCGGAGTATGGACCTAATAGGTTGAGCAAGTGGCTGACATCCACTTCTCGTAAAAACAAAATCTGTCAAAAACTTCCATTCTGTGGAGGCCCATATGATCCTATTAGGATCAAACATGGTTGAAAGAAAAAGAAGAAGAAAGGAAGTCCAGGGCTGCTAAATCCGACAACCGTGGAGGCCAATCGACATCACCATTTCTTGAGACAATTTGCTGTGGAAACCAATCTTACAGTAATGCCATTGTAACATTGACTGTATGTGAAGTTGCACCATCTTATTGGAACGATATGTCAATCAAGCCCAAAGCAGCCAATTCTGGTGTCAAAAAGTTAGCAATCATGTTACAATAACGTTCTCCATTAACAGTTACAGTAACGCCACGTTCATCTTCAAAAAAGTAAGGGCCAATGATTCCTCCAGACCATATAGCGCACCATACAGTCTATTTTAATGGATGCAAAGGTGACTGATGAATAATTTGAGGATTTTGTAATGCCCAGAACTGACTATTTTGTTTATTAACGTATACATTTAAATTTAAATGGGCCTCATCACTCATTATGATTTTTTTTCAAAACTTCACATAGTTTTCTAGTCGTCACAATAATTGATAATTGATTTTGATAAAATGTTTTTACGATTGAATACTTTTCCATAATAAATTTGCCACGTCTGTACTTTACAACTTCCAAATATGAACTGTCAAAATTCATATTTACCAAAATGGCGACCAAACAAAGTAGTAAACCTTCCCGGTGAACAACCTGTATATACAGAATTTTAAACACCCCCAGATCATATAATATATTGAATTAAATTCACAAGGAAGGCACTTGGGTCAATAGCTCAGTGATTAGAGCGCTCATATAGTAAGCGAAAAATGAGTTTTTAAGTCTAAAAATTATTCTAGTTCACTTTTATTATGTATGTTTTTGAGCATTATCCAAGTTATATATTTCAATAAAAAATGTTTAATTCTTAAATTTTATGTAGTCTTGAATAAAATATCATAATATTTAGGGAATCCAATCCCGAGCCAAAATTCTGATCCCGGGATTTCGGGATTACAATTTGACAATCCCGGGATCCCGGGACCAGTCCCGGGATTGGCATTTTTTCCATTGTTAATATATTTTTTTTATATTTACACATAACATTGATAAAATCGATCAAAAATAAATATAGTATAATTTATAATATTTAAGACAATTATTGTTAATATTGTATATCTATGTTCAATCTTGGAAAAACATAAGTTTAATGGAGTAAATAATATTAAATATATATATATATATATATATAAATAATAATGTGAATTTAATACGAGATTGCTGTTTCTGATAGTAAGACTTAATGAATGGATTAGCGAGATTTAAAATAGTAAATCAAATAATCATGGCGTACTTAAGGCTTTTCCGCTTCATAAATCTAATTAGTCAGCCAAAAATATGAAACTGCCATAAAACGTATGAGATCATGTTGGAATTACTTTGTTAAAAGTGTGAAGCATTGTTTTTTGTCAATCTTTCTCATTTTTAATAATTTATGTGAAAAAATAAAATGAATCGGCAATTTACACATGGGTATAAATCAAACTTCATTCAAACTCAGTTTATTTTGAATGTAGTAATTTTTTATTAAAAGTATTTTTCCTGTTATATTTTCGCTTTTATTTTATGTTCCATAAAAATTGATAAAAAAATCAATCCCGAAATCCCGGGATTATGTTTATCAATCCCGGGATTCATAGGTATTGAAAATAGCTCGGGATCCCGGGATTGGAATCCCTAATAATATTATATTGTCTTTCTATATAATAATATGTAATATAATATTCAATATAATCAATTTCTCGGCGGCTCTCGTGGTGCAGTACGTAAGGCGCTGGCCTTCCATCCCGGAGATCTGGGTTCGATTCCATGTGAGGTCAAAATATATTTACATAATCTAATATGTAAATTCCTCAAGCCTGGGAGTTTTACCACTTTTATTGGGCTTCACGGCCTGTTGTGGTGTTTAATAAAGAAACAAATAATAAAAAATAAATAAAAAAAACTATATATCATTGACAATGTCTTAGAGTTAAAACATTTATTGACTCAACCTTAACAAAATTTAATAAGTATACCATTGTATTTCAAAATAATTATGTATTTCCGCTCCATTAACAAGAATGCAATTTTTTGTAGACATGTGTGAGCACAATGCATCTGTAGCCGGCTCAATGGGTAGAGTCGATCTGATGCAGTCCTGGCAATTGTCCGCGCTCACTGGATCATCTCTGGAAAAATACAAAATGGAGCCTTCCTACTTTTCTCCCAATCCGTATAACTGTGATACCGATGATTTGATCAACTGGTCATTGCATCCGTTTGGATCGAATATGATACACGCATTGTAAGTATTATTTGTAAGGATAATTTGTTTTACCTTGCTACAACTAAGTACTATTAACAATATCATTGAAAGAACAAGAAAAATTTGGCAACACACCAATGTCACAAAGTCAAGCAAAATTATAGCTTTATCATTGATATTTTTCATATACCTCAGTACGTAATGCTATTTTTTTTTTTTTTTTTTGACCATGTCTGATCCTAATAGGATCATATGGGCCTCCACAGGGTAGAAGTTTGTATTAACAGATTTTGTTTTTTACGAGAAATGGATGTCAGCCACTTGCTCAACCTATTAGGTCCATACCCTGACTCACACACAAATTGAAAAACAATATGTGTACTTGCCAGACCCAGGATTCGAACCTGAGACCCACGGCGTGATAGTCCAACGCTTAAGCCATGCGGCCACCGTGGTAAACGTAATGCTATATGATGTGAAATTTTATCTAGATATTTTGACATGTTATAAGACATCTGGTTTCTGAGGAAGATTAATAGCACTTTGCCAGCTCAGAATGTTGCAAGGGAATGTTCTACAGCAGTGATTCTCAACCCTACGCCTACTGACTCATTTGTGTATTTTATAATTTAAAAAAAAAACAACAATATAGCTGTTATAATATTTTAAATGGGTTAATAAAAATAATCGCAATAAATATTTGTATTGGTTGATTGGATATACAGTATAACCCCTATTTTACGTTTTTTAAAGGACTGAAAAAAAAACCTAATTGAAGGGAAAATGTAAAAGGGGGGTATTAAAAGAACATTTAAATTGTATGTTTCTAAAAAAATAACGTTTTATTAAAAAACAACATTCAATTTAAATTTTTATTGAAATTTTTTTTATTTTTTATTAAAAATAAACCGCGAACTTGTAACTTGTAAGACTGATGACAGAATAATGACAGACGGAGTGTATACAAAATACAAACACAATGCCAAAAGAAAAGATGGCGACTAATGGACTAATCACTTTGTTATGCGCCGAACTTGGGCCAATCACAGCGTCGCTCGCCGAACAATCACCGTGCGCCGTTCCAAAGACACTGAGTTTTCCCTCCAAACACCTTACGCCGTTCGAATGTCACGACCCAATCATTGTCAAGCGCGCTTAACTCGCATATTTTGAATATTTCCGACGTAAATCGCTGGGAAGAAAAACGTAAATGCGGGTATTAAATGTACTGAAATACATCGGGACTGAAAAAATTACACACAATTGCCGGGAAAACGTGAATTCCGGGCACGTAAAAACGAGGTTATACTGTATTAAAATTATCATCGGTATGGTTGAACAAGCAATTTAACCTTTGGCGCTTTGTGAACCAGCAGTGCTGCCGCCCAGTCGGATAATGATCCAGAGTTAGTCTATTTATAGCTGTATGCATGCTCGGTTATCGCGATACACTGTTTTTTTTTTTGTGCTTGACATTGCTTTTTTTAGGACATGCCCAATAATGAGTAATCCAAATAAAATACAACGAATCTCAATTCAATGTAGATTAGGATGAATCATTATAGTTTAATTGAAATTAAGGATAACGGATGTGTTTAAAACTTCATTAATTTAGGGTTACTTCTTGACTAAGAATTGTTAAAAAAAATTGAGATAATATTTATTTGTCCAATATATTATGATATGTAGTTATTGTTCTCTGTCTAAGTTAAGTATAGAAGTTTCATTGGAAATAATAATTGACTGCCATTCCATTTTTTGATATAAATGTATTAATTAATGTAGTGTTCTCCTCTGTGTCAGTATCAATACTGGGTGACATCCACCTTCACGATGCTAGATTGCGAGCTGCCTCATTGCAGACTGTAAATGATTACTCAATATTATTTTATTTTAAATTATAATCTTCATACAGATCAATGACATCTATGATCACACGATAAGTTATAATTAAAACACAGTAGATGCCTGCAATGGCTAAGGAGTGAAAAAATCTTTCATCTTAACGGCCCACATGCTCGTCGTAGGTCAAAATTGAGTTTTTATTGTATTTTCAAACCATGATCCTGGACACTCCTTAAACGTTGTAGATAATCTATTTATATAATTTTTAAGCCTTATTATCCTTTATATTTATTTCAAACATTTGATGACTGCATAAAGTATTTTTGTTACATAAAATAGTATTCTTTTAAACCTCTTGCTCTAATGTTTTAGAATATAGTCATATTTCGGTACATGAATGTGCAGTGGTGTTAATTTTTTTTACGTTTATTAATTTTTAATCGCTTTTATAAAACCATTAGTATAATTTATGACGAGATAATTTTAGTAAAATATTTACGATAAAAAATTATATTGATAATCTCTGTGATCCCAGATTTGACAAGAATTAGGCATTTTATTATTCAAAAAATCGGCAAGATTAACACATTTGAAGATGATTCTAAAGAAACTTATTATAAGCTATGTCTTTGACTATTCAAGTGTGATAAACATCTTATGAATAATGATTGCTTTATATTAATTATTGACCTAAGAATAAGGTAGTGTTTTTTTGAAATACGCCATTTCTTTTGTCATTCCCCAGTGGTTAAGCTACAACATACGGCCGTAGCCATAAATTGACAAACTATAATTAAAGTAGGGAGTAAAATGATATTAACGCGCGTGTTTGAACATGTACCGTTTAAAAAAAAATAAAAAAAAATTCGGTTAGGTACATGTTCAAACACGCGCGTTAACATCGTTCTACTCCATATTTCAATTATAGTTTGTCAATTTATGGCTACGGCCGTATGTTGTAGCTTAACCACTGGGGAATGCCAAAAGAAATGGCGTATTTCAAAAAAACACTACCTTATTCTTAGGTCAATAATTATTATAAAGCAATCATTATTCGTAGGATGTTTATCACACTTGAATGGTCAAAGACAGCTTATAATGAGTATCTTTAGAATTATCTTCAAATGTGTTAATCTTGGCCATTTTTTGAATAATAAAATGCCTAATTCTTGTCAAATTTGGGATCACAGAGATTATCAATATAATTTTTTATCGTGAATATTTTACTAAAATTATCTCGTCATAAATTATACTAATGGTTTTATAAATGCGTTTAAAAATTAATAAAAGTAAAAAATCTTAACACCACTGCACATTCATGTACCGAAATATGACTATATTCTTAAATATTAGAGCGAGAGGTTTAAAAGAATACTATTTTATGTAACAAAAATACCTTATGCAGTCATCAAATGTTTAAAATAAATATAAAGGATAATAAGGCTTCAAAATTATATAAATAGATTATGTACAACGTTTAAGGGAGTGTCCAGGATCATGGTTTGAAAATACAATAAAAACTCAATTTTGACCTACGACGAGCATGTCCCCCCTTAATTGTGCTATAAAAATCAGTTGACAGAAAGATTTATTTTGTCGGTTTCTGTGTTTTCACCTTTTAAACAGAGGTCAGTTTACAATCAATATAACTCATCATTTTAAATAGTAACAATATAATCACATAACATTCAGGGATTGTGTGCATTGGCCATTATTATTTCATGCACAAGCTTTTTGAGTATTCTGCATTTTAAGTATTAATGTGAGATATGTACGTTTACGAATAATATATTTTGAATTTTCAGAATCAACCATTACGCAAAAAGTGCAGACATACAAATGGCAGCTATGCTCTGTTGCGCATTTAGTATTTATTACAACACCCATATGACAGGCAGTAAATCCAGTGATCTTTCAACAAATTCAAACGTAAGAATATGCATTCAATTTTAGCAAATAACAAATTCATGTTTGAAATAAATTCACCAAAGGAAACTAGATCAAGATTATTATTATTATTATTATCATCATCATCAGGAGCAGCACAAGCCGGGATCCTAGCTTCATCTGCCGCTATCCATAATGGTCACTTTCCAGTTCGGTATACAGCAGTTATTGGAAACTCCATTTAGCCAACAAATTGTTTGCCACTCGACATAACTCGCGTACCCAGCGCAGTCTTAATCAATTGAACTGTACTGCTATCTTCGTAGAGACCATAAAGCTCTACATTGTATCTTAATAATGCCGTCTGTGAATCCCCGATTGGCCCATAAATATGGCACAAAATTTTTCTTTCATTAAATTTCAGAGCTAATGTCCACAAATTTTATAATTTTCTTAAATACTGGAGTACATAGCTTTTTTTTCGCTCACATAATACTGTTGTTAATTTCCACAGTTATATCATTATGTTGGTTCACGAGCGACCATAAATAGACAGAACTGTTGACCATATTAAACGTGTATGTACTGGTGTCCAAACTAGGTGTGGTTTATCATGATGTGATAAAAACTGCCATATAATATATTTTGTTTTGTATGCTAATTCTGACATGGTAATGATATCTACAAGTATATGACACTTATTATGTTTCACAGGGCAGTAGCAGTTCGCCATATAACACTATCCATAACCTGAGTGAAATCAATGTAGACGGCTGGGGTATCCCGATTTCTAAACAAGATCGAACAAACTCGTGTTCAGATTCAACTGATGTAAACCCCAGCTATTATGAGACCTCCTTGAATATTCTCGGAAAGTGTGAAGAGACACCTACTTCTCCTGTTCTGGATCCATCCATCACACATCTCTACCAGTGTTACATGCGAGTCTACGCGGATATATTGCATCGATGGAATTTACTGGAAGCCCGTGCTGAGGTATGTTCACTTATTTGCAAACTTTTCTCCTACTTGTTTATACCTTAGACCAGTGCTTCTCAAACTCAGTGGGCCGTAGAATTTCTGTGGGGAGCCGTGAAATGTTTCAGTAGAACTGAAAATATAAGATCACATTGTGATAAATAAAATAGTTTATTTTGCGGCGGAAGGGGGACCAGGGATTATTTTCAGATTTTGGGAGCCGTGGTATGAAAAAGTTTGGGAAGCACTGCTTAGAAAATAGGGCTAGCTTGTAATGTCACGCTTTTTTTAATTAATGCAGTGCTGCATCCTGCACCTCTTTCCATTTTGACTGTAGTTAGTAAGTCGCTCTTTTAGGAAGTCGTCAGTGTTCTATTACTTTGTCGAACAAGAACTTCTTGTCCATGTGGTAAAACTGTGAACTAACAAACCCCTCCTGTGCAGTTAATCGCACTTCGGGTTTCAAATGAGGGATGCCACCAAATTTATCATTTCATTTTACTTTTCCGTGGTGTACGAGTCTATCAAGTTACGTAATTTGGTGCTTTTTATAATAAAAATATGTCTAACACCATCAGGAGTGATGTTAGAATCATTAATAGTAAACTTTTGGTTTATTGCGAAAAAGAAATGGAGTCATATCTAAAAAAAGACCCGATACATTATTTGAACACACATTGCCGCCATGACAGGTACGTCACTGAGAAGTTTTCTATATGTGACTACGGCGACTTCCTGTTAGAGATCGTCCGAGATCTTGTCGGACAATAAATTTTATAGCTATAATTTGGTATAAATTTGGTTGTTAAGTTTGTCAATTGCAAAGTCCAATGGAATGTTTGTTGAATATATTCCTCTGTATAGTGTTTTTTATTAATAAAATTAAAGGTATAATGCACGTGTTGACAAAAGAATAATTTAAAAATGTGTTATAACCACGAACATTTCATGTACCAATATATGGCTTTATTCTCAATTTATTTCAGACGACAACCCTTTTATGGTATTAATATATTTAGACGACAACCCTTTTATGGTATTAATATATTTTATATGATCATGAAATATTGATTTCTAGAATAAAATAATGTAGGGTATTAATATTGGCATAAATATAGTCGACACTCATAAATACCCTAAAGACCTTTATGCAGCACATCGGCCGTTATTAATTTATGGAATTGACTGTTTGGGTAAATCTAAAATTATTATGTTGAAATGCTTGCGATTTTTAATAGATGTAGTCAATAATAGTGTGAATATTTCTACACCCCTCCCAATCCCAAATAGCTTGTAACTAATTTAAATGTTAGTCCATTTTATCAGTCTCAATTTTGTGTATTTAGGCACCATCTAACAAGGTTTTGGATGACTGTTCACATTATGTTTATTGTAAAATAATAAAACTTATGCAGGTTAATTATGATGTATACATATTACATAGAATATGTTGAAGTCTTCTTAGACTGGTGAGAAGATATACCATCCGGAGCCTCGTCATAAAACCAATCAATTTTCATTGCAGGTAATGAAACAGGTGTTCAGCGGTGTAGAACCCAAACATAGCGGGGTGGAATTAGTCAGCGAATGTCACCGATGCAACATTGTCGTGAGAAAGGGACGCTGTACCAACTGCTCATTGGTCGCGTTCAATTGCGTCATCTGCAATATCGGGGTGAGGGGGTCGGCGAATGCTTGCTTGATCTGCGGTCACGGTGGACACACCGCTCACTTGGAAGAGTGGTTCAATAAATACAATGTGTGCCCCACCGGCTGCGGATGCCGGTGTCTCATTGAAACCGGCAACGTAATGGATAGGTAACACCAAAGTAACCGTCTAGTTAAAAATAACCTCTCTACAGAAATCATTATCTTCTTACTCATCTACACCTACATGCAGAAGGACATTTCCCTCTGTCCAGTGTCACAATCCGCACATTTTGCCATGATAATCCTGCCGCCTACAGATCACTCTTGTAGTGTCACCACAGTGTGGGCGATAGAATTGATAGGGTAGAACCGCTATAATCAATATCCGGAAGGTATGCCATATTATCATGTTTACAATTCCGTACTGTGATGGCAGACAGTTATAACTACAGTTTTTTTCATTTTTTAAGTTTTCTTCCATAATGTGTTCCAAATTGTACATCCTTTGATGTGACAAAATATTAGAACTGCAACTTTATTGGTTACAAAGTACCTAATGTTAAAAAATATCTGCATCTGACCAAATGTGAAAAAAAGTCATATGGCAAAAAGATATATCTGCTTAAAAAGCAAGATGACAATAAAACTTCAATATTTTTAAAACAAATGATTAAAGGTTTGTGTTGGGATGCTAATTCCGCTTATTTTGATATAAAATACTTTAAAATAATAAACTAACCTGTCAGTCTGATTTAAAAACTTTGTTTTTGCTCTCCTGTAAAATTGTGTAAACAGAAGTTATAACCGTCTCCCATCACAGTACTGAACTAACTGAAGTGTAATTGCATTTTTCATTTGTAACAATACCTATAATATATGACACACGATATGTCACTTGAATGCAATATAATATATTACCATGTAAGCACGTGGATTTGATACAATTTTATTAATGTAACAAAATACTACTTCTAGTCATATGTACAATGTACAAACCGTGTAGCAGAGACTAGTTCGCATCTTTGAATTCCGCAGCTAAATCAATCATCTTCTCTACGATCCAATGTAGACCTAAGTCGCCTGTCAAAGAGGTATCTTAACAGATTTTTTGTATGAGAAATGTTTGTTGACCATTCATCCAAACACGCATTCAAAAAACATCATGTTAATTTACCTGAAGTAAGACTAGAACCCACAAACCATGACTTCATCATTCTGTCACTCATATATCCTGGCCGCTATCAAATACGCATCTTCTTTTTCCAATTGATTTGTATGTTTAGATTACAGCGAATGGACCGACTACACGTAACAACCAATCCTCATAAAATTTTATTTAGATACCACTCATTTCATTAATTTAATAAAGCAATCTTTCAAATTCACATATCGTGGGTATTCTGCGAAAAAGCACTAAGTCAAAATTTTGCTGTTTTGACTTAATGATGAGGTAATCTTATTAAGAGTACGCTCTTTAGTCTACAAAAACACACACAGTCATATCTATAAAACTGGCGAAGATAATTTATGTTATAAGTCAAAAAGACATACATCTATTCAGAGAAAAGGCACTAAATGGACTTAGACTTACTAGGAAAATTCTGCGTGCGAAACTGCACTAAGTCATACTCAAAGCAATATCGCAAAAAAGAATTTGCCTTTTATATATATAAAATAAGTTAAGACCGTCCAAACTTTCAAACTCGATTATCTCAAAACTAGTATTTTTGACTTAATGCTTATTCGCAGTATACCCACGATATATAACTAATACAAATAGAAGAATAAACTCTTTACTGTATTTATTAATTTATTGTTTTTAAAATTTATTTATTCGGCCAAATGAATTGATTATTTTTAAATGTAGTATTGGTGCAATTACATAATATGACATGTTTTTCTTTTATTGGTGGAGTTTCTTGTTTCGTATAAATATTATATAATATTTCCATGTGAATTTGAATGATATCATTTTCCAAATACAGCATTTAATCTTATGTAAAATGAAAATATTTGATCACAGAACAATATGTTTAAGTATGTGAAGTGCATTGGCTCAATATAATCATTCTTTTGCTATTACTAAATTCTATTTCAAGTCTAGTTCTTTCGTCATTTATGAAGTACCATCATATAATTGTACATATTTATATAACCAAAGACAATATTATATCATTTTGTACATATATTATTATTTCATCAGAATAATTACGGAAAATATCAACAACATTTAATCACTAAATTAAAGATTATATTACTTTGGAACCTTACAACCTAACAAATATTCAAAATACATCAGTGCATCAAATTATGCGTTTTATTCATTGTCAGCCTATTTTTGTGATTTTGACCAATTTATTTAAATTTAATTGTTTTTATTCACCATACAATGCAACTAGTATCACTAGTTTACCATACATAGTTGATAGTGTGAATTCATGACCCAATTAACTTTGCTAAATTTGATTGACAATTAAGTCGCTTAGTCGCCAAACCCGCTCTGGGCGATTTTTCAATAAAATTAGTTTTGAATGTACATATGTGCTATGTCGATAGGTCTATCAGCCTATCGAGGTGTGAGTTTTAAATTCCGCCCTGTTTCGTCAAAGAATCAAAATGAATATTGACTTCAGTCGCCAAACCGCTCTACATAGCCGACCAATCAGATGTCGCGATTCAAACCATACGTTTAAATCGCTATACAAATGTCACCACTACCAGTATCAACATCATCGTAAATGCGCAAAATAGTCTTTCGTGATTTACTCGAAACTCAAAAAATCTTCCAGAGCGGATTTAGCAACTGAGCAACTCAATTGTAGTAAGAAATTCACACATCTGGTAGGTTGTATAAACACAATGCAATAATGAACTGCTCACTGAGTTTGAGGATTAAAAATATACATGTGTAAATAAAATCAAATTCTTAAATTACATCTTTAAAAATAATGCAATATACATTATATTGTGAGTATGTATATTCAACTATCTGTTGATAAATTTTCAAAGCATAATTCGCATATTGAATTTATTTTGGATGACAAAGTTGCGTATTGTGTCTGAAGACACCACTGTGGCGTGACGTATGTATATAACTACTTAAAAGACTCCACATTGGCGTGAGCGGTGGGTAACGTGTTTAAAAATAATAGTCGCCATGTCACTATAATAAATATTACATAGATTATTTTTGTAATACCTCAATTTTACATTTTT
The DNA here is from genome assembly GCF_057557595.1 of Rhyacophila brunnea. Classification (NCBI taxonomy): domain Eukaryota; kingdom Metazoa; phylum Arthropoda; class Insecta; order Trichoptera; family Rhyacophilidae; genus Rhyacophila; species Rhyacophila brunnea. Next base: position 31,522,356 of record NW_028233170.1, on the reverse strand, counting down.
TTATGTGTAATTAATATTATTGTATATTCTAAATTTTGTTAATAAAAAAATGTCAATGAAATCAGTGCTGTGTTTTCTCTGAAATTTTCCCATAGTTAATGCTTTGCTGTGAGTGTATAGGAAATTAAATGAAACACATTTTGGAAAATTAATTATTTATTTCACAAAGCATAGAAAATTTGTGATTTAAGGCTAGTTAGTGTCAAGTAAATTTTATTTAAAAACTGTTAAAAACCTACTTTTACATATTTTTACACAACCAATGAAATATAATTCTTGTGCAGTGGTGAATTGAAGAAATTTGTCATGAAATCTATATTAGTGAAAAATGGAGAAACTACATTTTTAGGAAAAGTTTCATATTTTGTATAAATATATTATGACTGTCAATATTTTTAGTCGAGTCTATTAAAGTAGATTGCTTTTCAGAAAGTTGCTTTGACTATATTTTTAAAACAATATGTACATGTCTGAAATGCCATTGAGTGAAAGACGTCATTATTTTGTAGGATACATACTTTGATTTTGTTTCATATAATTGAAGGCCTTGGGATAAAATTATAGTGAGAATTCTGATTATGCCATATTATATGAGAATCGCCTCTAACATATTTTTCAAATAAAAATATTTAAATCATGTTTTCGGACCACAGTATCTAAGATAAGAGTCTAAAAATGTCTTGTGATAAATTGTTGATGGCAGGTGAAATGTCAGATAGTTACTAGGGTACAACCAATTTTTAATATATGAACTTAGCGGAAGATACCTACATTTTGTTTTAATGTACATATTTCATTTATTTATAAACAAAATTTTAAAATGATTTTTCTCAAACTAAGTATATAATAATAAATGATGGGGCACTGTTTTATCCCGAGTCCTTCAATTGTTTGTTCGGTTTATAGACAGTATGAGTAATTGATATTAACATAAATGTATATTATGTTTCACTTTTTCGATTTCATACGTCATAACTATTTAATTAGGACAACATAAATTCTCATTTACGTAAGGACTTTAGTACGACAAGAGGGAAAATAAAAAAACCTTTTTTTAAGACTAAGCTGTAACTATGAATAAAGAGTTTTTATATTATTTATTCAAAGACAATTCTGACAAAATTGTTAGATGTCTCATTTTCTCTATGGAATGTTTACTAAAATGATATTCTGTATGAACCATTACATTTTTTTTGTTTACAATTATTTCACTGTAAATATATAGATTACAATATAGTATAATATCCCAGGAGGCACTTGGCTATTGCTATGATTTTAAAAAACTAGCACATGTTGGGCTTTCCCTTGTCGTATAAAAGGTATCAGATGTGATAAAAATAATTTTAAAGTGACAGTACATATCAATATAAATCGAGTCGATTGAAAGTATACAGTAATGTAGATAATAAGTAGGTTCATATTATAAATATCGAGTGAAGAAATAGTTTTTTCGCGTGAATTAAACACAATAAGCTTGCAACCAAATTGCATTACTATGAATATTAATTAATAACATTTTTTTTTTAATATCAATATTTTCATTTGCGATTCTCTAAATATTTACACATGTTTAAGGCAAGAAACCTTTGTTTTTTTTACAAAGTTATAAATCTATTTGACAATTTTCAAACGGCTATTTTTAGCGATTAGTATTTTGTTTTTTTAATTAATGAGTATTATATCATTTGATAATGAAGTGATTGGTCGTTGAAATATAGTAATAAAGAATATATTATTACACAGAATCAAATATTTAGTAGGTACCGTCTCTAGTGTAACTAAAAAGCATACTACTGAAGACTTTGTAATTTTTTTCAATGAAAACAATTAGGTACTCCAACGTTCCGTACTCTGATAATTTTAACAATTTCAATTAAGTAATGTAAATCATGTTTTCTATATTTTTTTAAGAAAATAAATAATTAAAACAAGATTATTTAAAACTAGAGGCAAAAATGGATTGTTCCAAAATGTACATTATCATTTCTTATACGGCAGCTTAGATAAGCAGTTTTTAATAATATTAATGTGATGTGTATTCAATACCTCTCCTACATGCACCATAAAAATATACAAATAATATCAATGATTTATGTCTCACTTTGATTATTTTTTAGTACTTACTACAATATAATTACTATCTATGAAATCTTTCGCATAAAAAAAAAATATTTATATTATTGCACATAATATCATTTAATCGATATAGATAATATCTTCGTCGAATCTTATCAGGTCAGATAAGTAGCCGCAATATAACCGTTTAAACAGAAAACTAAAATTGATAAAAAATCTAATAAGACTGCGATAATATTAAAATTAAATTTATAAAACATGTTAATTATCTTTTAAATCGATAGCATAATGAATAATAAATCATATAACATTCACATACCTTTAAGGCTAATTATGTTATTAAATGTGCATAGAAAACTATCTTCCAAAAAAATTCAAACCTTCCCTAATCACAATACACTCAAAATTTCAAACACTTCATCACAATATGAAAACTCGCAAACTATATCTCTCGCAATCGTTATTCAACCCTTCTTTATAGCAAAATGGTAGCACCATATTATGGGTCACCATAAATAAGTATAAAGCCGCCTATAGCTAGTTAAACAGCAATGATGCTTTGGCTCACACATTTATATTTTGGCCCAAGATCCATCGCTCCAATTCAATACGACATTCTGTATGCTTTTGAAATTACGATGGGTACCTACTTTCTTTAACCCTGAAAGCTGTCATGCAAGCTAAATTTTCTTCCGAGTCTCTCGAGACATTCTTCATACTATTAACAGTGAATTTTACAACCATTTTCAACTATTTTCATATTTAATAGTGACTAGGAAAACAAAATAAAATATGTTTTGATTTTATTTTATCCATAAATAATCACAACATTGTTCATAAAAAAATATTTTAGTTCAATAATTTATTTAATGTACTCAAAACAATGTTTAATCTTAGGGATCGTCCATAAATGACGTCACATGATTTTCAGTAGGTATTTATTTTCCCATCGTCACACTTAGTCACAAAATCTTTTACCCCCTTGTCTAAATATTACGTCACATTTTTTGAACAATGTGTTAACAAAAAAAATGAGTTTATATTTTATCAGTTTTGTGACATTACCTTGTCTACCCGTTCATCAAAAATCATCACTTTATATCATAACCAATCCCCCCCCCCCTTAGGTCATGATGGACGACCCCTTAAGTATCTATGGCCATGGCTACGATAATTATCCATTTAATATTCGGCCCCACAGTGGCGTAGTTAGTGAAACCCCTATCTCTGGTTTGATCCTGCATCACATATTTTTCAATGTGTCTAATCCAGAGTAAAACCCAGTGGATTGGGCGAATAGCTAACGACTATAATAAGTTGAGGTATTGATGTTTATAACTTTAATCACTATTGCTTCACATTGTTACTATAAGTCATAGACTCATAGACATAGTCAATTTAGTGGTTTGTAGCCCATATAGTGATATAAATAATTCATGACCATGACTGTTCATAGCTAAGTACAACGTTTAACAAAATCTTTATTGAAGAACAATTATTTTCAATTTTACAAATCAAAATAAACAAATTACACTAATAATTCAAAAGTATGTTAATGGTTTATCGTCAAACAATATTAATATTATGGTCTTATCTTATCATCCCATAGTCTGACCGAAACATTTTGACCGGCGGTAGAATGGAAAACTACTATCGCGTGAGGGAGATAGCACTACACATCCTAGATTCAAATAGAGATGGTGATATACACAAAACACTTTGGCAATATACACTAGCGCCATCCTTCGCTAGCCGAGATGCCTTCGGTCTGACTACAGTATTTGCCATAGGTATAAAAAACAAAAACATTTATAAATACTTTTATTTTGAAATAGTTTATAAGTACAAAATCTCTTCTTCTACAAAGCTATGGTTTTAAGCATAGGTACTCAGAAGGCAAGAATTTACATTAATTTTTTTTTTTATTAATGAAGTTTAATAGGAATGTTTTGTTTCTTTTCAAAATGTAGATACCTACTGTTAATATTAATTTATAATTATTATTGACTATCAATTTAATCATAATATAAAATTAACATAAATCGGATTTCTAAAAGCCAGAGTTCGGGAAGCACTGTTCTAGTACAACTCTTATTTACAATAAAATATATGGAAACAAAATTATTTTTGGGATATTTCAAATAATTACTAATAAATATATCTACTTGAAAAACAAAATAGATCAATTATTATTTGATTCGGTCACTTCTACCAGAATTACGTTTGCTTATAGAGTACTCATTCAAATAGGTTCAGAGCTAGCCGGATTTATTATATTTCTCTTCTTATTTTTTCTTATCAAACTAAGGGCTAAGACACCGTGCTGACTCTCGCTCGATTCAAATTAAATTCATTTGGAATCAAGTTAGACCTGGTTTGACGTGCCACCGTCCGGATCGATTTTCAGCACCGCGTGTCTTGGCCCTGAGGAGTTTTGTATGACTCGAAAAATTATCAGTATGTGAAAAATACTCCTATAAATATTTTCTTTCTCAGGAGATAAATATCCACACTATTTTACACCGATTATGAATTCAATCATACAAAACTCCTGTTTCAGATTCTTACAATATTATGAAGATGTGGCTGTCAAACTCCTACTATTTGATCAAGCGAAAGCATCTGCATTCGTAGGTTACAAGGGGGAAATTACCACTAGTTTGTTTATTATTTTTCCACTATACGGGTGAAGATGTTTCAAAGACGAGTTGTCCTATTGTAGCAGCTATAGAATAATAAAAAACATTACTAATCAAGTCTAAAAAATATCACAATTGTCTATTTTTAATCAATTTATGTTCTAAAAATCATATTTCAAAAAGAATACTACTGAATAGATATATCGGTAAACTATCTGTCAATAATTATCTGCATTTGTGACTAGGATTCACGTATAGACATACCAAAAGGTGTTATCCGCTGGCCACATTTGGAATAAGTTATGCAAAACTACAAGACTGTCTATTGTATTAGATTTTTGTTTTGCCACTGTATGTATCTTCCTCCTTCCTCCTTCAGAATTTCGAGTCGTTGCACAGAGTTATGTCTAAGTGATGGCAAACGGTGCTCAGAGTAAAAGCATATAATACAATTATCTCTAGAGAATATCCTCTGCAGACAGCCCAAAATATCAAAGAAAATAAAGGAAGAACACGCAATGACAATCTATAAACTTAATACAATAACCGTGAAAGTCTCTAGAGATTTAAAATTGTGTTTAAGAATATCGGTCATGTTTAGGTTTACCTAAAATGGTAAAGATTTTCAATTAATTTTAAAAATATCTGCAAAACAATATTTCTCAATGTCACTTCAGCGCATCTATTATATACACAAGACAGCTATCGAGGGTAGTTTTGTATCAAAGTATTAGCACTTATTGTAACAATTACAATAAGTTAGTTGTAATTGTTACAATAAGTGCTAAGTTTTAACAGCACCTCTCTTGGGTGTGCTAAATTTTATAGACAGTTTTGAATCTTTAGACGGCTAACTTATTGTAACAATTAACATATGAAAAACTACCCTTGATAGCAGTCTTATGTGTAGAATAGATGCGCGTATCAATCACCACGTATGTAATTTTTAGTAACATTTCTGGAGAGACAAACCATATATCGTCGCCGTAGATGTCAAGGGAGCCAGTCCACAAAATCATAATGCTGAGAAATATGCGCGCAAAGATTTTGTGTGACAAAAAAAAGTAACATTTTTTTATTGATTTTTTTTGTTTTTAAAGATATAACGGTGAAACTTTGAACATAGAATATACTTTATGGTGTTATCTTTATATTATTTTGTACAAATAACTAAAAAAAATAGTATGTTAGAAGTTATGTGTGTTATATCTCTTGACCACTGAATATTGAAATGTACAGTTGGCACACGTGTGTGGTAGTCAAAAGAGTTTTGTGGCTTAAATCCATTGACCACTGCATCTTTGATGATTTTAAAATGCTTTTGTGTACTTTACTCATTTTCGCCAAATTTGTGGCTTGGCTCCCTTGACATCTACGGCGACGATATGTTAATAATAAAAATTTCCCAGCAAATAAAAATTTATTTTAAGAACCATTACCAAAACGTAATAAATGACATGCTTTTGTTCCTCTTGAATAAATCCGTGATTCCAGTGTGAATGCAGATAGATTTTATAAAAACATCACCAACTTATAGTTCACAAATATTCTACAATATATCCTAAACTACATAAAATTCTACTTATTCAATAAACTATGGGTGATTCTAAATATAGTGTATATCTTGTCTAAATTAGGATAATATGTTCGGGGTTTCAAAACTAAGACATATGATCTTATGGAGCTCGAATAACTTCATAAAACACTTAATCACGCTCGATACTAAAGTCACTCTCCTGTAAGACTATTATCTATGTGTTTACATATTTGTAATACATAGTATTCTAAAAATAATCCACCCTTTTTAATTTACTTTTTAATAAAAATAAAAACTATCATTAATAAAATTACAACAATAGATACTAAATTACATCCAGAGATTTTAGAAACCTTAAATGTATCAATAATTTTATTATTAATTAATGAATGTATATTATTCTATATTCCGAAAATACATTTTTCTACTTTTAAACAGTTTCACAATTTTATTTTAAAAGATTATTTATATATTAATGTAGAGTCAATATCATGAAAAGCAACAAAATTTACTTGTCATATCTATAATTATTATTATACCAGCATTTATTATAGTGATGAAAACAAAATATTTCGTGTGACATACTAGAAAAATTTTACTTAATTTGAACATTTTCTTTCTCACACATAGTGTTAAAAGGGTGATATGACTGATATGTAATACCAGTGTATTCGATCATTGGAATTATTTTTTATGTCATACAAAACCTTTTATAGGTGTTCAATGTTCATTGTGATCTCTTAGAAGGAACAATGTAAAAATATGATGATCATACCTTTCAAGGAGTCTCCTCTTCAACTCGGGTGGATATGTAACATAAATATAGTGTTCATTTTGGCCGAGTTCGTTGAGGTCGGCCACCGTGTAATATTCCTCGCTATACATGGTTCCTCCGGGGCCTGCATGCCCTGCCATGCCCCGCACCGGCGAAGAATGAGCCGTTGCAGATGCACTGTTACTCCCTAAGCTTTTGTCGTCCGAACTGTATGGTTTGGTAATAATGAATATAATAAGTAAATACTGAATTAAGCCAAGTCAGACTAAGCGAACGCAAATAACAACTAATGGAATATTTTGAATCATAAACAAATCCCCCAATAAATCACATTCAAAAGCTGCATTGAATAAGTTCTTTACATGGATACTAAATACTCCTGTATTGACATTTAAATATTTGCTATCTGTTAATCTGCCGCTACTACATGTATTCAAATTATATATGTACAATATTCATGGAAAATGAGTGACTTAAATATGTATATAAGTCTTCTCATCAATTACATGTCATGTCGCTTTGTGATTGATTAGCTCATTCAAGTCATGAACAACAAAATGTCTACTCGAACGCGTTCAGAGAGAAATCTCTGGCTCGCTCCTGTTTTAAAAGTGTTTACGAATCACGTCCACTGAATACTGGAAATGTAGGTTTTAACCACAACATCATGAATCGTCAGTTATGACGCATGCGCGGAGAGGATTATGTATGACTGATTATGAGAATTTCTCATTAAGTATAAAATTGATGAAATGTTGTTTCATCCTGTACTTGAACTAATACCATGATAGTCGATAGTTTTAATGCCTAAAAGTGTATAATTTATATGAAATGATGGATTATACTTACTCGAAAAGCACCCATATAATATAGTAACACATGCAGATACCGAGGGTCAGCACTGTTGTTATTCCGATAACAAGAGGCCACGGGAAAGGCCTCACTGAAGTGGCAGCGTCCTCCCAGTAACGATCACAACTCAAATACCAGCACACGGCTCGATTCATCTCTTCTGCAAAATTCAATAGTGTCACTATCACTATCATCATAATGACAATAATATTGTTTTTTCAAAATAACAATAATAATTGTACTAATTTTTTTTTTTTGTTAAAGTTGGATCTTTACAATGGTTGTTCATTTTTGACAAAACAAACCTAACAATCAAGTAGTATTCTAAGCTGCCTCATTGTTACTTTTGTTTCACCAAAAATAAACACTTAGAACCTTGTAGAGTTCTACACTCGCGAAATGCATTAACAGTAATTAAATGCACATGAAGCTTGGGCAGAAAAATCAGACGCAATCTCATTTTTACTAAATATATTGTTAACTTTTGTAGTATTCTTTTTTCTTCCTTTAACTGCCGCCCACAAGCAGTGCATGGTATACCTAGCCGCACAGAATGTCAATCATTGGTACTTAAAATTAATTTATTATATAGGATTGTTTAATAAATTTACCTTCATTTTTACACTGAATATTACAATTTTTAAATTTATTATTTCTACTTAATATTTGATGACAGAAGATTTTCAAAGCAAATAAATCTAGCATTTGCTGCCATTCGCATTATGCGCTGATGTGGAGTGGGCAAGCTAAATTCTATTAACCTAAATTACAAATTAGTTATTTATTAATAATGATAAATGATGATAATACTGAATTTTATATAATATTAAATTCAAATTAAAGTCCCACACCACACCACATTTACTCCCATAGAAGGCAGTACTGGGCAACTTATAACACAATATTTTATTATCTAATAAAAGAGACAAATAAGAGTTTACCCTCAATTTCTTTAAAATCGTGCACAGATAAATGTATGATCAATCCGGCAATACAGTCTCTCACAAGTAATTCACACCGAGTTTTCAGTTTCTGCAGGTCCTCAGGATTGCAATTGGCTTTTAACTTCTGCAATTCTGACATCCTTTGCTGCTTTTGATCGACTGGAGGCAACGCTGAATCAACCATGTCTTTGTCGCACAGCTCAGATGTGCTATTTTGTTCACCGTCATTTTCATTTGCTTTTCCTTCCCCGTCATCTATACAAAGAAATGAAAAATGTTATTTATTCACCATTATAAATAATTTATGTATCATTAGAGACCTTCGATATCCTATTATCAATATGATTATTAAAACAATGCTTTTATACGTAGTAAGAAGATTATGTTCAGTGGGGACAATCTTCAATTGTTACAATACAAGCGAATACCTTCTGAATTTTCAAGATCGTCATCGGACTTCGTGGGCTCTGAAGCTTTTGGGCAATTGTGGTGTTCGATTACTTTAGATTTCTTTTTTAGCTTCTTGCTTTGCTGTTCGTTAGTTTTTAAAAAAATTCTGGCAACCTCTCTGGGGCCCGATGTTGCCAGGGCGGTTCGATAAACCGTCGCTTCTTGCCATATTTCAATATCCGTACTCGGAATACTACTACCGTCCATTCCCAAAGAAGCGTCTTGAGAAATTAGAACTTGGCATCTCATAATATCACAATAATCCGCTAAACAAACTGCATCTTCTGCCTGGAAAAAGAATAATCAAAAAATATCCATTAGTTACAAAGAAAATCCAGACAGTCATATTATAATGAAATTTCAGAATTGGTCCAAGACTTTTCATCGATTCATCAAATGCTTTTGAGGGTGGGCACGATGACTCAAATGGATCACTCAAGTTGTTGCAATGGAGCTCTTTATAAGGTTTATGAAGGAGCCCCAGGAGATGCAGCGAGACTGAGTATGACAGATCGGGCAGAGAGATAGCGAGAGAGCTTGTGATAAAATATCCCTGTAGAATGGTTGTGTAATTGGTCACGGACCAGAACGAATTGTTTCACCAGCTTAAATAAGTTTGTATGTTAAAAAAATGTAGTCACAACAATTGACTAAACACTACAATAGATATTCAAGTTTCTAGACTAAACAGAATTCCAAGTATTTTGGATAATTGAAGAGACGCATTTCATCAGAGTGCCTTTTATACAAAGTGACTTGTCAATCTGGGTCTTCGTCGATACGTTATTATATGGAATCTGGATAATTAATTTTCAACTAAACTGAAATATGTGTTTTTGTCACTCACTTTATTAATTTTACTTTTATGCCTGTTATCAAAATGGCTGTCCAAGTATTTCTCTTCATAGAATGACTTCCCACAAAAGCCGCATGTCCACTGCGACGATCTATGTTGGAATTTAGCCGCATGCTGCGGCCCAAAAATATCACGTAACGGATGGAAGGGACACTCCAGCGGTAGTTTCACCTGGTGCTTTTCTAACACGGGTATCCATTTATTTTGAACTATTTTGCGAACAATTTTAGCACTGTCTCGAGAACATGATATCTTGAAAACTGTTGGACCAGGCCATGGTATTAGTGACAGCAGAAATAATACTAATACCTGAAAAGAGAATAATTGTATTAAATCTCACAAAATTGTAAAATTATTGGGTGACAGGAATACATAAGTATGCCTCGTAAGGTTACACGACCGAATTTACAAAGCTTGCGAATAAAAGTACCAAAACCATGAAGAATTCACATGATTCAAGAATTTAGCATTCATTATTCAACAACATTTTTGAATTAATTTCAAAAAAAAATCGGTGCCAGACAGGACTCAAACCTGCATCTGTCGGATTGAGACAACACCTCGGACACATAATTATTGGTTAATTTCGTCGTAATTACATATAGTACAGGTAGCTAAATTGATAAAGCACATTGGCCGGAATCTAAATGGATGCGGGTTCCAGTCCCGTCAGGCACCAGTAATTTTTTCTAAGTGGTAGTATGTTTCTGCGGTATTTCCAAATTATGTATTGGTTAGGATCAATCCTAATGGCAGTGACATCCCCTCCAAATAGGCAGATCACGCATTACGTTGAGTTAGTAAGTACTTGTCACCTACAGTGAGACTGGAACTCGCAACAATTTTGAATCACATGAATATAAAAAATATATTTTTTATTCAAAAAAAAGCGATTAAAGCGATTAATCAGTCCAATTCCGTAGTGATTATGGGAACATGTATTGCGTTTTTTCATTGAACGACGAAATTTAAAATTTCCGGTAGGTACCTACCAAAATATTGAATAATGTACTTCTTGAAAAAAGGTTGGGGGAGGGGTTGATTAGGATTTTACAAAACCAGTAACCTAGCACTATTATATTTAGCATTACACCACTACATTACAGGAAAGAGTTATCTAAGGTTTTATGTACATTTTTAAGTGATCCGCCATATAACAAAAGGTTGGGAATCACTGGATCCATTTTAGATGCTTCATAAATATTTACTAAAGATTAGTATTTCGCACTCGGACATTTAAACAATAGCCAACTAGAAAATCAAAGTAACCGTTTCCAATAGGTATCTTATTAAATGTATAGGTACCTACTAGTCTATTATCTAGTATAAATTTAAGTATAATAATAGATATTCCGTTTTGTTTAGATTTGTATAGTCATTTTTGTCGTAATAATTATTAAAAATACATTTCGATTATGAATAATGATGGCATAAAAAGTTGTTCAATAAAAAATTACACCGAAGATTATAATAAAGTTGTTTATTATTGGGTACTATTTAATAAGTACTTAATTTTTACACACCACTGGATTTAATAAACATTTAGGGGGATGCAGTAGTCATATGAAATGCCTGCATAGGAACCTGAATATTTCGACACCGATTTTGGCGCATGAAACGAATTTATTATATTATTATCTGTTGCTATTTCTTGTTTTAAAATATTGGTTTACTTTTTCTAGATAAATGCAACCATTAATCTGTTGTTTCCCTGTTTGATTTATACCGGAAACGTCAAAGGAGTGAATACTTAGGGGTATTATTACTATAGGAACTCAGTATGCACCCTATTATTGATTCAAACCCCTGAAACACGAAGCGGTATCACGAATATCAAAAATATATCGAAATAACAAGTAACATACCTCCAAAGTAAATGATTTGGTCTTCATTCATATTATCCTATATTACAAAATTATTAAATATCTACAATATTGCGTAGATATGACACAGTCTTCAAACCGCTGCGCGTAAAAGCGAATTACCCACTACCCCTAATATATAGTAATCTATACACTCGCACTTATTATAGGACACCTATGCATTACAGGGGTAGCTGAGGCGTAGTTTTTTTAGAAGGTTGTATGATATAATAAAATTCTCGCCTCTCACGTTTTATTTTTTTCGATTTTTAATCATAATTTTATTCTATGTTGTGTTATTTAAAACACTCGTGATCTCTTTCGTTTGATAAATTTTATTAGTGTTCTTTTTGTTGTGTTCGAATAACTAGCTATCACCGCTACAAAACGCAGTACTATTTAATATATTTGTACACGATATCTTCATCGTTCTTGAATCTTTATTTTTTAATGTATTAAATTCACACACCCATTTATTTTTCAATATAATTTACGATGTTTTATCAAAATCATGATTTATTTTATAAAAAAAATCAGCTGGCCGTTCGGCGAATGTGATTTTATTGTAGCCCTTGGTAATATTTAACCTTTGGCAATACTGAGCATACGAGGCCTATTTTCATTGGTTATTGAATATTTACTCGTGTTTTCATAACAGCGTAAGTAACAGAATTATGACATGCGAATAAAATTCAATGAAAACAGTTCTTAATATAAAAAGTTTTTTCTAAAATATGTACAACAAAAGTTATTAATCATCAAGCAATTGAACGATAATTCATAAACAAAAACGAGTCTATTATATTACATAATATATAATTTTTAAATTGTCGATGAAGTACTTAACACTAATCGTTCATTTGAATGTTCTTCGCATATTTGCATTCCAATAAAGTACACATTCGCTTAAATATAATATATCTTACGTGTTCTTGCACGCTTTCAAAACTGATATGCCAATTTACCCAGGACGAATCAAACGTATGACATGTGTGTCAAAATTGATCGTCGTAATGTCATACCGGGTATAAAATAGTTATTTAATCTAAATTATTGTCTAAAACCCCCTACTTTTACAATGTCTTCGTATAGTGTTCAAAGTGTTGCTTTAGTTTTTTTAATAATATTCACCCTATCGGTGTTTGGCGGTCGAGACTTTTACTCAATATTAGGTATCACAAGAAGTGCAAGTTTAAATGAAGTTAAAAAGGCATACCGCAACAAAGCCAAAGAACTACATCCGGACAAAAACAAAGACGACCCTGACGCGTCTCAAAAGTTTCAGGACCTTGGCGCCGCCTATGAGGTCCTTTCAGACCAGGAGAAGCGAGAACTTTACGATCGCTGCGGCGAAGACTGCTTAAAGAAAGATGGCATGATGAACAATGCAGACCCCTTCGCCAGCTTCTTTGGCGACTTCGGGTTCCACTTTGGCGGAGGCGGAGAACAAAACCACGAAACTCCCAGAGGAGCAGATATCATAATGAACCTCCAAGTTACTTTAGAAGAAATTTACAGTGGAAACTTTATAGAGGTGAGGTCTTATTTATGATAAATATTCTTTCGATATCTGTGTTGACTGTTGATACATCGCTCTCCATATTACTGAATAAGTTCTGATACTTAATTTCGATCCTCAAAACATTGAAGTTCATGTAATGGCAAGTGCCCTGAATATCGAATATTGATTTTCAAAAAAATATGTTGGAATAAGTACTTACTTCTATGTGACAGCCATAATTTGTTGGTGCAGACGCCATATATAAATAACTAACAATCAGTGGCTACACAATGGTATTCATACCTACTTTCTTCATCCTGTCACACTTCAGCCCCCGAGCTCAGGGAAAACACAAAATTGTGCCACTTCCTTCAGTCCAATCCTAACCTCAAAATATCGAAAGGGATTAACAGAAATTTCAGGTGAATTCTTATGATTACAATGCTCCAACCGGATCACATTCATGATCCTCCAGAACATTTTTGATTTCTCCCCGCATCTCAAAGATTCGGCTTAAAGTTTGTCCTCATGACAACTGACAGACTTCTATATGGTCTGCTGCACTCCCCGAGAGTGTGAGCACCCAAGGTTGGAAACCCCTACGCATAAGTTATGCGTAGTACAAAAGACAGCACATTCAATATTTCCTGTTGTTTCGATTCCATTCAATAATTTGTGAAATATTTATTTCTCATCATAATATAACCATTTTTTAGATAACTCGCAATAAACCAGTCATCAAGCCCACTTCCGGGACGAGAAAGTGTAATTGCCGGCAAGAAATGGTCACCCGAAATCTGGGTCCCGGTCGCTTCCAAATGATGCAGCAGACGGTTTGCGAAGAATGCCCCAACGTCAAGTTGGTGTCGGAAGAAAAGGTTCTGGAGATCGAAGTAGAAGCGGGGGCTCCCGATGGCCAGAACGTCAAAGTACGAGGAGAAGGAGAGCCGCACATGGATGGAGATCCGGGAGATCTCATTGTCATCCTCAAAACAGCACCCCATTCCGTATTCACCAGGAGAGGTGACGATTTGTATGCAAATGTCACTTTAAGTTTACAGGTCCGTTATAAACCGTTTTTAAACACTTTATTCTAACCATTTTTTAAACCCTTTACCGGAAAATTCAATTCAACAGACAGCTATATAAGGAACCAGCCAAAAATCATTATTTAATTTCGACAACAGATGGTACTAGAAGTCTTATACTGGCAACGTTTAGCACATATCAAATGATTTTTTAACAGGCACAAAGTGTTTAATCATCATTATCTCAAAATGAAGATTTTAGGGTAACATTACTTTTCCGTAATCGTAGCAAGAAACCCCCCTGCTCTTTCACGTGAATATCTATACAACGACCCCAGCTTTCATCCTTCACACTGAATAGAACACTATGAAATCGTAGCCATAACATTCTGATTATAAGATAGGAACAATAGTAATTTTACTATTAAGCACTATTGCTTTCACATAATTTCGGTTTGAGTTCAAACACTAGAAAGTGTGTTTATGTCAATAGCTTCTTCAAGGTATTTTTGTTTTGTAAATTATTGTATTAATTATTGATTCGTTTACGACCACCTAAGTGAATATAGAAACAGATGTCACTATCATAAATCATAACACAACTTAATTATAAATTTGTTACTTGTGTACATAAATGTTATTAAGTATTCTTTGATTAATAAGAGGACGTCCATATATGACATCACATCCTAAGGCTAAGGTTGAGGAGCGGGTCAGATATAATGTGGTGATCTGTAATGAAGGGGGTAGGAGGGGGGTGTAGGAGATCATAAAACTAACTCATATAAACATTTTTTTCTGGTAGTTAAAAAATGTGACGTAATTTAAATGGTGTGCTGAAAGACTTTGTGCCAATGGGCGTTTGTTCAGAAAATATCGAAAATAATGTGAGGTCATTTATGGACAAATTATTGAGAATATTAGAGATAATATCTTTTAAAATAATAATATAATTATTTAGACTACAAGCTTTTTATATCTTAATATTATATTGATTCTTATGCGGCGAACACATTATCATTACGTTACGTGCTGCCACACTATGGGAAAAAATGTGTAATGTCGATTTTCTTTGTATTCAAAATGCTATCGGACTGATGCTCTTATCCCGTAGCACATTTCGAATCAAAAATGAATATTGTCATGGAACAACAATGAAGTCACCTCACGTGTATCGCCCTAAATCGTCAATCGAACAAGTCGGTGAATGTTTTTTTTTCCATTTTCTGCATGCCTACACATTTCGACTCACGTCAAAAACGCGGGTCAATGAATTTTCCGATAGATTATTATCTATGACTAGTGTTTACGTATGTTACCTATGCTGGTTGGGTTCTGTTTAAAATATTATCTACGATTTGATGTATCCACACGTAGAAACTACGAATTAATTGAAATTATCAAGAATCATGAATAATAATTCAAAATATCAAATGTTAAGCATTGTTCTT
Source organism: Rhyacophila brunnea (assembly GCF_057557595.1). Lineage (NCBI taxonomy): Eukaryota > Metazoa > Arthropoda > Insecta > Trichoptera > Rhyacophilidae > Rhyacophila > Rhyacophila brunnea. Next base: position 31,506,385 of record NW_028233170.1, on the reverse strand, counting down.
TCTTACCTTACATATTGAATTTATTTTTTATTATGTAATATGGGATTATTATTTTTGAAGTTTTCGTCTCCAGTAAGACATCGATCGGTAAAATTGAAGAAAATGTGATTTATTTTGGTTTGGGGGGTTTGCTTAATTTTAAGATTATTTTTAATTCAATTTAAGATTGCCAGTGCATTAATCTACCAAGCAAGGATAAAAATTAGTGAAAACCGCATCCAAGAACGTGCAAAAACAATCTATACTAGTAATACAATTGGACTGTCTATCTGTCTTGTTATAATGCAAAAACTATTTGACACATTCAGATGAAACTTACACAGCTTATAGACTACATGTTGGTAACAATTACGTCGAACTTTTATAAACATTCATCTCGTTTCTCAATATTGAAACTTCTCAATAATAATGCACTTGCAATAACATGAGGTTAGGCATGAGATAAGAATTATTAATACTAATCAGTCTTTACTATATTTTGGTATTAGTTACAGTATGATTGAATTCATTCATATTAGGTATGTGTTTTCATTGCCATATTAATATTTTACTGATAAAGTTGGAGGCCTTGAAAGAGATTGTTACTAATCACTCTTGCAATTTGTTCCATGAGCACTAAAGCATTACTATCAATTTTGTATCTGGTCATAAAACAAAATCAAAAAATACTATTCGCCTAAACTCTTACTATGGTACTATAATTGGTCCCGTTATTATTTTGTTTTTATGTGAGGCCATCAGTTTCAAAGTTGTTCCATTTTTTAGATTCAATATTGCAATACACGATGAAAATAATTTATCTCTTGCATTCAAAATGTTTATGTTTCTTTCCTGGAGTGATAACTTTCTTCTTTTTATTTTGTAGATAGTAAGATATTAGGTAATGAGTCGTATAATATCAAAAGTAGATCTGTGCGTTATTCATCATTTCGAGAAAATGACAAAAAACGTTTTGTTGGGTTTTTTAGTGTTATAATAGCATGAAATATGTTTCTACATTTAGAAATTAGAAATTCGATTCAAATTCAACAGTTCTACTTTTGTTTCCAAAGTATTGAACAGTTCTAATTCTGATACCAAGCCCTATTTTCCATCACAATTTTATACCACACAGATATGATTTTGATTTGAATATTATATTGCTAGTCGTACATTATGGTCAGAAGAATAATTTGGCATACTTAGTTAAATTTTGATATATTTGCGACAGTTCTACTTTTCATACTCGTATGCTATTATGACTCATATGCTATTTTGGATATCCATGAAATATTTTTCAATCTAAAAAATACTCAAGAACTCTTGTCACAATTCAAACATTATAACAAGGACTTACCTCATGATACCGGCCTTCTGAATGCAAAGGCAATCCTGCGCATCTATTCTCTACACAAGACTGCTATCTAGGGTAGTTTTTCATATTTTTGTATTGAAGTATTATAATTTTTACAATAAGTTAGTTGTAATTTTTACAATAAGTTAGTTGTAATTGTTACAACAAGTGCTATGTTTTAACAGCACCTCTCTTGTCTGTGCTAACTTTTAGAGCAAGATAAGACAGTTTTGACTATTTAGACGGCTAACTTATTGTAACAATTATAATCATATGATAAACTACCCTCGATAACCGCCAATAGCAATCTTGTGTATAGAATAGATGCGCTGAGTGGTCTCATATCTTTGTACTGTAATAACTAAAATCAATAATCTGAACCGTTTCGGCTTCCATCTTTTAAGTATGATTGAAATAGACTTTGATAGTTTTCTTTATCAAAATCATCATCATTTCTACCAGTACAACCCGTATTGGATCTTGGCCCCCTCTAAAAAGTTTTTCTTTCCTGCACGATCCGGTACCGACGCTTCATCAAAATTTTACACTGACAAAACCCACCAAAAATCACGGAACACTTAATTTTCTGTCACGAAACTCATTTGGGAAACGCTGGTTTATTGCATAATAATATATAAAATCTAAAGATGCAGTTTGGATGAATATACAAAATTCTGATATATTTGAAATCTTGTATTTCAAAGTAATAATGTGTATGTCTTAAAACATTTTTCCCCGCTCTCACGTGGTATCGTTTTCAATCCCAATATTCTAGAAAATTTGAATTTTTACGCACCCGTCAATTACATGCGTGACACAGCCATGACCTATTTTGGGTGAAAGCTGTTTCCTCATGTCAGGCTCACCAGGCACCAATAGCGAGGGCTGTGCGGCTGGTCAATGCACTCCCTAGAGATGTAGATATTTTTGACGATCCATTATATATTCTGTTTTTTAAATTCTATTTTATTGTTTAATTTGTATTTTTTGAATTATTGTTGTTTTTTTTATTTTATTTCTTTTGAATAAAACTATTTTTGCTTTCTTTTTTTTCTCCACCTTGTTTTTTCTCTAACTGATTACTTGTAATTTTTATTTTAAATGTCATGTTGTGAACGTCCTGAATTAATAATTTGTTATGTACTCAACGTGTCTTTTTCAAATAAATAAACATGGGTTTGTGATGTTTTTATTCAGGATGCCCTGACTGGTTTCGATATGGAAATAATGCACTTAGACGGACACAAGGTGTCCATCTCCCGCGATAAGGTGACGTGGCCAGGAGCCCGCATCCGAAAGAAAGGAGAAGGGATGCCCAGCTTCGAGAACAACAATCTTCACGGAGTCATGCACATTACTTTTGACATTGACTTCCCTAAGCAAGATCTCTCGGCTGATGATAAAGAAGGTATATATTTTTCTTTTATTCTTTATTCATCAGATGAAACCAATTTTGATACAAACTTTTCATTAAAACAGTGTATTCTCCGCTAACTAATGACGTTTTGAAGTCTGGGCACCGTTAGCTAAATGCCAGGATATATACAGATATCTGGGCACCACACGGATGAATGAAACGCATAAGAAATAATCGTACATTACGTCTTGAAAGCGAGGTTTATTGATAGTGTGTTTTCACATTCTTATCTTGCACTGACCTGCGGTGATATTGTATAGTAATATTACATATTAGCTGAACTATCGAATGGCATAATATATTAGCTAAACAATCGATCAAGCGAATTGATATTATGCAATAATATTGATCGCTTTATTGCATGGGCGGCTGGCTCCTAGGGTCAAATAGTCAATGACCTCCCAAAAATAAATATCTTACAATCTATATACATTATACAATGTCAATTATCTCCTATATATTATTATCCTACGCCTTTTTCCGTTTTGGCGAGCGATTGTAACGTGACGCACGCTAATTTGTATGTACGTGTATCTAACCACCATACACACACACGTATCTCAACTCTCGCAAGCGTTTCTCGGTCAATTTCATGAACGCCAAGATTCATATTTCTTAATAATATTTCTTTCTCTCTCATTTCCCATATGTGAGACGGAAAGAAAGCACAAAACACGCCTTTTTTTCATATTGTTTTATCGCTTGCATACACTAAATTTTGGTCATTGCCGAAAACGAGACAGCTATACTATTTTCAATATGTAAAATGAAACAGAATGATATAAATTTTTCCTTAAATTTTTCAAGAGTTTTGTTCTGTGGTTTCAAGGTCTCATTTGTGCGGCAAACCTTTTTATTCTTATTTGTTGTCGCTTATTATTTCAAACTGACCATTGTTCTCTGAAAGTTTCATATTATTATGTTATTAATTTGTAGTTCAGTTTAAATCCAACCTTTGAGTAAAACCCATCGACTGCATTTTCTGTATTAAACCATTGTGTACAAGTTACCGATTAAAATGTAATCTGCTATATTAATCATAAAGTTACCTTCTAATGAGATCAGTGGAAATATAAAAAGTGTTTATATATAAATGATCCCGCCATTCCATAACACTAGGTATTATAACGGAGTTTTTATTAAATGTGTTTGATTGTTTTAATCTTATGTTCTTAAATAGTATTAAGTACAACAGTTATTAGGTGTATAAATAGACACACAAAGTTTATTTTTTGACCTAATTTACAAAAAATTATAACGTGTTGGGTGCAATTTCGGTTAACGATGAGTTGACAACGTGAAAAATGGAATTTTTTTAAGGGTAAGTAACCTACATATAAAAATTTATAGTACTTCTTCTATAATGTATAAAAAGCTAATTTGCAATACGTCTTTTAAGTATACAACGAAAAGGCAAATTAAAATAATATATTCAAAATTGACCTACCCCGTTGCCAGGCTTAAGGCCGCTATTGCTTTATTGACATATTTCAGGTTTGTGTAATATTATATTTTGCAGAAGCAAAAATTTTTTGACATACCTACAGTGTGAAATATTGATACATTTCTAATGATTATTAACCAATATCGCTACGGCTCAGTGCAATATTGGAAAGTGAAAGCATATCGTCGAAATGAATCTTTGCGCCAACCCTAAACTTCACTTTATTATAAGTAAATACTTTATATCGGATTTATGAACTACATGTTAGTTCAAGTATTAACGTATGCGTATCTCTATAGTCATTTCATTCAACTCTAATGGGTGTGCGACGGCATTAGCACATCTTCTATGTGGTCAGAAATTAACTTGGGAAGGTCGGGGCTCACAAAAAATTATGCACAAAAGAATTACAGTTGTGGTAAGCGGGTGAATGTACATAGCCCCCGAAGATGCCGAAAATGAACACTGAAATGGGACACTTAAATCAATTAGAATTGAAATTCAAATGTCATCAATTATTGCCCTAGTATTTATTAAATAATTATCTATAATATTATAAACACTAATATATTCGCTGCACTAATTTTGCATTTTTTCTATATAATACATGTATAAATGTCAAAATATGTTTGTTTGATTTCCTTCACCTACTTGGGTCCAACTGACATCGACAACCGACATTGAAAAAATACAAAGTTTATTTGTTCAAATTATCTTTCCTACCAATTCCAATTTGATAGATAAAATTTGCATATTTTGGATTCGATTTTATTTCTTTTGTTTGCCTAGATACAGATATTTTAATATTGATGAATTGAAAAAAAATTACAACACACTGGTTGGGAAACACTGCTATAGCAAAACATGTTTTTTTCTGTTCTAGCTTTGCGGAAGATCCTCAAACAGTTGCCGAACAACAAAGTGTACAATGGACTTTCATAATTATTTAATTGTAATGTATAGTGATATTGTAAATTAAAGTGTGATTGATGTGTGGAACAGTGTTTTTTTTTTCAAAAAACTAAAACTATATTCCTATTGACTGCAAATCAACGATTTTAGTTAAACTGGGCACACCTCCATGCTGGTGCAGGCTGGGGTGATCCGGGTGAGTGGTCATCTACTGACCTGCTCTACCGACACTCTTGTAAATAATAAGAAACCAACCATTGCTTGATATCTCGCATCCACACCTCAAAGGAGAGGCGTCAATTGGTTGATTCTAGCTAGTCATAAGAGAAGGTTTATGTAATATAATAGTGAATGACGACTGTAATAATATGGTATATGTATTACTTCGAAATCTGGTTAAAAAAGTATCTGACCTTTGGCCGAGAAAAATAGAATCAGTCATCTGGATGTTGGAAACTTTAATCCCCTTCAAAATAGTTTCCTTGGGATTGCATACACTTCTCCCAACATTCCCTCCATTGTTGGAAGCATTTCTAGAACGCCTGTTTGAAAATGGAGTACAGCTGGGCTGTTGTTTTCTGCATCTCTTCTCGTGTCCCTTTCAGAAGCATTTTTGACATGGAGAATAGCTAAAAATCACAAGGCCGTGTCGGCAGAGTAGAGAGATTTACAGATGTTCCATCAATTTGCACAAATTTCAAAGACAATCTTCACTGAAAATTTAAGTGCTGAACCAATACTAATTACCAACTCATCTGCAAGTTCTCAGGCAATGACACAATGGTCTTGCATGACCAAAATCCAAACATGGTCAGTATCCTTGTCATTTTGGCTTATTGAGGGCCTACCAGAACATGCGGCCGCCTTTTAACCAGTTGAACCACTCCTTAATTTGTGTGATGCACATGGCATCGTTGCCGAAATCCTGCTTATTCTTTGAATGGTTTCCGCTTAAGTATCGTCAAGCTTGTTGCAATACCGCAGTTTAAGTCATTCAATCATAGCCTGGGAAATGAAAATCTGACAGAACGGAGTACACTCTCACTCACAGGCTGACTGCCAGAGTCTGATACAGAAAAAAATTCACACTTGTATATGCGGATACCTTCCACATCTCTTCAACAAAAGAGACCTCCTGTGCTCTCATTTGTTTCCGCGGGAAAAACAAAGGTCGGATACTTTTTGAACGGCCCTTGTACTTTTCTGTACAATGAACAATGAGGCTCTCTTAATATTAAATAATATAATTCCAAATGAATTTCCGTCGATAGTGTATTATAGTTCAGTGAACAATTCGCCATATTGACTTACAGTTCCATTAGAAACTAATCTGTTTCAAAACATGATTATATTAACATAATTATCGTTTCATACATTTTTGATATCAACAGAAGGTATATATTCTTATGTATACCTAAGCCTAAAAAATTATGTGCACAATTTATGACAATAGTGATTTGTAAATGAGGAAGTTATTAATTTATATTTTAATTTATAATTTATTTGAATGTTCTACCATAGCCAATAAAAACAACCTTCATATTTATAAAATCAGCAACACAAATCATGTTGACCACTGAACAGCACTTTTTATTGAAAACTTATTGTGCCAACATTCTTATGACAAAATAAAGATCAATTAAAGACATTCTTCAGTTGTTTTTATTATACCCTATACTTTAAATGGTTTAGTGTTAGAGATATCGAAATATAAATTCTAAAATATAGTCTCACAGTCGAGAACAGTGGTTCTCATGTGCGGCCACCAGAGGAATTTGCTGCGGCCACCAGCGCTTTACAGAATGATATTTCAAAAATTTATATACAAAATTATGAAATTGGTTGAATACAGATGACTTGTCTTAAATTTCTTTCCACGCTCAAATGATCCATAATGTGTTCTTGTGATGAGATCATGTGTGAAATAGTCCGTTTCTGAAATTTCACTATACTATTTCACGCATTTGTATGTGGGACCAAATATGGAAAGAGTCGTCACCATTTTATTTAATACTTATGGTATTTGAGAGATGAGGTAATATTATTTATTTTTCAAGTAAGAGTTTATCTAAAGATATTCAGTTTTACAGTGAGTACTTATTCTTTGTTTTTTTATGGTTAGGAAAACATCTGTATAGGTATTAATTTATTCTACATTCTTTTGGTTCTAAGGAGAAATTGATTCAACCCATTTAAAAATGGATACAAGAATTTTTTTTTCGAAGAATGTTCAGTTGAATCTAGCGAAGATAATTCAAACAGTGGTGCGAGGACTTCGGAAATACCAGCTAAACGAAGTCGTACTTTTCAGGAAGAGAAGAGAAAGTTTCACTAAGAATGGGAACAGAAATATTTGATTGTGCAAAATGAGAATATACAAGATTCTATAGTTACCGTTTGTGTGATTTGTAAAATTGTGATTAAACAAATAAGATCATATACTATGGAACGCCATTTTAAAATTTATGTTGAAGTCAAAAAAAATGGCCCACTATGAACATACGCCAAAATCTGTGAAAGATCATTCAGTGTAATGTACTTCATTAAAAACGAATATCGAAGCGAGTTGACAGTGATGTAAACTGAGAAGTAGCCATGCGGTACGGCTCGCATTGGAAAAAAGGAGTATTAAGGAATTTCTATTTGCATTATTTTTAAATAAATCGATATGCATTAAAATGTTCAAATGTCTTTTATTAAATGGACTTGTCTATAAATAAATTGATCCATTTTTTTAGTAAATAAAATTTAGCTTCAATTTTTTCAATCACAACAAAAGTGAAATTTGTTGCGGCCACCAGACGTTTCCATAGGACTGTCAATGTCAATGTGAGGCCACAGTTAAATTTCACGTGAGAACCACTGGTCTAGAGCACTACTTCTCAAACTGGGGGCCGTGGAGCTCCTGCCAGGGAGCCGCGAAATATTTCAGTATTTGAAAAAACAAAAATCATAACGTGATCACTGGATGATACCTTATACAAATCAGTCAAAATCTCGACGTCGAATTTTTACATGATTAAAATACTTTATTCGATATGGATAAGAATTTCTAGAACGTATAGTAGTAATGAACTTCGCCTCTTTCTTCCCACTTAAGTGATGAAAAATGGATGTTTTTGCTTCATATTTGGCGGATTAGTAAATGAATTGAATCATTCTCTTCATGGAAAAGATATCAACATTTCAATTCTGAATATCAAACTTTCTTCGTGGTCAAAAGGTATTAATCAAGGATGCACTGATATGTTTTCATGCTTGAATGAGAGTGTCTTACCGCCAATGAAATATCACTCTCGACCGACAACTTACTTACAACACTTACTAACAATTAAAAGTGTTATACTTGATCACATTGTCGAATCACAATGATTTTTCAACATATATTTCTCAAACTTAAATGAATACCAAAGGTACAATTGCATATGAACACCATTTTTTCTAAATCCTTAAAATATGATTATATTACGTGGGCAGCTTAAGAAGAATTGGTTGATATTAGATCAATAATTCCCAGAGACGTCCCTTGATAAAATGCTGCCCCTAGGCACCACCAAAATGCCACCTCACTTTTTTAATAAATTATTTTTATCATCCTTTCATTATTATTTCAAGATATAATTGTGTTCTATGGATACTTTACTAACAAAATATCAGACTAATTATTCGCAAATCTGCACATGTCGTTTCTGGTCTCCAAGGACGTCGAAGGGAAACGGAAGTAAACTAGATATCGCGAACTCGACTAAACCAGTGAGCTGATTTTTTTAATGGAAAGATATTTTCGTTATTACTAATTTTAGGTTGCTATTTATATAGGTATATTCCAAATGATTTTCCTCGATTTGCCGCCCCTCGAGTAACTGCCGCCCCCAAGCGACGTCAATCTGCCTACCCCCACGGGACGTCACTGATAATTCCCTTGAATTCGATTGTAATAAAAAAAGTCTTTCAGAATTTTGGATAAGGTGCATGAATATCCGTCAATCCCAAAGCAGCAATGTTAATCATAATTCCTTTTGATTTTCATTATTATTGGTAATAAAAAATAAACACAGGTCGTATCTTTCAACAAAGACTTTGGAGCAAACCCTGCAAATTAGCATTTCAGACATTGTACCGGATATTGATTTATTATGTAAAAATATGCAATCACCCCCCTCTCATTAACCCATTCACTGCGGACCTTTTACTTAATATTACATAAGCACATTTAAATAACATGCTAATTACATCTAATGGCCACCTGAAGGCCAACGCACCAGTTGTGTTGGACGCAGTGAATTGGTTAAATTGTTTTGTAGGTTGCAGCTGTAGGTAATAGATGTGAAGTTAATTTTTTTTAAATTTTTACTTCACAAGCAAGTAAATGGAAATAATGTTCTATAATTTTTAATAAAAATGTACCAATAAATAGATACTAAAGACTAAAAAAATTTGAGGAGGGGAGCCTTGGATTTATTTTTTATGATGTAGGGGGCCGTGGTATGAAGAAGTTTGAGAAGCACTGTTCTAGATTAGAGATCCTACTGTTGGATTTATTTTTTATGATTTAGGGGGCCCGTGGTATAAAGAAGTTTAAGAAGCACTGGTCTGGAGTAGAGATTAGAGATCCTACTGAATTGATGTATCAAATAAAAACATTAAAGCAAACCTCCTCTATTTATAGAAATAATCTCCATCCATATATTATATGAAACCTAAATATATGAAAATTAAGCTGAAAAGGAAAGACTACTAGGAGCATAAAATGTAGACACTGGCGGATCTACCTTACGCGCTCTAGAGGATGATACCCAGCGCTCGAAATGGAAAATTTTACGAACCGGAGCGCTCGATAATTTTATGAAAATATTAACGTTGTTATCTAATTGTATACATGTATTTTATAAAAATAAGTCTGTTAACTTTTTTATTATATGACATATATAGCTCAGGCGGTCAAATTAATATTTCCACGAGACGGAGCGATAATTTTGGAGATTTTATGAACCGGAACGGCGCTCCGGTGCGTTCCGGTCCATTTCGAGCCCTGATGATACCCAGTGACGTCTCGTAGGGGTAGGCAAATTGAGCGTCGCTTGGGGGCGGCAGTTACTCGAAGGGCGGCAAATCGAAGAGAATCATTTGATATACCTGTATATAGAAATAGCTAGGTACCTAAACTTAGTAATAACGAAAATATCTTTCCATTAAAAATGTCAGCTCACTGGTTAGAAACACTGTATTTAACACAAACAACAACAAACAGTTTAACAGGACTGTATTTTTTATCGGGTTCGCTATGACCAGTTTACTTCCGTTGCCCTTTGATGTCCTTGGTGACCAGAAATCGATTTAATAATACCTAAACCTTTGCGATCTCAGGCTAAAAATATCATTACAAATGTTGCCAAGTTTTGTCAAGAAGAAAAGCGACACGGATTGCCCTTAATTCCTCAAGACAGAGCAAATTAATGTAGGTATGTATCTCAAAAATGACATGTAAGAATCCACTGTATCACAATATGAAATGTCAAAAAAATATTTATAAATTTTATTTTGTATGTTTTAGTCATTTTAGTGGTAAGTATATATTATTTTGTTAGTAATGTATTCATACAACACATTTGTTAGATATTGGAGTCTTGAAAGGATGATAAAAAATACTTTATAAAAAAATGGAAATATGAAAGTTCGTTGTCAGTGTGTGTTTGCCTTTGGTGAGTGTACACGGCGCCTGAAGATGCCGAAAGGCGAAACCCTGGTCGCAAAAAACGACTCAAATGGAATAGTACAAAACTTAAATCCATTGGAATAATTTAAATACAAATTCCATCAAGTACCTTCGGTCGATAGTATTAATATTATATTCAGTTTCATTAACATCAATGGTTTCTTCTAACTATATGACATATTTTTATTGTATTACAAAGAAATCAATATACCTACTGTATAAATTAATTAATCAATTATATGTATGTAGGTACCTGCCTAAAATCTTTTTAATATATTTTATCGATGTATAAATTCTTCTTCGACCATGTCTGATGCTAATAAGATAATATTATGGACCTCCACAGAGTGGTGGTTTGTATTAACAGATTTTGTTTTTACGAGAAATGGATCTCAGCCACTTGCTGAACCTATTAGGTCCATACTCTGACTCATACATACATTGAAAAACAATATGACGTGTACTTGCCAGACCCAGGATTCGAACCTGGGACCCACGACGCTATAGGCCGCATATAACATACCATATAACTATTAATGTCTTAGTATTTCGTTTTCCATGCCTATTATTTTTTTGTCTATCCCATCTCTATTGACACCTATAGGACATGACTTGCGCTCTACTAATACAATCAACGGCCAGTGGCCGTAATTTTGCCGGCCAGCCATCTCTTCCTCATATGAATCTGCAGCATAATAGCCCGCTTACACGTGCATGGATTTACTGGTAGCAGTATGTATTTTCGCGACCATAACGATTGTACAAGTTGCAAGACTGCATACATGGATCAAAAAAGTTTAGCGGCTTCTCAATAGTGGCGAACCTGCCAGAAAAAATATGAACTACACCCGCGGAGCATTTTGACATTTAACAATTTTCACAATCTGTCAAAAATCACCATACAACGACAACAGCGCGTCTCGCTTAGAGTTGGGTATTTCCCGAGAACATCTCAATCTCGAGATTCGGGATTTCCAGAAAAGAATTCTTGAGTATTCTCGAGAAATCGGGGAATTTAAAAAAAACCTGTAAAAATCCTAAAATCAGTGTAAAAACAGACAAATTCCAAAAAAAATATGATTTTTTTTAATTTATGTAAGAAGACAAACAAAGTAGGAAAAAAAATAATTCAAAACTACTTATTAAAATAGGATTTCAAAAAACACAGACTGTCAATCGCTGCGTCTGACAATCACGTACGCTTTTGAGACATCGAAAATTGCGTTCATTTTGAGTTGACGTTGGAATTGTATTACATGCCCCGATCAGTCCTTGAACGTTTTGTGTTTTCTGTCCACTTCTTTTCATATAGATAAGTAATCGTTTTTTTTCAATTAATATTTCGACTGTGGAAAGGAAAAGGGGCGTAAGCCTCAGTTTTTGCAAAGTGGGTTTTATTTGTTATTAGCAATGTATTCAACTCAATACATGGTATGCCCAAAGGATTTAAGCTGCAAATGACGAATTATTATGAAAATTTAGCTTTTAGTTTTTAGAAATGAAGGGCGTGTGAATTTTACGTCCAGGAAAAGGGGCTCAAACCACGTCAATGACATTATAAGTCGTTTAAGCAATCTTTTGTGGTAAGGAAAAGGGCGGTAAGCAACTCAATCCGTAAAGTATGAGGATAATGGCAGTTTTACTAAACGCTGACGGCCGGGTGGCTCAGGTATGAACCATAATGAAGATTAAGCCACCTAATAGTTTCGCTCGCTCGTTTGACAGTCCAACACGTTTTTCGACACTCTCTCCATTAAAATTCATTTAAAGTATACTAATCCAGTGAAAATGGCAATAGAAAGAAGTTAAAATATTCTTAAAATGTGTGGTGTTAACATGGATGGAGTAAACAACACAAAGAAAAATGGTAAGACCTTAAAATTACGCCTTGAAATTGTTATGCCGCACAAGTGAAGCGTCATCGTTAATTCTCTGTAAATTGTTATAAAACATTATGTTACAACTTATATTGTGTCTTAATCATTGGTTAATGATCTCTTGTTCATATTAGATGATAAAATTAATAAAATATTTTCTATATTTACTTCAAACACCGCCGTGCGGTTTATAGGTTATGTGACATGTCAAACACAATTCTAAACTGAACTTGGTCCCATCTACGCTTATATTTACGATTAAAATCATTGTAATGGACAAAAATTATAATTATGCACCGTATTATTTATAGTAATAACATAAATCTTGAGTAAAATGCGTTTTGTTTTAATTTGTTGTCAGGAGCCACTGATCAAAGTGACAAGTGATTGTCAAGAACCAAATACATCCGCAAATATTGGTTATTTGTTATAATTATTGTAAATAACTAAGATTAGCTTGAATCAATATACTATGTCTATCTATATATAATAAAATATTTGCTATATTTACTATTATCATTATTACTATTATGTAATGATTATGTGTCATTTATGGTTTAATACAATACTTTTTTTCTGAAAATAATAAATTATGATTGTTCTAATTTTAAACTTAATATAATTAAACCATAGGAAATGAAAAAATATTAAATAAACACCTAGTGAAACACTATAAAGAAATACATTCCCAAGAATTTAATTTAAAATAAGTGTGAAAAAAGGCTATTTGCTGCGTAAGTCCACTGTATTTTATGAATACGACATTTGAAATTGGTAAGGAAAAAGGATGTTACCATCATTTTTATCGGTTTTTCTCTAATAACTTACGTAATTAATGTCAGATTGGGAAAATAATACACCAAATTATTAATCATTATGCACTTTAAGTCTGTGTATATTTTTTATTTTGATTTTGACAGAAAATCATTGAAAAAACGTTTTTTGCTCCTCCTGTAAAATTTGCTTTGTGTGGATTACGCCCTTTTTCCTTTTTACAGTCGATTTGATAATAAAGAAATCCCGAATCCCGAGAAACGATTCTGGAGATCCGGGATTTCCCGAAACGTTAAAAATTTCAGTTCTCGAGATTCGGGATGGAAAATCTCGAAAATTTCTCGAAATCCAACTCTAGTCTCGCTTACACTTGAAGAATGAGATTGGCGAGGCAGTCGACCCTTTTGTGTGTAAATAATTATTATCGCGATAGTTTAATTTACACACAAGTGACAGCAAACCCATGCACGTGTATATGCGCTACAATAATTGCTTGAATTCGGGTGCCGGACGAAATCCCGAAGGCCAAAATCCCGAAGGCCGAAATCCCGAATGCTGAAATCCCGAATGGCCGAAATCCCGAAAGCCGAAATCCCGAATACCAAAATCCCGAACGCTGAAACCCCGAATGGCCGGAATCCTGAAGGCCGAAATAATAAAAAAAACATCAATAATTGCGCAAGAGAGACAAACCATTTTTTGTGGAAATATAAAAAAACAAAAAATACAAACACCAATAATTAATAAAATTATATCAATAAAGTTGCGCAATTCAAGATTGCGCAATTTTTGTAAGAGAAACAAAATCCATTTGTTCTACAAAATTGTCTCTCCTGCAAAAATTGCGCAATCTGAAAACCCATTTTCCGCAAAAATGTTCCTCTCATAAAGCCTCCCCCAAACCAAAGCGAATATTCGCAGCGAATTCGCAACGCCCTCGCTATCGCTGTCGCTACCGCTTGGATTTGATGCGAATTTCGCGTTTGGCCCCACACCAAAGCGTCAGCGACGCAGCCATAGACTAAATAATTTTATTTACGCGCCAGATTTAAAATTGTAAATATTATTAATATTTTACGCCAATTATTCTATAATTTTTATGAATTAAATATAAAAAATACACGTACACTATAGCGCTTTCAGAATTGCTACAACTTTTACCCACTTTGCGTAAAGTGTATTTTAATTATCTGAAACAAGGTGGCAGCATTGGATGCAGCCATAGACTAAATACATATACGAATGTCAAAGTGACAGTTGTGTGTTGACAAAATGTACACGTCTTCTGAATGCTTATTACACGCTGAAGATATAATGAGATGGCGTGCGACAAATTACATCGACATTTAATATAACCTTACTTTATGACAGGGCAAGATTGCCATGGCTCATAGGTAAGATAGATTTACTCAGTTTCATAACTGCACATATTATAAATAAGCATTTACCATGAAGGGTTAACAGGATTTGAAGGTAATATGCTATTGAAATAACATGTCTCCGTTATTTGAATTGTAGGTTTTGACTATTTTGCGTTTCTACGCAGAGGGAGCGTACCAAAAACGGGTAGGCCAAGTCTTCTGCGCAATGAGCCAGGCATCAGTAAGCAGATGCATAGGAAACGTGTCCGATGCTATAATAGCAGTGCTTAGTAATACTTACATACAGTCGCCATACAGCGCTGACAGTCTTTAGTGTTGTGTTGATACCCTCTGATCAATTTATACAATATTACAATGTACATGTCATGTAACTAGAGTAACTGCGCATAGACACAACAAGTAAATTACCTACTCAATAAGAATTTAACGGGAATATTATTTTGTGTCGGTAAAAATATTTTTTAATTTCAGACTTCAAGAAAGGGCAGGTTTCCCGAAAATCATTGGGTGCATTAACTGCACCCATGTGCGAATATACCCGTCATACTTGGAGACTTTCAAAAATGAGCGCAGAAAATTTTCTGTAACTGTGAAATTCGTAATAAAATCTATGTTGTTTCTGATACATTCATATTCATTACGTATAATATCATAACATGACATTTATTTTTATGCAGGTATCTGACATGGACATTCTGGCAGTGAGTGCCAGATTTCCTTTGAGTGTTTATGACCAATTCATATTTAGTGGATCGTTGGTAAAAACTGAAATGAAACATCTACAGAACGACAAGAATTGGGAATTTTGTTTTATTAGGGAAGTATGTTAAACTTTACTTTACTATGGCAGTACCAGTAACAAATATTTTTGTTTGGTTTATATTCATCCGTATTTTGTATAGGTACTTCAAAGGAATCAAAATTTTGCATAGGTATGAATATGATATTTAATGAAACAGTTTTTTAATTATTTAAATCCTGATTTCTAATATTTTTACAACTTTCAGTCGAAAACATATTCAAATTAACAGACTGTGTATATTGAAATCATTCTAGTGCCACCATAGGCCAGCCAGACTCACTACACGGCTGCCCGCTGTTTGACCAGGGATGTGATTGAGTGTTTTTGGATAATGGACCACACCAGATCGCATAGCTACAGCAACAAGTGCAAGACCAACCGTGGCTATACATACAGTATACATGTATATATTAAATATAATTTATGTATATTTATTTATGGCTTATACACCGAAACAAAATATGTCACTTAACTGTACTTGAATATTTTTGCAGGATCATTCAATAAAAAATACTTGGTTTAGGTTAAGAAAGTTTTAATAATCATTTTTGCACAGAATACAAGAAAAATATTTATATAATTATTAGAATTACAATGAGCTTTAAAAGTAACACGATATTGTAATAAAATGGACAAATATGAAAAAAAATAACAATAAATTGTATATAGATAGGTAGACAGGGTTCAGATGATTCTGGCAGTGCAGGCGACTCATTTAGGTGTCAGTATTGTTACTTTCAAATGACAATAACACCGTTCCAATGTGATTCGGTCGTGCCAGAAGACTCTGTCCTTCCTCTATTTAGTAACCGGGCGTTTTACAACTTTAAATGAAAATTAAGTGGGTATATAGATAGTATATTTTTTCTAGTACAATATTATTTAATTAGGTGACTTTTTATTTCTTTATTACTTGAAATGGTGTTTATATGGTAGATGGATTATAATGGTTTTGAAATATAGTTATTTTTGTTAATTCTACTTTAACTGAGTCATTTACCTTGACAGCTGTTTCGGCACATAAACTCATTTTCGGAACATTCAACAATAATTTGTGATTATAAAAGAGCTACAGGTCACGTAGCAAATTAAATACGCTTAGTTAAATAATAAATACGTACCAAATATATTACAAAATACACCACATACATCCATCGAATATGGTATATAAAATACAGATTCAAGTATCAAATAATTCTTGGATAAATAGATGTTTATGTAAGTATATGTTTTTTTAAATACTTACATGATACTGTGTTGTATAACATTTAAATTTATATTTTTGATTTTGATTTACATACTTAAATGTACCTACATAAATTTGTAATGTACAGTAGGTACTTAATTACATTTTTAACATTAGGAAATTACCATTATTCGATTCTATCCACCCGCCATGTCTATAATCACCCCAACGCTGGATAGAAAGAGACATCACACAAAATTGGCTGTTTGATAATAAATGGTAGTTTAAAAATATTTTAGAGTATGATTATGTCCATAGAAACAGGTTTTAAGTCATTCATATTTGTCCGAATAATGTGTAGCAGAAAAATAGAAATTTTAAAAAGGGTCTATTCAGTATTCACCCCATTCTACGGCAAACATTTTTCTTAATAAAAATAGGTACATCAATAGAGGAATCATAAAATGGACCTTGGCCCTCGCCCACGCCTTATTCATCCTTGTATATTATATTATCACACTTAATGTTTTGGAAAATTCATTAACATTGTGCACAAATGCCACTTTTGTTGATTGACACTTCACTTAGTTGATCTCTTTGTTCACGTGAAGTACAATAAAAGTATGTAGCAGCGAAGAACTAGAGACCGAAAATAGTAGAAGGAGCTAGAAGAGGCTTTCATCTAGCAGTGGAATGACCCCGACTGATGTTTATGATGAAATATTATTTTATTCCTGTTAATGCCGGGGGTTTCATTTTTAATTTCTTCTGGTGCTTTGTACCTACGTTGAAAGGTTGAAGATCTTTGCGAAAATTAAATTCATCACAAAGCATTAGTATATCTCCAACATCATTCAGGTAGGTATCCATGATGATAATATAATATTATGTACTTAGAGGAGGTATCTGACCTTTATATTTACATGCACATAAAATTATTAATCTTATTGCCTAATGCAGACCAAGATATACCTACCTACATAATATTACATGAACAGAAGTTTAAGAACATCTCAATTAAGTTTAAAATGTTTGTAGGTATACAAATTAATGTGAAACAGAAAACATTGGTTATGTTAGATAGGTACATGGAACATGTAGATATTATCTTGGTTCGCGGTCGGCACTGGGCAAAACCAGTTTATTAGCTCAATATACCTATACATAATGAAGGAAATATATACCTAGTAGGTATATAGGTACATAATATCGTTTTTGTGATTGAGGTCTCTTGAGATCAAAAAACAAACACAACCTAGGTATGTCCTACTGTAAATAACCCGATAGTAAGTAGTATGTAAGGTTTTTGGTCTAAAACCTTACAAAATACCACAATGACGACATGGAGTACCTACTTATCTACCTATATGTATATTATATCTTTAGCTACAATAGAAATGCTATGCTGCATAATGTTAGATGCAAAAAAATAATCTTAAAGACTAGGTACCTATCTAACCTAAAAAAATATTATCAACGAATATAACATGGGTATTTACGTGACCGATACCGAATATGATTGAAGTAGGTATTGTAAATGATACCTAATTATAACATTATTGATATGACTGCTCGAAAGTCGAAACCAAAACGTCAAACGATCGCAATAAGTTAGAACTGTCAGTGCACTAACAATCAAAGTTATAAAGTTTCTGTTATTCAAAGCTGTGCATGACGCAAATTAATATGTATTTTTTAAATATCGGGACCTTAGATTAAAGTTATTTATTTATAATAGCGTATTCATCCTGTCAAAAAACTTTACATACTTTGGTTAGACAAAGATACCTACATAATATTATTATGACGACCTTCATACCATTTTCAACAATTTCCCTGCCAATTTCATCCCATATCTTATCTTTCTTTCTTATGTTTTGTAGTCACTGTCAGAGAAATCATAAAGGATTGGATATTTCCGGACCAACTCGATCAGCTGCTCAATGTCTTCGCCATTTTGATTTTACTAATTCCCTTGGCGAAATTGTCCGCCGCGAATAAATTCGCTGTCGACAGAGTTCCCGAAAATCGCAGCGAATATTCGCTGCAAATTCGCACTCAAGACGCAAGGCGGTCGCGCAAGCGTGCTCTGTCCCGTAAGCCAATACGAGCTTGATTGGCGAATAATTCGCTGCGAATATTCGCCGCGAATATTCGCTTTGGTGTGGGGGAGGCTTAACAATTGCGCAATTCAAGATTGCGTAATTATTGATGTTTTTGTTTTTTTATTTTTCGGGATTTCGGCCTTCGGGATTCCGGCCATTCGGGATTTCGGCCTTTCGGGATTTCAGCATTCGGGATTTCGGTATTCGGGATTTCGGTATTCGGGATTTCGGCTTTTGGGATTTCGGCTTTCGGGATTTAGGCTTTCGGGATTTTGGCCATTCGGGATTTCGGCCATTCGGAATTTCAGCATTCGGGATTTCGGCCTTCGGGATTCCGGCCTTCGGGATTTCGACCCAAACCCAATGCGGGTGCCCCTTGAATGCATCGTGAACAACGATATACGTAAGTTTTGTGTGCGTTTAGTTGATACCACAATGAGTATTTTTGAAAAAAATACTGTTAGAATTTGAGCAAGTTTGAGTATTAATAATGATGCTGATTCACCATGTCCTATGGGATTGCATTTCTTGTAATAATTTATGTATATTTATGTAAGTATACCTATCTATTATTGTATCCTCTCAACAGTGCTCGAAATGGAAAAATTTCACGAACAGGAACGCTCGACAATTTTCCAAAAATGTGTGATATTAGATATAATAATATCTGTAACATAAAAATATCTTTTAGTTTTACATGATGTACTTTTTTCATCATCATCTTCTCCCAATACGCTATCGGCTATAACAATTAGTGGTAACATACAAATATAGTCATTGTAGTTTACGAAATCGTTTTCTAAAAAATACATTAATAATTATACAAATTAATATAAATAACTAAACGTATATGAATCTAATTGGAGTGGGAAACATTATTAAAATACATGAAATAATAGACAAACTAATCACAATTTCTCATTGGTTTCTTTAGCAGTTTGAATAAAAATATGCAACTAAGAGTGGATAGAAATATGAGTGAAGATACTTCGGCTTAAACAAAATACATGTCGCTTTTTTCAAAGCTCTGATTTTTCGTAAATTCTAAATATTTCGATTAAGGTAAACTATTTTTTAATCAAATTAAAATCCATCGTATACGAAAAAGCAAGGGCATGGTTTTTAATAAATTAATTAAAAAAATATCTAATACGCAAGTTTTACAAATGTAGCATTCTTTATTAAATATGAATCATTTTAAACAACCTCAGAAGTGTAGGTACATATTATTAGAAAAAAAAATATTTACATCATGTGGACATGTAGGATAATTTATTCTAATAGGTTTCCAATGTTATAGAAATTGTTATATACAGGGAAATTTTTCATATATTTATCCCGTTGGATTCTGATTGATTTATTTAAATATTTTTATTTCGTATTGTACCTTAAACAATACAAAAAATTTTAACATGCATACGATGTTCACGAATATGTATCTATATTAATTATGGAATTATTTGATTTAAGTTATTAAATGTATTATTTTGTTAGTTTAACCATCAAAAACCCAGTTCATTCAACCCGAAAAATATCCATATAAAATTAAAACAATAAAAATATATGAGGAAATGATTTTTTTTTTGTCACTCAATGTGAAATATTATAATAGATTAGGATAAATAATTATTATCTGGCGATTCCGTAACGTTGAGTAGGTAGGTAAAACAGCAAATACGTGTGTTCTGGTCACAAGGAAAAGCATGACTGTATTTACTATTTAGTATGAAATATTTTACCCCATTAGAAATTATTAAACAACAATTTAAGCTATTAAGTACCTACAAAGAGTTTTTAAACGATGTCAGAGCACAATTTAGCAAAGCAGCTGCAATAGTTAGGTTTTTTCATGCATGCAATAATAATTATTTAGAACCCAACCCATCAACCTCGGTCGATCCAGTGTTGGATGAAGGCCTCCCTTATTTTATTCCATCTCTCTCGGTACCTACTTAGTTTTTCACTGCAAAGTATTTCCGCTGAACTTTATCAATTCATCAATAATGTGAGAAATATAAAAAATAAATTAGTGTAGAGCAGCAAAGCATGGGGGTTAGGTAATGGGAAACCAAAAAAACACAACTTAAAATGATTAAATTTGGAAAAATAAGGAGTCTAATTTTGTCGCTTCCTCTGATGAAAACGCTTATCATTGGCTGCATACAACTTAACCCAATGTTTACGGGCCGCACAAAATTGTGTTTTTGCTAATTACTTTTCAAATGCAAATTAACACGTTAATTACAAAATTAATTAAAAGGGCCCGTAAGCATTGGGTTAAATATTGATAAATGACCAATGAACGACCCCGATTGCATTATGAAATACAAAAACTATGAACGCGTCAAACCCATGTAAATTTCGCTAACATAATAATACGATAAATGGACAATTCTGTCAATTATGGTTGTCTCGATACAAAATTTAAAGTTTCATTACAAAAAACAATTGGCTAAGAATTTCAACCCTCGGTAGAACAGATATAGTATACCTATCTCGGTAGATACTTAGGTAGGGCACGTAGTTTTATTCACACTATTTTTACTATGTTATTTTTGTGCAATATTTAACAAATTAATTAAGTCATTTATAGAGTAAAGATAATACATGTATTTAATGTGTTTCATTTAAAAATTTAAAAGTTCCAGTGTGCATTATAACTATTACGTTATTAACTCACTATATTTAGGCATGTACCTTAACCTTAACTGTATTAAAATAATATGTATGAACTTGCAAAAAAATAAATGTCTCGTTTTATAAATTAATACTACAGTAAATCTACATTCCAATGTAAAATAGCTTCCAACCTTTCCTTACAATCATAAAAACATTTTTTTTTTCAAAATACATTATTGTCCCATAACGTGCGACAATGCAATAAATCTTACCCAGTGCATTTCTTTGTATACAATTTTATTGTTTTATCACCATTGACGCAAAAGGGTCTGTCTATTAGTGCATTCTATGCCAAATTCGTTGAAAACAGTATTGTCTTGAAAAAGGTTAGTTCTCAAATACGTTGTCTTACATTTACTTTATCACTATTTCAAAAAAACTTAAGTACATTATGTACGGGTCATAGAAAATTCAGTGGTTCTAAACCAGTAAAATTATTTTTTAATAAAAAAAAATATTTATGTTTTTGTACCTTTGTACCTATCAATTCATTTTCGTAAATTTTAAATCTAATCCGGAACGTAATAATATTAAGTATGACGCTTGAGGATTTTACTAGACGAATCGCTGTCCGTCGGATATTTTACGAACCGGTACGCCATTTTCGAGGTTTTAACGAACAGGAACGCCATCCTTGGAAATCCCACGAACAGGAACGGCGCTCCGGGGCGTTCCGCTCCATTCCGAGCGCTGCCTCTCAATGATATTGCAATATTATATAGCTGGTGTCTACTAATATTAGGTACGAAATCAGTTTGTATGAAAGCATTGTTTTAATGCGAAAATGTATTTATTGGTGGTACTGGTTTGTTATATTTGACCCCACCATCTGAAAAGTACTAGAGCCACCAAC
This sequence comes from Rhyacophila brunnea, assembly GCF_057557595.1. Taxonomy (NCBI): domain Eukaryota; kingdom Metazoa; phylum Arthropoda; class Insecta; order Trichoptera; family Rhyacophilidae; genus Rhyacophila; species Rhyacophila brunnea. Next base: position 31,483,905 of record NW_028233170.1, on the reverse strand, counting down.
CACTGAATGCAAGACCATATTTTTTAGAAGCGAAAGTAGAAAATAAGGACTTCTAACTAACTTGTGATACCTAAACCGGTGACAGTGTGATTAAAAAAATATATAACATCTTAATGGACGTGAGAAAGAACATGAGGTGGTGTTTTTGTTTGGATTATTACAAATTGTTTTATATTTTCTACTTACACTAATTCTATGCATGGCTCTGCATTATGATCATAGACTGCAAATCAAAATGATTTTGATTTGCAGATGCATTTATAGCAAACATCACACGGTTATCACCCACATCTGTCAAAAGCTGCAAGCATTTCAACACAGCATAATATCAGAAACCATCAATAAATTATGAAATATGTACCTGTAACTTGAATTTGTGAAAATCGGTGTGTGTACTTATGTACGCGCATTAGAAGTTATACTTCTTTGGCGTAACAAAACAAAATAAGCCGTTAGATGAGTCTATTAATATTACAGTGGATTAGGTTGATGAAAACGTACGCGATTCATATGTGTCTCATATTGTCGATGCACAAAAAAAACCTCCAATGTGCCATTTTTACGAAAATTGGTTTTTTATGCAAAAATATTTTACGATTTTTTCTGCATCGTTGACAAGAACCTCCAATGTGATATCACTTTTTGGTTTAAAGTTATTTTCGAAAAACTAAACCTCTAATGTGATGGGTCTCATATTTAAAAGTGGATAAATCTCCGATGTGCTGACTTATCACATTGGAGGTATTGTTGTGCACGCACTCGGCACATCGGAGCTAATGAGTTATACGCTAACATTTATTATAACTTATAACAATTATAACACATGATAATTGTAATTTAATTATTGTATTGGACCAAAACTCATCTTTGCCATACAGCGGTTATAATCGATTCAGAAGTGCCCATGATGAATTAATAAAAAATCAGATTTTAATATATTTTTTGAATTATTTACCAACTCAACATTCACAAAATTTTTTTATTGATATATAATTCTACTCATAAATAATACTTACATAAATATGGCCTCAAATCTTGATACACAATCTTTACAATGAAAAATAATTATTAGGCACTCCAATATAAATAAAGTTTTATGAATATAAATTAAGAGTGTAGAAATATTGGTTATGTTTACAACACGTGCTGTTTACATGGTTGTATTGAACGACCATCTAAATCAGTGCTCCGCAACCGGTGTGCCGTAAGACGATGCTAGGTGTGCCGCGGAGCAATGGTTCAAAAAAAAAACACAAATAATTTTGTATATTATACAATATTTACTTAATAGCCAAATTTGCGTACATGGCTGGTAATACATTTGAGCACCTGCATGAACTTAATAAAATAATGCAAGGTCATAATGAAAATATATGAACCTGATCTGATAAATTAGAAGGAGTTAAGACAAGTATCTCTACAAATGTACCAAAGGACCTACCAGACCACCAATGAAAACTAGCAATTAATTTTGGATCCGTCTCAAAAAAATTTCATCGTTACTTTCATACAATCAATACGACTGAATCCGAAACCCTTTTGCAACCAATGACGAAAGTTCTATGGAAGCGCTTTCCCTATAAATTCGAGAGTATTTTTTTTTAAATTGAGAAACAAAACTGAACTTCGCCGATGTTCCATTGGCTATTTTCTGGATTTCGGTTTATAAAGAAAATCCTCGTATTTTTGACAAGGCTATCACAGTTCAGCTCCTATTTTCTACGACATATCTAGGTGAGCAAAGTTTTTCAACTCAAGCTATAATTAAAAATAATATACAGTCTTGCTTGAAGGGTCTTGACCAAGAACTTCGGGTTGCTCTTTCAAATATCAAGTCAAAATATATTAAACTTTTACGTTCATTGGAACAAGATCAGGTATCACATTAATTAGTTATTTTATTGATAATACAAATACATTGGAATATGTACATTTGGTTCTTCATTTTGAGTTATGTATATTTAATTATTTATCAAATAAAAAACATAACATAAGTATGTAATGTAATTTTGGTGCATGTCCACCACAAGGTGGGGGGCTCTAGCCTGAGGGCCCTGGCTCAGGGAGGCGGCGTGGCAGGTCAAGCAGATAAGTGAGATAAAAACAAATTACAAATTTGCTCTAATAGCAAAAAAGCCGCCTGCGGCGCTGTTTCACTTTGCTGATATTATTATTTTTAAAACATACAATTGTGGGATATAATAATTTGTTATTATTTTGTCAATACTCGACAAATAAATACAAAAAATCGCTAAACATAGAATAAATACAATTAATTTTACCTCGAACACCATTTGAAAAACGCTATATTAAAGTATCACACTGTCTTCAACATTAGCGATAGGTAGAGGTGGGGGCGCCGAAGATTCTAGCCTGGGGTCCATGTTTTCGTGTATAAATTGTTTTACGCGTGGTGTGCCGTGGAATTCGGGGAAGAACTTTAGTGTGCCGTGGGTGAGAAAAGATTGCGGAGCACTGATCTAAATGACACTACGCGCATGCGCATTTACCCTCGAGACCGAAATGAATACAATCATAATAATAAATTGTACTGCATCGACGCGCACAACTTCGTCACACGCCAAAAATACACTATGATCTGTTTTCCCAAACGCGCCAAAAGAAGTATAACTTCAAAAAGGAAACAAATTTGTACCTTTCTCTCAGATTCGGCGTTTTCGCATCAGCCAAAATTCATAAGTGAAATATACAAAAAGGATAATTACAGATATTATCGCACGCACAAGTAAAATCACTGCCATTCAATAACATTGATTCAATTCTTATCATCGCGTGCCAAAATTGAAATAGAACATGTTGCGATTATCGCACTGGTGCCCTATGTTATAACTTGTGACATGAAGTCACCCGACGACATGACGTAATTGTGACGTAAGCTCAATACGCGCGTCGAGGCGAGCCGCCCAAGCACACGGCTCACCGTAGATATTATTATGCTGAAACACCTATTTGGGTATGGGGACAATCAATAACGCCAGTATTTGAGTAGCGTTAATTTCTCGAATGCTGTTATCACTCCGGTAGTACGTCACAATGATGTCATATGACGTCATGTCGACCGGGCGACTTCAACTCGCAAGTTACAACATAAGGCCCCTGGACGCCTTCAACAAATGCATGTACCTACCTGCTATGTGTTCATCCCATAAACGAAAACATCACTGAAGACTTCCGGCTTTTTGTAAAAACTTTTAATCATATTATACCTAACTAAACTTCATAATTCCGTCATAACTAAACATTTTAAATTTCTGAAACACATCGTCCCATGAAGAATTAATAGTGAAAATAATTAATTGCGCTGATAATCAGTTATTACACAATCAGCAACAAATTAGATTATTAGAATGTGAAACTGAATCCATGTTTTTTAATATTGGCCACTGATAACAAAAATGAGCATGGCTTTTCAATTAGGATTGTGCGCCATATGCAAATATTATGTAAGACAATACACAGATAGGTACATATATAAGTACATAGTAATATTATGTACCTACCTAGATTGTTGACGGTTCGATTATTCGAAAGCTCTTAGTAATAATCTATAACGGTAGAATTTACGTGATTATGTTGGCAACTAGGGTCCAGGGGAGGCTCTACCTTAAGGGTTCGTAGGGACCATCCCCACATCGTTACCATGTCAAAAATAGACATCAGATATTTTCATCATTGTTATACATACCCAATTTCATGATTAAATGAACTATTTAATTTTTTTATCCATCTAAACCCGTCGCAATTTTAAAGTGATATTTATTTTTATTAAACAAATAAATAAACCAAAGATTGTAAACTATGTAATAACATAATGATGATTAGGCGCGATATTAAAATAATTAGGTCAATTAAATATGCTCTATTTCACGGTGCCAACTATGTACGAATTAAGAAAGTTATAGCGTCTATTTTTTGATGACCGGGGTCACTCAGTCTCATCCCATCGCCGCGGTACAAATATCGTTCTACAAAGGATGTGAATGTATTAGCGTTAGTATACCGGGGAGCGAATCAAATGACCCAATGGTAAGTAATAACGCTCGCCGCATGTCGTTGTTCAAAACCGATAATGATAATTCTATATAATAATTAGGTACATATTATTAATTAAATTAATATTTGAAAGCATGCTTTTTGTATGTGATGAGGTAACGACTCAGATAATCATATTATTTATTCTGAAATAATACTCATTTCCTCATTATTATTGTAAGTAGCTTGGTACATAATGGAAGTATAATATGAAAAAGTAGGTAGGTATGTATATTTTTAATCATTAATGGTTAAACCCCACCACCTAGAAAGTCATCGAGCCGCCAATGGGTAAGCCGTCCAGTCAATGAACACCCCCCAGCGAATGAATGAATGAACAAAACTCGATTATTTTCAAATCATAAGAAATGGGTGATATTTTTCTGGAGTAGCATTTTTTTACGTTGGCAGCACTGAGGTCGATATGCAAATAACTTCACAATGCTACTACTTATGCCTCATTTCTCTGGTTAGACATTGGGACCAAAATAACCAACTGGTTTAACGGTGAGTACTAGTGTTGTACGCATTGATAATAGCATAATTAATGATTGTTAACTAAAAACTACCTACAGTTACTGCCTATGCAGGGCTAAAGGGGTTTCTTACTCGAACAAAAAATGGCTGTAAAATTATTATTAAAAAAATAAAAAATGTCCCTTTCATTAAAAATCATAGGTGTTCAAATTTTGAATTTACTGAATGCCAACAAGATAGGTACAGGAAGGGCATAATGTTCTTCTGGCATTGCGGCCACGACGAAACCGCTTTGTAACAGTGTTAGTGTCATTTGAAAGTAACGAACCAACACCTAAATGATTCGCCTGACTGCCAAAAGAAACTGACACCATTCTAATTAGGTGCCTACATGGTACATCCGACTAATACGCACCCAATAATAATACGGTTCGTTGTATATGCTTTAAAAAATGGCAAAAACATTATCTAGTTGCATTTTTTTCAATAAAAATGCTATTTTTAATATCGCAAAAGAATCAATATTAAATTTGACAATGTTATATCCCAGTATCCGTATTTACGTTCATGCATCACTATTGGAATCCAATACGAACATTTTATCAGTGGCGCTATGTCATCGCAAGAGAATGCAAATCATTGAGGACCATCCGGACGAGGGTCCATATATCTCTAAGGGGGGACATGCTCGTTGAAGGTCAAAATTGAGTTTTTATTGTATTTTCAAACCATGATCCTGGACACTCCTTAAACGTTGTAGATAATCTATTTATATAATTTTGAAGCCTTATTATCCTTTATAGTTATTTTACACATTTGATGACTGCATGAAGTATTTTTGTTACATAAAATAGTATTCTTTTAAACCTCTCGCTCTAATGTTTTAGAATATAGTCATATTTCGGTACAGAACTGTGCAGTGGTGTTAAGATTTTTTACATTTATTAATTTTTAAACGCATTTATAAAACCATTAGTATAATTTATTACGAGATAATTTTTGTAAAATATTCACGATAAAAAATTATTTTGATAATCTCTGTGATCCCAAATTTGACAAGAATTAGGCATTTTATTATTCAAAAAATCGGCAAGATTAACACATTTGAAGATGATTCTAAAGATACTTATTATAAGCTATGTCTTTGACCATTCAAGTGTGATAAACATCTTATGAATAATGATTGCTTTATAATAATTATTGACCTAAGAATAAGGTAGTGTTTTTTTGAAATACGCCATTTCTTTTGTCATTCCCTAGTGGTTAAGCTACAACATACGGCCGTAGCCATAAAATGACAAACTATAATTAAAGTAGGGAGTAAAATTATGTTAACGCGCGTGTTTGAACATGTACCTAACCGAATTTTTTTTTATTTTTTTTTAAACGGTACATGTTCAAACACGCGCGTCAATATCATTTTACTCCCTACTTCAATTATAGTTTGTCAATTTATGGCTACGGCCGTATGTTGTAGCTTAACCACTGGGGAATGACAAAAGAAATGGCGTATTTCAAAAAAACACTACCTTATTCTTAGGTCAATAATTATTATAAAGCAATCATTATTCATAAGATGTTTATCACACTTGAATGGTCAAAGACATAGCTTATAATAAATATCTTTAGAATCATCTTGAAATGTGTTAATCTTGTCGATTTTTTGAATAATAAAATGCCTAATTCTTGTCAAATTTGGGATCACAGAGATTATCAATATAATTTTTTATCGTGAATATTTTACAAAAATTATCTCGTAATAAATTATGCTAATGGTTTTATAAATGCGTTTAAAAATTAATAAATGTAAAAAATTTTAACACCACTGCACAGTTATGTACCGAAATATGACTATATTCTAAAACATTAGAGCGAGAGGTTTAAAAGAATACTATTTTATGTAACAAAAATACTCTATGCAGTCATGAAATGTTTAAAATAACTATAAAGAATAATAAGGCTTCAAAATTATATAAATAGATTATCTACAACGTTTAAGGAGTGTCCAGGATCATGGTTTGAAAATACAATAAAAACTCAATTTTGACCTTCGACGAGCATGTCCCCCCGTCACAAAAAATATAGATTCAAAATAAATCGCATGGGAATCTGAATGAAAAAAAAACAACGGAAGGAACGCTAAAAGGGCACTCAAAATCATGGCCCCCACAAAAGGGGGCTGACAGGGCTCTAGCCTGGGGGCCCGGGCTCAGGTGGGGCCCGGCGTGGCGAGTTAACCAGATAAACATATATCATAAATTTGCTCTAATAGTAAAAAAATTCGCCTGCGGTGCTATTGTCCTTCAGTAATATTTTTACACAGTTTCTAATTGTGTATAGATACTCGACAACTCCATAATAATTAAAATGGATGTATGTTTTAAAATATACAAAATACTAAATATACACATTCATTTTACTGCGTCCACCATTTGGAAAACGCTAGGTACTGTAGAGCGTCACACTGCCTTTATCCTTAGAGATAGGTAGGGGGCCCGCCAAAGATCCTAGCCTGGGGGCCCGCTTCAGGATGTGGGGGCCATGCTCGAAATAATGAACGTCTCGTGAGAAAAAATGCAGGAAAACAGATTGGATCGGATTTTTAGACAGAAAATTGTTTATTAGAAACACTAACAAGTCCTTGCATAATTTTTGCATTGGGGCTCACGGTGCTGAAATACAAATCAGAAAAAGGATACATCTTTGAATAAACCTGACTTTTGAAGTAAGTAGATACCTAATAAAATAAAATAATATATATTTTTACATACCTAATAGGTACGTGAACTCGGGGGAGTGGCTTGGTGTACCTACAATTTACACGGCCTCACACTGTATTTATATTTATTTACAGTTGCTTACCATTACCATTAATTTAGTTTTCTTAACATCTATGGGACAATAGTATTGACTTTTTTATAATTTGTTTTATCTTGACGAATTAAAAATAAATCATTAATTTTTGTTTTAAATCGACAATAGATACTTACCTAAAAAGTAAAATTTATTTTTCCCGCAATCTCGATCAATGACCATATTATGCTCCACCAAAAACATGGTCGACTCATCGCAGGCGCACCCTCAGGTTATCTTGCAGGCCTTGCGGCTAGTAAAAGCATAGCTATGTACAGTGCAAACCAAGTCGAATCTCACCAGTTACCGCAAGCTGCCACTGGATACCGCGGTCTAGTGGCAACTGGCGGTTCGTGTAGCCGGCCCTTATTGTATCTACAAGCGCAGCTGGTTTTTAGGCCACATGATCAATCAGAAAACATGTCAAAACAAAATAAAAAGACAAAAGTGCTAACTCTGAATCAACCATATAGGTAGATAATCCAGAATGGATAGATATTTCTGGACCTCAAACTTGAGAGAAGCTTGAACGATGTAAACGTAGAAAAAATATGCCGAGAAAAGATTAGACTTCGATTTCGTTTCAAGTACCTAGACATTTTGTTATCGAGAGGGCCCACGAGATGCTCCAATCGGCCCCCTGTCTACTTAAGAGTCGGCCGTCGGGAGCTAGGACGATTTGGCGCCGTAACAATTGGACGCCATGCAATTCGAAAATAAATAGACGTTAGGTACTTACAGGTGCTATAAAAAATATTTGGTACTGTTCGGTTATACGGAATACAGCGGAAAACGCATTTTGAAAATAGCTGATAAACTGGATTATTTGTTCCGTATTATGTATTCCGTATAACCGAACAGTACCAAATATTTAATAATAATATGTATATTTAAATTATTATATTATGTTTTAATAGTTGGTGAGAATTTAAATATGCACACGTAAATAATGATTTAATCGTGCATATGTTAAAGTTCCAACGAAAAAATAGATTTTTATTTTTATATAAAGCCTTAGGCACGGTAATTCTCAATCCGCAATAAAAATATTATGTTAAGAGTAAAATGAATTAAAACTACTAAATAGTAGAAACTGATTAAAATTCCTCGTCTACATTCTGTTTACGTGTCTACGACAGTGCGGCGTCCAATTGTCCTGGCGTACAGTTGTCCCATTCCAGCCGTCGGGACCTGGCTTTGAACTTAGTCGTCCTTTGCGTGGTATATAGTGTTTAGATACATAACTACCGTTGGAATGTTCATATTGTGCTGAGATGACAGTGAAAGATGAAGATTATGTATTATTTTCCATGATTTGAAAATAAAACCATGAAAAAACTTTTAACAATTCGACGCATGCGCCAAGCCGGCGTTGCTATCGAATTCCGGACAATGTTGTGCGCATGTCGCAGCAGTAATATTATATTTTTCGCGTAGCCCGAACACTGCCGGGCACTCACTCACTGCTAGGGGAAGATTCGATGCAATGGAAGGAGGCTGCGCCATTAAATTTATTCAAAAGCCCAGACAAAACATCCATGGAAGAACATGAGATATTGAGAGATTTTAACTGGAGTTCAGGTAAGTGAACTTATATAAAAATAATCTATTTCTAATGTTATTTAGGTAGAATTTATAAAAATAGGAGATGGAGTAAAAAGTAAAACGTCATCTTGCATCTCAGGATGGATGCTGGCATTTATGTCTCCGATTTTCTATATATTTTTTACCTACGATGTATTTATTTTTATAATGAAACATATTATTCGACAAACGTTTTTATCAAGTTCATTTAAAAGTGCGTAGGTAACGGATGTATTCGAGCTGAATATTTTATTGCGATAAAAATATATTGATAGGTATATAAACTACACTATCCTTAATACATATTTTTATTAAGTCCTAAAATATTATAACACTCATAGTATTATAATCAATTGCTATATTTTTTGAGAAGAAATATAACTCGCGCTCAAAATAAATTCAAATTAAGAAGTATCATACAAATTGCCCATGTAGGTATCTACGTACTTTTTTTAAATTTCCGAAAGTAACATGAGCCAAATTATTATTTTACTAGACTTTTTAGATTAATTTCCACTGAATACTATACACAGAGTGGTGCGTGAAACATGTTATTTTTTGTACAGTAGATTATAACTCTTACTTCTTTATTTATTAATAATATTATTGGGAAGGTGTACCACTTTCCGAGTAAATTATTCCGATGAATTAATATTCACGGTAAGCTGTCAATAATAATATTGCTGTAGAGCCTGTAGATGTTTAAAAGTATTATTAATAAGATTCGAGAAGGTATTCTTATTCCACGGAATGCCCATCGCTTACGCTACGGCCTACGCTACGCCGTAGCGCGCCAAATTTATTAGTCGGTTCGTTACTTCGCGTAGATCAGGTGTATTAAGATTTAATGATCATGTATGTAATTATAATATGTTTATATCAAATTGACAACACACTGCACCTAGACACCTACATACAGTTGCGGATTATCGCACAAGCAAATAATAAAATGTCAAAGAGCAGGCAAGGGCAACCTGCGGCCTAAATGAAGATTTTTTGCGGCCCAAGGCCCATTTGAAGTTTTCAGCTTTCTATATTTTTCATTTTGGTATTCATATAAAATAGATATAAAATCCTTCGTAACAAAACTCAAACTTTATGAAAATCAATTACGGTCAAATAATTCAATTTCAAAAAATTCAATTTAATTCATTTCCCATTATTAATTAAATGACTTTAATAGAGACCGTAAAGATTTTTTTAAATATTCTAACGAAGTCACAAAATTAATTAAAGAATTCGATACCAGATTTGCATTTATGCAAAAGTATGAAGAACTGTTCAAAATATTCTTAACTCCGTTTAACGTGGAGGTGGAATCAGCGCCTCCAAATTTGCAAATGGAGCTTATAGAACTGCAATCAAGCATAGAGTTAAAGTGCATGTTCGAAGGGAATAAACTTGAGCTTTATCAGAAATATATCCTCGAAGATATGATTCCAAAATTAAAACGACTGGCAATGTGCATTACAGAAGCATTTGAGACTTACATATCGCTGGGAATCGTTCTTTTCCGAAGTGTCGCAGCAGGTTGCTCGATGAAAACATGACCAATCAACTGCGATGCGCATCGGCTAAATTACCAATCGATATGAAAAAGATACCAAACAATATACAAAAACAAGTGTCACATTAATTATAGGGTTATATAATATTTTGAATAAGTTCTTTGTCTTATTTTTTATATGTGTGGTTCAGTAGTATTTATTTGGCTCACCCGTTTATTTAAGGGGCTTTTATTTATTACCTACATATTATTATTCTTCAATAAAATATTTCATTAAATGAGAAATTATATAATTAAAAAAAAACTTCAGAAACTATTAAAAAATCTAGAAAAAGTTGGATTAAGGACTCGAACACACATCTTCCACTTTCCGGATGAGTGGTCTAGCCTTCAAGCTATCGACCCCTTATGATTCATGCTAATTATTTATAATAACTACGTTTATCTGAGATATTTTAAATGCCTTAATTCCTTTAAAATGGAGGAATTCAATGTGAAATATTTTTGAAGAAGAAAATAATATTGCAACGAAAGGTGTTTTCTTTATTTTTTTCTTCTTTTTATTACTCCAACGGGCCAGGGGACCAATGACAGCAGTGTAATAGTAGTCGTATTGAAACAATCACAGATGCACGCGAGAAATTCGTTTTATTGTGTTTAAATACACAATCTCCTAATGCATCCGCTGTATTGTGAGCTCATCGGGAATCGAACCGAAAGCCCCCGGATAAGAACGTGTCTTTTTTATCGTACAAGTTTATTGAGTAATAAATATCAATCTCTACCAATTAACTATTTTTGTTGTGGTCACGAAAGATAAGATAGATAATATATATATATAATACTCGTATATCTGATCTGATAGTCTTGTTTTGGATATTATATCAGATAGGGGACGCATGCAGGTTCAAGGACCCTTCGTTATTACGAGAGTCAGTGCTGGTTCTGGGTACGTTGCGGCCCGAGTCACTGACAAGTGAGGAGGCCCCGTTATGAACATAAACAATAAACAGCCAGCAATACGTTAAAAGGACTACATAATATTTCAATATTTGATTTATTTTTACGCTCGAATTGTGATAGGTATATGTATACTGTCCAAAAACAAGATCTAGTCGATAACCAGAAGTCGCTGTAGTCGACTAAACAGGGGGGCTTGTTAGTTCACAGTTTTAACACGTGGTCAAGAAGTTCTTGTTTGATAGTACACCATTTTTTATGGTTATGGTACTCTCTGACGATGTAATTGCCTCATCTGCTTTATGAAAAACCGCTACTGAGAGAGCATATATTTTAGGTTAGGCCGATGAAAAATTGGCAGTTTTGTGAGGTTTCCTTGCAAATCATCAGGACGTGTCAATGACAACCAAATATATTGCATAATAGAAGAAGAGTCCTTCTATCACAATCGCTTTTGATAGAAAATGTGGTTCTTGTCTGTTTAGTAGAAGCTAAAGGCAAACAAATTTTGAAAATAGCCGATATACTGGATTATTTGTTAGATTAGGTCAGGGGTAGTCAACCTTGTCCCTACCACCCACTAGTGGATGTTCCAGCTTTCATGGTGGGCGGTAGGGGTTTATTTCCAAAAGAGGAGACCTTCATTTGTTCCTTACAAAACTTGAGCCAGATATCGAGTATTTAGTTTCGCAGCATCAGCCCAAGGGATCTCCTTAATAATTTGATTAATTAAGTGTAATTGCACCAGACTTCATGCTTCTGTGTATGCAAAGTATAAATAAAAAGATAGATTTAACTACAGTAAGTTGTTTTATAAAGATTTATTCTGTCAAACTTAGCGAAAGTCTGACATAAAGTAAAGTAAATCACCATTACTGTGGTACCGGTGGGCGGTTAGAAGAATTTAATACTAACAGAGATACAGCAGTGGGCGGTAGATATAAAAAGGTTTACTTCCCCTGGGTTAGGTTACGTTATATTAGGTTGTCATTCTTGAATTCATGAATTTTACCAAAATCGCCAATGAAAATTTCCGCTGTTCCCGCCTGGCTTCCAGTAAAGAGACTTGTCCCGAAAATGTTCCAGTGTGTCATAAATAACCATAAGTACCATTTTTATGTCCAACAATCTTCCAAGGTCCTCGGTGTGTATGACACCCTACTCTATCCTTTTTAGGCCCCCTATTTATAGCAGGCCTTCTTCGCCATCTTTGACGATAATCAACTTTTTTCTTAACGGCCCACGTGCTCGTCGTAGGTCAAAATTGAGTTTTTACTGTATTTTCAAACCATGATCCTGGACACTCCTTAAACGTTGTAACAACTTTGACAAGAATTAGGCATGTTATTATTCGAAAAATCGGCAAGATTAACACATTTGAAGATGATTCTAAAGATACTTATTATAAGCTATGTCTTTGACCATTCAAGTGTGATAAACATCTTATGAATAATGATTGCTTTATAATAATTATTGACCTAAGAATAAGGTAGTGTTTTTTTGAAATACGCCATTTCTTTTGTCATTCCCCAGTGGTTAAGCTACAACATACGGCCGTAGCCATAAATTGACAAACTATAATTGAAGTAGGGAGTAAAATGATATTGACGCGCGTGTTTGAACATGTACCGTTTAAAAAAAATAAAAAAAAATTCGGTTAGGTACATGTTCAAACACGCGCGTTAACATAATTTTACTCCCTACTTTAATTATAGTTTGTCATTTTATGGCTACGGCCGTATGTTGTAGCTTAACCACTAGGGAATGACAAAAGAAATGGCGTATTTCAAAAAAACACTACCTTATTCTTAGGTCAATAATTATTATAAAGCAATCATTATTCATAAGATGTTTATCACACTTGAATGGTCAAAGACATAGCTTATAATAAGTATCTTTAGAATCATCTTCAAATGTGTTAATCTTGCCGATTTTTTGAATAATAAAATGCCTAATTCTTGTCAAATTTGTTACAACGTTTAAGGAGTGTCCAGGATCATGGTTTTAAAATACAATAAAAACTCAATTTTGACCTTCGACGAGCATGTCCCCCCTTAACATTCCTTATTTGTCCAATTAGCCCCATTCGTACCAAGACCGACCTTGCATACAAAGTAAAAGATTTATCACATAATTTATAACTGTAATTCATTTTTATAAAAATAAATTTGTAGTAATAATTTACGGTTGTAATGACGCGTCATCTTTATGTTGCTAAAATGTAACAATATGATTGACCGGGCACATAAATAATATAATCTGCTTTTATTATTATCAGTGCAAGGATGTTACGTTATAGTACACCCATCTATCTAATCGTAATTTTAATAAACCATAAAATATGTTTTGTTTTAATAATATTTTGTATTCAAGTAGTTTGTTATAAAAGATAAGTAGATACATACATCAAATACATATTTTCAAACCTAAAAGGTTCGAATTCGATGCCTATATAGACATTAATGTTTAAAGTACTTTTTATAAATATTATAATATCTTTCTTCTATGTACCAGGTATTTACCAGCAATAAACTTCATTATGGAGTAGTGCCAGAGTGATCGTATGTAGTCGTGGTTGAAATGCTCGAAATGACCGGAGCACGGCTCAGGTTCGTGAAATCCTCGAGAACAGCGAGCCGCTTCGGAAAATCCTTGATTCACAAATGATTTTATTGGTTGAGTATCTCAGTGAATTGGGTGCAAGCACCGTACAACCTAGGTATTTGGATGTTGTGGATTTGTCCAGCGTTTGAAATGGAAAATTTTAGGAACCGGAGCGCTTTATAATTTTACGAAAATATTAACCTAGTTATCAAATAATTGTAAGTGTTATATGGCATATTTAGCTCAAACGATCAAATTATTTTTTACACGAGACGGAGAGATATTTTGGGGATCTTAGAACCGTAACGGCGCTCCGGCCTGATAATGGCCCGTACAGTATATAGGTACCTAAGAATATGCGAACCAATGATGAACGACCAAATAATTGGAACTAGTAAACTTTCGAAATAGTGACGTTAAACCAATTTACTTTAATGTTTATCAACACATAAGTAAAAATAAGTACTTACCACCCGTCATAAAGATTACATTCATTGCTTTGTTCCTAATATAACGATAATGGTTAATGTGCAGCAAGGTATGTTTGATTTTAGGAAAGAAACTGGATGTACCCCTATGAGTATGTTTAAAATATTATTGTACTAAATACTAAAATAATAAAAATTATATCTAAACTTTCCATAAATTGTGTTTTGGTTATCAAACTTTTGCAAATTATTTATAGTAGGCATCTACATAATACTATTTTCATGGTACTAAAGTAAAATTAATTCATAATACGCCTATTATAGTACCCAAGTAATACTAAAACACACTGGTACTCATTGGCGCACCCAGGGGGGGGGAGCAAGGGGCCCTGGCACCCCCCAAACATACAAATTATCAGAGTGATTTTAAACATTGAAATTGAAAGTCAATTAACTATACGTTAGGCTTAGACCAGTGATACTCAACCTGCGGCCCTTTAAGCTTTTATGTGCGGCCCGAAACACATTTATTATCAGGAATTTCGCATATCTTGAGATTCGTTTCGACTTTGACGCACAGATAGTGACACCCGAAGAGGATTGTCATTATGGTCCACATCAGATCTGGTATAAGAGTGTTGCTATTGCACACGATTAATTTAAAAAACACGCATAATTTTTAAAATCTCAAAATTCTTTTGTGAAAAAGGGGGTTTCATGATTTTTTTCGTCACACCAGTAGTGATGCGGCCCGCGTTACTTTACAAATATATATTTATTTGCCCGAAGAATAAAAAGGTTGGGTATCATTGGCTTAGACAAATAAAAGCACGGAAAAAAATGACTTGTAATTCTCCAGCACCCATTTTAGAAAAATTTCTTAGATTTTAATTTCCAACACAAAAATTTCGAAACACAATGTCAAAATATTATCGGTGTCCATCCGAATTCCGGAGTGGTGTACGTCATGTCTGGGGAGGGCTGACAGGACTTTAGCCTGGGGGCCGGGCTGTGGGGGGCCCGGCGTGTCGGGTTGACCAGATAAGTGAGATAAACACAGATGCTAAATTAGCGAAAAGTTTAACAGAAAATAATATGTAACCACAGGTTTGCAATTTGCAAGTGCAGTTCATAAAACGGCCACTAGTTATAAACTACATAAAAAACAGTCTTTTAAAAGTTACGTTGTTTGGAAGCCTGTGTGAAGATATGGAAGATAATAATTAGGTATATCTCATTTCTATAATATTGTGAAGTGTGCTGGCTATCTCGCGTTATCTCATGATTGAAAAGTTGTTTGAACCCAAAAAAGAGATTGCAATTGAATGATAACTTTACTGTTAAACCTGTGAGATGTCCGGAGTTCCAGCGGCTAGCTCAGGTGTCCATCGAACCCCGGATTCACAAAAAAGGGGATATTTTAAATTGAGGAGAAATTAAATGTAACCACGTCTGTCTCGTGCGTAACTTGGTATTATCTTATATTTTAAATTTTCTTTACAGGTTTATATATTTTTTTTTTACAATAAGTTTCGCAGGTCCGTACATGTTGGAAAAGGGACGCTTACCGACTTTCTTTTTTTCATTTCAAATTCCTCGTACTCACGCCGACCAGCAAAAAGGACTCTCGTGATTGGCCAAATCTGATGGCATAATCCTTTTGATTTGACGAATCACAAGGACCACCTCGGCGCAGGCGCGCGGAGATTTTACCGTTGCGTAATGCGCGGCAAAATTTATTATATTTGAACTTATATTTAGTCTTAAAATTATCTCTTTCATCCATCATCATTTATACTATAAAATCTATCTTAATTACACCTCCGCCCAGTAAGTGATTTGCACGCACCGGACGAAGGCCTTCACTCATAAATAAAATATTAACGTAGTTGAGCAGGGAACCAGATCAGGTGTTTTATTCAATTTTTTATAGAGATCAGGGTTGCGGTTCGGCCCGTCTTTTATTCAATAATCAACAAAAGCCTGTTGATAACAGGTATGTGCCACCTGCCTATTCGATTGAATTTTTTTTTAAATCGATAGATTCGAATCAATCAATGCAAAGACCAGCATTCGCCGATTCAAAAAGACAAAGTGAAAGCATTCATAAAAAATATTGTAGCTGTGGTAATCAAAAATACAAAAAAAAAGTAAGTTCGACATGTTTCCACTTTTAAATGATTTGAGTTAATATTGAATCAAACAAATATTTATTTACTGAACACTTACATGATTTATTAATACACTTTTCACATTATATCGAAGACCTCGATTTTACAAATGTAAAAATTGATAGAATTATCATGAAACAAAAATTTCAGAGTGAAACCCTTCTTCAATGTTGGTTGAATCGAAGTGAAGGATATAATATGTTGTCAAGCAAAGCAATGCAAGTACTGCTGCCATTAGTAACATCATATTTATGCAAAACAGGATTTTCTGCATTAGCTGCAATGAAATTCAAATATCGAGCCCGTTTAGTAGTATAAGAAGAGCTACGAGTAGCACTCTCCCTCACTCCTTAGTGACATCTAGATTTGATAAACTTTGTGAAAATTAACAAGCACATCCATCGCATTAAAAAAAATTGATTTAAAAATTAAATAAAAAAAATATAATATACCTATAGAACCTTGGTTATTGTTTTGACAATTACGTGTTTTTCATTTTTTGTATTAATACATTTTTTACTATTTAAAAATGTGTCTGTATCATTGTATAATATAAAGGGGGGAAGCGCCAAGATTATATTTTTTTAAAGGGGTGTAGTAACATAAAGTTTACAGTGTACGATATTCAAATGGATATGTTAAATAGCAAAAGTTAGTAATTAAAAATAACAATCAATAATTATGTCTAGTTGTATTTTTGGTACGTATTTCCACAATATCAATTGAGAATGTCCTAAGGACGAAACCGGTCTACTTAACTATAATTGTGGAAACAAGTACGAAAAAATAACTAACATAAGTGTTTGTTATTTCTAATATACTTACTTAATGTCTTTCCATAAGTGAAAAAAATTAATAACCGCAAAACTTAGCATAACTAACGTTCCCAGTTATTAAATATAATAAGGTGTGTAGGTTTTCCGCATTTCTGTTTGTGTATGGTAATTAAACAAATGCCTTGATATAGTAAATTAAATATGTGTTGGGTCACTAGTGTGGTGTTCGATGTGTAGGTTGAGGATGATGATAATGAAGTCTTCGATGTAGCAGGGTGAGATTTATTAGCAGCGTATCGGTACTGTAGTATATTATACAATGATAGTTACGAGCTAGGTACTTGGATTCGAGTGACATCTAGATAAATTATTCTTCATTATTTATACAAAATAAAGTAACACAGTAACATTAAATTCTGGTACATAATCATATTAGACTAATTATAGAGTCAGCGTTTTAAATCGAGTAGTTTGTGAAATATTATTTATTATTACAGTCGTAAGAAAATATTGATACACCCCTGTTACAGGCGGGCTTCTCCCGGTGTAAAATAATCATTTAGTAGCTCAAGTCGAAACGTAACCCTGACCTCTAGAAACGGCTTCATAAAACATCTAATCTGATTCCTTGCTCAACCACGTAAGTATTTTTTTTTTAATTTAAAAAGTATAAATGATGATGGATGAAAGCGATAATTTTAAGACTAAATATAAGTATTTAAATATAATAAATTTTGCCGCGCTTGTCGGCAACGTCCAAATTTCGACGCGCCTGCGCCAGGGTGGTCCTCGTGATTCGCCGAATCAAAGATCACGCGATAAAATTTGGCCAATCACGAGAGTCCTTTTTGCTGGAATGGCGTGGGTACGCGAGATTTGAAAAAAGAAAAGAAAAGGCAGTAAGCGTCCCCTTTCCGATAGGTACGGACCTGACGACTACAACTGTAAAAATCCCAAATATAATTTGTAAAACTAAAAATTAAGAAAATGTAAAATATAAACAATATCACGTTACGAGAACTAAGGTCCGTGTTTTATTTACACTCCAACCGTTTGAACATCTTTTTTTTTGTGAATCCGGGGTTCGATGGACACCTGAGCTAGCCGCTGGAACCCCGGGGATCTCAATGGCGCCTGGCAACATGGGGCGTGAAGAATCGCATTAATTCTTCCGAACCCGCGAAATAAAATTTACGCCCGCGAACGCTAAATAAAAGTTGACGATCCAGGAGCCGGAACAACCAAGAAATGGTTAACTAAAAAGCGGACTCTGACGTAACCCTTATCGAAGAAGAAGTGCTGTCTCCAACATCAAACCGGGAGGGCCCTCTGGTGTTCGAAGACAGTCCACATACGGAGCTGACCGCGCCTAGCGTCGTGCTGGAGACCGTAGCACCAGCGCGTCTCCAGTACGACGAATGGCTGCACAAATCCCACCTATGGAGACCAGACACATCATCGACGGTATCCAGCGAGGAGGGCTCGTAGAGGCCACGGCCCACTCACGACGAAAAACGGCGAGCAAAATGCCGATTTTCCTAGGGTATCACTAACATGTGTACCCTAGTCGACCACGGGATGTTCGGTGAGGAGAGAAAAAGGAAACGCGAGGCTAGGGAGCCTCACAAGAGGGCTGAGAAGGCGCGCAAGCTGAGATGAATCGAAGAAGCTGTACGGGCGCAGGCTCAACCACGAGGAGATGAAGCAGGACCAGTCGCCAACCCTCTAGTCAAGGGTGAACGCCGAGTTGCTGTTGGAAGTTTTAGTGTAAACAGTGTAGTTAAAAGTGAAGATAATAATCGTAAATATCCGGAAATTCTTCTAATTACGGATAAAAAGTTAATTAAGGACCTACTTTCTGAGCCCTATAATCTTAAGTTCGTTAGTAAGAAAAATGTACATTCTAGTTTTAAAAATAACGCTCCGCAAAGTGACGCCAATTCTTTCCGTTCAAATAAAGTAAATATGAATGAATTCGAAAACATTAACATTGAAAATCGCAAACAATTTTATAAACGGGAAAGACGATATTCTACAGTAGCGCGAAACCTGTCTCAAAGTTACGCCGTGTTAATAATTTGAATCCAAAGAGAAACGAGGAAAATAGTACACTACCGTCCCTATTATTTCTTTACAAATTACCAATCGTAAATTTAACACAGCGAAAACGGAACGGGAATAATAAGGCGTCACTCGACAAAGTGTTAGTTGTTATGTTAAATTTTAATAATAAGTTAAAATTAGGTATAAAAGGATGAAAGTAGAGATTGTATGCTTGTGATAAAAAAAAAAAAAAAAAAATGAGTCAATAAGCCGTAAATTTCTCAACGGGGTTTCAATAATAAAAAAAAAATAATAATAATAAAACGTGAGAGGCACCGTAAATCGGCGCGGCGCGCCTTTGGAATAGGATGTCGGGCGCGTAAAACGAAACAACAATTTTTTTTTAAATAAAATGGGTTTCACTAAAAATAAAGTTAACTACACAGTTTTAAGTGTACTGATTCAGAAATAAATATAATGAGAGGGTGGAATATTTCAATTTTTAATATCAATGTGATTTATACAGTCAATACAATGTTGCAAAATAATTATGGGTATTAGGGTAAAATATTAAATGTGATAGTAAGTACCATAAGTACAATGGGAAGATTTTATATAAAATTAGTAGCTATTTAATGTATGGGGTAGGAGCAATTAATAAAGTAAACTCGAATAAATTTAAAGTACAGGAAGTCTAATGAACGAATAAATTACTAAAGAAAGGGAAAGAATAAATACAGATGAAGACAATTTGGAAGCACAAAGGGAGCCACCTCTCGAAGTAAGCGCATCCAAAGGCAGCGTAGCCGAAAATTCATGATACCAAAGCTTGATGGTGTGGAGAGTGCGCACTCTCCTTTCTCGCGCAGGTTCATGGAGAGACTAGGGACGTGACGCCTGAAAGATATCGTGAAACAACAAGAGGTACTTCCGAAGTGTAACCATCTATAAAAAAAAAAAAAGAAAGGGAAAAGGATACTTATTGTAAACATCCATCCTATTACCTGTGGGAGAGCCGTGCCGCCGTCAACGAGCCTGGCCGTTGTACCGCTATACGATGCCTTGCCCGCAGTAATAGGAACAGATGGAGACACAGTACCTGTCCATCTATGAGGTGATACTCCAGAGACCAGCAGATCAGTGGAAAACTTTCCACAGAAAGATATCCGCTGCTCGGAACGAGCCTGGCTCAATAGTAACGCCACTACCACGCCCTGGTTGCAAAGGCAGACGACGCCAAACGAGGTACGCTCCTATTGCACCAGAAGAAGAAAAACATAACACGAAATAATAATTCCGAACGAGGGCCAAACGTCTACAAATGTAGCCCCTAGGAATACAAAAGAAAGATTGGAAAGCGCGAGAGTCAAAGACTGCAGCTTCGCGACCCCTCCGCTGACTAATAAAAACGAATAAAATAACAAGAAAACCTAATTAAAACAAAGTAACACAAAATAAATGTACTACACTGAAATTAAATCAAACTCTGACCTATTCAAAAGTATCGCGAAAGCATTGCTTTGAGCTGAAAATAATAATCCAAAATAAATATAGAAAATAATAAAAATAGAGCTAAAGTATAGAGTTTTATGTTAGAATAGTTAGATTGTAGTTGAATTTTTTTATATAAACTGTTATCATGCCATGTATTTAACGGATGAACAAGGAATTGGATGGGTGGCCGATGAGATCAGGGCATACCTTTCGACTTTAATCCAGATGGGGCGAATGATACACCCCTGTTACAGGCGGGCTTCTCCCGGTGTAAAATAATCATTTAGTAGCTCAAGTCGAAACGTAACCCTGACCTCTAGAAACGGCTTCATAAAACATCTAATCTGATTCCTTGCTCAACCACGTAAGTATTTTTTTTTTAATTTAAAAAGTATAAATGATGATGGATGAAAGCGATAATTTTAAGACTAAATATAAGTATTTAAATATAATAAATTTTGCCGCGCTTGTCGGCAACGTCCAAATTTCGACGCGCCTGCGCCAGGGTGGTCCTCGTGATTCGCCGAATCAAAGATCACGCGATAAAATTTGGCCAATCACGAGAGTCCTTTTTGCTGGAATGGCGTGGGTACGCGAGATTTGAAAAAAGAAAAGAAAAGGCAGTAAGCGTCCCCTTTCCGATAGGTACGGACCTGACGACTACAACTGTAAAAATCCCAAATATAATTTGTAAAACTAAAAATTAAGAAAATGTAAAATATAAACAATATCACGTTACGAGAACGAAGGACTGTGTTTTATTTACACTCCAACCGTTTGAAATTATTTTTTTTGTGAATCCGGGGTTCGATGGACACCTGAGCTAGCCGCAGGAACCCCGGGGATCTCAATATAATACTATGAAAAATGAATATTCGGCTAATACACCGTAATGGTATAATGTGCTGTGATATGATGTAATAATACAACGTCTCTAATTTCGTCAATCGACTTGCTGATCTAGCTAACTTGTATACTGTAAATGGATTCGCTGGGAATATATTACTGCAGAGTAATTTGATATCTTAAACAATAGATATTTGATATTACTCTGCAGCTACATATGTAATGGTCTATAAGTTCCAAAACGCCTCAATTAATCAATGATAGAGTTGGGATGATTATGAATCGCCAATGAAAACAATGTCTTTGTAATGAACCCTCGCTTCAACAGCAAAACTATTCTAACATATTATCACTTAGCTGAAAAATCAATACAAAAAGTGATAAATATGATGTTGTATTCAGATAGTTAAGTCTTTCACCGCTAAAGATGCGCCAGGGGCATGGCCATTAGATCTAATACTTTCCCTGCTGACGAGTTAATTACCACATTTAATTATCATGCTAATTGCTACATGCCACGCGTGTCTTTAGCAGTGACCGTGTTGTGTTAATTAACTAGTCAGCAGTGAATGAGTTTTAATTATCGCAGGATATGAACTGTCAGGCGTGATCTTTTTTAATGCGGGTCCAGAAGTGTCACGGCATAGCACTGCCAAACCAAATTTGGCATATTGACTTTGTATAATTTTTTTTTTTTTTTTTTAAAAGAAACTAGCAGAGATATAGCAAATACATAATTCAGACTAAACAAATGTCAAAGTGACATGATAGCAGCATTGCACATGTGTAACGGCTCTACACCTTTTATGCAGAATTGGCCCAAGTGATATCTGTGATATTCAGATCAAGATAAATAGCGGAAATGTGTTATCGTGTTAACTAGTTAGAATAAATAGTATAAGGGGAGTCCCCATTGTCCAATTTAGGCCAATACTAATTATTTCTAAATCATTTGTGTTTGAATAATACTTATTTTCTTTATAATTACAGAATGAAAACTCACTACATACAACTGCCGGATGAAAAGAAAACTACGACACAATTTTTCAAATATAAGTATTACTTCCTATTGCTACCCGTGATAATAGCAACGTTTTTGCTGCTGATTATAAACATCGGAGTAGAAATAACGTTTCAGTCGCACGAGATTCACTTTTCGTGGAACACTTACAACGGCAAGTATGTCGATCTTGACGAGCGAGGATTCTTCATCAAGACTGAAGGATGCACGATACCGGCGTTCGACGCCTTCGATCCTTCCATCCTCAAGTTTGTCCACCAAGTGAAACAGATACACTGTCACGATAAGAAAAATCCACCATTGATCAATTCCAATCACACGAGTCTGTGGATCGTAGAAGAATACCTCCGGAATTATGAAGTGTACAACAGAAGAAATCTGACATGCTGCTACCGACCGTTTTACCGGCCAGACGGCGAGGCCAGCACTTCAGATGACCGTTTCGAATACGTGAAACGGTGCACGGCTTTCATAGATTCCGTCAACATCGAACACGAATTCGTCAAAGTCGTGTGTTCATATAATGGATCAGAAATATATAAAGATTTTCATTCGTTTATAACTGTAGATGATAAAAATAGAAATATTAATAAACGCTCAAAGCTGAAGTACAATGTGCTCATTCTCGGAATCGATGCGGTATCGCGGTTAAATTTTCACCGGACCATGCCACAGACATTGAAATATTTACAAGAATTAGGCGCCGCAGAATTTAAGGGTTACAATAAAGTCGGCGACAACACGTACCCCAACCTCGTTCCGGTGCTGTCGGGACTGAGCGAGGAAGAATTCAACGCCGACTGTATCACCAGAAAGAATTCCACCTACGACGACTGTCCGCTGATCTGGAAAAAGTACAGCGAAGCCGGACACTTCACAGCATTCGCTGAGGATGCGGCGCATATAGCGCTCTTCAACTATCTTAAGAATGGCTTTTCCGGAAAGCCCACCGACTTCTATTGGAGGACTTTCGATTATCTAGCGGAGTCCGAAATAGGACACGAGAAACATTTAAACGCTAAGCTGTGCTTAGGACCGAGACTAGTGTTAGATGTTTTGCTTTCTTATATTTATAAATTTACAAAAACGCTCTCGAATAGCCAGTATTTCGGGTTCTTCTGGGAAACCAGTCTAACCCATGACTATTTAAACTATCCACTGTTAGGAGACGACAAATATTTCACTCTCCTGAAAAGAATGCGTCGTGAAGGCTTGCTCAACACAACAATCGTGGTAATGCTAAGCGACCACGGAATCCGCTGGGGAGAGATCCGGACCACCCACCAGGGTCGAATGGAAGAACGCCTGCCGTTTCTCTTCTTCATGCTACCCGACGCCTTCAAAGAGAGGTTTCCGCTCGCATCATCCAACCTTAGACGGAACACCAAAAGACTGACGACCCCGTTCGATCTTCACGAGACATTGCTGGACTTGTTGAATTTGAGCGAGATCGAAAATGACAAAATACGCCAAAAATCCATTGACCAATCGTATATCAATGCAAGAGGCATCAGCCTATTTCTCCCAGTCAACGAAAATCGCACATGCCGTTCGGCGGCTATCGCACCCCACTGGTGCACCTGCCACCAGACAAAGAAACTAGACATCAAGGATAAACAAGTATTAAACGTAGCCCAAATCATAGTCGAACATATCAACGGCTTATTGATAAATTATGCACAGTGTGCCAAACTTGAATTAAATCAAGTCATCGACGCGACGATCGGCCGGCCATCTGATTCGCTAGAAATGGGCGGTGTCGCTCACATCGTGCAAGACTACACGGTGATTGTGAAAACTAACCCCGGCCGAGCCATGTTCGAGGCGACGGTTCGGAACACGGCCAGCGGCTGGAACGTCACCGGCACCGTGAGTCGGATAAACCTCTACGGCAAGCAAAGCTACTGCGTCGACAACTTCCACTTGAAACTATACTGTTACTGTGATAGCCCATTTTCCAAATATAAAATATTTAGATAATAATTATACATATGTAGTAGCTCGATTGCCAAATATAAAATATCATATTTTGTTAAGATTGCGTATGCATTAATTATTTATGTATTATTATTACCGTAAATTTACAGTTAGAATGACAAATTTGATACTGAAGATTGAAGTGCAATTATAAATTCTATATAACCGTTTTCCAACATACAGTAAATGAGGTCCTGTTCTCAAATGAGGCCATTATCAATATTCTCCAGGTTTATAAATGTTAAAGATACATAATTTAGACAACAGAATAGATACCTACTAATTAGAAAGGTATGTTTCTGAGGTGTTGCAAATAATGTATGGTCAATAAATGAATGCCGCATTATTAAAGCTTGTGAATTATTCAATGTTATAAACATACCACATAAGCATGAAGTTCGATAGTTTTGACAGAAAATATGACATAGTTAGAGCGACGCCGAACGAGACAAAACGATGCAATAGGCTTAATGTAAGAGCAGTCAGAAATAATAATGGTAACTATAAATAAATATGGCCTATGTAATTCGTGCGCCGTTGAAGAAATCACAATATATACGCAATTTCAAGGTTAAGCTGTTCCACTATAAGAGAACAAGTCAGGCCAAAACATTCATATTATACATGTTACAAAAATAATATTTTATACATAGTAGTCCATTGAATGTTATCCTGCAGTAGAACTAACTCGCTTTGAATTTGGTTAATTATGCACGCATTAATAATTGGTTTGTGGTGATCTTAAAATAATTGCTCGTAGTTTATTTTGTCATTTTATTATACGTCTCCTGTAAACTTAATCTTCCTATTCGAAACAGAAACAACTTTTTACATACACCTCCAAATTTTACTTGGATTAAAAAAAAAAACATGATATTGTCAATTTCATCATCATCGTCAGGGGCGCGACAACCCGGTGTGGGTCCTGGCCTCCTCCAACAGCTCCCTCCACCTGTCCCTGTCCAGTGTGGCCGCTTTCCAATTCGGTACCCCCAGAATACGGCAGTCACTGGCAGCTCCATCCATCCAGCGAATCTTTGGCCTGCCTCTTCTTCTACGCCCTATTGGATTGCTGGACATCACTCTCTTTGCTGATTCATTGTCATTCATACGGTGCACATGACCTAGCCATCGCAGTCTCCCAATCTTAATTGATTGAACTGCGCTGCAATCTTCGTACAGCCCGTAAAGCTCAGCATTATATCTTCTCCTCCAATTGGTGCCGTCCCTGATCGGTCCATATATACGGCGGAGAATTTCTCTTTTAAAAATGTTTAGGGCTCGTTCATTTCTCAGAGTTAATGTCCAAGTTTCCGATGCGTAGGTGAGCACTGACTTTACAAGTGTCTTGTAAAGAGTGCTTTTAGTTCGGCGAGATAGTATGCGGGACTTAAAATGTCTTAACAGGCCAAAGTAGCATTTATTCGCAGACATGATTATCTTGTCAATTTCAGTTCTGACAATAAATGAAGATTATAAAAGGCAATTCCATTTTCTCTTCAAAACATAAAGATTTGCTATGCTTTTCAACTAAAATAATCTGTCATGGGTGGAATTAGAAAAACAAATTTTATCAAAAATATGTCAACATTATATTTCAAGATATCCTTAAAACATTTCAAAATAATCTATGAAATACACATAATTCAAAAACAGTTAAAAATATACATTTTTCTTAATAATAATTTCCCAATAAACGGAATGGCCACTAAGAATGACAAAACTATCAAACAATATAGATACATTAGTTCATTGTAATCTTGAGCCGTATATATACTTCACTTTAAAATTTTCAGTCTAATCCAATGCTTAAATTTATTTATGTAACAAAATATAATATCTTTATACACTTCGAAGCACCAAAAGATATCAAAAACAAAAAAATACGGGGAAAAAAACAATTTACTGCCCCAACATGGATAGGTTTTTATAACATGGTATCCTCAAAAGCTAAGCATTCTTTGGTGAATATTGCTTAGAAAATAATCTATCAAGAATACAAAGTTATTTAAAAAGATATATGAATATAAATCCTTCACAATATTTATTCCTTCTACAAAAATTCTACAAAAAATACAGAAATAAAAGAAATACATAATTAACCAATGTTGACAAGGACCGTCTTCTATAGAGATGGAGCCTAAATGTATGAGATTGAAACAAAAAAAGAGCCTCTGGTCTGAGTAAGATAACTACAATATGTGACTACGCATTACAGATTCATTTGAAGAGAACTTCTACTATGACATTCACTATAATTTAAGATTCACCGAATTAGTTTACATAAGAACATGATTATATGTATAGGATATTGCCAAACTAATCCTTGAATACTTAATTTCATAGGATTGGTTAATCAAATTCGACTTAATTTTGATATTTCACGAGTATCACATATTGCAGTATCAAAGCAGACATTTGATACCTGTGGAAAGATACTCCCTCGACAATTCGGCTGCCTAAAAATTCACATTATTCTATGATGGTTTATTCTATAAAAAACCAGTTTTATACTTGTAATACTAATGCAAATCATTTTTATCTCAATGTAGTCATGGCAAATAAACTCCTTAGATCACATAGTGTGAAGTGTGCTACAAAGTAATCATTAATTATTAGCCTCCGTAACCGTTTTTCAGCTTCACTTTCAAATATTTAGACTCCATCTTTATAGGTTTTCTTCGTCATCTTTGATTTTCAATGACTAATATTTTGGATTCCGTTATACAATGGACTGAGGGAAGTGGCACGAGCCTGTGCTTGCCCTATGCTCCGATGCTGAAGTATAACAGGGTGCAATTAGTAAGTATGCATGTTAAAAACAAGACGTGAGTTCTGTTAACATAATATTATAATATACAAACACTAAAAATTATCATTAAAAATATTATTGATATAGTAACAATAAAATAAAACAATTCAATGCATTTATTAAAATGGCTAAAACCAAACTCGACAATGTCACATTAAAATCACTAGCTGTTTCAGGGCCGTATGCATGAGATTCCCAAATACTTTATAAGCTATTCAACCGATATTCCACTATATAGCGTTGATCTACTGTTTGTGACATAAGCAATGTGACGTCACATGTCATTCAAAATGGCTGCTTTAACTGTCACTTTAAAAATGGATTCCGTACAGCAAACACGTATAATATTAACAGCTATGCAGCAGACGTTTGTTGCTGCGAGGATTCATTATTTAAATTATTTATTATGAGATAACTTAAATGGATCAATCGGATCAATTAGAAATGTCAAGAAGCATTACCGGCAAAAACTGTATGTATTGCCACCAAATGCCGTATGAAAATGTTTACTGGGAATACTCTATCCTTTCGTGCAGTAGAATTATAAAAGAAATGTGATAAAATAACTGATAAATTATTTAAAGTTCATAATAATTATTTATTTATAATTATTAAATTTATATGGTACCCTTCGCACACTTTCACACATATTTACAATTTCAAGATTTTAAATTAATGACCGGGGAATCAAATTTTATAAGTTATATGGACGCCATGACGCTTATGACGTCACAATAGTGACATTGCTAAATATCTGATTCCATTTGCGAATATGCATGCAAACTGACTAATTTAAGCTTCAAGGTGTTTTGGGAACTCATGCATGCGACGGTCAGACGACAATCTTGATATCAGAACATTCAGTCAAAAACAATAAAAAGAAAAGAAATAAAAAGAATTCTATTTTAGCCCGATCCAACTCGCCAATTTGAGTGAAAGATTACATTGAAAGTGTAAGATCATCTCTGGACGCACATGACACGTTTTGTCAATACTGTCAGTTTGACATTTCAGTAAATTCAATCAACTTATTACTTGTCCAAATAGAATCTAAAATAGTTTACAATGGCATTTCAATTATGAAAATATGAGGGGAGATTATTTAATATTGTCCCCAAGTCGGCCAACAGATATTTTTTAATGCATTTATATTTTTTAAGACTAGCAACATTTATTAGGAACCAATCAAAATAAGCATCGACATGAATTGAGTCTGCTATTGTAATTATTACAGTATAAACCTACTTTTTAGATGCCTACAGTATTTTGGCTGTACACAGACAGAGAGGTTTAAAAGTGGGCAAGACCTAAATGCTCATTCATAACACACTATAATATAATTGAAATAACAAAAGACATAATCATTAGAGATCTCAAATATTTCTATGAAACAAAACAATGTTGTTAGTCATTGTTAGTTGTCATATTGTATAAGGCAAGACAAACTCTTAAAATAATAAAAATAAACAGATTTAAAATAATAAACAAAAATTAGTCTGGCCATTTATATCACTCGGAAAATAAACTTAAAGAAATATAAAACAGATACTGATATACAATAATAATTTCCCATTAAATGTTAAAAATAATATCAAAGTTGATATAAATCTCCATTCGATTTTAGTGTTTTCTTTTTTATTATTATTTATTGATAGATAGATTTAAATAAACCTACCCCACATAATCACATTAAAAACATGTTTAAAACACTAAAAACTATCGACTGTGGGTAATTCAATGACATTATTAATGGACGACGCACTCAGTACAGTAGTAAGCAAGTAAATTCACTCATAGCGACATTCGCACGTGCATAGGTAGACGTCACGCAATATCCATTATGCGATATCGAGCATCGGGAATTTATAGCAATATCACCATAATTGTAATGGCGTTAGAACAGTGTTTCTAATATCAATGTTCATTTGAGCGAACCCGTTCGAACCGAACCATTCGGCAGACCCAACAAAAAGCATTGGGAATTTATAGCAATATCACCTTTATTGTAATGGCGTTAGAACAGATTATGCCATTCGGCAGACCCGACAAAAAAGTGAGTGTCATTTTTTTTCCAGATGCTTCGTCCATATTAATGTCATTGGGGTAATCTACTTGATAGAAACAGAATTTAAATTCTAATTAATGAATTTCAAACCATTATAGGATATGAGATAGTACATAACTCTTATCAATTAGAATTTAAAATCAATATTCTCCTTACGTACAGACACCTGCAAGCTCTTCTAAAAATATTTGGTAAGAATATAATTAAAAAAAAAAAAAAAGAGTATTTGTGATTTCACATGTTTGCGATTGAAGGAACATTAGAAGGCCACAGACATGACATTCTTTCGTGTGGGAAAGATAAATTTTTAATGAAATAACTTGTCTGATGATGATGCCTGATTAGAACAAATATGATCTGATTTTCATTAATAATCTTCCTTCAACGATCATGAAAAAACATTGATGTCTAACTATTATAAATTCATTTAATTCAATAGATTATGAGACTAAGCAATGGTCCTCTTGATTGGTGGATATCTTGGAAGAGACCAAAGTTGTCCCGCCTTGTAAAACGGAGTTGACAACGGCCCGTGCTAAATAGCCAGCCGTGCACGCGAATGGTGCCGCAAACAAACTCTTTTCAACATCATTCACTGCCTTGTCGTCGTTTATATCCTAGAAAAGAATTACATAAATTGCAGTGGCATGCAGTCTATAGATGCCGTAGCTGTGGAGCATCCCCAGAAATAATCGATAAAACACTATCAATTTTACTTTACTATACTTCTTCTGTAGTTTATATTATTATTATATAAATATTTTCTGTTACCACTGCACAATACCATAAATTATATTACTTCATATAAATACACATCTGTGGGTCTATTCTATACACATGTCGGCTATCGACTGCTAAAGTGATAAATATTATCACTTTGTCATATTTATGTATTGAGTATAATTGTTACGATAAGTTAGCCGTCTAAACTGTCAACCTCGCTCTAAAAGTTAATACAGCTAAAAGAGGGTCTGTTAAAACACAACACTTTTTGACAGTTTAGATGGTTAACGTATTGTAACAATTAACTGCTGCAATACATAAATATGAAAAACCTCCGTCGATAGCCGCCTTGTGTATATAACAGTTTCGCTGAGGTATTTTTTATTCCGTCAATAATGCCATCCAACTTTTATAGTTTTAAATCAACGTTAATCATCACTAATTTTAACTGATAAATGGCATCAGGCAATGAACACAAAAATAAGGGAAGTGGGTTTGCCTTCTGGGCGAAGTTGTAAGAATATATTGGTATAATTCTAGAGTATGGAGAAATATGAGATAAACACGTGTTGAAGAATATGATATTTTCAATAGTTACATCTGTATCATAATATGCATTAAAGTTTGTCACACGTAAATATTGGTAATATTTGAAGACACTCGGTGGGCATTGTATTACATGCATTTTATAGCCTGATCGTCATTAAGTCGTAAGCGACAGGTAACTTCAAAGTCTTTCTTTGTCTATGGGAACTGACTTTCACATTTCTATCTTAAAATCTGTTCTGTGGCATCAGATTTTCACCAAATTCTTATTATGACTTATTTACATCAACTGTTTATATTCGAGACATACATAATCGGCATGAATAGCACTTGAGACGGTAGCTTAATTGATAAACCTGTCGTCTGGATTACGATGGATGTGGGTTCAGTATTTTTCTGAGGCTGTCCCAAATTATGTATGTCCATAACCTTATTGTTTCAAAATGGTGCCAAAATATATATTACAATAGCAATCAAATAAATTTTATACCTTGTTGTACATCTTTTCGGCATCAGTTAATATTTGGTCAAGGTCAAGAGTTTGTTTAAAGTTGAGTTCGGGATTTCTTCGGAGTATCGTTGATATGATGCAAATAAGTTCGACGACCAGCTGCCTGTAGGCGGGCTGCTGTATGTGGTTAAGCATCTCTTCGACAACCAATGCAAAACTTAGCTCCGAACGGCTCATGTTTGACAATGTCGGCTGAGCCGGAATCCAGTGACCCTGTAAATTACATTTGAATTTTTCATTACAAGCACGTTTCACTATAAACCCCCATTTTATAATTATTGTTTTTTAGCAATTGAATTGAATGGGAAGGAATGGATATTGAATAATAATAATATAATATTAAATCATCGTAAAATAGCGCATTACCAATTGAGGGGTACAAAAGTAAAGGCAGCAATCTCTCACTTTTATGTTTTCGAGAAAAAGCCCAAAACTTATAAATATTAAAAGAGATATCGACGGAATCTAAAAGAATTACATGATTTTAGTATTTTGATATAAGTGAACAAATTCATTCTCAGTTTTTATTTAATGTATGTATATAAAAAGATAATTCATATTTACATCGGGAGATTGCTGCCTTTGCATCTTACGAAATTGGAGATTGCTATGTTTGCCATAAAACTTTCTAAAATGCCGACATCTTTGCTGTGTGTTTATTAGCTCAAAGGAAAACCTCATAACTTGGAAAGGGATATTAAAAAGATTTAAAATTAGCACCAACAAAAATCACCGCCAACTATCTGTTTAGTATCGAGCGGCCATCCTGTGGCGTGACATTCCCTTGCATTTGATCGGTTGAAATGGAGATTTCTGTGTATGCTTTTGAAAGGACAGTGAGATTACTGCTTTTGCTTTTAATAGCGATTTTCAAAGGTGCGTTTTGATGAGAGAATGCTGGGTTTGCCACTAAATATTGAATTTATTTGGTTCACAATTATAATCTCTATGGCACTGTAATCACAAATTTTTTTTTGAGTTTTCGGAGATTGCTATCTATGCTTTTATACCCCTCAATTGCACCATTGAGACCGTGACAAATGTGAAAATTATTGAGAACACTTAGTAAACACATCTACTTGTCAAGGTGGATTTTTTTGATTTCAAGTTGGCCAGCCAATCGATCAATGCACAATGGAAATTTCAGCATAAAAAAAACAGAAAATGGCAATTGACACATAAGATTAAATTTAATATATCATGCATTCAAGTTTAGGATATGAAAGGTGTATGCTATAAGAGCAGGATAGTTAGTCCTTAGTTTGAAGTGATAGGCATGGTAATTAAATAAATGAGTCTCTTAGTCGCTAAACCCGCTCTGGAGGTTTTTTTGAGTTCCGAGTAATTCATGAAATACTGTTTTATGCATTTAGGATGATGTTCACGCTAGTAGTGGTGATGATTGCATAGCGATTTAATCGTATGCTAAAATCATGGTTTGAATCGCAATGTCTGATTGGTCGGCTAAGTAGAGCAGATTTAGTAACCTGTTATTTATCCTAGAGCGGATTTGGCGTCTCTAATCAATATTTATTTTGATTTTTTGAAGAAACAGGGCGCAATTTAAAACTCGCACCTCGATAGGCTGGTAGATTTATCGATATAGTACATACGTACATTCAAAATAAATTGAAAAATCGCCCAGAGCGGGTTTGGCAACTAAATACACTTTTTAATGACTATTCAAGTCACTTGAGATTTGAGAATTTATTGCCGTATAAACAATATAAAATTTGTATAAGAAAATATGTAAAATATATAAAAATGTTTACAGTTCAAGGCATGGTGGAAAAAAGCATATCCAATAACTTGCAGTCAGCTATTATATACTATTATATTGACATGCAATAATTGAATAATGCGCTGACTGTAGATTATTCGACTGTCGTGTTGCTGCAATCTCGCAGCGTTTGCACATTGCATTCCAGTCTGTTGCTTCCATTCATTACGGTAATTTCTGAATGCATCAGTCCCTATATAG
This sequence comes from Rhyacophila brunnea, assembly GCF_057557595.1. Classification (NCBI taxonomy): domain Eukaryota; kingdom Metazoa; phylum Arthropoda; class Insecta; order Trichoptera; family Rhyacophilidae; genus Rhyacophila; species Rhyacophila brunnea. Next base: position 31,450,473 of record NW_028233170.1, on the reverse strand, counting down.
CAATGCACGCAGTTCGACTGGCGTTTGCTGACAAGCCTTGGGTTGTTCACCCCCATACAAGTATCAAAGACAAGACAAGTTATTACATATTACCTACTTTGTCTATTTTGTTTTTAATCTAATATATAAAAATTAATATTTGTGTGTTTGTGTATTTGTGTGTTTGTTTGTTCGTATTTAATGCGCAGCCATACCGTTCATCCGATTGTGATAAAACTTTGTAAACTTATTGCTTGCACTTGCGGGAAGAGTATAGGCTATACTAATATATAAAAATGAATGTCTGTCTGTCTGTATGTCTGTCTGTCTGTGTGTCTGTCCCGTATGCGTTCCTATACCATTCATCCAATTGCAATGAAATTTTGGTAAGTGGTTGTATGCACACCCATGAAGGTTTCTGAATTAGAAAAATCCTCACTTCTTCTTCTTCTTCATTCTATTTTCTTTTATTCGTATAGTTCCTATACCATTCATCCGATTGCAATGAAATTTTGGTAAGTGGTTGTATGCACATCCATAAAGGTTTTTGAATTAGAAAAATTATCATTTTCTTCTTCTTCTTCATTCTATCTTCTTTTATTCGTATGGTTCCTATACCATTCATCCGATTGCAATAAAACATTCGTCAGTTGTTGTGTTAACACCCGCAAAGGTTTCTGAAATAGTACAACCATCTTCTTCTTCTTCTTCTTCTTCATTTTATCTTCTTTTATTCGTATGGTGCCTATACCATTCATCCGATTGCAATAAAACTTTCGTCAGTTGTTGTGGTAACACCCGCAATGGTTTTTGAATTAGTACAATCATCTTCTTCTTCTTCTTTTTCTTCTATTCTATATTCTTCTATTCGTATGCGTTCCTATTCCATTCATCCGATTGCAATAAAATTTTCGTTAATAATTGTGCCAACACCCGCGAAGGTTTCTGAATTACTACAACCATCTTCTTCTTCTTCTTCTTCATTCTATATTCTTTTATTTGTATGGTCCCTATACCATTCATCCAATTGCGATGAAACCTTCGTCAGTTATTGTGGTAACACCCGCAATGGTTTTTGAATTAGTACAACTATCTTCTTCTTCTTCCTTGGTTCCTATACCATTCATCCGATTGCAATGAAATTTTGGTAAGTGGTTGTATGAACATCCATGAGGTTTCTGAATTAGAAAAATCATCATCTTCTTCCTCTTCTTCATTCTATCTTCTTCTATTCGTATGCGTTCTTATACCATTCATCCAATTGCGATGAAAATTTGACCAGTTGTTGTGCGCAAGCCCGCGAAGGTTTCTGAATTAGTACAAACATCTTCTTCTATTCGTATGCGTTCCTATACCATTCATCCGATTGCAATGAAACTTTGGTGAGTTGTCGTGCGCACGCTTGCATAGGTTTCTGAATTAGTAAAACCATCATCATCTTCTTCTATTCGAATGCGTACCTACATCATTCATCCGATTGCAATGAAACTTTGGTGAGTTGTCGTGCGCATGCCCACGAAGATTTCTGAATTAGAAAATCATCTTCTACTTCTATTCTTATGCGTTCCTATACCATTCATCCGATTGCAATGACATTTTGATCAAGTGTTGTGCCCTTGCCCGCAAAGGTTTCTGAATTAGTACAATCATCTTTTTCTTCTTCTATTTGTATGCGTTCTTATGCCATTCATCCGATTGTGATGAAATTTTGACCAGTTGTTGTGCGCACGCCCGCGAAGGTTTTTGAATTAGTACAACCATCTTCTTCTTCTTCTATTCGTATGCATTCCTATACCATTAATCCGATTGCAATGAAACTTTGGTGAGTTGTCATGCGCATGCCCACGAAGATTTCTGATTTAGAAAATCATCTTCTTCTAATATTCGTATGCGTTCCTATACCATTCATCCGATTGCGATGAAACTTTTGTCAGTTGTTGTGCGCACACTTGCGAAGGTTTCTAAATTATTATTATATAAAATACAAAGTTTGTTGTTTGTTTGTTCCATCCAATTTTGATTTTTTTTACTACATATTAATAACATTAATAACGTTTTCATATTTTGGATTCAATTTTAATTTAGTGTTCTTATGTTTGACCTTTACTCCTATTAGAATTATTTTCATATTGCCATATTGTATTACACAGATATTTTAATATTAAAAAAATAATTAACTCTTATTATTTTTCAAATATCTAAGATAAATATAACCACGAAGTGACCCTGTGCGAAGCCGGGTACTTCAGCTAGTATACTTATACAAATAACATAACGAAGTCTATGTAAGTAATAAATATGTATGAGTATTCAGAGAACCTTAGTGGAAGTAAAGATGACATGGTTTACACTGGTGATGAGAATTTGCAGCATTGTTGCCATATATTGACGATGGCCATGTTGAACATTATAAAAATTGAGAGCATAATAAAGTGAATACGTGTATTAATTAAGGCGCTAAGTACCAAAATAATAAAAACTGACATTTTTATAGAAAAATGTTCTACATACCAACGCCAATAACTTAAACTATAGTCTAAGTGCCTCAAGCAAGTCAAAAAAATACAGCAAAATAATTAAACCTGTCGACGTTGTAAGTCCGTTGGCGTGTTTTATTTATAATGGTGTAAGTAGCACTGCAGTGGTCAACGGCATTCAATATAAAATAGCTGACGATGGTGTCTTGACTCTTGCGAGTTCTTAATACCTAAAATTATAGAAGCTGCCGTGATTGCTTCACACTGCAAAACTACATTTTTCAAAAGGTCTGCTTCATGAAATTTTACTGCTATGACTCAGTATTTTGTAACTACAGGCAATACTACTTTTTGGTACTTAGAGCCTTATTTAATACACGTATTCAAGTGTCCTTTATCACACTGTAATTAAATATTTATACACATTTTGCTGTACGATTAATGTAGTAGATTTATTAATGCTGAACAGCGAATTTACAACTTGATCCTACATTATTACCTGTACTGTTATTCCTTGTGGAGTACGAGTTAAAACATCCCACACTTGAATGTAGAAATGTTTGGGCACTCTACATAGGCAGCCTTCCAGCTGACGTTTATGAAGAGTATTCAGCCTGGAAACATACATCCATTAAGAACATCACATTGGCATGGTCTCAGCATTGAAGTTAATGGCCCCCTCAAACCACACCCAGTCTTAATCAGCTGTATCACGGGACCCTACGTTTGGTTGTGAACCATATTTTTTTTTATGTCTGAGAATATCTCAGGAGTAGTTACCCAAGAGTAAGACCCCGTCCAGGGTAGGCGCGTTCGGCAGAGCGTTGAGCGGCGCGCGCAACTCAAACTTATAACCAAAAAAAGACATTGTCTACGAACATTTTCACACACGGTTATACGTTTAAGTTGCGCGCGCCGCTCAACACTCTGCCGAACGCGCCTACCATACATACATACCATACCTACAAATGTGTTTTTACTAAATATAAATGACTTTTGAAGTTAAGAGTACCCTTGGGAGAGAGGAGCACATAGAGGCAAAATTAAAAATTCTAGTAAGTAACAAAAACTAGTACAAAACTGCCGAACAATCTAAGTGAAGAGATCTTCACGTTGGCAATATAAAGCTGCAAATTTTCTAAATGCAACAAAATTGGCCTTTGTGGCAACAGTTCGATGGTCCCAACAGCTGGTTGAACCGACTTGAGCAGCCTTTCCGTATCATGTATTTTGCATCCTATATTTCTCGGGCACATGGACATGTTGACACCATGTCCAGTCAAGAATTGACTGGTGTAAAGATCCTTAGCCAAAATGGTTACCTTCATTCGCTATTTGATATTTGGAAAAAAACAAATATGTGCGCCGGCCTTTCCATTTTTTCTGCCAGGTCTTTAACGCCGCATCCAGCGTCATTAGACGAATAATTCCCTTCTCCAAATAGAAGGGTTTACCATTTTTAATTTGATTTATCGTGGTCAAGGAATGTAGTATGTAAATGGAGTCGCCAAGTATGTGTCCATGAAATAATATAAATTTAAAAAGTAATTTCATAAGGTGGAGGTTGTATTAACAGATTTTTTTATGAAAATGGTTATTAACCATTCGCCTAATCCATAGGCCACTTGCTCCAAACACGCACATCAAAAACAACATTTTGGCAGATGCAGGACTCATATGTGTGACCTACGGATTCACGAACACTCTACCTCTACCACACAGTGCAGTACAGTAGAACCTCAGTTATCCGGACCTTGAATATCCAAATTTGTATATGATAGTCAATATTGTATGATTATTAGAAAGAGCGTATTGAACTTACTCTCGCTCGTGAGCCCAATCTGAAACACTAAGGACTCGCTGCAGAAGTTGCCTAAGCTCGTACGGAGAATAACATTCGATGGGCTGCTTCAATTTACTTTGTTTCTCAGAGGGGAACATTTGAACGTACAGTTTGATAGCTTCCAACACCCAGCCAACGCGGATCTTCAGAATACCTTTGAACATGTCTGGACTGGTTGCAATTAAACGACCGCAATACAGAACCACCTCCTAAAAAATGTTATGAATTTAATATGGTCTCTTAATTATTTACACTGTTGAGGCCTTCCTCTGATTCTCCATTTGCCAAGCATCTCATTAAATAATTTGGCAGTTACTACTTTCTTACTTCACCATGTCCGATCCTGAGAGGATAATATCCACAGAGTGGAGGTTGTATTAAAAGATCTTTTTACGAGAAATGGATGGTTAGCCACTTGCTCAACCCATTAGGTCCATACTCGGACTCAAACACAAATTAAAAAATAATGTGTGTTTATTCAAACTTGGGACTCACAACATTATAAGCCGACGCTAAAGCCGCTCGGCCATCGTGATATCAGCCCAGTGGTATTGATAGTGTCTGTCACAGCCAAAGAATATGGATTCTACATAGGAATTGGTAGTAGATTTCTGTACAAATATTATGCAATCCATAATTCGAGAAACATGTTGTAAAATTAAATGGCATTTATAACAAATTTATCCTCGATAGACAATTTTAGTTTCAAATTCGACCGGCTGCCAACTTACGATGGTAGATCTTTAACAAGTTCATTATTTTTCTTCTTCTATTGGCAATCTCGAAAACAAAATATTTATTAATCTTAAAAATAATGGTCAATCTCAAGGCCTGAACAAAAACGATGCATGAGTGCGAGTGAGAAAGTATTCGGCACCCTTATAATCTCTGCGACACGCGCTAGAGTAAAATAAAAGGTCTACATATGTTTGAGTTAGTTTCCAAAAGTATCGCCGACAAATCGTGGTGAATCGCTTCACATAGCGTCGTAGCTCGTGTTGCTAAATTACTATTTTTTGTGTTAAACATAAAGTCAGTGGTAAATATTTTTAGTTAATTAAGTAGGAAAGATGGTTCTGTGTGTTGTATTAAAATATGGTAGCTGTACTGATAAGCAAGAAGATGGTATTACGTTTCATAAGTTGATACATGTTCGTGATAATTTATTTGTATATTATTATATATTTTAATATCAGTGACCTAGTGTTTTTTTTAAATAAAAAAAACTATATAACGTTATAACGTAATTATATTTTAATTCTGAGCGTCTAGTGCGAGCACTTTGGGTGAGCACTACCGAAATGGTCTATGGTCTCGAACATTTGTAGACGAATGCGTTCGCTCGCCCACAAACCAAACGCATGGCACGCAGCTTCATTTAGCAATGCAACGGGTGGCGTCTAGATGTATCTATAGACTATGGTCAATCTATTGCTTTTGGTTGCCTACATAAAATTGACAAAGGAGAATCTTTCCACAGGTATTTACAGCAAAATTTTATATTCAAATGTTTGTTTTGATATGACCAGGGGTCGAAATGAGCCGGAGCGCCGTTCCGGTTCATGAAATCGGCAAAATTATCACTCTCGTCTCGTGGAAAAAATAATTTGACCATTTGTGCTAAAAAGACCATATAACCAAAAATCTTACACACTTATTTTTATAAAATATACATACAATTAGATAACTGTGTTAATATTTTTGGAAAATTATTGAGCGTTCCGGTTCGTCAAATTTCCCGTTTTGAGCGCTGGATATGGCAATATGTGAGACACGTGAAATGTCCAATTGAAGTCCAATCCTATGAATTTAAGTATACAAAGCATATTTTGGCAATATCTGTACATACAATAATATATGTAATAAACTAAAGGGGTTAAGTTAAAATTATTAGAACAGGTTGAAATAAATAAAAATCTATAACAACTGAAAAATAAACATGTAAAATTTGCATTCTTTCTCCGAGTAACAACTATTATACAGTTGGCAAGATTTGTTAAATGTACCTGTTGCAATACTGCTTGGATCACATCGTACGGTTGAATCGTTTGATACATGACAGACTGAATTTCTCCGGGAGTCATGGGCTTGTCAAACACTGTCTCCTTCTGTCCAATCACACCGACTGTTATCTGCAATTAATAACATTGAATTAAAATTATGAAGAAGTGAAACAAGGATTCATGAAGACTTATCTTCCACCTTTAAAAAGTAGATAACATGCTAAATATGTCAAAAGACAGGGTTGGCATGTTTGATTTAGCTATCTAACTATAGTTGATTACTTAAAATGTCACATTCAGCATGCAAAAAATGCATACGCAAAAATTATTCAACGATGATAACTGTTTTTCTAGGGTAGTTTAGTCAAAAATATATGAAGATGTTTCTAAGTCAGGGAGAGCCTGTATAGTGGCAAATTGTCACCCTTTTGGCTTAAGAATCTCGAATAATGTTACCTGCTTTCCATTGACCAATACAGTGGTGATAAAAGGACTTATTGAATCGACGGTGTGATTCAAAAGACTGGAGCAATATCGAACAGCTCTCCAGTATCGGAGAACGCCAGCTCGGTGGTAAAGTCCACGTAGGGCTCCTTCGACAGTCACACCATTTACCTATAAAAATACAACCAATTTGAACAAAGGCTTGGCCAAATCTGCAGATGTATTCAAGATCGCACATTTATTACGATTATAAAATCTCAACAAAAATTTGTGTAGTGTAACCCCGATTTTACGTGCACAGAATTCATTTCCCCACTATTTTTGTGTAGTTTCTGTACTCCTATTTCATTTATTGGATATTATGTACACGGTTCACGGTTTTCCATTTTTATTTGCAGTTTGGGTTCGGGTTGTAAAGGGACGCGAGAACCATTTTGGGGGTATTGAGATGAAAAGAGACTAGTTGAAGGTTGCTCGGATGAATGGAGGACCAAGAGTTTATTGCTGCGTAAACAGTATACAGGTGGTATAAGAATAAATATCGCAGGAGAGATGTTAACGGTTTGAGGCTCGGTGGAAGGGATCCTTGAGTCCCAGGCATGGTCAGAGAATGCTTCCGGGCGAGGCGTGGAGAGAGCTGCAGCGATTGTGCGATAATTGAATAACTTGCTGATTCTTGTGTTGTTGTAATTACGCTGACAAGGCTCAAGGTTGTTGCCCATTACAGCAGCAAATACTCAAAATTCAATTTATTTTAACACATTGAATTAAATGCATGATTATCTTGACTTGCCAGTGAAGAAGAGGTGAACTCAAATCCAATTCCAACAAAAGAAGATTGTATGATGCACATTGAGGGCCTGATAAGCTACATATTTTACTAGCATTGATGTCATACAAAAAAAAATGTCATGGGAAAACAATTAAATTTTATTTACCTTGCCTCCCCGAATGCATTAATTAGATTTATTAATACATAATATTTACTCACTTCGTAAGAAGACCCCATCTGTTTCAGCAGAACTCCCCACAATTGGCAATGAGCGTATATATTATCTGTCGCCTTCAACGCATCTAAAATTTCCCACACAGGTTTACCGTTGAAATTCTGGAAGTCGATGGTGTTTTCTTTGAACGCCAGACTCTTGGGAACATCAGTCAAGCTTTGGTAGCCAATGTATTCATGCTCGAGCTGCTTGAACTGAGTAAAGATTCCTTCTGGCAAATCGCCCTGGTCCATGAAATCGAGATGCTCTAGAAAAATAAGTAATGCATTATATATCAATGTAATAATATGTACTTAATACCTTATCTACATGATATTGTTATAACGAATATAGTATTCGGATACCTTCCACTTAGCAGAGAGCCACAAGGCGACATTTCATAACAAATTTTTATATTGAATACAGTATAACCCCTATTTTACGTTTTTTAAGGGACTGAAAAAAAAAACCTAATTGGAGGGAAAATGTAAAAGGGGGTATTGAAAAAAAGAACATTTAAATTTTATGTTTCTAAAAAAATAACGTTTTATTAAAAAACAACATTCAATTTAAATTTTTATTAAAAAAAAAAATATTTTTTATTAAAAAAATCATGTATATTAGTTTGTTGGATTTTTGTTTTTTTGTTATGTAATTCTCTTCCAAGACTATTTATAAACATTTAAAAGTGTCATCTTGAATATCAGCAAAGCTTGTAAAGTAGGTTTTTAAACCCTCGATGAACCTCCAAACCCGGCCAATCACAGCGTCGCACACGATGCCAAAAGAAAAGATGGCGACTAATGGACTAATCACCTTGTTATGCGCCAAACTTGGGCCAATCACAGCATCACTCGCCGACCAATCATCGTGCGCCGTTCTAAAGACACGGAGTTTTCCCTCCAAACACGTTACGCCGTTCGAATGTCATGACCCAATCATTGTCAAGCGCGCGTAACTCGCATATTTTGAATATTTCCGACGTAAATCGCGGGAAAGAAAAACGTAAATGCGGGTATTAAATGTACTGAAATACATCGGGACTGAAAAAATTACACGCAATTGCCGGGAAAACGTGAATTCCGGGCACGTAAAAACGAGGTTATACTGCATTTACATTGATTGTTGCTAAGCATTTAAACACTCACGATAGACAAGCGATAACGTGCTGGTATATAAAGTCGTAAGTCTCGGGTTTGAGTCCCAGATCTGGCGTATTAACATGCTCATTTTTGAGTCAGACCATGGATTTGGTTGAGTAAGTGACTAACATCCATATCTCGTAAAATAAAAATATGTTAAGAAATTTCTAATTGAGGCGGCTAAGATCCACATCAGATTGTAGATACAATTTAAAAAAAAAAAAAAGCATTTGAATTCATAAAAAATCAGTTATACCAACCCATGCATGAACTGGAAATGAGATTTTGCAGTCTTCCAATTCTGACCTTGACACTGTCACAATACCCTTTTTTAAGCATAGCGAAAAGATCCAACATCTCCTTGAATTGAGGATCTCGCATGTGTTCTTCTCTTATCAGAAGACAAACAGTCGGCCGACCCGACAATCGCCAATATCGACCCACAAACTGAAGCTCTGTTTTGATGTCGTCAATCAACAGAGACATATCGCGGTAGAGATAAAACTCTGACACCTCGAATATAAGAGGATAGCAGAGGACGGTCATTCCACACACCCTGTATACCTGAAATGTTAACCAAATTTAATTCGCATCGATCCTAAGCAGTGGCGTACATAGTATGGACAAAGCGCGTGGGGTTGGTGTTCTGCCACTACCACTCTGTTTTGAAGACAGAGCATGACTAACATTTCTAAACATTTCATGAAACCAAAATAGTTTTTTCAAGCAAAAATTGTTCATTTTAAACGTACATATATAATTATATTCCTACATTTCTAGGAACATGTATCTTAACACATTGATCGCCAACTAGTTTTACATAAAATAGTTAAAAAATGATTATTTGTTTCTAAGGTATTATTTGATAGGTTATGAAAAAATATAATGTTTTTTTTCATTTTGATGATTTTTTTACGTAAATATTGGTTTTTATGATGTGCCGGTCACATGTGTCCGTCGCAGCGCCAACAAGTTAATTTATTATAATAGATAGTATAATAAACAGAAAAGGCACAAATACGGAATAAAAGTTTTCAAATTGGGTAGGATAATACTTGGTTACACATAAACTGGAAATATACGTATACATTATAATCATTTTTATAATTCTATATTTTTATTATTTACATAATTTTTATAACTTACATTTTTATAATCTATTTAATTTTTTTTTTATATCAATAAAAACACATTTACAATTTAAAAGGAGAACTTTTTTTTTCATTATGTACATTCTTTACATTAGTGAGTCTATATTTTGTGACTGGGAAGACATATTTTCAGGCCAAGTGGCAGTAATATACAGAAGGGCCATGCCGGTCACCGCGTATCGAAAAATTTACTGCGTGCGTGCCCGCCGGCGCTGTAGAACAACTCTAAGATTGTCTTCTTTGCCGGTCACCGGTGACCCCCATGGCCCTCTTAACGTAATCCAATGCCGGTCACCGGTGACCCCCATGGCGATCAACATGTTAAAATCTAATGGATTTTTAATTATTAATTATTAAGTATCTATAGGATAATGGTCAAAATGGGGTAATTTATACATTGTTCTTCATTTATGTAACCCTTGCGTTGATTCACTGACCACATGGCTAACTTTTGACCCAAAATAAATGTCCTAACATTGTTACTGTTCAATGTTTCATCGGATATCAGAAAATTCTCACTATTTATCTAATGTTGAAACATGAACTTTGTGGGTTTATCGCCTAATCATTTTACGGAGACTTTTGATTTTTACCTTGCTGGTTCCTAATGAGCCCACCGGTCGATCGGGGCGTCCAGTTAGACCGAGTTTACGGCAGACGCCGAGTTCCTGATAAACTTTGACCAGCTGCGAAGAACTGCAGATTTGCACCGGTTCCACCTCGTGTGGAGTTTGCGTTTGTATACCATATGTACCCATCATCGCTTGCAGCCGCATCGACTCCGCTATTAATACTATTTGGACTACGAGGTCTGTAGCAGTGCCCTGTATTAAAAAAATGAAAACTGGTTTAAAATTACACATAGAATTAGCATTAAAAATAATCATTGAAGAGTTTCTAGTTGTCCATATGATATAAAAGGACGTCTTGAGAAAATGTTCCACCGTTGCATATGTCAAAATGTGACACATACAAATATACACAATGGGCTCGATCAAACGAATGATATGTCATTCAGGTAAGTCAGTGTGCTCATATCGTAATACCCTGTTTACACGTACATGGATTACTGCTGACAGTACATGTTATCATGCATGTGAAAACACATATTATCGTGCATGTGTAAACACATATTATCGTGCAAGTTACAAGATTGCACGCATAGATCAAAAAAGTTAAGAAGCTTTTGAATTTTCACGCAATAATTGGTACTTGCATGGCGGATGCACATGTGCAGTAGAACGATAGTGGCGAACCTGCCGAAAGAAATACGGACTACACCGCACAGAACATTTTGACTTTTACCGATTATCTACGAACCTGTCCGAACCTGTCAAATAGCACCATACAATGACAACATCACGTCTCGCTAAATCTCGAACAACGAGATTGGAAAGACAGTCAGCACTTTTACGTGTAAACAGTACTACTAATAACTATTGATATCTCATGGGATAAACTCATTTGTTTACATATTCAAAAACATCATTTTTTAATTAAGTTTTAGTATATCACCCTTACGCTACCTGGAAAGCAGAATATCTGCCAGCTTTTCTGGGCCGATTGTACGACGGAAGATACCTCCTAATTGGATCTAATTCATTTACGTGAAGTAAACCGCCAGTCAAAAGTTGAGCGATCACAAATACAGCCTGGCCCCATAAAAACATTCCTCCACTTTCTAAAAATAAACATCAAATAAATACAATAATTATTACATAAAACATATTAATTAATTCAATTATTTTTTATTTAAGAGCATACATAAGTAAAACGGCAAATAATTTTCAACAGTAGGTGGGACGAAATTTTTCACTCGTCGCCAATCGGAGACCGACAGTCGAGGTGTAAGCACGTCAATTTGTTTTGTGATGGCGTCGGAGGAATATATTCTTAAATCGTGTAAAGGTGACTAAAAAACGTTACCCATTTACTTGAAAAAGAAAACATGTCAATGAATATACTATTATTATTACTAATATAACAAGTATAGCCATAAGGTTAGGGCTTAAGAATGTAGCATTTTTCATTGAAAATACATAACTTCAGTCCGGTAAACATATGTACCTATTAGAAAAATCCTAGAAGGGGTTTGGAAACGAATAGGATTTCAACAAATGTCTTTTGGTATTTTTACCGTTATGCAACTAATAGATTGGAGCACTCCGTTCAAGATTATTTCTATGATTTTAAATCGATTCATACAGCAACATGAAATACGAAAATGTGTTTAAACAATTTTTAGTCAGTGAGACCAATATACTAATAATTAATCTATCGGTGAGGGATACAAATTGACATATAATTGTAATTGGGTATTAATTTGACTAAACATACTGAATTTCATTTTTATACGTTTATATTTTTTACAAATTATCATCAGTAAAAGTGTTCAATAGAATTCTGCCGAAAGGTGCTGGTAGGCCCATTTTGATTGAATAAGAAAATTTTGACAAAAAAACTAACTAACAATGATTATTTATGTTTCTAAGGCTTTCCAAGGTATGCAATATGCTTATCTATATAATTACGAAAATAATACATTAAATTAATTTATGTTTACCATCAGGAAGTCTCCTCGATGAATTAGGCTCGTTACGCTCCGAATCAATTGATTCTTTGCCCACATAAAAATACCACGGGATTACCGGATCTAGAAATATAAATTAAGATTTAATGTCACACCGAGGAAGTACATAATATAATCAATTTTATTCGCCAAACAATATTGTTTTATACTGTATCTCCCATGATGTCAGCTGTGAATATTATGTTTATAAATATCTTTTCGCAAGATTTAAACGATTCTAGTGCACAAGATCCTCGTGTTATAAATGTGTGATAAAAATATTATATTACATTTAAAAATAAACGTTTCTCTTGTCCTTTCAACTTTATTCATCTTTTTGTTGCGACAGCCGAAGTCATCTAGGACACGAGAGCCCATAGTGTGAGGCCTAATCGTCCTAATACCTCGTTTAGACATGCATGGATTTACTGTTGACAGTACATATTATCGCGGCCACAACAAAAAAATACACGTGTAAACACGTACATACGTGAAAATTGCAAGATTGCATGCATGAATCAAAAAAGTTCAGAAGCTTCTGAATTTTCACACGACAAATGGACCGTTCGATATTTACGCCTGGACAATAGAACAATAGTAGAGAACCTGGCGGTAAAAAAACAAACTACACCGCGCAGACTCATTTTGAAATGACAACATCGCGTCTCGCTGACGCTTGTAGAATGAGATTGGAGAAACAGTCAGCACTTTTACGTGTTAACAGTTATTATCGCGATAGTTTAAAATACACACAATTGGTGCAAGTAAATCCATGCATGTGTACATGCGCTATAAGACCGGGCCTGCATTATAGCACCTGCTAGCGCTTTCGATCCATCATTTAATTTTGTCACTCATATTGATATTGACTTGTGACCCGTGGTAGACAAGCTCATCAATTGTCTCAATACATACATTGATCGTTTCTGTCCTGGGATTTTGGAATTAACAAAACAAATATAGCCATAATATTTATAATCCATAGGTACTACTTAAAAAAAGTAAAATTTTCATACCTCCGTATTCATCAGTGAAAATCCTTGCCTTCAAGAGCTTTTGATACTCTTCTACCTGCTCTGGCAATGTTCTAAATACGCCGTCAATGATCATGAATATATAAAATAATGGCCATTCTGATTCGATCCCATCAAATTCTTTTAGTTCGCCTTCTTTATAGAACCTAACAATTTATAGGATATGATTACTTTGGTTAATACAATTACATAAATTAATAAACGCCACGCACAGCATTTTGACGTTTACCAATTTTCACAACCTGTCAAATAGCACCACACAACGACAACAAATGTGTTCACTTACACTTAAAGAACTAGCTTGGTGAGATAGTCAGCACTTTTGTGTGTAAAGTTATTGTCCCAATAGTTTAATTTACACGCTATTGTAGCCAGTAAATCCATGCACGTGTACAGGCGCTATACACTAAGTAACAACGCAACAATTTTTTCTGGCATATACAAGATAAGCAAAAAAATCACAATAAATGGAATATGTTAAGTTTCTTTTAAATATTATTTTTGTATAGCATCTTCTGAATCATTTTATTTCTCCTAAATGCAGTACATACTAGTATTATCTTCCTAAAAATACAAGTTACAATTACTGACCAATAGTTAAGTACTATTCCAAGAAACCCACGATGGGCCTAGCAGTTACGCCTCAGGTCATGGTTCATGGATCCTGTGTTCGTAACCCGGCTCTGACAAAAATTCAAATATTGTTTTTCAATATGTGTTTGGACCCAAAGTATGAACCAAATAGGTTGAGTAAGCGGCTAACATCCAATTCTTGTAAAAACAATACAACCGGCACTGTGTGGAGGCTCGCTCATAATATGATCTTATTAGGAACAAACATGGTAAAAAAAACTCTATCGCTAGTGCAATTAATTATTGCAATTACATTTAGAAAATTCTTGTGTTAAAATTATTCTTTACAAGTTAAAGTTACTTTACGAGTTGTGTGTTACACAGTATGTACATATAATATTATTGACGATAGATGAAAAAACCAATTTGAATCATTGCATGGATTATTTTAAGAAAATAAATAATTCTATCCAATGAAATCAATACATAATGAGTAAATACATAAATCCCAATTTTCTGTTTATTCTTCAATACCAACGGTTCAGTCTCTTTCTAATAGTTATTCTATTGACATGTTCAATACCTCCGGTCAGGCAATCGAGCATTACAATAAATGTTTTTTTTTTGTGTCTACCTATTCAACTTTTTTTCATAATATGATATTATGCTGCTTTATGCTATGTTTTACTGTTGCATAATCTTATATTTTGATTCATATTATGTTCATGCGCCTTCTATAAATAAGTAAATAAGCTTACCTTCGATCGCTATTTTCTAAGACACTCTTAAACCCATCCCGACTGAATCTTTTCATTCCATATCTTCCAGAGAGTCTCCTTATAATATTGCTTTTAGTCTGATTGATCAGATGCTCTTCGTGAGTGGCGAATGCAGGAAATGAAATAGTTGGTATTAGTGAAGCATCAACACCCTGTAAATATATCAACCATTCAATGCAATACACAATACATTCACTACGCAGTTCATATACGGAGAATTGACATAACAATAATTGATAAAACAACAAAATTTCTTTTCTGATCTCGCTCACAAGTGCGATTAATTTCGTAGAATCAGAACATCAATATCTACTCAACTGTCAAACACTCCAACCAACAGTCATTGAATTTAGTCACTGATCAAAATATTAGCGTTTCTATTTATTCCAAGAGTATTTCTCAACCTTTTGGATGAGTAATGTATTATTACATTATAGCTGTCCACCATTATCATGCTGCCGACAGATTGCCTGCAGATGGCAGTAATGGCAACTTCAGCCAAAAGTGACAATTTTTTTTTTCTTAATCAACAATGTTGAGTCAACTTTATGTGCAGAGTAATAGATAGGGTTGTTGAGTCATGATTATGTAAAATTTATATGTTTCAGGAAGTCTTTACAGGGGCCTTCACTATCTCTTTTAATAATTGAATTCCAATATAGTGTATATTATGATGGGTGCTGTGCATCATTGAAATAAAAAATTGTCAGACACGTGCATACAAGGGGGGGTTCTTGGGTCTAGACATCCCCCCTCCCCCCCCGCCCAGAAATGAAAAAAATAGTCTTTGTCAGGACGTCATAACTAAGGATCGTGATCCAGATGATTAAGCTGCCGAACAGTCTCCTCAACAAGTTGACTCCACTCCTCCCAGCATTCTACGAAATGCAGCCCATGTTATCACTGGAAGACCCGTGGCACTCATGAGTTGATGCAACCATCTAGGGCATCTAATTTTTGCTTTAATATTCAAATGCAGTATGTCTAAAAGACAAAACAACGCATACAACATGAACAGATACTAACGATCATAATAATTAGGCCGCACGTATTCGATAACCACTTGTGCATGCAACAGCTCGCAAGAACTTGGGTGGTATGAACCTGCAAGTCAAGTGTTTATCGCTAGTCTCAAATACGGAGTGTCTTGGTTTGGGTAATGTACTCAGAAAAGTGCGGGGACCACGGTAGAAGTGACAAGACACTATAAGCAGCGGCGGCTCATCTAATACCATGCAAGTGCTACGCACCGCCTGCATTTTTGAAGACATCGCTCAACTTTTCATTGTTATTCATATGTGTATCACTCACTTAGCGAAGTAGAACATGTAGCAATATTATGAACAATACTTCGTTCATGGGCGCAAAGCGATTGCGATCCAAATAGATTTTCAGTTTGCACAGGATTACAATGAGGTCATTGTATACTTCTTAAACCGTGGTCCAATGTTCCTATGGTAGCGTTGTGTGTAGCATTTTTTACACACTTTCTGATCGGCGCACGAAATTAGGACTCTAGAAACAAAAACGCCAGTTTCTGTTTTATAACAATGTTGGCGAGCTAATTTTTAACAATTTCACA
This sequence comes from Rhyacophila brunnea, assembly GCF_057557595.1. NCBI lineage: Eukaryota > Metazoa > Arthropoda > Insecta > Trichoptera > Rhyacophilidae > Rhyacophila > Rhyacophila brunnea. The sequence goes on along the minus strand of NW_028233170.1, from coordinate 31,433,911 downwards.
TTTAAGATTTAATGAATCGCCAAACTTTTACGAAAATACCAACTCTCGCATTTATTTCTAAACCACTCAAATACATTCATATAATAAATCAAAATTCAAAAAAACACAGCAGCACTACATGGGTAGTAGGTCGTAGCTGAATAATAAATAAGAACGATAATATAAGAGAAACATACTTTTAATGACATATAAATACATTAGAAATAAATCTGAGTTCGAATGAACGCTGATTTACAATATAAATATTACCTATGCAATGTTAGTTTATTTTATAATTTCACTTAAATTAATAATAATGTGAAATTTAAGAAATAAATATACTGCTATTCACTATTGACAAAGTGACCCAGTGTCATCATCCGTTTTTAGAACGGTTCAATTTTGCTGACGCATTCATTGTTCGCAGCAGCGTTAAGCCATAAACTGTGACATTTATTTTTCTTTATTGATATTAAATCAGTCAAGTGTTTAAAAACTTTTTTAAGAAATTGAATAAATAAACAAAGACATATTTAATTTATCTTCTGAGAAGTTCGACGTTTAGTCATTATTGTACACTAAGATATTATAATATTAGCTTATTGACACGGCAGTCTTCAGTGATTAAGGTAATCATGAAGAGACGCTTTACGACCTTTACGTGGCTAGGACAAGAGTGTTCCTGATGCCGCCAAAGAGTGTGACACTTCATACCCTTATGGCACAGCCTCAAGGGTTTCGTTGCCATGGCCAGCCCTCCCTCACCCTGCAGCGGTGCTACAAAAGCGACCTACGTGCTGCAGGTCTGACATGGCGGGAGGCGCAAGAGTTGGCGTTGGACCGAGGGAAGTGGCGCAAACTTGTGCTTGCCCTATGCTCCAATGCTGGTTATAGAAGGTAAACCATTGCGCACTACCAAAAAGTGCTATTCTGAAGACCACCGGCCGCCACTGACTATAAGTAATAGGCAGGATAAACGTGGACCCCCCCCTATACCGTTTTTCTGTGTGCATCTGTATTATACTAATCGCCTTGTGATTAAGAGAGAGGGCAACAGTGTAACCAGAATAGCTTGAAATTATCTTAAATAAGCCAATAAAGTTACATAATATGGAATACCTTTGAACTGGACTCCTTGGGTAACAAAGTTTCGAAAATACTTCTGTTTCTATTATGAGCATCAATATCAACATAAATAACACTCCATGAAGCCCCTTTATCCCCAAACAAGTTACATCCATTGATTGCTTCTAAGGCAGATTTTGCCATACCTGAAAAAATAGAAACATGTAGAAAATGACAATATTCAATATCCCAACTAGTGAATAAACATAACAAAATCACTATTAAATCCAAACATACAATTGACATTGAGTGAAGCAAGAAATTTTTCCAGAACTATTAGAAGAAAATATCGCAAAATAAAAAAAGAAATAAATTGATTACCAATTGAAGAAGCGTGGATCTCCGGAGTGCCATCATTATATTTGGTACCTCTTTCCCACATTCCATAATCAGGAGTTCTGTAAGCCCTCTCTACATAGTAAACCAAGTTTTGGACAAATGCCACTTCATCCTAAAACAAAATAATGATACTGAGGATGCTTCATACAAAATCTACACATTTAGGGCCAAATCACACTGTAAGTGGCACTCGTTGCATAGATGGCGATTTGATTTTAAATTGGCAAGCTTCCATTAAATTACTATAATAATTCATGAATTGTATTGCATCTGTAGCTATATTCTGGCAATTGTATTGACCGTTATCATGAAATTAAGCACATGTGCACACACAATATATGTATTGCCAAAGTAATAAATTTCATGTTAACGATTTATTGCTCAAACAATGAATATTATATTAAATTTATTCCTTATATTCTAAAAAGACAATTATAAATTATTATTGTTGGCAGAGCGTTCATCTCCGAAGCCATGAGTTCGAGACAGGTTTGAATCACACATCTGGCAAATTACATATGGTGTTTTTGATGATTTCTATGTGTTTGATCCAGAGCAAAGATCCAGTGGGTTGAACAAATGACCGACAGCCATTCATCATAAAAAAGATGAGTGGAGCGACTTGTCAGACAACACTACTGGTAGAAAAGCAATAGTGTCAACTGGCACAGCCGAAACAAACAGGTCAAGTGCGAAACATCATCACTATAATAACGGTACGTATATTATTGTCTATGGTACATATGCCTCTCGTTTGTTTTGGTCGCTGAGCTCGAATGGCTAGCTTTAAGAGCAAAAATGGCAATTTCACCATTAGTAATTAATACTATATAGTAATTAATTGGAAGAACATTCCGCTTAATTGGGACAGTAAATTTAAAATCACAACACATATTGTGTTGCACATAATCTCAAGAAAAAAATATATATAAACAATTCAATATGATGTGATCTCATATATAACAGCACTTCAATTACATGCTGCGTTGTTTTTAATCAGATATCACATAATATTTGCTGTTGCATCAGTGTGGCACTACACCGGTTGTTAGGCCTATAGAAGTCTAACACTACTATACCTTATTGAGTTACCACTACACCACCTCGTGTGTGCGACGTATATATATATTTACTTTTGGTCAATTGTATTTAAGAAGCCAAGAAATGATTTGACACTTTCACGTAAAATTGCTTTGCTAGATAAAATTAAAAGAAAAATATTCTTTGTTAGATTGGCAGCCAGAATGCCTTAGTCCCGATGTGTCCCAATTAAACGGAATTGACTGTAATTAATTATATTTTATTTCGACCATGTCCGATCCTGATAGGATCATATGGGCCTTCATGGAGTGGAGGTTTGTATTGACAGATTTTTTGTTTTTTACGAGAAATGGATGTCAGCACAACTTGACACAATTGAAAAACAATATGTGTACTTGCCAGACCCAGGATTCGAACCTGGGACCCACGGCTTTATAGTCCAACGCTTAAGCCACACGGCCACCGTGGGTGTGTAATTAATTATAAGTGGCCAATAACCATGTTTATAATTTATTTTTGAATAACCGATTGATGACGATGATTTCATTTGACTGTAATTACCTGAGTATAAATAATTTGTAAACCAGATGTAATCATCTGCACCAGGAATATCAAGTAAATAGATATGACATCGATCTGCAGGTGGTTGTATTCATCATCTTTGAACACGATCTCCCCGGTGGTCAGATGAAATTTGCAATGCAGGGCGTGGGCGTTACACTGTTGTCTTTTGAATTTCTCAACACGACTCGCTTGCTTGATCCAGCATTCTAAAATACCACGCATGCATTTCACGGCACTCTGTCCCAGCTCATAGGACTTTCCTCTGTCATCGTCTATTCGCCTAAAAATAAAACCAATGAACACTTACCGCTTCCGCCAACTTTGCATTACATGTCATAAACTTCGATGAAAATCTTTTAAAATACATTCTGATGAATTCAAAAGTTATATAATTTTTAATCTAGCAATCAAAATTTGGTGATTTTAATTTTCACGATAGATAAACTGTTATGGTTCGTTCAAGACCAACTATACTCAAGCCATGACACTGAATTGTAAATTACGATTGTTGATTAACTTCGAATGCAATGCGGTAACCTGTTCGCAATAAATGAAAATTTCGATTGCATATTTCATTCAAAATATTACCAAACAGTTTACCATATTGCATTTGAAGTATGAACAATAACTAGCACTACCACCAAAGTTTACAGTTTCGTGCCACGGCCTGACTATAGTGGGTCATAGGTTCGATAGTTTGATCAGGTAAGGAGAAAGAGTAGGAGTGGCACCGAGCAAGACAAGGCACAGTGTAAACCCTGTCGGTGATAGCGACCATAGAAATATACAAATCAGACCCGCTTACTTCTTGGGTACCGAATTTTTTTTAATCAGTGCACATTACTCTCACTGTGACGACTATAATTAGCAAGTATGAACATACCGGTAAGCTTGATAGAGACTCCAGACTGCAGCAGCACAATAAATACTTTCCCGAACACTCCCGACTTCCGTGTCGCACGATAAAACTGGGAAAAGACCTGAGATTGGACTCTGATACCTCAGCAACTGACGTTTAACTGCAATAATAAAAAAGTAAGTTTGTATCCATTTGTAAACTTACATAAAAACATCTGTGATGTTCAGATCAAAATGTTGATAATTGTCCAAAATTAACTCTAACCCTTTTCCCTCTATTCCCTTCACCTTTGAGTAAAAATACATTAACTAAACTCGAAAACTACGAAAATTAAGAATTTGCGGTATCTTTGACAAAAATACAAGAACAATCTATAGAATTTGTAGGAAAAATACACAGTAGAAACTCGATTATTCAAATTTCTATATGATTATCTGGTCTGTATAATTATAAGGAAAATGTATGATTTAGAAAATATTATAAAATATATACATAAAATGAAATTTTCAAGAATTGCCCTGAAAAGTGACCTTTCTAGAATAAAATAGATTTATTATTTTTCAATTATCCGGATTTTTCATTATCCTGACTATTTTCATCCCAAAATAATCCGGATAATGGAGGTTTAACTGTATATGTTTAACAGATGTCCGTAATTATAGCACTTTTTTATATATTCTTTTGTCAATACGCGCATTATACCATTGATTTTAATTAAAATAATATTGTGAAGTACAATGTATTCGGTAAACTTTCTATTGGAGTTTTTCGGATGAGGTTGCAACATTTTGCAATCTGTATTGCTGACATAGTATTTATATTATATCACGGTTTAAGTAATATATTATTATCTCGAAAGTCTTTCTTTCCCTTTCATTAAATCCTGTTTCATCATTATTGTAATAACACAAAAACATCCTATATCTTTGCGATTTCATGATAATGATTCAGCGTTCCATTTGAGGAGTTTCATAATACTACTTTTTAGTAATTAATGGAATAGGAAATAAATTATTTCTTATACAGGATTTGGCTTTACAATAAACTTTCCAGGAACGTAGGTCGACTATAAAGGATTTAACAAAGAAGAAATCAATTATTCCTCCCTCTGGCATTAAAACTCTAAGACGTTCTTGGCCAAGTCAATCTCCACAACCATTTTGATGGCAGTGGGGGAGTTTCTTCAACAAGTCTAATTTCACAGGTTATTTGGTAACCATTTTATGATATAGGAATCATAATAAGATAATATAAAAATAATAAGATATTCACCGATGCCATAATAGATATCCAGCTGCCTGACAGACTCTTCATAATTAGAAACTTTCAAGAATTGGTATGAATTTATCTCATCGATACTGCCTTGTCGAATCATCGAATCTTTGTGTGGATGGCGCAACATGATTCAGATCCTAAAATAAAATATAGGGTAAATGCACTGGTATCCGGACAGTTAACTATTTTCTCACCTTATTTTCGATTATCTTTTCCATTTTTAGAAGAAAACAAAATATGCTATGATTTATAAATGTTTACATATATATTCTTTTGGTTTATAAATATTTTAAAAATCTATATTTAGGTACATTACTATCATATTTCTCATGTTAAGAAAAATGGTTGGTTTTTTTAGTCTCCGGACACACAATCTTAGTTTCCGGACGTACTATTTTTAGTGGTCGGACAGATTATTTCGTATAGAAAATAAGACAACTTTGGTGTTTAAAAATTTTTTTTTCACGTTTAAACAATTTTAGTTAATACAGTGATGCAATAAAAGCAGAAATAGTTCACAATGAGCACTCAAGCAACTGCTAACTTGAAAAAAAAACATATTTTTATTTATTCAATGTGTTTCTTTCATATAGTTCTGTCGAAGTAATTTTGAGTGCAAATTGAGCAAAGCAAAATGAAATAAAAAACTGAACTTCATAAATCAAATGGTAAAACTAATAAACATCTCAAGTGAGTTGACCAAATTTTGACATTAATTTTTATTACATCCAAAAAATCTCAAACTGTGTAACTTTTGTTTGTGTTCTATAATATGCAAAGCAGGCTTACAAAAAATAAACATACTTGAGAACTGCTGGCAACTAAATTATTGCCATTGATAATTTAAAAAAGGTTCAACACTTCAGTCACCATAATTATATTTCCAAACACACTAAAATAAATTTCAATACTAATCCTAATCCCTTCTCTGACGAAAAATAAATGTTTTCAAGTGCTATTTTCAATCATAAATATAAAAGAGAACTAAGTGTAAAAAATCCATGCTTGAATCAAGCACTCTTCAGTAGTTTTACAGAGAAAAAAATGCTTCAGTGCTATACCCCCAACCCAATAGCCTGGATATGTGACTTAATGTCTAAACACCTACAAACCCGGAACCGGGGTTCAACGTAATACGGGTGTCTGAGTGATTATACGGGTGATAAACATATTAATTAAGGTCTAAGTTTAAACAAAAATTACATACTAAATCTTTTAGTGATGCTTCACTATAAGATAACATAGACATTGTCGTGGATTTACGGTGAAACCAACGAACACATCCATCACAGCCAATGTTCTTTAATAAACCATCCTCAACATCACTTTCTAATTCATCAGAACAATTTTGGCAAATCGCCTTTTTCGCTTTCCTTTTTTTATTTGTCTTCTCTTTTCTAAGGAAGACCTTTCATCTTTTATGAATTGCTGTACTTTTGTCATCCTTCACTTTTTCTTCTATGATCTTCCTCCACGCTTCCGAAGAAATGGCGCTTGGTGCTTTGACAGTGTCTTATTATTCTATTTTTACTCCCAAATTGAGTAGGTTTGGGGTAAAAAAGATGAGATTTTAATGTTAAATTGCTCAAACTTGATGAACTGGTGCTTGCATTTGACGTACTCGTACCAGCTATTGGAGATAATTGTGTAAATACATAATAATTAATTAGAAAATAGCTTTGTCCGGTCATTCAATATTGAATTTTAGTCGCCGGACAGCAGGATCAAAATTATAAAATCGTGTCCGAAAACTAAAAATATTTACAATTCTATGTTTGTCCTTTTCTAACTTGTATGAAACCAAGCAAGCCTCGATGTGATACTGTACACACACAAATACTCAATGTCTCTTATAAATTCAGTGCCCGGACACTGCGTCCGACAACTAAAAAAAGATAAAATTTTGCACTTTAGTTGCCGGACACCAAATATTTAACTAAATTTAACAAAATACATTATTTTTATCATTGAATAATATACATGAACATATTACTGAATAATATGAAACATCTTTGAAGCGAATAAATGAAATAATCATAGTTTTAACGTACTTTTTGTATCCTTCGTTCACTAATTATTTTTTAAGAAATCGAATATTTTTTTTGTTCGAGTCAGCATGTGCACCACTACTAATGTAATACTATATAATGAATTCCTTTGTGTGTGACAAATATAATTTTATTGGTCAAGGAACAATACAGGCACAATATGTGAGTCATCCTTCATATGAAACTCTCATACTTTGCTTATTTTCGTTATATTTGTACAAAACTGTCCGTATACTGAAGCTGTCCGGGGACTAATGCAGTTACCCTATAACATTGTTAATTTTTATTAGCTTTAATGTGTGTGCGTTAAAGCTAATAAAATCCTATATAATATGATATATTTACTTTAAAAACAATATCTTAAATTTACTATATAATATTAATTATATCCTTTAGTGGAAAAGGCGGATGTGAAGCAAACATCAGAAGGCCCACACAAAATGCGAAAAATGCGATGACACATCTTACCACCAAAATGAAAGGATCAGGAAATTTCAATTACCACAAAAATGATGCTTGTGCAAACATTAGTGCTCTCCATATTTTTGTACGGTGTCAAGTCATGGACCCTGAAGGCAAAGGAACGGATAGCAATTGATGCCTTCTAGATGTGGTGTTGGCGCCGAACGCTTCATATTTCTTGGACTGAGCACAGGACGAACCAGTCCATCATCCAGACACTGCAGATAAAGAAACAGCTTTCGACAATATCTCTGAAACGCATTTTGCAGTTTTTTGGACATATTGTTCGGTGCAGACCGGACAACTTGGAGAAACTGGTGGTCTTGGGCGCGCTGAAGCGACCGAGTGAAGGAGCTGACTGAGGGCAGCATTCACTCTGCCTGAGAGAATCAGAGGATCAACAGAGATGGAAAGTCTTGGTCGATCAAAATTCAAAGGCCGTTACGATCCTCAGCCATGAGGTCACGACCGAGAAGATGAAGATAGGTATCCTTTAATTCTTTTTTTCATTTTTTCCAAATATTTTATATTACTGAATGCTATATCAAATACTTACTGTCTTACAGTATTTCGGTACTCCAGTGTTCAATTGTCGATTTTTTTAATATCGATATCGATTTTAATGTCGATAATATTTAGTAAAACCAAAACGGCATTGGGTAGTGAGAAAGAACGTAGGTGGATTTTAAACCTAGACAAAATACAAATAACCTTAATTATTTACATTGAATTATTATTTTAAACATAGACAAACCTAAAGTTTAGCCAAATAAGCACTATAGCATGGAAATTAAATTTCCGTGGTGAATCCCATTTTATTAATTTCACTGTATTAGTGAATAGCTAATTTTATATTAAATAAATTAAATGAATAAAACTCAGGGCATAACAAGGTTAAATTTGACGTTTAAATAAATTGTACGGTGTTGCCAGCGGTAAATTGGTGTCACTTTTTCTGGTCCACACGTTTCCTTTATGCATTAAACGCAAAAAATGCTGCAAACTTTACTGAAAATCACGCCCTTTGCTCAAAAAGGTGTCATTAAAGTCGTCAATAATAAATAAATTATATATTTTGTAAAGAATATGGTATAATAGGGTTCCGATTTTTCAATTTCTACAAAGCATTTTAATATTAAAATAGTGATTGCCGTCTATGCCGGTAATTGACACAAGATTTAAAAGAAAAAAAAGAAAAAGTGTAGTAGATGTATATTGAGGATTGAGTTTATGGCATCCGACGTTTGAGTCGAGTTCTCATTTTTGTCTTTCATAATCACAAATTAAAGATTATAATATTTATATTTCCTATCATATTCGAATGAAGACAATATTATCAAAGATATTTACGAATCGCGTTTCAAAACGTTGACAAAAGTGCAGTAAGCAGCCGCAGAAAGATGTCTGTCGCCTTCGTGCAGCGCGGTAATCGCCCGCCGCCTAACACCGCACAAATTCAGAAGATGCTCGATGAAAATTCTCATCTCATTCAAACGATTCAAGAGTATCAAGCCAAGGGGCAGATAAACGAGTGCATTCAGTATCAGCAGATACTCCACCGAAATCTGGTGCACCTGGCGTCCATGGCGGACGCTACTCAAAACATCCAAGCGATACTTCCTGTGAGTTTTTTTTGTCATGCAATGTAACATACGTTCCGCAATATCCACTCTGACATTCTATCGGATATCTCCCCTTGCCGTACGAGAATCCTATACTCGATAGTCAATTCCCATCCGACGATAATCTAATTTTTCTGATCTCTTTCAGCCCCCTCACCAGTTGCAATCGGGTGGCGCCCAGCCCAATCAAGCAGCGCCACATGGAACCGCCGCCGAAGGCCCCAACAATTCGCAGGTGATGAATTCTGGTGGCTATCCGCAGCCACCCCAGGCATACAGAGGACCGCCTGGCCAGCCATCACCGGGCGCGCCGCGCCCTGGCGGGGCCCCCCAACCTTACGGCCAGAGGGGCTACCCGCAAGGTCAATACCAGGGTCAGTATCAGAGCGCAGCCGGTGGAAACTATCCTCCGCAAACGCAGGCGGGCTACATGAATCCCAATCAGCAAGCATATGGACCACCCGCCTCGCAACCCCAGCCGCAGGCCTACCCCAACAACTCAAATTACGGCCCCCCAATCACTGCCTCCCAGACCGGGGGCTACCCGCCAGCAGGACACCAGACTGGAGCGTACCCCTCATCAGGAATGCAGCAAGCGTATGCTCCCCCAGCGGCGGGAGGGCAAGCCCCCGCCAATCCTGCCCCCTACCCCGGTGCTAGAGGGGCAGCCTCACAGGGATATGCTGGAGCCGGAGGCTTTCAAGGACCGCCATCTGGCTACGGTCCGGGTGGTGGCGGCGGAGGACCTTCACCTGCCGCTTACAATCCGGGAGGCGGACAGGGCGCCTCTTATTCCTCCCAGCAGTTTGCAGGGGGCGCCCCGCCCTCAGCATACCCACCGGCGCCCGCGACGCAACCTAACCACTCGCCCCAACCGGGAGCAGGATACCCCACGCAGGCTGGCGGCGGCGCTGGGTACGGACCGCCCTCTTCGCAGGCTCCTGCTTACTCGTCGCCTGGGACGCACGCCGCAAATCCGCCTAATGGCAGTCCTCAGGCCGCCGGTCCAGGAGCGGGTAACCAGCCGTACCCTCCGTCCGGACAGCCCTCGGGGTATCCTCCCGCCGGCCAGCCACCCTTTGCCAACCCCTCTTCCCAGCCGGGCAGCCCCGCCCCCTCTGGCTATCAGACCCCGGCAACTCAACCCCCCAACAGCTCCGCCTCTGGCTCTTCGCAGGGATACGCTCCGCCCGCCCCCCAGTCTTACCCTCCTCCCGCTGGTAACTATCCTCCCCACGGTTACGGTTCTCATCCGCACCCCCAAGCCGGATATCCCCCCTCTCAATATCCTAACTCGTCTTATCAGTATTCTCGACCTCCCGCTCCTCAGCCTCCTCCGCCCCAACCCTCCTACGGAGGTTATAGCTATCAACCTCCCGCTCAGCAGTAAGCGATCACCCATGACAATTATCGCCCCCTAACTGGAACAGATGTGTTTTCCCAATTACCACTGAATTATGCACGCGCATATGATAAGATTTCCGATTTACTGGTTGACTTATCCCATTCAAAAATAATGGTGATAATGTGGTTCAGTGTTCGCTTCAATGTTATTATTGAAATGGGCATGGAAATACACTCGACTTCAAATCGGAGCATTGCCTCATTCCGATCATATACAAGCTGATCATTGAGTTATTCCTCATATCTTCAACCTAATGAAATCAGTCAGTAACACTACCTTTGAAGTTTTAAAATCTTTATAATATTTAGGGTCTTCTGACAAAAACCGATATGTCACTTGGTCATTCATTTTATCTACAATTTCACACAATATGTAATAATCCATCACTTCTAAGACACACACTGTTAATAGAAATGGGCATATTGTTCTAGTTTGAAAGTAAATAATATGATTGTGGACTTATCGAATTTTCTAATTAGCCGCCTCATTATTATAATAAAAGCCCTCTGGATGTTGAATAGTTTTAAGCATTTTGACTTCATGCTGCAAATATCCCAACTGAATAATGACTACCTAACCTACCTCGACTTTCGACTGGAAAAATTAAGATACAATATTAGTGATGTTAATTATACTGTTTTGTATTGAATGTAGACAACTGTTTCAATGTTCAAATTTTGTATACCTTTTTTACGAACTTACAATAAGATTCGAAAGCCTTGAATTTTACTAATCCTGTCAAAAGTTAAGCCAGTAAAAAAAATTGCAAACTTTTAAATTTAGATTAAGTTACACCAGGCACATATTGCAAGCAACTACATACTGTTGAGTGTATGCGCTGCGTTTTTGTGGTTGCTTGCGGTCTATGTGGGCTGGCCCATAGGTATTATATTAGAGTCTGCAAGAATGTTCGTTTGTATTATTCGTTAGCTAACGAGATAACGTCGCAAAGCGACACCTGCCAAAATCCCATGGCACAGCATCGCTCCCTATAAACAAAGTGTGGTCAATTTGACCACACATTTCATATAGCCGAAACTGAAAAAGTGACCTGATATCAGGTCTTTAATTAAGTAATTTGTTTTAGGAGTTCTATGTATCAAGTTACTAGAGTTACTAGAAAACATAATGAATCAAAAAGGCAGATAAATAAATACAATTCAACCTTGAATAGCAGATATGATTTTTTCTAATGCATATGAATTCAGCCTGGTGAATATGATTATTGTTACGGTTGCTTTTCTCGACAGTACTTACTTTATGCCTATTGCACTGTTTCTGGCTTTCGGCACCACTCTGACTGTCTTATTTTCCTTGTGCTAATTTTGTATATTTATAACGATAAATAAAGTGCTTTAAAGATATTTATTTCGCAAAAATAAATTTAAATTTGTAACAATGAGTGGAAAAAAATTATATAATTTAATAAAATCAATGCGAAATTTGTACTTGATGTTTTTAGTACGTTACTGTTGGATGGTTGATGGTTAATAATTCTCAGTTGAATAGTCGACAGAGATGCCCTCATTTTCTCTTTCTAACTTTCACTGTTTATTATTTATATTAACAGTGCTGAGAATCCCAGTTCACAAAGACACAATATGGAAATTGGTAAAACTAAGCGGCCAATTCGCTAGTTGATCATCGTGTAAACTAATACAGGTGTAGATGTGCTACCAATTATTAATGATGACTTAGCTCATGAGTGTGGATTAGAATGTTTCATGTCATTGTTGTGCTCTTAAAAAAATTTACCGACAGCTTGATACGACAGTTGATAAAACACTGGTCTATGGTCTATGAATGAATAATCTTATCTATAATAGTTACGAATTTTAAAAATGAATTTCTACATATTCCTTTTTAACTTTGAATATGTAAATTTCTATTTCATTTTAAATCCCTTTGCATTTGTCGACAGTCAGTGAATGTTAAAAGTATTTCTATGTTATTTTTAGTGTCAAAATCAATTTTACCATTGTCACTTTGAAGACCATACCGTATCCGTGATGGAATTAGCATTTTAATTTTTACTAGAATATTTGTATTTAAATAAATTTGTGTTATGGGTAATATTAAGAAAATGAAATAAGTATTACAAAGGAATGGGAAAAATGTTTTTAAATATAAACATACTGAGTGAGAATCCAATAAGGTTAGTACTATGTAATTAGATGGTAATTTTTCGTATTCAATGATTTTCCTGCCAATTTGAATTCAAATTACATCCATAAAGGTATCGGGAGAAATCAGTTTAAATTGCGGAACTGCTCCATTATTCTTCTAATAATGAAACACTTACCGAAAGGGATAAAAAAAAAATCAGATTGTGAAAGATTATAACCATATTATGTCCCTCATGCATGTCGTGTTTCATGGTGAAAAGTTTAATATTGACAAGAATTTTTGTACGATTCTCTCATAACCTGATTGTGTACATAAAAAGTTGATTGTGATGTTATTATTAATGTTATGTCCAATATTTTATATTATTCTTGAATGCATTGGTGTGTACAATTTAAATAAAATCGTACCAGTGGTTTGTGAAAATCGGACTGGATGTTTTAAATAAATTGCTTTTTTTAAGAAATTGTTTCACTCACCTTAGTAACTTCCAAATTCCCAATCAGTAAAATACCATATGGGTCACAGAGTGGACTTAAACACTTAAAATGCACATCGAAAAGATTTTTTTAACCAGCTGCAGGATCGAACCCACAGCCGCCTCTAGTACAACTCCAGTTGTATTAATCTAAAAAAAAACTTTAGTAATAGAACAAAAATAGAACTATTACTAAAGCGGTACTGCCGTAAGAGCAAGTCTTCCTGTGGACTAGAAGTAGGTACTATTATTAAAAGGCAAGTTGACAATGCCTTAAAAAGGGGTGATTTAGGAATGTTTTTGTCTAAAAATGTATTGTGCCAGTATCAACAATCTTGGATATAAAAAAAACAATGAAGATGTAGGTAGTTTTACTATTCGTCTGAGGAGGATGGCTGATCACTTGTTTGTGTATTAGCTAATCTTTGATGTCAAGACGTGAAAATACTGCAGCATGGTACAAAACCAATAAAGAATGTAACCATATGCCGGCTCTCACATCAGAACTCACCTTGTTAGGAACATGTCGAAAACGTCAGCCGATCGTTATTCACAAAACACACATTGCCAAATGGAGCTCCGCAGATTGCTCGCATGTGACTGTTTGAAAAAAACATTCACTGTTGCAAACCGACAAGTCGCATGCGACTCAACCTATTTGTCGAGATCGGCTCTGCCGATATGAGCTAGCCTGCGCAAACCGCTCTCGTCGGCCATTTTATCTAGACATCAGGATGCACTGTGCATCGATATATAATCGCTGTTTCTGCATCTGATGACATATTTGTGTAATGGCGTTTGACGTTTTGAGAGATCATGCGCGAGTGTCGCTCGGTAGATATGCGAGGTCGTGACATGCAACACTGGGTCGCCGGGCCGGTCTCCGAAGGTTTGATTTATGGTTGTGCGGTACACGAGGCGAATTGTGATGAGCGAGCTAAAGGCTACCACTATTTTTATTGGGAAATCGAAGAATCCCAGATCTTTCAGCAAATAAAAAGAATGGAGAACCAGTCTCCACAAGTAAATTTATTTAATAACCTGATCCGTGCCACGGACGAATTAGCTCGCCAAAGCATGTATGTCGCCTCAGGCCACGGACTAATTAACTCGCGGGTTCTTTTAAACGTCATAACTTCTGAATAAACATTCTGTGTATATTTTCTAAACAATATTATTTATCATTTTAGTGTGAAAATATTCACGATAAACATGTGTTGGTAAGTTTTCACAAATATTTATCATTCCGTTCCTATTTCATATTTATTAAACGATATATTTTATTCCGAAAATAGCTGGCCTACAAGTGTCCACCTAGTAAAAATTGGCTGGCAGTGATAAAGTTACTATTACTATATGGCAGCACAGAATTCTGTAAATGTGTCGACATTGAGGAAATCATGAAATAATTTTTAGAGAAGACCATTAGTCCTAGCAATTATCTGAAGGATCTTACCGTACCAGCAGAAACATAGTTCTTTGAATTCTTTTAAATGAGTGGAAACCAATGACATTAATATGGACGAAGCATCTGGAAAAAAAAATGACACTCACTTTTTTTGTCGGGTCTGCCGAATGGCATAATCTATTCTAACACCATTACAATAAATTTGATATTGCTATAAATTCCCGAAACTTTTTGTCGGGTCTGCCGAATGGTTCGGTTCGAACAGGTTCGCTCAAACGAACATTGATACTAGAAACACTGATCTAACGCCGTTACAATAAAGGTGATATTGCTATAAATTCCCGATGCGTGATATCGCATAATCGATATTGTGTGACGTCTACCTATGCACGTGCGAATGTCACTATGGACGAATTTACTTGCTAGATACTGTACTGAGTGCGTCGTCCATATAATGTCATTGGTGGAAACAGATATGAAATTATTTGTTTTGATCTCCATTTTCATAAACTTTAACACTGTCATTGACAATGTTTGGCGCTCCTATCTCCCAATCCCAAATCTGTCCCATCTTCACTTTCACTAGAGTTCTCCGCTCCGCGGTGTGGTTTGGTGGGGCCATTAAAATCGCTAATTAACATTCTAGTCTACGTGGCCACATGAGCAGGAAAATACACCACACTAATAATTATTCCACTATCCTCTCTTATCAATCAAGTTTCATTTTAACATTTAATTCTATTTATCATATGGAAATGAAATATTTGGCAATAAATAGTGAAGCCAATAGGAGCAAACTGTGTGAGCAATGCACGTGTGTCAAGGGGTTCTTCAGTATTTCCCACCGCATGAAAACACGCTATGGCCATGCGTTAAGAAAACAAATTATTTTTAGAATACTTTATCCAAGGTGCATGCATCTACAACTGAAACACTAATAAAGTAACTATTGATTGATAATAGTTATTCAATTTATATTGTGCAGTATTCGTACGTTTACCATTGTATGGTGGTTAAAAGTATTTTAATCATGTATAAAGCCGTAACTGCAAAATGGTACTTTTTAGTAGTACGATTTTAATGACACCATAACGTTAATTTTTAATGTTGAAATCGTAATTTTTTAGTTGATAGTGAGATACCCGGGGTTCCAGCGGCTAGCTCAGGTGTCCATCGAACCCCGGATTCACAAAAAAAAAAAAAATTAAACGGTTGGAGTATAAATAAAACTCGGTCTTTCGTGTTCGTGACGTGGTCTTATATTTTCTTATGATTTTTAGTTTCACAAATTTATATCTGGGTTTTTTACGATTATAGTCGCAGGTCCTATCCTATTGGAAAAGGGACGCTTACTAACCTTTTTTTTTTTCTTTTTCAAACTTCGCGTACCCACGCCATTCTACAAAAAGGACTCTCGTGATTGGCCAAATTTTATCGCATGATTTTGATTTGACGAATCACGAGGACCACCTCGGTGCAGGCGCGCAGATATTTCGACGTAGCCGGCAAGTGCGGCAAAATTTATTATTTTTGAATCCTTATATTTAGTCTTAAAATTATCTCTTTCATCCATCATCATTTTTACTTTTTAAATTAAATTAAATTTATCTTAATTACACCTCCGCCCAATATGCGATTTTCACACACCAGACGAAGGCCTTTACCTATGAATAAAAAATACTTACGTGGTTGAGCAAGGAATCAGATTAGATGTTTTATGAAGCCGTTTCTAGAGGTCAGGGTTACGTTTCGACTTATAGCTACTAAATGATTATTTTACACCGGGAGAAGCCCGCCTGTAACAGGGGTGTATCAATAGATATAATATATTGACTGAATTTTTGTTTTTTTCGATTATCATTGTTGTATTATCTTTAAAATTATTTAATAAAAGGCAATCATGTCCCCATGTAACCCACGGTGGCCGCGTGGCTTAAGCGCTGGACTATAACGCCGTGGGTCCCAGGTTCGAATCCTGGGTCTGGCAAGTACACATATTCTTTTTCAATTTGTGTGAGTCAGGGTATGGACCTAATAGGTTGAGCAAGTGGCTGACATCCATTTCTCGTAAAAAACAAAATCTGTTAATACAAACCTCTACTCTGTGGAGGGGCCCAAATGATGCTATTAGGATCGGACATGGTTGGAAAAAAAAATCATGTCAAAATAGGCAAAAACGCAGTTACGGACTTTTACGTAGGAAGTGTCAATTTATGAAATATTATAATTTAAAAAATGACAATACTTCTAAACGTGGGAAGCGATGTTGCCAAGATAACCACTGTTTTGCAGATGTATCATTCAACTTTCTTCTATGCATAGCATTGTTAACTAGTTAGTTTTACATAATGTCGGCATTCTATGTATTAGACCGTAGGTGCCATGAAACGAAAAGGTTTGAAAATCACTGGTACAGGGATCAAATGAAGAAAAACGAACTAAGTAAATTTTCAATAAATTCAATTAGAGAACGAAAATCTTACAAATTACCTAACTTAATAATAATTACATACATACATATCTCATAATATATTACTTATTCAGAAAATGTTAATGTGGGCATATTGAATGGACGAACACTCTCATGGAAAATGTCCTCTTCTTCATCACCGACCGGGGTGTAGGTGGGGAAAGGGGGAGCTGTTGTCAATTTCCTCAAAGGTAAGACAGTATCAAACATATAACAGAGACCGTTGATGTGTCCTGGGATTCCCACACCCTCTACCCAGATGACATTATATTTTGTGTTGATGCGAAGAATCCGGACTCCTCTCAAAATTCGCCACCTGAAGCAAATGAAAACAATAGTTATTTATATGCAAGGTCTTTAACAGCTTTTAGTAGTACAGTAGAATCTCAATAATCCATCACCACCTGAACACTAGTGGCAGCTGCTCTAACATCATGCTAGTGCACTGCACTCCTTCCAATTTTTAAAACATCACTCAATGTGTACCATTAATATTCACAATTTATCACTTACTTTTCGTAATTCACACCATATACATTTCGATACCCCAGTTCAATAGGGGAAACCTTGTTCCAAGATAATGGCGTTTGAAGTTTTTGCAGTAATTCTCATTTTAATTTTAAAGCCTTGATTTCGTTGAAATTGTATGTTTTTTTATATTTAATTTAGTGGAATTCATCAATACACAATGAAATTGTACATTTTATTAATAAGGAATTAACCAATTAATTTGATTATATAACGGAATCACTAATTAATCTCAGAAAGGGTTATTCGATTTTATGACACATTGAAGATATTTTTGACTATTTTTTTTGCTGAAATATAAAGAGGAGACTTTTCTACATCGAATGGCATTCTTAACTCAAAACCTTTAAATTTTGAGTTGTTCCCCTATTGAACTGTGGTATCGATTTGTAGTACACCTCCGAAGAAACCAATTTTGGAAACCACCGGCTACACAGCTGAAGATATTTTGGTTTTGCATAAATTACTGGAGAGAATTTTAAAACAAAGTTTGAATGTGAGAAAATAATCATCAATAAGAGATTATGTTGGTAAATAATAGAACACTTTATGTTCTGCCAATAAAAATTGACCAATATTTCAAACTCATGAGAAGGAATCTTTTACATGTTTTTTATTTTCCAGTTTTCCATACATTCCAGTAATATGGCACCATCAGGGTTTATATAGTGCAGGATTAGTGAGATTCTACCGTAGAGTTAAACCTCGATACAACGGACTAATACGTAATTAAAAAAATTAATATTTATGAGTCATCAATGATTAACCTTTTCCACTCGAATTTTTTTTTATAGGTACATACCACCCACTCGAGACTTTTTCCCGCACAAAGCATAATTTCAATATAAAACATTTAATTGGTGAAAAAAATGTAAAAAAAATTTTTTTTTTTTATTCTGTAAAATAAATTTATAATGAATATACTGTACTTATTTTTAGTTTATTTATAATTCTTCGTGTGGTATTTCACAAAGCAATCTCCAATATGTAATCCTGGCTTATCACAGAATCGTAATGAAATAGCGGTATGTAGAGAACTGGCTATAAAATGTAAATCGTCCATTATGACTGTAAATATGATACAAATGAATTGCCTTCAAATACACTTGTAATATAAGCGGCTGTCTCGTAAATTTCCTAAATTAGTTTCGGGCTCATAACAACTCATTCCCAGTGCGGTACACATTATCAAAAGATTTCTCAAAAAATAATAAATCGATACGTAATAATTTTCATTTGACTCATTAGATTATTTCACATTATATAGGTTCCGAATCGACATAATATACTAGTAAGTATTGTCATCAAAAACAGTATTCAAATATAAAACTGTAAACTATACGGACGCCCCTGCGCAAGCGAGAACCAATAAAAAATATAAACACACTTCAAAATCATGCGTGACAAACACTTCACTCTAGTCTGGGAACGTTCAATAAATAAAATTTATGTGACAAAAAAACATTGCTTGCAAGCGACGACCTACGAATAAAAAAAGAGAAGATTCCGATAAAAATACTATGTTGAAATTAGGCACGCAGTATTCTTTTGCCGACTTCTTTCTCAGATAAATGTAATAACCTATTATTATTCATTCTAACTTGATTGAAATCGCATTATAAAAATTTATGAAAATATTACAAAAAATGACATTAGAGGCGGTGCCGCCGCTACGGCGGCACTCGAGTAATACGGCAAACTTCTAATGCCGCCGATATGGCGGCACTCGAGTGTTAAGGGTTAAAGTTATAATCCATATCAATACAGAATTAGTATGGATTATTATAATACAAGTACACAGTAAACTTACAACCAAATAATTTCAGTAACAATTTGTTAATACATATAAGACGCCTTACCGATTCCCCATGTGACCAGGCAATTTTGTTCCAGGCCAAACTCTGCCTTTCTCACCACCACCTCCGATGTTTCCTGGCCTCCTATGACTTTTTGTAACACCGTGAGATGCCGGTAGCCCTTTGAATCCCCACCTCTTGACTACGCCTTGGAAACCATGATCGATTCTGAAATCAAATCAAAACAAACCCAATTGAACTTACAGTGAGACGCTTCAGTTGAAAATTATTCAATAAATTTTTTTTCATATTTAACATAGAAATAAGCACCCACAGTAGGCTTAGTTAGTAGAGCACCTACCTCTGAAATCGTAGATAGCTGACTGGTCAAAAAAAATACATTTTGTTTTTTCAATATGGATTTAATCCGGTGCAAGACACCAATGAGTTGGGTGACTAGCTAACAACCATTAGTTAATAAAAAAGACAACCCCATTATAGTAATTTATATATTTTATTAAAACAATAAAATAATTCAAAGGAATTTTCCTTTCGTTACGTACGTTAATCCTCTTACGTCAATCCTATCCCCGACCCTAAAATGTGAAGCATACAGTGGTGTTCCAGGAGTGATAGCCGCCTCGGGTGTAATCATGAATCTACAAATGTGTTTCTTAGGTGGCACACCAGAATTTTTAAACAAGCCATAGTATTCTTTCGTGACGAGGGATGGATCTACTGTCTCGGCTCCAACCAGTAAGCACCCCAGCTTGTGCTGAATGCGTACAAGCGGTTTCCTAGGAGGATCCCACAGTCCAGGAGGAGTGTATTTTATCACATGATTATCGACAACCTAAAAAGACAAAGAATAATAATTATTATTCCTATAACATTATCAAGACTACAAAGATAAACAACTTGTCTCTGCTTAAGTATTCAACTCACAAAAAGACGGAATGTTTACCAACTGCATACGTACAAATTTCTGATATAAATTTCACTCCAGTAAGTATTCAGGAATTCATATTTTGGAAACCGTATCAACTTAATTAACTTTACTTAAAACAGGTTATTAAATATTATATGCAGCTTGGTTGTGAGGGAGGATCCCGTCTCTTTCTGTTAAGCAGAGACATTATCATTTATCTTTGTAGTAATGGTGACAAATAGATAATAATTTATAATATGTAATATCAATTTGTTTACTTATATTGTTGCAGTGCATACATAGTATGCGGCAACATTTCATGAGCTGTACAGCTCAAAGGAAATATTGGTAGTAGGGACCGACAAGTTCAACGTGAGGCTCCAAGGCTTGTTGATCTCTCGTTCAATTCACTCAATGGAGTCATTAACATACATAAGAATTGCACTAGATTCTGTATACAAGACTTGTCATCAACATTGAATGATGTTTAGAGCTTCCAAAGCGGTTTTAACCGAAACCGGGTAACCGGGGGTTTTTAAATTAACCGATAACCGGGTAATTTCATACGGTTAACCGCTCTTAGTACCTCCATAAGTATATGCACCAAAGAGACAAACACAACAAAAATATTTGTATGAGCTATGGCATGCTATAAAAATTAACAACAAATAACGTCGCCTACATATATTACTTTATTAGATATCATTTAAATGGATTACCTACTTATTCTTATTCTTTTGGTTTGGTAAAATTTCCAAGAATAAAAATAATAGCGCGACCAACGTCTG
The DNA here is from genome assembly GCF_057557595.1 of Rhyacophila brunnea. Classification (NCBI taxonomy): domain Eukaryota; kingdom Metazoa; phylum Arthropoda; class Insecta; order Trichoptera; family Rhyacophilidae; genus Rhyacophila; species Rhyacophila brunnea. The sequence goes on along the minus strand of NW_028233170.1, from coordinate 31,412,672 downwards.
AACAAAAATGAACCATAAGTGAGAGTGAGTAAGCATTCAGCACGCTTATATCTCCACTCTATGCGTTAGAATAAGATTGAATTCCTTCGGCTGAATTTCATAAATTTGAAAACGTTGCCGGAAAAAAATGATTTGGCTGATTACATGCATTTAAAAACTGCGAGCACGAGTTGCTGAAATTTATTGTTTTTGTGTTAAATATAAAGTTAGTGATAATTAATTTTAGTTATTTTAATAGAACATAATATGGTTAACTATGTTGTGTTTAAATTTGGTGGTCGTACTACGAGGGTGGGTCAATAATTCCTTAGAAAAAAGCATTAAAACAGTTTTTATTTTTGTATTTTTTTTTTATTTCTCAACATAATCTCCTTGGAGCTCAATACACTTGGTTAGACGTTTCTCAATTTTTTTTAAACCGTCAGAAAAATAAGTTTTTGGAAGGTCCTCAAAATAAGCATTTGTCCGATCGATGACTTCTTCATTTGAAAAAAAAACATTGTCCACTTAGCCATTTTTTTAAGTTTGGGAAAAGGAAAAAGTCACTGGGGGCTAAATCTGGCGAATACGGTGGGTGGTCGACCAATTCGAACTTCAATTTTTCAATTTTAGCCATTGATCGTAAACATGTGTGAACACGGGCATTGTCCTGATGAAAGAGGATTTTTTTCCTGTTTAAATGAGGCCGTTTTTCTTCAATTTTGTTTTTTAGCTGGTCCAATAAAGATGCATAATAATCCCCTGTTATTGTTTTTCCTTTTTCCAAATAGTCAACGAAAATAATTCCACGTGCATCCCAAAATACAGTAGCCATAACCTTACCAGCTGATTTTACGGTTTTCGCCTTCTTTGGACATGGTTCGCCTTTCGCAATCCACTGCTTTGACTGTTCTTTCGTCTCGGGAGTATAGTGGTGTATCCATGTTTCATCTACAGTCACAAAGCGACGAAAAAATTCATCCGGATTGCGTTGCATGAGCGACAACAGGGCTTTAGAGGCCACCACCCTATTGCGTTTATTGTCGACTGTGAGCAAACGCGGCACCCATCTTGCAGAAATTTTTTTCATGCCCAATTTGTCATGTAAAATAGAAATGACGCTACCTTTTGAGATCCCTGTAACCTCAATTATCTCACTCAACTTTAATCTTCGGTCACTTAACACCATATCGTGGATTTTATTGATCATTTCTGGTGTAGTCACCTCTAAAGGACATCCTGAGCGTGGTTCATCCTTTGTTGATGTACGACCACGTTTAAATTCATTTAACCAGTTATAAATAGTTGCAAGTGAAGGAGCAGATATGCCGTGAACTAAATCCAACTCATTTTTTATTTCCTTTGCTGTTAACCCTTTTATATTAAAATGTTTAATAACAGCTCTAAACTCAATTTTCTCCATTTTCCACAAGCAAATTTTTTTTTAAATGTACGAGAAACACACAACAACCCGACCAATCTGATTGAAACTTCGCAGCATACTGAATCGGTAGTGCCGCTGCATGAAAACAAACCGCTTACAGTACTAGTCGCGCCACCTGTCGGCTTTTCTAAGGACTTATTGACCCACCCTCGTACTTTCAGAAATTTAAATTTTCTAGCGAGCCACTTATACATATTTCTACTTTATATTGTTTTATCATCGTCCTTTATCGTACCATACATATTATTATATTACTTAAAATAAATAAGTACATCGAACTTCTAATAAAACATAAAGTACCTACTTATCGTTTTTTCTTAAACTAAATAATAATTGAAATATATTTTGAAATAAGTGAGTAAAAGTAAAAATAATTAGTGAAAAGAATAGTTTTCACTTTCCTTCACATTTTTTTCAATTCTCGGTGAGTACTCCCATCCGAATGCAATTATCAAGATGTACATCTGTGAGTCTGTTTCTATATTTTCTTTTAACCACCTTCATAGTGGAAAACGTTGATTCACATAAGTAGGTAGAACAAAACAATGCCTTCATTTAGAGCGCAATTCGATCTAAAATTGGATACTGGATGTTGGGACGAACAGGCATACAGATTCTACAGTTGAGGCAACACTCTTAAGTGACAAGTCAAATTGAAACTCTATCAATTTTATTCCATTTCTCATGAAGGGCCTTTTGAAAATTTTCGGCGATACAGCTGAATAGTTTTTCATTCCGGAGTCCAATAATAAAAATTGAGAGGTAAATTTATAAATGATAAAAATAAATATCCTACGCGAGCTACCAAAAATGCCGCCACAAGCGACCGTTTGGCGATCACTGGTATAACGTTTCATAGTTAAGTTGATAATAATAAAATCGTTGTTCTACTGTGCGTTATACTCTAGAAATGCGGCTTTATTTTGCCTAAAAATAGGCCCTCTCTATATCAGTGGCGAAGGCTCCATACTAAGCGATTATTTAAAGCTTACCTTCTATTTTCAAGTATTTAATTTAAATAAATAAATATCTATATAGTCTAGGACTAGGTGATATAATAAAAATATTGATTGTCATCTATCGTCAGAATTTAGAAGTAGAGCGTTTAATTTAGTCAAGTTTCGAATCAAAAATAAATGACGGAAGGTCACAGACGTGAGTGCTATTTTTAGAATTATGTCGAACATAATCCTCGCCGAATTTTCTACCGCGATTCCGTTTCATACAACTTCATACATGTCTGCATATTTGTTCCAGACTTGTAAGCGCTACAGAGCAAGCTTACACTCTATGTTGATTTGTTTATTGTCTATGACTATCTTTTTAAGCAAATAATAAATAATAAGGATGATTCAAAAAAAAAATAACTATTGTGTTCGATCACATATAATTTATAAATTGTTATTAAAAATAAATATTGTATTTCGTGATTATTATTTAGGTTACTTCAGTCATAGACAAACATAACATGATATACACAGTTCATGTCATATTGACATTTCAAAGATGGTGATAAAGTTTTATTTTATAATACAAAATTCAGTGTATTACTGTGTTTTGAATGTGGATAAATTATCTCATATTGTACCGAAATCATTCGTCAGTGCTTTAAATAAAGTATTTATTAAATTGTCTAGTGTTCCGGTTGAAGATATTGTGCGACCGATTGCATTTAAAAAAAATCATTTCCGAGTTTGACGTTTCTTCAAAAATTAAAAATTATCAAAGCTTGACCTTCCAAGGGTTCATTTAGATTTGAATACAGCAAAAAACTTATATTAGACATTTTCACAATTTATATGATAAATATTCGTTTTTAACTGGCAGTTATACATTAAGCAAACTTTTTTGTTGGCCATGCGTATTGTTTGCTAAAGAAAAGTCTGCGTGGAATTCTACTGCCATAAGTGATTTAAATATTTTGACAAATTCAGCGGTGAAACCTATGACCAGTGTGTCGTTGTCATTAGTGTGCACCTATTCATCAGTAGTAATATCATAAGTATTATCTTCTTATTTCCCGTAAGTTACCTGACAAGTGTGCTCTTTTTCTCTGATCTCCACAGCTTACCTCTTTCCAAAAGTCACCCTTCGCCACTGCTCTATATATCATTACTCTGAGAGCGCGACCCTTTTTAAAAGATTACGCGTATACCTACAGCTGAAGAAGTGTCCCAAGGCCTACTGCCATCTATCTATAGTAATGACCGGGGGTTTGCACAACAACCGCCACTAACTCGAAAACTAAAAGCACTAATGCAATTGTTTTATAATTTCCGTATAGGCAGTAACCAATTATTATTATCCACATTAACAGAATTCATTTTTGGAACTAATTACGGAAATAATTAAAAATAAAACCTTCTCTAAAATTTATAAATTGTCGCTTACGTTGTTCTGCCGATTAAAGGTCGATATACCCACTATGACTTTACCATTTGTTATTTTATAGTGTACATACCTATTGGGAGTATGTCTAACAATCCATTGTGTTTGTGATTTGATATTTTTACCTACTTATGTATATTAAATATTTATGATCTATGTTGAATCTTGTATTGTAATATTTTAAAACACATTCAAATTTTACTTATTTTCCATTTTATTATCTTTATAATTTATTATTGTTTTCATGAGATGTACATACTCTTTGAACAGTAACGTACTACGTACATGTAAAAAATATATTTCGGTTATAACCGTTAGCCGGTTACTTAATCCTTAATTAACTGTTAACCGGTTAGTATTTTTACCCCTGGAAGCCCTAATGATATTGTATGGAATTGAAAGCACAGTACAGTAATACCCTGACTTACACGAACTGGGAATTACACAGTTCTTAATCCGACACTTCAGACCCAGTTCAACCAGAAAAGCGCATGACACTTAAACTCAGCTTAATTGAAAAGGGTTATAGAATGGTTTAGGTACAAAGCAAGGAATAAAAAAAATATTAGCTTGCTATGAAGAAACTCTACATGAAAAAAAGAAGACATTGTGTCGTCAGACGAATTTATTAGATTTTATGAAGCCATCGACATCGAAATAACTTTTTTACGTAACTAACTCATTTATTTTTTTAATATTTTGTACATATTAATATGTACAAAGAACTGCAATTTTCTTCTAAACTAGTATTTTTATTAGTCCTTGGTCCCAATTAAAGAAAATTTATATTGTAATGGATTTAAATTTAGTTTCTATTTGGGTCATTTTTTGCAACCCAGGTTTCGCCTTTCGGCATCTTCAGGTACTATGTGCACTCACCAAAAGGTAAATACACACTGACAACGAATATCATTAATTCTAAATTATGTAATAATTATGAAAAGCCAAACTCAAGTCGCAAAAAACGATTCAAATGGAATAATAACTTAATCCATTAGAATTTAAATTCAAATTCCATAGTATTAATATCAAAATTTATATGTATTTATATGCAAAGTTGTATCCCGACTTCGACTTAAGCGATTTTCGTCAGATCCACCTATCGCGTAACTTTGTGGTATTACTGTATAACAATAATGAAACACTGAAATTGTAATATTGTTGGGCAGTGGAATTTCGACATTCGATAATGATTACTATAGACCCACCTGCAATAATGTTGTGTGAATTTTCCGACCGCTTGCGGACCATAATGGATAGTCCCCAATTTTCCGAGCAATCAATCCTGCCCGTCTCGTTCTAGTTGTCCATTCACCGTGCGGTATGGGTTCATCCAACAACGGAGTCGGTAGACTGGCCATTGTTTTAGCCACCGTGTAGCGGTCTTGGATAAATTCCTGAATAAAGTCTTTGTTATCTGAAGTGATATGATCCTCGTGTAACTGTGAAAGATACCATCACATGGATTTATTTATTACAATGGGGTTTGATTTTTCTCAATTTATCGAAATCATCATAAGCCTGAATTAATCCACTGCTGAAGACCTCTCCAAGCTAATTCACTCCTATATTGATCAAGCTAGAATGTGGCCAGTGCCAGCTGGCTCCACCTAGGGGCGGTAGGTTATATGAAAGTATGGTGAAGCAGGCTAGTATGGTGAAAAAGTATGGTGAGGTGGGCTGGTAATCAATTTGTGGCAAAATTTGAAAGTTAACATTATATTATATGGGTATGTTATAATGACCAAAGTAAATCCTCTGTGATGGCCTGAATTATTTTTATCGCATCGCTATTTCTCATAAGTTGTCAGCTATTGTTGGCCTGCTTTATTCAGCTGTATGAGAAAGCCGATTCCTTGCCCCCCTTTTAATTTAATACCTCTATGGGCTCCGCTAATTAAAAATAATTATTTCAACTATTTTCAATTATTCTTGCCAGTTGCCTAATTGCCGAGCAACTACCCTTGGTGCGGTCTTACTATAGGTGTGTTGGTACTGTTCGGTTATACGGAATACAGCGGAAAACACATTTTGAAAATACCCGATATACTGGATTATTTGTTAGTTTAGGTTAGGTTAGGTTTGGTTAGTTTAACCTAACAAATAATCCAGTTTATCGGCTATTTTCAAAATGTGTTTTCCACTGTATTCCGTATAACCGAACAGTACTGGTGTGTTTTTGTAGCACACAGTTATGTCAGGTAAGTAAATTATATAATTGATTTTGTATGATTCACAATAATTATCATGTATGTATAGGGATATGTTATTTTAATTTCCTCTTGTCACGCTCAAATGGCTAGAGCTTTGGGAGTGAAAATGATAATTACACAATTATGAAAACAATTACACAATTAAAATGATAATACAAAAGTGCAGGTAGATGACTGATATAGTGGTAATTTTATAGTACTCCATATCATTCCATCAATCATACTTTAATTATTAGGTATGATTTATCTGATTCGACGAGGAAATAATTCGGTAATCGCCTGTTTGGTGTAGATTAATATTTATATAACTTTCATAATGATCTTACCACGCGCTCTCTTTTGACAAACCATTTTGGATAACGTAATTTAGGTTTTGCCAGGAAACTTCTGTTTCGAACTGGAAGTACAGTGTGATTTAACCTGAAATAAAAAAATACATAATATTACTGCGGTATAACCTAGAATATGGATGCAATTAACACCATTCAAACTAAATGTACTAACGTTAAGTTGAGAAACTTTTGGCAGAGAGATGTATTAATCAAGGGAGCCGACATCCTCCAACTTATTCTGAATAAAATACGCTATTTCTATATATGTATTTTATTAAAGGTTATAAAATGTTCAGACCATAGACTAAGTTCAGACTTTGGCGAACGGACTGTCAAAATTGCGGGAATAGACTAAAATGGACCAAATTTAGTCTATGAACTAAATTGAGGGACTTTGAGGGATGCCAGTCGAACTAAAAACAATGAAAGTTTATGACAAGATGTCTGTATCATTCAACCTGAATCAAACAAACGAAATGAAACCGTTTGGTTGGGACCGTTTGGTAAATGTCCACGGAAACGCTTTTCTGACGACTAATTAGTGTTGCCAGTACTTAGAATTAATTCATAACATATTAGTCTCTAAAACAGAACCATATTTATTGAAACGTCCACTTGTTATGAAATTCTAAGCTCCTATCGTTGTCTACAATAATACAAATTCGTATTCATTCATTTTAAATGTACAAAATATAAAGAATGCTTCGTGAATAGATAGCCATTTAGTTAATTTATAAGATTTATAGGTATGACAAGTTTTTAAAAATTACTTTTGATAAGAGCTTTTTATAATTGACCACTTGTTCATGTCGACAGTATGATTTTGTGACTTAGACGACAATCGAACATATTAAATTGATAAAATTCATTAGGTAGGTAGGTAATATAAAGATCATTCCGGGTTGATTTAGCACAGTTTGTAGTTTAGAATCTCCGTTACGAAATATAAATAAAATGAAAATAAATTCTTGGTCTGACATAATAATTATAGTAATGATATTAAATCGAACTCTTCGCATAGAAAATATGGTTGGATTTTGAGATAATAAGACCAAAAGCGGCTTCTTGTTCGCGTATGGTTACTTATGAATAATAGGTATTGTTTATAATCTATAATATACATAATTCAAGTAAACATCTATGGTGTAAATGTCTAACATATTAATATGAACACCTTACGATATATAAATGCCGAATAATGCTTATCAACACTTTGACAGATTGCCATTAGTCTATGGATCGTCCGAATCAGTTTGACGTTTCATGTCAAACCATTTCTGATGGTCCGAAAACGGTTTGATTTTCAATGATACACTGAACCAAACGTCAAATCTCAAACCATTTCCGGTCAACTTTTTACTCATACAATTTGTATGTATATTGTCTATGGTTTAATTTGATTTGTTTCGTTCGGGTTGAAAGAAACGAACCTAATGCCGGCGCTCCATTGGCACGCAAGTCAGACGATTTACAGTCTTCGGACTTTTTTTTCGCGTGGAGCACCCCAGGTCTGCGGACTTTTTAATCCGCAGACCAGGCTCGTTGGATTTCAAACATGTTTGATATTTTACTCGCCGAGCCGCTGAAATTCGTACGTTCACCACGCTTTACCGTCACATTATTTATATCTATGCCGACGGACGACAGCGCCATCATTATTTTACTGTCATTCAAAGTGTTCGGACATCTCACATCGATAACAACAATGGTAGATCTACGAGTGCATTCGAAAAGTTTCTTGGAAGATTTTATTAGTTGTTTTAAAGACAACCCATCGTTGTGGAAGACGACCAGCCCACTATACAAGAATCGTGATGCCAAGTCCTTGGCGTATGCGGAACTTTTGGAGATTTTAATCAAGGTGGAGCCGCAGGCAAGGGTCGACGATGTTAAAAAGAAAATACAGACATTGAGGTCGGGTTACAGAAAGGAGAGAAATAAAGTAAGGACATCATATCGAAGCGGAGCCGGCACAGACGCAGTTTATCTACCCAAACTGTGGTACTATAAAAATTTGGAGTTCTTGAACGACCAAATGGAAGGTACGTAGGAATGCTTTAAAGCTATTTATTATACACGTGCAGATTATGAAATTGTCGTACCTAGCTCTGAAAGTGACATCGCATTAGATTAGCTACTATTAAGCAATTAAAACATACAGCTATGAATCATTTCTAGTCACAATAAAATTTCTTATTCTTTGCCGAGGTAGGTAATAAATAATAATAATATATAGGTACGAGGGAATGCTTTAAGCCGCGTTGACACGGTCCAAGTACGATCCAAGTAGACTTGGAAAGGAATAATTAGTATGAAGATGTCTCATCCAAGTGACAGCTTCATACTATGTATTCCTATCCAAGTGACAGCTCCATACTATTTATTCCTATCCAAGTTAACTTGGATGAGTAGGACGCGGTCCAAGTAGCTTGGATAGGAATAATGAGTATGAAGATGTCACATACGAGTGCCATCCAAGTTTACCTGGATAGGAATAAATAGTATGAAGCTGTCACTTGGATGAGACATCTTCATACTAATTATTCCTATCCAAGTCCACTTGGATCGTACTTGGACCGTGTCAACGCGGCTTTAAAGCTATTTATTATACACGTGCAGACTATGACATTGTCGTATCTCTGAAAGTGA